>NW_028301604.1:62671787-64064734 GCF_987345545.1 Pholcus phalangioides
CTTTCTTCGAAAAGCGGAGGGGGGGGTGGGAATGGATCAAAAGATCATCAAGTAAACTTTTCAAGTAACAGTAGAAATTTGATTAATTTCTTTTTAGTTCTGCCATTTGCATTGTTTTTGATCCCACATTCTGTGGAAATGAAAGATATTTAAATTTGTTAGGGGGAGAGAGAGAGTGTGTGTGATTGAGTTTCTTGAAATATCAATAGATTAATCAATTAAAATTGATTAAATGTTTTAATCAATTAAAATTTTAATCAACTAAAATTGATTAAATCATTGATTAATAATCATTGATAATGATTAATAAATAATAATGAAATAATAAAATCATTGATAATTGATTAAAATTTAATTAAATCAATTAAAATATATAAGGTGTGAATCTCAATGAGACAGCATTTTTAAATGGCACGATAATTTGGGAATTCCATTTTTCCCTTCCTATTTTTTTCCTATTTTTTGTTGGTGGTGTTCCTATTTTTCCTACTTTTTTTTTCAAATTTTCACTTCTAGGCCTGTACATTCTGCTACAAAAATGCCAAAATTTTTAAATTCTGCACCATCTTGCGTCAAAAAACCAAATTTTCCCTTAAGAAACTTTGAAGTTGCGTCACAATAGAAGCTGACTTTTTGATGACCTCATTTGTCCTCCCCGCAATTTTATTTCTTGGGACTGCAAATGGAATTAGCTTGAGGCTCCCTCCCCAGGATTCTGTGCCTAGGCTTCCGACAATGTATGAAATAGGGTCAAACTACGTGAATTGCCGCTCATCCACAGAACAACAACAAAAAAAACCCAACTCCTTCAATTTATTTTCACAAAAACTTCAATCCGAGTACATCTAATTTAACTCCTTAGTTTTCACTGATTTGTGATTGCTCCATGTATTTTATTTTCCAGCATCTTTAACAGATTTTCAGTCTCATTTTGCTTCCAAGTTTCCTATTATTCATTTTCTACTATTCTTTTTCTTGATATGTCATTTCCTTTTACACCATTCACCAGCATGTTTAGTGTTCAATGGAAAATGGTTTCCAGCTACGCATGAATTAAAATTACTTTGTCTAGATCACATGGTCATGGTTGGTTTGATGTAAGATTCCGGCAAAGCTTATTTAGGCAGACAAGCAGAGGTCAACAAAAATTCAAAAAACTTTTCTTTGGGTATGTGGTAGACACTCTGATAATGATACGGTAACGAGCTAGCATCCCTCACAGCTACAGTGACCATTTTTGTCTCATCATTATCATATTCTGCATACCAAGGCTAATTATATTGGGATATATAGTTTATATCCGATTCCAAAACAGATGCAGTTTCAGAGGACGGTGATCGCCCCTTCCACGATCTGAATACTATGAGAAACATTGGTCTGTACCATAAAATATGAGATAATCTAACAAACCTATTAAATAACTTGCCGAAGACCAATCCTTCTTTTAACAGTCATCCCATACAATGCTTTGAGATAGAGCAGTTATACAGACAGCTAGAGGCTTCCACATCTGGGAATGTGGTTTGCCTAGGTCGTTATTTTCTATGGACACCTGGGTCACAATTTTTCGCAGGTTCCTTTATTAAAAAAACATATAATAGCCCCTGTGCAATCATGTGAAGGAACAGGGAAGGCGTGAGACAAAATTCTCACCTGTGCAAGACATCATTTTGGTGCCTCTTCTTGCATATTAACTGCATGAGTAAAATTATTTGGGGGAAACTCACAGATTTTTGTATATGCCATGAATAATATGGTGAGAAATAACATAGGCAGTTTAGTCATTAAAGTTCTTATCCTGGGCTTTATATTCACTTACTTCATCAACTTACACATATTTATTTTATACTATCTGAGTCTCTCTCTCAGGGCCATCATTTCAACTTTTTCCAGGGGGCAGAGAACATGTACTCAATGTGTGTATATATATACCATTTTTAGTGTATTTTTAAAAGCCAGGGGGGCAACGACCCCCCAACCCCTCCAAATGATGGCCCTGATCTGAGTTGTGTTCCAGCTAGATGAAATGAATCATAATGGTTTCTGCTAATTATTTCATCCAATAGTCATAGTTTGAAATTTGCAGAAAAAATTTTCATTTTTGATTTGGAAGATAAATGGTAACATTTGAACACATAACAAGCGCAACACTTACATGAATTATCTTTTCATTCCTTTGAAACAAACCATAACCATGGTCTAGAAAAAGTAATTTTAATTAATGCTCATCTGGAAACCATTTTCCATTGAACACTAAACACGCTGGTGAATAATGTGAAAAGAAATGGCATATCAAGAGAATAAATAGTAGAAAATGAATAATAGAAAACTTGGAAGTAAAACGAGAGACTGAAAATCTGTAGAAGCTGGAAAATAAAATACATGGAGCAATCACAAATCAGTTAAAAATAAACAGTGAAAACAAATATGTACTCGGATTGAATTTTTTGTGAACGTAGATTCATTCTCTTGAATTTCTAATAGTTTAATCATTATTCTATAGTTTAAATCAAAAGTAATTCAATTCTGTAGTTTAGTTAAAAATGATTCAAGTCTAGTTTTTAATCACTGTATTAAATTTCTGAGAATTTTAAATAAATATTCTAAGAATAACCCAGGAAAAGAGGTCATCTCAAAGTATGTTGAAGCAAACTGAGATAATGATCAAGAGTGAACTCAAAAAGCAACACTTATCGTTTTATATAGGAAATGAGTAAATTCTGGTAAGAGAAGCAATATCAAACGTTCAAAAATGGTTGAAACTGAAGAGAACAAAAGCACTACTTAGACTTGCATCAGCAGCAAAAACAAGAAAAATAATTACTTTTCTAATGAGTTTCAAGTCTCTCCTTTAGTAATTTTTTTTTAAATTAGTAATTACCAAGTCTACAATATCTAAATCTAAAAACACTCATTTTCAAATTATTTTTGAAATCTGAAACACTATATGTTAGCCTCTCATTTGTTGATATTATAGAGAATGTAGAAATATATATATAAATATCAAGAAGTGTCTCAAAATTTTTTTATGATCTAAATATTTAAAAAATACATAAAAATATTTCTTCTAGAGGAAATTTCTATTTATTTTGAGCCTTGGAGGATGCGGGATGGGACACCCCCTTCTGAGCTAACTCTTTTTTGAAGTAAAAAGTAATCCTGTGTACGCTATTGCATATATGCATATAAAACGGTGTATTTTATTTACTGCCAAAATTTTAAAGTGCTAGAAAACTCATAAATGCTGCTACAAAAATAATTTATCTGGAGTTATTATACACTTTCATGATGCAGAAGGAATACATTCTTGCTGATTTTTTGGTTATCATAAGTTCGTGTAGTTAGGTTCCGTTAGGGGAAAAAATGTCGTTTTTGTTTGAGTTGAGAACTAACTTATTTTATGGTTTCTATATATGACAATGTATATTCATGATTATTTATTTATCTAGATATTTTGGAATGAAATGACTGCTAGGAGTTTAGCAATGAGGTTTCACAAGTTTCGACAAAGAAGAAAGCATAAAGATGAATAAACATCATGGGACTTTCTGAAAATAAATAATTTTAAATTTTTACTAGGCTGAAATTCTCATGAAAACTTGGAGAGCTTTAAAAGCAAAATTGTGATATATAAATCATGGGTTTTGTATTAATGTATTTTTGAATTTAAATTAAAACTTAGCTGTTTTCATAAAATAACAATGCAATGTTTTTGAAATATGATCAGTAACATCTGTAATTTTGAGGGAAAATGAGGGTCAGCCTTTCAAATTTGTAGTCATGATTGTGTTGCTATAGCCTGAAAATGTTTATATTGATATCAAAATATTTTAAATATTTAATTTGGAACAGAATTCTGCACAGTTTTGAACTTGTGACACACACTCATTGATTAAATTCATAGCATTGAAGGTTCAGATTGCTGTTTCTATCTAATCAGCAATGATTTACAAATGGGATCAGTGAGAAGAATATACAGTATGTGTTCTTCATTCTAATGCTCAAATCACTAAAGATATTAAATGCAAGGAATGAAAAATCAATGCTGTCTTCTAAAAAAGAAAACTGAGTGGCAATTGATAGCCGCTGATGAAGCTGTGAAGACTGGTGGTGGAGCAAAATGACCTAGAGTGGATCTTTCACCTCCTGCAAAAGCAGCGACTGCTGCAAAGAAGCCAAAGATGGAGTCTCGTCCTAGGAAATTTGCCCAAGTGGCCCAAAGCACCAACATGTCAGTTGTGAGGAAAGCATTTCCCTCACAAAAGCTAAATAAGGAGAATGCAGATCTTATTCGGCAAGAGGTCCTAAAGAAGGTTCATCTGATCCCTACAGGAGGTCATCTACCTAAGATTCAGGGTTCGACCTTAACTGGTGGAGCACTCACTGATGATCTACTGCGATGATGCTCAAACCAAATACTGATATAGATCGGGGATCCTCAAGATTCTAAATGATCCCAAAGTGATTGGCATGCCATAGTAATCTGCAACCCCCTCTCAAGCAAGTAATTCTACTACTCCTCAAGTGAATGAATTACTTAAAATTCATGATTACATCTGGCTTGAAAGTACAGTGCAGCCTGACTCACCTATGTCTGAAATCGAGATTAATAAGGATTGGCAGGACTTGAGCAAAGAGAGCGTCTCTAAGCCACACTCTTCCGATAATACTAGTAGGAGGGGGCAATTCGCCTTCCTAATTTTATTATTGTCATCTAATCCATAGGTGGAGGTAGACTTGAAAGTCTGGGGGGGGGGCACGATGATGATGTAAGTTCATATATTAGATCAGTCAACTCAACCTTTGAAGCGGGGGGGGGGGGGGGGCATTGACACCATGCGCCCCTTGTATCTCCGCCCATGATCTAATCTTTTATGGATTAAAACCACAGCTGCTCAAGTCGTAGTCAACTTCATCATAGTCGCCCTGCTTCTGCCATACTAGGTATGAAGATGACTAGAGGCGAGATTGACATTACCTTGATACATGAACCTTTGAGTCTGAATGGTAACATTTTAGGTCTGAAGGTCAAGGGATATAATATTTTCTATTATGTCCTCAGTGACAGACCTAGAGCTTGCATCATTGAAAGTGCTAAGCTCACTGTGATAACGCTTGTAAAATATCTGAATAATGACACTGTTGCTATCAAGATAGTTTATGGAATGCAAAGACATAAAGAAGAAATTATCTTCATGTCAGCATACCTTCTGTTTAAGAAAAAAGACCCACTTTCAAATGTTGCTAAAGAACTTTTCCAGTACTGCAGCATGAATAAAAAACTCATCTTTGGTTGTGATGCTAATGCTCACAGTGTTTTATGGGGGAGCAGTGATTTCAATAAATGAGGTGTGAGGATCTTTTAGAATACGTATTACATTACAATCTGTACATTCTTAATAAAGGTACTAAACCTCAATAAAGGTTGAAAAACATTTCACCTTTATTAAGGTTCTTACAGTACAACACTGCCAAAAATATAGTTCTTTGTTTGCCCCTCGTATCATAAAATACCTCATAATTTTTATTTATTCTGCATTATTTCAAAGTTATCTGGAAGACGAGGAAAAATATTTTTTAAAGATGGGTCAAACCATTTTTGCTGCTATGTCTTCAGGGTGGATGTTGACAGGATATGCCTTTCTCACTCAGACATCACTGTCTCTCTTTTAACGGAAGTATCATGGTGGTTATTATTATTCCTATTCACAAATAGATCTGGTATACACTTGTGTATGCTTCAAGAGTTCTTGCAAAAGGAGCTTTCTTCTTTATGGTTTGATGACATAAATGAAATGTGCTATTTTGTTGGCAGAGCATTTGAAAATTTATTTCTTTGCAGCTGCTTGCGACTCCTATAAACAGGGAGTTGTTGTTGTTAACAAGATTTTTTTTCCAACCCATGCGCTTTGACATACACTAGACGGGGGAACGTCACTTATCGTGGTGAATATACGCATTTCCAAAGAACTTGTAGTTCTGTTTTAGCAGCTTGTTGGGAGGCAGTGATGTTGGTTTTATCGAAGGCGGTGAGTCGAAAAAGTCTGAGGATTATCACAAAGACACGAAATTAAAGTTTTGAAAACCTGGTTCGAAAGTGTACTGCTCATTTTTGATTTAGTTGGCCTCGTTGTGACAGACACTGTAGATTCACTATGAAGCCCATGAGAAAGTCTGGCCTGGAGGCACATTAAAGATCCAGGGGCTGCTGCTGCTGGATGTTAGAGAAATACAGATTTTTCAAATTTTAACTTGCTTTTGAAACCCCCAGTACAACATTTCATTTCTTTTTTTCCAAATTCATTTAAAAAAGGGGGATGAGAATTCCCACAATGTTTGAGAGTCTTCATGGATGGTCACAATAAAACTCATATGGTATAAATGATTTCTGTAACAAACAAGAGCCCTAGATATTTAGAATAAAAACTTGACACCATTTTAAAGTAATTGCTTTTAAAATTATTGAAATTTTCAAGAAAAAAACTGAATTATCTACTGAAACTTATTTAATGAGAAGTACAATTTGCAAGGCTACAATATTTATAGCATAGCCATCTTTAGTGAAGTGTGTTTTTCTTTTCCTTCAATGAAAACGTCATGATATTGCCTGACAGTTCATTATAATCCATAGTTCTTTAACATATATTCTTGAATTTCTATTAAAAAAAGAAAAATACCTATTAGAGGCAATATTAATACCAATTTTTTGTCACATTTATTTCACAAGTCGATTTTGAAGCTAAGAGTAAAATTAATACAAAATTTGCTGCCGTGAAGCCAATTTGTATTGCCAAGAGCATCAAATATCATCATTTAAACAAAGCAAATGCAGTCAACCCTAGGTTTATGAACCTCTTGCTTTGCGTACAATTGGGTTTATAAACTTGTCTTGGCTTACGAACATGCAAACAGGAAAAAATTAGATTAAACCTGAAGAAAAAATAGAGAAATTGAGATTTCTATATATGGCCACATGGTGTTTTTTTTTCAAGTTCCTGTCTTCAAAAATAGTCCAGTTTATGGATCAACATGTCTCATTTCACAAACTTTGAGAAGGTTTACATTGAAAAAATTTTTCAAAGATGTTTTGCAATAATCTCTGACAAAGATTCTCTCTCACTGACTTGTGGACACATTTTAATATCCTACATTACTCATAATGCTTATTGATAAAGTTTAGCAGCAAGTGAATTACAGAACCATAAATTTAGTTTAGTGGGCATTATGGCCAGTACGCAGAAGTTTTGAGGGCTTTGACACTTGAGATTAATAGATAAAATCAATGAGATATCAATCATAGGCGGAGATAGACATGAAAAGCTGGGGGAGGGCATGATGATGATGCCAATTCATATACATGCATATATGTTATATCAGGCAGCTCTATCATTGATGCTGCTCCCTCCCACCCCGTATTTTCACCCATGCAATGAGACCAGACATGGGTTCGGCTCTTCTTTGGTATAGGATATAAGCCTGTTATCTCGTAAGGTCGAGACTGTTTCTCTCTAGGGAAAAGTGTTTTCAGTGTCAGTATTTTGATTTCAGTTTTTTATGTCAAGCACTTGAGCGTAAAGGAATGTTGTAAAAATTGACATTAGAAATCTTCGGGTTCCCGGGAACGAATTAATTAATTTTACATTGATTCCTATGAAAAAAATTATTTCAGTTTACAAACTCAGTTCAGGAACAAATTAAGTTCATAAACCGAGGGTTGACTGTATATAAAAAATACATATGCAGGAATTTTTAGCCATAATTTTTAATTTACTCCTGACTCATACCAATATGTATGCATCATTTTAACAAAAATGGTGCACCTATTAACTTATTTGCATCCTCCCTCTAAATTTGCTGCCTGTACCGTAGGGCTGGAAGAGATCTCTGCAACGGGATAAGTCCAGTGGCAAAGTTCTGGCGTTCATTCATTCATACCTGTACCATATGATGTTCCATCAATAAGGAAACAAGCTTTTATATACTATACAAGCAGATTATTATTAAATATATAAATTTCAATTATTATTACTTTTTTTTTTAGCATCAAATAAGTTTTCAAAATAGTATAGTGGCTATTAATCACGAGAGGCCATTCTTTTAAAATACAGTGAAACTTTGGTTTACGAGTAAATTTAAATTTTGAGAACATGCTAGTAATCCAAATCACTCATGTATCGAATTAACCTTTCCCATAGGACATAATGTAAACTCGAATGATTTGTTCCACAATTATGTATTCACATAAAAACAACCAATAACAGCCCTCATTATAAATCAATAATGCAATACAATAACGTCATAAATTAAACATACAGTACGACAATTTTACAAATTAATCTACTATAAATGACGAAAGAGAGGAGGACTATAGTTTAAGACTTGTCAATATTTGGTGGCTCACCACAATCTTCAAAAAGGAACCAATGCAATGATGGTTGCTCCACTTGCTTTTGCCTCCTTTTGAGGATTTTGCAGGAATGAGAAATTGCATTGTTGCTGAACAGATGCTATTGCTCACGTATTGCTACAGCTTTACTTTGGTGTTTTTTTTCAATGAAATTTTGCTTGGCTTCCCCCATTTTACACATCTCTAATCTCATTTGAAGTGAGAATTCTTCATTTCTCTTTTTACTCTTCAGACAAGATCCCGTCCATAAGCTCTTGCTGTTGCATGCAATGGAGATACCCCTCACAAATTTATGTTCAATAATTCAATCAGCCTACAGTTTTCTCCACTCAGAATTGGAGGTTCTCTTGGTGACTCCATCCTACGTTTTACCTGATCTTCAGGCAATGCACGATGTGAAAATGGTTCTCCTAAAACTCTGAGGGTAAGATTTGTTCTGTTTGCTGAAGATTATGCATAATCTCAGTACGTGTGTGAGTGAAAGCCAAGAACCATTGGTTCAATTGTAATAATTTAAAATAAAACAAAAATTTTTTGCCCATATTGTGAATTGTCACTCGTTTATCAAGTCAAAATTTACTCAAAATTTTTGCTCGCATATCGAAACACTCATGAACCAAAGTTCAATACAGTAAATGCAACTATTTACTGTTAACCAAGTGGCAGCCAAATGGTTTGCAGAATAACTTCAACACCCCAACAAGACAAGTCTGGGTTCGAAACCAAATTCACCTGTTCTTATTTTTGTCCCAGAATTTTCAAAAACTAATTCCTTGTCTATTTAAACCCTTCAAAGCAAATAAAATAACTGTGAAGTGACAAAATGAATAATTTGCAGGTATAAAATATTATATTGTATTGAGTAAGAATGCCTCAAAAGTACATAATAATAAAAATAATGAACATGTAATATTGGCAGACATTAACTGATGTCAAAGTTATACACTCAGTGCTGTCTTAATGCATGGGCCCACCCGGGCACCTCACAAAAATGAGATAAAGTTGAAATTTTCAAGGAGCATACTTGTAAATTTGCCTGGTAGGGCCTCCAAAAATCATTGGCCCATGGTGCTCTTAAGATGGCCCTGCATGCACTAGTTTTCTGGTATGATTTTCATATTATAAAAATGTATGCACAGAAAATCCTCTTCCAGGTTATCTTGTTTTTACTTAGTGCAATAAAAATGTAGTTGGGAGAGGGAGAAGCTGAAAGAGTCTCTCTCTTTATTTTTCTTCTTTTTTACTGTCAAAATATATAGAGCTTGAAACAGTTTATATGACTGTGGTCACTTTCATAAGAAGAAAACTGTGACACTCATCTGTCATGCTTTGATACAACCACCATTTTTGTACAGTGCAGCATCATATATTTTCCTTTCTTCCATCACAGAAGTATCTCATTTCTTCCTGACCCATTTGACAGCCATCTCCACAAATGTACAATTTGCAGATGATACAATTTTTTCATCAAACATTATGTAAATTTAAACATTAAATATGGGCAAAAAACATGCCTCTTTTTTTTCATGAAAATTTTATACAGGGTGCATACATGGGAAAGTCCCTTTATATTTTGGAACTGTTGATCCTAAAAGCATACTTCCACCTCGAAAAAGTATCCAAATAACGTGTAGACCTCAGATATACGTCATTCATATTGCAAGAGGTTGTAAAGTTAATAAAATTAATCATACAACCCCATGCAATATGAATGACGTATCTGAAGTCAACACATTATTTGGATACTTTTCCCAACTGGAAGTATGCTTCTAGGATTAACAGTTAGTGAGTTATTTCAGGATAAAGGGACTTTCCTGTGCATCCTATATGTTTACCTTTGTATATCAGTATTATTTTTTGAGATGCTCTTTCACCTGCAAGGCAGAATATAAAGCAAGTCTTTAAGACTTGTTATTTGTCAAATCTTCCAATAACTCTGGAGAAAGACTACCGTCACTTAGTAGACTTTCATATGCACCTAAAGAAAAATTTGCATGTAAATTAGAGCAGTCTAAAAGAAAAAATGTTTGAGAACATGAATTATATCTTGATAAAGCAGTCCCAGAAGTTTTCAGCCAACTGGTAGTAGCTAAATCCAGACATAAACACTCACACTTAACATTCACTGTTGAACACTTGCTAAATTACATTTCATCAAGCTTTCATGATGATAAAAATTAAAGGCTATTTAGTTGATCATTTGATCATTTTTGTCGCACCACGGTCATTTTCTGCACACGAGGGCTAATTAGACCGGGACCTACAATTTATTGCCGATTCCGAACAGCATGCTTGTTTTTTATACTCATCGAGAGGTTGGTGCGCTAACCCCTCGATGGGGGACTCCCTGCGATAGAAATTTTTTGCTGCGGTCAAGTTGCCGTTTTTTGTTGTACCCCCGTGTCTGGAAAGTTTTCTGACAAGGATGAACCGGGTATCGAACTCGCGACACCTCTAAACATCCTTTGGTACTTTAGGCGAGCATCTTATCGACCGGGCTACCGCTATTTAGTCAGCACTCGTTTTTTACAAACCGGTTCAGACTTGATAATTAGTTTGTAAAATCCAGAATTCATAAATGGGGGAAGACAAAAAAAGTACAGGAAATAAAAAAGGAGTTAGTTTTCCACAATTATTGATAATTTTAAAAATATATATTTTTTTGTTTGTTTCATCACAAAATTTTGATAAATAAGATTCCATAGAACTGATGTAGGATGAAATTTTGCACGAATTCCACTTCTCTAAAATATTTTGGGGATACTGGAATCACTCGCTGCAGAAACGATCTCTTTTGCTGATTGATTGATTACTCAATGTAATTTTTGGAATCCTGTACTTTGTGACAATTTTTGTCTTCGTAAGAGAGTTCACACATTAATTTCTTTCAAAATATTTTCTTTTCATCCCAAAATCAAGCACAATCTTTTCCATTTTGTTAACATAATAGCGATTTATGAAGAGGAAAGTAGACAAACAGCAGTTGGCCAAAGAAGAGTTCAGTTGACTCTGGTCTTATCAACAAGCCTAATTGGAGCAGTTTCAAACTTTTTCAACAGACATAGCAGTTTTTAGTCGGTTGTATTCGCATCTGCGACACAAAGAATTCCAGGTTTAAATGGAAACAAAACTTTAATGAACTCTGAATTGATAAAAAAAAACATAATATACCATTTCTTTTGAACAGTGGTAACATTCGAGCGCCGAGATCTATACATCCACACGAGAAAAATAAATAAAATTTTAAAAAGGTGAACACGCCATCTAGTGGCACATTACCTAACTAAAAATAGTTTATAATTTATATACCAAAGTTCTGTAGGTCACTCTTTTTAAAATTTATTCAAATTTACTGATTTATTTTATTTTCCTGAAACATTCATGGAACCCCTGGGAAGGGCACACAGAGCCCCTAGAGCTCCACAGAGCAGAAGTTGAGAACTCCTGAGCTAATGTATCATACCATTTCTCAAACCACCAGTTTGACCAATCATAATACACAAAGAGTGAATTACGTTGCCAACACATCTTCACTTCATAGTCACCCCCACCAACAACCGAACTTCTTTCCTGACTTGTGTTCGCAAAGCACCTGCATGTTGGTCGTGACAAATTTGTGAATTTCTATCCCCTTCTTTTCCTCAATTTTCTCTTAAGACGTATAGAACGTCTGAATTGAAGTTTACTTTTTAGTACAACATATACAGAGGTGGCTAGAAGAATAAAATAAATGGAAATATAATAGCAGAGGAAAAACAACGTTCGTAAAATAAAGAGTTAATAGGAATGACAGTTCGTAAAGTTAAGCTTTGACTGTGTTAATATGAATGATAATATTTTTTTTCGTCAAGAGGCGAAATTTGCTATAAAAAAGTTGGATCTTCAAGATTATGTTTAGGTCTTTCCCCCTAGATTTCAAGAAAAACTGGAAAACACTTTTGAAATGCAAAAAATTTTTGGTTTTAATATTTTTCAGCCAGTACTAAGTAGAATCATTTAAAAACACTTCGAATGACTATCATTGAGGAATGCAATTTTAAACAACATGGTTTAGCTGAATCAGTATAATGAAGAATGAGGTTTGTGATTATATGGCATATGTTGAGCCAATACACTATGTATACTGTATTTCATCCTGTTTAAAATAATTGTGAGGTCTTTTGCAGCCTTCCCCTTCGCTTTGAAGAACTCAAATGATTTCATCAGACAAATTTTAATTGAACGCTTTAAAATACATATAAAAAAATTTTCAATTAATCAACTGATTAATTGGTTACAAATTTTTGATTAACCAGTTAAAAATTTTAATTGCTTTCGAGCTCTGCTTACCAGGTGTACAAGTATGAAATGCAAATTTTTTTTCAAAAAAAAGATACATGTTAAATTCGGAAGAATGATAAAAAGTGCTTTATTCAAAGTATGCTCCATTGCTTGTTATACATTTTTCAGGCAATTTGTGAATACCATGCCAGTAAAAATCTTCCCCTTTTGCTGCGAACCATTCATCCAGCCATTTTTTTCACACCTTCGTACGAACCAAAGCGCTGCTCAGCAAGTGCATGACCCATCATCATCATCATTTGTTGTCCCATAAGGAAAAAGCCTAGGCAAATTTTGCCCATTGCTCTAACACCAAGTGGTTTAACATGAGTTGTGGGTCATGTGAGAATGAAGAGAAACATTATTCTGTGGAAATTCCCAGAGTTTGGTGGCTGCTCCGGGAACGAAAGTTATGGTATCTGGTTACCACATTATATTGAATCTCTGTATATGGGGATTATGGAAAACCGCAACTGGTAAAGCCATATCAGAAAATTTGAGGCTGCTCCTGTTTGCGGTGTCCTTTTAGAAAAGGAGCAGAGAAGGTCTCAGAGATATGGCTGAGAACTCAACATGAAGTTATTAAATAGTAATGCATGAAAGTTTAAGTTAAAGCAGAATTGAAACTCACCATGAATTTAGGTGTTTAGTGTAATTGAGAAAATTTACCACGTTGTAAATGCCTGGGAGCATTAACAACTTAGTGTCACCTGATGATCACCGAAGTAGTTCCTTCTCGAGATAGAGAAGGCGGGACATCGTCCCACATAGTGGAATGGAGTTTCGTCTTCCTCTCCACACGCAGGACAAATAGGTGAATCTGTATAGCCACAGTTGTGTGTGTATAGGTGTTTCGCTAGGTTAGCATGACCAAGTGATGATCTGTACAACCTGTCGAATTTGTTTCCTGTTCAATGAGATAAGTTTTTTGGCAATATTCGGATGGGTTCCCAAGGCCAGCTTGATCTGTCTGCAGTCCTGCCTTGAGTTCCATTGCCGCATGTGTTTGTCTTCTATCCATTGTTTGACATCTCCTTTGGAGCATTGTCATGAAGAAAAATGACTTTGTATTGCCTCTTTCGGTATTCAGGCCTTTTTTCAAGCAGCGAACGGTTCAAATCGGTCAATTGTTGTTGGTAGCGTTTAGTATTAACCGTTTCCCCAGGTTTTAACAGCTCATAATAGACCACGCCCCTCTGGTCCCACCAAACACAGAGCATCATCTTTCTGCCAAAGCGATTCGGTCTTGCGGTCGATGTGGATGGTGTACCTAGGTCTACCCATGATTTTTTGCGCTTGGGATTCTCAAAAATAAATCCACTTTTCATCCCCTGTAACTATACAATGCAAAAACGATTTCCTTTTATACCGAGCGAGCAAAATTTCACATGTGTTTTTGCGCTTTTCCATTTGTCTGTCGTTCAACTCATGTGGTACCCATCTACCGATCTTCTGAATCTTTCCCATCTCTCGTAGGCGATTGGAAACAGCTTGTTGACTAACGCCGATTGCTCTGCAAGTTGCTTTTGTGTTTGCGTATCATCTTCGTCCAACAATGCTTGCAATTCCACATCTTCATATTTTTCCATGTTCCTTGTCTGCAACATCGAAGTCACCACTTTTGAAACACTGAAACCATCGTTCACACGTATCTTGCGATGGAACATGTTCACCATAAGCTTCTCGAAGTAATCAGTATGATTCAGCACCAGTTTTCTAGTTTTCTTCAAATGGAAACAAAAAATTAATGCTGTCCGTGAATGCTCTTTGTTTGGTATAAATTTTGACATATTGAACACAACACTATGCTAACACTTTTCCAATTTATCGCTCGTGCGCGTCTGACACTTGTTGATGACACAACAAAATGGCGCAGTGTCAAATCTTTATAGCACAAACTGCATTGGTGCTCCATCTGTTGTCTGAAATCCGCATTTCATACATGTACACCTGGTATTATCATTAAAATTTAATTTTTTAACACTTTAAAGTTTATATATAAAAGTATGATGATTAACCAACTAGCTAGTGATTTATAGCATTTAGCATATATATCAGTTGCATGCAATAGGATGTATAAAAAAATTACTACAGTGAAACAAGAATCAAATTTGTAAGAATTTCATTTTCAACACCAGAGAATTTACATATAAAAGTTGGATAATTAACTAGCTAAACTTTATATTGTATTCATAAAATGATAAGGGTTATTTTATTTATAACATTTAGTATATACATGGTGCATAGCTAACACCCTTGCTGCAAATTACTGGCGAATCATTGATCCTAGAGGCATATTTGTGATGACCAAAGATGCAAATGCTCATTCGTGACGAAAACAGCGTGTTCAGAGTTTGCTATAAAAACTATTGTTAGCACAGTGTGTGCAGAGTTGGAGTAGAAATATGGCATGTTGTGATCGAATGTGTGAGTCTCGTGTGTATCTCAACTAAAATGATCGATGTTGATTTAGTTTGCACTTGCAAGCTGCAAGTTTAAATTAATGTAGTTGCATTAAAATTAATTTTTGCTAGATCGTTTTGCATCTGTTACATCACTCGGACATCTTAATGGCAACGAGTTGTTAGAATAATCTGAACCTCCGAAATTACAATTGAAGATGTTGAAAAAGTCAATCTCCTGAAGTAAATTTGAAAATGGAGCAGTTGGAACCTCAAAAGACGAATTTGCAATTAGAGCCGTTCAATGATGCTGATGATAAATGGTCAACATCTGTCAAATGCTTAAGAGATGTTTGTTAAAACAACTAGCACACCGGTGGATAAATATGTTCTCATGATACTAACTTTGTTGCCAAGCAAAACTTACACGTTGCTGCTGAACTTGGTGACTCCTGCAAAACCGAAGGACAAGTCATTTCAAGAACTGGTTGCAGTATTACAAGCATGGCTTTCACCTCCTCCATTACTCATAGTGGAAGGATTTTGACTTCACAAGTGGAATCAACATGCCAGTGGGATGCAGACAATTGCGACCTACAGTGCATCGTTAAAAAAGTTAGGAAAATATTTTCAATTTGGAGACTATTTAATGGACAGTCTTGGTGATCAATTTGTGTGTGGTTTGAATAATGATTTAATCCAAAAGTGACTACTGAGCGAAGATAAACTGACTTGCTGTGTGAATTGTTTAATTATTATTATTAATTAAAATTAAACTTAGGTAGTTTAACCTATCATTCCTGACTTAGGACGTTTAATTAAAATTATGTTGTAAGATAATTAGTTCTCTTATTTCTGGCGGGTCCAGTTGCATTGATTTCAAATGAAAGTCTAATAGCCTGTAACCTCCGGTTACATGCCCATCAAAGGAGGTTGCAACCTGAAATGGTCCTATTTGGTTAACGTGGTGCAAAAAAAATTCTCCCATGAAAACTTGGCTTAAGACAAGACAGCATAAAGATTGCTGAGAAAACACGATTTAACTGTTGTCACCCTCTTAGGGTCAGGATGTGGGTCAACTTCATGTGGTTTTGTACCCAAAATGAAATTAAAATGCAATATATAATACAATATATATATATATAGTAGGATAAAAATAGTAGGATAAAAATACAAGAGAAATTGGTCTGTTGTCAACCCCAATATATACTACACTATCAATATGCCCTGGACAGATTATGTAATTCCTTGAGCTAATATATAAATGGTAATATATATGTTTTTTGTATATTGCGTCTGTATTATATGTTGTACATATGTATGTGTGTGTATGTAATAATGAATTTCAAATGAAAATTTAAAAAAATGACGAGGTAGTGAAAAAATATCTTTTGAATGACAAAAGCGTTAGTGCTGCTCACTTGTTCTTTCAAAAATAGTCTCTCCATTCTTAAGGTATGTCCAGTGATTTATAGACTTCTTTTTTTTGGACCTTTCAATTTATTTTTGACATTTTTCATAATCCTTGTAAAATATTCACTGTAATTATTTTATTCCTGTAACTTTGTATATATTTTTTTTTATCATGCTTTTTTGAGCTTATATATAATCCGAAGCTCTGTATATATTTTGTTCTAATATTGTATTTTTAACATTTTTTAATTGTCTTTTTTCGTCCAACATGCTTGTGAGAAGGCAGGCATGAGAATTTTCTGGATTTTAGTGATGAAATTCACCCTGCGAACTTGACACTCAAGAAAACCAATCACGACCCCCTATCTACGAACTTTCTGAATCTTAAAATTTGCTTGTCTAATAACATAGTCTATATCGGTATTTTTGATTTTAAAAAAAAAATTTAAATTTAAAGTTAATTTTCTGTCTAATTTCAATTCTAATATTAGTATTAAAATTTTGAAAAATATATTTTTTGGACAACTTTCAAGAATTAAAAAAACCTGTAATAATGCTAAGGATTTTTTAGAAGCATATATTCTGAATTTTTAAATATCTTGAGTGGCAACGGTTATCCATATTCTTTTATGGGTTTCAAACTTCACCCGCGTTTTCCTAATTGCTAATTCAGGCGGCATGTTTTAGAATGTCTAACTCTTGGTATGTTTTCTTCACTCTTCAATTTTATAATCTCATTTTTTCAATTTTTAAACACACTTTGTGTAAATATCTTTTTATATTGTGCTACTCATATGATTTTCATGTTGTTTTGGTTATAATTGTGTATTCTCATATTTGCCTTTTCACTTCCAAAGCTTGTTTATCGCAAAAATGTCAGGGGAACTGATGATAATTTTATGCCTATTAGGCTTACCATCATTAGAAACATTTTTGCAGCTTGGAGGAATGTGGAGGGTTCCCCCTTGAGAACGACCTCCTCATTGATCCATATTTTTTCCAATTTTTCAATTCCTTCTAATTTTTTCACCTTTTCATAATATCTAATTTATATTTTCAAGTTATGTGTATAAAGCAGCCTTTTTTGGTGCTATACTCTGACTTTTGAAGTTTTTCATTGAAATCTGGTTTTTGTCAGTTGCTCTTTTAATGCATACTATATATATATATATATATATATATATTCATTTTTTTTACTTTAATTTCTTAAATGCAATGTGCACTAGTTTTATCTTTTTAAAATTTATTGATGTATTGTTTAAAAAATATGCGTCTTACACCTTATTGAATACAAGTATTACAGAGGATTGCAAATTAAACCTAAGATTGATGTGCCGATTCTACATAAATTATCATTAAAGAAAACTCTCCCAATACAAAATGTATGAATATATCAAAAATGAGTAGCAATATTTTTACATCGTTTTAAAAAAAAAATTAAAAATTAAAAAAAATTAATAAAAGTAACGATAGAACAAACAACAAATGTAACTTGCTCGATGCTCCAAGAAAGGAATTCGGCCCTTAGGACTAAAACTTTTTGAAACAAATAAAATAAAGGATCAATTTTAAAATAAGATGAAAATGAAAGAACGAGTGAGCATGCATGGGGAAATAAGAAAGAATGGTAGAGGAGAAAAAAAATTCTTGTTGTAAGTACACCTTTTACGCTATTTTTTTCCGACCGGCTTTTCCATAAAATGACGACTCTTTAACTAAGGAGCTTTCTTTCCAAGCGCCTTGAAATCAAGTTATGCTGACATCACACGGTATGCTCCGGGGATAACGAGAAAGACAGTTACAGACAGTCTCTTTCTCGTTAGCCCCGGTATGCTACCGGGTAAGGCAACTGGATAGCCCCTATTGTAGTGGCTATACTCCCGGGAAGATAAAGACGCCTTCATATATATGGGGGTTCCTTGTACGATCACAGTTTGATGAAGGGAGGGAGAAAATTAGCGACCTTGAACCAGTCAAGTTCCTCCTTGAAGAAAAGAAAAACACTGACAGCAGAAAAGTGCGCGAGACCAAGGTTTTTTTGTTAAAAAAAGTGGAAAAAGTGACCTGGGCCCGAAAATACGTAATAAAAGTGACCAGCTTCTAAAAAAGTGACTTTTAGGGGAAAAAGTGACCCGTGCCGAGCCCTGAATATTCTTTGTGGTCAGCTGGGAAGGGTGCAGCCTCCAGTCAGGAAAAGAACCCCTCCCCCTTCTTTTCTTCCGGAACACTGAACCAACACCCTCTAGAATAGCCCCCCCCTTTAGGGGGTGTGGGTTGAACTCTATCTTTTTCCAAGTAATCTGTAATGAGTGATGCTTTGCTTTTCTCAAGAAGCCTACCAAACCTCCCACCTCTACTTGTGACAATACTATTTGGGAAGGTGGAAAATAACACTGTGTAAATACAAAGATTAGATAACAATTTTTTTTATTTAAACTGCAGTCTGTGTGAAAAAAAACACAGAAACAAAAATAAACAATATGATTTCTTCATTATATATATTATTTACTATAGAAAAAATAAATATACATGTGTGTGCGTGTGACATTTCCATACATTTTTGTGAAACATGAATTTCAAAAAAATATTTTTTTCTCTCCTCTTTTTCTCAAAAATTTGCCAGTCCTCCGAATTTGCTGCCCTGGGCTATAGCCCACTTAGCTATCCTGTAAATACGCTACTGCTGAGGGCTACATGTTATTTGGATGCTTTTTCCAATTGGAAGTATGCCTTCAAGATCAAAGGCTTTCCAGTAATTTACGGAAAGGGGAGTTAGCTATGAACCCTGCATATCAGTTTTATGCACACACACACAGTTGGTTTTTTTTAAAAAAATACTGTAGTGCTACAACAATCAAATTGGAAAATTTTCAGTTTCAGAGATTGAAAATACAACTTTTTATGTGTATAATAAGTAGAGCTCAGAAGAGAGAGAGAGTTCAGGCAAAATGTCATAAATGTTTTTTTTTCCCCTTATTTTTAAACTTTCTTGGTAAAAATGACTTTTGAAATTTTTGTGCCATAAATGCCTATTTTAAGTTTATTAGTGAACTTCAGAGGTCATAATTTGTGAAACTTGGATATTTTGGGTATTGAAAACTTCAAAGAATCGCTCTTTTTAAAATTTTCCAACTTTCAGTATTAATTATCATCAGAAATCTCCCTCCCTTCCAGCCCCATTTAGACGCAACTAAGTGATCTGAGAGATTGGTGTTGGCATGCATCAATTTTGCTTTGACTGGATGGTGTTAGACGTGAATGATTTTGTTTCAGATGAATGCAGCAGGTGTTAGAAAAGCAGGGGAAAGTTAGAAATTTGTTTCCCCACAGGATTCACATAATATGTCTCACTCAGGCATTGGACAGCCTTGTATGTGTATAGCGGACTGATGATTGTCCCAAGAGGTCTTGAATTGACATCATGGCTCATAGAAGGCGAGTAGGAGCAGACAGGGCTCTGGGGCCCATGTTGTTTTGGTTTTATTTTGTGCACCATAAATACATTGCAAACAACCATGGCTATTCATTAAACATACATATTTAGTATTCAATTAAGAGTTCCCCCTCAGGGATGTGTGACAGATGTGGTCTCGCCGGGCCCCACGCTTGAAGGAGTCCTGCATATGTGGTAATATTAATTTTTTCTTTTTACAAAAATAGAACAAGATACGCATGTTTCAACTATAGAAATGATAATGATTATTCAAAATGCTACAACAAACAAATGAGAATCATTTGCGACTCGAGAGAGCCCCACAAATCATTATCCTTACCAACTGCACTTCTGGTAATGGCAGCCCTGGAATTAGCCAAATCCTGAGGGTCTAGTAACATTTTATTTTGGACTTTGAAACAAATCAATTTGTCTTGGATAATAATTCACTGTAATTAAAACAATAGATGGATTAAGTGCAACCAATTTTTTATCTAGTTTTTGGACCCTTAATACCTTAGTTTTTAGTTATTTGTAGTAATTTTTCTTTCTTCAAAAAATTATAAATGTCTTTTTAGTGCCTATTTTAGGCATTTTTAGTGCCTTTTTGCTTGCCTATTTCGACTATTTTTAGTACCAAAACTTCCAGGTCTAATAAGAAATATTCAACTTACCACTGTCATATAACAAATCTGACCTACTAAGTATGCAAGGTGTATATGAGTCTTCCACATAAAAATCATTGTCTTCAATTTGCTGGGATTCAATTATTTCTAACCATTGACGGTTATGCCAACAGAATTTTTCTTTTTTTATTTTTTTGCTCCAGTCTTCACTATTAGCCTAAGTTGAAAGTATGACAATCACACATTAAGCTTCAGCAAAGCAAATCAAAACAAACAATAATTTCAGTTATAAAACAACCACAGCAGCCCAAAAGAATCATACATTTATAATACAAAATATTCCAGTAACTCAATATCTATAACAAAATATACAGGGTGTCCCGTAGATGCTAGCACTGCCTTTATCTCATCAACTGTTCATCGTAGAGGTATGATTTCAGTTTAAAAAACGCTCAAAAGGTGTTCAAAAATTGCCCTGTACCAGTTTTTAGAGTGAAAATACAATGTGTAACAAAATAAAAAAAATCTAAATTTATATACGATATCCCTGTCATCCTCCCCTGTCCTGCAACAGGGTTTTTGCCCTGTTTCTCCTGATCCCAACAAAAATAATTCCATGTTTCTTAGTGCAATATTCACAGAGATATTCAAATTCAAAAAATAGGAAATTTGGAATAAAAAGTGTTAAATGCAAAAAAAAAAAAACCGCTTACCCGCATTTAACACTGTGTTCTTTCCCAAATTTCCTCCATTTATCGATTATATATCTGTGAATATTGCACTTAGAACATGGAATTTTTTGTTGGCATCAAGAAAGACAGGGCAACAACTTTTTAACTGGAAGGCTAAGCACAGGGGGACCATATGTAAATTTGGATTTTTTTTTTCATTTTGTTAGACAACGTATGTTGTTCACTCTCAAAACTGGTACAGGGTAATTTTTGAATGCTTTTTGAGCATTTTTTAAATTGAAAGCATATCTCTGTGACAGAAGGTTGATAAGATAAAGGCAATGCCAGCTTACAGGACACCCTGTACAATACCGGATGATTCAAATTGTTTGTCCATAGTGCTATCTCACAAACCATTGACTTTAGAAGTATACTACCAATTACAAAACTTATCACATTTTAATAAGTAACTGCATGTCATTTGAAAATTTTTTGTAAACAAAAGTACGGGGTGATTATAAAAAAAACTATCCCGACATATGGGTCCCTAACTATCATACCATTCACAGAAACTGAATGAAATTTTGGCATAAGGTATTTTGAGGTATGTGCTCAAGAATGATATGGAAAACAACAGTGTCAACAGTTACGGTTACAGTGAGAAAATTTCGAAAATATCAAATGGCAATACCAAGTTTTTTGTATTGGAATGCGATCTCCATACTGAAAAACACTAAATAGCGTTGGAATGGCACCTGTAGCACGAAAATCCCCGGAGCTAGGCAAGGAAAAAGTAAAAAGGACTTTGCCATGCACCAGAGCATTAATGTTTGTTTCATTCGCCACACCGTTTCTTCGGCTGAGATCCCAGCCTGATTAGTCCTCCACAAGGTCATGTGGAAAATTTGTGAAACACAATAAAATGCTTTATTTTATGCTGCTTCTCTGTCCTTATTGGTTGTCCTCACTTTTAGCCTATCTACCGCCAGTGATTTTCATGCAACAGTTGCCGTTCGAACGCTATTTAGGGTTTTTCACAATGGAGATCACATTCCAATACAAAAAACTTGGTGTTGCCATTTGATATTTTCGAAATTTTCTGACTGTAACCGTAACTGTTAGAGTGACACTGTTGTTTTCCATATCATTCTTGAGCGCATACATCAAAATACCTTATGCCAAAATTTCATTCAGTTTCTGTGAATGGTATGATAGTTAGGGGCCCATATGTCGGGATAGTTTTTTTATAATCACCCTGTATATAGTCTTATGGGCAAAAAATTTCAATCACCCTGTGTAAGGAGAAGACAAGGAACAACACAAAAGCATTGTGTTTTTTAGCATTGCTATTTTGTTGTTTCTTCTGTTCTCATTGTTTCATGTTATACATATTAGCTTTACTTTAACAAAGAATTATGGAATTACCTATATATTTTTTTTCTGATTTTTGTCTGCTTTTTTGGTATTTGTTTATCATTTTAAAAATAATATATATACTTTACCGATATGATGTCCAAACTAAGATCACAAAATTTTCTTATCTCAAGGTTTTTGTCATTCATTAAATCAGTCAAGTAAGCAGGAATTTCTGAGTTTGAAATTCAAGGAAAAGTTGAAAAGTTTGGTATAAATGTGTGAAGTATATTTTTTTGGTAGCACATTGATACTTCGACCTAAGGGTGTCTCTTCTTGCAAGTAATTGAAGTTAGAAAAAAAAAGAAACTTTGCTGAAAATGCATCAACTTGGGAGTTATAAGTTTCAACCGAGGACATGAAACAAATAAGAAGGCATAATGCCCGGTTAGTGGAATAACGCAAAAAATGCTGTCTAAATCTGTCACTTCCTTTAATTAACTTCAATTAGATAAAATTAAAACCATTCCAACTCTTTTTAATGTTGTAAACATCAAGGTCATAAAGATCTCTCGAGATTGAGATTGAATTCAATTTCCATCTGTCATAATCATTTATTTTGGAAAAGCAAATACTCTGACTTTCAGAAGATAGAGTGTCTGTATACACTCAGTTAATTGTTGAGTAGAGGAAATAAAAGGACATTCATTATCTAACATCGAAAAATCATCATAAACTGGAGCCCATGCATTGTCTTTAAAATGGATATAATGATCATTTTCATTAAGGTGCCCAGAAAGGTGGAGCAGACTTATCATCCTCAATTTTTGAACAAAAAACTGGTTTTGCCACTCCAAGTGGCATTTAATTGTAAAAAAACAGAATAGAGAACAGCAATTGGCTATAGCAATAATACTGGCATCACACTTTGCTCAAAGATGGCGGATGAGTCAGTCTAAGGTTTCAAGAAGCTTCAATTTTTAGGTACGTATATCATGGCTTCCAAAAATGTAATTTTAACGTGATGAGATGGGAACTTAGATAATTTCATCCAGCTTACAAAACCTTGGGTGCTTTGGGCACGTAATGGTAGCCTACCTCGTCAAATTGTACTGTGTACTGTTTTAATCTGTATAATCAAAACTTATTTCATTCTGCATAAAACACAATGTACTATATTATGTTGGATGATAATTTCTTATACTGTTCCCCAAAGTGGGCGATGGAAAAGTCCAGAAGGGAAGTAGAAGATTTAAGTTTAGCATAGGATCGTATTAGTTTGTGTGGGTTGAGGGGGGGGGGCGAAGAGAAGAAAAATTTTTTGAAGAAGGGGGTGATGGACCAAAAAGTTTGGAAAACTATGATTTTTTTTATGATCTGCCATTCATACTTAAAAATTTGATTCATGCAATGATATCTTTGTGATGCTAGTGACTAATAATTTTTATCATTTATTGTTGTTATAAAACTTTATTACTGCTGCATTATTCAACTTTGAAAAAGGAACCAATGAAATGAGTTCAGAAGTCAAACCCACATGGTTTGAATCTGCTCGAACTCTTTTGAAAATGTTGAGTTATTAAAAACCACATTCATACAGAAGGATTGTGAATTTGCCTTAATTATCAATATTCAAATTTAAAAAGAATTTCGGGTAATCAAAATTTTCTTGAAGCATCATGAGAAATGTTCAACAATACATTCAAAAGGATACGAGAATTTTCAATTATCATGTCCTTAGTGGCAGGATGGCGTATCAAACAATAAAATAAGAAGACTATCTGTAGAACAACTTCATCATCTTCTTGTTTTTCTAAAATTGTAAATGTCTTATAAGCACAAAAACAATTGGAAAATATTTTTGCATCATTGTAGAAGTTGATATATTGAAACCACATTGTATTGTGCACAGCTTGCAAATTTATCTGCATCACGTTATGAACTAAATATTATTTAACCCTCAGTGTGCTCCCATCATTCAGGCATGATGAGTGTAGTAGCATGTTTGATCATCTTGTGATGATCTGAATTTAAATTATCAAAAATTATCTGTGTCTTTTACAAAAGACAACTGGAAAAAAAGGGGAAATTTTTCTACACAGCCATGTTGATACCAGCTTTTATCTGACTATTCCCACACCCTAGTGGTTAAAAAGCAACAAAAAGCAATCTTGCTGCAATCAAGTTTGAAATAATACTGGATGATTCTCTCGTTAGATGCCCCAAACTATTGTCTAAGAATACTTGAGATAATTTAGATAATATTTATGTTATATTCATCTGCTGTTGAGGATGCAAAATAGTTTGAAGTCTCTCTTATCTGCAATATAATGGTAAAGTTCATTATATTGCAAGTTCAGAAAAATACATTCAAGTGTGCTTTGATGTAAAAGGCCATTTTTGTTGTATACAGAATGTTTTTTTTATCCTATTCTTAGAGCCTATGAAGAGCGAAAAACAAAAATTGGTGCAATTGAGGAACTCAAAGACATGCTAGTGGTGACTTGGAACCAAATATTTTAGGGAGCATTAGTGAATTACAATTAATTTACACCAGGGCTTGACAATTTCTAGGTCTCCATGGGGACCAGAATATTGATAATGATACCTAAAATTTCCTGTATGCGATTGTTAATTGGAGTCTAAGTATGACACAAAATTTTCTGATTTCATGATAGTGTCTTTTAACATAAGGATGGGTTATTAAGTCCCAGAAAAGTAAAAAAAAAATATTATTTAGGATTGTTTTTTTTTTGAGCAGAAAATCATGCTTGGCTCCTAAGAATGTTTAGGCTGGTGTCTAAATTTTTTTTCAACTTTTCAAGCCCTGATCTACACCATGGCACACAGGCATTTCAAGGGCTAATCTTCAGAATGTTTGAAGCAACGCAACTAACTAACCAAAAAATTGTACCAGCTCTCAGCCAGTAATAATCTTATTATTATTAAAAATTCAGTTTTTTATATTATTGCTAAAATTATTTGTATTATTTTGCCAATAATAATTTTCCATCAATTTTAACAAAACAGACAACATATCATACTAACAGGGGCTTACCCTAATTTTGATTTTAGTGTCTGATTTTGCCTGCTGAACAACCTGTACAGAAGTTTTAAACTAGTCTTGACTAAGATACCAAGTTGGGGAGATCATAAGATTGATGAACTAGTCCTTCCTTTAAAAACCATACCTTTGTACCAATGCCAAAACTTATATATCTCAAGACATATACTTTTATTTTTTTTTTCATCTGATTTATCATTTAAAAGCTACAAATTAGAATTTGATAAAATTAGTTTCTTTTTCTGCAACTTTTCATATTTTCTATAGGTTATTTTACCATTGAGAAAGTCAATAACATTTTTCACTATTCCGGAATCCAAAATCATGATAGCGCAAGCTTCATCCATTGCAACAGTTCCCATGAAAATGATAAGTTCCAAGATCATATCATCTTCACAATCATCTGTAATTGTTTGAATAGACATTAGGCACTCAAATTTAATATAAAAAAATTTAAGAACTAATTTATTGTAGAAAATCTCTGATCCTATAAAAATTATCTATTCTCATCAAATGCTCATCCAAAATATTTTCAACCATATATCTTTCAAAAATGAACAGAAAAAACCAGATACTCCACCCTTCCCCCCCCCCCCAATAAGTGCTCTCATTTTAATCAATATTAGCAATGAACTAATTGCTTAGAAAGATTTTTTGTCAAAGAATCCATGAAATTATATGATAAAAAAATCTAAATTTTTTAATGTGAATTATATACATTTGATGAAAACCATGTAACTAGTATTTGATTGATTCATTTAAAAATACTCACTGTCAGCTAGTTTATTTCTTATGAAGTCAAGGAAATTATACTGTAAAATCATCTTTTCAAAGTCGATCAGAAGAGGAATTGACAGGTTTCCTAATACACCAAGGCATTCTATGACAAAGTCATCACAATCTTTTTTTTCATCAGTGATGAAAACACAAAGATCGTCAACAAAAGGCTGAAATGAAAAATATGGATTGAACTTTTTAAAAATACATATATTTTTGTATAGGAAGTTCTAATAAAAAAAGGAGGGGATTAAATATCAATGTCAATACACTAAAAAAACCGTTTCAGTTTTTATAAATATTTTAGCTAGAAAAAACATACAACAAATCCTTCTTTTGTGCATTCATGTTGTGAAACATTTCTGATCATTTTCATTAAAAGTGAATCCCTAAACTGAATAGCTCTCGCCATCAAAAGACTCAAGCTATCTTTATTACACATCAGTTGAGCATTACGTTTATTTGCAGCCAGATTGATACCAAAGGCTATGAGTGGTGTTGGCAAATTTTTTTCTGGGCATTCAATAATAAGGTTCACAACCTGAAATATAGAAAAGTATCAAAGGCACAATTAACCATAGAAATTTAAAAATAATTATAATAATGCATGTATTAGGATTAGTGACAAAGTATTTTTTTAAATCCAACAGTCAAAGAAGCTTAAATGCACAACTATAGAACTAACCAACAATTTTGGCCTGTGCAACAATTTCAACATGCATGCATGCATAACAACATTTCAAATAGAATTTAAAAACAAAATACTGTCTCAAAAGTATAAAGACTTATTTTTTGACGTTGTCATTGTTATATCAAATAGTTGACAATTTTTTACAGCTGATTTACAAATAAATTCTGTTCTCATTCATGCATACTACCAATTAACTTATATAAATGCTCTGGATTGGCTTTTAACAAACTTCATTTGATTTAACCTTTTGATTCCCACACACTTGAAAACTGCCTTTTTACCCTGTGATAAGATTCTCCCAAGGTTTTCCACTGGATTAAGGTCAGGAGTACTGGCCATCCCAACTTCATGATTGTTCTCCAATCACTTTTTTTGTAGAGGCATACATATGTGTAGGTGTATCGTCTTGTCACACAATGTTACTGCTCTCTAAGATATGTGATGAACTATGTTCTTTGAGATACTGTAGTTCATGTACCAAGAAACTTAACAGAGTGATAATTGATAACTATTGCAATGAATGCCAATGAGAAATAGCACCATAATCACTTTTTTGTTGCTTTTCTTGGCTGTTGAGTTTGTTTCTTAGCAATACAATCACAATTTCTTGATGAAACAGTGTAAATCAGTGATTCCCAACGTGGGTGTTAACGCCTCCTTGGGGGCGATGGAAAGTTCCAGGGGGGTGGTAGCAGCTGCAGGTGTAACATAGGATCCTATGGGTTTGATTGCGTTGGGGGCGATGGAAAGAAAAAATTTTTGAAGAAGGGGGCGATGGGGCCAAAAAAGATTGCGAAACTATGGTGTAAATAAAACTTGCATCCACTCTTTTTTTGAAATTTTCACAACATCTGTTCACACTGACTCCACACTAACAAGTCTTCCTTAATGTCACTGGGCATCTTTAAAACTTAATGATCAGCAAGTCTCAAAAATTTTTGAGTCATTTATATACAACCTTGAAGTACTACCCATACCTAGTCCACCTTCATGTGAATTTTAGAATTTTTTTTTTATGTTTCTTATTTCAGTCATTTTTGTTGCACTACTGTCATTTTTTGTGCACAAGGGCTAATTAGACTGACCTACAGTTTATTTTCAGTTCTGAATGGCAACATTTTAAAATTTTTTTCCCACGTCTCAGTCAGTGAGGGACTTTATTCAGTAGCAATATATGGGTTCTGCCTTCATCTTGTTGCAGTTTCTGTTGTACCTCTGTGTCAGGAAAGATATTGACAAGGATTAATTGGGTATCAAATTTACATAATCTCTAAACATCTTTTGTTTGAATATTTCATTCATTCATAATTTATTCAAAAATGTGTGGTCGCTATGTATTTATGGAAGGCACTATATTTACTTGAATGTAAGTAAACTTCATTTCTCAGTTGCAAAAATGATCATTTTTTTTGTCAATATTGTCATTAATTCTGATGTGCACCCATATAAGTGAGTTTGATTTTGGTGGAGAAAAAGTGTGAATTAGATTAGAGTATATACATTATTTATCTAAAAGTAGAGATTTTCAACCTTTTTCTCACATCACATATCTAAATCATTCATCATCTGCATAAAAGTGTTTTCCAAAACGGTGACAGAATAATCACAGGGGAGTGCTAGAGGGTATGGGTGTTATATAGGATCCTATGGGGTGGCGGCACAATAAAAAAAACATTTCTGAAGAAGGGGTCGGTATAGCAAAAAATTGGGAAACTGATATAAAACATGGCTTAATGTGGCATACTTCTCATACCTTTGCAACACAAAGTGTGAAAATAGATCTGAAGAAATTTTTACAAAAAGGAAACAACTTACAACTGGAATGCAATCAATATATGTGAGCAGTGTCTTGTAACGATCCTCCATGCTAATATGGTACAAAATACTTATAACAACCAGTCTGTACCTATCAAAAGCTAATTTGAAAAGTATGTTTTATAGCATTTTTTAAAATAAGTCTTGAAAAACATATATATTTCACAAGACTGCTGTGGGTCAATAAAGTGATATAACAGATTGCACACAAAGTTATTTTGATTAACAAGCCAAAAATCATTTACATAATGAAATCTGAGATCCAGAATTATTGTTTACAATCAACTGGTTCAATAATGGGAACCAGACACATTGGGAAAAGGTAATTATTACTAATTTTAAAAAAAAACATGAGATTAAAAATATTTAAACTCAAAGATCTAAAGAGGATTTAGCTCTACTACTCTAACTATATTCAATCTCTCTTGGTGTAAAACTACAGTAGATACTCTCTAAGCTAAACTCTTCAGGATGTGAGTGATTCTGGATTATGGATCAAGTTTTCATATCTAAAGCAGTAGTATATATCGTCGTCCTTATGCCAGAAGCATGAATGTGTAAATTTTCACTTTTTGGGTTTATCTGCTGGTTCGATCCCTTATTTTTGCTATCTAAGTTTTGCCAGAAACGTGAATGTTTAACCCCATTGAAATGCATGTTACAAAGCATTTTAAGGAAATGACACTCATAGAGTAACATGGGATAGAGTAAACATCAAACCTCATTTCCCACATTTTGAAAACTTGCATATTCATGCTTCTGGCATGAGGGAGATGATAAATAAAGTAATATGCCTCTTCTTTAGATATATTGATTCATATTTTCTATGAAAATATCATCAAAAAAAGTATTTATAAATAATGCAAATAACATGTAAGAAATTGTTTTAATTTACCGTTCATGATTTACATACTGTTACTACTAATATTTAATTAATAAATTGCTTTACTTATTCTCAAGATATGTTTTGCTCAAATTGCTTGGAACACATTGATTATTTTCTTTTTTTCCATAGACTTTGGTTTCCCTATTCTCTCTCAGATTTTTATGGAGAGTTATGATCACTTTCTTGTTTAGTTGAGATGGTCTGACCTTTCAAAACATTATGTAAGTAACAAACAAATTATTACTTAGGACTTTCTGTGTTTCTTAACTCCTTCAAATTTGCCACTTCTTTTTGGTTCCAAACCATGCCATGAATTTTGCAGTTTCAACATCTGTTAATTTTTTAAACATTCAATTTGGCATCACCATTGTTCATGGTGAAAACATCAAATTTGATATCAATGTGGTTCAATGTTGTAGCGAGAGGTTGGTGTGTCTACCCTTCTCTTGGGTTTATTGTGTAATTTTATTGTCATAATAATAATTTTATAATTATTCATAATATAAAAAGGTATTTAACAAGATACGTCAAAGTTACTACTTGCAACTTTTAGTTGAGAAAGAACCTAGAAAGAATTAAGCTGGTTTCGAAAGCATAAAATCTCTCTGGTACCTAGCAAATGCCTTATCAATCTGAGCTACCATGCCTAAGAAAATGAGTCTCCATTGCCCTTATTAAGGTATCCGACTACCTTTCTTGTCACTTTTCTTTAAAATGGTTCTGGAGTGAACTTCAAATACATTTTTTGATAGAAAGTGTCTCGAAATGGTGAAAACAGTGACAAATTTTTGTCCATCTATTATATTTTCTATGAAAAAGTCGTTTTTATGTCAAATTTTAGGCAAAATTCATGTGATATTCAAAACACAATTGCAAAAAATTTTATTAATGAAATGCTTTGTGATTCTCACAGTGCATTTAGCTAGTAACGTTGCAGGTTATGAACCAAAATTTAAAGGATTGCATGATATGTTCATAAGTTACACCAAAATATGTTTAAATACGTGTGAATTTTTTGAAATTTCATCCTACATTTTGTCTATAAAACACTGTAATTCAAAAAATATATGAGATAGACCTTAGATTTTGGTTCATAACTTCAACAATATATAGCAAAATATCACAATAAAATTTCGTAAGGATGCAATGTATCAATGTTTACAAATCATGTCACAAAGTCAAGTAAAATGTCAAAAATAGCATTCTTCGTAAAACATGTTTAAAATCTTTATTCGCGTATTACTTGTATGTAAAAACGCAACACGAAAGTGAACGTAACTTTGATTCTAAGCATCATATAAACAAAACAAGGTCTGTTTTGGAATCACAACAAATAGGGCTTTTATAAAAAATAAAAATCCATATTTTCTTCCAAAATGGCATTTTCAACGTAGTTGGATACCTTAAATGAAAATAAAATAAAAATACCTACACATAAGACTGATGAATTTTGGGACGAATCCACATCTTACGATTATGTTGCGCAGATCAGTATCAAATGACAAATTCCACAACAAACGCAAAGCCATGTTCAGAAGATCTGGATTTTCATGAGGGACATGCATGCTTATGTTTTCAACAACTCCATTCATAATCTAAGAAAATAAAATTGAATCTTTCAGCCATGTGTATAAGTATTATTTGCATTTAAAAAAAACTATATATACATACAATAAAATACTGTAAAATGTGTGAAGTGACTTGGGTACATACTCTAATTCTTTATTTTAGATGATATCATAGCCACTGTAAATAAAATAGATGATTTTAAGTCCAGCTGCCAGTGTAAACCTTCATGATTAAAAATGGTGCCTAAATCTCTCATAATTATACTGCCCTTTTTTCCCGCCTGCTTTTATCATAACACATGTTTTAAGGTTTCATGAAACCATTGCAAAATTTTGTTTATAGTGCTTTGTGGTTACATCTTATAATCTTGATAGAATTTTTATTTGGTCAGTATACTTATTGTTTTAACTGTGGATGATAATCTGATTGAATTGGTTTGTTAAATACTGGTGGTTTTATTAGTGAAATGTTTAATATTTACTGGATTACTCGAGGACAACATTTTATATTCGTTACAGTTACACACAGTTATACAGATGGTACAAACATATAAGAAAATTTTAAGTTCCAGGCTCTTTAGAAATTGCACAGATTGGACATCAATTTTTTAATTAACTTAAGATATTGACATCACATTTAAAGACCACCACCGAAACAAGCATCTTCGACTAGGCAAATTTTCATTATAGACATAAAAAATAGTCCTCTATGTTTATATTTGTATAATTAAAAAAAAAAAATTTATGTATTCATATGGATAAATAAAAATAATTTTAAAAAAACCAATATTATATCAGGGGGAAAAAGTCCCTTATTATTTCCAGTGGGGTGAAATGAATCTTTGAAGACGTATCAAGGTAATAGAGTAGTGTATCCAAATCACCCTACCTGGAGGGTTGACTTGGGTATGACTTTACATTCATTTTTCTTTATTATAGTAAGTTATACAAAACAATTATCCTTGCATTGACAAATAACGAAAATTTCTTTTTAGCAGTGTAATTTTTAGTAAAAAAATTTAATTTATGAGGGAGATGATATTAAAAAATCTTTTTTAAAAAAGTTTACTGCTTTGGTTCAAAAAATTTAAATGAATCAAAACTTTACAAATGAAGGAAAATTATAAATTTTTCCTTTTCAATGTTACAGGAAATAAAATACAAGGTGTGATCAGTAAGTAGGGTGAATCACCCCTTTTTTTGAAAATGTGAACAGCCCGATGCACTACCACATGAGCGTTACGCAATGCACTAACAACTCTCATGCTACAACTACCATATGAACAAACACCTGCCAAGAAATTTTGAAAAACAAGTGCAGATTTTTAGGTAACATAGAGAAGAAAGTAATGCTCATGTGGCAGCATAGGGCTGTTCACATTTCAAAAAGGAGGGGGAGGGGTTATTCACCCTACTCAGTGGTCACACCTTGTAGGTAAACTTACCATTTCACATTTGTTTTCGGCATAAACTGACAGCTTCTTAAGAAATGATATAACTAGAATTAATAGCTCGGTGTTTTCTCTTTTCAAGCACTTGACCAAAAAACACATAATTCCGCGATTAATCATTTTAACTTCGACTTTTGGATCTTCGGCAATGTTATATAAAAGGTAGAAGCAGACTGAAAAAATAAAATTTAAAAACTTTCCAATTCATGTTCAAAATAAAATGCTTGAATAACAATAAATATGCATTAAAATTATACAATTCATCACCTCTTAATAACTGATCTTGCTTTCTAACAACAGAAGAATATTTTTCCATATTTTTTTCATATTCATTTGGAGATAATGCCATATTTGATTTATCTCGCTCTAGTGAATTGGATAAGGATATTATCTATTATACTGATTTGTTTAAATTCACATAATCTTACACAACATGGTAATTATAAGATACTATACTGATGGAAAATGAAATTCCAACACCAAGAAGAAATTGTGCTGGATAAACTAATATTAGAAGACACATTCACACATTTGAAAAATGTGTTCATATAAATAACGAAGTTGCAGAACAAGGGTGGCGCAAGGGCGTAGTGGGGAAGGGGGAACTTGTGGGTCTGGTCCCCCCCCCCAGAAATGTCAGAAAATGACCGGCCGGAAAAAGGGAAAAAGATGGCCAAATCCATTGTTCCGTCACTTTGCCCCCCCCCCCCCCGAACGAAAGTTTTGGCTACGTCCCTGGGGTGGTGCTAGTAGCGGCATGTTTTTTTTATTTTTTTTTAATTGAACCAATAAAAAAATGATGTTAAGTATACAAATCTAGTTTGTTTCAAATAAATGCTGGGAACTTGGTGAGCATCCTTTTTCTTTAGAATTCAATTTTTTACATCAGATGAGAGTGAGGAATATCTCAGAGAAGAAGTAGTCAGTATCAACATTTTATTTGGTTTGCATCCAAGGGACATATTCCAGCAGGATAATGCTTGTCCATGCACCACAGCTATAACCCAATGTGTTCTACAGAGTATCAACCATAGCTCCACAAGGGTAGGGCTGACAGGGCCCCAGCCTGGGATTATTCTTATTGTTTTTTGCTCTTTTACACCATGAATTCCCTTTTGGAAGTCCCGTGAAAAAATCTGGCCTGGGGCCCCACAGAAGATCCCAGCCTAGGAGTCCTGCTAAAAGATATGGGAGCCATGGTATCAACATGTTATGCGTTGGCTATAGCCATTGTAAGTATTGAGGGGCCCCCTCATACCTACCTAATATTTCCACAGAATGCTATAGAGATGGTGGCAAATGTTGGAGGGGCTCGGGCCCATGGGCCAGATACAAAGTAAATAAATAAATTACAAATAAATACAAATAAATTAATACATTAGGATGATTGCAGCTACCATTGTTAATATTTGACAACCAACACCAGAGCATATTTTTGAATTTGAATATTCAAATATTGAAATAAAATCCAAGATTGCAGCTTGGATTATTTCATTTCTGCAACAAACTTTTAGTTTTAAACAAGTAATAACATTAAAGAGCTCTGGTAATTTTAAATTAATCTACATTTCCAAATACAGTTTTAATGTGTTTCAGAATGTTTTTCTTAATATTTGCAAATTCTAGAAATTTATTCATTTACTTCTATTGATTTACATTAATTGAACAAAAACAGCAATAAAAAATTCGAAAAATGATCAAAGTTATCAAATTGCAACATTTGATAAAGATGAAATCCTATAAAACTATTTCAGAAATGTACATATGTTCAATATGATTCAAGCAATGATAAAGTGTATGCAGGTGGACCACACTAATTATTATTAATTGTTTGTTAATTTTGTCAAATTAGTAAAAATGTAATTTCCTCTCGATGTATCATGTTTGATTAACATCCAAACTGTGAACGTGTTCCTAAAATAACGAAAAAATTAGTAAAATAAAATTATGTTTTCTGAACAATTTTTTTCCTTTTCAAGATTTATGTTCATAACTCGAAAAGTTTGTAAGTCAGGGAGAGACTACATAGAATTTTTTTTTGGAACAGCTGCAAAATTCCTAAGCCTGGCCCTGCTAACAATGGTGCATTTTGAATTTATTTGTTGTAACAAGCAAATAAAAAAAAGGATATCATCTTTTTTACGTCCAATTTCCTCTGTCCATTGCTCATAACGTTTTAGCTCTCCCTCTACTAGCTCCATGCATATTGATCCAACCTTGAAAATATTTAAATGAATAGAATGTAAATAGTTGATGAGATAAGTACACTTTAATTGAAAATTAATATTATGTTTATTTAATACTGTAATGAAAAGGGGGGGGGGCTGGAAATTAAAACTGAAAAAAAAAGTGTTTTAATAATGATCTCTACAGAGTGGAAGATAACTGTTTAGACCTAATCCTATAAAATCTAAATCAAACATTTAAAACATTTGATTATACATTTAGTAAATCTGCAAAACCATAGCTAATAGAGGCCCCTTCCCAAAATTTAAAAGAATAACATACATACATGTGTGAAACCATTTGATTAAATTCACTGAACTATCAGTTCAGTCCCTCTCTCTGAAAGTAATTTTTGGCTACTGCCCCATAAATTTGTATACTTCATTATGTATTTCATTGTAATCAAATGATATTTTCAAGGAGTACCATCATTCAGGTAAAAGAGTACATTAAATATCATGTAAAAATAGTACATTAGTATATTACCTTATGTTGTGAAATCACATGATGAAACTGTCGAAAAGTTGAAAAACAAAAAAATATGTACACAATGTTTGTGCTCAATTCAATGGATTTTTTGCCATCTTCTCTCAATACCCGAGCTAGAGCTCCAATAAGAATGTCTGAATTAAAAAAAATATATATACATCAAAACAAATATTTTTAATTATCACAAAAAATGAGTAACTTTGCCTAGTTTTAATTTATACAAAAATTGCCACGTTTTTAAGACAAATAAATTCAACTGGTCGAATGGTCGACGCGTTTCGGCTCTTCAATGGAGAGCCGTCATCAGGACCTCGTGGTCAGAACTCACACGAATGAAGAGTGATGTTTACGTCTGGTGGTCCGAAGAGTTCGCCTCTGACGCAGCAAATACAAAGGCGAACTCTTCGGACGACCAGACGTAAACATCACTCTTCATTCGTGTGAGTTCTGACCACAAGGTCCTGATGACGGCTCTCCATTGAAGAGCCGAAACGCGTCGACCATTCGACCAGTTGAATTTATTTGTCTTAAAAACGTGGCAATTTTTGTATAAATATTTTTAAATTCCAAGTAATCATGAAAAAATAGTTATCAAACTAATTATATAACATTAAAATATAGTGAACTCCCATATAACAATACAATCTATGCAGTGACCAGATTCAGCTGGTTTGCGCAGGTATGGTAGCAATGATATCTAATTTTTGTTGAGTCTGGCAAACTGGTTGTTAAAATGACATCTGTAATCAGGATTTTCTCTAAGGTGTTTGCAGATACAACAAATTTGAAAACTGGTTTGCTGCAAACCTGTTGTTAAATTATTTGAATCCTACCACTGCATCTGTAATTGAGTAAAATCTATCATAGAATAGCTCACTTTCTGCTGTCATAAATTCCCCCAAGATTGACAAGTTTAAAAGGAAAAAATATTTTATATATATATATATATATATATATATATATATATATATATATATATATAATGCTTAGATGAAAGACTGCCATATTATACTTCATCAGAAAGCTAAAAAACTTTGGGAATATCTTAAATAAATGGGAAAGAAATTTAGAGCGAAAAAAAATCAGTTTGACATTCACTGCTAGAATGGCGAACATTCACCACTAGGGAGTTTTCTATGCTAATTGCAGTGCCCATGCTAAGTTTTTGCAAAAATGTGACCAAACTATACTCCAGCTTTATGATTAAGAGAGAATTTAAGAATCATCTCTGCAGAACCATTTATATTCTTATTTTTCACTAGAGAGTATGATGTTAAGTTAACAAGAACAGGCTTTGATGGTGAAATTCTCTTACAAACATAGGCAATAGTGATTCTGCACCAATAAAAAGCTATGCAGAGATTTTCCTTAACCATTTAAAGGCCAATGTTCCATAAATGTAAGTGTTTTTATTTACTAAAATATCTAATAAAAATTGATTCAAACATTTCCGGTTTTTTATCGTATATAGAGGAGAGAGTTCAAACTATTTTTTGAAATAAATTTGGAAACCTCAGGTTGATGCAAACATTTTTGACAGAATTTTGAAATTTGACATCCTTTGGGCATTTTTCCCCTTTTTCAATTAAAATTTGCCAAAATTTCAATTTTTAATTAAATTGAAAATTATTTTGTGTGTTTTTACCACTTAACCCTTTGAAGGGGGTGACATCAAAATATAAAAAATATAAAAAAAATAACTTGATATATTGATGCATATGGGTGTACATATTACGTTTTTCAAAAAATTAAAAAAAAAAATCACATTTTTATTTATATATGAGGTGGGATACCGTTTGTCCCACCGCGCACTTAGCGCTTATCAACGTGGTTGAAAATGCTTGGCAGGGAAAGCATTACTAAGGCACATTTACAATAGTGCTTATTTCATTTTATTAGCCAGGAAAAGATTAGAATAGTTAAAGGATGTCATAATATGGAGAAATACTTCTAAATTGTATTTTAAATGTTGATGGAAGACAAAGTCTTAAATAATGACAAGTGTTAAGTGCAAAATTGAAAAAAAATTACGTGAAAATATTCTATAGCAATCTCTCTGACAAATGATTCAATAAGGGTCACACTTTATAGTTTGTCAAAGTTGCAGTCACCTTTCTTTAACTGAACCGAATTATCGTTCAGGTGTAGGTAGGCCAACATCCAAGTGAATCTTTTCACCGGCATTAGTTTGCTTATGAAACTATCTGCCAGAATTGGATTTGTTGACCAGTAGTCTCTGTAGATAGGGAATTTTTTTTATGCTCATAGCTAAATTTATGGCTAAAAAGCATAGAAACTCTTCTTTAGAAACTGAATCAAACCTCTTTCCTTCCTGTGCTGCATAAAGATTTGTTTGGAAAACGATATGCTCAATCAGGGCTGATGAAAACAAACAAAAAAATCGCAATAGGAGATTGTTCTTCCAGTCCAAAATCTCATCACTTGGCCCAGTCCTTTCTCCGAATTGGAACAGTGTTGTCGTGCGGTTTCACTCTAAGTTATTATATCTATTGTTGATGGACCTGGAGTCGATGTTTCATCAACAATAGATTCTGCTACGATAGTCAATTCTTCATCCCCGATACAAGAAATTCTTCCCGTTGTTGCACTTCTTCATCAAGTTCAATTGAGGATTCTGGATCCGATGGCATTTCTTCAATCAAAGCAAGAGCTTCAGTAGCTGTTAGTCCTTTTCGAGGCATTTTGAATTTTCTTCTACTTTATAGAGGGACCATTCTCTGTACTGAAGAAGACACACAAATGAAAAAAAATGCCAGACGCAACAGTATCATGTTACAAAACACGCATTCCAAAGAGATTTCCCAAGGGTGAGGAAATTGGTGCTGCCCTCTGTAGGGGGGATGCTGTAGACGTGCGGAGGGACTACATGTATCCCACCCTTTTTCTTCAGCAAATACGTTCTGAAAAAAATCTTGGGGATTCAAAAATTACTTGCAAGACAAAATTCATAATACTATACATTGAATTTGTATCATTTCACCCAGTTGGTGATGCAAAATTTGATAAAAATCTGCAATCACTTTTTTTTAGTGCCAGCAAAAATATTTGACGAAAAAAACTACCATTAGTGATATGAAAAAAAGATTGTGGACAACTAGAGCCATCTTCTGATAACTTTTGGAAGTATAAACTACATTTTAATTCGATTTGCAGCAAAAAATGCCTATTTTTTGTGGAGTTATGAATTTTTGAAAAGGTGGGATAAAGGGGTTCCCACCGCCCTTCAAAGGGTTAATATATCAATCAAAGTAAATCAATTAATTTTTTGTAGTGTTACATGTTAACAAGCTACACACATTCAAAAATAAGATAATCCTTTCAAGAAAGCAAGATTCTAAGGATATCTAATGTGTAGTGCGCTACTTTGATTTTCCCCGTTCAAAGCCCAAGGTGTTGTCATCATTCGACATATGTATAGGGGCTAATTCTGGGTCATACGACACAGAGGAATGTGCTTTCTGGTGTAGATTGTTTATATTGGGTGAATACTTTTTTCTTCTTGCGTTTTTAGAAATGTGTGTTTTTGTGAACTGCAGGCTAATCAAACCGAATTTGACAATCATAGATAGTCTTGTTGTGTTCAGCTGAGTGTAGCAATATCAAAAAGATATTTCACATTAGAAGAACCTGTAGGATATTTAAAAACTCTTTCAGATTTCGAATCAGATGACGTAGATATATGTCAATTACATGCTAATGAAAATGGAAAATTCACGGATGAAAATGATTTGTTGAAAATGATCTAGTATCAACAGTTCCAACTGATGTATGTGAAATGATAGATAATTTTGCAACAATGAGGAGATGTTAGAAAACAACTGAAACATGTTCTTCAAAAGATGCAGGGAAGAAAAAAGGGGCAAAACGTAAGTGCAACACTCAAAATTCAAAAAAAAGGCAAGAGTTTTGAGCAATCCAAAAAAAAAACTATTGCATGAGATAAAAAAAATTCTTTCTAGAATCCGATCAAAACCTCAGCTCTGGATTCCATTGTAACAGATTTGCCATACGACCATCATTGCACGTTAGATAATTCATTCAGAGCTGCGAGAAGCGGATTGTATTTTGCATTTGGAATTCCGAAAAGAAGTGACAATGAACCACGTTGTCGACTGAAAAAAGATGTCAGGTCATCTGATGGCCATTATATTGTGTCTGTGATGCAGGGACAGTGTGAGGTTTGCCAAAAAATCACTATGTAAAAATGCTACCAATGTGTACCATCAAATATATATGCTTTCCTTCTTTCATCACAGACATTAGAAAAAAATTGAATTTTCTGCACTCATTTTCATGTTAAAAAAACAAGTATGTGTTGCGAATTTGAACGTGTAGAAGAAAATAGAAAATTTTGTGTGATAATTGTATGCCAGAAATAAATAATAGTGAAAATATAGGCGATACCAGTTTCTGCTTCCACCTCTTCTTAAGTGCCAATGTTCCAATGAAAAACAAAGAAAACAATTTTTTCTTCAAATTTCAAAGTTGATCTATGTATGGGCATGCAAAAGGACCTCAAATTCTAAATTTCAAAGCAATAAGTGACTTTGTTCATAGTTTGGCCTTTAAATGGTTAAATGGGTTTTGAAATTCTCCCCATCCATTCATTAAGATGTTTTTCAAGTTTCATATAATCTTCTGATGAATAGTTAAGGCTGTAGAGACAGCTCCGATAAAAAGAACTTTAATTATTTAAACCCTGTGCATTAAATTACATTCCACCTATAAAGATAATTTTCTCTAGTTTCTTGGAAATTGTTTCTATAGATTTCAGACGTGCCAACTTTTGGAATCCAGAAATCCGGAGATTCTCCCGAGGGGGTACCCCCTGCCACTCATAGACTCGATCAAAAAAAAAAATTTGAAAACATTTTTTTTAAAATCAATTAAGACAAAGTTCCATTATCCCCCACCACAAGGTAGGTTCTGCATTGCCCCTGAGCAGAATATAATTCCACGTCAGTCTTTCCATTGCAGAATAGAGAAATCACATCTACATACTGTTCATAAAACATAAGTGTTTCCTTTCGTGGCTGCTATCAGTGATTGATAATCTTGGATATATGAACTCTTAAAAGCTTTATATAGCTTAAACTTTTATATTTTCTTTCTAAAGACATATTTAATCGGAGGAAACAATTTAAAAAACTTCAAAATACAAAGCTGCTGATGAAAAAACTTGTGTTTACCGCATGGCTGTTAATGGAATACAATAACGATTATACAGGAATTTCGGCAACCAAGGTCATGCCCCTGATAAATGATTGCCAATAAACGCAATGTAAACAAAGCCACGTCTTTGCCAGTTGCTTAAATGCGATCACCAAGACTTTTTTACAGCTGCTCGATGGAAATGACCACAGCTGTCCTCTATGGGTGTTTTCCCTAATGACGACGGCAGTCATTGACGTCACGACAGTGTGAAAGCTCACATAAAATCTAATTTTCTGCCAAAATCCAGAGAAATTTTAACAAATCCGGAGTCTCCTGCCTAAATCCTGAGAGTTGGCAGGTCTGAGATTTCAATATATTTTCAAACATTTTACAGTCTATTGTCATATATACTCAGGGACTTTGTCATCCAGGCAAGTCGGAATTTTGGTGCCTGTTGCATGTAGAAGAACCAGTTGAATAGTGAATTCAGTGCCTCTTTTAGTCCAGCGCTCAGGGGAACCAGACCCACCTGCTCCTCCCTAGTTGTGGCGCTCTATATACTTGAGTATAAGCAGAGTACGTTTAATCAAAATTTTGTTCCTATATTGAGAAAAAAAGAATTAAACCAGAGTTTTACACGTCAGGGACAGGAGTCAACCTCTGTCAGGGCTGCCTGTCAAGGTGCACAGTTTTAGAACTCCTGGATTAGTTGATAAAAAAATTTCAGATGTGTGTGCATTGTCCTGTAAAAAGGCTTATCACCATACACTTTAGTGTGTCACACAAAAAAGTAGCAATACTGAAAACTTCATCAACACTTTTGGTGACCAGGTGATATCAAACACCAATATTATTGGACATCCTCAGAACTACAATATATGTCAAGTTTAAAAATATATTGAAGGATATTTTGAGCAAAATATAAAAAAATATCATTGTAGTGGTTTATCGTAGTAGAGGATATTGTTGTATCAAAAGGAGTTTGAACATTAGAATATGGGCAATTGAAAACAAGAAAAAATATTGTATAAATATATTAGAAATATATATAAATTGAAAAAATATTGTTATAGAGAGATTTATCATTATATCAAGTATCTTTGTAGTGTGGTTTCACTGTATTTAAATAGATGTATATATGCCCTATACAATACCATTTTTGGATAACACATGAAGATTATCTGGTTCTCTTGCAAGCTGCAAAACTAAAGACGAAGCTTTGACTTTGTGACTCATGCCCTCATACAAGAAATCTATGTATTGATCCAAGGAACTGATATTTGCTAAACTAGTTTCTGAAGTCAAAAGTTCTTTTTTCTTTCCAATACTTTCATTGCTTTCATCAGTACCTACAAAAATAACATCTAGATTAATGTGTACAATTATAACAATAACAAAATAGTTATGCAAGTACATATTTAACCCCTTAACATACAGGGACAAGATATCTCTGCCGTAAGTAGATGAAATAAATGTATCTGCTCTTTCTCTCCCTTCTTTCAAGACTTCATTGGTAAGGCCATTTTTGAATGGAGCAGGCGGGACTCGTTCCCGCATGAATGAAAGTACACCTGTTTCTGCGAACCTGTCACACATAACTGGAGACAAGTGACTCGAAAAATCCCCTTTCAGGAAATTTTTGTCAACAATGCTAGTGCTAGGTGGCATGCACCATAAATATGAATCAAATAATGTATATAAATCAATACATGCACCATTGTATTGATTTTCTATTTCCAGCAATTATAATTAAATGCTGATTTAAAATTTTTAACTAATTATATTGATTAATCACTGATTAACCCAATCTTTACTACTCTTAGGATTGGTGGAAGCATTGCACAATTTTTACATATTGTATGTGATTACAGATATCTTTGAGTTGAATTTTTTTAAGTTTTAAAAATTAGGCATTAATTTGATGGGGTTTTTTACTTTTTAATTAATTTATTTTTTTGTTAATGAAAAATTAAAAAAATTATCATATTAATTCTCAATTTTCTGAAACTTCTCAAACATGTTCTTGAAGGAATCAGTAAAATTAATTTATGTATAATATTAAAAAGAAAACAGAATAATATATATTTCCAATTTTCAAAAAGAAACTTACCATCCCACTATCCAAAAAGAATTTTAAAAAATGGGCATTAATATGATGTTTTTGATTGATATGAATTAATTAATTTCACTATATTATTACTGATACCTCAAATACTGTATTTGACAAGTTTAAAAAAATGTGCATTAATTTTATTATTTTATATATTTAAGTTCTGAATTGATATTAAAATAATTACTTTTATTTAATTATAATGCTCAGAAATTGTGGTTTGCTTAAAACCTAATAAATATATGACAAAAACAATACATCACATAACAAAAACAATTTAGAACCCTTTTTTGACAAACTCATAAGTATTGATGAACAAGCAGAAAATTAAAAAAAATCACTCGAAAATTAGAATAGAATTTTTGAAAAACAAGTACTATTATACATCATTTGACTTTTTTAAAGTTCCCAGAAATAATTGCTACTCACAAAAATATTTTATATCAAAATCACTTGCAAATTTTTATGCACAAACACAAAGTCAACAAAGTCCATCAAAAATAGAATAATGGCAACAGAAATGAAAATCAATTTTAAAAAAATCACACAAAATTAATTGATACGATATACACTAGAACACTAAAAACAACTGAAGCGAGCCAAGACCTGCTGTGTGTGAACCATGTGAAGAGATGCACAGAACCTGGTGGCCGACCACAACCACCAGTAGAGGCAGGCCTGCGGCTCATTAGCAGATGCCCGCTCATGCATTTATTGGCAAGCGAGTCCCCTTTTCCTCTGCGTCTGAAAGCATTACAATTCAACAACAGTTATTGAGTTAGTGTGGGTCCATAGAAGACGCTTAGCTAAAAGCAGAAGTAGACGCACCCGCTCCGTCTAAAAGGGGCCTAACCCTACGAATGAAAATTGCTTTTTCTTTTACCTCACCAACATCAAACCAGTTCTTGTCAGTTCTAAATAGTTCGGGAAGAAAACAGCAATCACATTTGTCATTTGACTCACTCTCATATCGTTGGCAGCTTCGTGTGTTGAGGGGTAAATGCTCTTCACTTAACGCAACCATGTGAAGTTAATACCTTCAAGGTGAAATGAAAGTTACTACTCCGGCTGGTACGGGTGGTTTATTTTTAGTATTAGTGTTTTCTTTGATAAATTCATATATGTTTTCATAGCTTTCTAGTTGTGATGAAGTGGTTCGACCTGGATATCTGACATCCTCCTGTGTTGTGTAATATGTCTAGCTGTTGATAAGTCTGTCTTCCATGGTTCTCCTTGGAAATGGTTAGTAGTTTTATTTTATAATGTTGACTCACTAAGAGTGAGTCATTCTTGAAATTCAATCCCTGAAGGGGTCATAAGCGGGTATTTTCAGATTATGAAATCCATGCAAGCGAAGCCGCAAGTAACAGCTAGTATCAAATATTCTTTATTACTGAAACACGATAAATACTTAAGTTTAAGGAGAGGAGTCTACTCTAAGCAAGCATTTCTCAACTGCCTAAGTGGCGTGGTGGTAAGATGTTTGTCTACCACAGTGACAGTTGCAGTCAAGTTCCATATTTGATCCGAGGGAAGAATATATGTAACAAGCTATTTTCCCTAATGAACTTGATGCGACCACTGGTGGATGGCGCCTTCATTTACAACCCAGCTCGTTAATGACAGTAAATTGTGTATAGCGATATGGTCAGAGTTGGTGTGTGACGAAGTAGCATTTCTCAACTAATGGTCCATGAAGATGAAACAGGTGGTCCCCACACAAACGTTCAGAAAAATTTAATTATAATTAAAATGGAAATTATATCCATGTATGTTACAAATATTAATGATGTTCACATAGGTTTGACTTAAATATTAGACTCATATAATGTAAATTTGTTATTCTCAAAGTGTGTGTTTGGACTTCCAGTGGCATTGCCAACCTATGTCAAAGGCAAGCTGTTGATATTATGTGTGCCTGCTTAGTGCTTTAAAGTGGTTCCTTATCAAACTATCCCAGGTAGATAGGTATTATTCAGCAGGAAAAAATTCCTTCTTGATAAATACTTACAATTTTTTCTGGTCTGAATATAGTACAACAGTTGTTCGACTTCATGCAGCTTTGAACGAGGAATCAGTGAACACTTTTCTAAAATAGATCCTGCAAGAGCTGGGATATCAACATCGGAATTGAAACCTTTAAGCCAGAACCTATTTAAAAAACAAAAGATGTTGAGAATATAAAGAACTAACAAAAAAACTTATAACTAAACTTCTATTCATTAAAATATTCTGTTCGAAATTAACTTCTTTGTTGTCTGTAAAAAACATTGCAGAAGATGATGCTTCTAATAATTTTTAGTTTACAGGGAATTCAAATTTTTATGGTGCTGTGACATAAGTGCAAATTATTTTCACAAATATAATGAAAAAAAAATCATTTTTGTTGCATTTACAGTCATTTCTCCTGTCCAAAATTGCTTATTAGACTATTAATTAAAATGTTGAAATAAATTTGAGTAGTGAAACATGCATTTTTTAACCACATGATACTCTAATGCGAGAACGTGGGTGAAACAACTATGCGTCCACTTATTTCATTAAAAATGTATTAAATATTATACACTGCTGGCCACCGTAAATGCAACACCCTGAAGGAAGCATGCAAATAATATGAAATTTACAACATGCATTAGCGGAGGTGAGATATGCAAATGATTAGAATTTCAGCACAGACGCACATCACGCGCGCCTGTGGCGCCACTTCAAAGCGCTATTTAAGGCTTGGAGATTTCGACGATTTGAAGTACGGCAATTGTGTTTTTCTTGTGGTTTTTTCAAAAAAACGATCAATTATGCCTCGTAGAAAACAGCGATCATCTTTTGATCAAGTATCCGAGTTCGACAGAGGAAGGATAGTGGCCTACCGAGATTGTGGATTATCTTTCAGGGAAATCGGTAGTCGTGTTGGACAAAACCAAACAACTGTAATGCGGATATGTGATCGTTGGATGCAGGAGGGTACGACGGACCGACATGTTCGATCGCATCCACCTCAGTGCACCACTTCACGTGATGACAGGCGTATTGTGCGTATGGCAGTGACGGATCGCTCAGCCACATCACGAACCATAGCACAGCACATTCAGTCTGTACCGCATCATCCAGTGTCTGCGCGTACCATTCGACGCTGTTTACAGCAGAGTGGTCTGTCCGCAAGACGTCCATTGCTTCGTCTACCCTTGACGCAGAACCACAGACGTCTCCGCCGCCAATGGTGCGATGAAAGAAGGATGTGGACGGCACAATGGAATGAAATTGTCTTTACTGACGAGTCACGCTTCTGTTTGCAACACCACGATGGTCGGATTCGAGTCTGGAGACACCGTGGAGAGAGGATGCTGAACAGCTGCGTTATGCACCGCCACACTGGTCCTGCACCGGGTATTATGGTATGGGGCGGTATTGGATATCACTCTCGCACTCCTCTAGTACGCATTGCCGGTACTTTAAAAAGCCAGCGCTACATCTCCGAGGTGTTGGAGCCAGTTGTCCTTCCTTACCTTCAGGGCTTGCCCACAGCCATATTTCAACAGGATAATGCGCGACCACACGTGGCACGCACTGTCCAAAGGTTCTTCGTCAATCGCCAGATTGAATTGCTTCCCTGGCCAGCTCGCTCTCCGGATCTTTCGCCAATAGAAAACATGTGGTCCATGGTTGCTCAACGATTGACCCAGATTACATCACCAGCTGCCACACCAGATCAACTTTGGCAATGCGTGGAAGCTGCTTGGTCTGCTGTAGCCCAAGAACACATCCAAAGTCTCTTTGAATCAATGCCGAGGCGTGTGGCAGCGGTGATCTCCAACAATGGCGGCTACTCTGGCTACTGATTTTGGCAGGAACCACACTTCACAGAAGTCTATAAATTTAATCATTTGATGCTTGGTCAACATGTTATCTACAAAATAAATATTGTTGCGATATCTCTTGTCTTTCTTGGTGTTGCAATTTGGGTGGCCAGCAGTGTATAATCACAGATTAAATAAATTTTCATTGCTTCAAGCTATATAGCAAACAGACACAAGATATTAACTTCCACGTATGATTTTATACAATTTCACAGCAAATCAAAATCACCAGGATTCAAATTTATTTTAAATTTAGTGAAAAGCATACGTTCATCTTAGAATGAAAATTGTGTACATTAATTTTTTTCAAAAATGGCTTTTTAACAATTTTAGAATGAGAACATATCTCACCTATTGCAGCTTTAAAAAAAATCAGCAATGATCTGCTCTCTATAGAGAAAAAATTAACCCCTTTTGCTTGTTATTTAATGGGAAATCCCAACCGTATTTTTGCTCTTCCTAAAAAATTGGGAATTTTGGATGTACAAGGTTTTTATAATGAGGTAACGATATATAACTTTTTTTTTGTTTTCATCCTCAAATATAATGTTATTTTCTTCTAACCGCTTTACAATCACAAGCATAAAATTATGTCCAAATGCCAGTGAAATAAATTCAAACAAGTTCTCTGTGTTTCCTTTCCTCTCTGTTCACCATCATGAAGCTTTATAGTAACCCTATCTGTATGGAAGTTGCTCTTTCTTTCCCTCCTTTCTTTCTATACTCCTGTTAATGATTTTTTTCCACACATATAATTTATCTTTCTACTATACATGTAAGAGCAACAGGGAACATGTAGGGTGAGGGTGAAAAAAACTCTTATCTACCTTATCTCTTATACTTTTTCCTTTCATATTTTTCTTTCCCCCTTCATTCTTTTTCTAACATGCGGTTAGGATAGCACCAGATTTATCGCTGATTCGTCAAATAGAAATAATCCGAATTTCTTGCCAAAAGCCCCTCTTGTTAAAAAATTGTAATGATTTTGTGGTTTCTCAATTTCAATCCCCTAGTTCTCTTTTCATGACTTTCTACATCTTAAGCATTCAGGAGTGAATCCAATATGATATGTCAGGAGAGGTGGCTATTTGTGTAGGTTCATAGTAAAGGTAAAAATTAACAGTTGCCACTCGCCACATGGCGACCAGACATTTGGGAGTGGAGACCGATATTTTTTGCTCTGGTCACCACCAAGTTTTCACAGTGAACTAGAAAAGAGAAAAATCATCAAATCAGGAGGAATTCTTTTATGGGTTATGCCACTTGGCAGTGGAAAAAATAGAGAAAAGATTTTTTGTAAAACATAGCTCTTAGTGTACCAATCTCTCAGAGTATAAAAAAAGGTTGCCGTTCGGAATTGGCAATAAATTGTAGGTCCCCGATCTAATTAGCTCTTGTGTGTAGAAAATGGCAGTGGTGCGACAAAAATGATCGAATGATCAAAAATACAGTGTGTCACAAAATAAGAAATCCGAATTTTTATACGGTCCCCCTGTCCTCTAACTTCCAATTAGGAAGTTGCCCTGTATCTCTTGAGGCCAACAGAAAAACTTCCATGTTTCTAAGTGCAATATTCGCTAATATATTTGAATCCAAAAATTGGAGAAAAGTTACAAAAAAACAGAAAAAAGTGATGGACAACCCTCCTTTCCCCCATTTGTGTTGTCCTTTCCTAACTTTTATCCGATTTTTGAATCCGAATATCTCAGTGAATTAGAACTTAGAATGTTTTTGTTGGTCTTAGGAGAGACAGGGCAACAACTTTCTAATTGAATGTTAGAGGACAGGGGATTGTATAAAAATTTAGATTTCTTATTTTGTAAAACACCGTATTTTCACTCTCAAAACTTGTGCAGGGTAATATTTGAACGCCTTTTGAGCATTTCTTAAACTGAATCTATACCTCTATGCTGGACGGTTGATGAGATAAAAGCCCTATTAGCACTTAATGTATACCCTTATACACGAGGACGGCAGCAAAAAAGATGTCTCACACAGGTGAGAATTTTCTTTCGCGCCACACCTATATGTACCCATCCCAAATATGATTGGGGTATGTTAAAAATTAAATAAAAGAAAAACACAGGAAGTGATAGAAATGCTGCATTGTGCTTGTGAAAGCAGTCAATTTTCAGTCCGACTGAATTTTAAAATTATTTAAAATGTTTGAAAACAGATGAGGCTGTAGCCTAAACAAACTAAAACATGATATTTTTAAAATACCCACTATTCGCAGCAAAATGATGTAGTTTTCAGAAACAAAATTCACAGAAACCCATGCAAATGTTTCAGTCAGGATGGCCTAAATTGAATTTAGACAAAATTTTGAAATTAAATGCAAAGTTCAGCAACAGATGGTACTGCAGGTGATCTATGAGAGGGGTAGTGAAATGCGCCCCAGAACAATTAGCGCTACTGCAGAACAATTTGGAAGTACTTTAAGAAAAAGTGCAAGAAAACACTATTGTGCGGATTTTTACCGCAGAACATTTCCAGTTAGCCGAGGGTTTGTTGCAGAACAATGCAAACATTCTACTTTGAGGGAAATGCTGTCCATCAGTTTGCCATTCTGTGCTTTGTTGTCTTGTATTTATACAGCAGATATTTCTTGCCTTTGTATTCTATTGATCATTTTTGTCACACCACTGTCATTTTCTGCATGTGAGGGCTAATTAGATCGGGACCTACAATTTATTATGGATTCCGAGCGACGAACTTTTTTTTATACTCATCGAGAGGTTGGCGTGCTAACCTCCTTGTTGTGGGACTCGTCGCCGTTTCTATTGTACCCCTTTGTCAGGAAAGTTTCTGACAAGGACGAACTGGGTATTGAACTCACGATACCTCTAAACATCCTTTGGTACTTTAGGCCTTTAATTTCTTTAAAAGCATTTCGATGATAGTCATTTCATTGGAATAATGAATGAAAGGAAGAGGCATGTTTTCACCTCCCTATTTCTCAGGTGACTCCCCCCCCCCCATGACTCCTTTCTGTGGGGGACACTGGAAAGATCAGGTGTATTGCCACAATCCACAAATGATTGGAACTGGAACAGTACATCACTGTTGCGTGCAAGACCATACCAGCTAAGATATTTGCACAGATTTCTGAGAATTTTGTTTTGTGACTAAGTCATGTAGTTACTGCAAATTGTGAATATTTTGATAATATCGTAGTATAGTGTTTCTAGACTGCAGCACTATTTTTTGCCAAATTTTGTAACTAATTTTAAAATTCTGTCACTAAAAATTTACTGTTTTCCCAAAAACAATGCAGTGAACAGTATGTATCTATCACTTCTGGGTCTTTTTTTTCCCAATTCAGTTATCAAATAGACCAGTCATTTTTGGAAGTATCAGCGTGGTCCAACCCGTTGGGGTAAAAGGCTTATATCCCTCATGGGACAGAGCCTGGGCCACAATTGGCCTTACAGTCATTTTTGAAACATGCTGTATATATATATGTGTGTGTGTGTGTACTGGCATCACCATGCTCTCTCTAACGCTTCGGGTCTATGTCAACTTACATGTCATCAGCTTCATGTGATCAGGAGTAGTTAATTTTGGTATACAGTCGTTGCACTTCCATAACCGTAGCCCTTTCTGTAAACAAGTTATGTCTCGAAGAGGAAAAGGCAAGATATCATGTCTGTGCTATGCCATATAGAATTCTTTAATCATTCATTATTATTTACTTCATTAGGGGTCATTCAAGTATTACGTCAGCATCGAGAGGGGGATAGGGTTTCGGATTTGCTGACTTTTGATGACAAGGGGGGAGGGGGTTTGAAGGTTTCTTACGTCATCAACCACCCCTTTTTGAAGATATGAAATATTCTAAGCTGCTGACAAAATTTTGCTGACGGGGGGTCAGTGTTTTGCTGACAAGGGGGGAGGGGGTCAAAAATGGCTGAAAATCTGCTTACGTAATACTTGAATGGCCCCTTAGGATTTATGCTAAAATAAATAAATACACACGTTTTTTTCAACTTCTTAGTTTCTTCCAGCATATATTCACCAAGATGTCCCACAAGTGCAGCTTGCAACTCATAATTAACAATCAGAGCTTTTTCAGTTGGGTGGACATCTACTGAGTCAAAAAGAGCATGCCTAAAAAATACCATATTAATACAAAAAAATTTCACTTGATTTGTTTATTTTGTTTTATCACAATTATAATCCCTATAATTGTGCAAAAGTTTCATCTTTGTTTTTTAAGCTAGTTGTATAATTTTTTCTTTCATTTCACAAAAAAAAGTTTATAAAACATATTCATTGAAGGATCATTACTCTCAAGGCACAAATTGGAGTACATAATTTTTTCAAGGATTCACACTAATTATTGCTACAAAATTTAATTTTCATAGATTACTTGTAGTATTATGTTGATTGCACATATATGATTGAGTTGTTCAAATGTCAAACTGGGACCTATAGTCCAAAGCAACAAAAGCATCTGGCACACACACACTGGCTAATACTAAAACTCATATATGATGGACTGGAGGTTGGTTCACTAATCACTTGATATCGCATGATATAAGCTATTTTAACATAAGGCCTCCTGTACAGGCAAACTTGGCTAATTTGAACTTGGTCAATTCAAATTTTTTTATAATTCATTTGAATTTAAGGAATTTCCTTTGAGTTTCCTATGCAATTGAATGTTAAAATTATCTGTAATTCAAGCAAGTTTTCTAATGTGTTGGATAATTAGAAGTTTGATTCAGGTATGTCACTCACAAAATGCCTCTTTTCAGAGAATTCTTGGTTAACTTTCTCTCATCTTTTTACCCTCCAACAATCCTTTATTGATGAATTATTAATTCAAACTTTTTGATTCTCTTCAGCTTCGAATTAACCAAGTTCAGCTGTAATAGGTTGTCCTAAATGTTTTGTTTTTTTTCACCAATAAGCAGAGTATGCATAATATTTTATATTTATGTTATATTATTAATTTGAATAATATAAATATATATTGAATATATAATTCATATAATCTGTGCTCTTTTATTTTCCTCCATCTCCCCAGAAGTTATATGATGCCACCTTTACAATAATTTTTTTTATGGCAAAGTGTTGTTCCAAATACATTTTAATGTCATTCATTAAACTACACTGCTGGCCACCCAAATTGCAACACCAAGAAAGACAAGAGATATCGCAGCAATATTTATTTTGTAGATAACATGTTGACCAAGCATCAAATGATTAAATTTATAGACTTCTGTGAAGTGTGGTTAATGTCAAAATCAGTAGCCAGAGTAGCCGCCATTGTTGGAGATCACCGCTGCCACACGCCTCGGCATTGATTCAAAGAGACTTTGGATGTGTTCTTGGGCTACAGCAGACCAAGCAGCTTCCACGCATTGCCAAAGTTGATCTGGTGTGGCAGCTGGTGATGTAATCTGGGTCAATCGTTGAGCAACCATGGACCACATGTTTTCTATTGGCGAAAGATCCGGAGAGCGAGCTGGCCAGGGAAGCAATTCAATCTGTTTGGTTTCGTCCAACACGACTACCGATTTCCCTGAAAGATAATCCATAATCTCGGTTGGCCACTGTCCTTCCTCTGTCGAACTCGGATACTTGATCAAAAGATGATCGCTGTTTTCTACGAGGCATAATCGATCGTTTTTTTTGAAAAAACCACAAGAAAAACACAATTGCCGTACTTCAAATCGTCGAAATCTCCAAGCCTTAAATAGCGCTTTGAAGTGGCGCCACAGGCTTGCGTGATGTGCGTCTGCGCTGAAATTCTAATCATTTGCATATCTCACCTCCGCTAATGCATGTTGTAAATTTCATATTATTTGCATGCTTCCTTCAGGGTGTTGCATTTACGGTGGCCAGCAGTGTAGATGCTTTAGTTGAGATGTATTGTAATGAAACAAACAGATAATGAGATATCCTATGTACCCTCACTTGATAACTTTTTGATATGTATGACAATCTGTTGTGGTCATAGGCGTACGCAGAATTTTCTTAAGGGGGGTTTCAATTTTTTTTTCTTCTCGGGGGGGGGGGGTTGTGTTTTTCCTGCAAAATAACACTATAATCTCAGCTTGAGGGGAGTTAGAACCCCAAAACCCCCCCTTTGCATACGCCAATGGTTGTGGTCTATCTTGCCTATACCGTTTACAAATTTGAGTGCTTCAATCATGTCCCAGTAATTCCACCTTTTTTCTAAGGAAAACATGTTAAGTGTGTCTAATCTATCTCTATAACAGTTTTCACTCTGCATGCCTGCCAACAATCTCGTTAGACAACTTCATACATTTTTAATCAAGTCAATTTTTTTTTGTAGATCAAGCTTCAATATAATTATGTATTCTTATGTATTCAGAAAGAGTACTATTGCATTATTATACGACCCCATATTTTTCAGTTTATCACTCAGTATTTTTTGAGAAATTCAAAAAAATATACATATGTTTTTCCCTATTAATTTTGAATAGTGTATTATAACAGTTATAAAAATTGTAATAATCTTACTTTTGTATATATTAGAATGATCTTACTTACTTTTCAAAAAGTTTGACTTCTTCAGGCTCCATGTTTAGATTTGAGTCCACAAACAAATCAAATTTGTCACATGGCCTGTGTTTTTACCAATCCATGTATGTAAGAAATCTATAAATTAAAAAAACACTCTCAAAATGATAAGGTCTTAATTAATTATAATAATATCCAACATGTTTTTGGTAAATAAATATTCAAATTAATTAAAAATAATTGAATAGACCTGCCAAAAATAATTATTCTAAACAATTCAGAAATATATATGGAAAACATAGATATATCTACTCGAAACCGAAAGTAGTAATTCCGGAAGTGACTGGTCTGAATTAGATGATACTGATGAAAAAGAAAGACACAAAGATGTTTTTTGCTTTTTTTAAATTTTGTATTCTTCATAAGTTGATTTGTAATATGAAAGTTTAACAGTGTCCTAGTTTTTCCTCAATAGTGCAAATTTAGTGACATAATAATATATGCAGGGGCGGTCTTAGGGCAGTGCGACCTGTGAATTGCACAGGGCGCCAAATGATAAGGGGTGCCGGAACACGTTAGATATGCGTTACTAGAAAAATATCTTTAAGGTATATATTTTTAAAAAATAACTGTATAAAATATACATGAAAAATGACCGAGATGAGAAAAAAAATTGAAGGTTTGAGTGTATATAATATTACGGTTATTTTTCAAAAAAGAAAAAAATCTATGGGCAGCACACCTATATAGACCTTAAATACAGTACATAGCGATTTTGGTCACATAAAAATGCACACACACACTTGAGCTCTTTTCTTTTCGTTTGCCCCTTCAGGAGATTTTGGAGGGAAGACAACCTTCTTTTTTTTTGTTGGGCTGTAAAAGACTAGAGGAATCCCCCTCGGTCACCGAATTTTTCCACTAACGAGAGTAAGTGTTTTCTGGTGTTGTGGGGAACATTATAGGAATTGAAGGTTTTTTTATGTGGGAAAGATTTTGAGCCGGATGCCTTTCATGCCTCTTTTTTCCCAACTTGTATTACTTGTATTAAAAATGCAGAATCGAATCGCCAACACAGTACAGTATTTCAAAAAAAAATTGAAGAAATATTTAAAAAAAAATAATGAATTAAAACCTATGATTTGCTGACCATTTTAAATAGGGATCCTGCACTTGGGCCTCATTTCTACCTTTCACATGAGGAGAAACAAAAATGTGCTCTATCTCACGAGAAAACCAATGCACTTTGCCGTCCCCGATCACTACTCCGATAGACAATTAGACTCACAATTGGATGAAGGAGAATTTACGGGAAGATGAGAAACTCAATGTCTTTTTATTTCATGTGACACCGATTTCAAATCATTCAACTAGATACTGAAATGCAACCCATCATCTCGGATTCCAATTATTATTTTTTGTTTCAATACATTCAAATGAAATTTCCACTAAAATGCTCACAAAAAAATGTAGATTATGACTAGGAAAGAAAATTTTAATCTTTGCATTAAAAAATTAGATTGCAAAAAAATCGTTGGAATTTAATTTTTGATTCTTTTCATAATAAAAACACAATGGCTCACCTTTGCTTTTTCATTTGCAAAAGCTCTCCTGCTTTTAACACAGCAGTTTCAGTGACATTGAACTCTTCACAGATTTTTTTCCTTGTTCCATGAAGCAGGGGCCAGAGTTAAAATTTTCAGTTTTTCCATTGATATGATGGTTAAATTGAGTCTTATTTCTAATTAACTTTATAAAAATAATCATATTATTTGCTTTCTGTTTAATATCTTCATTAAGTGTGCTTTGAGACTCATTTTCTGGCAAGTCTTCAAAAACTTCGTAAACCTTTCATTTTAAAATGCTACAGGCAGATTCAACTTTTCTTTTGGCATTGTTTAACTTGCACTGTGGAGCTACCCTATGACTGGCGACTCTTCTATGTTCTGTAGAGATGAATTTATTTCTTCAAGTGCTTCTTGTTTAGTAATTGACATTTCCAAGTTACTTATCTCTACATTACTATTTCTGTTCATCTTTCCACAGTATTCAGTTTCTTCACCTTATTTATTGATGTTTATATTCACTTTGTCCCTACAGGCATGGCATATTTTTGCTCTGGAATTGATTTTGTACAACCATCTATTTCATTTATACGTGAAAAATACTTTTACTATCCTTAAACCTTTTGTTACTTTTTTCTTATGACATTTAAAAGGATTAAAGCATGCTTTCGGGCAGGGTTGTTTGGTTTAAATCTTAAACCAAGTGGTTTTTTTCAAAAAGTCAAATAAAAGTGGCCTAAATATAATTTTTTCCTTGAAAAATATCATATTGGTTCATTATTAGCCAAACTTTTTCATTTTTATCACATTGAAATCTTGGTGTATATTTTGATGCTATATCTTTAAATGGCATAAGATGGTGTAAGTGGGTTTTTTTCAAGTCTCATAAAAGTGGCCTGAATATATATATTTTTTCATATGAAGTATCTTAGTTATTTTAAGTTATATACAGAAGCCAAAATTTCTCATTCTTACCACATTTTCTAACCTTTGGCTACATTCTGATGCTCTATATCTTTACCAAATTCATGAATAAGGATTGTATCATACATCTAAATGTAGTGGTGTATTATCTCACAAGGTTTCTTTTTCCCTTCACAAAGCAGCAGCATTAGTAGTGACACCATCATGCTACGGGCAGGTGGACCTATAATCCAATAAAGACACCAGCTGCCCCTAAGGGACAAAGACAAGTGTACTAGTAGTTACATTACCTCACAGACATTTTCATTTTCTTTCCTATAAGAAGTAGCACATCTCACACTGTATATTGCCCAGCCTTAATATTGAACAGTTTTTTTTTTATACTTTCATGGTTAAGCCCAGTTAATCAAGGTTCTACTCATGGCCCCCACAAGGGGTGGGCTGACAAGGCCCGGGCCCTGGGTCCCAGGATGATTTTCATAATTTTTTGTTTTGTTTTTTCAAGCTATAAATTCATCATAAAGGGGCCCGTAAAAGATAGCCATAGGGGCCCTGCTTTAGGATGTGGGGGCCATGGTTTTACTGTATAGTAGTAACAGATTTACGAAAAATAATCAGCTATATACAGGGTGATTATAATTTAAAGTTTTGATTCCAAAACTATAGGATAAGAACTACTGGTCAGAATGACTTGAAAATTTGCATGGAAACTCTTGAAGCAATGAAAATTTCTTTGGCAAAAGAAAAGAAAAAAAAGTGTAATGTGCAAGTAGATTATGCTGTACTTGGCCAGCAGGATAATACCATTTTGTGTAACCACATCATTTCTGCACTTCAACAGCATCTGTGTGAATAGCACAACTCTTATCAAGATGCACATTGTAACACCAGCAAAGCAGCTGCTGAAGAACCATTTTGACAATAACAAGATGACATGACACCTGGCCGTCAGTTCACCTGACCTTAACCCTTGTAACTTCTGGCTGCGGGGGGGGGGGGGGGGGAGCAGGGTCGTCTTAAGAGCATCATGTGCCCCTGGATCAAGTAATTTTTCTGAGGCCCTATCTGACAAATTTTCAAAAATTTCAATCGGTTCTAATTTCTCTGAGGCCCCCGGGCCGTGCCCGGGTGGGTCCATGCGTTAAGACGGCACTGGGGGGGGGGGAAAGGGGCTAACGTCAAAATGTTATGAACAGTGGTCAAATTGCAAACTCTGGTGAAATTGCAAGCACATCCACATCATGACCATGGCATAATCTGATCTGTTGTTGAACAAGCATTTTTGTGCTTTCACCTCATAGCCAGAACACAGTGCACAACATATTTAACATTTCTTAAATAAGTTGTAGTTTTATTTGTTCAATTACTTCATTTTTGTAATGTGTGTGTTTCCATGAATTATGAAATTGTGCAATGCTAATTAAGTTATCATTTTGCCCTGACTGGCTGTCATTTCTATTCTGTGAGCAAATTTCACACGTGTTGGATGAGTACAGTGCCGTTAATTTTACATTTTTAAATATTTTTCCCCTTTGCCATTTGAAATTTCATTGCTTCAGGAATATTCATGTAAATTTTGAAGTCATTCTGATGATGGTTCTTTTTTTTAAAGTGTTTTGAAATCAGAACTTTAGTTATAATCACCCTGTATATATTGTAAATCATTGCTAATTAATCTGCATTATTTATGCTTCATTAAATATATTCAGCTAATTTTTATAGCAGTTTTTGCAAAATAGCTTACTAATTAAGCATATTGAAAGTAACTGGATAAAAAACCTTTATATTATATGGTTAATAACAGGGGCGTCGGAACTGTTTCGAACCTGTGGGTGCCCCTCCTTAAGATTCATTTAGGAAATTTCGATTTTTGAATCAATTCTGTGGGTGCTCGAACCCGCTCTACAAATCTTCCGTGGGTGCTCGAGCACCCACAGCACCCCCGGCTCCGACGCCACTGGTTAATAATAACATTAAGAATTTTCAAACACATTCATTGAGTAAGTAATTCAGTAATAACAGTAATTCATTGAGTTAAGAACAAAAATACTAAATTGCGAAAGTGCATTTTTATTAAAATGTAAGAAATATTTGTAGATTAATTAATAAGGGAATAGTGTTATTTACATTAATAAACATTTTATTTTAATTATTAGAAGTTTGAATGATTTTTCTTCAGAAATTTTATTGTTTTTAATGTTAATGGTATTTAAACCAACCCTGGCCCAGGGCCTCTAGGAGGACTTCAATCCGCCACTGAGCATGAGCATATGTCTTATTTAGCATTCAGGTAATTCAAGATAAATTTAAATCGAATAAAATCAGTAAATATATTACTTTTTTCAAATTGAGAATTATTTCACTTTAGTTTGACAAAATATTATCCTAAAATTTAAAGAAGACGACAGTCTTATCAAGGTAATAGAAAATGAGTCCCCAAGTAAATTTTGAACAATCTTGTGAAAGAAATTGTTACATCTAATTATACACGTAGAGTATTCAGCGCGAAATCAATTTTCCATTCTCACCAAGAACTTACCTCTAGAAATTTAGTCGCCTACCACAGTAGTAATGATTCCAGACCATCTAACGGGCTGATCCGTTACCAGGAGGTTATAATCTAACATCAAGCCGCCGCGACGGCAGTGACATCGAATGCAAGGAAATCACGTGACTCGGTGAAAACACAGTTCCTGCCTGGCAATTTCCCTTAGGGGGTCATTCAAGTATTACGTCAGCATCGAGGGGGGGGGGGTTCGGATTTGCTGACTTTTGATGACGGGGGGGGGGGGGTTTGAAGGTTGCTTACGTCATCAACCACCCCTTTTTGAAGATATGAAATATTCTAAGCTGCTGACGAAATTTGGTGACAGGGGAACAGTGTTTTGCTGACGGGGGGGAGGGGGGAGTCAAAAATGGCTGAAAATCTGCTTACGTAATACTTGAATGGTCCCTTTTAGAGGAGAAATAAGGATATAACTCTTATATTTCTTCTCAATGCAATTTCCCCATTAAAATGTACAGTTCAGTTTCTAAATGTTGCGTTTTAAAGATAAAAAAAAAAGATAGAGAACTCATCTAAAGATGAAAAAAAAAAAAAAAAATATTAAATTATTTATTTCATTAATGCTGAAAAATTTCTTTCATCAATTCTGGAATTTTCCTTCATTAATTCTGAAATTTTCTTTCAATTATTTCTTTCTGGAATTACTTCATTCATTATTATTTCTTTCATTAATTCTGGAATTATCTCCATTATTATAATTATATCAGTTTCATTAATTCTAGAATAATCACTTTCATTAATTCTAAAATAATCACTTTCATTAATTCTAAAATAATCACTTTCATTAATTCTAAAATAATCACTTTCATTAATTCTAAAATAATCACTTTCATTAATTCTAAAATAATCACTTTCATTAATTCTAAAATAATCACTTTCATTAATTCTAAAATAATCACTTTCATTAATTCTGGAATTATCACTTTTTTCATCAATGCTGAAATTATCTCTTTCATTAATATTATCTTTCATTAATTCCGAATTATCTTTCATTATTGCTGGAATTATCACTTTTTCATCAATGCTGAAAAACTATCACTCAATACTATCACTTTTTCATTAATCTTGGAATTAATGAAAGGGATTATTTCCTTGCTATTATTTCCTTCCTATTATTTATCTCTTGCTGAGATTATCTCTTTCATTAATTCTGAAATTATCTTTCGTTAATGCAGGAATTCGCGTTTTTATTAATTTTTGAATTATCTCATCGATGCTGAAATTATTTCTTTCTCATTCATTGTTTTTTAAACTTTTATTTATTGCCACAAGAAAATAACGGGGATTGTGTGTGTTTCACCGAGTCACGTGATTTTCCGACGAATAATGTTGTGGACGACGTTCTCATCACTGCCAAGGCGAAGTCGGGGCTAACGAGAAAGAGAGGGCTACGGCACTCGAAAATCACGTGACCAACTGGGTCCTAGCTCCTTCACGTTGCTTCTTGCTTTTTAGCTGGAAGGATGACATTTTTTTCAGTTCTTCCAACGTGCGATCCAAGAATGAAGCTGAATGAATATTATTTCGTTGCGAATTTATAGATCCTGAGAAACATCCAAATACATGGTAAGTGTTAAATACCTTTTCAACCATCTTTATTGATATTAAATCTAAAACAGAGTTGTCTGTATAAAGTAAAGCAAATTGTGTATATCGCAACACGTGCTAAAGCGATCGTGTTTCTGGCGTGGAGAAATTTCATGATTTAACTATTTAGTAGCGTATAAAAAATAATTAAGCTTGCGATGATAATTAAGGAGTTCTCAGTGTAGAGATTCTTTACTTTTTTTGTCGTTTTCATTGCTGAATATTTATCTGTGAAAAGAGTGCAAATATGTAGTCAGGGTTTTGAATCAATTTCTATTTTTATTTTGCATTCTGCTTGCACACTCATTTTTTTTAATAGTTACTAAAGTAAAGTAAGTGTTATATATTTTTCAACTCATCGGAAAAAGAGTTGATACACATGGATGGTACAAATTTCAGAAAAGTTTTGCCTATGATGAGTATAATGTAAATAAAATGCATATAGGTACTCATGATGTAAATAACTCAAAATAATATAAACAAATTATGGCTATGATATGAGCATAATGCAAACAAAATTTTATGAGATAAGGGGTTTATGAATTTAAAGATTAATCATGCACTAAATAAAGCAATTTCTTTCTTGGAACGAAACATTTTATTAGCATTGCGTATTAATTTTTTTTACTATTGAATATTTCAATGAAATAATCAATTTTCCTTTAAATTTTATATTGTTTAACAGGTATTTTTTTCTGTTTATAGATATATTGCAATGTCTAAAGTGATGTAGTGTGGCAGGTTGCTGATTACCGTTCGGAAGAACATACCACAACATTTTGTTTGCCAAAAGAGGAGCTTCTTAGGTCCCAATAAAGTAAGCAAATAAATAAAGTAATTTTCTTTCAAATCCAATATTAGCTCATTTTTTCCCCTCTGTTTATCTATATAGAGTTGATCCCGCTTATTAATGTTTTACTTCTTAGTACAGCTTGTTTTCGTTGTCTCAACTCCAAGTAATTCTTATTAAGATTTCCAGTTTAAAGCGTTTTCCCACTTACGTGTTTCCATGATGGTTTTTTGAAAATGTTATTAGTGGAATCCACTGTATATATTACAATACATATTTCATGCACACGAGAACTTGATCAACTCTTCAATTAAACGTCCTGTAAAAATTACATAAAAGTATTATAATCATGCAGATTTCAGGTAGACATATGTCAAAGGAACCTTTAATGATGGATAACACAAGAAAGGTTGAAAACCGCTGCAATATTGGCTAAAACGTTTTATGTTTATCTATGTATACATGCAGTAGACTATCCGGCCTAGTTTAAAAAGAATGCATTAATGAATTACAAAATATTCACATTTGTGAAATCATTAATGAACAGTAAAAAATAAGTTTAAATAATTATATAAGAACTTGGCCTATGTTTAACATTAATTTTTTGTTCATTTATGAGTGTGTGTTTGTACTGTACAACAGTGTTTCCCGAACTTTTTGATGTTGTGTCCCCCCTCCCCCAGTGAAAGTTAGACTCCCTGTAGCAAAGGTCAATTTCCACGCTTTCCCCATGAAATCCAAAATGATTAATAGTGATAATTTTTTATTTACGTACCATAAGAAATATTAAAGTAGTAAATTACAATTTCACAACACAACATGTGCTCTTCATGCTATAATAGTAAATAGATAGTCCTGAAATCCATGGGGGGGGGGGGGAAGGTATGTTAAGAAAGTATAAATTGATTTAAAAACCTGATTGCATTTTAGTTCATATATTTGTTTAAGCACTAAAGTTTTCAAGAAATGTTATTCAAATCATCAAAAAAAACGTTGATACAAACGTTACAAAACAAATTTCTAATTCTTCTTGGGTACTTTGCATGTTTAAAAATAGTAATTTTCTCTTTGCCTTCTGCCTCTTGAGCAATGACTGTGAGGAGTAAACTGTATATAAAATTTTGCGAGATGGCGGATTATGAATTTAAAAGGTAATGAAAGCAATTGTTTCTTTGAACAAGACTTTATTAGCATTGTGCACCTTTTTTGCTGCTATTGCATATTTCAATAAAGTGAATTTAAAGGAAAAATGCTTATTGACTAACAGATTTTTTTCTGTTTACAGATATATTCAAATGCCCAAGCGATGTAGTGTGGCAGGTTGTAGATCTAATTACCATTCAGAAGAACATACCACAACGTTTTGTTTGCCAAAAGAGGAGCCTCTCAGGTCCCAATGGCTTCGGAAAATTCCAACAGACCTGCAACGGTTGAAGGATCCACGAATATGTATTAAGCATTTTGATGAAAGCTGTATAATCAGGACTGATCGATGTATTGTTAATGGCGAGATAAAGTTTTTCCCTCGAAAAATTCCAAAATACAAAGACAATGCTGTGCCAACAATTTTTGAGAATTTACCAGAATATCTGAGTTCTAAGTCAACATCATCGCGTAGGCTCGCAGATGTTGAACAAGAAAATATCAATCTTGCTGTTGAACTAAGTTTGCAAGAAAAAAAGAATTTTGAAATTTCCAATGCAATTAGGAACTTGGATGATGTGGTTGATTTTTTCAAACAAAAGGAAGCGTCAAATTGGATTCTTCTCAAGAAAGAATCACAACTGGCTGCATGCCATATGAGGACAGAAAACGAATGTCCTTCTGTTTCTGGGTGCATTGTGGTATATGAAAATTTACAATACAGTGTATACATAGATGGTAACAAAATTGAACCAAAAAAATTCTCAAAAGCAAAACTAATCTGTTCCAAGTCTATTCTGAAAGATGTCATGTTTTATGTAGAATCATGTTCATCACCCGATTCCGACAATGCGTTTGAAATTGCTGTAAATTTATTGAAATCTTTACAGATGTATAATGATTCGATAAAATTGCAATTTCTTGTGGAGCAACTAATATTGTTAAAAACTGAAAAAAATGGCAGGAGATATACAAATCAAACTATTATATTTGCTTCTTGTTTGTATATTCATTCCAAACATATATATAACATACTTATGAAATCTGGAGTTTTATGCCTTCCCCACTCTAGAAATTTACAAAATTTGATTGGTAGTTTCTCTCTCAATTCAGCCACATTAGAGGGAAGTTTAGCATATTTGAAATCAAGACTGAAATTTTTGAAACCACATGAATTTTTGATCAATTTGCACGTAGACGAAATTTATATTCAGCAAGATTTGTCTTTCAAAGGAGGATCCATTTATGGCCAAAGTGCTTTTGATCCTGAGAAAGTTGCAAAAACAGCTCAAGTCTTTATGATTTCTTCATTACTCTCTAAATATAAAGATGTAGTTAACATTGTACCAGTTCAAAATTTGACAAGTCAGCAGTTAAAAGATATGTGTATGTCTGTTATTATATCTCTAGAGGAACTTGGTTTTCAAGTGCTTTCAGTAATATCAGACAATAACAATGTAAACCGCAAAGCTTTTGAACTGTTTTCTGGTAATAACATTTTACATTCAAGTGTGCCACATCCTTGTGATGCAAATAGGCAGCTTTTCTTCATTTTTGACACAGTTCACATTCTAAAATGTGTTCGTAACAATTGGCAAGCTAAACGAGATGGGGGTAGATCAATCAAATTTCCTAACATTGAAAAACCTGATGAAGTAATTACCGCCTTGTTCAAACATCTAGAACTAATGTATGATATTGAAAAAAATTCACTTGTAAAGTATGGAAACTTACTTAGCTTGAAAGCTTTATACCCCTCTGGAATACAAAAGCAAAATGTGAATTTAGCTCTGAAAATTTTTTCAGAGAAAAATGTTATTGCTCTGAAGCATGTAGCTAAAAATCATCCAAACATATTTGGTGATGTCGAGGGAACCTGTTTTTTTATAGATATTATTGTGAAATTATGGAAAGTGTGTAATGTTAAGAGTGTGTTTGAAGGAAGAAGGTTCAACGATGAGTTCAGAGAGGCCATTACAAAAGATTCTAAACACCAAATACAGTTATTAGAGAAAATAGCTTTGTGGTTGAAAGTTTGGAGGCAGTCTGTGCCCATTTCAGAAGCATTGTCTGCTCAGACATTTCAGGCCCTTATCACAACCATTGAGGCTTTTCTGGCATTGATTCCATACATTTTTTATAATTATAGGGTAGATTATATTTTGTTGAGCAAATTTCAAAATGACAATTTGGAAGGGCGCTTTGGCATGTACCGCCAAATGAGTGGATCAAATTACTATATCAGGTTCGTTCAAGTCTTGGAGAATGAGAGAAAAATACGGTTCAAAAATAATATTCTTCTATCAACTCAAAATGAAAACTTACCTTTGAAAACACTTCTTCCATCAAATGAACCTCATGATAATGTTGTAACGGTGAGTGATTATCAAGACATATTAGACATTGAATTTTCTTTTTCTATGATACCAGAAAATGTTTTACCTATTATAACATACATTGGTGGATATGTGGCCAAAAATGTTCTATCAAAACAAAAGTGTGATGTATGCAATCAGTGGTTACGAAGTTCTCCAGATGTTACCGTTGACTTCGTATCTACTGATTCACTTGATATATATGAATTTTTGGCAGACCTAAATAGGGGAAAATTGACATTGCCAACTGAGAATGTTATCGTTACTGTTTCCGTTGTGTGGTTCGTAATGTATAATATTGTGAAGAGTCACAAAAAGAAATTTTTATCGACTAGCGCACAACTGTCTGTTCTCTTCAAGTTGGCAAGCATCATTTTGAAGAGAATTGACAGCATCTCATTTAATGATGTATGTCATTGTAACATTGCAAGCAGCCTTGTTGATAAATTAGAAACCATTTGTTTGATAACTGCAAAAATTTTTATCGCAAATTTTGTAAAATACTTCAATGATCAGTTGACCAAAAGTAACGAGAAAGAAAGTGTTAGAAAGATAAGAAAACTGAAATAGCAATTATTTAAAAGCAAATATATATCGGCCATTGTTATATCAACAAATATATATGCTTGTCCAGCAGAATCTAACAGTTGCAAGAGTAGAAAATAATTTGGAATTCCCAAATATAGAACTGATAGGTTTACCTTTGTGAGTTATTTAAGACGTCAAGGTAAATAATACTCCCAAAATTATTGTATTTCTAAATTTAGTTTTCGTTAGAAATTAAAACTTTTCATAAGTGATAGTTGATGTTTTCTCACTGTTATGCATAAAAAATAAGGCAGCAGGAAAATTTGAGCAACTTGTATTGCAATACTGTCATTGACAGCTTTGGTAGCTTCCAAATTCTCGTTTTTTTGTATCCTGTATATATAATATATAATTACCCTAATATGTTACAACGCTGTTGTGCACATTTGTAGTATTTTGTATCTTCAATATTTTTTGGTGGTATTTCTTTCTCTTACAAAACTCCAGTTTTGTGATGAATTGTGCATGAAATGATAAATAAAAATTTTATACTTTTGCATGTCTGAATTTTTTTTCTCCTATTTCAATATTTCTTCATACTAAAAATAAGTAGTTTACAATTTTTTTTTTTTTAATTAGATGAAAGTTCAATTTTACTACATAGACTGATAGATCTTGTATAGCTAATGCAAATAAACTTAGTTTCAGAATGCGAGTGCTATATAGATTGTCATTTGCTGGTTATGAAAATGCAATGGATTACAATACTTTGTGAATCTGAACAAAATTTAATTGAAGGGTTTTTCAGATATCTTTATATTTTTAAAGAGAGTGTGAAGTTTAAAGCAGGTGAATTGGTGCTGTGTTTTTTCAACGGTTTGTTATCCTAATTTTTAGGATAAAATAAAAATCTTTGTAGCAGTTTTTATTCTTCCAGTGTTTATAATTTTCCAAAAAAAAAGGGGGGGGGGGAGTATTATGCACACATGTTTTTGCAACACTCAAAAAATAATTACATTCATTGTATATAATTGTCGTGTGTGTTAACTATTTCTAAAAGGTAAATGAAAAGGATTATCAGGAGCGTTGAACTGTAAAAGCATACAAGTTATAAAATTTAATTAAATCTGTACAGCCCTGACAGGGGGCCCAGGACAATTTTTTTGTTTATTTTATAAATTCACTATAAAAGGGCCAGTGAAAGATAGCCTAGGGGCCTTTCTCCAGGATGTGGGGGGGGGGTGAGATTTTTTATATACAGTAATTATCTAGTGAGAAGAAAATAATACTATACAAATTTGAGAGGAAATGACATTCAAATTTGTGTAAAAAGAATTTTGTGGAAGCAGCTTTTAATATTCCGTTAAAGTTAAATCATTGTTTTTTTTTTATAAACTGTTTGGTGCATAGCATGCCATATATTACAAACAGAATGCGTATTTATATACTGCGAAAGATCGCAGAGAACATTCGAAGAACTTGGTTATTGCAGTGGATGTGTTGCAAGAAAGCCATGCTACGGGTGCGCTTGAGGAACAGGGAAGAAAGTTAGGACCCAGTTGGTCACGTGATCATCGTTTCTGCTCCGAGTGCCATAGCCCGGTCTTTCTCGTTAGCCCCGAGGCGAAGTCCGCTGACGTCATACTCCCTCCAGTCGGGGCTAACGAGAAAGACCGGGCTCTCTTTCTCGTTAGCCCCGCCCTCCAGTAAATAGGATGGATGAGGTTGTTTTTTCCTCCATGGATCCGTTACCATGGATACAGTACGATTTATGTTGCCAGATAATTATCATAAAAGAGTGAGTGAACCTTACATGACCATTTGTCCTGTATTTTTTATAACATTATGGTATTTTCACGTTGTTACCATCGCTCCTCTAAGTATAATGAAAGGGAACAAATCATCGCATTTTGGCAAAAAAGTGTTGATTTAGTGAAAAAAATTATAAAGTAGATCCCATTTGGCTAACACTTTACAAATCTAGTGATAAATTTGCCAATATAGTGGATGAAACTAACACGTAAGGGGCCGTTCAAGTATTACGTAAGCAAATTTTTAGTCATTTTTGACCCCTTCCCCCCCCCCCCCGTCAGCAAAATTTCGTCATCAGCTCTGCCCCTCTGAATCCTAACTCATATTTTCATAAAGGTGGTTGATGACGTAAGCATTATCTAACCCCCCCCTTCCTCCCTTGTCATCAAAACTCAGGAAATCGGACCCCCCCCCCCATCGATGATGACGCAATACTTGAACGGCCCCTAAGCTACACTCAGCAAGAAGGTTATACTATTACACTACATTGAGAGAAAAAGCGCCAATCGTGAAAGAAGGCCGAACTTGGTTTTTAATGGGATTGAATATTTCAGTTCATTTTCAAGAAGTGACAACCAACTGCTGGCGAAAAAATTTACTTTCGTTGGGTGTTTGGCACGTATCTGACCGTTAGAAAAATGACAAGTCACAAAAGTTCAAAGCATCCTAACTCATTAAATATGCGTCGGATCCAAAAACGGAAAACACTTTGCTACATTAGTTTTCACAAAGACTCACGTGCGTTATCATCCTGTATATATCACTGGCAATATTGTAAACTCGTCAACTTTTAGTCATTGAGTAATGAAAATTACCTGTGTCTACATTTTTGATGAAAGTGACAAATTCAAGTAAACGCTGTTTAAAAGTAAAGTCCGGTTTTTCCTGTTTTTTAAACAGGTTTATTAAAAAGTCAGGACGGCCAGAAAAACAGAAAAAACCAGGATTGTCCCAGGAAATATGGCATGTATGGTCACTGATCAGTAATTCCAGTCGAAACCTCCGTTCACTGAGCTTTCCGTTATCGAAAGGTTTTATGAATCCGGCAACACAAAGTTGATTTTAGGATATTTCTGAAAACGTGTAGAAGACGCTTCATGTGTTACAGAGAACATGGAAGCTGAAGTTTTATGCATTCATATGCCAAAATATATATGTTCTTGATTAGTATCAAATGACATTTTTTATGTTTATTTTGAAACATAATTGAAACCTGTTTGATTTGGTTTGTGACTATGTATGACTGTTTCGTTCAACTTACGTCGAGAAAAAAATATTGATGTTCATGCTATGTGAAACTGGATTTTTCTTAATCACATGAATAATAACTAGCATTAGCGTCGACAATAAGCAGCCAAGATTGTTTCTCTTCGTGTTGCGAATTGATTAGAAAAAGACAATTGAATAAATGAGCAAGTTCCGTTAAAAATGTTTTGTTTCTTTTTCTAAGTGAAGATCCCCTTTTTTCAAGTAGATGGTGGAAAGGTAGGTATGAATTGAGGAAACTTGTTGATATTGCCATATCTTCAAATTCTCATTGAAAAACCTGGTTTGGTGTCGAGCAACTCCAGTCTAACTATGGGGATGAAAGCTCCCAGTAATTCTACCCAGGTAGCTCAAGTTTCTTATGAAAACAGTACTTATGCTCAAGCAGTGGCTAATGTGAAAGTACCCAAAAAAGAAGAGAGTTTGCCCATTGACATGTCACAGAAGCGTTCAGGTAGTGAAGACAGTGGTTTGACTGCCGATGATGTGAATAAAAGTGTGAAAGAGAGTCTTGGTGGCGATTCTTCTGTTACAAATCTGCTACCAACCGTCCAGAGTGGAAGTACAGAGATTTCCAGTTATAGCTGTGATAATTCAATTATAGAGGAACTCGCTATTTCTAAAGAACCAGAAAAAGCAAAGCAACGGTATGTAGATGCACCACTACCAAAAGTTAACCCATGGACTTTAAATAAAAGTGCTGCTAAACTGATAGCTGGAAAAATTGATCATCCAAAAGAAGTGTGTCTAAGTAAGTTTTTAACGTTCTAATTAGAGATGCAAAGCGAGAATATTCTCCTAGATGTAGAAATTGGAGAATAATAAAGAATATTAATTTTTCTATTATGAAATATAATTTTTTTTTTTTTGCTGGAAACATTTAAAACAAATAAATTTTTGCCATGATCGGAACAGCTTTGGTACAAGGGGGCAACTTGGCGATTTACTGTGACTTTTTTTTCCAGTGCCAAACATGTCCGACGACCTGACCAAAAGTTGGCAAGGCTGTTAGTCACTATGGGTGTCGAAAAAAGAGAGCATAGAAAACAATAATAAAAACCCTTTCGAATATGAAAAATATCATGAAACACGAGAAATACAATAGTATAAACAAATAAGATCTGGATTATAAATATGATTTCTGGATAGAGTTCCATAATATGATACGAGGCTGTAAGACACTATTGACGCCCAAGCAAACATAGCAATGTTGTAACCAACAAGCTGTTATAATAAAAAATCACTATCAAAGACTAAACATCAGAACAACATAAGGCGTCCACTATTTCAGATAAATAACGGTCCTCGTATAAATAAGTATATTCTATGTATAGAAAATTAAAACCCATATCCTTTCTGGGTATCCAGATTCTTATGAATAAACAACAGTCCTGCATGTTGAACAGAATTTAAGGTAGATAAAAAATTTCTTTAGCAAAAATGGGGAGAACTTAAGCAAAATGTTGCAATGCTGATGATTGATTGTTGGATGTCTATTAGTTTCTTACCTCCTGTACATATTTTTGAGAAAGTGGCTATTACTTTTGCATTCTAAGATTTCCTTTCGTATTTTGCAAAAAATGCGACCATAGCTTAAACCCTAATGTTGAATAAATATATTCTATGTATAAAAAAACCTGTACACTCTTGCTGGGTAAATCCAGATTCTTTTAAATAAAATAAATAAGAAAAATAAATAAAAAGGATGCAACCTCTTACCGTCCGACGAAAATGTAATTTCAACACTCGGAATGAAAAAGACAAAATAGCTGTTCAAAAGTTTGAAAAGACTTGTTACAAACAACTAGCGCCACCACGGCATCAGAGGAACATTCTGGAACAACAACCCAGCAGAACATCTACAAACCAGAGCGCCTGGTGTTGGCGACTTACCATCGGAAAAAGCTGCCAACTTGGCATGTCCCTTACGAGGGCCATAGATTCAAATTTCAGGAAGTGAGAGTTTTTCACAAAGTAAAGCCCATGGCCACAATTTAGACTTCAACAAAGGCACATACATTCAGGCCTTCAAAAATGCTGCTGTGGTGGTTGAGTGGTCATAGTGACGGACTCACGTGACGAGATCCTGGGTTTGAGCCCCACCGTCGCGCTGTAGCGATGGTCGGCTGAAGTTGGTTTTTTGTAGTTCATAACTTGAAGGCGCAAATGCAAGCTGATCTCCCCTTTAAAAAGTCTCGCCACAGAGAGCAGACCTACAAACAGTGCAAATGTAATTCAAATTCAATCACTTCACTTCTGAAATATAGGTGGAAGCACTGAAAAATCAAACAACACTACGTACGCACTTCACTGTTAGTTACACACACACACACAGTTACACTTCCGGCACAAGTCACTAAGTAGTAAATCGCCAATAGGGGGTGATAGAACTGAGTTGTGCTTGCTTTAAAAGAAAAAAGGGCCTTCAAAAATAAATTAGTAAACGACAATAAATCAACTCCACCGATCGCAACACCATGGCTTAAATTCATCATGAGCGGGAATTTAAAGAAAGATTGGATAGACTAATTTGATAGCTCTATTTCACAAGCAGCGAATCAGGTTGTTGCAAAAGACTTATACAGAGGTGCTTCTCTTCATTCTTGCCACATCATTTGATTTGAACAGACGTATAGATTTTTCGTTAAGCTGAGCAACCGAGATTGAAGATGTGATAATCAATCCATGTGGGAGACTCGACCGGCGAGGTATTCTTATTCTCTGAAGACTGCACCCCCCATAGCATGTCGAAATGCATAAGGAGTTTTAGTATTTGCCTTATTCGTTGGTGATTTTTTGAGTATTATTCGACAAAGTTATCTAATCTTACATATAAGTTTAATTTACTGCTGTTACAGGGGGATTTTATCAACTGTAATGTTAGTATAGTATGAATTTTAAGAGGTTTTATTGGTTGTAGATTTGAATAAAAAGTCCTTTATTTATGAACTTCAAATTACTTTTATTGACAAGAAATATAAGTATTTTAAAATTAATTGTTCACTTTCATCAGTTAGTGTAACATGGTGTAACAAAACCTTTTTTGTTATGACAGCCATTAGACTGTTCCAAAGTTGAGTGGGTGAATCCAAAAACATCTATAAAATTCTTTTTAAACCTGCTAAATTTGCAGAACAACTTGGAAGCATTTCAGCACAATCACAGCTTGAGAATTTCAGATATTTAACACATTACTTCTTTATTGCATCTTTCTTACCGTAATACTATATTAAAATTTAAATGATTTTACTGGAATTTTGCACTTGTGCAGTGAAAAAAAATTACTTGTTACTATACTTTGGCACAGTTCCTGTTCAGAATTCAATCTTTCATCTTAATAATCAGTATTGATGAGACATGAGAACAAATGATAGGGTAGAGTAATCTCTTCATATTTTAATTTTATGACTTACAAATAAGGCATAAAACATCATAGAACGTAGAGATGAGCCTGTTTAAATTATTTTTCTAAAAAAAATATGATTAAATAAGACTTACGAGCTCTTGTGAACATGCAATGTTAAAAATATAATAATAGTTTGTCTAATTAGCTATGGGTGCTTTTTATTTCTCGCATGCTATCCGTTCACATGCGATTAGCCTAATTGCTCTAAATATACAGTAGAACCTCTCAATATCTGACACCCATGGGACCAAAAATTTTATCCGCTAACGGGCAGGGCCGTCTCAAGCGCATCATGGGCCCCCGGACCAAGTGATTTTTCTGAGGCCCCACCTGGAAAATTCCCAAAAAATTCAACTATTAATTTTTCTGCAGCCTTTCTTCTCTTTAGGCCCCCGGGTGGGCCCATGCGTTAAGGCGGCACTGACTCACAATGATGAAAAACATGACAATTAAAAATGTTTCCAAGCATTTCAATTGGCTGTTATATCTGATGTCTCTCAGCAGCCTTAGTCTTATTGCATAGGTAATGCCTGTCAATCATACACAGGTTATATGATAATTCCTAAAATACTTTTACATTTCAGTTAAACGTGACGTATTACTCCTTATAGTTATATATTGCCAAGTAATTAGATAAATGTGCTGAACATATGAAACTAATTATTTTCTACAAACATGTATTATTTATACTCCCCAAAACGAAATACGTCAAAAGTCTGCTATGTACGTCACAGAAGAATCAGTGCTACTGCAGAACAATCTGGAAGAATTTTAAGAAAAATGTAGAAAACACGATTATGGGAACTGTAGAACATTTCCAGTCAGCCGAGGGCTTGTTGCAGAACAATGCAAAACATTCTGCTTTGGGGATTATAGGTATACATTAAATTGTATATAATATGTTTTATACTCATTAAAATTTTGAGCTGTAATTGAAATAATTTGTTTTAATATGCGTGCTTTATTGGAAAGTTAAATATTGCATATCTTGGTAAGATATTTATAATCAGAGTTGGGATTTTGCCGGGGCAGTAGCAGAAAGTGGAAAAAAACCAGGAAAAAATGGCAAAAATTATTTTTTTTACTCAAGGCACATATGAAGCTTAATTTTTCAATTACTAAATAGTCTTTTCAATATAAAAACTTATAAAACATGTGGAACTTATAAAATTACATGGTATAAAAATGAATATTCAGCAACCAAAAATATTAAAACAAAAATGTACGATTTCATTGAGATCATCATTCTCGAGAAAGCAAGGAGATGATTGTGATAATTATTTCTTTTTTAACATTGTATAGCAAAGTAGGAGTTTTGAAGAGGTTTCCAGTGAAAATTTATTCCTGATATCAGAATGAATGAATGAAAAGTTAGAATGTCCTTTCTATAGCGGCAGAACTAGCAGGACAAATTTGCTATTAGTCTGTAAAACTTGTCACAAACAGATGAAATACTTCCCACCATTTGTTAGCAGCAACCGATTCAATCACACCAGCAGACAAGTATGTTTCAGTAAATGGTGATTCCTTTAGAACAAATTTTATTGCTAGAGATAAGTGGGATCTACACTACGTAACCACTTTCAAGAATTTTCTTTTTGTTCATAATTTAATAACTCCTCTGTATTTTGGATATAATAAATATGCAACTAAATGGTATAGTAGAACTGTTTGATTGAAACACTTATGGACTTGGATTATATGAGACTTCAAAACAGATTTTTTTAGTAGAAAGCACCACAGATGACAGGAATCTGTTAATGTCGAATGGCTGCTCTGTTTGCTATCTACAGCATCTGCAACTGGTTTCAACTGCAACAGCAAATCTTTAACATTGCAGTAGAAATTATAATCTCTTACAATATTTGCAATGTTCAAGTTAATTTCTCTTGAGTGATCATTAACAATCTGAGTATAGGAGCTGTGATTCTTAATGGAAGTTTCTAAACAAACTATTTGGCTGTTCCAGAGCGAGTACTGCAGGGTAATTGTGGCTTAACGTAACCAACACATTCTTTGAGACAAGCACCTGGAGAATGATGGTTCCTGAAGTACTTTTGTACTTCAATCACATGTTTTGTAACTATCTATGGTGTTATGTCTTGACCAAGAAGATTCAGCCAATGAGCAGAACATCCATACGTTCATCAGCATCTTTCAGTTCAAGCCACATTTTTTCCATGTTCTTTGCATTGTCTGTTACACTTTTTATCTGACATTGAAACTTCCTTTGCAGGTCTTTTATTATGTTTCTGCATTTTTCAGTTAAATATTCAGCTGTTTTCTTCGTTGCTCCAGAATCTTCTGCATGCATAAGATACGAGTTTTCCTTGATTTGAATACAAGCTGCAGTAATTGGATCATTATGTATATTGCTCCAACCGTAAAGTCTCACTTTTGTTGGATACAGCCTTCATTTCCTTTTCCATCTCTCAATGAATGTTGGTGAGGAAGTCATTTGAAAGAGCTTTTCGAGACGGTGGGCTATATCCTGGGCGCAACAATTTTAGCATATTTTTAAAAAGATAATTTTCCACGACCAAAAAAGCAATATTACACCCAAAAAAAGAACCTCGCAACTGCTTCATCAATTTTATCCTTTTCACTTTTGCTTGTCTTTTGAACAAATCCATCTAAAAGTTGCTGAATACTTTTAAATTTCTTGATAGAGGGATTTGCTTCATCTTGGAAATCATGATTTTCAGTGTTTAGAGCGGGAAGAGAAATTTCACTATCTTCACATACAGAAGTTGAAGGTTCATAGTTGCATATCTGGCAATATGTGTTTTCATTCGTGCAGCTTTATTACTTTGCACATGACCATATTTTTGCACTTAACTAAAACTTTTCCATCCTATAAAATAATGCCATACATTCTTTTTCCTCCACTTCTGATCATTTTTAATCAAAAAATATAAGTGATAAAAAATTATAATTTACTTACCAATTTAATATTTAGCAAAAAGGGATAAAGATATAAACTACTGAGGTGTAAATGGTGATTTTAGTCTAGGATAGTGGCCAGTACTGCAATAAGAATGTAGCACCAACTTGCCAAACCAATGAAATGAGCAGGAGTTAGTATTTTTCTCCAGTCCCACCCCATTCTACTATGGTGCACTTCAAAAACCTATATAGTTGTTTTTCCCACTTTTATATTCATTGTATCTTAGCTTTTTTGTTCATATTGGTGGGTTCTGGTGAGAAAGAGAAAATGTACTGATAAAAAGGACTTACTCAAGCTGTTTGACTGGCAGTAATGCTTATCTCTCCTTCTATTGCTCCTCCTACCCCTTTGTCTGCTTAATGAAATGTTAACAGATTCCAGGAAAAAAGGATTTTAGTTTAAAATTCTGTACTTTCATGGACCAAGTTAAGATTATCCGAACTTGTTCCATTAACCACTTTACTGATGAAAGGTGTGTTACCTTTGCCCATTCCCAAGAAATGTGTGATGGTTTAAACCGTCACGTCAAAAACCTCAAGTACTGCTTTTCAATATAAAAATTCCCATTGGAAATATATACGTTAATTGCATGTAATGTTTAAAGTGACTGTTATACAAAGAATAAATATTTAATATGATTGTAAAATAATTTTCTACTCTCTACAGAATTATGTGGGACAGTATATGTCTTATAAAATATACAATTTGAATAAAGCATAGCATAAAAACTGAAGGAAAAACTGGAATGATCTGACATTCTCTGATTCAAGATGATTCTTGACCTTCCAAAATTTCTTCAACTGCTTATACATGTGCATTGATATCAACCAGTGATTCCCAACGTGGGCGCTAATGTCCCCTTGGGGGTGATGGAATGTTCCAAGGGAGCGGTAGAAGCTACTGGTATAACATAGGATCCTATGGGTTAGATTGCATTGGGGTGGGGGGGCGATGGGATAAAAAAGGTTGTGTTTAAAAAAGTTTATTACATCATATATGTGTAATGTTGATATCTATTATTAAATTATCTAGATAATCATTGATATACTTAAAATGATACTCTTATTTTAATACTCTTATCTTAATTTTCTCTAATTTTCCTACAGTTGTCAAATAATATTTTACCTTTTTAATTTTTCTTATTTTGAATATTCTAAATGTGTATGCCGGAGTTAAACGCCACTATGGTCATTTTGGTCATTATGGTCAATATTGGGTTAATGCTATTAATTTTCAGTGATTTCATCACACTGCACATAGGTATATGGTAGGACTGGTCAATACATAATAAACCACAGATGTAAGGTCCCACATTGATATCCTGATCCCATATCCTTACATTGAGTTGAAATTGCCGATACCCAAATTTTTTTGAATGAAAAGTTTGTTTTATTCCTCAGTAATGAACGTGGCAAAAGTTAACTACAGGATTTTTCAAAAAGAATCACCCGATTTGAAATGCGTATATTACGAAAAATATTGAACATATCCATTTAAGATTAATTTTATATTACATGGCTAATCATAAAGTTTTTTAAAAACCAAATTAAATTTGCTCAATATGTCCACTTTGGGATGCACAACATATGTCTATACAGTAGTCAAATTCGTCCCAAACTTTTGCGAGCATGTTTGCATCCACTGCGAGTGGATTTCGGTGAACTACGTGCAAAACTCTGTCTGGTGCGCTCCACATTTTCATCTGACATGTGGGGACGGCCAGGGGATTTCCCTTTACACAGACAACCCATGTCTCGGAATTGTTTATACCATCGCCTAATGCTCTGAGCGATAGGAAGTTCAACACCAGGGTGTTGTTGACTAAAAGCACGATGAACAGTTGCTACAGACTGGCACTTCACGAAGCTTAGAACACAAAATGATTTCTGTTGTGCAGTCGCCATCTTGACAAAACTGATTAAAAGCTGAAGTTATTTTTTTAATCAAATGATTCTTTTTGAAACACCCTGTATGTTGAAACAGCATGCATACAGAATCTGAACTGCAGGTGAACTAACAATGAACTCAGATCGAGAACAAGCATAATCTTTTATAGCCAGGAAAATTCTTTCCCCTCATGGAAGTCGACCAGTTGCCAACGAGGGTAATCCATAAATAGAGTTGAAGTCGGCGACGGTGCAGGATGTATCAAATCTGATGTTACATTGATTTGAAATTAGTGATGTTTATTTAGTCTCCCCCCCCCCCTACATCCTACTCTAAACTTTTTTGAGTGGAAGTCCTGGATATCATATTGTGATGTAAGGTTGACAATGTATCAAGATGTAAAATTATAAAATTTTTAATATTTCCTAGTATATGGATACTAAATCTTTTTTTTTCAAAATATTAAAACGCAGGGCATCCATAATTAAAAGACCCTATTTTAAAGTAGCCTACAGACGAAACCAGTCATCAGAAAAGTGTGAAATTTCTTGGAGGACTTAATGAAGTGATAGGAATTTGTTTCAGGGGGAAAAATTAGTTGCACATGTTGCCACCAGAGGGAGTTTTATTAAGAAATGACATATTTAGGCAAGCGTTTACAATTTTAACGATTGTTAAACACTTTCACAATTGTTACTGCAACAAAACGTGTTCCACATGATGGCCATCATTTTCAGATACCATGTGAAATCACAAGATGGCATGTTCCAACACTGATCGAAGTGTGTGAGGGGAATGTTCAGCGTGTGCGTGAAATGCTGCTGCCTTTAAGGTCAGGTAAAGTTTTTGGATTGTCATGACTTACCAGATGTTTCAAATTCCCCGCCCCCAATGCCAAAAATTATATGGATTAAGGTCTGAGAATCGAGGAAACCATAGATTACGGAAGTGCCGGCTGATGACACGTTCTTCTGTAAAATGTGTTTTAAGAACATTCTTAACACACACTGCGATGTGTGGAGGAGCTCTGTCTTGCATAAAGATTGTGGCTGCAAGGCAGTGACGTGCTTGCAGAGTCAGAACAATTTAGTTCTTTAACAGCAATGCATATCACTTCCCAGTGATCGAACCTATCACTGGACCTGTAGAACGTAACTCCTCATAGAAGTAGGGACTCGGAATAAATGATGCAGTAAATCCACACCATACCATCACTTTAGGTGAATGCAATGGAACCTCTAAGATAGCGTGAAGATTTTCTGGTTCCCAAATTCAGCAGTTTTGAGTATTGACTGCACCATCCAAGTGAAAATGCGCTTCGTCTGTCCATAGGATATTCCAAGGCCATTCCGAATTGACCTCAACGCGAGCTAGAAACTGCAGTGAGAACCGGAGTCAAGCGTCATAATCATGTAGAAGCAACCGCTGCCCAAGTGAAAGTTTGTATGGATAATATTAGAGGATATATATATATTTTTTCCATGATCTTATGGACAGTTGCACGTGGCCTATCCAATGGCTGTGCTACACTCCTGACACTAGTGCTACCACGAGAATTTGAAGCTCTGTCCTCTTTTATAACAGCTTCGTGTGACATCATGTAAATTTACATGTTTACTACAGCTATTCATAGTGAAATGCTCTCTGGTGGGGACATGTGCAGCTAATTTTTTTTTTCCCGAAACAAATTTCCGTCACTTCATGAAGTCCTCCACACAAAATTTCACACTTTTCTGATGACTGGTTTTGCCTGTAGACTACTTTAAAATAGGGTCTTTTAATTATGGACGCCCTTGTATATAATACTAATTTTAAAAAAAAATTATATTAATTAGAAATTTTTACATAAATTAAAAATTTACTGAGTTTACTTTATTGTGTGCTGTATATCCCTTTCTGTGAAAGAAGTTATGTCAGGGGGAATTTCTAGGATAAGGAAAACATGAAACTGAAAATTGAATACTATTGCAATAAGGTGAAAGTAAGCATGAATTATACACAAGTTCAGTAACTGGAGGATGTACCTAGACGGGATATGTATTGAGCTACTGATGAGGCAAAGAACATCTAAAGAGGAAAAATAAGAAAATAAGTAGTAAATTTTATGATACATTACTAGTTGGGAGTAAATAATGGTTTACATTTTTTGATCAGGTGTACAATTATAACAGGTATTAGAAAAAAATTGAATTTGTAAGTAATATTAAAGTGTAATGTATCATTAAATTTGATTGTCAGTATCACGGCTAAAGAAACCTTTCAATTACCAGTTTTTAATATTTAAATAAATTTGCATAATTAAAATTCAATCAATATCAATCATTTAAAATTATCAATAACTTTATTTTCAATTAAAAACAATTTTCGAGTAAACAGTTATTTTCTGGATATTATGCTGAGGTGAACTCGGAAAGAAAAGTCATCACGTCTCTGCCGGAACTGGAACCCAGGCCCTCTTGCATACCGGTCAAGCATGCTACCATCTACACCACTGTAGACATGACCCTGCCTTCTTTATTTCACGCACTGTGGCATGAGGCGCTGAAGTAGAGGCATTAGTAGCCTCTCTTAACTTCAGGAAATGGCCCCCGGGTGGGACGGTTTAGAGAGAAATGGATGGCTTTTTCTCAGCCCGAGATATCAAGGAAACAGTCATTTTCCGGATATTATGCTGAGGTGAACTCGGAAAGAAAAGTCATCGCGTCTCCACCGGGACTCGTACCCAGGCCCTCTTGCATACTGGGCAACCATTCTAACATCTACACCACTGGAGACATGACCCTTATTGACATGACTTCCTTATTTCAATTAAATAAAGACAATTTATAAAAAAAAATTTTATTTATTATTGTGACTTATAATTTTAATAAATCAATATTTGGCCACCGAATATTCAGTATTTGGTTATTCTGCCAAATCACTATTCGTCTCATCCCTACTGGTAAATTAAACTTTTTGTAGTGAAATTTTGGATTGCACATGTTTTTAGAACCAATTATTAGTTCGATTCAAACGGGTACCAGTGAATTCCATGGGGGGAACAATTTTATGTACTTGAGAAGGGCCCAGGTTTTGCTAATGAGTTTCTGCGGATTGTGCTTTAATTTACCTGGGACCCAGGTTATTTGAAAAATCTGTCCTTTTTGAGTGAAAGTGGGTCATTCTAAAAAAACAATTATTTTATTTAAAAATTATCCCCCCTCCCATAATTCACTGGTATATCTATGAATTTTCTTCCAGCATGCCCCAGGTCTTTGATCACCTGCTTATATTTCTTTGTTGAGACTGGGCGGTGGGTCATGTTCCGGGTCGGAGAAGAAGGTATCTGTGAATCAAGTATAATTCATTTCTAAAAACATGTTCTATCCAAAGGTTCATATATTTTCATTGTCTACCAGTAGGAAAAGCTTGCAAAGAAGCTCATTAGCACATATGGAATTTAACGAAATGAAATTATTTTGAGAAGTTAACGTATGGAATTCCACACGTGTAATAAATCTAAAACAAATATACAGTTGATCCCGCTTATAACGTTCCTCCTATTTAGTACGTTTTTCCACTTAGTACAACTTATTTTCGTGGTCCTAAGAATAAGTAATTCTCATTAAGATTTCCTGTGTAAAGTGTTTTCTTATATACAACGTTTTTATGACAGTTTTTTGAGAAACATTATAAGCAGGTTCCACTTTAATTAACAGTTGGAGGCACACATTTATATATTTACTAATAAATCAATCTATAAATTCTCTATTGACTGATTTTACATTTCGTTAAAAAAATCTTAGCATTTCCAATATCTTATCAAATTTGATTCTCTCTCTCTGACACTTAGCTTCTGATTCCCTATTCATACTTTGGTTTTCCTGTTAGAATGATTTTATTTTCTCTCCCTGATGGTCCACCACTCTGATCTGACGCCATTTAACTGCCACATATTTTAACACCTGAATATGGAAGCTATGTCAGATTTGTGTTGGAGAAACTTAAGTGTGCGCCCAGCATTTGGCGTGTTTTGTGTTCAGTAGGTGTGCCATCTATCTAGCGCCGCAAATATATATTTTCTCAAATGGGGCAAGCACACATTTTGGCACACCCATGTAATGTAGAAGAAGCACTTATAAAGGGTGAATTTGGCGCACCCCCAGTCCAGAGCCCGTGACACCTGACCTGCCTGTCCCTCCGCCCTCCCATTTGCAGCCCTGCATCTATCCTCCAAGCTCATAATACGTGCATTCGAAGTTTATTATATACATATTTGTGTTGTAGGTCTGTGTGATCGCTATGGCAACCAGAAGTTTTTTTCACAGGAATAGCCAACTCAAAATTTGAAAACCCAATAGAAAATCACATTTTTTTAATACAATTTCACATTACCATATTGCACAATCGCGGTTTCCAAACTCAGATTTTCACCAAAAGAAAATTTGGGGGTGGGTTATGAGGGGCCTCTTCCCTCCAAAGATCAAAATTAAAGATATTTTTGTAGAGAATTAAAATATTAGAATAAAATAATTTCTTTTATACTATCTGTTAATTTAAAATTCTTTTCCAGTGTTAGTGACCCAAACTTTCTGTGAAGAATTAGATCCTTGTGCCCCTCCAAAAGCCGATTCTGTGTACACACCTGTGATTTTCGCGATGCGAAACGGTGACTACCACATAGCAGCTAGATGACAAAATTAGATATTCAAGGTCAAGTTTTTTTACAGATTCAGTTTTTTTCCACGATCTCGGAAAAGTTATACAATTTGAACAGGCGTTCCAATCCTTTACGATTAAAAAAAAATGTGCATTTGTGAAATTTTAGGAACAAGGCAAATTTACGCTGTATAGATGCTATCTTTGAATGCCGGCAGATAGCCACAAAGGTACTGTAATTTCCAGTATGTAACCGGAAGGGAGAAAATCCGCAGGGGGATAAAAAAAACTCCAAAATTTTTAAAAATTGCACAGCCCCTCATTTAGGGAAGCAACTAGATATCCCTCATCTTATTTGTCAACAACCCACGTGTATATCAATACAGTACAGTGTACAAAGTAGTAAAACCACTTTTTCAACATCATGCAATCATGATACACAGTAAAAAAGGGGAAAAGAGTTGGGAGGTTTTTCTCTCTACTTTTTTCCTCTTAGAACTAGGAAAGAATATGTCCCAGAGGATGCGCAAATAAAATTTTTATGCGTCCTTTTCCGAAATTCTGGGTATTTGACACATTATAGTGCATAAATGATGTCTACTGACTATCTCGAAAGTTGTCAAATCTCCTTTTTGACTGTTGTAACCTGTATTTGTTTTTTTTTTTCAGGGAATATCATTTGGAAAACCTTTTTGGCTATTTCAGTTATTTTTGTATACTTTTTATTTTCAGTTGAAAATAAAACAGAGCTGGTTCCCCAGGCCGTATGTGGGAAGATATACAAGGTAAATTTGTTTTGATCAATAAAGTTTCAATGTTTTGCAAAAAAGAGTAAGGCCATAATTTTTTTAACTCTGCAAACCAGAATACAAGAACTTTTTTTTTGTAATAGTGTTTTTTCTTAATGGGAAGTAGTCACTTTCAGATGACAAATATTTGACTAACAAACTTTTTAAGTTATGAACTAAAATATTTGGCATTCTCTGTGAATCATTGACATTAAGTATATTCTACTAAATTTTTTTTTATTAGACCACCGGCTTTTCTATCCTTACTTGCTCCAGAGCAGAATATGCCAAAAATTATGATGTATATTACAGAGTACAATCATTGTTGCTGCAGAACAATCTAAGAATTTAAGAAAAGAAGCCTTCTGTGTACAATACGTCAGGGCTCCCACTCCTCCTACTTTTCCTACTTATTGGTAAAATGTTCTACTTTTGTCCTACTTTATCTACAAAATCCTATCAATAAAATTTGTGTAATTGTTTTTAATTGAGGAGGGAATCATCAATGCATTGCCAAATATTATAAATGTAGATTGCAATTAATGATTCTGCCAGAGCAGAAATTATATTGTTTTTAAGGTTATTTGGAGGGAGTTGTATGCAGACTATTTGGTTTATTAATTTTTGGTTTGCTTAGTTTGAGGGTTCAACAAGTAAAGTAGTCATTAAAAACTTATGTCTGAATGGAAAAAATAATTTTGTATTCAATGCTTCATGGTCTTGGACAGTAACTAACATTCATCATACAAAGTTATGGTTCACATTTTATGTATAGTTTAAACAAGTTTGCATTACAAAGCAGTTGGATACATGGGCGTATTATAGGTTTGGTGATTCTAATGCTACCCAGTAGCAATTGTCTTCTGTATTTTTAAGGCATGAAGAGGTATAAAAATATTTACAATGCTCAACTAAAAATTAGGAATGAAAGTGCTTCGTTGGTCAAAAACGATTACACTGGCATTGAACAGTAAAATGTGAAAAATGTAAAAAAGTCCCTTTAAGAAAAGGTGGACAATGCAGTAAAACCATCTGGTTAACCTTGCCTTATTTACATTGGAACTTGTAATTTACACATTTTTCACTGTGCTTTTGAAGTGGTTTCGAAAGAGCCTCATTCTTAAAAAACTTTCATGGCTTCATAATTTGTTGCGCATTGTCGAAGAGAATTGACAGACTGTACCGTGAAAGACTCCAAAAAAAGTTATATATATTGTGAGGAGAGACAGAAAAGAATTATCGTGGTTGCTAGTGCAACAGTTTTGGCCAAAAATTGTTTTTGTTGCCAAGTCATTTTTGTCATTTTGCTTTGGCTTGAGTCAATCTTATGGGATACTGAAATAGTGCTATGAAAAACAAAATTTTTTTTTAATAAAACAGTTTTTAAGGGATTTTTTTTATTATGCTATGATTGTGTTGTCTAAGAGGGGCTACTCTCTCCCATCTTACTGTTAAGTCTTGCTTTTTCCTACTTTTTCTAATTTTTTGAGTGGGAGCCCTGAATACATATTCTTATGGAGAATTTTAAATGGCATTTTCAGGCAGCTAAGGGCTCATTGCATAACAATGTAAAACATTATTCTTTGGGACCCTTAAAAGTGTATGTGTTTGACTCTTTAATTTCCGAGCATTAAAATATCCAGAGGAAAACTCTTTTTGAGGGGTTACATTAACCCCCTCAGACCCAGTACTAACAAACATGAGGTTTGTTTTTCTCGCTGTTGATATTCTTTTTCATGACTTCAGGGAGTTCAGCCTTTACTTCAACAATAACAGACACAAAATCCTTGAAATTAGGGCTGAACTCCCAGAGGTTAAAAAAAATACAGGGCATTTAAAAAAGAGGCATCCGATTTAAAAAAATCATAACTATTCAGTTTTTAATAATCCATTTTGATAGAATATTGTATAGGTAGAAAAAGGGAAATCTTGAGTTTCACGCATTTGCTGACAGGCAACGCTAATGCTCTTCCTTCGACCGCCACTTCAGTGTTTGTCAAGATTGGCTTTTCCCACAGTTAGAAACCAATTCAAATGACTTCATTTTCCAGCAGTACAGGGCACCATCTCACTGGAGCTTGGGCGTTTGAGAATTTTTGTACAATCACATTCCTAAAGGATGGATCGACTGTACGGGACCTGACGATTCAGTTAAACATCACTGGCCTCCAAGATCGCCAGACCTCATATTGTGCGATTTCATCTTGTGGGGGTTTATAAAAGACTACGTTTATGTGCCTCCGCTTCCAGCCACATTAGTCGAACTGAAGATATGCATAACAGCAGCTGTGGAAGAAGTGGATGCAAAAATGCTTGCAAAAGTTTGGGACGAATTTGACTGCTGCACATATAGATATTGCTGTGCATCCCAAGGTGGACATATTGAGCACCTTTAATTTGGTTTGCGAAAAACTTTGATTAGCCATATAATATAAAATTAATTTTAAGTGTCTATGTTCAATACTTTTCGTAATATATGCATTTCAAATCGGATGATTCTTTTTTGAATATCCTGTATATACACTGAGAAAAAACACCTGCATACAGGGCGTGAAAGGGTGAAATAAAAGGTATTCTGAACATTGGCGTACGCAGAATTTTCTCGAAGGGGATTTTCCAATTTTTTCCTTCTGAGGGGGGTTTTTTACATTTTTTCCTGCAAAATAACATTAATCTTGGCTCGGGGGGGTTAGAACCCCAAAAAAACCCCTTTGCGTACAGCAATGATCCTGAATGCCATTATATGGTACTAGGAAAAAATTTAAGGACTAACAAAAAGCTGCTATATATATCTTATAAAATTATGCTTTTAGGTGTATGAAAATTTTATTGTCACAACTACAAGTGAAACTAAACATCTCCACTGAAAATAGTTTTGACGAGTGCTGCACTTTTTCAGAAAAAAGTTGTTGAAATTATAGTAAAGGTCAACCTGGAAAAAATATAAGGAGACACATGTTTTCTGATTTATGGGAAATTTTTTTTTCTTCTCATATTGGCATAACAGCCTAGATTGTTTCGATCAGTCATGCACTGTGAAATCAGTTTTTTTTTCTGAAAGTGAAAGATGCCAAAGACAACATATTTGGACATTGAAAATGCTAAATATTTGCTCTCAAAGAAACTTTGATGCCTGGTAATGAGATGGCAGGAAGAATTTAAAGAGATTGAAGACTGTCATATATAGTAAAAGTTTTATAAATGGGCCAGACAATTATGGACTAAAAGCTTGCTCCAAAATGTTTTTTTTTCTCGTACATTTGTCAGAAAAAGACTATTATTCACAGTTTTTAAATGAAAAAAAATTCTCTGGTGTAATTCCAGTAGGAATACAACTTGCCTTGCACACACACATCAAACTGTGTCTAATGTGATTAAAAAAAAATTCAAATGTCTAGTGTGCAAAACTGAAATGAAAACTCCCTTATAAAATAGTGCAGATAGAAACGTGAATCTGCCAAACAGCATATATCTTTCGGTGCCTAGTAGGATGAGGATGTTTTCTTTGATGAAAAGCAATTTAGATTGATGCGATGGTTTTAAATATCACTGGCCTATGTAATGACACAGAGCTATATCTTGGGAATGAAGGCATACACAGTTTTGGCAGAATTTCTATTTTTTGAGGCATCTCTCACAACTTTTAGACAGTTTTTGTTTCATCAGATTAATGTTTCTGTCAGAGTTTTTAAAAAAAGTTTTTTGGTTTAAACCAGTTTAACCGCTTTCCTGATGGGTTTCTAATTTTTTCTGCACAGAAAATGTCAGGTTTTTTATTCCATTTATATGTATATATCTAGGAATAATAGGCAATTACAGAAAATTGTATACTTAACTTTTTAATTTAAAAATCTTAAAATTTTGATTCACTCAATACCTTTTTTTTGAAATTGCACAGATAAGAGCTTTTGAAAATTTTTTAATGTTTTTACACATAAAATATTCTAGTTTTCAGATAGATTATATATTTAGATGTCATTATATTGCTGCTGCATGAAGCCATACCGTTTGTGCAGATTTAGTTAAATGTTGACTTTTCATTAGCGCCCTCTAGGGATAAAAATTATGATGCCTATGCTGTTCAATTGCTGCAGAGGCAAATCAATTTCCGGAAGAAGCGGATGCCCGTGTGGCACGGGCAGGTGGTTAAATAGAATTCACATTAAAAACAAAATTTCTGAAAATCATTCAAACTTCTAATAATTAAATAAAATAAAATGTTTATTGTAATTAACACTTCTCATATTAATTCATCTATAAATATTTCTTATATTTTAACTGAAACCAACTTTCACAATTCAATTATACCTTAAGAAAAAGAAATTATTTTGAGTTTGGAAATTCTTTGTTATTAAGCATTTTCATGTAATAAAGACTTTTCCTTCAGTTACTTTTAATATGCTTGATTAGAAAGCTATTTTGCAAAAACTGTGATTAAAAACTAGGCAAATACAATGTGTTTAAATGAAGTATAAGCAATGCAGATTAAATTAGCAATGATTTACGATATACAGGGTGATTATAACTAAAGTTCGGATTTCAAAATACTGTCAAATAAGAACCACTAGTCATATTGAACTGAAAATTTGCTTGAATATTCCTGAAACAATAGAATTTTGCATGGCAAAGGGGGAAATACTTAAAAACATAAAATAGACGACGCTGTACTCATTCTACACGTGGGAAATTTGTTCACAGAATGGAAATTGTATCCTCTCCCCCCCCCCCCCAGTCAGGGCAAAATTATAATTCAACTAGCATTTCATGATTTCATAATTCATGGGAACATAAAAAAAGTCAATAAATAAATAACTACAACTTACAGCAGGAATGTTAAATATGTTGTTCACAAATTGTGTTCTGGCTATGAGGTAGAAGTGCAAAAATGCTTGTTCATCAACAAATCAAAGTGTCGTAATGATTTGGATGTGCTTCCAATTCACCAAAATTTGCAATCCGACCACTGCACATAACATTTTGGGGTATCCTTAAAGTCAGAAGTTGCAAGGATTATTGAAGCGTTCAGGTGAACATCTCGGCCAGGTGTCGTGTCATCATGTTATTGTCAAAATGGTTCTTCAGCAGCTGCTTTGCTGGTGTTGCAATGTGCATCTTGATAAGAGTTGTGCTATTCACACACAGATGCTGTTGAAGTGCCGAAATGTGGTTACACAAAATTGATTATAGTGCTGGCCAGGTACAGCATCATCTACTGATATGTTTTAAAGGGTTTTTTTCCGCCAAAGAAAATTCTATTGCTTCAGGATTATCCATGCAAATTTTTAAGTCATTCTGACCAGAATCAGAACTTTCATCATTATCACCCTGTATACAGCTGATTACACAGATCTGCAACGAAAAAACTTTCTAAAAAATAGTGGTTCTTATAGTTTTTAGGATGCTAATTACTGGAAGAATAATTTAAAAAATCAATTGTCTGGTTTTTGCGATAAAGTGAAAATTAAATTTCAATGGTAGTACATAGCACACAAATCACCTTGAAACAGTGCACTATAAACAAATATAGTAAATCATTGCCAAAGATAATTCAATGCTTTTTTTAGGGTTATATTGGGGGCCCTGATTCTCCGAATCTGTCGTTGGTTTTGCCGTATTGGCTCTACTTTATGAGAAAAATAGTTATGGCTGTAGTTGAGTGCTTAAGTAGGAAACTGAACATACAAAGCAATGAAATCCTAGCAGAAGAAGCATTTAAGAGAATAAAAAAAGTTCCCCATTTTCAACACTGCAAACTAATAGAAATGCTAAAACTGTTTCATGTTCTCATTACCTATCTTAATAAATGCACCCTTTCTTTGCCTTTCTTTCTTTACCAGTATGTTTTAATAAAAAGCCAACTCTAGTCTGCTAGATATCTGTACATGATGGAGAAAAACAGGTTATTTTCGGTTTCAGCAACCCAAAAAAAACATGCAAATCACCAAAAATATTCCATGTGGCTGAAAAAAGTTTTTTTTTGCGGACACGTGTTATCTTTCATCAGTAGAACCTTGATTAACTGGGGTTGATGCTGAAAGTATTTAAGAAAAACTATTGAATATTAAGCCTGGTGGTGATATACAGTATGAGATGTGCTGTTTCTTATGGGAAAGAAAATTAAAATGCCTGTGGGTTAACGTAACTACTGGTACACTAGCCTTTGTCCTTTAGGGGCAGATGACTTTTCATTGAATTATAAGACCACCTGCCCCTAGCATGATTTTGAAGTCGCTAGGCTACTGTTGCTGCTTAGGGGAAAAAAAAGCAAAAGTGAAAGCTCCTGTGAGATAATACACCAGGGTAATACACCAGAAAAAAGGTGTCTTCTGATTAAAACAAAAATTTTGCACATAATTTTTAATTGTCATTATACTTTTTTTCCAGGTTTTGACCTTTAATATAATTTTAATAATTTTCTCCTGAAAAAGTGCAACACTCATCAAGATTATTTTCAGTGGAAAATGTTTAGTTCCACTTTTGTAGTTGTCACGCTAAAATGTTCATGCACCTATACAAGCACAAGTTTTCAAGATAAGGGTCATTCCCAAAAAAGTGTATTAACCGTGTCCGAGACTTTGTAATTTTTTTTACAAAATTTCAGAGCTCTCTGGTAGTAATGTTAATTTTTTTCTAGTACTTCATTTAATTCTCTGTCATGGCATTTCTTAATTTGTTTCAGATGGTATCTAATTTTTGTAAAAAATCATTGTATGTAAAATCTGGCTGTCCCAGCTTCAAAAAAATGTTAAACAAAGAGACGGTGGTGTAAATCTGGAAAATTTTTTTTCAAAAATTTTGAATCACATTTTATATATATGCTATAGATAAATAAAACTGACAATAAAATTTTTTTCTTATGAACAACTATTTTTTTGTAAAATTTCCCTTCTGATAACACTTTTAAGCTTATTGAAAGGTTTACTTTTAATGCTTAATCAACAATTTTGGATTTGACTTCTACAAAATGACTTGATATTCAAATTGTCTTTAGCACCAGATTTTTCTCTGTTCGATGTCCACTGTTACATTATTATTATAAATATTTTTTTTTCTCATCTATATCAACATCAAGTGATAGTGCATAGAGATATGCTTCAAAATATAAAAAAGTTTTTTGAATTTGCTCATTTCAAAGGTTACAGAGGATTCTCTGTGTCACCTACCACATTTTGTATATAATTTTTGAGAAAATAAAAGTTTATTTGCATGGTCTATTTAGAATATTTGAAATATCTTCCTCTGAGTTAAACATTGATATAAACAGAAAACATTTTTGCAGTTCACAGGCAGAAAAATTTAAGAACACTTCAAACTAAGATGTTAAATTATAAATTACCAATCCATTGTCTGTCAGAAATAAAAAGTTTTGATTTTAAGTAGGCTACTTAAAATATATGTAAAAAATAAACTTTTCCATTTGCTATTTCGAAAAAATCATGAAAAACCATCAAAACAACAGAAAAAAGTAAAAAAAAATTTAAACTGCCTTTTTTTTAGCATATTTGTAAGAAATAAGCTGATTTCATTATTTTAAGAGACAAAACAGCGGAAATAATTTTTATAGCAATATTTGTTTTTGTAACAGAGTGGACAAAATCCATGATTTTCAGGCACATGAAATCAGGCATAAAAAATTAAATATTACAAAATTAAATATTATTACAAAATTAAATATTATTACAAAATTAAATATTATTACAAAATTAAATATTATTACAAAATTAAATATTATTACAAAATTAAATATTATTACAAAATTAAATATTATTACAAAATTAAATATTATTACAAAATAAAAGTGAAAAATATTTATGAAATATTAAACTTCCAGTCATTGACTATAATTTGAGATCAATTTTATTTTGAAAATTCAATTTTAAATTTTTCATTTCAAAAATATGGAATGTACTTTTCTTTTTTTGAATGACCCATATAGCAGTTTTTCGGTTGTCCTCAAACTTTTTTCCAGCACCTTATAACAAATGAGCGCTGTAGCCCAGGCCGATAAAATGCTTGTAAGGATGCCAAAAATAAAGTGCCAAAGGATGTTTAGAGGTGTCGCGAGTTAGATACCCTGTTCTTCCTTGTCAGAAAAATTTCCTGACACAGGGCACAACAAAAACGGCAACAAGACCACAGGAAAAAATTGCTACCGCAAGGAGTCCCCCATCGAGGGGTTAGTGTACCAACCCCTCGAAGAGTATAAAAAAAGCAAGTCTGCCGTTTGGAATCGGCAATAAATTGTAGGTCCCAGAGTCTAATTAGCCCTCGTATGCAGAAAATGACCATGGTGCGACAAAAATGATCAAATAACCTTATAACAAAAAAAAAAAAATTTGTCAATGTTTAAAAAACTTTGGTAAACCAGGGTTACTTTGTGACACATATGCCCCACAACACACTTTAAAATTTGCCTGGTTTCCAAAGCAGTGTCGAGAGAAAATATTTCAGCAGAGTGTGTTCTGTTGGTGACTCAGAAGTGCAAGCACAAAGGCTGGAACCGTATTGTAAAGCTATTTTAGTTTATGCACATTGAGTAGTTTTCAGTAAAGTGTTTAAACTTTGTGCTGGTGTATGAAATATAGAGCAGCTGTGGATTTCAAAGTAAATATATTTGAATACGTGATTTATCATAATTCAGTGAAAGAAGTATTTTTGTATGTGTTTTATTTGCTTGCATTTTTCAGTAAAATGTGTGTGACTGGCAGAAGTGTGGTTCAGCATAGTGTGACAAAATGTCACTTTAAAAACCTGGGTCATTCCATTTCAAATCACCCGGCAAAATGCCAAAATGACACCCATAGTCTCAGATTTCAATGATTTTTTTTTTATTTGTTGCATTCACCATCCTTATTAACCGTGTGAAATATTATTTGCATATCTCTAAAACTTTTTGAGAAAAAAAATGTTGAAATTTCTGAAAAACTGATGCAGATGACTTTTCCGAGGCTCAATTTTTAAGCGGCATTGTTTGAGAAAATAAATCATACCTTTTTCAATTTTCAATATATTCAAGTGAAATTTTCACTAAAGCGTTCACAAAAACATACGGAATATGAATAAAAATAATTCATACACTTACATTTGAAATTTACATGCAAAAAAATTATGTAAACTTTGTTTTTGAGGAATTTTTCGTTAGAAAAAATACAATTTTTCAAACATATTTTTAGACCAGAGGCACAGCAGTTACCAAAACAACTTTTATTTTAAATTTCTCTTAAATATATGAAGTAAAATACTGGAGAAAAAAAATAATGGTTTTTTGACCGTTAATATGTTTATTCTGGCTCGCAACACAAAATTCATCGAAATAAGACTGGATCGTTCCAATTTCAAATCATTCAACTAGATACTGAAATGCAACACATCATCTCAGATTCCAATTATTATTTTTTGTTTATTGCTTCTACCATGCTTGTTGACCATGCAAAGTTTCATGTACATATCTCAAAAACTTTTTGAGAAAAAAAAAATGTTTTCTAACCTCACGAATGACGTCTCTTAGGCTAACCCCATTCAAGCAATATTATTTGTAAAAATATATCATAACTTTGCAGATTTTCAATATATACAAATGAAATTGCCACTAAAATGCTCACAAAAAAATGCAGATTATGACTAGGAAAGAAAATTTAAACCTTTGCATTAAAAAATTAGATTGCAAAAAAAATCGTTGAAATTTAATTTTTAAAAAAAAGCCATTTACAAAAGCTCTCCTGCTTTTCTCACGGCATATTCAGTGACATTGAACTCTTCAGATTTTTTTCTTTGTTCCCCTTTCTTAAAGCAGGGGCCAGACTTAAAATTTGCAGTTTTCCCCTTGTTGTGATGGGTAAATTATCTATCTCTATTATTTATTTTATCTTAACTTAATAGGGTCTTATTTCTAATTAACTTTATCAAAATATTCATATTTGCTTTCTGTTTAATATCTTCATTAAGTGTGCTTTGAGATTCATTTTCTGGTAATTCTTCAAAAACTTTACAAACATTTGATTTTAAAGTGTTGCAAGCATATTCAACTTTTCTTTTGGCATTGTTTGACTTGCACTGTGGAGCTACCCTATGAAGTTTAATTGGTGACTCTTCTATGTTCTGTAGAGATTAATTCATTTCTTCAAGTGCTTCTTGTTTAATAATTGACATTTTTCCAAGTTACTTCTCTACATTACTATCACTGTTCATCTCTTCACAGTATTCAGTTTCTTCATTTAATTTATTGTTGTTTATATTCACTGTCTCTACAGGCATGGCATATTTTTTGCCCTGGAATTGATTTTGTACAACCATTTATTTCATTTATACATAAAAAATACAAGTTTACTATCCTTAAACCTTTTATTTTTTTCTTATGAGATTTTAAAGGATTAAAGCATGCTTCCGGATATATTTCATACTTTGAGAAAAAAGCTCTATGATGCTTAAACACACAGTAGATAAATGTTCAGAACTTGCTCCACTCCTCAATATTGATGTCCAATGATGTAATGGGTAACAGATTTTACACTTTGCATAACACTTTTTATGACAGTCAGATAGAGTTTTTTTTCCAACACTATAAATTTCAAGTGTCTTTTCTGACATTTTACTTTGAATTCCAAAATGATGATATAAAATATTTAGCTCAAATGGAAATTGTTTTATCATAAGAAAAATTTGCTAACCCTGGAGTAGGCTACTTTATGGAGCACATTCTCTATCTTCAGCAAGATCATAATTGAGACTTGCATCATTGGATGGGGGGGGGGGGCAGTTTAGTTCTAACACTTTTGTTTTAGTTTTCGCAATGAAGCAGCAGCAGTGACTTTATCACCACCTGCTGGGATGATAAAGTCTTATAATTAAATAAAACACCAGCTGCCCTCTGAAGGACAAAGGCCAGTGTGCCATAGTTCATATCTTCACAGAAGCTGCTAATATTTTTCACAACCATCATCACAACAAGAAACATCACATCTAATATATCACCACCAGGCATTATATACCTTAGGTTTTCAATTCTACTTTCTTCCATCTGCCTCAGCTACAACAATTAGGTTGTAGCTGATAATTATTTCATTCTTTGTGATTTAATGCCTCATATTCTGGCTTTTTATCAGCAATTTTAAATTATTTCTTGGGAAAAATATATAGAGGCTTGTGTTAAATATTATAATGTCGATTTTTTTTCACACAAGTATAACCATTTCATATTTATCATATACATTAAATATATGTTTATTAAAATATATGCTGTAAAAATCAAAGTAATTAAAAAAAAATTTAACACTGTTGTGGTAAAATAACTTTATAATTAAGCATGTTAAAAAACTTCAAAAATTAATCTATATATATGATTAATATTATCTGGATTTATCAAATACAAAATAATTCTTTATGCAAAAATATATCAGATTGCAAAAGTTCGTCTTTGTTGCATCATAAGAAATATTTATAGATCAATTAAAAGTGAAATTAATTATTTGGAATTTGAACACTTCTAAGAATCTGAACATGAAGGTTTAATTTGAAAAATTATTTTATTCCCCCAAAACCTTTTTTTTTCACCAACTCCCATTTGACACATTACATTAACATTTCTAATTATTTCATGAATTCATTTAATCCTAGAATTTTAAAATTTATTAATTGTTTTGAATTATTGCATTAACTACTCATGAAACTTAATTTAATGAATACTGTAATAAATGTATAAGCGTACATGAAAAATAAAATATAAATTTCTTTTTACTAAGCATGAATCATTATATTAATTCAAAATGTACAAATATAATTAATGTAGTCATATAAGTACAATTGTTTTGTTACTCAAATGTATTAACTGTCAAAATAATGTTTACTTTTCTAGTCTTCTTAATATATTAATAGGATTAAATTTATATAAAATTGAAAATTCATGCTGTGCATCCAAAAAAAAGTGTTTAAAAAATTGTGTTAAAAATAAAAAAAAATAACAAAAAAATTAAATTTAAATTACTTTTTCCCTCTAAGGTTTACATTTTTTCTATTCATAATCTGCATTTTTTTGTGAGCATTTTAGTGGCAATTTCATTTGTATATATTGAAAATCTGCAAAGTTATGATATATTTTCACAAATAATATTGCTTGAATGGGGTTAGCCTAAGAGACGTCATTCGTGAGGTTAGAAAACATTTTTTTTTCTCAAAAAGTTTTTGAGATATGTACATGAAACTTTGCATGGTCAACAAGCATGGTAGAAGCAATAAACAAAAAATAATAATTGGAATCTGAGATGATGTGTTGCATTTCAGTATCTAGTTGAATGATTTGAAATTGGAACGATCCAGTCTTATTTCGATGAATTTTGTGTTGCGAGCCAGAATAAACATATTAACGGTCAAAAAACCATTATTTTTTTTCTCCAGTATTTTACTTCATATATTTAGGAGAAATTTAAAATAAAAGTTGTTTTGGTAACTGCTGTGCCTCTGGTCTAAAAATATGTTTGAAAAATTGTATTTTTTCTAACGAAAAATTCCTCAAAAACAAAGTTTACATAATTTTTTTGCATGTAAATTTCAAATGTAAGTGTATGAATTATTTTTATTCATATTCTGTATGTTTTTGTGAACACTTTAGTGAAAATTTCACTTGAATGTATTGAAAATTGAAAAAGGTATGATTTATTTTCTCAAACAATGCTGCTTAAAAATTGAGCCTCGGAAAAGTCATCTGCATCAGTTTTTCATAAATTTCAACATTTTTTTTCTCAAAAAGTTTTAGAGATATGCAAATAATATTTCACACGATTAATAAGGATGGTGAATGCAACAAATAAAAAAAAAATCATTGAAATCTGAGACTATGGGTGTCATGGCTGGGTGATTTGACATGGAATGACCCACCTGTCATCCGTATTTAGAAAAGCTGGAATACACCCGCTGAATGGAGAAGTTCTAAATTAATTAAGTGGATGTGTGTTCAAGAGAGAGAAAATGGAAATGACTTTATAGAGCACCCAAATTAGAGAACGGAATTGACAGAAAAAAGGCAGACAAACAGAAGAATCAATGTGACTCCTGGGAACATCTCTGTTGGATTTACAGAGTTCATCAGGTGCAAACATCCTAGCACCACCTGTACCTAGCACAAGAGTGCCAAAAATAACTCTCATCAAAATATTCAAACATATGATTCATCATGCAAAAGTGATGCAGAGTCTGTTGTGTACACAGAATCGAATAACAGTTGCTTTGACACAGACTCTGAATCAGAAGCCAATGTTATTTCTGCGATCAGAGAGGAAGATAGTAAAGTAGGAGTCAAAATGTAGACTATAATAGTGGAAAATATGATTTTCACAAATTTATACTGTAAGCAGGGGTGACTTTATGACAGTTATTTAATGAATATTATTTGTCCAAATATTCTTTAATTGAAAGTCTTATCTGTAATTAAAAGATGAGTGATGATTATGACAGTAACATATTTTATTAAAATTTTCGTATTTCCACCTAAAAACTTTACACTAAAAAAATTGTCATATGGCTTTTAAAAATCTGACACCTTTAGTTTTTTTTTTTTTTTTTTTGATTTATCAAGACATGCGTGTATGCTAGTTTTATATAAATACTTATCTTTTTGTATTGCTTTAAAAAACAAATCTTGAATACTGCATTTTATTTTGTAATGCTTTTAAATAAATGTTTTGAATAACTATCTTTTTTTGAAATTGAAATTTTTATGTTCAACTTCATTTTTTTTCTGGGATGAAGAAAGAGCTAAGCAATTCCACTGATTGGCCAGTGCTGGGTGAAATGATTAGCACCAACGTAAGTATGAATCTGTTTTCATAGAAGTTTATGAAGTTTCAAATTAAAACTTTTGTGTGCTATGTATATAGATGCATGCATAAGTTAAAATGTAGATAACCACATACAGTAAAACCTCCCAACAACGGCCACTAACAGGACTGTGAAAATGTAGTCGCTATTGGGGATGACCGTTTTATTTCTAAAAAAATTGCCAATCTATGTAATATGTAAAATGATAATCCTTTCTATAATTGATTACATTACAATGTATGATTATATTGATGCTAATATTATAATAATTGATGAGTTAAGGGCTGCAACTAGAAGGGATCAGGTGGGTCTAGTGTCCCAGGTGCGGACGAAAAGGGGTACAAATTTTACCCTTCAAACTCCCCTTCAACATTACAATAGGGTAGCGGTTCTCAACCGGTGCTCTGCGGAACTCTTGGGGCTCCGTGTGCACTTCCCAGGGGCTCCACGGCCACTCGAAGATAATAAAATTAATCCATAAATGTGATAAGCAAGCAAAAAAAAAAGAGCCGTAAAGGGTACCGCCATATAAATAATATTCTAAAAAGGGCTCCTCAAGTTAAACAGGGCTCCGCCATAGAAATTATACACTAAAAAGGGCTCCGCGAGTCAGAAAAGGTTGAGAACCGTTGCAATAGGGTGACAAAATGTGTGCTTGTCCCAGCTAACCAGGCATCTAGTTGCAGCTCTGTTAATCAATCTACTGCGCTATTATGCCATCCTGAAATGTAGGCCTGCAGTGCTGAAGTAGAGCACAACAGAAACGACTTGGCGAGAAAAACTAATCTGGACCAAGACGATGTACCAGCAACCCTCAAATTGTTATGTATTTCCAACCCACGTGTGTGATCAACTAGACCATACATGCTCAACCCATTACGTGCGGACCAAATGTGGCCCTCACGTAAGTTGTCTGAGGTGTCCTAGGATCTGAAACATAATTTTTTGAGTATGAACTAAGCGGTACTTCCTAGATCATGTCAGTGACCTGCAGTACATTTACAGAACACTTAACTGACTCGGGATACATTTAAAGATCATTCAAGTGGCTCTTTTCCCATCCCCAATGCCTGTGTGTGTGTACCCACATAGCATTTATACTCAGGAAAAGAAAGCTTACATAATTCTTTCCCTATAGAGTTCGGGGAAAAACTCCTTTGAAAATTCTATTTCTCTTAACGATATGCATTTCTTTTTCCATAACTCCAATGTCCAAGGTGGCCTTTGTTCGGAAGTTACCTGTAATATTAAGTCTATGCGATGGGTTTGGTTCTCACAAAACGTGGCCATTGTTTAGAGATTATTGTTGTTCAGAGGTGGCCGTTAAAAGAAGTTTTACTGTAATAGTTATGTAGAATTACTATGATTTTAATAAATCCCTTGTTAGTCTTTTCAAAGAATATTGTAGCACAGATTTGGTTAATATTGCTTAGCTTACTCTTAGATGTGATCTTGAGTCTTGTTTATATAGGCAAAATTTTAATTTGGTTTATTTTCCAATATTGAACCTGTGTGATAAAAATGTTTTTCCTTATGAGGGAAAAAGAAATTCTCATTCTTTCAAGAGAGCAATTCTTAACAATTACGGTAAACAGATTTACTTAAAAATTTTCATTTATGGTTACAATAGTGAATGCTCTCTTGAAATTCTTACTTGGTGGCAGGGTTGAAGCTACGGTCACATTTTTTGCAAAATGTGAAAGAAGTAGTAGCCACTTTCACAAAAATGCATACAGGAGGTAAGAAACGAGAAGACATCCATCATTAACATTTTAGCATTTTGCTAAAGCTTTTTTCCCCATTTTCAATTTTTTGCTAAAGGAATTTTTTATCTAGCTTAAACGCTGATTGGTGGATAAATTGAACTTGGTTGATAGAACTTGACTATTAAGATTTCTTGAAAATGCCATTGTTTTCTTTGCTGCTGGCAAAGTGGCAACACGTCTTTTCTTATATTTCATCACGTAGAAAAACAAAGTGTCTACCATCATAAAATCACAAAATGATCACAAAGTCAAGAAAAAGTAAGAAAGTCAGATTTTTTTAGTAATTGATTTTTGGATTTTTATAGGGCTTGATTTTTGGTTTTTTTCCTGACAAGTTTCCATGCTTGATTTTTGTCCTTGAAAATGTAGGCACCTTATCAGGATTCCCATTGTGAAAGCATGATAGATACAATGTGCAGTATTGGTCTGCTGAAGATAATTTTCTAATTACATATTAATAATACATCTACAATCAAACCTGAATGCAAATACTTAGTCATTTTGCCCTTCTTTCCAAAAACAAGTCAATGCATTGGAAAAATTTTCTGAAAATACTATTTATCTGTGATCTTTGCCGCCATCAACTAGAGATGGGATGAATATTCGGCTGCTATTCAGTATTTATCTGTTCTTTTGCCAAATATTCAGTTAGGCTGAATAGTGCTTAGGTATTTGGCCGAATATTGGTGTAAATCTTATCACAACAAACTAATTTGAAAAAATTAAATTTTAATTTTTGGCATAAATTAACAATTTACTTATATTTTATTGTGTGGTGCATACCTATCCCTTTCTGTGCAAAGGTTATGTCAGGGTGAATTTCTCTAGAAGTAAAACATGAAGCTGAAAATAGAATCCTATTGCAATAATATAGAAGTGAGCTTGAATTACACAAATTCACTAACTGAAGGATGTGCTTAGACAAACATTGAGCTACTGAAAGAGACAAAGAACATCTAGAGAGGAAAAATAAGTCGTACATTTTATGATCAATTAATACAAGTACTTAAGAGTAAATAATGGTTGACATTTTCATAATTAGAAAGTGTGCGGTAGCTCAGGTCGATAAGATACTCTCCTTAAGTACCAAAGGATGTTTAGAGTTGTCGTGACTTCAATACCTGGTTCGTCCTTGTCAGAAACTTTCCTGACACAGAGGTACAATAGAAACGGCAGCATGATTGCAGAAAAAGATTGCTACCACAGGGAGTCCCCCATTGAGGGGTTAGCGCACCAACCTCTTGGCGAGTATAAAAAAAATCTGCTGTTCAGAATGGACAATAAATTGTTTGTAGGTCCCAGTCTATACAAATACAAATACAACGCCACAACAGGCAAAATGCCCAACGAGGTGGCTGATAAAAAGATGCCTATGAAAATATGGATGTCATGTTTCAAAAATACAGCAACCCCATTAAAAATGCAATTAACACAAATTATAAACAATATATATGTTACCGGCAAAGTATGAAATGCAGGCATTCTATAGAATGCCTAGGCATTGTATAGAATGCCTGGTCGTTTCAGGCAAAGTATGAAATACCGGTTTTATTCTATACTTTGCCTAGGCATTCTATAGAATCACTAGTCATTCTATAGAATGCCTAAACACAATCCAGGCAAAGTATGAAATATCTTCTTCCAACAAATCTCTTTAGGGGCGGTATAAAATATTACATAAAATTAAAATTTCGCAGAATTTTCGTCATTTTTTCCCGGAAACGTTTCTCTTTCGCTCTCGTGAAAAAGGATCTGTTGAGGGGCGGTATAAAATATTACAATTTCTTCGAATTAAAATTTCGCAGAATTTTCGTCATTTTTTCACGGAAACGTTTCTCTTTCGCTCTCGTGAAAAAGGATCTGTTGAGGGGCGGTATAAAATATTACAATTTCTTCGAATTAAAATTTCGCAGAATTTTCGTCATTTTTTCCCGGAAACGTTTCCCTCTCGCTCTCGTGAAAAAGGATCTGTTGAGGGACGGTATAAAATATTACAATTTCATCGAATTAGAATGTCGCAGAATCGTCGCCATTTTTTCCCGGAAAAGTTTCCCCTTTCGCTCTCGTGAAAAAGGATCTGTTCAGGGGCGGTATAAAATATTACAATTTCTTCCAATTAAAATTTCGCAGAATTTTCGTCATTTTTTCCCGGAAACGTTTCTCTTTCGCTCTCGTGAAAAAGGATCTGTTGAGGGGCGGTATAAAATATTACAATTTCTTCGAATTAAAATTTCACAGAATTTTCGTCATTTTTTCACGGAAACGTTTCTCTTTCGCTCTCGTGAAAAAGGATCTGTTGAGGGGCGGTATAAAATATTGCAATTTCTTCGAATTAAAATTTCGCAGAATTTTCGTCATTTTTTCCCGGAAACGTTTCCCTTTTGCTCTCGTGCAAAAGGATCAGTTGAGGGGCGGTATAAGATATTACAATTTCTTCGAATTAAAATTTCGCAGAATTTTCGTCATTTTTTCCCGGAAACGTTTCTCTTTCGCTCTCGTGAAAAAGGATCTGTTGAGGGGCGGTATAAAATATTACAATTTCTTCGAATTAAAATTTCGCAGAATTTTCGTCATTTTTTCCCGGAAACGTTTCTCTTTCGCTCTCGTGAAAAAGGATCTGTTGAGGGGCGGTATAAAATATTACAATTTCTTCGAATTAAAATTTCGCAGAATTTTCGTCATTTTTTCCCGGAAACGTTTCCCTTTTGCTCTCGTGCAAAAGGATCAGTTGAGGGGCGGTATAAGATATTACAATTTCTTCGAATTAAAATTTCGCAGAATTTTCGTCATTTTTTCCCGGAAACGTTTCCCTCTCGCTCTCGTGAAAAAGGATCTGTTGAGGGACGGTATAAAATATTACAATTTCATCGAATTAGAATGTCGCAGAATTGTCGCCATTTTTTCCCGGAAAAGTTTCCCCTTTCGCTCTCGTGAAAAAGGATCTGTTCAGGGGCGGTATAAAATATTACAATTTCTTCCAATTAAAATTTCGCAGAATTTTCGTCATTTTTTCCCGGAAACGTTTCTCTTTCGCTCTCGTGAAAAAGGATCTGTTGAGGGGCGGTATAAAATATTACAATTTCTTCGAATTAAAATTTCACAGAATTTTCGCCATTTTTTTCCGGAAACGTTTCCCCTTTCGCTCTCGTGAAAAAGGATCTGTTGAGGGGCGGTATAAAATATTACAATTTCTTCGAATTAAAATTTCACAGAATTTTCGCCATTTTTTTCCGGAAACGTTTCCCCTTTCGCTCTCGTGAAAAAGGATCTGTTGAGGGGCGGTATAAAATATTACAATTTCTTCGAATTAAAATTTCACAGAATTTTCGCCATTTTTTTCCGGAAACGTTTCCCCTTTCGCTCTCGTGAAAAAGGATCTGTTGAGGGGCGGTATAAAATATTACAATTTCTTCGAATTAAAATTTCACAGAATTTTCGCCATTTTTTTCCGGAAACGTTTCCCCTTTCGCTCTCGTGAAAAAGGATCTGTTGAGGTTCGTAATTTTTTTCCGAAAACATGCATTGACCAGCGACGACTTCCATTCTTATTAATGTATAATCGCACCATTTGATCCACGATGTCGACTCCATATTTAATTTCGTTATTGTAGGCAACTGTTTCTGGGGTCTTTTTCACGTTTTCGTTATTGTAGGCAACTGTTTCTGGGGTCTTTTTCACGTTTTCGTTGATAGTTACATCAGTATGAAGTGAACTCAGAACTAGAACATTTTTAATTTTTTTTTTCTCTGATAAGATGTCAGCGTGATATCAGTTCCAGTTTTGAATACTATCGCGAGTATAGATCCTGTGTTCCTGTTTTTGCAGTTGGAGGTACCTCACGACGGTCTTTTTGAATGGTCCCAACCAAGCTTGTCCTTTTCAAAAATGCACATAATCTCAGTGATGTAAAATAATCATCTGTTGTTTTGTTTCGACGTTCTCCTAGATAAGGTTTGACTGATCGAATTACATGTTCATAGGCAAGTTGATTTGCTGGTCTGGTGTTATCTGTCCCAGTGTAATCGAAACTGATTTTCTGTCCATTCAGAATATATTTGGAATCAACGCAGGCAAGAAGCCAGAATTTTATCCCAAATTTGTCTGGCTTACTTGGGATATACTGTGTAAATGGACATCTTGCTTTTGAGGGTAGAAGTTGTTCGTCCACAGTTAGATTGGGCCCTGATTTGTAGCAAGTCGCACTGTATTCTATGAATGAAATCCATAGTGAACATGCAAGAGAAAATTGGTCAGATCGAATCACATGAATTTCAAAATTTCTTTGAAACGATATCTTGTCATTGTTTGGGGAAAAAATAGAGGACCCCCCAAATCTCGACGACCGCAATGAATTCAGTAGGAAGTTTTTTGCACCTCTTGCATACATAATGGATATCGTTGCATCCAGTTCAAGCAAAGAAACTGACAAAGAAGTTTCATTTAGACGACGATGGGCTTCAGCTTCTGTATATGTCGAATCATTTTGTCGCAGAAAATAAGGCGTCACGAGCCCAGAACACTTTCATTTATGTTTTTTGAGCGCATAAAATGTGGGGCCTTGATTTTCTCTCAATATATTTTGCGATCCTCGACATCCTAAAGTTGAGGAAGGTTCTATGATTTTCCATATGCTCCCATCTGCTGCAGTTTCTTACATCGTTTCTGTGGCTTCAACGAGTTATAATGAGTCACACCACGGTCATTTTCTGCACACGAGAGCTAATTAGACCGGGACCTACAATTTATTGCCGATTCCGAACGGCAAGCTTGTTTCTAAGCTCATCGAGAGGTTGGTGCACTAACTCCTCAATGGGGGACTTCATGCGGTCAAGTCGCCGTGTCTGTTGTACCCCTGTGCCAGGAAAGTTTTCTGACAAAGACGAACCGGGTATCAAACTCGCGACACCTCTAAACATCCTTTGGTATTTTAGGCGAGTATCTTATCGACCTGGGCTACCGCGCCCGAGAAATAATTTTATATTGATTTAAATCTTCGTCATCAGAACCGCTACTTTCTTCACTACAGTTCGACATAGGGTAGGTCTATGCTCTTCTGCACTTTCATCATAACTGCTTCCAGAGTTTCTCTCATCTAATCTTTGCATCTCCTGGAGTATTTCTTCAGTAAATATACATTTTCTCGTCATTCTAAACCAATGTTTCCCAAAGTGGGCAATATCGCCTCCTGGTGGGCGATAGAAAGGGCCAAGGGGGCGATGGAAGCCACGGGTATAACATAGGTTCCTATGAGTTCGCTTGAGTTGGGGGGTGATGAGGGAAAAATTTATCTGAAGAAGGGGGCGATGGAACAAAAAGTTTGGGAAACTATGTTCTAAACTAACTGTTTGAAAAGATCACATGCACTCAAATTTTCTACGTCCCAGAATAAACAATTTAACGGATAATATGGCAAGAATGCTTGACTAAAACCAAAAATGACACACTTGCTGACGACACTTGCAGATAAGAATGAGAGGAAAAGAAAGGTCACACACAAGGTCAAATGCAAAAAAGACTTTCAGAAGGATTATAACCTACTTAGAAATCAATTGTGACGACGATAGTAGTATTTACCGCATAATGTGCTAGAATATAAGGAAGGGTCACTATGAACCCCTTCGGTCTTTCTAGGTATATTATCCGCTCGTAGCTTCGTTGTTCAAAAAGGTAACGAAAGGAAGCTTTGGTATACAATAAGAACATGCTAATTCAGGAAAAGTCCAGAAATTCCAGATGGTTCGGTTTATTCTTAGCAGAGATATGTAAGCTTAAACAGCGTGCAGGGTCAAAAAGACCCCCGTTCCGTCTTTCTACTGTTAATATTTCATCATTGATAAATGGAACTTGCAAATGCGGATTATGCGATATCATTTTGTCTTGAAGTAACCGAAATTTGCATCTACGGATTTATGAACAAAAAATATAATGTATAAAGCGCCAGTTAACTCATCTATTCGAGGGAAAGTGACCGTGGTATGTCGGTCACGGAAAACAAATTGGTATACGTAGGTTTACCATATTTTATCGGTGGAAATACGGGAGATAGAGATCCTAAGTAAAGAATTGCTTATTGTTAGGCCGACCATATTTGCTCGAGAAAAATACGTGAAATTGGGATTCGAAATACGGGAAAATGCGGGACAATGTCAATTATCGCTAAATGATGCCAAAAGTAAGCGAAGTCGTTTACTCGTGCTAAAATCACTGAAAATTCGCCAATCGCGAGAAATAAAGCGCCACTTCAAATTGCAGTGAATTTAAAAAAAACATGACAAATGTGTGAGATGAATATTCTTGTTTTTAGTCTCTTATGAGGCTTTTTGAATCACGTGATATTTCCCTTTTTCTGGAGAGACATACATGGTAACCAATATGGCGACTTCCTGCGCAACTCATGAAAGACATAAATCAAAATTAAAGAAACGTAGAAATGAATTGGTTTTTTTTTCTTTTTGATGGGTGCTAGATATTTCGAAAATTTTCTTGAAGCTCAAGTTATCGATTTGCCTGCTTTTGCTTAAAAAAATGCTTGATTAAAGCTGCGGAATTTCTTCAGTGTAATTTATGGGCCCATAATTAACTTCAAAACATCCTAAACTATATAGATTGATGATATTGGATATTATAAAACAATACAGAAGTATTAATTCTCATTTTTGTGCTTGAGAAGATATAAATCAATGTTATTGCATGAATATCTAACTCAAAAGTAGGTCCGGCTAATTATTTTATATTTAATTTTCTGTGCTTCATATTTCTAAGCGAACTCAATTTTTCGAAAATCGAGAATTCAGTTCAATTTTTAAAATTATTGATGAGGCGGAAAACCCTACTAAATTTCCACATTTCTACGGTAAATTCGGCAATTTTAACATTGATTTCCATGGGGAAAACATGCTGTGCTTATCCCTCCAAGTGATACTGATGATCATAGGCGTACGCAGAATTTTCTCGAGGGGGAATTGAGATTTTTCTACCTTCTGAGGGGGTTTTACCTTTTTTCCTGTAAAATAACACTATAATCTTGGCTCGGGGAGGGGGGGGGTTCCCTTTGAGTACGCCAATGCTGATGATGATTATGATGTCTATTCCAAAAGTCTCATTATCGTGACGTAATTTCTAAGCTGGAAAGATCATTTTAATCGTTGATTTGAAGAATAAAAAGTCAAGTTGACTTCGTTGAAAATATTTGAAAACTCAGGACATTTCTGCAAAAAAGTCGGGACAGCAAAAAAACAGAAAAAAACCGGGACTGTCCCGAGAAATACGGGATGTATGGTCACCCTGCTTATTGCTATTCTATCGCTCAAAAAATTGTCAAATGTTGAAAAATTGATAATTATGGTTAAGATTGATGGGAAAGAAATGCTTATGGGTATGTACGAAGAAGGAATACAATAAATTGCTGTAAATAAAAATGTATCTCACGAAATAAATGTTATGTTATTGATATTTTTTTAAAAATGTCTTGTTTTTGTTATGTAAAAAAGAAATACGTCACAAATATATATACGACATGAACGTTTATGTTTACAATCATAATTAATCGTACCGTGATTTGTAAGAAATTAAAACTATCTTCCTCCACGTTTTCAGTCAAGTGAGTTTAGTCGAAAATACGGGACATTTTGAAAAACAAATTCGGGACAGTGAAAATAAAAGATAAATAGCAAAGTATAGGCCTACTTAGCAAACGTTTTGTGTGGTGACCTTATGCATATGACACATATGTCACGCATTTCCCGGGACATTCCCGTATTTTCACTTTATTTCGGCTGTCCCGACATTTTTTGCAAGAATGCCGTGGTTTGTCGCGAATGTTCTACATTGTAGAATCTACAAAGGCTACTTTTAGATGCTTATAGTTTTATACTTTATTAAAATCAACTATTGAAATTATTTTTCGACGCATAAATTATATCACTATAATTACAACTATGAATAAGAATATTCACCTCACATACATCATGGTTTTTTTACTTACTTGATAAAGTGATCCTCAAATATGTTCAAGAGATCCTGTATGATCTGTTCAGGGAATTTGTTAATGTTAATAAACATCCATGCCCGAGAGAATCGGGGTTCGAACCAACACTTCCACAGTAAAACGCTAGCTCCCAAACTACTCCACTGCAAGACGGCAAATACTAAACGTTGATTTAATTGTTTGCCCCTTCAAACGTTTTATTTCGTTATTTTACAATGTACTTCGCGGAATCCAGTTTTGTTCACTGCAATTCTCTCAGAGTAATGCTTTGTTTCCTGCCATTGGTGTTTTTTAAGGGATTTCTGCAAAAGTTTTCAACTTTGCTTACATTCGGCGTCATTTATGGCGATGATTGGCGATGTTGCGTATTTTACCCGTATTTGAAATCCTGAGTTCCGGTATTTTTCTCGAAGAAATTTGGTTTGCCTAAATGTGCAATAAAACTTAGTGACACGGTTTTTACAATCTACCAAAATTACGAGAATTCTTTGGATAGCAATTTACTTCAGCTTTGGGAGCTTAGGTCAGTGGTGAAATAATTGACGTTATGTGTCTCATCAGGCCCCTAGCCAGAAATTTCATTCCAAGGGGGATCACTTTCATTTCGTGAGGAGGGACCAAAGTGATAGAAAACTGGTTCCAAAATTTTTTATGTCGCGGGGCACTTTTCAGAATTGTTATCATCGAGCACTAAATTTGACAACATTTACAGGTTGGTGCCATGTATAAAATACAGTAATTGTGATAAATTTGGTGATTATGCATAATCGCCGGTTATTATGCACAATAATTTCATCCGTTTTGATCGGTGATCATGCATAGTAATCGATATAAATCCGGTGATTATGCGTAATTACAGATTTATGTCGTTTTGTTTACGGTAACATATAAAAGGTATTCCACGAAAAACGTCCGAAAGCGATAAAATGTTGTTGTCCGTATCCGATTTGAAATTCCAAAAAAAAATTACCCGCTTAAATTCAGTTGTGATTTATTTTGACGAATGAATTTTAATTTCACGAAAATGTGACATTTCATATCGTCCATCCACAGATCCCTTGTCAAGAAAGCCAAAGGAAAAGTTTACAGAAAAAAATTAGGAAAAATTATATTAAATTGTAATCGTATAAATGGAATATTTTATACCGCCCCTATAAACAGATCCCTTCTCCAGAGAGATAGACGTTAAGGTTTCCCGGAAAAATCGAAGAAAACTGTGTGAAAATTTAATTTGACGACACCACCCCTCAAGGGATTCCTTCTCAAGAGAGTTAAAGGATAACGTTTCAAATTGAAAACTGTGTGAAATTTTAATTTGACGACACCGCCCCTCAAGGGATCCCTTCTCAAGAGAGCGAAAGGGAACCGTTTTCGGGAAAAAATGACGAAAATTCTGCGAAATTTTAATTCGAAGAAATTGTAATATTTTATACCGCCCCTCAACAGATCCTTTTGCACGAGAGCGAAAGGGAAACTTTTCTGGGAAAAAATGACGAAAATTCTGCGAAATTTTAATTCGAAGAAATTGTAATATTTCATACCGCCCCTCAACTGATCCTTTTTCACGAGAGCGAAAGGGAAACTTTTCCGGGAAAAAATGACGAAAATTCTGCGAAATTTTAATTCGAAGAAATTGTAATATTTTATACCGCCCCTCAACAGATCCTTTTGCACGAGAGCGAAAGAGAAACGTTTCCGTGAAAAAATGACGAAAATTCTGCGAAATTTTAATTCGAAGAAATTGTAATATTTTATACCGCCCCTCAACAGATCCTTTTGCACGAGAGCGAAAGAGAAACGTTTCCGTGAAAAAATGACGAAAATTCTGCGAAATTTTAATTCGAAGAAATTGTAATATTTTATACCGCCCCTCAACAGATCCTTTTGCACGAGAGCGAAAGGGAAACTTTTCCGGGAAAAAATGACGAAAATTCTGCGAAATTTTAATTCGAAGAAATTGTAATATTTTATACCGCCCTCAACAGATCCTTTTGCACGAGAGCGAAAGGGAAACTTTTCCGGGAAAAAATGACGAAAATTCTGCGAAATTTTAATTCGAAGAAATTGTAATATTTTATACCGCCCCTCAACTGATCCTTTTTCACGAGAGCGAAAGAGAAACGTTTCCGGGAAAAAATGACGAAAATTCTGCGAAATTTTAATTCGAAGAAATTGTAATATTTTATACCGCCCCTCAACAGATCCTTTTGCACGAGAGCGAAAGGGAAACTTTTCCGGGAAAAAATGACGAAAATTCTGCGAAATTTTAATTCGAAGAAATTGTAATATTTTATACCGCCCCTCAACAGATCCTTTTGCACGAGAGCGAAAGAGAAACGTTTCCGTGAAAAAATGACGAAAATTCTGCGAAATTTTAATTCGAAGAAATTGTAATATTTTATACCGCCCCTCAACAGATCCTTTTTCACGAGAGCGAAAGAGAAACGTTTCCGGGAAAAAATGACGAAAATTCTGCGAAATTTTAATTTTATGTAATATTTTATACCGCCCCTCAACAGATCCTTTTTCACGAGAGCGAAAGAGAAACGTTTCCGTGAAAAAATGACGAAAATTCTGCGAAATTTTAATTCGAAGAAATTGTAATATTTTATACCGCCCCTCAACAGATCCTTTTGCACGAGAGCGAAAGAGAAACGTTTCCGTGAAAAAATGACGAAAATTCTGCGAAATTTTAATTCGAAGAAATTGTAATATTTTATACCGCCCCTCAACAGATCCTTTTGCACGAGAGCGAAAGGGAAACTTTTCCGGGAAAAAATGACGAAAATTCTGCGAAATTTTAATTCGAAGAAATTGTAATATTTTATACCACCCCTCAACTGATCCTTTTTCACGAGAGCGAAAGAGAAACGTTTCCGGGAAAAAATGACGAAAATTCTGCGAAATTTTAATTCGAAGAAATTGTAATATTTTATACCGCCCCTCAACTGATCCTTTTTCACGAGAGCGAAAGGGGAAACTTTTCCGGGAAAAAATGGCGACGATTCTGCGACATTCTAATTCGATGAAATTGTAATATTTTATACCGTCCCTCAACAGATCCTTTTTCACGAGAGCGAAAGAGAAACGTTTCCGTGAAAAAATGACGAAAATTCTGCGAAATTTTAATTCGAAGAAATTGTAATATTTTATACAGCCCCTCAACAGATCCTTTTGCACGAGAGCGAAAGGGAAACTTTTCCGGGAAAAAATGACGAAAATTCTGCGAAATTTTAATTCGAAGAAATTGTAATATTTTATACCGCCCCTCAACAGATCCTTTTGCACGAGAGCGAAAGAGAAACGTTTCCGTGAAAGAATGACGAAAATTCTGCGAAATTTTAATTCGAAGAAATTGTAATATTTTATACCGCCCCTCAACAGATCCTTTTTCACGAGAGCGAAAGAGAAACGTTTCCGGGAAAAAATGACGAAAATTCTGCGAAATTTTAATTTTATGTAATATTTTATACCGCCCCTAAAGAGATTTGTTGGAAGAAGATATTTCATACTTTGCCTGGATTGTGTTTAGGCATTCTATAGAATGACTAGTCATTCTATAGAATGCCTAGGCAAAGTATAGAATAAAACCGGTATTTCATACTTTGCCTGAAACGACCAGGCATTCTATAGAATGCCTGGATTTCATACTTTGCCGGTAACATATACACAACATGGTCGTCCAGCTCTTACACGATCCTCCAGCGTTCCAGTTTCCTCAAACTGCTGAACAAGCTTTATGAGGCCCATTGCTGTTAAAGGCCCTTTTCCAGTTCTCACATTCTTCTGAACTCAGAATTTATGCAAGGCAATGGTCGCTGATTCCTGGTTCATGTAAAACAACTTCACCAACAAAGCTTTATCCTTCACACTCAGGTTTACATACACGGTTGCAATGATGAAGTGGTTGTGGATTAGGAGGGCAAGTTCATACAACCATCTCATTTGCATATTTCTATCAAAGTCGCTGGCACCAGCACCACCTATCGGTAGTTTTTTTAGGTTTTTTTCCTGTCTTAAAATGATCTGTAAAAGTCATTGACTATTTCATTAAAAACCAAAGCACAAATGACTTTCATATTCTTAGGAAACAAACCTTTACCTTTGACCTTTACCCCTGATGTAGGCATTATTTTTTCAATGAAAACAGGTCCTTCTATTTCTTTTCCATCCCTTTATAATCTCAATGAATCGACAAACTTTCTTGCTTGTGGGCCATATTTCACAAATGATTACTGTATGATTTAAAATACTTTTTATCAGGGCAAAATCAGAACGAGCAAAACTAATGAAATCAGCATGATATAACTGACTTGCTTTGATTTGTGTAATAGGGCAGGCCTTTTTTAATTGATGTTAGCTGTTCACGCACAAACCTATTTTTTATGCATATTATATTAAAGTTGAGTTTATGTCCAATGTCATACTTTAATATTTCTTAAATTTTGACAAAATCTTTGAATGGGACAGACTGGCCTCTCTAGCTAGATTTTTGTGCACCTATCATTTATCACCTATTTTTATGCTCCCATCAAGCATGTTTGGGAGATCTTTTGTAGGCTTTCAATTGTCATCATTAATAGCAATGAACACTGTAGAAGCTGTATCACTGTTTGGGGATAATTACACTCTATATTGAAGATACTTTACCCTTTAATAAATTCCATATATTTATATTCAACTCATAAATTCCATACACATACATTTAAACTATAGAAGCTTGACTGTACATACTTTAGCAAAGTTTCATAAAAATTGGCACATAACTTTTTGAACATAATTCTGTAATTTAAAAATTAAACTATCCCAAACATGAAATTACAAATTTCACTCAATTATTTATTATTTTACTCAATTATTAATTAGCCTTCATGTGCAGAAAATGGCCGTGGTGCAACAAAAATGATCAAATGATCATAATTAGATGTAAAATTGTAATGTGTTAGCACGGTGATACCTCGACTAACAAATGCTTTGGCTTACGAATTTTCAGGCTAATGAAGATTTTTTTCTGCTTCGGCTAATGAATACAGATTCAGCTAATGAACATTTTTGATGATATGTATTCATGCACTAACATAAAATATAGCTGAATTTTTGCATTAATGGTCAGAATTACTGTCATTAGGGCCCGGTTAACTCATGTCAGTCTCAGAATCTTTTTTTTCAGATGTACAAATACAAATACAAATACAAAGCCACAACAGGCAGATTGCCCAACGAGGCGGCTGACTTAAGAACATCATGGATCCCCGAGCCCCTACCTACTACTGCTACACCACACATGCACCCCCCCCCAACGAATCGGTACATGCGGGAATGTGCGTGTACGTGTAGTGCAACCTGACGTAAAGTTTGTTTCTGTGTAATGCTTGTTATGTATAGTGCTGTCATCTGCCCCCAGTTTTACTAACTATGAGTGAAGTGTTATGGTTGAATGATTTACCGTTGTAGGACTGTTGCTCTCTGTGGCGAGACTTTTTAACGGGGAGATCGGCTCGCATTTGCGCCTTGAAGTTGGGAACCACAGAAAACCAACTTCAGCCGACCACCACTGTGGGGTTCGAACCCGGATCCTCGCATCACGAGTCCGGCACTATAACCACTCGACCACCACAGCGGCAAGGCTTCTCTAGGCTTCTCTTTCTGAAATTCTTTGAACCATTTCATATGAAATGAAAGGTTCAGCCAAAATAGAAAATGCATTGAAAGAAAAAAAGGTAGCCTATGTTTTCAGAGCAAACATTCTTTCAGTTCGAAACTCATCAAGCTGAACAGTCTAAGAGATTATCTTATTGCATTATCCATCTGCATGTATCAGACTTACAAATGAGCTGACCAAATCACAAATGGATTGGAACACATGAACTCGATTGGGTTGTGTTACATGCTGGAAAATAAAAAGATCAGCATCTCTCATCTTCCTGTATAGTCTCATTTATGCAATTTTGAAGCTGTTCATTTTAGCCTTCAATCAATTTTTTCTTTCTTTTTTATAGCATCCCTGTGTTTTAAAAAACTTTTTTTAGAGAGCTGAAACAAATCAAACAATTTCCCATAGAAACCTATGAGAAATCACGTTCAGCTAATGAAGTGATTCCGGAACAAATCATCTTCGTTACTGAGGTATCACTAATATTAAAATACTATATATCATTATTAAATTTGATTGTCAATATCATGGCATCAAAAATCTTTTGGTTACCAGTTTTTTAATATTTAAATTTAAAAGTGAAGTATTAAAATAAAAATAACTATTATAATAACTTCAATATAAATCATTCGAAATTACCAATAATTTTATTTTCAATAAAAAATGGCAATTTTATTTGTAATTTTGATGAATTTTAAGAAAATTGATATTCGGTATTCGGCTATTCATCCCACCCCTACCATCAACAAAATAAGCTTCTCTTAACATGCTATATTATTTCATGTCAATGCAACTTATATATAGGCAAAACTAAACGTGCCCTGAGATTCCATTTAAACGAACATAAAAGGTATGTAACCAATCAAGATTTCAACCGCTCGTCCAATGCCTAACATTGCTGGTCTTTTGACCAGCTTTCTTCAACTTTAGGCACGGCACCTTTCTAAAAAATCTGGCAACAGTTTCTAGAATCATTTTTTCTCCATCACTATTATATTCTCTTACATGATTGGCTCTGTCATTTTATCCTCCTCACGTAACCAGTCATTTTGACCTTGAGTCTTGATAAGTTAGTGACCCCCCCCCCCCTTCTCTGTATAAGGTTATTTTTTTCTTTCTCTAAGCTACTGAATAAGAAACTTCACATAGTTCTGAAGTTCTGAACCATGTCTAGCTGTTTTCACCTCATTTTGGGTATACTTACATTGTTGTTCTTATGGCCAGGTCAATGTTTGTCAGTATATCTGAACATCCTTCACACTTTAGACTATTAAATCAGTCATCAACTAGTCCATTGTGGTAGGGTGGTGTACTACTTGTTATATCTGAAGTCAGGAACGAAATTTAATTAGTAATGACTTTCACTACACTATAAAGATCCACTCTGATGTATGGTGTGAGATCCCTGCTACTTCATTCAATATAGTTAAACTCTGTTACAGTGTACGAGACTTATAATGATCCTCCGGATGTAATGAAAGAAATTTTTGGTCTTTTTTCCTTAAATAATAGGATAATATATCATTAGATAAAAAATACATATAGTCCTATATCACATGATATACATCCATATCAAAACAAATTTTTGATCCCTTGAATTTTGTTGTACAAGGTTCAACTGTATTGATTGTAACAACAACTAGAGATTGTTAATCGCAAGTAAAAACTTGAGTTTAATCAATCAACTCAATCAATACAAATTGACTTGATTTCAAGAAACAAACTAAATACAGGGGTGGAAACTCTGCACCAATTGTGCCGCACTGCGCCAAAATTAACATCTTGCGCCATCATGTTCCAATAGTGTATTTTCATATTTTTCTTTGCCAAATAACGAATTTTGCTTCAGTATGCCAGGAATTTCGGAAAGGTCGCCAAAAATTTTTTGTTCCTGCTTGCCGCGAAATGATTCTTTCTGGGAAGAGCGTGTTTTATTCCACTGTACTTAAACTATCGCCTTATTTAAACTATTGGCCCCTCATTGGGCTTTCCATCATGAAACCCGATAATATCCGTGATTGTGCAACTGAAGATTGTTTGCAATGGTCTTTCAACTTTAAAACGCAAATGTGAGTCAGTTTCAGTTTTCAAAAAGAAAAGTTACCACTGGAAGCAGCAGGAATTTCTGTAGTCGATCGTCATTGCATCAAATCCTGATGTTTTGTTAAAAACATTTTCATTCCGGGAGTAAAAAGAGCATATCCGCCGAATTATCAATGCTAATTTAGAAACTTTGCTGAATAACGAGTGTTAAATTGCCAAATATTGAGTGTCAGATCGCGAACCTTGCCAAATAATCAGTTGTTTTATTTTGAAAAGGGGTGAGGGCTAACAAAAATATTCTTGTTAATATTGCTGTTCCAATTTATAAATATCTGCTCCGAATCCTATATTTTGTTGCTCCAAAACTGCTCTGAATCCTGAATTTGCTGCTCCGAAATGGACTTTGTCACTTCCCACCACTTTAAATATGGTGATTCATAACGCATAAGCAAAACTTTGAGGAATGATAAAACACATCTAAACAAATAATTTTCATCACAAAATGTATGGGCCTAACACAAGTAGGCCCATACATAGTACCCCAACTGCTAGGAAGTAGTAGTTAATGACTCATGAAATGATGGAACTCAAGAATATTCTCTGCACCCACGTTTCTCACACTCCTGCCACGCCCTGTATGCTGCTGGAAAAAAAAAAAAAAAAAAGACTGTTTTGCTCAAACATGGCAATAGCATTTGAAGGTTTTTCACTCTGGCATGCATCTTGTCGGGCAACACTCCAGGTAGTCTTTGCACTTCCAAAGCATTCCTATCTGCAGCACCATACATTAAATGCATGTTTGCCTTTTCCTAATTCTTAAAACCTGCTTTTCTTCTGCAATAAATGATGAAAATGACAAGTGGCTTTGTGGCCATTTAATTACAATGTGGTTTCGAAGTTTACCACTTGCGGTGGAACCATGCATTTATGATGTAAACTTTGCTTGTTTAGATGATGGTTACTATCACTCCTCAAAGTTTTGCCCATGAGCACCCTGCATTATGCTTATCATTATGCTTCACATTTATGTACATGATCATATTCAGAAAAACAGGACATTTTATCAAATCACTAGGCACATTAAAATAAGGAAATTGCAAATTTTATGCAAGAGATTTTTAAGTATGTTTTTTAGATATTTGGCACAATTAACATTTTCACCAAAATGGTGAAGTAATTGAATCTTCCCCATAATGCATGGTTAATATGGTCACTTTTTTTCAAGTGCAGAATCATACAGGTAGTCCTGCTTATAACAAAGAAAAACAGCCAAAATATTTATTATATATGAACTTTGTTATATCTGTGTCGATTAGATAAGTATGAATAAACAATATAAAATTCACGGGAAGTTTAAAAACTTTTTTATATGTGAAAATTTGTTACATCAGTGTTCATTATTAGTGAGTCCGACTGTATTCTAAACAATGAAGTGATGCATGAAGCAATTAACGATTTGATTTAGAAAAGGCAAACTGCATAAAACAATTTTTTGCTTTTTTTTGTTCCTATGTAGAATACCTATGTACTACTTTATTAGCACACAAAAAAATAAGTTTAATAAAAGTTTAGTTTAAGTTTAACTTTTGTTAAATAAAGATGAGTCTGAAAGTAAGGTTGGGGGTAATTTCTTATACAATGACATATAAACAGGTGCACGTATTCATTACCTGGGACTTTTTTCATTGTATCTGTCAGTAAGGATAGTTCATGGTGAAATTCTTGAGTTTTTGTCCTTAAATTTTGGTGCTAGTCTTTCAGTGAACAAATTCACTCTCCAAGTTTCCATGAGGGTAAGAGCAGGCTGCCACCACTGATTTGCATATACAGGGTTCCTTAAAAAGTCATTCATTTTCATTTCGTTTTTAAGGTCCCTTAAAAACTCCTTAAAATCCTTCCAGCTGTTTCTAAAAAAGTCGGCTTTTCCCCCACCTTAGAATATTTCTTGCTAAGGTTGATGATGAGTTGTACTTAATGCTGAAAGAAAGTCCCTGAAAAAAGAAGGAAAAAGGAAACAAGGTGTGAGAGATCACAGCACCTGATTTGTCGGACTACAGTGGCCACACCCGCTTGTTGTGCTGTCAAAAAAAATCGACAATGAAATTGAAATAAAGAAGTTAGCTAAGTTCTAACTATCATTCCTGCCAGAAAACGATGCTACTACCAGTGGTGGGAACTCTGCACCAAACATCTTGCTCCTATAGTGTATTTTCATATTTTTCTGCGTCAAATATCACGTTTTAATTTTTTTTTCGTGTACTTGGAAACTCCTCGAAATACTTTTATACCTGCCTTGTATGTACCTTAGGCCGGGATTATGCTATAAAAATTTGAAAAATCCCTTTTATAAAACTTGAAAATCCAACCAATAAAGCTCATAGATTATATTTGTGCAAATGCCACCGGTAATCTTATTGGTTGAATTTTTCAAATTTTAAAAAAGCTCTGTTATAAACCTTTTATAGTGTAATCTCTGTATTAGGGAAGAAATAGAGAAATACTTACATTTCTTCTCTATGGTATATGTACAGTGACGTGTTCAGCACATTAAATTCCTAGACTTTCGGAAAAGGGCACAAAAAAGTTTTGTTTTCAGACAGTTTTCTAAATATTTTTACAGCAATAAACATTTATCATTCAACACTTAAAGGACTGAGGATCAGTGATTCGTCTGTGACAAATGTATTAAGCGGGGATTTTCCACTATTGGCCCCATGGGCCAATACAATTTTTTTGTGGTCCGATTATTTAGTCAGGGGTCTTGGACCAGTGAACCACCAATGATTTTAAATGCTTCTGTTATTTTGGTACAAACCTTATTTGCGAAATTTGGTGACAATTTGTCAAAAACTAAATTTGTATTGATAACACAGAAGAAAAATTAATTTTATTAGAACACATTTCATTTTTTTATTTTTTGAAATGATTTGAGACATTTGAATATGTTTCATTACAAACAATATTTGTTTTTATAGAAAACATTGAAAATTTCTAATATTCCTGAAAGTTGTGGTCAGAAATGCTGTTCATTTACACAAGCAGAGAAGCAAAGCAAAGAAAGTTGCACCCAGAATACTTTAATCAAACCAGATAGTTTGCAAAATGTAAGCACACAGCAGTCCTCGAACTCTCCAACCAAGAAAAAAGGTGATTATATAAAAGCTTGTATTCCAATGTTCATTTATTAAATTTATCCACTAGAAAACTTTAGTTAATATGTTCTTCATGGTAAGCATTACATGTGCACATGCGTAACATTGGAAAAAAGATGCCCAAATTTTTTGGATGCTGTAGCCCAGGTCGATGAGATACTCACCTACTGTATTAAAGGATGTCCAGAATTGTCATGAGATCGATACCACATCTTTCCTGATGTGGACATATAACAGAAATGGGGTGGTAAAATGACCATAGAATCTATTGCTACCACAAGGTCTTCCACTGACAGGTTAGCTCACCAATCCCTTAACAAAATATATCGTTCCCACCCCCCTTTATTCCAGAGACGTAAATGAGCACATTTTCACTTATGTTCGTGAGGTGGTTGGATCACTTATTCTAAGATTTACGAGAAATGTGAATGTGTATCCTTTACTTTAGGAAAATAATATTCAGAAATTAATATGGGTAGGGTAACTAACATTTAAACATAATTTCCCAAGTTTTTGAAATTTGCGCATTCAAATTTATTGCATAGGGGCTGGCATGAAAGAGAAAAAAAATTTTGATTGATGCTGTTTGGATTATGCAATTGTAGGGCCTAGCCCCAAGGAAGAATGTTTTGCATTGTTCTGCAACAAGTCCTCAGCTGACTGGAAATGTGGTGCAGTAAAGCATTCCATAACAATGTTTCTGGAATGGAAATTCTACAAATATGATGGGTTCATATGTGAATTCATTGATGAATTCATGTTTGTGTTGATAAGTTGTTACTAATGAATGAAACTAACCTATATGCATTGTTGTGCATAAATACACTAGACTCTCACTGATCTGGCATATGTCAGACCAGAGTGTGCCAGCTTATCAAGAGTCTACTGTATTGTATTATGTCAACAGCTGCATAGGAATAAAAATTCAGAACAGTTTTTTTTTTTAATACTATACTTATGTCCAGTTGTAATCATGAAGTAACCTTAGAAATCTGTTTGAGTGAAAAGAGTTTTTTTTCACACTTTTTCCCTATACTTCTCTTTTTTTAGTCTGTGTGGCTATACATAAAATAACTTCACTGAGAAAGGAGGTAAATGTTGTGTGTAACTATATATAATGCATTATTTTCTATGCATGGTTCTTTAATTAAAAATCATCTGAACTCCAAGCACGTGGTGAATCAAATATTACTTCTCAAGCCAGGTTGACATCCCCTTCGCTAAGTGAAACTACAGCATGCAAATACTGATAGGGGCTTGTTCTGCTACTCTTCTGCTTAAAACAGCAGAAGAGTAGCAGAACAATTTTGAATGGAGTGAGGTTTGAATGGTCAAGTAGCTTGTTTCATGTGGAGATAGTACCAATCATTACACCAGACAGGGGAGATTGGCTCGCATTCGCACCTCGAAGTTGGGAACTGCAGAAAAAACAACTTCAGCTGACCACCACTGCTGCGACAGTGGGGTTTGGACCCGGATCCTCGCGATGTGAATCTGTCACTATGACCACTCGACCACCGCAGCGGTCAACCATCCTTCTACAGCTTGGTTCTTGTGCCCAGTGGACGTCTGTTTCTTTAACTAAATAAACATCTCGGTGGACAACACATTCATGATATGATGAAAAATAGGGTGACAATGTGAACAAACAAACATTCTGTTGGCAGGTGGCAGATTTCTGACACTGATATACTGAAACTAGTGACCAGACAAAATAAATGTTGAGAAAATGGTGGTAATTATGTAAAAAGAAAATATATTACATGAACTAGTGAATGTTCAAAAGATTGAGCACTACATGAAAATTCCAATGAAATCAAAAACACAAATTTTAAGTGATATTCAGAGGTATGTGGTTGAAGCGCAATTCAAACTCAATAAAATATATTTCATTGCATACAACAGTGATAATAAGTTAAATTTTTATTTTTAGTAGGAATGTGTATTTTATTTTTAGTAGGAATGTGTATTTTATTTTTAGTAGGAATGTGTATTTTATTTTTAGTAGGAATGTGTATTTTATTTTCACAGGTTCTAACGTAATGTGCTTAGATACGTGTGTAATTATTTGTGAGGATGGTGACTGTGAATGTCCAAATTTTATTGCTAAAACTTCTTATTCATTGACTGTAACATAGTTATTGATAAAAGCTTTTGTTTGTTTGTCGCTTTTGGGCACAGCAGTGCATTGGGTATTACTGCTTAACTAATTTAGCGAAATTAATTAGAACATATAAGCAAAGATCAAAAAATGGTCAAGAAAACCTAATTGAATTTTCTTTTGGGTATGTAGTAGACACTCTGTTAAGGCTGAAACAAACTTTGAAAAGTTTGTTGGTTTGTTGTTCTGCCGGGCCAGAAATCACAAACTTTGGTCCTCTTGCAATCTGGGCAAGCACACTATTTATGTAAACAATGTACCACAGAGATGAACTATTTCTTTCCTTATAGCATGCACAGTTGCATAATGTTTGAAGTACAGGCATGTAGCCTCCCTTAACTCAGCAATAAGCCTCAAGGTAGTGGCAATATAGAGATGCTATTTTATCTGACGTTTTATTTTTCTCTTCAAAATTTCAAAATTAATTTTATTTACTTTTTTCTGACCTGTAGCATAATTAAAAATCTTTCTTTTATTGAAGATTTTATTTCTCAATTAACATGATGTTATGAAGGGATAATTTTGAATTTGTTTTGTTGTTTTGAATTTGTTTATTCATTTAAAAATCATGCAAACACATAATTTTCTTGTCAATTTTTTTTTTGCACCATCTTGCTTGCAACATCTGTATTATCTGATCTGCTTGAGAGACCAAATAACAATGTTTCACTATATGTAATTAAACCATGTAATACAATAAATATTGAACTTAAGCATTATATATTAATGATATTTTGAATTATTTTAGGAACAAAAAAGAAATGGTTACCACTTAATTTAGATGAGCATAAATCTGATAGATTGGCTCTAAAGAATAATACAGAAAGATTTCAAAAGAATAAAAAAGAGGAGTATGAAATCAGCAAGAATATTGAAAATCAACAGAAAAAGATATCTGAAGAGCAAAGGAAGAAAAATGGAAGCGAACAAAAGAAAGGTGATGAGGGAGAGAGCGTGAATGATTTACAGAGAAAGAATAATGGTGTTCAACAAAGAAAAATAATCTTTGAACAACAAAAGAGAAGTTTGACTGATCAACAGAAAAAAATCTCTGAAGAGCTGCTGAGGAGAAAAATCAATACTGAGAAGCAAATTGAGAACAAATGTTCTAGTGGTTTATTAGAAAATCCAGGTATTTTTATATATCAAAATTTTAATTCATTTGTCTATGGATTCAAAACTGACAATTTTGAGATAAACAGCTTCATCTGAGTTATGCCATGGTCAAGTTGCTTTTGAGGCAGATTTTTCATCATCTACTAAGGCAAAAATCTTTGATGCTTGTGATGGCAGTAAAAATAAAGTGATTTGAGGGATTTGTGAACAGCTGTAGCAGTACGTTTGAATTTATTTTGTTGGTGTCTGCCAGAGCCCTCATATCCCATGTGACAAAATGTTTGTCAATTTTTCTGCACTGTCAGTTGACCCGCAAGTTCTCAGTGAATCCCTAAGGTGATAACGTCATCTACCTATGTGTCTTCATCTGCCCTGAAGGTGTTTGCTTTATTAGTGGATGAAAAATGCCTGCCTCAGTAGTCACTCCTTGTCCCTTGTAGTGCCCGAGTGTCATGGTGGTAAGATGCTCGTCTACCATCGTGAAGGTTGTTGTCAGGGTCCCGGGTTCAAACCCAAGGGAAGATATAGATAAGATATTTTCCCTAACGAACTCGAGGCGACCACTGATAGACAGCGCCTTCGCTTCCAACCCATCTCACTAATGGCAGTAAATTGCAATATAGCGATATGGCCAGAGTTGGTGTTTGGTGAAGTAGTAGTCACTCCTTCATAGCAGTCTCTGATACAATTGTATAATCAATTTAAACTATGAAAGCAGGCTTCTATCATCAGTAATTTTTATGTTCAATGAACATAAATGTTCATGTCTGATGGACTATATTTTCATAATTGGTGGACTATAATTCCTGAGAAATATCAAACACAGCTCGTTTGAAAGAAAAAGCTTTCAGGCAGCTCTTTTTTTTTCCTTTTTTAATTTGGTGCCTTAGTGCTTTATAAAACTTCTCTTCAAATTTTGGACATTACCTATAACTAATTAAATGATTTCCCATATAGAAACTTACAGGAAATCTCAGTTTGACTAATGAATGGGATTCTGGAATAAATTATCTTTGTTGGGTGAGGTATCACTGTATTGCGTATAGACTTATGCAAAACACAAGCAATTTCATTGTAAAAATAGGAACTATATCATTATAAAAACCAGAAGAATGTTTCAAATTTTGTAAATATATTTTTGTGAATTGTAAATTTTTCTGTCTGATGCTTTTGCAATTCAGTTGACTTTAGCCACCTTTCAGATGCCATTGGTTGATCTTGTTTGTGAGCACCACTTTGGATGTTTAACATCATGGGGGGGGGGGGAGATATTAATTTAGATCATTTGTAGTCCATCTGTCTGTTGTCCGGTCTTGTAATATGTCCAGCCCATTTCATCTATAAACGGAATGTCATACTATTATTTAAAATGCTCTTACTATTTCTTAATTCCTTCCATGATACATTATGCTTTTGTTTGGTTTAATATCCAAGTGATTCATTTTTTCTGTCTCCTTATGTGATGCTTAGCATACATGCTGCTTTGTGCCCATCTGTAATCTTTCTATCATTTTGCTTATGAGTGTCTATGTTTCAATCTCCTCAGTGCTGGTATAAGTATACATAGCTTTGTATTTCCATTTCTGTGTTGTTGAGCAAAATCATCTTCGAAGCAAACAAGTTGAATATAAGGGTATGAACATGGGGCATGCTGGTTTCCGATTCTGTGAGTCAGTGTTGTTATGGATTGTTAAAAAAACCTGAAATTCAGGTTTTTAACCAATCCATAACTGCACAGAATCAGAAACCAGTGTGCCCCATGTTCGAACCCTAACTCAGGGTTCGTATGGTCCTTAAAAACTCCTTACTTTTTATTTCCTCTGGAAGGGCCCTTATAATTCCATACTTTTTACAGCCACTCCTGAAAAGTCTTTATTTTTTTCTCTGAATGAATGATCCTTCTTAGAATAGGCATTCCTCATGGTGATTAATAGCATTACAAAAAAAAAATAATGGGAAGCTTACCCCAAATATAAAGGGTAAAAGAGAGAAAAAAATCTCTTTTGTAATAGGAAACCTGAAAGCAGGGGATTATTACATGCATTGGTTGTGTGTGTGGGAGGGTCATTAGCAATCCAATCATTTCTGGGGCTCCCTGGATGAATCTCATTGTTAGTTTGTTGTTTAACATTGTAAAATTTGCAACCGCTAAAGCCAGATAAATCCAGTCTGGGGGCCCCACTAAAACTCTGCAAATTAGGTTCTGGGTCCTTGGTTGGGGCCCCTGAATTTTATTACTTGGATAACTCCTTACTTTAAGACCAGGAAATTTTTGAAAATGTGAATGTTAAGTATTTCACCTGCATGATCGATTGAGCTTGGTCTTAAAGGATAAATGAATAAAGATGAAAAATTTTCTTTGCCCTCACGGGGAGTGGGGGGGGGGGAGAGAGATGTCTGACAGGCCCCCTGGAAAAGTTGACAGGTTTGATTTTAGGGGACCCTGGATGAATCTCATTGTTTTTATGATTTTTTTGTTTAACATTTTAAAATTTGTGACAGCGGAAGCCAGAGCTCTGGAATTTATTTGTTCTTAAAATTAATACATGGGAAAAATTTTCCTGGCCCTCACAAGAGGGGGGAAAGTCCGATAGAGCTCCAGGTCAGAGGTCCCTATGGGGAAGTTGACAGGTTTTATTTCGGGAGACCCTGGATAATTTTTTTTTAACATTGCGAAATTTGCAACAGCGGAAGCCTGAGATTAATCCAGTCTGGGGTTCCCACTAGAAAACTATGTATTGGGTCCATGCTATTGGATATAAGGGCCCTGGATTTTATTTGTTAATTAAATCAACACTAATGAAGTTTTTTTCGTAGCCCTCACAGGGGGCAAGTGTGACAGGGTTCCAGCTTGTAGATCCCCCCACTACGAGAAGTTGATAGGTTTTATTTCAGGGGCGGAGGCGGGGTGGGGGTCCCTTGATGGACCTCAATTGGTTTTCAGACCTGTCAACTTTCCCGATTTAGGCAGGAGACTCTGGATTTTTCATCCTTCCTCCCGCTCTCCGGATTTGTTGAAATTTCTCCGGATTTTGGCAGAAAATCATATTTTACGCAAGCTTTCACGTTGCCATGGCGTCAATCATTACCGTTGTCAGGGAAAACACCCATAGAGGACAGCCGTGGTCATTTCCATCAAGCAGCCTTAAAAAAAAGTCTCTGTGACTGCATTTAAGCAACTGGCAAAGACGCGACTTCGTTTTCGTAGCGTTTATGGCAATCATTTATCAGGGGCATGACCTTGGTTGCCGAAATTTCTGTATAATCATTATTGTATTCCATTAACATTCCATTACCCATAGCACATCTTCCTGCAGCAAAAACGCTGGCTTTAGTCAGTCTATGCACATCGTTTCATGCTTATCTTTAATCCGTAACACGAAGTATTTGGGCGTTCGCTGCATGACTTGAAACGAGCCATCATAGGTGCACTGGAGCGGAGGCTTCACGGCATCTCTGCTCACAAACACGTGAGTTTGCGTCTGTAGTGCTGGATGATGAAGACCTTCAGTTTATTGTGGTTAGCAGTAGGAACGGGCGCACTATTACAATTATGTTTGCTAGTTGTGCTGCAAATGTTAGTGAATCCATGGGCTGCTCAGTACTCGGAACCAAGAAGTCCTTGGGTAACCGCAGTGTGGCACCATAGAGCAGTTCTGCTTATGTGGCCTTGAGTTTGGGTTGATAGGTTCAACGGAGGCCAAGGAGAACAATTGGTAAGTCATCCACCCATTGGTCAGTGAGTTGCAGACCTCGCAGTGCTCTTATTTTTCCTACTTTTCAGAAATGTCATCCTATTTTCCTACTTTCGCTGCAATCGTGCTTTTTTACCCCAATTCTCTCCTACTATTCCTATTTTATCCCTCCTTCCCTTTTGTTTACAGCCAAAATCTCACTACGAAACTTCCAAGAAACCACAAAATGTCACTGCTTTCCCCCCCTTTTTGACGTGTTTTATTCGCATCAGAACTCGCTACTAAAAAAGAAGGAAGAAAAAAATTTCAGTTCCATTGGAGAGGGGATGACGACAAGCGTATCTTTTCGTCGCCGCGCTTTAAAAGTGCTAAAAACTCGGTGGGGAAAGCGAATCTGTTTCGTAGATCGGTTGCCCTAAATAAGAAGGCAAAAAAAAGGAGGGAAAAACAGGCTCTATCCATCCACACACAAGATTCCATGAGAGACTATAGGTTTCTCTCTCCTGGGATCCCGTAACGAGCGTTCATTCCTGAAGCCGGGTTTTCCTAGGAGTAGGCTTTTTGCGCCGCGTGAACCGAACTGAATCATTTCGTGTCGCCAGAAATGTGTTACATAATCACGTGTTTTCCAAGAGTGGCGCATCAGCTCAGGACGGCTATATAGTATATGACCCTGACGTCAGCTATTCTATTGGCTTTATGCTCCGGTTTGAAGGAAGGGAAATAGAACAACACGAAAATAAAAAGAAGATCGCTGAAACGCGCGGCACACACACGACGCTTAACTCCTCCAGAAGCAGTCCGACGTAAAGCACTGTCGTGAGCCGTATTGCGCTCTGTAGGAAAACAGTCGTACTGCTTTTCTTATTGGTGAATGGATGCTGCGTTGCGCAGCACAGAAAACCTGCTTCTAGGAAAACTCAGCTTTAGGTGACAGACCCCGAGCCACGTCTGGTTTTACAGGAAGAGGGGGGGGAGACGGAACCCACTTTTTTTTACCCTTCAGCAAATAACTTTCGGGTATCTTTATGTTAGGGGTTATATTCAAGTATTACGTCAGCATCGATGGGGGATTTCCGATTTGATGACGGAGGGGGGAGGGTTTGGATGATGCTTACATCATCAACCACCCTTTATAAAAATATGAAATATTCTTAATGGCGTCTTACTCAGTGTGTGAAAAATGAATAAAACTTTTCTATAGTTTGTGGGTACCTGAACTAACATTCTCCCTATTGAGTTCCCTACAGAGCCACTTTAGTGGTCTCTAAATACTTAGCGGATCCAAGTGATCTAGAAATGTGTCAAGGGCCGCCTAAATGCTCTGGACCTTTTCCGCGCGTCATACAAGTTATTATGCCGCGGATCACTTAAGTAATCTGGGAATGTGCCGCGGATAACTTGAGTGATGTAGAACCGCACTGGTGGCCGCACCAATGCTTTAAAACTGTGTCACATGTCACTCAAGGAATCTCGAAATGTGCCACTGATCGCTTAAATGGTCTGGAATTGTGGGACGGGTCACTTGAGTGATCTGTAAATGTGTTACTTGGTTTTCATTTTTACAAAATTAGGCTTGAAAAGGACAGGCCACATCATAACCCCAGGGCCACATTTGGTCCACGCAGGCCAAACGTGTACCGCTGATCAAGGATTACCAAGGACTCAGAGGTAGGGTTGCAATGAATTTCTTGAGCAATTGTGAGTTCTTAGCCTTCAAATAGCATTGAAATTGACAGAAATTGGTTATAATAACATAAAGATATTTTCTTTCGAAATTTTAATTCTTTTAAAAAATATTTTTTGCATTAAAAAATAAATTTTTGATCATCTGTGGAGGGACCACGAGCTCCCACTACGGATATCTCCCCCCCCCCCCTCGTACGTCTCTTATTCCACCAATATGCATTAGGAGGAAGGGGACAGATCGTTGACAAAATTTTGCTTACGGGGGTCAGACTTTTGCTGACTTTTTCTTACAAGGAGGGGGGTCAAAAATGGCAAAAAATTTGCTGACATACTTGAACGGCCCCTTATTTTAAAGCATACTTGTGCATGTGCTCAACCCACGGCCTAAATATGGCCTGCCCCAAGTGGCCCTGGTACACTTACAAATAAATTAAGTGGCTCGTGGCACATTCATACCTCATTTAAATGACCCGCAGCATATTTCCAGATTGCTTGAATGATCCGCAACACATTTACAGATCACACAAATAACCTGCGGTGTTGTTCTAGATGACTTAGTCAAGTGGCCCGTGACAGATTTTTAAATCAATGAAGTGGCCTGCAGCATGTTTTCAAATCAATGAAATGGCCCCACACTCTTCAAAAGATTGAGTTAAGTTCAAATGTGCCGCGAGTCATTCATATGGTCTGAAAGTGTGCCACAGGCAGGGCCATCTGAAGAGTGTCACGGGCCAACTGATTTTTCTGAGACCCTACCAAACAAATTCTGGAAAATTTCAACTAGATCTCATTTTTGTGAGGCTCCTCTTTGCACGAGGCCCCCAGGCCGTGCCTTAAGATGGCACTGGGCACAGGCCGCTTGAGTCATCAGGAAATGTGCCACAAGTCACTTGAATGATCTGAAAGTGCGTAGCGGGCCACTTTAGTGGTTTGGAAATGTGTCAAGAGTGCCACTAAAATCTATATATATAAAAACAAATGTATGTCTGTTTGTCCTTTATGCATTACTACACCATTCATCCGATCACCATGAAACTTTGGGAAGTTGTAGAGTACACTCCCACGAAGGTTTCTGTCATAGTTTTTTTTTTTTTTTTTTTTCAAATTTTTTTCCCCCTTTCCTTCATTTCCTTTCTTCTGAGATTGCAGCAACGCGTGACTGGTAAGCTAGTAATCTATAAAAAATGTATTTTGCCACTTGAAGTGTTAATGTATCGCAGCCCATTAGGTGATCTGTGTGCTGCGAGCGACTCAAGTGATTTCAAAGCATGCAGAGGGCCAGTCAAATGATCACATGTGCCTCCAGCCACTTAAAGTAATCTGCAACTGAGCTACGTGCTATTTAAGTGAACTGGGGTTTTGCCGCTGGTCGCTCAAGTGATCTGGAAATGTGCATGAGTTCACTTAGGTTATCTGGAAATGTGCATGAGGTCACTTAGGTTATCTGGAAATGTCATGAGGTCACTTAGGTGATCTGGATATATGCTGTTGGCAACTTATATCTGGAAATTTGCCGCAAGCCACTTGAAGTAATCTGGAAATTTGCCGCAAGCCACTTGAAGTAATCTGCAAATGTGTCCCACTTAAATGATTTGATGATCGCTTGTGGGCCACTTGTGTGGTTTTTTTATTTGTCCTGGACCACATGAGATAACTCCGAGGGCCACAGGATTTCATGTATGTTTTAAGAAAATGTGTGTCTTTGGAAAAAAACCAGATACTCATGAACATATGCAGTCCATTCTAATCATTGTATCCTTCGGATATAGTGTAATTCCAGGAGGTGTTACATCAAGGGTATTCAACATTCAGTAGTGTATGGGCCATTTCATTGATTTTGAAATGTGTTGCGGGTCACTGAAGCTGGCCTGTAAATATTTCTGGGTCAATTGAGTACTCCGAAACTGTGCCGCAGTGAGGGTCTAGGTCAATTCGTCGCGATCAACTTGTCGCGCGACAATTCGTCGCAATCAATTTGTCGCAGCGTCAATTCGTCGTGCTACAAACTCGTCGCGGTACAAATTTGTCGCAGAGTCAGTTCGTCGCGGTACAAATTTGTCGCAGAGTCAGTTCGTCGCGGTGCAAATTTGTCGCAGACTCATTTCGTCGCGGTACAAATTTGTCGCAGAGTCAGTTCGTCGCGGTACAAATTTGTCGCAGAGTCAGTTCGTCGCGGTGCAAATTTGTCGCAGACTCATTTCGTCGCGGTACAAATTTGTCGCAGAGTCAGTTCGTCGCGGTACAAATTTGTCGCAGAATCAGTTCGTCGCGGTACGAATTTGTCGCAGAATCAGTTCGTCGCGGTACAAATTTGTCGCAGAGTCAGTACGCCGATCAAATAAATTTTCAAAATTCAGTTTTCATGGTATTCATGCCACACTTCCCGCTTTCTGGCGGGATCTCCATTTCTCGCAGCGAGGGGCGTTGGGCGAACACACCAAGATGATAAATTACGATAAAATAAATTTTCAAAATTAAATTTTCACCGTATAAGCCGCACTCCCGCTTTCTGGCGGGATCTCCATTTCTCGCAGCGAGGGGCGTTGGGCGAACACACCAAGATGATAAATTACGATAAAATAAATTTTCAAAATTAAATTTTCACCGTATAAGCCGCACTCCCGCTTTCTGGCGGGATCTCCATTTCTCGCAGCGAGGGGCGTTGGGCGAACACACCAAGATGATAAATTACGATAAAATAAATTTTCAAAATTAAATTTTCACCGTATAAGCCGCACTCCCGCTTTCTGGCGGGATCTCCATTTCTCGCAGCGAGGGGTGTTGCGGGAACACACCAAGATGATAAATTAGGATCAATGCCCATCCCAAAGCACAATTTGCCTAAGGGGTCATTCAAGTATTACGTCAGGATCGGGGAGGGAGTTTCGGATTTGTTGACTTTTGATGGCGGGGGGGGGGGGTTGAAGGTCGCTTACGTCATCAACCACCCCTTTTTGAAGATATGAAATATTCTAAGCTGCTGGTGAAATTTTGCTGACGGGGGAGGGGATGGGGGTCAGTGTTTTGCTGATTTTTGCTGACAAGGGGGAGGGGGTCAAAAATGGCTGAAAATCTGCTTACGTAATACTTGAATGGCCCTAATTCACTATTGAATATGTATCTGCCATGTAGGGAATACATCTTTGAGGAATTTTTTACCGACAATATATCTAAGGCTAGCATTACGCTATGAAAGTGTTCTAAAAGTCCTTTTATAAAACTTGAAAAATTCAACCAATAAGATTATCGGTTGCATTTGCTCGAATGTAACCTATGAACTTTATTGGTTGGATTTTTTGAGTTTTTAACTTGAGCAACTTATCCGGTGCAAATTAAATTTTGAAAATGTATGTGATCGCAATTTATCATCTCGGTGTGCGCCCCAACACCCCTCGCTACGAGTAATGGAAATCTCGAGAGAAAGCGACAAGTGTGGCTTATCCGGTGAAAATGAAATATTAATTAAATTAAATTATTAATTATTTCAGGTTCTTGTGGAGATACTGTAGTGGTTAATGTTGGTGGGAGTCTCGATTCCACATGGGACAGATACAAGTTTACACTTAAAGACAGCCTCCGCTGTACTGTAATTTGGGGAATATCATAAACACCGACATTTTTTTACAGAATTTTAAAATTTTATCATAGAAAAAATGATTTTTTTAACATTTACAATAATTAAATAATAAAACATTAATATCAATTGTAATTTTAATTTCGATGTAATTTCGATGATTTTTTTCGAAATGACAAAAAAAAAAATTTAGTAAACTGTGTGCATTTCTTGATGGAAAAAAACTTTTCTTCATGTTTATTTTTTCACGTATGAGACAAAAAACCTACATGCAGATCGCGTGACGAGTTGACTCTGCGATAAATTGACGTCCCGACGAATTGGTTACACGACAAATTGTCACTGCGACGAATTTGTACCGCGACGAATTTGTACCGCGACGAATTGGCTCTGCGATGAATTTGTACCGCGACGAATTGGCTCTGCGACGAATTTGTACCGCGACGAATTTGTATCGCGACGAATTGGCTCTGCGACGAATTGGCTCTGCGACGAATTTGTACCGCGACGAATTGGCTCTGCGACGAATTTGTACCGCGACGAATTTGTATCGCGACGAATTGGCACTGCGACAAATTGATGCGCGACGAGTTGAGCGCGACAAGTTGATTGCGACAAATTGACCGGCTACGCCGCAGTGATCTTTAAATTTTCCACGGGTCACCTAAATGATCTAGGAATGTGTTGCAGCACACTTAAAGACTGTGGAACTGTGGCGCAGGTTACTTGAGTGATCTTTAAAAGTTTTGAGGGTCGATTGAGTGCTCTGGAACTGTGCTGCAGTGATCTGTAAATATGCTGTGACATATTTACTCATCAGAGAATGTGCCGCGGGTCACTTGAATGACTTGTAAATGTACACGGGTCACTTGGAGTGGTCTAGAACTCTGCCGTGAGTCACTTAAGTGTAGATGAACAATATCACAGGTTACTCTAATGATCTAGGAATGTGCCACAGGTCACTTAAGTGAAGTGGAACAGTAGCTTAGGTAACTTCAGTAATCTGGAACTGTGACGCGAGCCACTTGAATGACCTGAAACTGTGCTGCCGGTTCTCTTGAATGATCTGGAAATGTGTTGCTTAGTTCATTTTTTGCAAAATTAGGTTTGAAGCTGTGGGCCTCAACAGGTGACTCTGGGGCCACATTCGCCCCATGGGCAATGGGTTATGCATGCATGTGCTACATTTCTATGGCACCTAGACGGGTTTTTTCTTTCTCTGAAAAGCATGGGCGAAAATGGATCACGATCATTAATTGTACTTTTAAAGTAACAGTAGAAATTTGATTAATTTCTTTTTAGTTTTGCTGTTTACATTGTTTAGGATACCACATTCTATGGAAATGAAAGATTTTTAAATTTGTTACAACTTGAGTTTCTCAAAATATCAATAGATAATACTATAATTAAATATATATAAGGTGTGAATCTCAATGGCACAACATTTTTAAATCCCACAATAATTTGGGAATTCAGTTTTTTCCCTCCTATTTTTTTTCCTAATTTTTGTCACAATGGTTTTCTTATTTTTCCTACTCTTTTTTTTAAATTTTTACTTCTAGGCCTGGAGTTGGCACTTCAGGACTGCCTTTAGTGGCCGATGGAAGTTTTCGACTAGGCTGTTGTCTTGAGGATGAAATGATGTTGTTTGTAGTTTTTGTATTCCTTGCAGCTGCACCAGTTCTTGGAATAACTGTTTCTCGAACTGTCGACCTCTGTCTGTGGTGATTCTGCTAGGTATGCCAAATCGAGAAACCCAAGTTGACAAAAGATCTTGCAACGGTTTCCGCTGAGATATCTGCAACATGCACTACTTCCAGCCAGCGTGTGAATCTGTCAATCATCCTTATTGCGTATCTGTTGCCCTGGCTTGGTGTAAGTGGTCCGATGATATCGATGTGTACATGGTTGAACCTTGCATTCAGCAGCAAAAATGTTCTGGAGTTGCTGACTGTGTGATGTTGCACTTTCATCCGTTGACATGGTATGCATGATGTCACCCATGTTTTACAGTCTTTCTTGACCAACGGCCAGATGATGCACTCAGTGATAAGTTGTTGCGTTGCTTTCACTCCTGGATGCGAGAGTCCGTGAGTTACCTTGAAGACTTGTAGTTGAAAGTCCTTCGGTATAAACGGTCTGACTCTTCCATATCAGAAATGTCGTATAAACCTTCGGCTGAAGTTCCAGGTAGGAGAAGCTTCTGAAGCTGCAATGAAGAATTCGTCTGCAACTCGGGCAACTCTGGATCGGTTGTCTGTGCTTGAGCAATTGTTTTGTAATCGATTTGGCTGGAATGGTTGATCACATTTACTTGGGATAGAGCTTCAGCAACCTGATTGTCAGAACCTTTCACGTAACGAATGCCAGTTGTAAATTGTGAAATGAACGAAAGCTGTCGTGTCTGTCGAGGAAAATTTTTTTCCGGTTTTTGATTGAAGGCAAATGTTAATGGCCTATGGTCTGTGAGCATGCAAAATTGCCTTCCTTCAAGCATGAATTGGAAATGTTTCGTAACAGTGAATGCAGCGAGCAATTCCCGGTCATAGGCGCTGTACTTATGTTCTGTTGCACTCAGTTTTCTCGAGAAAAAACAGAGTGGCTTGAGTTTATTGTTGTTGCTTTGGTTAAGTGCGTCCCCAATAGCGTAATCCGATGCATCAACACACAAGACTATCTGAGCGTCTGGATTAGGGTGCACGAGTAGTGTCGCCTGAGCTAACTGCTGCTTGGTTTCTGTGAACGCCTGTCGATCTTCTTCTGTCCAAGGTATATTCTTTTTTTCGTTTTTGTTAGAGCCTTTGAGAAAAGCAGTTAATCTGGCTTGTTTGTGTGCGGCGTGTGGAAAGAACCTTCGATAAAAATGTAAAAGTCCTAGAAATTGTCTCAGATCTTCCATGGTCTTCTGCAACGGGTAGTCTATGATAAGTTGTACTTTTTTACGTAGAGGTCCAATGCCGGCTGCAGAAACCTTATGGCCGAGAAATGAAAGTTCTGACACTCCGAATTCACACTTGGATACGTTGAGCGTTATACCATATTGGTCTAGCTGTCGAAAAATTTGTCGGAGATAGGATACATGTGAATCTTCATCGGCTGAAAAAATGAGTATGTCATCTAGGTAAGCGAAACAGTTTGGAACATCACAGAGAATTTCATTGATGAAACTTTGAAAGGACTGGGCAGCGTTGCATAGACCGGAATTCAGGAACAGAAATTCAAACAGTCCAAAAGGAGTGATGATAGCGGTTTTTTGAATGTCCTATGGAATAGCGTGGTATGCTCATAAGATGTCTAATTTTGAAAAGATGTTCATACCATGGAGAGCATGGGGAAAGTCCTGGAGACTTTCAGGGACGGTTTGCACATTCAGCCGTCGATAATCTCCGACAGGACGAATTGCACCATTAGCTTTCGGTACAATGTGTAATTGGGAGGCCCAAGAGCTTTTGGAAGACCTGCAAATGCCCTGTTCTACCATGTACTCGAATTCTTTTTTAACTGTATCAAACACCTGCGGATTCAATCTTCGAGGCCGGCTGTGTATGGACGGGCCAGTGGTCTGAATATAATGAACGGTGTTGTGTTTCACAGAACGAAACGTTTCAGATGGATTAGTTAACTCTGGAATCTCCTTCAAAATGGTATGGTAGCGAGAGGAGTCGTCAATCACACGAACTGTAGACTGGGAACAAGCTTGAGATATACCGGAGATGCTGAGGTTGGTGGTAGAGTCGACCAGGCGTTTCTTTTTGAGATCGACCAAGAGCCCAAAATGTCGAAGAAAATCAGCACCAATTATGGTAACTGCTACTTGCGCGACAATACAGTTCCACTTGAAGCACCTCCTGAGCCCAAGGTCTAAGTTAATGAGTTCGGTACCATAAGTTTTGATTCTGGATTGATTTGCGGCATACAGTTTGAGTGAATCGGGATTGTGATTTTGCAAGTTGCGACCTACCGGAACGCATGATACGTCACTGCCAGTATTGATCAAATATAGACCATCTGTGGTCTTGTTGTAAACGTGTAGCCTGTGACTTATAGAAAGAGGTAAGCTACCACCCACTGGCTGCTGAGTGGCAGCTGCTACTCGTTTCCCGACTTCAAGAAAGTGCAAGGGTCTCTGCATTTGTGAGCTAAATTTCCAAAACGAGCATGATAATAACAGTGTCCGTCGTTCAGTTCCGATGTGGAATTTTGATGTGGCTGTTGCAATGTATTGGAGCCCCTAGAAAATGAACGTCGGTAGCGAGAGGTCGATCGTGAACGTTAAAATTTTAGATGATTAACCTGCTCTGTCAATTTGGGAACTTTTGTAGATTCATTATCGGTCGCGAGAGATTACGTCACTCGTGGATCTATGGCAACTTCGTGGATTTTATCTGCCAGTGTGGCAAGCTGTGTCAACTCCTCGGTGGAGGCGGAAAGAATAGATTGAATGGTCGTAGGCAACCGCTTTAGCCATAGGTTCTTCAAAAAGTCATTAATACATTAATTTTGTCCCTTGCCAACTCTTGCATTTGACGGAGCAGAAATGACGGTTTGTTGTCGCCCAACTTCAGGTTCCCCAAAAGTTTATGTATTCGTGTGGCTTCGGAATCAGCAAATTCTGAGATTAATCTTCGTTACAATGCCTCGTATTTATTTGCTTCCGGAGGTTGGAAAACGAAATCAAAAACGTGAGATAAAGTATCTGCATCGATTGAGGCGATGAGCGCGGCATATTATTTGCTTGGAAAAACCACAAAGCGATGTTCTGACACCAAAAATGTGGCCTTTTTAGACCTATATGATCGATTTGAGCAGCGGCACCCTCGGCATTAGTGGCAAGCATATTGCCGATAGCGAAAGTATGATACGATACAATATACACAATTTCGTAATAAAATTACATATGCTAGCACCTTTTGACTTTATATAAAACAGAAATTTACAGTTCCTATATACCTGGTTATGATGGCTCTCCCGAGAAGGACGAAATTTGGACTTACGTGACCGTCGCTGAACGATCTTGAGAAGCGAGTGTTCACAGCATGCGATTGTCGTAAACATCCAAGCTGTCGGCGTAAATCCTTGGACAAAGGTGATGTACGATGTTAGTTCCCATGTGAATTGGCTTCACAAATTGTCCACAAGTCCTGGCGTCAATGTCGTTTCCATTGATGTTGGTGGTGCGTGTTTTGAGTCCTATGGTCACCACTGAGGCAAGAGCGGTACGGGAATAAATATTATTTATTTAAACATATTCACAAAGAACGGGAAATGAGACGACATCAATGGCACATGGCAAACTCAACGGTCGAAAATGAACTATCAACGTTCATAGATTAGTAGTGTCGACAGATATATTGTGTCCTCACAGACTTTCTCTTGCCAGTATCCGTGCTGCCATCTGTTGGGTTTTTACTTTACGGCAAACCCCACAAGAGGGCAATTCTATTCTCATATTATCTCTAGAAGCATAATCTTCCTCTGATACTGTTATAAATCACTGTATTTAATGACATTTTTTTCTCGTAGTGATAGTGACGATTCTACTAAAGCTGGCCATATATTAAACAACCTGGAATCGCTGCACCTCATGATTTTAGATCCTAAACTACTTCACCAAACACCATCTCTGCCCATATCGCTATATTGCAATTTACGGTCATTAGTGAGAGGGGTTGGAAGTGAAGGCGCTGTCTATCAGTGTTCGCCTTGAGTTCTTTAGGTAAAATATCATATCTTCCCTTGGGTTTGAACCCGGGACCCTGACAAAAACCTTCACGATGGTAGACGAGCATTTTACCACCATGCCACTCGGGCACAGATCCTAAACTGACATCAAAGCTACCAAATATTAACAGGCTAAAATTTCATTTAAAAGTAGCTATAAAGTATACTGAAAACTGGAACTGTGCTGCCATCTATGTAGTATAATATGGATCAAACTTTCAACTATTGGTGTTCGTACAGGGGTTTTTAGTCCAATGGAATGCATGATGAAAATGGTGTAAGTGTCTGAGGATGACCGTTAAGTAGGGGTTCAAAATACATTATTTAAATGAACTTTTTTTGCTGGGAAATTTTTATTTGGCCGTAAAACAGAGGTGACCACATCTCAGCAGTGTCCATTAAGAAGGATTTTACTGTATTTTAATACTTAATAATGGACATTCATTGTCAGGAGACAAAATTTTGGGAGGGAGTTTGTTATCGAGAGGTTGTACTGTATGATCCATCTCTCTCCCACCGCTCAAATTGATAATCACGACAATCAAAATTTAAATTCATCACCTTATGTAAGAAACTTTATGTTGTGAAGAAACTTTGAATGATTATGCACAATCATGAATGAAAAGCTAAGTTTTTTTAGCTTGTAGCTTTGTATTTTTTAAAGAAAAATGAACTTATTTATAAACATGTTAAAACAATTTTGTTCAAGATACAGGCTACTTACATTGAAAGCTCCAATCAAGAGTGACACCTCTAGAAATATGAAAAAATAAATAGTTGAAACAATATTCATTAAAATATTGTAGTTCTAAAAATTGATAATCACATAACATGCATAATGTAATATGTATATGTTCTTTCATTTTTGTTGTTTTTCCATTTTTTACCACTTTTTTCCTGTTTTTTTCTACTTTTTGTCATTGTCCCAGCAGCTTATAAACAAACCCAACATTCCTAGCTACATTATAGAAATTTAGTGTATCATGATTAACCGAAATGAGAGATGAACCATTATGTCACTCATTGTGAAATTTTTGCTGGCGACGTTTAACAATAGGTATACATAATTGTATTTGAAACTGACATCCGCAGTTGAAGCAATGGTTAGAGCACAGGACACTCGTACCAGAGGTTGTGGGTTTGATAGCGGCTCAAAACCCATACAAAATTTTTTTCTCCCTTCCATCCTTGCTATTATTTATTGATTCACTAAAAAATGCTTTCAGTTTTTGTTATTGAACTTCGAAATTCAGTTTTGCCAAAAGCTCTACTCCCGTGGCATTTTATTATCTTTCGTGCTCATAGTAACCAATTACCGGCGTGCTAATGCCTCTTGTGGTACTAAGAATGTAGGGATTGTAATTATGTGTCCTAGCATAAACCCAGCCCTAGTTTACAGTGATTTAACTCTCATTTGATTAACATCTGTTATCTCTTTCTTTCAGAAGTGGCTGCAGCTGAAGCAATAAATTCGGGTCTTTTATGATAAAAAGCAAACTTTATTGCAATCTCAGTACATCTAAAACCTCACTTCCAACTTCTTTAAATCAATTCAATACTACTAAAGCAACTCACTCTATCTTCTTCCTCACTGTTCAGTAATTGATCCTCATCATAATGCTCTCTGTTAATGTTAGAATTTGTGTTCTCAAATAGTTGCTTGTTACTCGTGCATAGTCACGATATACCTCTTTTTGTTCAGCAGCTGTTCAACAAATTTCCACACATACTTTCAATTCTAAAAGTTGAAATCTTGACACCATTGGACTAGAAATTTAAAAAAAAGGACATTTAAAAGGAAATGAATCCACATGCGGCCCATTCTTTTGCTTTAACATGATTCTTACGGTCCTTGAAAACCTTGAAAGTCCTTGAAAATCCATAAGAGTCCTTGAAAAAGAAATTTTTTTTAAGAATTCTTTGAGAGTCCTTGAAAAATTTGTTTTTTCCGAAATAGTTTTCGCCACTTTTTTTTTTACTCCGTAAGTGACGTCGTTAAAGTGCAAAGCACAGGGAAAAAGCCTTAGCAGCCAATAACCCTGGATAATTAGATTTAAATCACGTTTTTTCCCATTATTCTTAAGCCGGGTTTTCGTAGGAACAGGTTTTCTGTGCGGCGTGCAAAGTGAATCGCCCAGCGTGACACGCCGTCCACTCACCATTAATAAGGAAACAAGTTTGACTGTTTCCCTACAAGCCTCACGGCAGTGTTTTACGTCGGGCGTGATTGGCCGACTGCTTCTGGAGAAGTCAAATGCGTTGTGCTCCACTCGTTTTACCGATCTTCTCTGCATTTTTGTTTTCTTTCACTTCCCTTCAAATCGGAGCATGCAGATGACAGAGTAGCTGATGCCAGGGCCGTGAGAGAGCTGATGTGCCACGTTAGGAATACACAAACGCGTAGTGTGATTATGTAACACGTTTCTGTCGACGCGAAATGATCCAGTTCGGTTCATGCGGCGCCAAAAACCTATGTTGGAATGTTTTTTTTCTTTTTATTCTCTGTGCATGTGGAACCACTCGGCCCGACGCAGTATGTAAATCGCCGGCGGGTGCTCTCACCCTCACGGGAGCTCGGCTTTATACTGTAGGCTGGTTTATTTCTGCGTGTGTATGTCAGGATTGTTTTTTTTCTCCCTGAGATTGCCGGTTGTTGTTTGTCGGCTATTTAATTAATTAATTTTTTTATGATCGTAAATGATCTTGTTTTTTTTTTCTTGCAACTTTTATGGAATAAAAGCTAGAGTTCAAAATGAACTTCCATTCGTTGTTTTTTTTCTTCAGCTCAGTCGGCACGCTCTGGCCCCCAACAACCAATACTTCCTCCTAGAGTAGAAGTCCTTCTGCTCTAGAAGGTATTGCAAAAAAAAGTTTCATAATTTTTGCCGAAATAATTTCAGCGGTCCGTAAGGGAGCGAAGCTTCCTCTGATTACTGTCAACCATAGGCGGAGATTGACTTGGAAGTCTGTGGGGGCATGGTCATTATTTCTGGGGGCACGATGATGATGCCAATTCATATATGCATATATACATTAGATCAGTCAACTTCACCTTTCAAGCTGCCCCCCCCCGTATCTCCGCGCTTGTACAAGGTTCTTTAAAGAAAGAAAACAAAAAATGAGTAGCAAGTGTGTACTTTTGATTGTTTCTAAAAAATCCCTTCTATCAAGATTGGTTGCTGAGTGTGCCAGACAAAAATGCAGCCAAATGCAAGCTGTGCTTCAATGGGTGAATCGGCGCTGAAATAAATTGAGCTTATATTACTGGAGGGAGTATGACGCTGGGCCATAACTAGGATTTTTGTATTGTCTTGCCACCCCCACCAATTCAGAATTCGATAATTTTATAACGGTGTTCACCTAAAAATTTCCACCCGGGGCAGCTGCCCCTCCTCCCGTGCCCTCTAGTACCGGCGCTAGTATGACGTCAGTGGTCTACATAATTCCTTGGAAGATCACGTGATGCGTTGAATGTCGGCGCATCTACGTTATTCTCTAATGGCATCCATAGTTGTTTAAAACAATAAATGAAAAGTAATTTCAGTATCGATGATATGATTCCTAAATTAATGAGAGATAATTCCAAAATTAATCAAAGAAAAAATTACAGAATTAATGAAAGATAATTCCAAAATTAATGAGAGAGAATTCCAGAATTAATGAAAGACAATTTCAGCATTGATAAAAGAGATAATTCCAAAATTAATAAAGCAATAACTCCAGAATTAATGAAATAATTTTAGAATCAATAAAAGAATTCAGCATTAATGAAAGAAAGAATTTCAGCATTGATGAAATAAATAAATTCACAATTAATGAAAGAAACAATCTAATCTTTTTCGATCTTCAAAAGAGTTCTTTTTTGTAGTCTTTAAAAGAAAATTAATTACAATATTTAGAGACTAAACTATGTTTCAATGAGGAAACTGACAGGCAGGAACTGTGTTCGTGCCTGTGTTATGCCCTTATTCAATGTGTCATATGTTTTGTATGATATAATGTGTATGTGGCAAGGGCGTAGCGAGGGGGGGGGGACTTGGGGGTTTGGTCCCTCCCCCCTAATCTCTCTGAAAGTTTTAATAAAAATTAAATATGCGCCTATTCATGTGAAAAATATGCGTTTGTAAAAAAAGTCCTTGAATTTTTAAGTTTTACCTTGAAAAGTGCTTGAATATTTAAGTTTTACCTTGAAAAGTGCTTGAATAGTCCTTGAATTTTTTTTCGTTGGAAGAGTACAAACCATGTTTAAGTCTGGTGATGTATTTGTGTTATTGGCGGGGGGGGGGGGGGGTTCGGTCCATGGACTCCTTAAAAACTCCTTACTTTTTGTTTTGGAAATTTTGTATGAACCCTGAACTTGCTGACTCTGCCCTCTGACATTTGATCTGACTGATTAGAGGGGGGATGGAAAACATATTGGACTAAAAAAAAACACAATGCAGCATCTATGCCGTTGTATGTATTGGAACCAGAGATTAATATAGTTATATAGGGGATTATCATTATAGCAGTTAGCATTACATAGGATTTTAACTTGTATTTCAACAGAAAAGTTAGAAGTGCAAAGAAATCTATTTGATAGAAATATACATTATGATGACAGAATTTTTGGGCGATTGAACAAGGAAATTGTAGAATGAAGTATGAAAACAACAATAACTCAGGAAACATTCTGAATCAGTATGACAAGTACAATGTAAAACTAGTTTGTGATTTGCCGACCAAATGAGTTGCACTTGATAGAGGGTTTCTGAGAAAAAGTTCTTGAAATCCAATAAAACCTCTTTAAGAAGCCTCTATTACTCAGAAAATCCACTCTCCAGAGGTTTTGCCATATTGTGCATCAAGTTAGGTAGAAGATAAGCAACATCACTACAGAACTAGAAACATTATCACTATAAAAAAATCAGGCTATTTTAAATTATAATTCAGTATAGAATTATTTCTATTTCAGTGGAAAAGATGGAAGTTCAAAGAAAACCATTCGATAGAGATAGACGTTATAATGAAAGAATTTTTAGGCGAGGGCGAGGAAATTGTAGAATGAACTATGGAAGGAATAAAGCCTCTGGTAAGACAATATTGTGCTCATTAAATTTGTATATTTTCTGGTATACTGTTATATTTGGTGTTCAACCTTATTCATGAGGTTGTAAGGTTTAATAAAAATATATGTATATACAAGTACACTTACTGTATAACTTGGTGATAACCAGGGGCATCTATGATGATTGATCACTTGGATCACTTAATTGAAAAAAAATCACAGATTTAAATCACAGAATTTAAATATTCTTCCTCTGTAATTTTTTTCAGTTTAGAAGGGAATGGTGTGGTTATAGATGAGGTGGGTGGGGATAGTGACAGTTGTGCAATTATCCGAGATTCTATGGTTAGGAAACGGTGTGTAGGAATTTTTTGGGCTGTTGTCTTCCTGGAGGAAAGATTGGTGACATTCAGGATGTCTTTCATAGGTGAAAGTTCCCTGGGCAGGATGTCTTATAGGTGGGAAAAAACCAGATTGAAGCGAATGTTAATGAGTCTGTCACAGTACCATGACTTACTATTATTCACTCGAGAGGTAGGGTTGCAGATGTGGCAGTGATCCCAGTACTGCCAAGGGGTATTAGAGGTTGTATATAGGAGTAGGATTCACCTGAGTTTCCCAGATTTGAAACTGAGAAAGGAGAAAGCCTGTGTGCACCCTTAGTGATGCCATTTTTCCCAATCTGGATAAACCAAATAACACAAGAATGGTTCCTTATTTTCGAAGAACCAACTTCAAACTTTTGAGGAAAAGGTTAGCAGTCATTTTCAAAGACAGTGGAGTCAGTGGGAAGAATTCAGGACGAAACTGTATTCTGTTTTGCATGATGTCATAAAAAGCACCTCCTCCCTGGTTCATGGATAACATGCATAATCTTCATCTTGAAGAGAGAAGGGCATTCAGAGAGTATAAAAGTAGAAGAGATGACCTTTTATTATTTACTGAAAAAAGGAGGACATTAAAGAAAGCGATAAGTGATATAAAAAAGAATTAATTCTAGGTTGTCAGATAACATTGGCTCTTACCCAGGATCATTTTCATGTTCGTCAATAATATATGTAAGGGAACAGTTGGCCCACTCTCGATAGGAGGGTCTAGAAGTAGAGAGCAATGTGGCATGGGTAGTGCTTTCAATGACTTTTTTGTGTCAGTCTTTAATAGTGAAGGCGATTTATGCAATGCTCTGGTAGGAAGCAACATTCCTTTTTACAAACTAAACAATGTAAATTTTAGAAATTTTCTAAAGAACTGTAAAAATCAGAATGTCCCGGACGAATCAACAGTTCGGAAAAATTATTTGGAGATTGTGTATATATGATCAAGTGGTCCAGGAAATTTGTAGTGATTTAAAAAACAACCATATTTGGATAAGTGTAGATGAAACCACTGATGCTTGTGGTCGCTATGTGGCACATTTGATTTGTGGAAAAATGGATTTTAAAGGGCCATCTCGACCACATTTTCTCTCATGCAAGGCTCTTGAAAAAGTAGATCATTCTGGAATCGCCAGATTTATAAATGATTCTTTGCGCATTTTATGGAAGTGAGCCGAAAAGTGATTCCTCCTGTGAAAACGTCCTTGCTTTTATCAGTGATGCTGCCCCGTACATGGTGAAAGCTGGAAAAGCACTCAAAGTGTTTTACCCTAACCTTGTACACGTGACTGGCTTAGCTCAAGGGTTGCATCGCATTGCAGAAAAAGTTAGAGAGCTGAATGTGTCTGTGAACAAAGTAATTTCATCCGTGAAAAAAATATTTGTGAAAGCTCCATTGCAATCGAAAGTGTACAAAGAAGCATGTCCAAACATCCCCCTGCCACCCGAGCCTATTTTGACTAGATAAGGAACATGGGTGGAAGCAGCATTATTTTATTCTGAAAATTTTGATAATGTGAAAAGTGTGATTGACTCTTTCGATAATGATTCGTCTGCCATAATTGCCGCAAAAGCGGTTTTTTCCAGTGAAACGCTGAGAAGAGATTTGAGTCTAATTGGAACACATTTGTTTTGGTTGCCAAGCAGCATAACTAAATTAGAAACCCGGGGTCTTTCACTAAATGAAGCTATACAGGTAGTAAGGGAAGCTCAACAACGCGTTTTAGACATTCCGGATTCTCTGGGAGAGTCCATAAAAGAAAAATTGGAGATGATGTTGGAGAAAAACTGTGGTTTTCGGACATTACAGACAGTCCAATTACCATCTGAAATTCAAGAATCGTAAGCCAAATTTTATAAATATTGCCCCGTAAGCTCAGTTGATGTAGAAAGGACATTTTCTGCGTATAAGATTCTACTGCAGGATAAGAGACAGTGCATGACTATGCAGAACATTGAAAAGCACATCGTTATATATTGCAACAGGAATTATGCTACTTGACGAAGTAAGTTAATATTTTTGTGTAAGAATATTTTTAATTATTTCTTAATGGCATGAAATAAATCATATGGTGAGTTTTCCAAGAAATATTTTTTTTTTTGTGGAGAAAATTGGCATATTTTTCACTTTTTTTTTCTTTTTTAAACATGTGTTTTGGATTTTTTATTGCATGATTATTCTTTTAAATTGTAGGTACAATCAATGTAGCCAATTTTAATGTGCATTTTTCCATTTTCAATTTCATATTTCGGTTTTTTTTAGTGCATATTTTCTCTATTTTTAATGCATATTTCAACGTTTTTTAAGGCATATTTGCATATTTTTAGTGCATATTTTGCCCTTTTTTTAGTGCATATAATTCGGGCTCTACTTATTATCTATCTGAATGGGTTTTTGGATTTGGGCTTGAGAGGAAGCAGAGATATACGGTATATACTCGTGTATAAGCCGACCCCCCCCCCACTTCAGGACCACCAAAACCGCAATGAATTGAAAACCGGTGTGTGAGTCGACCCCCAAAAAATCTGTGCATTTCAGAGAAAAAATTCTTATATTTTCATGCAAAATGAATAGCTTGCGGAAATTTACATTAGAAAATGATTCGAACTTTTTAATCCATTTCTTCCGAGTCTTCAAGCTCATCATAATCTATCAGATCATCATAGTGGGTGCGGCATCTTTGTTTTTATCCTCATCTGGGTGGTCATCGCCATTGTCATTTTGAAAGAGGATATCATCTTCAGTTCCGTCCATCGCATTGCTGATGCAACACTTTTTGAAGGATCGGATGATAATTTTGGCGGAAACAGAATTCTGCGCCCATTGGCACCCTAGGCCAATGTAAGGTTTCTTCTAGGCACCACTTTTTGTAGTTTCTTTATCATCAGAACTCATCCATTCGATCCACAAATTCCTCAAATAGTCTTTGAGAGGCTTGTTGATACTCACATCTAAAGGCTGTACGACGTTAAATCGACGTTAGCCCACCTGGTATCAAAGCCAATGATGTTTTCGATTTCTTTGCCTCGGTTGACGTTATCAGTTCTGGGGGGTTTGAACATATCCCATACCAATAATGGCGGTTTCTTGAACTCTGCTACAAAAATGACATTTTTCCTCAAAAACTGACCCGAGTATAAGCCGACCCCCCCCCCCCCCCACTTGAGGAAAGAATTTTTCCACAAAAAACCCGGCTTATACACGAGTATATACGGTACTATTCAAAATTTAGTAAAAGCTTATTTAGCATTTCATTTATGATGGAAATGGTTACGTTTGTTAGAAAACACTTCTATTTCTTGGAAAAAGATTGATAATTTCAGGAGAATAAAATATGTTAGGGAGACTGAATTATTGTTCACAATTCAGGGATATCGTGTATTTTGGCTACTACAGAGATTTTCATTCAATGTAGAGATGGCCACCAGCAACATGAAATTTGGACACAAAAATAGAGTTCATAGAGGTGTAAAAAAAGCAGAATTTTCTATAAGTGTTACAGATACGTAGAAACTTTTTTTCACAAACGTTATTGGTTGCTGATCTTGTAACTTTTTTTAAAGAAGTATGTAATTTCTCAATTTTTATTTCAAATTAAATACAGTGAAACCTTGCTACAAAGATACTCGATATAACGATATCCTTCACTACTACGATAAACCCTCTATAACGATATTTTTAAAAGATTTTTGAAACCGCTATAACAATATTTTTTTATAGTTTGCTCAAAATTATTTCGAATTTAATTGTAACTTCGTCACTTGTTTTCCTTCTTCTGAAGGCATCTGATAACATCAATATTTTGCACTAAAAAATCACTGAAAGCTAAAGTAAGTTATTGGTATTGCTACTTTCTGTGTAAGACACAAAATTGAAATACAGTAAACTTCTTCACAGGGGCAATGCATCTTAGTGAATTTTTATAATAAATTACAATTTTTTTGCACCGAATAAATACATAAAAGCACATTTTCTGATGGTATTAATAATGTTGATGTAGAAAAGATGACATCAGCAGCATAAATTTGATCACACGTAAGGATAACTTTGCCTTGCCATACAACGATAATCCCTCCCAATGATATATTTTCTTGGTTTGCAGAATATCGTTATATCAAGGTTTCACTGTGTAAAACAATTCCATTTTTGACAAAAGTAAGTGTTCATTCTATTGCTATTTAGGAGAACATTTTATATTGAAGTTTAACTATTATCGAATTAAATATGAAATTTCAAATGTATAGTTATTTGAAACAGCAAACATGTAAAGATTCAAAATAATAATATGCATGTTTCTGTTTAATACTCGTTGGTTTATAGAAGTTAAGGTGATGTTCTCAAAACTTAAATTCCGTAAACGATAAATTGCTGCATATATTTTTATGTGCACCTGTATAAAACTGAAACTTGTCTGGAACGTAAAATAATTTCAGTCCCTTGACCTTCCGTTTTATACAGGTTTCACTGTTGTTATCATTTTATTTTTAACGTCTTTATTAATGACAGTTCTTAATATTTCTAACATTTATTCTGTTTATAAATCACTGCAAATTTAGCTTGAATAGCAACTCTGTGGCAAGATCAGTGATCAGCAATTTATGAAAAAAAAAATTTTAATAATAGTAAATGTCATTTAAAAATGTTATGTACCTTATATTCTTGGAATATTATATTTCAGGTCATGTTGAATTCACTGCTGAACCACATGTAGCACATTATGTTCTTGAAAGTTCTAGTGCTATGCAGTCCTATGTGCAGCCATTTTATCCTGCATTTTACATGTCCCAAAGACGCCCTTACCACTGGATAGGTGTTGACACTTTGGGAGAAAAGATTCGTAAACAGATGTAAGATTTTCTTTTCTTTATATTACAATATTTTTAAAAGAAATTTTTTCCTTGTATTTCTTTTGATGTGTGCAAATAACTACAGGATTATATATTGTAAAAAATTAAATCTATAATTGCATAAATAAAACGCATGTACAATATTCTGTAAAACCCCTCTAAGAATACCATTTGGCATAGTGTGACAAAGTGGCTATTTGCTGCAATGTAAAAATCATTGCGATTCCAGGCTAAGTTTTCAAAATCCAAGAATGTGCGAAGACAACAAAAGGAATTGAGAATAACTCTTTTTCACAAGACAAACAAAAATTAACAATTCATTTTTGTTGATGGTCGTTATTAAATTTTCCAATTCCAAAATTTAGAGTTTTAGTTTTACTATTGGCAGTTAGTCCGGAAGTCATCATGAAGAAATAAATGTTCTTATCTCACCAAACATCAGGATTCTCGATGGTCACTATATCCCAGACAATATTTTCATCAATCTTCGAAGTCGGGCGTCAGGAACTTCTCTTGAATCTCTAAAGTCAGTTTCACCAGACCAGGCGATGAACCATCGTATACAACTGCATGGAGAGTTCTTAGATACCATTAAAGTTTTTTATATTCAGGGCTCCCAGGGTTTGAAGTATGGTCAAAGACATACAGGAACATCCACTCGTTAACTTGAAAGGAGTATATGCCTGATTTCAGTTCAGTAAGAACTAGCTATATCAAAAGTGACAACATATTAGTGAGATTCAACTTGAAATCTTTCCGGACCAGCTGGAAACAAAACAATTAGTCGACAGGTTACATATTCAAGAATATAACTGTCAGCCAATGGCTGAAGATTAGTAGCAACTACTAATCAAAATGATTTCAACTGAACAAACAGTAAGCGTCTGGTTATTAGACAACATAGATATTTATACACTTGATTGAAGAAGATATTTTTGGCCCAACTGTCCTACGTAAGCCCTTCCATCTTAATCATGAAAATAATGACATAGTTTTCACAATTTACATAATTTCTCAGTACAAACATTTTTACAGTACAATTACTTCAGAATGGCAACAGGATTATCACATTTTGAAAACAATGTCAGCATGAACACCGGGTAAATACCCGCAATCAACCAAGGAACAAGTGAGTATAGCAATATAATTCAACAGTTCTTTAGAGTATAAACGAAGAAAATATGAATTGAGACCATGGCTGATATTTCCCTGTGATTGTTATTTAACTATTGGATATATGTGAGAACAGAGTTCGTACAGTCCTTGAAAATCCTTAAAAAAATATCATTTTCAAGTCTTTAAAAGTCCTTGAAAAATCATTGCAGTCCTTGAAAAAAATATCCATTTTCAAGTGCTTATAAGTGCTTGAATTTTTTTTCTTGTGTGAATTTCTTTCTTCAGTTTTGGTTTTCCCCCTCCTAAACTATGTTCCACTGGGGTGAAAATGAGTGGAGCAACAATGATGAGTGATGAGACAATGTTCAAACAGGGCATGGTCATGCATATCTGAGGTATTTCTGTGCTTGAAAAAGATGTTGCATGAAAATCTGGCTTTTGCTAAACCATACATGCACCTCGCCCACATTTCTCTGCAGAATTGGTACATGTTAGAATGTGCGTGTATGTGTTGTGAACCTGATGTGAAGTTTGTTACTGTGTAATGCTGTCATTTGTAACCAATGAGTGAGATGATTTTCAACTCTAACTGAGTGAAATGCAATGATTGAATAATTGTACCTTTTTAGGCCTGTTGCTCTCTGTGGCGAGACTATTAGAAGGAGAATTTGGCTTGCATTCACACCTCAAAGTTGGGAACCACAGAAAACCAACTTCAGCCAATCACCTCTGTGGCAACAGTGGGGTTTCAACCCAGATCCTCACAATGCGAGTCCGTCACTATGACCACTCGACCACAACAGTGGCAACTGAAATTACTGTCAAATGTTACGATGAAGCAAACAAAAATAAGTGATTTTTTTCCGAAATCATAAAATAATCATGTGACCAACTGTTTTTTTTACTACCTGCATCTTTTTCATCATCTCTCCTGTTTACGATCTTTCCATTTTAAAAACCAATTATCAAGTGAGTACGGATTCATGAAAATCTAGCTGCAAAACACTGTGCTTAGGATATTGCTTCAAAATATTTTTAACTATCAAATTAATATATTAATTAATGTCTGTTGCATAAATGTAAGCTGACCATATTTTCTTGATAAAAATACAGCAAAATTGCCAATTGTCACCAAAAATGATGCCAAAGCAGGAGTCTGGCCTGCCAAAATTTGGATGTTTTCCAGACCCTTCACAAAAGTCTGGATCTGAAAAACAAACCCTTCATAAAATGCAAATTAACAAAACCATAAATTTGGCATTTCATTTGTTTTGTGATAAATTAACTAGATTATTTCGCTTCTCACAAAATTTCATTTTTCACTAAAATAAGGGAAATTTTTGCAAAAAGTGGACTCAATAGACTGGACAGACCCTTGCAAAAATAAGCAAAGTTCCAGTTATTCCTAAAATTGCCAAAAAATCACCAAAGGCAGAAAATTAAGCACCAGTGCGTTGAAGCAGTATGGATTTAAATAAATTTCTATGAAAGAAAACATTAACATGACAAATATGTGAAATGAAAATATAAATTTAAAAGCATATTATAATTTATAGAGTTGGAAAAATAATTTTAATGATTAATTTCATTAAAGAATGAAAATTAAAATGGCTTTGTTGAAAATTTGGGAAATAATGATATATTTTTATGAAAAAGTGAGGATGGCCAAAATTTACATGAAAATACGGGTCATAAAGTCACCTTACATATGTGACTATATGTGCTTTCGCTGATATTTTTATCAAAAGCACATTTCAATAGTATTTAAAACATGAAATGATTTCTGCTGAAATTTCCTTTAATAAAACTACAATATGTATATTTTTCAAAGCAAGACCTTTAGAACTTTATATTGTCTACAAGCGGAAATTGGAACTATAATGGCTTAAAAAATTATTTATGTTTAATAAATTGGCATTTCAAACTCAAAATTAAAATTAGTAAATGTGGAATATAAAGAAAAAATCTAATTTGATTTTTTTGAAAAATCTAATTTTTATCAATCACGATATAAATGTCCTTGAATTTTTAAATTTTGCCTGGAAAAGTGCTTGAATAGCCCTTGAATTTTTTCACTTTCAAAGAGTATGAACCATGGAGAATAATTTTGACGATGTCGACTGCCTGACTTCTGGCCCCATTCTTACCCAACACTCGGAAGACCCCACCCTCCCACTGTCTGACTTACTGAATACACCTGGCTCGAACCAGAACACCAGTGGGTACTTCTGGTTTCCAGTAGTCGAACATCCCTGGGGTCTAAAGGAAAAACAATCTTTCATATAATTAAATTGAGTTTAAACCTGATAATGTTACATTGCTGAGATAACTCACACATTGACGTTGCCTGATTTTGATCAAGTTTTTTTTGCAAAGATTGGTTGTGCTGAACTTTTTTCATCTTAAAAAAAATTATTGACATTTAAAACATCTAATACAATTGTCTCTTATTACACCACACCGATTATAACACATTTGGATATTTCATGTCTTTTATTAAAATCTCTGTTGAACATTTAATGTTACAACCAGTTAACAGAATTTAAACCACATTTTCAATTTACTGTAACGACTTTATAAAAATCTGGTGATTTTTAGGCAGTTTATATGTGGGTGTAGAAAGGGAAACTTCCCACTCAGAGGGTTCATACAGTCCTCGAAAGTCCTTGAAAAAAAGTTCATTTTCAAGTCTTTAAAAGTCGGTGAAAAATTGCAGTCCTTAAAAAAAACATTTTTAATTGTTTGAATTTTTTTTTTTCATGTGTCTGAATTTTTTCCATCAATTTTTGTTTCTCCCTGCCCCAACTAAATCCTCTCATAAGCCATGTTCCACTGGGGTGGAAATAAGTAGAGTAACAAAAAAATTATAAGTTACGAGACAATGTTCAAAACAGGACATGATCACTTCTTCCTGAGGTATTTCTGTGCTTAAAAAGATATGTAAAATCTGGCTATAAAACACTGCTCTTAAGATATTGCTTCAAAATGTTTTAAACTATTGAATTAATGAATGAATGTTGCATATACACTCAGTGGCCAAAAAAGTTACGAGACAATGTTCAAAACAGGACATGATCACTTCTTCCTGAGGTATTTCTGTGCTTAAAAAGATATGTAAAATCTGGCTATAAAACACTGCTCTTAAGATATTGCTTCAAAATGTTTTAAACTATTGAATTAATGAATGAATGTTGCATATACACTCAGTGGCCAAAAAAATTAGGAGCACCCCTCACTCAAACTTGGACTCATCCACGCAGCACATGCGCAGAATTAATAAACCAGATTTGCTGATAAATAGCTTTCTCTTGGTCAGAAGCACCAGTTAATGTTGCAATTTGCCGGTTCATGGGAAAACGAGAGATTTGAATGACTTAGAACATGGCATGATTGTGGGCGCCAGAAGAGGCGGTTCCAGTATCACTGAAGCTGCTAACCTTTTTGGCTTTTCTCACACAACAATATCATGAGTCTTCAAAGAATGGCAGCTAAGCCAAAAAACTTAGAGTGGAATAGTACGCAGAAATTGCTTGTGAACGAAAGAGTCGCCAGGCGACTGACACACCTGAAGCCCTAGTGGCACAGTGGTAAGATGCTCATCTCTTCCGCTATGAAGGTCACCGTCAAGGTCCACGGGTTCAAATCCGGCCAAAGAACATCAGAATCATGTTCTTTACTTACTGATCCTGGGGCAACTACCAAATAGATGACACCTTCATTTCCCATTCAACTTCATTGGTTGAAATTTTCCGTATGGCGATTTATGACTGAAGTGTGTCTTAAAGTAGATGATTGACATTGTATGCAGTAACAGACAGAGATGCCACTGGACTCTAATTTACCTGGGTCTCGGGAACCAGATTATTTGAAAAATCTGGGTCTTTTGAGTGATAGTGGGTCCCTCTTAAAAAAATTTATCTTGAAAAAAATTATGCCCCCCCCCCCATATTTCACTGGTATCTCTATGAATTTTCTTCCAGTATGCCCCAAATCAAGTACATTTCTAAAAACATGTTCTATCCAAAGGTTCATTTGCTTTTATTGTCTACTAGTAGGAAAAACTTGCAAAAAGAAGTTTATTAGCACTGAGAATTTAATGTATGGAATTCCGCGCATGTAATAAATTTAAAACAAATATACAGTTGGTCCTGCTTATAACGTTTCTCCCATTTAGAATATATGAACTTATTTTCGTGGTCCTAACAATAAGTAATTCTCATTGAGATTTCCTGTTTAAAGTGTTTTCCTATTTATAGTGTTTTTTATGACCGTTTTTGAAAAACGTTATAAGCAGGATCCACTTTAATTAACAGTTGAAGGGGCACATTTATATATTTACTATTAATCAATGTATAAATTCCTTTCTGTTTGATTTTACATTTTGTCAAAAATATCTTAGCATTTTCAATATCTTCTGATCAAATTTAAAGCAAATTAGATTCTCTCTCAGACACTTATTTTCTGATTCCCTATTCATACTTTGATTTTCCTAGTAAAATGATTTTATTTTCCCTCCCTGATGGTCAACCATTCTGATCTGTCGCTATTTAACTGTCACATATTTTAACACCTGAATATGGAAGCTATGTCAGATTTGTGTTGGAGAAACTTAACAGTGTGCTTATGTGTGTGTGCCCAGTATTTGGCATGTTTTGTGTTCAGTAGGTGGTGCCATCTATCTAGCGTCGCAACTAGATACTTTCACAAACAGGGCAAGTACACATTTTGGCACACCCATGTAATGTAGAAGAATCAGTTTTAAAGGGTGAATTTGGTGCCTCCTATAGTGCGCATGCCCCTCCCAGTTGCGGCTTTCCCTATTCTCCAAACTGGTAATACGTGCATTTGAAGTTCAATGTATGCATATTTGTATTGTAGGTCTGTGTGATCGCCGTGGCAACCTGAAGTTTTTTTCAAAGGAATAACCAACTCAAAATTTGAAATCTTTAGAAAATCAAATTTTTAGCCATTCACCATTGTGCAATCACAAGTTCCAAACACGGATTTTCACCAAAAGCAAAATTTGGGGGAGGTTATAAGGGGCCTCTTCCTTCCCCCCCCCCCCCACTCGAGATCAAAAATTAAAAATATTTTTGTAGAGAATTAAAATATTGGAATAAAATAATTTATTTTATACTATCTGTGAAGAATTTGATTCTAGTGCCCCTTCAAAAGCCGATTCTGCGTACACACCCGTGATTTTCGCGATGCGAAACTGTGACTACCGCATAGCAGCTTGATGACAAAACTGGATACGCAAGGTCGAGTTTTTACAGATTCGGTTTTTTTTTCCCACGATATCGGGAAGGTTTTACAATTTGAACGGGCATTCCAATCCTTTACGATTTCTAAAAAAAACCGTGCATTCTCAATATTGTAGGAACAAGATGAATTTACGCCGTAGAGACGCGGTCTTTGAATGCCGGCCGATAGCTGCTAAAGTACCGTAATTTCCCGTATATAACCAGAAGGGAGAAAATCTGCAGGGTATTAAAAATCCGAAATTTGAAACTTCTGTACATGGCCCCTCATTCAGGGAAGTAACTAGATATCCCTCATCTTAAGCCAGGTTTTCCTAGGAATAAGTTTTTTGCACAGTGTGAACCAAATAAGACAATTTCGCGCCGGCAGAAACGTGTTACATAATTACGCTACACATTTGTGTTTTCTTAGCATGGCACATCAGATCTGGGCGGCTATGGCCTTGGCATCAGCTACTCTGTCGTCTGCATGTTCCGGTTTGAAGGGAAGCGAAGGAAAACAGGAGAGAGAGAGAGTGAAGAGAACATCGGCAAAACATGCGGTGCACGACGCATTTGACACCTCCAGAAGCAGTGGGCCAATCACGCCTGACATAAAGCGCTGTCGTGAGGCGTATTGCGCTCTGTAGCAAAACAGTCATGCTGCTTTTCTTATCGGTGAGTGGACGACGTGCCGTGCTAGGCGAATTACGTTGCGCGCAGCACAGGAAACCTGCTCCTAGGAAAACCCAGCTTTATTCTTCAACAACCCGCGTGTATATCAATACAGTACAGTGTACAAAGTAGTAAAACTAGTTTTTCAAGGTCGCGCGATCATGATACACGGTTAAAAGAAGAAGAAAAAAGAAAGGGAAAAAATTTTGGGAGGTTTTTCTGTCTCCTTTTTTCTTCTTAGAAGTAGGAAAGAACACGTCCCGGAGGACGCGTGAACAAAATTTTTACGCATTTTCCGAAATTCTGGGTATTTGATGCATTATAACGCGTCAATGGCATCTCTGAGCAGAAGAGCTATAACATACCAAATTGTAAAGCAATACAACTCTGTCATCGTAGAGCATATCCGTACACTCTATAAGAGAGATCTTAAAACGAATTGGTTTTAATAGCCGGCGATTAAATGATTGCAAAGAAAACAACTTTTGTGAGCTAGAGAACATCAAAATCAAACTTTTGATGAGTGGAAGAAGGTTGTTTGGTCTGACATCAAGCTTTCTTCTCCATGACTTTGATGGCAGGATCTGTGTGTAGCGCAAACAGCACAACACCATGGATCTGGCATTCCACATGACAACTAGTCAAGCCAGTGGTGGTGGAATCACGGTCTGGGAAGGTCCTTTATTTCCATTGGAAATATCTGTCAATGCCAGTGCCTACCTCCACATTGTTGCTGACCATGTGCACCTGTTTATGGCCGTAATGTTTTCCTGATGAGATGATGGCTATTTCCAGCAGGACTGCATCCTCCCACATAGCTGGAATTATCTCATATTGGTTTAAGGAACATGATTCAGGGTTTCAATTGCTTCCTCAGTCACCTGATCTCAACCCAATTGAGTATTTGAGATGAGGTTGAAAGGTCTGGTAAAAGCTCTGAAACACCACCTTGTAATCTGAGGGAATTAAGAGCTGACTGAATTAAGAGGAATAAGAGCTAGTATTCCTCTTTAAAGGTTTCAACAAATTGTAGAGTCGATGCCTAAAGAATATCTGCTGTCATCAAAGCCAGAGGAGGTCTCGCACGATATTTGTGGTGAGTAACCGGGTGTTCCTAATTTTTTGGCCACTGGGTGTATGTAGGCTGACCATATTTCCTCGTTAAAAATATGGCGAAATTATCAATTACCAAAATTTATCCCAAAGGTAAGCAAAGTTGCCAGTTATTTCTAAATTTGGCAAAAAATCATCACCATTGCATTGGAGCAATATATTTAAATGAATTCTATAGAAAATTTTTTTAACAAATGACAAATATGTGAAAATACAAATTTGACGTCATAATTTATCATATATTTTCAACCCACTGCTGGGTGAAGGTCTCTAAATTTTTCCATTTTACTCTGTCTGATGCTTCAGCCATCCAGTTGACTCCAGCCAACTTTTCTAATCTCGTTGATCCATCTTGCATGGAGATGCCTTCTCAGACGTTTAACGTCACAGGGTACCAACCCAGAATACTTGTGGTCCACTTGTTGTCCTGTCTTCTTCAATATGTCCAGCCCATTTTCATTTTAAATGTTTAATTCTTTTCATGATATCAAATACTTTTATATGGCTTCTTGTCCAAGTGATTTGTTTCGCTTGTCATAATTATCATAGTATAATTTATAAAGTTTTTTTATGAAAAAGTCGTGATGGCGCTTAAATTTACATGAAAATACAGGAATGTCCTGGGAAATATAGAATACAGGTCATACGGTCACCCTACATATATGACTACATGCTATCTGATATTTTTATTGAAAAAAGTTTCAATAGTGTTTCAAATGTAAAATGATTTCTGCTGAAAAAGATAAAATTGATAAAACTACAATTTTTTTTTGTTTTTTTTAAAGCAAGACTTATAGAACTTAATATTGTCTAAAATCTAAAATTAGAACTATAATTATTTTATTCTTTATCTTTGATAAATTATGTTTCAAACTCAAAATTAAAAATTGTAGGTAATAATGTGGAATATATGAATAGAAAAAATCCAATCAATTTCATTTTTTGAAACAAAACACTATTTTTAACATCTATGATATGAATGTCCTAGAATTTTTAAATTTTGCCTTGAATAGTTCTTAAATATTTTTACTTTCAATTAGCATGAACCATGCCACTACATGTGTGTGCTCAGAAGTTTATACTATTTAGAGGGGTATTTTTCAACTACCGTCCAGCAATTTCTGTGATTTGACACACCCTGATCTGATATGTGCCGAATTAGCAAGTCTACTATAAATACAAATACAACGCCACAACAGGCAAATTGCCCAACGAGGTGGCTGACTTAAGAACATCACGGATCCCCGAGCCATATTTTGGAGGCCCTACCTACTACTGCTACACCACACATGCACCCCCCCCCCCCCGCGGAACCCCCCAACGAATCGGTACATGCGGGAATGTACGTGTACGTGTAGTGCAACCTGACGTAAAGTTTTGTTTCTGTGTAATGCTTGTTATGTGTAGTGCTGTCATCTGCCCCCAGTTTTTCTAACTATGAGTGAAGTGTTATGGTTGAATGATTTACCGTTGTAGGACTGTTGCTCTCTGTGGCGAGACTTTTTAACGGGGAGATCGGCTCGCATTTGCGCCTTGAAGTTGGGAACCACAGAAAACCAACTTCAGCCGACCACCACTGTGGGGTTCGAACCCGGATCCTCGCATCACGAGTCTGGCACTATAACCACTCGACCACCACAGCGGTAAGGGGTTATTCAAGTATTACGTCAGCATCAGGGGGGGGGTTTCGGATTTGATGACGGGGGGGGGGGTGTTCGAAGGTTGCTTATGTTATCAACCACCCTTTTTGAAGATATGAAATATTCTAAGCTGCTGACGAAATTTTGCTGACGGAGGGGGGGGGGGTCAGTGTTTTGCTGACGGGGGTCAAAAATGGCTAAAAATCTGCTTACATAATACTTGAATGGCCCATAATTTTTTTTTTTTTTTTTGTCTCCTGATGTGTGATTTATTAAGAGGTCACTGTATCGAAATGCATATAGAGTGGAGTTAAAAGTCAGTTGTATCAGTCAGGTCCAAAGGTGGTCCACACGCTGACTGGATGATTTAATTCAAATTTATTGAAACACTATTCAATTTCTGCAACAATTGATATTAGCAATATCCAGTTTCTGGACCAATCAAAAGAATATAGATGAGTAATGGCAAGTTTTATGTTTGGTAACAAGTTTTATGTTTTTATTGTGTTTAGCTGCTGCATGACCAGTGTAGTGCCCATATGCCGCTGTGGTGGTCGAGTGGTCATAGTGACAAACTCACGTCCCGAGGTCTTGGGTTTGAGCCCCACCATCGCCACAGTGGTGGTCGGCTTAAGTTGGTTTTCTGTGGTGCCCAACTTCAAAGTGCGAACGCGAGCTGATCCCCCTTTTACAAAGTCTCACCACAGAGAGCAACAGACCTACAAACAATACAAATGTAATTCAATAATAACACATCAATCACTTCACTTCTGAAACATAGATGGTAGCACTGAAAAATCAAACAACCCTACATATGCACTCAGACTGTTAGGTACACACACGGTTACACTTCCGGCACAACTCACTAGGTAGTAAATTGCCCATGGATAGTGATAGACCTGAGTTGTGCTCGGTTTGAAAGAAAAAGTTGTGCTCATAAAGCATGGAAAGCTATCAGTGTATTTCGTTGAAAGGGGAAATTACAAAAAAGCCACGCAGAATGGCATATACTACATGAGAATAATGTTATATGACTGTTGCAGCACTTGTAAGCAATGTTCCTTACTCATTGTTTTTACTTGTACTAATCTGTTTTTTCTGTACACAATAAGGAAATCTGTAATAAGCACTAGGGATGGGACGAACAGTGATTTGGCAGAATACCGAATAAAAAAAAATTCCATTGGCCAAAAAAACCCAAACTATCGGCTCTGGAGGGTCTCAAAATCCGAAATGAAGGGCCGAAAAAAATCTTATGTTAGGAATTGTTTGGATAAATTGTGAGGGAGGGGCATGACCTTCTAAGGGTAGGGCTGACAGGGCTCCAGCTTGAAGCCCGGGACTAAATCCTTATAACTTCTCTTTTTTCACTCTATAAATTAACTGTAGAAGGGGCCCCGTGGAAAATCAGGCATGGGCCCCACAAAAGATTCCCTGACGCATGAGGTAGGGGCTATGGAGGGAACAATAGGTAGGAGGCGTAAAAAATAAGTCCCACACAGGTACAGATTTTGTCTCGAGCCACCCAGATAGCTTACATTCTTTGGTATTACAATCAGAGGCCTTGTCTAGTTTCTCAACGTTCCCATTGTTGAGGTATAGTATGACTCAAAAGCGCGATGTCCTGAATTTTTACTGTGTTAAATTTTGTTGTCTTAAGTAAAGTCTACGCTGCCGCCCCTTACAACCTACCACCCAAGTGTGCCGCCCCTGTCCCAATTCATTATCACAGTAGTGTAGTTTTCAGGGGTGCAAGAGCTGCGGCAATTGCGCCAAACAGCGCCGAAACGGTTCTCTTGCTACACGGTGTGCCATGGCGCCGAATCCCTGCGCATTTGCGGCAATTCTTGTTTGTGGTTCGCGGAGGTACCGCTAATGCACTGTTGTACGTCAAATACCCTTAATTTGGGAAAAAGAAATATGAACATTTTGATCACGGGACGCGTTCTTTCCGAGACACGGAAAAAGATGCGGGGGGGGGGGGGGGGGGGGGGGAGAAACTTCATTTTTTTTCACTTCCCACCATCTACCACAATCACGTTATCTCGTGACCTTGGAAAGTAGTTATACTACCTTGAAGTATTAAGTCCTGTACTGTTATTGGTATAACCGGCGGGCTATCAAAGTCCTTGAATGAATATGCCAAATTTTCCGATTTCGGAGACCGTTTTTTCTCCTGCTGGTTATAGGTTATATACTGAAAATAACAGTAATTTCGCTGCTGCCAACCGCCGTTCAAAGACGGCATACATCGAAAAGAGGATTGGTTTACTCGTTTAAATTACCGAAATTTTTCGACGATCTTTGGGAAAAAATAGGATCTGTAAAAACTGCAGCTAATATATTCATAGTTTTGTCATCTAGCCACTATGAGGTCGTGTGGTTATCGTCGGCGGTTGCCGATCGTAACAATTTCACATCGCGAAAAACCGGATTTGGTGAACAGGGCCGGCTCGAGGGAAAAAATTTTCTACCCATGCAGAACCTTTTTTTTGGCGCTACGGACCACGTTTGGACCACGTTTTTTTGGTCGACAAACCTTTTTCCACCCTTTCAACTCCATTGGGCATCCCTGCTTGAGCGGCGCCCAATATGGCCGCATGGTCCGCCACTTCATTGGTGGGGGAGGGGCATGCTCTTAACAATAGTCAGAGGAAGGAGTTTGTACTGGGAGCATGTGCTCATTTTACATACCTTTTTTATATTAATGTCCTACCTTTCCAAAACATGTTGTTGGAGAGAATGAAATGTTTGCACCCTTTCTTGCTTTTTGCACTCCCTCTCGTACATTGCTGGGATGGTACATTACTCCCTCACGTATTGCTGGAATGCTGCTTAATATTGTATCACCAACAGAACTATTGATTATGTGTGATGAATGGGTTGCACTACAATGCAAATAATTACAAGAAGTGAAATCATTTCAGAGAATAGAGAGATAGATATTGGGCAGACATATTCAAACTTCGTAACTTTGAAAGCAGCCCAAAGTTCAAAATTTTGCCAGTTTTGGTGAAGGCTTTTTTATCTTCAGCATATGGTGACGCAGACAGTGAAAGAGAGTTCATTGTTAACAAATAAAGAAAGTCTGTTCGAACATTGAAAAATCTGTCCATCCAATGCTTTAATAGAATAATACATACAAAATCTTATGTTCAAGGGCATAAAAAATTGGAAAAAAATTGTCATTGAGATACTGTACTTCTCAAAGCGACTCGTGATTCGTAATCTATTAACATGCTATTTTAGGTTGAGAAATTGTTTAAGTAAATAAGGTATTTATATTTTTCTCGTTTTCTGCATTTTGCTTTTAAATTTAATAATTCCTTTATATTCTGTAAGAAGCCAATTTTTCACGGAAACTCTTATTATATTCTGCACGCACTTTTTTTGCTATATCAGGATGAATAAGATTTTGGTTTTCAAGCTACAGAAATTCTTGCTGTCTAGGTTTTCAGTATGCATGTTGCTTAATTTGAAAAGAGTCTAATAATTTTTATTCATCATTTCACTAATGTATGTTTTATTAGTGACAGATAAGATAATTCAGAAAATTTTTTAATGAATTTTAATTTGTGAAGGAAATTTATTTAGAGTTATTTGTTTCAACCATTTTTAGCAAAACTATGGGCATTTCACAGAAAAATTACTCCTTATATCGCAGATATAGTTCATGTTTAGTTCTGCTCCATTTTCAAAATTTCTGCTCCAAAAATGAAATTTGCTGCTCCGAAATGGATGAGGGGCACTTGCACCCCTGAGTTTTAAAAAATTAAATTTCTTGGGTATTTTTCCCCAGGTATGATTTGGTCTCTTGGAGTTCGTTATAACTGAATTAGACTTTATTTCTTTTCAGCAGAGGCAATGGATTGGCACCCCCTTTCAAAATTCATAAAAAATACCCCAGAGCAATCATTCTCTATTCGATTTTTATAAATATATTCCCCATCAGACCACTCAGTGCTGGCTGAAGATGGCTTTATGCTAAACTAGATGGCTATCCGTTTGTAATTGCATGATGGGTTGATTTGAGCGATGGGTTTTTTTACAAGCTTTCATTTTTCACCCATCTACTTCTTGGATTACATTTACTACCAGCACTCAAAAGAATGTCAATGAATGGTCAACAAATCTTTGTCTGTTTTCTTTATGGCAGCCCTCTTTGAATGAAAAGTCCGAACACACACAATTTTCTGTCTTTACAGTTATTCCATTTCGTGTAAACCTCTTCAATAGTTTGTGTCAGGGCCTACTATCACCCAGACGTCATAAAACCACTGAGATTACATGAACCACTTTTTTTATTTCCTTCCTCATGTTAATGTTACTTGAATGGGGAAAAATTACGAAAAAGATATTCTATGTATTTTGGTTGAAATTAAATTTAGTCAGAGTGACTAAAAAAAATTTAATGTCACAAATCTATTCGTGGCCCCCGTATCAGTAGCCGTGGCTCCCCTTTTGCAAGATTTTCATCCGTGGCCCCCCTGAAATATCCTAGGGTCCCCTGGGGCCATATGGCCCCTGGTTGAGAACCACTGGTGTAAGGTACCATGTGTGGTATGGAAGAGTCTGTAGCACATTGGATAGCGAACAATGATGCAGACCTGCCAACTCTCCGGATTTAGGTGGGAGACTCCAGATTTTTCATCCTCTCTCCCGCTCTCCGGACTTGTTAAAATTTCTCCAGATTTTTGCAGAAAATTAGATTTTACGTAAGCTTTCATGACGTCAATGACTGCCGTCGTCGTTAGGGAAAACACCCATAGAAGACAACTGTAGTTATTCCCATCGAGCAGCCATAAAAAAAAGTCTTGGTGACCTTATTTAAGCAACTGGCAAAGACGTGACTTTGTTTACGTAGCATTTATCTGCAATCATATATCAGGGACATGACTTTGGTTGCCGAAATTCCTGTATAATCGTTATTGTATTTCATTAACAGTCATGCGGTAAGCACGAGTTTTTTTGTCAGCAGCTTTGTATTTTAAAGTTTTTAAAATTGTTTCCTCCGATTAAATATGTCTTCAGAAAGAAAATAAACCTTGTGGTGAACACAAGTTTTTTCATCAGCAGCTTTGTATTTGTAATTTTTTAATTATTACCTCTGATTAAATATGTCTTTAGAAAGGAAATATATAAAACTTTAAGCTATATAAAGCTAAATATGAAGCTTTTCAGAATTCATATACCCAAGATTATCAATCACTAATAGCATCCATGAAAGGAAACTTATGTTTTATGAACAGTATATGTAAATGTGATTTCTCTATTCTGCATGGAAAGACTGACATGAAATTATATTCTTCTCGGGGGGGGGGGGGGTAATGGAACTTTTTCTTAATTGATTAAAAACAAATTTCAAATTTTTTTCCTTTTGATCGAGTCTGAGTGCTCGGGGGTACCCCCCTTCGGGAGAATCTCCAGATTTCTGGATTGCAAAAGGTGGCACGTCTGAATGATGGCATTGGGGCAGTTTAGGCCTGTCATACAATCATCTGGTCTTGCCTCGCATTCGTGCACCTTGGCCTTCCAGAGTCTTCATTCCGCTGATGAGTTCATTGCAGCAACTGCAACATCCTTTGTGGGAGTCGCTTGCCCAGTTTGAAATATCCTGTAATTTGTAGAAGCAAACGACAAGTGGAAAATTAACACAACTTTCGCATGAAAATGTTATTAAGTTTGGACTAATGTTATACAAATCATATATTCGATTTTTCAACACATAAAAACCCGCGATTCAATATTGACAGAATTGTATAATCTCACCGGTTTGTGGTTGGTCAATAATCAGTCAATTTATACTTCCATTATCTGCCGGTCGGACACTCGATGTAGGAAGTCTCGTCTGTGTAGCCAGCCTGGTCAGCACCTAGGGGGGGGGGCCTCTCGGTTGAGGTCAAGATCAGCACCAGGGAGCCTCTTGGTTGAGGGCCATATCAGCTCCAGGGGAGCCTCTCGGTTGAGGGATGGGTCAGCAAGATTTATTGCACATACCCTTGACGAGGACAGCTCCTTTGTTATGTTTCATCCAACATCACTTAATGAAGGTTTTTCAACTATGAAAATAAAACAACTTTCGATTCTGGACCTGCTGGGGAACAGATTTAGACAATTAAACTATCACATAATGAACAAACAATTCGATAATTTTCTCAGCCTAAGGCCAAATGAAGTGGGTGTAAGACGGACAACCGCCCAACTAGAGGGTTTTAGTTGAATTAGTATTACAAAGGAAGAGAGAGTGTGACAACGTAAGGCTTGTATTTAAAGGGAAAAATCCCGGCCGCACGTGTCTAAATAAGTCCAATTGGCTTCAAGGTCATTTCATTTACATATGATCGCAGGCCAGCAGCATCACGATCTGCATTGATCGTCGCCACACGACTACCGCTGCCTATGAAAAACAAAAAGTAAACATTTGTGTATTTATGCAGTGACGATTTCAGACTTTTGCGCCGGGGGCCCATGGAGATCGGTTACACAACCATTTCTGTCAGCATCTTTGCACAGCCATGTCCGTACAGTGCAGGTGGCGGCCTATTACTGAGTATGACCAGCCATTTTCACGCATCCCGACTATGCAACCACATTCAAAGTTGTCCAATTGGCTATAAAGTCTTCGACCACGTTGTAACGACATTATTGGTTGTGTCTCCAGGGAACTGCAATGCTGACAAGGAGAAAAGATAAACCATCTGTGATTGTTACCAGTTTTATACAATGCTAGTTGCGCAGTAGAAAAGCACGCTATGACCAAAGTTAACATTCATTAGCCTTTTTTGAAAATTTAATCATTTGCATACTAGGCATAAAGGAATTTGTATGCAAAATTTTGAGATGATTGGATTATTTTTTAGATGTGCTTCGGTTTTTTTTTTTCAAAAGAGTGTATGATAAGTAATTTTAATATAAATAGGCCTATAAAATTATTTTGTTTTCTTTAATGAGGCTCTCGTGGCTTTTTTTTTTCCTTATGCAGAGAATACTACTTCTCTCAAGATAACTTGATAAAAGATGTCTTTATGAGAAGAAAAATGGACAGTGAAGGATACCTACCTTTAGCTTTAGTTGCAGATTTTAACAAAGTTAAAGAACTTTCCCAAAATCTTGATGTCATAGCTCAAGTAAGTGGTGGTGATGTATGTGTATTTAGTCTTAGAAAAAATGAAAATTTGGTTGCATAGAAATATTATAGATGAACAAAATTATACTGTTTCTAGTTGGTTTTTTATTATAGTCTGGGTGTTGAAAATTCTGCCTCGTATCAGGTTCAACCCACCAAAAACATTTCATGTAAAAAATTTAGCTAATGTTTTAGCGGTAAAAATTTTTGATATATGAAATAGCTTTCTTAATAACTGTGACACTTTGATTTGTAAATCACTCTAAAGCTCTACATTTTAAGGAACATTTTGTGACAGCAAAACCAGCATGTTGTTGTTGTGTTTTTTTTTTTTTTGTGGAGTGTAAGAACTTACTCTATATTTTTGTTTAAATCAGGGAATTATGTCACATTTTATCCTGCCTATTACTTGCATTTTTGACGAGGCAATGTCTTTTTATCTGAATGGTGGGTTGTTCAGTACACAAATGATGTGATGAGTTCAAACTTTAAGTTGAATATATCAGAATCCAAGAGAGAGATATTAGCTAATGACACACAGTTGTTAAGAAAAAGAATGAAAGCATTCATAATTCTTCAAAAACTGTTCAAATAGATATTGAGTCTTCGTAGATTGTTTAGTAATCAATCATTTTTTTTATTTTACGAGTAATGCCTAACAATAAAATTAGTGAATCGGTCAATTTGATGCGTTTTTGGAAAAATAGGTATAGCACATGCATATCTACAGTATGATAGATGTTGGAGAAAAATGAATTACATTATATGTTCATGTCATCACACCAGTGTAAATTTCCATAAATTTGGAAAATTAAATTGATGCATGTCTTAAATCTAGTGTGGAAAAATTTTGCAGCGACAGTGGCAATAATAGTAAAAAAGAATTTTACTTCATGAAACCATCATTATGTTATTCATACAATCATCATTATGAACAATCAGTTATTAATATCATGCTTTTGCTGGTTAATATCTCTTATTTTTTTCAATTATTATAAATTGGCTTGACAAATCCCAGGCACTGGGTTGGGATGGCGACGAAGAACTTCCAATTGATACCTAAAATTTCCTATGTGTAATTATACTAAATTACAGTTAAAACAATACAGCATTTATGTCAGCTCATTTACTATGTTCAAAAGGGAAAGTAAAAAATATATTTAGGGTAATTTTTCTCATCGAGAAGAGAATGCTTGGTTTTTAAAAAGTTTGGGTGGCACCTAGATTTTTTTCGGATTTGTCAAGTTCCGCTTAAATATATTGTTGAGGAGAATACTTGTAAGTGCTTTTAAAAGGGTTGGTTTGTATCGTGGGCCTATATAAAGCAGTTCCAGAGAATTTTCAAAAAAAAGCTTACGCTATTTTGCGTAACAGAAAAAAGAATTTCATCTCAAGAAAAGAACTTGGTCATAGTTTTTCTTTTTCTCACTCTGTTGTCTTTTGTATATTAGCTCATGCAAAAGTTGTTGAACTGCTTGAAACTTTTGAACACAGCAGTGCTTGTGCATGACATATTTATTTCATTGATACTTGTAAGAGAATAAGCTTGTGATGCTATGTAACTTCAGCTTAAGTCAGATCTTCAAGTGTGAGCACTGCATTCGCTGTTTAGCTATGGTTGTACATAGCAAAATACAATTTGGCATCTCTCGGACACTATGTAACCATTCGTGATACAATGATATGAATATATGTATAACATAAAACATAACGTTTAAAAGAAAAAATATAAGCAATTAAATATAGCTGAGATTAGCGTTTTCATAAAAAAAAAATCATGGAATCTTATTCTAGAGGAGAGTAATACACAATAGGCAAAAACTAAAGAGTTTTCATTTAAAAAAAAACTGTTGCTCTATACACGCAACACGTTTTTTTTAGCAAACTTGTTACAATTTAGCATCAGAAATGCAATAAAACAAAGGGGAAACTTTGTCAGATCAGTTTGTACATCCCCAGAGTTACGAAATCAGAAATATTTAAAAATAATATTAAGATGTTCAGCCTACACAACCAATCAATATGGTCAGCTAAAAATCAAATAAACCCCTATTGACAGCCCAGATATATACGTTATTATGTATGTGCAGGCAAGTCTACATCAGTACTACATAAAAATCAGTAGTTCCCAAGCAGAGAATTCTGTCGCTGAACATGCACTCATCAATGATAATTTAATTAGAATTAAAGGAGATTCAGTTGCTGGTAAGCAAAGATGGTTTATCTTCTCTTATCTGATAGGTAGGGCATGTTTAGGTACTATCAGTGTAAATGATCATATAAAAAGCAATGAGATTTGCTTTTTATGTGACTCCTTTTCATTGTTCCACATGCTGGATTTCAATCTTTACATCCTAGTTACATACAAAGCTAAAATTATAATCATTTGCATCTCTTGTGGCGAGAAACTTTGTGTCAAATCACATAACTCTTTCTTAGTGTTGAAATTTTTCTCAACTGCAATGTATTTTGTTAATATATGTTTGTGAAAGACTTGTCTTTCTATTTAGGCATTGAAAGGAAGTTCTCAGGTTCAGCTTGATTTCGCCAATCAAAGAGTCAGAAGTAGACATAGGCCAGAATTTTGGCCTCTGAAAGACAAAAATGTTGTGAAGTCAAATTTGCATGCTGATGTTCCTGATTTTGTTCCTGGAAAACCATATGTTGGAAAATCGTGTAAGTTTTTTTTATAATATAGGAATACATCAGTTAACACCTCAACTTGCAAAGATTTTTTTTTGCATTATTTCTGCTTCTGCTGACAAATGTTTTAGTTGGCATGGGTGAACACGCTCACATAACACAGCAGCATACTGTGCTGAATTTTCACACAATCAAAATTATTGTCTTTTGACCCTAATTAATTTATGTCTGCCTCAAAATCACTTTCCGCATACATCTCTACTTCTCTTCCAGAAAACTTTTGAGCCATTTTGTGTAAAATAAATGACTAAGCAAAGTTAAAACTACACTTATCCCTTTACATAGAGGCTCTACGTAACAAATTGGGATGACGTGCAGTAGAGCTAACAGATAGATGTCAAAAACTGTTATCGTTATTTATACTTGGGGAAATTAAGGAAAAAAGATGAGAGTTCACAAGTTCTTCCAGGTTTCTCTCGGCTAGCCTTTCTCTATGTAGGTTATACATTATTTTTGAATTTATTTAAAAACCACAGCAAAAGAGAAAAAAAATAAATGATAATACTGAGATAATTTTTTTTACAGGGTTACCAATGAAGAGTCCCATGGGAAGGGAGAGAGCTCTAATGTATTTCTTCTATTTACACAGAGTAGAGATAGCTCCTCCATGATCGTTAAAAGTTTAAAAAATAAGAGTCTAGGCTTGAATGTTTTCATTACACATGTTCTTTCAGTGCAAAACTCATGGCCAAACTCAAGCACCAAACTGAATGGACTGGACATTCTAGGACAGTGTCTCCCAAAGTAGGCAATATTGCCCTCTGGTGGGCAATGGAATGGTCCAGGGGACAATAGAAGCTATGGGTATAACACAGGATTCTATGGGTTCACTTGAGTTAGGGTTTGGTGATAGAAAAAATTTCTGATGAAGGAGGCGATGGAACAGAAAGTTCGGGTAACTATGTTCTAGGAAAGTGATTCTCAACTTGTGCTCAAGTGGGAACTCCCAGGGGCTCTGCGACCGCTGAAGGAAAATATTTAAAAAACAGTAAATTTGAAAATATATAAATATTTGAATTATAAAAATAAGTCTGTAATTTTTATGAATAAATAAAAAATAGGCCTAACACAGGACTCCACCATAGAAACTATATACCAGAAAGGGCTCCACAAGTCATAAAAAGTTGAGAACTATTGTGCTAAGAGATCATCTTTTCAATCTGCATGTATGAGAAACAAATGAGCTAACCCTATCACATGACAGGATACCTTTTATCTCGGTTGTGTATATAGTGCAAAGTAGAAAGATATTCAGTGTCTCATCTTTCTTTAAATTCTTTTTCATTCAATTGTGAAGCATTTCATTTCAGCCTTTGGCCAGTTTGTGTATTTTAATGTGCTTCTCAATATTTTATAAAACTTACCTTCAAAGTTTGGACCATACCTGGAATGAATTAAACAATTTTCCATAGGAGCATATGGGAAAGAAAATTTTTTTTTTCCTTTCATTTTAGTGAATGAATGTGATTTTTGTAAAAAAATTATCTTTGTTAGCCGAGGTATGCAGTCAGATTTCAGTATGATGTCAGTAACTTTCAATGTCACGCCACTTGTAACACCAGTTTTTAAAGGCCCTTACAGCACAAGTCAATTAGGCTGAAATATATTTTGTGTAGGTATTGTATTATCCGTAAAAAACAATACTATTTTTAAAACAATATTTGTACTGGTGTTTCATGTTCTAGCTTTTTCAAAAGTTAAACTTTTCTCCCATATTGTGGGAAAAGAATTTAAGGGAAATTTACTTAATAATAAAAGCTCTGAAAATCGTAAAAGGCCAAAGAACTTGTGAAATCGTTTTTAATTGAGTAGGTAATCATTGATATACTGTATAATGCCAAATATTACAATTATTGTAGATTGCAATTAATGATTCTACCTAAGCAGAAATTATATTGTTTTTAAGGTTATATAGGGGGTGGGGGGGTTGTACCTGAATTATTTGGTTTATTAATTTTTTATTTGCTTAGTTTGAGGGTGAAACAAGTAGAGTAGTCATTATTAAAAACTTCTATCTGGATGGAAAAAAATAATTTTGTATTTACTACTTCATGGTCTTAGACACCTCATTCAAAATTATGGTTCACATTTTGTGTATAAATGAAACAACATTTTGCATAGCAAAGCAGTTGGATACATAGGCTTATTCTAGGTTTGGTGATTCTGATGCTATCCATTAGCCATAGCATTCAATTGTCTTCTGTATTTTTAGGGCATGCAGAGGCATATAAACAATATTTACAATTCTCAGAAAAGAGCTAGAAATGAAAGTGTTTCATTCGTCAGAAATGATTGCATTGTTACATTGAACAGTAAAATATAAACAAATCCTTTATAAAAAGATGGACAACACACAGTAAAACCACCCGGTTCACCTTGACTTATTTATATTGGACCATGTAATTTATACATTTTGCACTATGCTTTTGGAAGTGGTCTTGAAAGACCATCATTCCTAAAATCTTATATGTCTTCATAATTTGCTGAGTGCATTATCAGAGAGTTGACAGATTGGACTATAGAAGACTTAAAAAAAAGAATGTAATTTATATTGCAAGGAGAGAAAAGATGGTTGCTTGGGTTGCTAAGTACCCTGTTTTGGCCAAAAATTGTTTTTGTAACCAAGTCATTTCTGTCATTTCGCTTTGGCTACAGGATACTGAAATAGAGCTATGAAAAAAAAAATTAATTTTGAAATTTTCTAAATATAAATTGCATGAAAAAAAAAATTGCAAATAAAAAATTGCATGATGAAAAAAATTTTTTTTAGGGAATTTTTCTTTTGTTATGCTATGATTATGCTGTTTGGGGAAGGTCCTTTTTAGGATTATTTTTTCCTACTTTTTCTAATTTTTTGAGTGGGAGCCGTGTTATACAATGCAGAGAAATTAAAGAAAGGCTTTTTTTTTTGACAAAAAACTGACATTTCTGAAACCACCTTCATTGAGACACGTAGGTACCACGTTTCCACTTGCCTACAGAAAATGGAGTCTGTTCGTGATGAGCAATATGCAGCCTTACATTGATTCAAACACTTCAAGTGATGAAACATGCCCTTACTTACAGGTGGTTCCGTTGTTCTTACTAATTCTGTGAATCACATCATGATAGAACACAACTGCTGCCATTGTCTGCATCACTCAGTAACATTAAATATACAGACTTAGAGTATGACAAATGCACTTTAATCAAGATGGTGTAACATATCTACTAGTCCAATATATTACTCTATCTTCTCAAACAACTGCAGAAGCTGTATTTATCATGATGTCATCGACTGTATTAGCAGATATGCCAGAATCACCTTGCTCTGAAAACAAAACACATTTTTTCTTAAAATGTTTGAATAACTGCAACGTTTTTGATTGTGATGAGATATCTTAACAATCCGTGTTGCAAAATTTTGTATGCTTCTGTTGCAGATATCTGTGAATGAATGCAAAATGCCAAGGTGGCATATTGAGTATTGTAAACAGATTCAATTTTTCATTTTATCCAGCCAAATGAATTGTCAGATTTACATGTAATTTTTCTCCCTCAATTAGATGATATCCATGCCATAACTGCCAACTGTTACGATTGTATCGTATTTAGTGTGATTTTAGCAAGTTAATATGATTATATGCTTTTGCTTCTAGAAATATGATTTTTTACTGAATCGCTAATATTGACCATGGTTCGTACGGTCCTTGAAAACCTTGAAAAGTCTTTGAAAAAGAAAGTTTTTTTAAGAATTCTGTGAGAGTCCTTGAAAAATTTGTGTTTTCCGAAATATTTTTCGCCACTTTTTTTTTTTACTCCATAAGTGACGTCCTTAAAAAAGTGTAAAGCACAGGGAAAAAGCCTTAGCAGCCAATAACCCTGGATAATTGGATTTAAAGCACGTTTTCCCCCATTATTCTTAAGCCGGGTTTTCGTAGGAGCAGGTTTTCTGTGCCGCTTGCAAAGTGAATCGCCCAGCGTGACACGCCGTCCACTCACCAATAATAAGAAAAGAAGTTCAACTGTTTTCCTAGAGAGCACAACAAGCCTCACGGCAGTGTTTTACGTCGGGCGTAATTGACCGATTGCTTCTGGAGGAGTCAAATGCGTTGTGCGCCACTTGTTTTACTGATCTTCTCTTCATTTTTGTTTTCTTTCACTTCCCTTCATCCAGCTCGATGCTTCCCTTCAAACCGGAGCATGCAGATGACAGAGTAGCTGATGCACCACGGTAGGAATACAAAAACGCGTAGTGTGATTATGTAACACGTTTCTGTCAACGCGAAATGATCCAGTTCGGGTCATGCGGCGCCAAAAACCTATGTTGGAATGTTTTTTCCCTGTTTATTCTCTGTGCACGTGGAACCGCTCGGCCCGACGCAATATGTAAATCTCCGGCGGCATGCTCTCACCCTCACGGGAGCTCGACTTTGTACTGTAGGCTGGTTTTTTTCCACGTCTATGTCGGGATTGTTTTTTTTCTCCCTGAGATTTCCGGTTGTTATTTGTCGCCCGTTTTATTTATTTATTTTATGATCGTAAATGATCTTGCTTTTTTCCTTGCAACTTTTATGGAATAAAAGCTAGAGTTCAAAATATGAACTTCCGATGGTTGTTTTTTTTCTTCAGCTCAGTCGGCACGCTCTGGCTCCCAACAACCAATACCTCCTTCTAGAGTAGAAGTCCTTCTGCTCTAGAAGGTATTGCAACAACCCACTTCTAGGAAACCCCGGCTTTATGGTAGCATGTATCCTGTGATCGTATGTAGACGTATTTGGAGTCGTTGAAAGCCATTAAAATTTTGTACTAGGTATTTTTTCTGGAGCACTTGAGAAATCAATATCTTAGAAAAAAAGTTTCATAATTTTTGCCGAATTAATTTCAGCCTTTCGGTCCGTAAGTGAGCGAACCTTCCTCTGATTACTGTCAACCATAGGCGGAGATTGACTTGGAAATCTGGGGGAGGGCACGATGATGATGATGATGTCAATTCATATATGCATATATACAGGGTGATTATAAAAAAGCTATCCCGACATATGGGCCCCTAACTATCATACCATTCACAGAAACTGAATGAAATTTTGGCATAAGGTATTTTGAGGTATGCGCTCAAGAATGATATGGAAAACAACAGTGTCACTCTAACAGTTACGGTTACAGTGAGAAAATTTCGAAAATATCAAATGGCAACACCAAGTTTTTTGTATTGGAATGTGATCTCCATTGTGAAAAACCCTAAATAGCGTTCGAATGGCAACTTTAGCATGAAAATCACCGGCGGTAGATAGGCTAAAAGTGAAGACAACCAATTTAGGGCAGAGAAGCAGCATAAAATAAAGCATTTCATTGTGTTTCACAAATTTTCCACATGACCTTGTGGAGGACTAATCAGGCTGGGATCTCAGCCGAAGAAACGGTGTGACGAATGAAACTAACATTAATGCTCTGGTGCACGGCAAAGTCCTTTTTACTTTTTCCTCGCCTAGCTCCGGGGATTTTCGTGCTACAGGTGCCATTCCAACGCTATTTAGTGTTTTTCAGTATGGAGATCACATTCCAATACAAAAAACTTGGTGTTGCCATTTGATATTTTCGAAATTTTCTCACTGTAACTGTTAGAGTGACACTGTTGTTTTACATATCATTCTTGAGTGCATACCTCAAAATACCTTATGCCAAAATTTCATTCAGTTTCTGTGAATGGTATGATAGTTAGGGACTATATGTCGGGATAGTTTTTTTATAATCACCCCGTACATTAGATCAGTCAACTTCACATTCCCCCCACCCCCCTGTATCTCAGCTTATGCTGCAACAAAATATTTATTTAGGAGTGATGTGAAGCGCTTGTACAAGGTTCTTTAAAGAAAGAAAACAAAAAATGAGTAACGTGTGTGTATACTTTTAATTACTTGTGTGGCTGAAAAATCCCTTCTATCAAGATTGGTTGCTGAGTGTGCCAGACAAAAATGTCGCCAAATGCAAGCTGTACATCAATGGGTGAATCTGCGCTGAAATCCATTGAGCTTATATTACTGGAGGGAGTATGACGCAGGGCCATAACTAGGATTTTTGCACTGTCTTGCTGCCCCCACCAATTCGGAATTCGATAATTTTATAACGGTGCTCACCTAAAAATTGCCAACCGGGGCAGTTGCCCCCCCCCCCTGCATTCTAGTACCGGTGCTGGTATGACGTCAGTGGTCTACATCATTCCTTGGAAGATCATGTGATGCATTGAATGTCGCGCATCTCCGTTATTTTCTAATGGCATCCATAGTTGTTTAAAGGAGTTTAAAACAATAAATGAAAGAAATAATTCCAGTATCAATGATATGATTCCAAAATTAATAAAAGAGATAGTTCCAGAATTAATGAAAGAAAAAATTACAGAATTAATGAGAGAATTCCAAACTTAATGAAAGACAATTTCAGCATTGATAAAAGAGATAATTCCAAAATTAATAAAGCAATAATTCCAGAATTAATGAAATAATTTTAGAATCAATAAAAGAATTCAGCATTAATGAAAGAGAGAATTTCAGCATTAGCAAAAGAAACAAATCCAGAAGTGATGAAAGCAATTATTCCAAAAATAATGAAAGAAATAATTCCAGAATTGATGAAAAAATTCCAGAATTAACGAAAGAAATTTTTTCATCATTAATGAATAAATAAATTCAGAATTAATGAAAGAAATAATTTAATCTTTTTCTATCTTTAGAAGAGTTCTTTTTTTTAGTCTTTAATAGAAAATTAATTGCAATATTTAGAGACGTTTCAATGAGGAAATTGAGAGGCACGAACTGTGTTATTCAATGTGTCATATGTTTTGTATGATATATATGTGTATGTGGCCTCCTTTATTCATTACGGATGATATTAAATAAAGTAGGTAGAAATGTTATCTCTGAAAGTTTTAATCAAAATTAAATATGCGCCTATTCATGTGAAAAATATGCGTTTGTAAAAAAAGTCCTTGAATATTTTTTCGTTGAAAGAGTACGCACCATGTTGACATTTTCCTGCCTATCACTCCGCGGAACCTATCTGAAAATTCCCGCATTCCAGCAGTGAGAAAGACAAACTCTGCTGGAAGTTCTCACAGCAGCTTTACTGGTGCAGCTTATGCGCTGAAACAATGTCTCATGTAGCCTCTGTATTAGAGGCTATACTGAGTGATGCCCCAATCCTTTAGCATCCATTTGATGGATCAACATTTTTCTGAAATTTGTTATGGTGTAATATACCCGCCGTCCTTTTACATCCCAGATTTTATTTTTATCTTTCCCCAACATAGAATTAGCATTTGCGAATGACAACAATGAAACAGTTTTCTTTCCACTAATTAGATGTATTACAACATTAGAGTTTTTTTACATAATTTTTAAAACTTTAACATGTTAAAAAGGATTAAGACATTAATGCAACATTTTTTTAGAGTTTTTAACTTTAGTAAATATTGCACATTAGATAGATTAGGTCTCACCAATCTGCCAATCTGTTAGACGGAGTTCATTACGTCTACACATCAGCGTCTCCTTTAACTGTGTAGATGTCACAGGCCAGTATCCCAAGAAGTCGAGATTCGAGATGGTGTCTGCTCAGCATCCTGTGTGGTAGAGGTTCTATGACGGCATCAGCTCCACTCTGTCGTTTCAGTCGAGATCTGCTTTTCCCACGTGAACTTCACAGGCCCAGGTCTTGAGGAGTCGATTTCCCGAAGAGAAGGCTAGTGCTCCACCTCGCTTGTTCTATGGCTGTCAGGAACAAGAGCCCTGAGGACCTAGGTCATTCCGTAAAACTTAGTTAGACTGTCAGTTTGCTAGAACATAGTGACGTACTCTGCTTGAGGTGAGATGCATTGTTAAATACTGATCCTTGTGAGTGTTAGTTAGATCTGGGCCTTTCTCAGCACACTGGTAGCTTTTAAAGGAAAACTTCCCATTCCAAGAACCAATCAGACAGCAGAATCAATAGCCTGTAAAAATTCAGTAGAACTCATTTACATATCATATGGAATAAAACACTATTTCAGATTTGCTAACTCTCCGGAATTCAGGCTGAATTTTTGAAATAAATTTCTGCCAAAACTGAGTTAATAATTTACACATTTTTGATAGATTTATGATAATAAACCGTTATTTTTTTAATATTTGAGTATCGTTGAAATTTCACCATGTCCGAAATATGAAATTACATTTTTATTGTTGGGAGGGTCAGACCCAGTTATTCAGGTTCAGAAGCTCTCAGGATTTTTGGAAATTTTCGACTAAAAATAATGCACTTGATTCCAGTGGGATATTATTCTAATATACTGCATAAAGTTCTATTAATATCAAATGATTTTCAGCACTTCATATTTTATGTTTTCACGTGATCAGGGGACTGTGTCCCAGTGAGCGAAATCGTATTTCATTTTAGATAAAAGAATATTGCAAAAATGTCAAAAGATAGACATAAGCCAACAAATTTTTTATTGATTTGTTGTCTTCCTGAGAATTTTTTGTTTTTTTAAAGTAAACCATATCTTTTTCATGCAGCAATCACTTTTTCGGATTATAATTATATAACTTCCTAATCAATTTTTAGTGTGGTGTACTTCCCCCTGTAAATTGGGAAATGGGCATTGTTACGTTTTTTTATGGATAATGTAAGATTTTTCTTCTGAGCTTGGCAGGTCTTTCCAAGCTATTAGGAAAGCTTTAGTTCATTGCTGTATATTGTCTGCATGTTTGAAAATACATTAATTCTCCATCTTTTTGACTACTGTATATATTGAATGAAGATTATTCGAAATTGTGTGCTCACTTAAGTGAAAGTTTGCTTTCCACTAAAATATTGAAACATGAAACTAATGTGTTTGTATGCCAACATAGAAGAGTCACATTCCGTGAAACGTTGCAAAATGAGAAAAAGGTCATTGACTGTTACACTGGGCACTGGAACCTAGAAGCTGAGGCTGTTTGAGCTCCCCCCAATAAATTTTGTAAGGGGTCTGAGCCCTGCAATAATTTCTGAAAAAAGCAATGCAATGCACCTTCCTCCTGCGTACGCCTGTATATATGGGATGACCAGCAACGTTTCAGCCCCTCCAATGTTTTCTTCGTGTTGGCGCCTATGACTGTGACAATATAATGTTTGTCAAATCCAGTCGAACTGAACCCCTACTTGTTTGAGATGAGTATTTTATGTATGGTTAGAACAGGAAGTGGATACATGCAAATCAGTTGGAGCAACTACAGTAAAACCTCACTACAACAATATACTATTTTATGATATAAATCTCTCTACAATATTTTTTTCAAGCCTTGTTTGGAAAATTTTTTACTTTAATGTTGATCTGCTGCCTCTCAATATAATGATAATTCTTCTATAACAATTTTTTTTCTTAGTCTGCAGAGTAGACATATCAAGGTTTCACTATACACACTAGAAACTTCTATAACCAACACAGGGTATGAAATAATGCAAATGAAAACTGGTGAAACAATTAAATGAAAAATGTCTGTCCATCTGGAAAATGTAGGCTGGGCTGGAACCAACTGCCTTTCAGCTACCAACACAACGAATATAAATACAGCACCACAACAGGCAAAATGCCCAGCGAGGTGGCTGAGAAAAAGATGCCCATAAAAATATGGACGTCATATATTTCAAAAATACAGCAACCCAATTAAAAATGCAATTAACACAAATTATAAACAATATATGCACATGATAAAATATTATACAACGCCCATAAAGAATACTTATGGTTGACTTATTCTAAGAATGGATAGCTTCTAGATTTACCCCAACATGTTTATCGTATTTCTTTTTAAACGTGTCAATTGTGTTACAATTTACTACCTCCGGGGGGTAAGCTATTACATTTATTTACAACCCTATTAGAGAAAAATTCCCTGCGACACCACAACCTTGCATTGTCCTTTACCAATCGATACCGGTGTCCCCTTGTAAAAGCAGTCGATTGGCAGTGTACTAAAAGTTCATGGTCCATTCTATCCATCTCATTGCAAATTTTAAACACTTCGATCATATCTCCTCGACATCTGCGTTCATCCAATGTAAACATATTCAAAAAATGAAGTCTCTCTTCATAACTCAAGCCCAGTGTTCCAATAAGGACACGTGTAGCTCTTCTCTGCACCCCTTCAACCAAGTCTATGTCCCTCTGTAGGTATGGTCTCCAAAATCTTACAGCATACTCCAGTCCAGGAGGAACTAAACCTCGAAAAAGCAGAAGAACGACTTTAGGAGAACGTGAAGAGACCTTCTTGAAAATGAGACCAAGCATTCTATTTACTTTTTTGACCATCGCTGAACTATGTTCAGAAAACCTAAGCCGCTCGTCAATGAGAATTCCCAAATCGGTGACCCTAGTTGCATCCGGGACAGTGACACCATTCAATTCGTAAGAGAACCGTGGGTTGCTCGAACCAAAATGAGCTACCGTGCACTTATCAACGCTAAACGCCATGCTCCATTCATTTGCCCATGCTGCAATGCTGTTTAAGTTGGTCTGAAGCAACTCCCTATCGCTTTGATTCCCGATTACACCCATTAGCTTCAAATCATCTGCGAATTTGCTAGTTATCCCATCGATACCCTGATCGAGTTTATCGATAAAAAGTGAAAAAAGTATGGGGCCAAGGACACTTCCTTGAGGAACTCCGCTTGTGACGCCTGTCCAACCAGAGAATTCCCTGTTCACCATAACTCGTTGCGACCTACCTCTTAACCACGATTCTATCCAATTCAGAAAGTTGCCCCCGATTCCAATCTCGTGTAAACGCTTCAAGAGTTTACCATGTTGGATCCGATCAAATGCCTTCTGGAAATCAAGGTAAACAACATCTACATTTTTGCTCTTACCCAAAGCTTAGTCACGTAATCATAGAAACAAAGGAGGTTAGTTACACATGACTTCCCCTTCCTGAACCCATGCTGATTATCCGACAATACATTATTCTCGTCTATCCACTTCACAAACTGCCTTTTGATAATAATTTCCAAAATTTTTGAGAGGGAGCTCGTCAAACTCACTGGACGATAATTGGACACAGCTTCTCTACTACCCTTCTTAAATATCGGAACAACATTAGCAAGTTTCCAATCCCTTGGGATGATACCCTCAGCAACACTACTCCTGTATATCTGTGCGACTGGCCCTAACAATTCATTAGCACATTCCCTGAGGACCCTGGGATATATATCATCTGGTCCTGGTGCTTTGCTCGCACATATATTTTTTAGAAGATTTAGGACCTCCACATCTTCCACTTGAATATGACTGAGGATTTTTTTTCCCCATGCAACACACGTATATTGAATATCATTATCTCTGTTAAAAATCGACGCGAAAAAGTCATTGAAAACACTACGCATGTCAACATTGATCTCTAACCTAGACCCGCTTATCGAGAGGGGGCCAACTGTCCCCTTACATCCATTATTGATGTATCGAAAAAATGATTTCAGATCAGAGCCAATGTTATCTGCCAACCTATATTCAACTTCCTTTTTACTATCCCTTATCGCTTTCTTCAACACTCTTCTTTTATCAGTAAACAATGATAGGTCACCTCGTCGACTTTTATACTCCCTGAATGCTCTTTTCTTTTCAAGATAGAGGTTACGCACGCTATCCGTGAACCATAGAGGGTGCGATGTACAAACACGCCTTTTTCGAACAAAGGGTATGACGTTGTGCAAAACATAGGACAGTTTCGTACTACATTCCTCCCATTGACTTACCACCCCTACTGATTCCAACCGGTCTTTGAAAACTTCCGCTAACCTTCCTCTCAGAACATCAAAGTTAGTTCTTCGAAAACAAGGAACCAGTCTTTTGTTATCAACCTTACCCGAGGAAAAGTTGCAGTGAAATCTGACGATACGATGATCACTGGAAGAAAACTCTTCCCCTACCGAAACATGTTCAACAAGATCCTCAGAACTAGTGAGAACTAAATCCAAAATAGCAGTACCCCTAGTGGCTTCTGATACATGCTGATACAAAAAATTTTCGAGCACCAACTTGAGAAACTCTTTCATACTGATCTCTAGATGAAAGGTTCTCCCATTGAATACCTGGGTAATTGAAATCCCCTAGTATGAGAACCCTCTTATGCTTACACATGTAGGAAATTTCATCATGTAATTTGGCGATGTAGTTTGGATCCCTATTCGGTGGATTGTAACAAACCCCAACAATAAGTTCATGACGTCTTTTGTTCTCAAGCTCAACCCATACAGTTTCAATATCACATCTCTTCACGTTACTCTCTCTAGACTTCAAACATGATTTCACGTTTATCAACACTCCACCCCCTTTCCTATCCGATCTGTTTCTCAAAAAAGTATCGTATCCTGAGATGTGTAAGAAATATTCATCCCCATCCTTTGCCCAAGATTCAGTAATGGCTATGAGATCCAGGCCCTCCACAACCATCATAGTTTCTAAAAAATCTTTCTTATTACCCAAGCTCCTGGCCTCCATTTTAATTTACCCTGTGATTTATTGTCAATCGAGAAGCCATTCAAGTCAGTGGTGGGTAATTCCCCATCAGTACTGTTATGATTATCATTAACTAACCCGCATTCCCGACTACATGGTCTGGGAGTAAAAAACCTAACCTAAGACTATCGTAAACCTCCCAGAACCCCCCCCCCCTCTTATTCAGATGGATTCCATCTGAATGAAGCCACCTATCGGTAAATGCAGGAAGCTCCAAAAACGTGACCTCAAATGAGGAGCAAATGTCCTTTAGGCCTATATTGAATTGTTGGATCCTACTCCTATACCCTCTACTACCCCTTGGCAGCACTGGAATCACTGCCACATCTGAACCCCCCTCCCTAGCGGATAATAGTAAATCCCTGTACTCTGACAGAGACTCACTAATATTCACTCTTACCTGATTCGTTCCCACCCACAGAATCACCTGCAAGGGCAACTTTCGGTGATGAAAAACGTCTCGAACGTTGCCAATCTTCCCCCCAGGAAGACAACAGCGCTCGAAACCCCAAAAATCCCTACACACTCTGTTCCCCAGTTCCCTAACCATAGAATCGCCGATAATTAAACCCCTATCACTATCCCCCTCTACCTCATCCACTACCACCCATTCGCCCTGTGAACTGTCGTTTGTGGAGATTGCTTCTTCATCAACAGGTGGCTCAACGACAAGAGGCTCCGGCTCCGTTATAACCGGGCCCTCTAGAACCCTAACTTTTTCCCGTAAGGCTTCGACCTCAAGTTCCAACTTTTCCCTAACCAAGCACCCTTTACAATTTAAACTATCATCTACTATACCCCTAGACCAGGGAAATCTCCCGTCGCAAGCTCTACACAACATTAGTCGAGGTCGAGGCATACTAACACTATTGCTAAACTAGAAAATAATAATTAAAAATAGGAAAATGAGAAACGTTAACAAGAAATAAAAAAAAATTAAAATACATTACAGTGTGAAATATACGTAGGAGATTGTACGAAAAAATTAAGTAATACAACACACTCAAAAAAAGTATTAAGCTACAAAGTGCAATTTATACTTAATAAAATTAGCAAACTATATTCACTAACCCAAAACAATAGGACCCAAGAAGACAAAATTACTGGGAATACCCGGGAAACCGTTCGCTGACACTAATGCCCAAAAACTCACGAAAATATATCAAAAAGCGGGGAAAGAACACGAAAAAATGGCGCAAAACAGTTATTATCGACAAAAGCAATGGTCGCAAACCTGGCGAAAAAAAACTGAAAATTAAATGAGAGAGAGAAAATAAAATTTAAATCAACCGAAAATACCAGCGAGAGAGAAAAAAATTGAGACAAATAAAAACAATAAAATAATAAACCACTTATCTCGGAATCCAAAGATGCGCTAGAAAAAAAAAACAAAACAGCAGAATATGACCCAAAAATTAAAAACACGCTAAGTAGACTCACGAGAACAAGAAAACACAAAATTGCGAACCGGCGTGACGGATAATCCTTCGGTAATCTCCCGACAACGGTTATGGAAAAAACTGCTGCTATTGGTCGGTGAGCAGAGCGCGATAAAAGCACGTCTGGTCACAATGACGGCGAAGACGAGTGAAGAACGCTTGTACTAATTGCACGACTACATTAACTGACACAAGCTTTCTAGCTGGAAATATGATAATAGGGCTCAGATTTTTATGACCTTAAGATAATAACCAGTTTTCTCCAAAGCAAAAAAAACTTCAGAAGAAACTGTCAATCCCTTCAAAAGACCAATGTAGTTATTAATGTAGCATAAATAATTATAGGCTTATTTAAATTCACTTAAGCTTTAAAGAAAAATACATTTTCCATGTCTCACAAACATAATTTAAAACATATATGATAAATTATTTTAAAGTTTCTTCCAGCCAGTTTTTTCCTCATGAATTTTTCTGCTTTGGAAGAAAATGTTCAACCAACCACCAGGCATCACTATGAGAAACAGCTTTTTTTTCAACATCTGAAGCCTTTACCTCTATATATATTTACTATAGTTTTGTTGAATTTTTATAGAGGAACATCAATTCTTGTAAATAATCAAATCAAAATGTAATGCAGTGAAATCTGTATAAAACAAAGTGTCAAGAGACTGAATTTATTTTCCATTTTACTGACGGGTTTATATTTTATAAAAATGCACACAAAAATAGATTCAATATTTTTTCTATTATGCAAAAACTATTATCACCCAAAATACTATAAACCAATGAGTATTAAACAGTGACTTGCATATTATTACCATATTTTAATTTTTTTCATGTTACTTCAAATTGCTGTTCATTTGAATTTTCACACTTAATGCACAAAAATCGTTATTTCATTATAAAACATTCTCCCGAATAACAATATTTATGTCAAAAGTGAAAAAAAAATTAAAAATTAAAAATAATTTAGAAATGACTCCTCTTTTTAAAAATAGGGACAATGAGATCAACAACCAATAACCTTTGGGAAAGAAAGATTATACATTTCTGGCAATATTTAAATATATTTATATGTGAATTATTTTATGAAATGATAACATACAGTTTTCTGCACCAGCGGCGTTCTTACAATACATATCACGCAAAGTCCTGTAAGTTTGTTCGGCACTCTGAACTGCACTTGCATATGAGTTTGTCAAAAGATCTTTTTCTGCAAATTTGTTTGATTTTCTCATCACTGCTGCTTCATCTGTAAGCTGCCCCAGAATAGCAGTTTCAATACAGTTTTCGTACGGTGCTACTATAGTTAATTCATCATCCACTGTTACGGAATCTATTGCATTCAATCCTAATTTTGTTACATCTAATTGGTCTTGTGGATTATCAATTTCACAATTGATTGATTCTTCTATTGAATTTATTTCTTTGGGACAGTTTGCTTTCACAAAACAGAGTAATGGTTTCATTATCAACTTTTTTCCATGCTTTTGAAAGCCACAATACCAAATCAAGTATAGTGATAGACTGAGAAATTGAATTTTCTGGATGTTATCTTGAAACTAAAAAATATTTGGAAAAAAAAGTTGTCTTCTCCAGGAATCAGACCTGGGTCCCCTAGCATGCCGGGCAAGTGTGCTAGCTACATTATTAGACTGAAGCTATGTCTCCACTCAGCGCTTCACGCTACTAATGCTTTTTATCAGGAATCAAAAAGTGTGTCTCTGATGTATCGGTTAGCACACTTGCCCGGTATGCAAGGGGACCTGGGTTCGATTCCGGGAAAAGACAAATCACTTCTTTCCAAATATTAGTTTCTACATAACATCCAGAAAATTCAATTTCTTAGTATGTTTCAGGCTGAACACATACCATCTCTCAATATGTTGATAGATTTTGTTAATTCTGATAAACTTTAAGCATTTTTCATCTTTGCCAGCAGTGATGACATTAAAAAGCTCCTGTAATTTATCTTCATGTTGCAAATCACTCCTTGATCCATTGGCTCAGGGGTGGGATCTCTGCGCCAATTGCGCCGCACTGCGTCAAAACTAATATCTTGGGCCATCCTGCTCCAATAGCGTATTTTCGCATTTTTCTGCGCAGAATAGCGAATTTTTTTTTCAGTATACCCGGAATTTCGGAAAGGGCGCCAAAAATTTTTTGTTCCTGCTAGCCACGAAACGTTTCTTTACGAAAAGAGCGTGTTTTATTCTACTATACTTAAACTACCGCCCCTGATCGGGCTTTCCATTGCGAAACCCCGATATTGTCCGTGATCGTGGAACTGCAGATGGTTTGCAATGCCTTTCAGCTTTAAAGTGAAAATTCGAGTGTTTCCGTTTAAAAAAAAAAAGTCGTCACTGGAAGCAGCAGAAATTACTGTAGTCGATTGTCATTGTGTTAAATCCTGATGTTTCGTGAAAAAAAATTTCATTCCGGGAGTAAAAAGCCGAATGAAGACGTAATGTCCGCCGAATTACGAATGTTAGTTTAGAAACTTTGCCGAATAACAAGCGTTAAATCGTCAATATCGCCAAATAACGAGCATTAAAGCGCCAATCTCGCCAAATAGCGAGTGTCAGATCGCCAATCTCGCCAAATAGCGAGTGTCAGATCGCCAATCTCGCCAAATAGCGAGTGTCAGATCGCCAATCTCGCCAAATAGCGAGTGTCAGATCGCCAATCTCGCCAGATAATGAGTGCTGAATCGCCAAACATCGAGTTGATTCTTCCGAAATTCTCTCCCATTTTGCAACAATTTCTTTCCAAGTATAAAAAAATTAAAAAATTATAAATTTTTTTTTAATATTTGAAATGCTGCTGTTCATGGCAGCAAATAGTGTCGTCAGTAAGCAAAAATCATCCTAAATAGACAGGTGCAAAAAATTTTATGACAGCTGCTCTTTCAAACAAGGTGTCAAAAGCCTAAAACACCAAAAACAAAAATCAAGCTGATGAAAAGATGTTTGATAACAAAAGACATGCTGCAGTTTTATTTTGAAAATGGTTGAGGGTTAACGAAAATGTTCTTGTCAATTTCACTGCTCCAATTTATAAATATCTGCTCCGAATCCCATATTTTGCTGCTTCAAAATTGCTCCAAATCTCGAATTTGCTGCTCCAAATCCTGAATTTGCTGCTCCAAAATTGCTCCAAATCCTGAATTTGCTGCTCCAAAACTGCTCAGAATCCTGAATTTTGCTGCTCCAAAGCTGCTCCGAAATGGACAAGGTCACTTCCCACCCCTGTTGGCTATATAACACGAGTTGTGCAAGGTGGGAAAAAAGCCAGTCTAACTTTGGAAAGCTCAATGTGATGATGACGAGTCTCATTGTCAAAAAATAGCAGAACCTGTTGTTTTTGTTTCTTCATTCTGGCATTTAAGGAAACAAGCCACTGTTCCATGATTTTAGCTTTCGTCTACGCTTTTTTGTTCGCTTTCTACTCAACTAGTAGACTTTAGAATTTATATTCCGCTCAAACAATTATGTTTGATGGATCTACTAATAACCAGGGATGTTTTCTTTTCTCCGTTCATAAAAGCGCACAAAAAACAGTAAGTCGTTCTTTTCTGTTTGCGTCCAGAGAGTATATACAGATTTCTGGATTTGGCGTCCACAAACCATTCCCATACAATTTCGTTAATTTGCTCATTTCCAGTCTTGTCCATTTTCCGTTTTGTTTCTCCATTTTCATTCAACCATTCTTCTCAAATTTCATGTTTTCTTTTGATAATGTCATAACATTAGATTTTTCGAATAGCAAACTTTTTGCTATCTCTAACACTTAAATTTTGCTTTTCTTCTGCATTTTTGCGTTCAAATCCAAGATGTGTTTCTTGTAACTGGTGGTCATTTCTACACTGAATGAAATACTAAAACATGGTATCCCTAAATTGTGAACAATAACTCAATCTCCCTCACCTATTCCTCTGCCAAACTAGTTTATACTTTAAATGGAAATTATTAACAGTTTTCCAACCAAGAGACAGGAGTGTTTCCTAACAAAAGCGACCATTTTTACAGTAAATAAAACATTATACTGGCTTTACTAAATTTTGAATAGTAAATTCACTTCCACCCAAGCCAGACCCCAACCCCTTACTTCCAGAACCAGTTCAGATGGATATAATGAACATTCATAATTTTTCCAAGAAATAAAAGAATTCCCTAACAAAAAGGGGGTCAGTACGACTTCTCCCATTTAAAAGATGAAACTTGCACTTGGCCAAAAATTCTGTTTTAGCAGGTTTTATCAAAAAAGACTAAATTTTCCTTCCATTTCCACCTTAGACAGTTTCCATTATAAAGAGGTTTTCCATGATTGAAATAACATTAATTATCTGCAGGGCTATTTTTCTGTTCCAGTCAAGACAGGTTTCTCTTTCATACAGTGTTCGTCTTAGACAGGTTGATTTCTTTTTGATTTATATATTGCAGAGGTCTTCATCCTTTTTGTAGTCGCGAGCACTGCCTTTACATCACCAAAAGAAAAGCTCACTTACAGCAAGGGACATACGAATGCATGGAATCAGGATGATTTCAATCCTTGAATGCAATTTGTAAAAGGTGTTTAATTTGAACATTGATCAAGTGTTCGCAAGCACCAAATCGGACACAGGCATCAAGCACTGTCAGTGCTTCGGGGAGCACCATGGTGCTCACGAGCAGTGGGTTGAAGATGCCTGCTGTATTGATTTCTTTTTATTCATCAAAAAAACAAGGATATCTTTTGACCATATTACTGTCATATATTTAGTTTCTGACTCAAACTTAACCGATTCCAGTGGTTTGCATCATTAGGAGATACTTTTGTAGTTTAAATTTCAGCACTTTCTCCCATATACCATGCAATCAGTAACATTGAAGATAGTTTTAATTGAAATTATAATGATGACCTTGTTACCAAAAAATATTCTTCAGCTTATATTTTTCACTATAGGCATATTATTTAGTTTTTATATGGTCATTGTATTTTAGCGTTCACAGTTACTTTCTTAACAGTGTCAATTTTGCTTTCATTAACACGAGTAAAACATTGTTTCAAAAATTATTTGGAGCATAGCCATGCATCTAAAACATATTATCAGAAGAAAATCATGAACACTTCTTTTATTTTTTTTATTTATATATTTCTTATTTTCTCTTTATTAATAGGTGCAGTCTCTGGAAAATCAAATCGGATGCAAAATATATCAGAAAATGTCAATGATGTTTCTACCGATGTAATCAGATCTGTGTCCCAGAGAGTTACAGATGTAACCACACAAACTGCAATAAGTTTATTGCCAACTAATGACATGAGCATATTGTCAGAGGATTCACAATTGAAGAATATTTCAATAGAAGTGCAAAAGAGAGCCAAATCTACCTCCAAGTTTAAGGTTTGTCAAATCAAACTGCTATGTGTATAAGTAAAAAAAAGACACATTACGAGCACAAAAATTACGTAAATAGAAGCATCTTCTAAAAACTTGGAAGAAATAAAAGAACAAACTCAGCACACACAAAATTATGCATAAAAATACAGAAAATTAATAATCAAAATATATTAATTATCAGAGAAAAGTAACTAAACAATAAAATGGTCACTGAAGTTAAGAAAAGCCACATAGTAAGAGAAGTTAGATTTTTTATTTGCAGATTACTGAATAGCTCCCTTCACACGTTTTTTTTTCCATATTTTTCTTTCCTTGCTAGTTGGGGACTTTCAACTATTTGCCTAGAGTAGTGTTTCTCAAACTAGGCACCACCACCTATTGAGCTGTAGAACAGACTGTGAGCAGTTAGAAGTTCCCATTCATGGGTATAGTATAGGTTCCCTAAAGAGCAAACACCAATTTTTTTTTTTTTAATGAAAGGAAAGAACGTTTTTTTTTTAAAATCCAGATAAGAACACTTATTTTGTAGCAAAATTTACTAGATTTTTCAAGCCCCTAATAAATTGGGAATTTTTTAGGCATTTACTGTTCCCCATCCCATTTCCTTGTATTTTTTTCTCATAACTCAGAGAGTTGAGCTATCTCTGCCACAATCTGCTTTTTATACGACCATAGAATGTTGTAAGGTGAACAGTGGGATTCTCAAGAGTTTTGTTTTTTCTTCATGATGTAGCTTTATTGTCTTTCCTGTCAGGTTTCATTTGATGTAGACATAAGTTTTAATGAATATTGGTCAGAGTACTTGGAAAAAGGTGCACAGGTGGACATCTAGGTGGGCGTGGAAACCCTACATATAAGCTTTGGGTGGAGGACAGAATTTTTTTCTTTTGTTAAGGCTGAGTTTACACTGGTTAAGTAATTTAGTAGTCAACCAAAAGTTAGTAAACAATTTAGTTGAGCATTAAGTAACAAGTTGTAAGTTAACTAGTTTCAAAATAAATTGTGGCACACATAAAACAGGCATGGACAAATCTCAGGTGCCATGGCGTCTGAAAAATTGGTATTAGTGCCTAAAATTTTCTTTGTGTAGTTACTAAATTGCAAGCTAAAAGCAGCATAAAATGTTTGGAATTTACAGCAGCTTATCTGTCAACATGAAAGAGGATCAATGCCTTGAAAAGTCAAAAGAAGTTAGACAGCTATTTTTGCAATTTGTCCAGCTCTGACATAAAATATATATAGTGCATATGCAGGGTGATTATTTTATTCCCCTTGCCATATTTAACTGCGGAACCGTTGATCCTAAAGGCATGCTTCAAATTGGAAAAGTATCCAAATTACTTGTTGAACTCAGATACGTCCTTCACGTTGCAAGGGGTTATGTAGTTATCAAAATAAAAAAATTAAACTTTTTATATGGGCATCCTGTTCTGAAAAACTCAGTAAGAAAGTTGTTGCCCTGTGTTTTCTGAGGCCAACAAAAACTTCCATGTCTCTAAATGTAATATTTCCAGAGATATTTTAATTCAAAAATGGGAGAAAACATAAGAGAAAAAACAGAATAAACTGACAGACAATGCTCCTTTCCCTTTTTTATGCTGTTCTTCCCAAGTTTCCTCCGATTTTTAAATTTAAATATCTCAGTGAATGTTGCATTTCTAATTGGAAGTATGACTCTAGGATCAACAATTCAACAGTAAAACACAGCAAGAGGATTTGAGTAATCACCCTGTATATACCTTCAGTTATCTATTCAAATACAGTTTAGCTGTGAAATTGTTCTATTCTATCTAACCTGGAAGTTTAATTTACCAGTTTTATTAAGCTTCAAATTAATTTCTAAGTATTTGATTTTTATCTACCTTAGGCTGTGTGACCAAGTCATAATTAAAAGTTGCATTAACATGCTGGCTCCAGAAGGAAATTTTATCAATTTTACAGAAATACATTAATGCATAGCATAACATACCAAAGTAATAAATTAAATATTTAACACTATGCTGAATATACATGAACTAACTGCGCATTCACCTCTGAAACAGTTTTCTGAGGAGTATATAAAATAAAGTTGTGCCTTTTTCAGAAAAGTGCTATACATATATATTTGACTAACTGCAATAACTCTGTATATCTGTTATGAAAAAGCAGTTGTGGATGTAAAGTAAATATCGAAACGTTTTGATGTGTAATGTGCTCACTTGTGGCATAGAGGAGAACTACATAAAGTAGCATTACACTTGTGTGAGATTCAACTAGGGAAAAGATTCTTAATCTTCTGTATTATTATTTTTCATGTGTTTTTTTGTGATTTGAGGTGTTTTTTATACATCTTAATTTCATAGTTGGATTTTACTATTTCAAAAAAAGGGGCTTTCGGGTTTAATTAATTTTTTTACACGTTTTTCCCCTATTATTTTTTTTTTCTGGTCAAGTTATTACATTTATATTTGTAATGGCAAAATGTGGACCTTCTAATTGTTGCAGCTTCCTAGGATGTGAAAGAAATTCAAATTCTGAAGGAGCTCATGCTTTGTTTTCCAAAAGATAACAGGTTAGTTATGAATTTTTTGTTTCATTTCATAAACAAAATTTAATGAGGTATAATTTTTTTTAAAAAGTCTCACTGCGTTTCTTATAACAGAATTATAATATTTTGTTGGTGGCCTTGTTAAAGGTGTTGATCAAGGTGTATGGATTTTGTGCTGTTTGGCTGTCAGAAATGATAAAATAATGTTTTTATTGTGTGGGTAGTGAGCATCTCCAGGAATCAGTGATCAAGTGATATGAAGTCGAGGACAAAGCCTGTATTTATGAATATGTTCGGCTGCGCTTACACTGCTTTGTCATAATTGGTCAATGGCATTTGAGATGTTTAATTGGCTGTGTATTTCCTGTCCCAGATAAGGCGTGTGTGTGTGATTTTGCCAACCAATTGAAATAGTCAAGTGCTTCAGATCAACCAAGGATTGGCAAGATAAATTAACTATAAGAGTTCCCTATACCTACCCTGTAATTGTGGGCAGATATATATCAGGGCCAAAGACAGGCTTTATCTAGAATTTGATACTACTATATAAGCTGTAGACGGGAAATTGAAAAAATATAATTTTGGTTGATTAGTGAAGCGAACTGTTTTGTAATGCCATCCATTTATAAACTTATTCTCGATGTAAGTATTTTGTGTGTTGAGAATTTTTTAAAACACAACTATATAATTCTACTACTTTTGTAGCTGACCAATTCTTAAAATTCATGTCTCTCATTTGACTTTGTTCTTTTTTGTAGGTCTAATGCATGGGTATATGCCTAAAAATCCAAAGCTAGCTTGAATTTCCTCAGAGAAACTGAATTTCAAGTGAATGTGTTTTGCTAAAGTCTATTCAGGACCTGATTATACACTTGAAAAACCACTTCGTTCATAATGCTGTTCTTGAATGCTCCTAAGCCAGATCACATTGAATAGCTAGGCAAACATCTATCCAAGGTTGCCAGAGATAACACAATTTTATGTAGTACCATCATATTTCTGAGGCCATTGTGAACAGTTCCTCAAGTTCACTTTCTGAGTCCCTGCTTGCATCAATCTACCATAGACCAACTTTTACTGATCCTGTTGCTATTGAACATGTGTCATCCTGTACATGCCTGAACTTAACCTCAGCCTTTATTTTTGCTTCTGCTGTGTATTGACTGACCCTCGTCATACCTCCTGCTATTTGCAATAGAAATCCAAAGTTAAAACAACAGCTGCAGCACTTCAATTACAGAGAGAAGGTATATAGAGTACCTACCGCTTATTGGAATTGTCGATTATATTATCATTTGGTTATAACTAATACAAAGTAAAGGCTAAACATGCACCACACCACTGGGAAGAAACATTATTTCAGTTTATTTTATCCATTTTTTCCTATTCAAAGAAATTGCCTCGTTTTTAAGCATTATTTTGTAGCTAAAGAGGTCTATCTAACATCTTTTTTTCTGTTTATTATCATTGTCCACGTGAAGATTGTCATAGGTGTACCCTTGCACTGGGTATAAGAAGATATGTCCCCCAATTCCTAGTGTTTTTAAAGTTTCATATTTCAAAGACCTACACACATGAGAGAGAAGTAAAAAATCACAGTGAATGACATAATAGGAAACAATACAATGTAGAATAAAAAAAAAAGCAAAAAAAAAAACAAAACATAAATGCACACTTTGTAAACCTGGAGGGATCATTTAAAACTACTTCCTTTTTTTCTTGTTTTCCTCATTGAACCATAGAATCTGCAGTTATTTTTGTATGTTCAGCCAGGGCAAAAGTTTGAGAAATGCTGGTTTTGTCATGTTACTCATGTTTTAGGATTGACCATTTTCTTCATATATCTTCTGTATTTTATGTATCTTCTGGACAAATATTTTTGAAAAGATGGTATATATACAGTCATACTCCAATTATAACTAACACTGATTTAATGAATTCCTCAATTTAACATTTTTTTTTTTCTGAAATTCTGACGAAAATAAAGTACACTAATGTTGTAAAACATTATGCCGCCCACGTTTAGATTTCGGTAATAAAATGAGAAGTTTCTTCAAGTGTGTGCTCTGTCTTGACAAGCAAGGAGTGCAAAGTCATCTGGAGAGAAAGCATTTTTTGGTTGACCAAAAAATTTTGATAGAATTTGATAAAATTGTTGGACACACCAAATAAACTTCCATCAAGCAATTTTTTCATGCATCCTCGTTTTATATAAATATCTATATATTTTTCAATTGCTATCAGAAATTAGTTGTAACAGCAACCTCAAAGTAAGTATTTAAAATTTGCTGTTTCGAGCCGGTGCTTTGGGCATGTCGACTGAACTTTTTTGCTTATACACAAACGTTCCCTACACATGTTTTATGTCTCATGATTCTTCACAAGTATTATGAATTATTGCATCCATATTTACTTCAGTTTTTTTTTTGTTTTTTTTTTTGCATTTTACAAATTATGTTTAACTTTTAAACATGAGTATTTTGTTGAGAGACTGCAAGGGGTTTCTAAATTATTATGTTCTGTTATTCACTTTTAAATTAAGGAATCAAGTTATCACTTTTAAATTAAGAACAATTACAATTTAAATTAAGGAAAGCAGAAATACACAAAGAAAACAATTTATATAAATATGTATTTACTCTATATGCTAGACCTTATTTCTGTATCCAGAAGTGTTGCTTTTACCTGAGGTTTTGTAATTTTATGGCACCTGTGCAATAATTATCCTCTCAGCACAGGGTTTGTACATCCTTACAAACTCCTTAAAAAGTCCTAACTTTTCATTTCTCTCTGGAAGGGCCCTTATAACTCCTTATTTTTTGCAGCCACTTCTGAAAAAGTCCTTATTTATTTCTCTGAATTGATGATCTTTCTTATAATAGGCATTCCCATGGTGATGAATAGCATTACCTAGAAAAATAAGAGGAAGCTTCTCCCGAATATAAAGAGGAAGAAAAGAGAAAAAACCCTCCTTTATGTAATAGGAAATGTGAAGAGGATGGGATTGGAACATCCAATGGTTGTGTATTCCTGTCAACCATTATGATTTTGTCGTATTTAGTGCGATTTTAGCAAATTGATACAATTATATGCTTTTGCTTCTAAAAATACGAATTTTTACCGAATCACTAATATGGACGTTTTCCCTGCCGATGTCACAAACTGGTCAGCGTTAGAAATTGATATTTCATTAAACGACATCACTCCGCGGAACCAGTAGCCGTAAATTCCCCCACGCCCAGCAGTGAGAAAAAGTTGAACACTGCAGGAGTTTTTTACCGGTGCGGCTTATGCGATGAAACGATGTCTCGAGCCGCATATATTAAGCAGTATACTGAGTGGCGAATCAATCCTTTAGCATCCGTTTGATGGATCAATATTTTTTCAAAATTTGCATGCCATCCTAACCCTTTATGCTTTCATACAGCATTTTATTTTTTTTTAATCCAGGCCGAATTTTCTAAATGAACTTGTGCCAAAAATTGAGTTCATAATTCACACATTTTTGATAGATTTACAATAATAGACAATTATTTTTCAATATTTGAGTATCGTCAATTTTTTCATGTCTGGAATTTATAAAATTACTTTTTGGATTGCTTTGGATTTCTGGAAATTTTTGACAATATATTTAATGCTATAATATTAAATAATTAATATAATAATATTTAATATATTGATCATTCGGGCGACTAGAATGTCTAATTTTGGAATTAGAATTTTTATTTTTTCACGTGATCGGAGGACTGTCCCAGTGAGCGAAATCATATTTCATTTTAGATAAAACATTGCGGTAGGACAAAAAATAGACATAAGCAAACAATTTTTCGTTTTATGTTTTAAAATTAAACCATACCTTCTTTTCTCATACAGCAATTACTTTTTCTAATTGTAATTATATAACTTCCTAATCAATTTTTAGTATGGGCTCCCCCTTCCAACCCACCTCCTTTTTCCATGAATTTGAAATCGGGTCATGTTTACGCTTTTTATGAATAGAATAAGATTTTATCCTTCACAGGTTGGAAGGTCTGGTTGTGTGTGTGGGAGGGTCGTTCACCATCGAATCATTTCTGGTCGTGGAGGGGGGAACTGGGCAAATCTCATTGGTTTTTTTTTTTTATATAGCATTGTAAAATTTGCAACAACTGAAGCCTGAGATAAGTTCCAGAGCCACCTGACTGGATTTAATTGTTGTGAAATTAATACAAGTGAAAAATTTTTGTGACCCTCATGGGGCAGGGGGAGTCTATGGCTCTAGGTCGGGATCCTCGATGGGGGAAGTTGACAAGTTTGATTTTGGGGGCTCTGGATGAATCTCAGTTGCTTTTTGTTGTTTAAAATTGTAAAATTTGCAACAGGGGAAGCCAGAGATAAATCCAGTCTGGGGCCTCCACTAAAAATCTGCAAATTTAGTCCCGGGTCCTCGGTTGGGGACCCTGGATTTTATTCCTTGGATAAATGAATACAAAGAAAAAATGAAATGTTTTTTCGCCCTCAAGTGAGAAAGTCTGACAGGCCTCCAGGTTGGGGTCCTCAATGGGGAAATCGACAGGTTTCATTTCGGGGGGTTCACCCCCCAGGTTCACCTCGTCCATATTCCTCTGGGGAACCTCTAATGAATTGGTACTTGTTGGAAATGTGCGTGTACATGTAATGAAACCTGACGTGAAGTTTGTTTCTGTGTAATGCTTGTTATGTGCAGTGCTGCCATCTGCCACCAATTTTTCGAACTATGAGTGAATTGTGATTGAATAATTTACTTTTATCTATTGCTACTCTTTATTTATCTTTATATTTGTAGGCCTGTTGCTCTCTGTGGCGAGACTTAATACTACTACCGCAACTCTCACTTTCTTATCACACTTCTCACTACCTAATCCTGATCATCATGCTCTGTTATTGTTCGAATTTGTGTTCTCAAATAGTCGCTTGTTACTCGCGCATACAGTCATGGCATATCTCTTTTTTTCCCCCAGCAGCTGAAATTCCTACCCCTCATACTTTTAATTCCGAAAGTTGAAATCTTGGAAATATTGAAATAGAAATTTAAAAAAAAAAGACATTTATAAATGAAAATCAATCCGTGTTCGGGCTTCTTTTGTTTTTAGGCTAGTGGTGCAATTTTTTTGGGGGGGGGGGGCAGCGGGCCCCAGTGACTCCTTAAAAACTCACTTTTCATTTTGAAAATTTTGTATAAACCCTGATGCTCTAAAATCTTGCACAAGTCTTCAAATTGTTTCTGGTCAATCAGCTTCCGAGATAATCGAGGTTTTAGTGCAGGCATCTTCAATCCATTGCTCGTGAGCACCATGATGTTCCCTGGGGCACGTAGAGTGCTCGATGCTCTTGTCTGATTTGGTGCTCGCAAGCACTTGAGCGGCATTCCAATTAAACGCCTTATACAAATTGCATTCAAATATTAATATCCTGATTTCATGTATTTGTATGTCAAACATGGCGTAAGGATGCTCTTCTTTTGATGATGGGTACAGACAATGCTCGCTACTACTACTTCACCAAACACCAACTCTGGCCATATCGTTATATTGCAATTTACTGCCATTAGTGAGACGGGTTGGAAGTGAAAGTGCTGTCTATCGGTGGTCGCCTCGAGTTTGTTTGGGAAAATATCTTATCTATATCCTCCCTTGGGTTCGAACCCGGCACCCTGACAACAACCTTCACGATGGTAGACGAGCATCTTACCACCATGCCACTCGGGCACTGTGCTCGCTTCTAGAAACAGATTGAAGACCTCTGTTCTAGTGTGTGTCATCAGTGTTTTTCAATTTATTTCAGAAGTTATCATTATTTATACAGTCACACATTCAGAAATTTAGAAGGTTTATTGTACTATCTGAAGAGAATAACAAAAAGGATAAGAATTTTCAAATATCTTGCAGTACCCTTTTGCTTTATCTTGAGGCACTTCAGTGGCATCTTAAACTGCTGTGACACTTTGGTTAAGAGCCAACTATTACATTTAGTAAATTTTATCTTCAAAATATATCTCACACTGAATCCAGAGACCAATAGTATGGTACTATGAATGTGACTTGTCCAAAGTGGTAATTTAATATTATTTTCACAGAACTATTGCCCTGTGTCATATTTATGATTGCAGGGAAATATGTGAAATCTTTGGAGCTCAAGTTAAGGAATTTCTTTTCAGGTTCTGTATTTTTTGTAGCAATTTTATGCATTGCAGAGTTAATTTTTATATTAGAAAAGTCATAGTACACGTTTTCATCTCCTTGCATACAGCAGTAAAAATCAATTATAGTAGATGATATTCTGTATCTTTATAAATTTTTTCTGCTCCCTGACTCCTTTTATGCACAGATTGAAAACTTTCACTTGCACTGTTTCAAAATTTCAAACTTGAAATGTGTAGGATATGTGAGCTATATCTGTCTAAAAAGAGTGAATTTATAGTTAGTCTGTTTGGCAAATCAGTTGGTAAGGTTTCCAAGCTTTTATACATTCTCTCTTCAACTGTGTGTGGTGTCATCAAGTGGAAGTAGTTAACCCTTACAGCAGCAATCCCAAGATATTTCGTCAAACTTTATCTGCTTTATTTCAATCACCTGGAAATATCTCGGGTTCTTTTCTTTTATTTATTTTTATTACATTTATTTCTAATGGGGCAGCTATAATGCAGATCAGGAAAAATTTTAAGCCGCTTAAAGGGATAATGAGTGTTTCAGTACCATAGCCATTAAGGTTTTCAATTTAGCAGTATTGTATCTATCAATACAGCCTTAGTATACACAGCCTTTGTTGCAATCAGAGTTGCCCTTAGGGGTGTGTGACAGGTCTCGTGTTGAGCGGTGCCACACTTGCAGAATAAAATGAAAAAAGAAAAATTCTTTCCATTTTGAAGCTTCAATTATAGAAATGTTTACACAAATCAGTAAAGGCTTATGTAACACGGTGCTTGTTATATGTCATATTATGATAACACAAGTAACCCCCTTGGTAACGTTAACTCATGGGACTGAAAATTTTGTTAAAAGTGGGACTGTCCGCCACTTATCATATTCATAGTAAAATACTGTTTATTAAAAGCCCTATCCTGCTGGTTTCTTAAATGTATCCAAGAGATAGCTTTAAGAAGAGGTTTCTGCTAATGGAATGTCTGTTATGAAAAATTACACTGGAATAAGAAATTACAAAAAAAATATTCTAACCACACATGAATGGGCCCTGCAAGAAGTTCCACACTGTGTCCCGTGTTGGGTAAGGGTGACGTTGGTCACAGTTAAAAAATGATGCAGCACATCGCTGTCATGCTTCTATTGCACCAGTTATTTATACAAGAAGGAATCTGCTATTGTTGATCCAACCCATTTGATAGTAAAAGAATCCGCTCAATTCGCACAGTTAAAAGGTTTTGCAGGGATCAAGCTGGAACAATGTGGTATTGCAAATTACATAGCTTGATATTAGATAATGTCTTCCCCCATTCTGTATTCACAATGAGCATTGCTGATTGAAATTATATATATGCAGAGTTGCCAACTGCTGTGGATTGTACGTAGTTTCTACGGACGGCTGCAATGAGCTACAGGCAACACTCTCAATGCTATGGAAATTGGTTTTTAAAAAAATTTGGTCTTTGAGTTTCTTGTGGTGTTTTACTTATTTGGATGGCTGTTATATAAAAGGAACCAAGCCGTTAAATCAAAACTGAGAAAAGGCTATTTAAAGTTATCTTCAATTCAGTTATCTCTTCAGTTTGGTAGTTGGTTCAAGTGCACAAAGATGGCATCACAGCCTATACGTCACTTGGTTCTATTTAGATAAAAAAAAATCCCCTCTCTTTCAATTGTTAGATATCAGTATATCTCAAAAATGTTAAAACTGGCGCTTGGTTCCCTTTATATAAAAGTCGTTCATTTTTATTATTATTTTAATCAAATCGATGAATTTGTGTATGCACGTGAGAGGGGTTCGAGAGAAGACAAACTTGGAGTCAATCTGTAAAGCCAAGTCTAACCCCGTCACTCTACCAACACCACCTATAGCAGAAAGCCTCCACACGAAGCTTGTGACATCACTGAAGCTGTCCATTTCACCTAGTCATTGCATATACTGCCAAAAAAGGTAAAGATTTTACATACGTCAGCCTGTTTTATCCAATGGCTGCAGGTGAAATGGACGACTGCAATGACGTCAAAGCTTCGCTCTAAGACTTTCTGCTATAGAAAGTGTTGGCTCTATTTGATGCCCAAATGTGCAAAAACCTGTTTTCCATCAGAATTGCCCCACGCTGTGAATTAAACAGGTTTTTGAATGGTTCAGTGTGGCGGGTCCAAACCAGACTCCATTTGCATGGTCGAGATCTTGTGTTGGAATGTTTCGGCATAGGTGTTGTAGGAGCTCTGATACAAATAAAATGGGGATGGGAGGTCTAGGGTTGCTAGACATCCGTATATACGACCCACAAGGGCATATGCAGGTTGGGATTGCATTGAATATTCATGAATTATTAAAGGACTCCACAACCTCGGAATGTTGTTCCGGGAGGTGGTAGGGAGCTCATGTGGCTCAAGCCCTCCAAGTTCCAGTGCCACTGAGGTGCTATATTTAATGAACTTTGAATTAAAATTTAAAAAAAAAAAAAATTTGAGTGATTATTTTTTAATGCAACTGATTATGTTATCCTAGGGGGTACCCTCCCTCCATTTCGAAGTTGAGCATTACTGACAAGCTTTAAGTCAATGTTGGCATGTCTGTATATATAAAAAAAAACTGAGTTGTTCTTTTCACTGACGGTGACTTATCATATGGCAGTGTGGAATTGTCATCCATGTCAATAATAGATTTCTTTTGATTCCAAATAGCAGGTATGGTGTTGATGATATGATACAGCATGTCATATTTCTCTATTATTTCAGTATTGCCAGCAACCTGTAAAATCATAGAAATGAAAAATGGTCACATAAAATAGTTGGCAAAAGTCAGAAATATGCAAATACAGGGTGGGCAAAAAGTCTGTAGAAACTTTGAAAATTCATAAAAACTGGAAAAATAACTGAAATGAAAAACGGTTTGCAGGGTTAGCATTTGAATGAATGAGCATCGCTAGGTCATGGGAATGTTTTTAAGACAGGGAAAAAACTAAAAAACAGCCGATAGGTGGCATTGGTACAAGCAACTTTGGTGACAGACTTCTGGCAACAGGATATTTGAAATCTCGGGTGTATCAATCTGGTCCATCCAATCTGTTGGAACTGAACGATGTGATCCACTGAGAGGTGTCATGTATACATCCGGACCTGCGGCACTCTGCAGTTGCTGGATTTGGGATTCGCCTGCAATGTATCATCTCCTGTGGTGGTGGTGGATCATGTGGAACACATATTGCTGTAATAAATAATTTGGGGGCATTCTGTTCATTAATTTGCATATCTTTTCTTTGACTTGTGTACCTCAGTGCCACCTATCGGTTGTTTTTTGTAATTTTTTTCCTCTCTTAAAAAGATTCCTGTGACCTAGCCATGCTAACCCTACAAACCGTTTTTTATATGTTATTTTTAGGTTTTTATGAATTTTTAAAGTTTCTATGTGGACTTTTTGCCCATCCTGTATTTTATAAAAGTCAAGGAAAAGTCTGTGAAAGGGGAAAAAAATAAAAATTCAAAATTTTGGATCTTATTTACATATTACACTATGTTCTGTTACGTGGTGCATGTACGATTTCAAAATAAAGATTACATTCTTGGAACATGTAATATCTTTGTTTCAAATTTCATTTATCTTTGATTTCTTGCATGATGTATTTTTCCTTCAGGTATTGTGTTTATAAAGTGATTATAATTTTGTCGTTAGTCTCCCCATCAAACATGTGGGACACTGTACAAATTGATTTTTTTTCCAAATAATTCTTTTTTTTGTACAATATCATCATTATAGTACAGTCGACTTTTGCTGTAATGGCCCCAGAGTCATTCCATGAAAAACAGCCATTGTATTGAGAGGTTGTTATATCAAAAGTTAAAAAAAAAATTAGCAGCGTAAGAGAAAATTTTGTATTTGGACGGAACGAAAAAATTTATATTCATTTTGTTATATAATGTAAACAGTTACACACAATGAGAATTGTATCAGTTTAGAAAATAATAAAATTGTTGGCTTTGTTAAAAGTATAAGATCACAAAACAATTTTGTATGTATTGTAAACAGGTATAAAAATATTTCATTAAATAAAGTATAGCATATTCTATTGATCTTCAAACAATAAGTAATTTAACCTTACACCATAATACCATATTCAAAAATATAACAAATTTATTGTAAAACATATCTGATGAATACAATGCTTTTTCCAAAGAATATGTTGCAACAAAACTCCTCCAGGCCTGCTGGAAGCAGACTATAGAGTCCTTTGAGGTCACAGTGTTTGTGTTATACATTTGTTCATACGCATATTTTGTAATTTGTTTCAATTAAAAAAGTAGATATAAAAAATACAAAGTATGATTGTGGAGAGATATAGTGTATATTGTTATTAAGAAGTATTACTGTTTATATTTTATGCTTTTTTTTTATTGTTTAAAGTTTTAGTACATTTTTATTCTTATTTGATTTTTAGGAATGCTCCGATTCTACTGTACACTCAAATGAAGAACTAGACTTCCAGTTTGATGAAGAATTAGATATAATCAGTGGGGATAAGCATACTGAGTGGTAAGTCCGTATAAATCAATGGACCGTATTAATAAAAGTGAAGCAAAACCTTTTACCTTTTAGTAAAAGCAAATCCTCTTTAAGTTGATATTTTATTCAAGAATCAAAAATGATGAGTCTGGTCAGTAGCTGACTCATCAGCAAAGTAAAAGCATGTTCTGTGTTTTGTTCCACTGGCTGAGGTGATGAACGAGAGAAAAGTATAAAAATAATAGCCTCGGAGAAACACACATAATTCTGATTTTAAAAACTTCGATGATTCTTTTAGAGTAATAAAACAGTGAAGAAGTTTTTTTTGAAGAAAATAATTTGGAATGACCAATAGATTAATTTTTAGATGAAAAAGTAGAATCTTGAGGCAGTGCGCTTTCATCACTGAAAAAAAAATTACGATATGGTCGAGATATTTAGTCGATCCTGGATATTAAAATGAAATTGGTGAAGAACGGGAATAAAATTATAATCAATTAGTTGATTAATAAAGTTGAGTTATTTCGCTTGTTGGTAAATTAGACTTGAGATATGCTATGAAGAGAGTCTTGATTTCTTGAATATGTTTTTATTGGAAGAACGTAGGTGTTGGTAGAGGACATGTTCAAAGCTTTAAAATTTTGAACAGGATGGATGGACCATATATTATTTATACCCTGAATTATTTATGGTGAAATCTTGTTTATAAATGATCAAGAGGTCAAGTCAAAGGGTCGTATATATGTGTAAGTCAAAAAGCTGAGACTTTTTTAAAAAAAATGACCCACTCCCATAGACATACAAAATATTATAAATTCAATGTATTTGATTGAATCTTCAATTCTGTTATAAAAAGAAATATCATCCTAACCATACTCAAGGGGGAAATAATTAAGTCACATTTTAAATTACTTAAAGAAATAAAATTTCGCAGAACATTACCCTTGAGACACAGTATTGGGTAAAAAAAACATAATCTTCTCAACTATTTCCCAACTTGTGAACTGACATTTTTTTGCAGTAGGCCCTATATGATTTCCAACTAGCAGCCTAGGGGTATATTATGCAGATGTCGTTATGCCAGAGTTTCAAACGTGTTCGAGGTATGCAGTGCATTGTGGGATAGATTCATGTCAACATTTTTGAAAGGTTGATTTTTCTCACAACGTTACTAGCGATCTTCATTATCTTCATCGCTATGCCAAGCATTCTCTAAAGAGAATTGGAGAAATCACTCGTTGAGTTCATGTTACGGAAATAAGTAGCCGCTGATGCGTACATTTTCAAATTTCATTTTCATTTTGAAAGCGAGAGCAATGGAGACAAATTAGTAGAATTGAAAATTATTTACTCACTAATTCATGAAGTTGTCATTATAATGAATAATAATTCTCTGAATTACATTACTTAATTTAGTAACATGTTTCAGAGTCAGCATTATCGTTTAAAATGTTATCTAATTATACATACTGATTGGAAAAATTATTCACAGTGATATATATACACTGCTGGCCACCGTAAATGCAACACCCTGAAGGAAGCATGCAAATAATATGAAATTTACAACATGCATTAGCGGAGGTGAGATATGCAAATGATTAGAATTTCAGCGCAGGTGCACATCACGCGCGCCTGTGGCGCCACTTCAAAGCGCTATTTAAGGCTTGGAGATTTCGACGATTTGAAGTACGGCAATTGTGCTTTTCTTGTCGTTTTTTCAAAAAAACGATCAATTATGCCTCGTAGAAAACAGCGATCATCTTTTGATCGAGTATCCGAGTTCGACAGAGGAAGGATAGTGGCCTACCGAGATTGTGGATTATCTTTCAGGGAAATCGGTAGTCGTGTTGGACGAAACCAAACAACTGTAATGCGGATATGTGATCGTTGGATGCAGGAGGGTACGACGGACCGACGTGTTCGATCGCATCCACCTCAGTGCACCACTTCACGTGATGACAGGCGTATTGTGCGTATGGCAGTGACGGATCGCTCAGCCACATCACGAACCATAGCACAGCACATTAAGTCTGTACCGCATCATCCAGTGTCTACCATCGTACCATTCGACGCCGTTTACAGCAGAGTGGTCTGTCCGCAAGACGTCCATTGCTTCGTCTACCCTTGACGCAGAACCACAGACGTCTCCGCCGCCAATGGTGCGATGAAAGAAGGATGTGGACGGCACAATGGAACGAAATTGTCTTTACTGACGAGTCACGCTTCTGTCTGCAACACCACGATGGTCGGATTCGAGTCTGGAGACACCGTGGAGAGATGATGCTGAACAGCTGCGTTATGCACCGCCACACTGGTCCTGCACCGGGTATTATGGTATGGGGCGGTATTGGATATCACTCTCGCACTCCTCTAGTACGCATTGCCGGTACTTTAAAAAGCCAACGCTACATCTCCGAGGTGTTGGAGCCAGTTGTCCTTCTTTACCTTCAGGGCTTACCCACAGCCATATTTCAACAGGATAATGCGCGACCACACGTGGCACGCGTTGTCCAAAGGTTCTTCGTCAATCGCCAGATTGAATTGCTTCCCTGGCCAGCTCGCTCTCCGGATCTTTCGCCGATAGAAAACATGTGGTCCATGGTTGCTCAACGATTGACCCAGATTACATCCCCAGCTGCCACAACAGATCAACTTTGGCAACGCGTGGAAGCTGCTTGGTCTGCTGTACCCCAAGAACACATCCAAAGTCCCTTTGAATCAATGCCGAGGCGTGTGGCAGCGGTGATCTCCAACAATGGCGGCTACTCTGGCTACTGATTTTGGCAGGAACCACACGTCACAGAAGTCTATAAATTTAATCATTTGATGCTTGGTCAACATGTTATCTACAAAATAAATATTGTTGCGATATCTCTTGTCTTTCTTGGTGTTGCAATTAGGGTGGCCAGCAGTGTATATATCATTATAAAAATTAGTCGCCACTTCATTCTCCTTACGATCTTCAGACTCTTCTCTAAACAAGAATTTGTGAGACACCATTGGCTATTGAATGCTCTTCCTTCCATGCAAAACTGAGACAAACTGTAGTCTCATTTTCATCACATGAAAAGAGAACCCCACCATCACATTGGAACTCATCCAAGTAATGCCAAACAGGGTGGCAGGATCCAAACTATGATATGGTAGTCTCTTTCATGTTACACTATGTTCTGTTATGTAGTGCATTTACTATTTCAAAATAAAGATTACACATTATATTGGAACATGTAATATCTTTGTTTCCAATTTCATGCATTCTTTGATTTCTTCCATGTTGTTGTATTTTTCCCCCAGGTATTGTGTTGATAAAGTGATTATAATTTTGTGTTTAATCTCCCCATCCAAACATGTGGAACTTTTTTTTCAAATACTTTTTTTTTGTACAATATCATCATTATAGTGGTGACTCATGCTATGATAAATCTCTACAATATTTTTTCTCAAATCTTGCTCAGAAATGTCTTTATTCTAATGTTAAACTCATCTCAATATAAGGATATTATTTTACTGGTAAAAATCTCTATCGATATATATTTTCAAGACATTTTGAAATCACTGATACTTTTTGTTATAGTGAATTATCTTGTTCAAAATTGATGGCAATATATTTTTAAACTCATTTCCAGATATTTTTTTTCTTCTTGATTCGTTTAATAACATCAGTATTTTGTAACACATAATTTTTATCAGTGATAGTGTTAATGTTGTCGGTATTGCTACTTTCCGTGCAGTACACAGAAGTGTAATGCAGTAAACACCCTTACACACACACACAGTACACTGTATACTCTGTGCACTAAGTACAGTATGAAAAGTCTAAAATTTTATTGATAAACAAATAAATTTTCTTAATCCTTGACTATTTTTTGGTTAGAGTATGAACACCGATTTGAAAGAGATGTCAACGGTGTAAGTTTGGTAGCACTTCCTTTTTAATATTGTGTGAAACAAGCAAACAAATTTTCCAATTAATGATGTAAATAAAAGGTGTGAACAAACTTGTTCTTGATTTTATTGTAATATGCAGACGATAAATAAATATGTAAAAATATGAGAATTTTTGTCAGTTGTTTTGAAAATTGAGCATTATAATGTTCAAATGTAATAATTTAGAAAATTACCTCTGCAAGTTTCATGGTCGTGCATAGCCTACCTATTTCTCAGCCATTTGACAAAAATAAAAAGGATCTCAATGAATTAAAAATATATAGCCTACAAAAATTATTTTGTGTGTGTTTTCCCTGAACACAAAAATATAATACCAACGCACGTGCTGCAGCATTTGTTGGTAGTGATGGTGATTATCAGCAGCAGAGAAAATTATCTGATTGGCCTATTCTTTCATTAACTAACGCTAGCCTCTGCCCAGGCAGTTTTTCGTAAAATTGATAACGACAACCCATCGGGTGGTGAGAAAAATTAAGTTTTTAACAATGGTAGTTTTGGTTTGCGTTAGACAGGTCATTGAGAATTTGCATCAAGTGCATGACATCACTAACGACTTCGTTGTATAACTACTGTTGCGTAATAGACCTCCAGCCTGGTCTGTGATTTTGTTTCTCTGCTTTATAATCATTTTCAAAGTTGACGCAGGGATATTCAACTGTTTTGCTAGATTAATTTTAAATATTTCAGACAAGAATGGGTCTAATTGTGATGAATACTTTTTGCAACTACGAAGGAAGTGTGATTTCCTGCTAAATAGAATTCTGTTCCTGGTGAAATGTAAGTTGGCGGGGATCACCCTGAATTTTTTAACCTATCCTGCGTGCTAGGGAAAACCCCTCCTGTAAGTAAAAGGCTTAATCATAGTAAACATATCCTAATTTGTTGTCTCGTACAAGATCTCTGGAGTGCACTATAGCCTCCATCAATTAACGTTTGTATTTGTCCCATTTAGTAGCATTTCAACGCGAGAGCTTTTACTTTCTTCGCCATTCTCCTCTAGCTTAGAGCAAAATTCATTCTGTCGTACTGTGAAAGTCCAAACACCATCAGGACACCCTCAACAGGAAATTTTCCTAATTAGCAGCTAATATGGTTTCCTTGTCTGTATTCCCATCAGTAAACAAATTTAAAATATTTAAGTTAACTGGCAACCAAATAACAGGAATGCTAACTAAAGTCTTAGAACTGAGAATTAATTGTATACTAATATCATAAACTGAAGAGCCAAAAAAACTGGTACAGGCATGCGTATGCAAATAAAGAGATATGGAACCAATCAGAGTACGGCGCTGCGGTCGGCAACGCCTATATAACACAACAAGTGTCTAGCATAGTTGTTAGATCGGTTACTGCTGCTACAATGGCAGGTTATCGAGATTTAAGTGAGTTTGAACGTGGTGTTATAGTCGGCGCACGAGAGATGGGATATAGCATCTCCGAGGTAGCGATGAAATTTGGATTTTCACGTACCACCATTTCACAAGTGTACTGTGAATATCGGGAATCCGGTAAAAAATTAAATCTACGACATCGCTGCGGCCGGAAAAAGATCATGCAACAGGTGACAGGTACGTAAGCAGTGCCCGAGTGGCATGGTGGTAAGATGCTCGTCTACCATCGTGAAGGTTGTTGTCAGAGTCCCAGGTTCGAACCCAAGGGAGGAGGATATTGATAAGATATTTTCCCTAACGAACTCGAGGCGACCACCGATAGACAGCGCCTTCACTTCCAACCCATCTCACTAATGGCAGTAAATTGCACTATAGCGATATGGCCAGAGTTGGTGTTTGGTGAAGTAGTAGTAGTGAGCATTGTCTGTACCCATCATCAAAAGAAGAGCATCCTTACGCCATGTTTGACATACAAATACATGAAATCAGGATATTAATATTTGAATGCAATTTTTGAGGACTGGAAACACGTTGCCTTGTCTGACGAGTCTTGGTTCCAATTGCTTCAAGCTGATGGACGTGTATGGGTATGGAGACAACCTCATGAATCCATGGACCCTACATGTCAACAGGGGACTGTTCAAGCTGGTGGAGGCTCTGTGATGGTATGGTTCGTGTGCAGTTGGCGTGATATGGGACCCCTGATAAGTCTAGATACGACTCTGACAGGTGACAGGTACGTAAGCATCCTGTCTGATCACTTGCACCCATTCATGTCCATTGTGCATTCCGACGGACTTGGACAATTTCAGCAGGACAATGTGACACCCCACACATCCAGAATTGCTACAAAGTGGCTCCAGGAACACTCTTCTGACTTCAGACACTTCCGCTGGCCACCAAAATCCCCAGACATGAACATTATTGAACATATCTGGGATGCCTTGCAACGTGCTGTTCAGAAGAGATCTCCACCCCCTTTTACTCCTATGGATTTATGGACAGCCCTGCAGGATTCATGGTGTCAATTACCTCCAGCACTACTTCAGACATTAGTTGAGTCCATGCCACGTCGTGTTGTGGCACTTCTGCGGGCTCGCGGGGGCCCTACACGATATTAGACAGGTCACTAGTTTTTTTTGGCTCTTCAGTGTATAAACTTGGTATAAAAAAATCCTTAAAGATGTATTCTCTGCATGGATATATTTAATAGCGAATTATGAAAATTGTGCTTGGGATAGGGTAAGCAGGGCTCCCACTTGTCCTACTTTTCCTATTTTTTGGTAAAATTTTGGTTCTACTTTTGTCTTACTTTCTAGTTTTTGTTTTACTTTTCCTACTTTTTTTGCCAAATCCTATCGACAAAATTTGTGTAATTGATTTTGATTGAGCAGGGAATCATTGATATATTGCCAAATATTACAAATGTTGGAGAATGCAATTAATGATTCTGCCAAAGCAGAAATTATATTTTTAAGGTTGTTTGGGGGTGTACGTGGACCATTTGGTTAATTAATTTTTCATTTGCTTAGTTTGAGGGATCAACAAGTATAGTAGTCATTAAAAATTCTGTCTGGATGGGAAAAGTAATTTTGTATTTATTACTTCATGGTATTGGACAGTAACTAACATTCATCATTTAAAATTATGATGCAAATAGGTGAAACAACAGTTTGCATTACAAAGCAGTTGGATACATAGGCCTATTCTAGGTTTGGTGATTCTGATGCTGCCCAATAGCATTCAGTTGTCTTGTGTATTTTTAAAGCATGAAGAGGCATAAACAATGTTTACAATGCTCAGCAAAAAGCTAGAAATGGAAGTGCTTTATTTGTCAAAAATTATTAATAGAGTCCGGATTATATGCAAATGCATATGTGCATATTTTGGCTTTTTTTAGCATTAATGCGTATAAATGCATAAAATCAAAGAATTTTTAGTATTAGTGCATATTTTTGAAGGTTTATTTAAGCTCACTCTTTTTTTTATCATTATTCAAATTAATATTGTTCATAATATTTTCATAACAATGGTTTTTTCCCCCGCAGGTGAAATGTAGCGTATTAATACATATTTATAAAATATTTTACGATTATTAATAGTTTTATTGTAAGGCTATTTTTAGAGATATGTCAAAGTGTTAAATTTTTTTCAGAAATAGTGTCGAAATTCTTTTGTTAATGCTATTTTTGTTATTGAGCAGCTAGAATAAATTGAAAATTAAAAAATGGCTGAATAAAAATATGTAGAGATATTTGCATATGCAATGTATGTATATGAGGGAATATTTTTTGTAAATGAATACATATGCACTAAGAAATAGAAAACATGCATTTTAATAACACATGTGCTTTTTTGCATTAATTTTTTTAAATGCATATTTTCTCATTTTTTATGCATATTTCGGAATTTTTGACTTTTTCAAGATTTCGAATGCATGTTCTGGGGTGTTTAATGTATATTTTGGGATTTTCAGTGCACATTTTGTATTTTAAGTGTATTTTTGCATTTTTAAGTGCATATTTTTGCATTTTTAAGTGCATATTTTTGCATTTTTAAGTGCATATTTTTGCATTTTTAAGTGCATATTTTTGCATTTTTAAGTGCATATTTTTGCATTTTTAAGTGCATATTTTTGCATTTTTTTAGTGCATATAATTTGGGCTCTAATGATTACACTGGCATTGAATAGTAAAATGGGAACCAATCTCTTTAAAAAAGGATGGAGAACGCAGTAAAACTTATCTGATTCACCTTGCCTTATTTACATCAGATCTTGTAATTCACACATTTTTCACTGCACCTTTGAAAGTGGTCTCGAAAGAGCCATTATTCTTAAAAAACGTATGTCTTCAAAATTTGCTGTGCATTGTCGAAGAGAGTTGACAGACTCTGCATTTTGGAAGAATCCAAAAAAAGAATGTAATATATATGAGGAGAGACAGAAAAGAATTATCTGTGGTTGCTAGTACACCGTTTTGGCTAAAAATTGGTTTTGTAACCAAGTCATTTTGCTTTGGCTTGAGTTAGTCTTATAGGATACTGTGAAAGTGCTATGAAAAAAAAGTTCAAAATTAAAAAAAAACTTTTTTTAGGCATTTTTTTCATTATGCTATGATTATGTTGTCTAAGTTAACCCTCCCCTGTCCTACTTTTTAGTCCTGCGTTTTCCTACTTTTTCTAATTTTTTAAGTGGGAGCCCTGGGTAAGCCATCGATCCTGGTTTATCTTACTGTGCACCCCAACTACCCTCGCTGCGAGAAGTAGAAATCCTGACAGAAAGTAGGAAATGTGGCGTATTTGATGAAAACTAAATGTTAATATAAATAAATTATTAACTAATTAAATATTTCAGGATCTCATGGAGATACTGTAGTGGTAAATGTTGGGAGACTCTCAAGCCCATGCGCCGGATACAAGTTTACACTTAAAGAGAGGCTCCACTGTAATTTATTTGGGGAGTATCATAAACACTGAAATTTTCCACAAAATATTGAAATTTTATCATAGCATAATCAATTTCTTAATATTTAAAAATTTAAATAATTAAATTTTTGTATATAAAATTTTTAATTTTAATTGATGGTAATTATAATAATTAAATAATAAAATATTAGTATATGAAATTAAATAATAAAATATTAGTATATGAAATTAAATAATAAAATATTAGTATATGAAATTAAATAATAAAATATTAGTATATGAAATTAAATAATAAAATATTAGTATATGAAATTAAATTTTAATTTTGATGATCTTTTCGAAATGATAAAAAAATAATTATTTTTAGTAAACTGTGCATACACTTTTGCTTATTTTTCTTATTTTATGTATAAGACAAAAAACCTACATATAAGATAGCAAGGAACATGTGCAGTGAAGAATCGACATTGCGACTAATTGACTCTGTGATAAATGGACATCACGACGATTTGACTGTGTGATGAATAGACATGGCGAATTGGTTACATGACAAACTGATACTGCGAAAAAATTGTACTGCAACAAATTTGTACTATGACAAATTGAGGCACGATGAGTTGAGCATGACAAATTGACCGGCTACGACACTTGTGGATACTTAAATTTGTCTAAACACTTATTTTATAAAAAGGAAATAAATAACTGTTCAGTTAAAGCTTTACAATACCTCATCAACTGCTTGCAAATTGTTATCAAATTGCTACACATTTTTCAGAAATGCTATCAGGCATGTTTCTTTTAAGGAGGTCGAAACGTATGAACAGCTATACAAACGTCACAAACATGTGTTTCTTGAAATTTAATTGGTTACATTATTCAACAGAATAAAAGTAGCAATAGTAAAAACAAATGATATCACATGAGAATAATCAACACAAATGTCCTCCATCTTGTTTTCAAAAAACACTCGCAGCAGCAGAGAATAAAAGAAGCAACACGTGATCCTTATTGAAGAATCAGCATCAAGCTCATAATTACTCGTTAACCTCTGTTGACTTGAAACAGCTGCTTGCTGGTTTACCCGAGAATACTTATCTTCTCTAACATGCAAATTAGCATTCATCCCAATGTTAGCTGATTGACCGTTTGGCAGCCGCTTCGTGAATATGGCCACTAGAGCAATTGCTACTCGTAAATGTGATATAGACCCTCGTGTTCAATTCACAGCCGAATTCAAAACAAGTAATGAACTATTTTTCTTGGACCTATTAGTAACTAAACAGAAATAACATTTCCAAACCTTTGTCTATCGTAAGCTTTTTTTGGTCTCGCTACCCACTCATTTTAGATCTTCTCATCCTATGCAACAGAAACTCCTGGCATTTCGCATTTATGTAGGGAGAGCGTTTAACATCTGCTCAGATCGAAACACATTAGACCATGAAGTTGAAACCTTCAAAGCAATTGCTAAAGACCGGGTTCAACACTAAGATGGTTGATGAAATGAGTAGAAAATTCGTGGAACCAGCAAGAAGAACCACTTTAGAAATATTACAGAGGGGCCTCTCAGTTTGAAAGTGTAGTTATACCATAAAATCCACTAGTTTCACTCAAGATCAAACTGATTCTCAAAAAGTTTAACCTAACAACCATAGATGTGCCTACTAAAAACTTTTGTTTCAAATTTCCCTAAAGATGCTATACCACAGAATAAACAATGGGGCATTCATTATTTTCCATGTGGTGATTACCCGCTTGGTTACATAGGACAAACAAGGAGATCCATTAAAGACTAGATTAAATAAGCATACTTGCTGTGTTAAAAATGAAGAATGTTTGAAATCTACCATCACTGCTCTCTACCGGCAAGAAGGCTAGAGATTCAAATTTCAGGAAGTGAGAGATTTTCATAAAGTCCATAGCAGATTTATATATATAGACTTCTACAAAGGTACATACATTTGGCCCTTCAAAAATAAATTAGTGAATGACACTAAATCAACACCACTGGTTACAGCGCCATAGCTTGAATTCATTATGAGCGAGAATTCTAAGGAAATTTTAATACACCGATCAGATAGCTTCATTTTGCAAACAGCCAATCAGGATGTTGCAAAAGACTTACATGCAGGCACTCTGCTTCATTCTGGTCATGACATTAGACTTGGGCAGACGTATGTATTTTTTGTTCTGTGGTCAACCAAGACTGAAGACTTGATAATCAATCTGAGTGGGATACTGGGTCAGCATGATATTTTTATCTACTGAGCCTGAGGACGACACCCATTGCGTGTCGAAATGCATTAGAAGTTTTTGTATTTGCCTTATTTAAAGAAAAATTTGTTTGTTACTTTAATTCTAAAAACATTTTAACATATTGTTGTTAATTGATTTAAGTGGAAGAAAAACTTGTCTCTAATTATTGTCATCAAAACATTGATTCAAATATCAATGTTTGGAAACACTAAAAATAATCCAGGTATGCAAAATCTTTAGGAGAACAATATAAGAAAACTCGAGATTTAAGCAACGGTGATGTGGTGTGAATTACGGTTATTTAAGTATAAATTGTAATATGATTTTTAAAAATTTAATGTTTGCAGTTTTTCTCAAGAATGGTTATTATATAGCAAACAAAATGCAATTAAAACCATTGCATTTTTGTGATATTTTCTTTGAGGTGTATGGGGGGAAAGGCACTTTCAGGGAAGTTTCAGTTGTAAGATTTCTGCCCTTATACGACGTTTTGATGTGGTTTCTTGAACGTCGTATAAACACAGTTCCATTTTGTGGTAAAGAATCTAGAGTGGGAAAAATAACCTCTGGCAAGTTAGAAAGTTGAGCTTTTCTCTGTCTTACGATTGCTATTTGGGATTTGTTATTCAGAAAAGCGATAAGAATCCGAAATCATGAAGCTCAATTGGGGATCCTAAAATGAAGGGGGGCCACAGAATGCAAACAAACAATTCAAAAGTTCATCATCCTTGGAGGAAGACCCTCGTAAAATTTGCATGTATGTCTTGAGTATCGGGGACACGGATTCCCATGGAGTCGTCTTGACTCTGTTGTTGTCTAAGGAATTTGTGTGTGAGAATAGGAAGAAGAAAAGAAAGGAACTCACACAAATATTGGTTGTCTCCTACAGGTGAAATTATCCCAAATTTTTTTAGAGTACACATTCTGGACAAAAATCAATATAAAAATTTGCATCAGGTTAAATAGTAACAAGAAAATTTTTGAAGCTATCAGGGTTCCAGGATTTTTGGGGTTCCATCACTTTTGATTCTGTGGAACCCCAAAAATGCTCTCATGGAACCCCAGTTGGAAAACCCTGCCCTAGATTCACTTGTGTCTAAATTTTTACTGGAAATTGTGAGTACAAACATAGGGTTTACATGAAAACCCTAATTTCAGAACAATTTACAAGTATTTTTTTAGAAAGTAGAAAAAAAAAATTTCTAAAGTGTAGTGAACGTATGCCTGTGTATCACCACTAATCGTGATTTCCATTAGCTCTTTACTTTCTTTGATTGGCCTCAGCTACAACCAGGAGATTGTTGGTGATTATTATCACTTGATGTTTTTAATATCAAAAATTTTCCATACAACCCCTGTAAATATTTAATAATAGGCAGGGTTGTTTGGTTTAAACCACAGTTTTAACCAAGTGCTTTTTTTCAAAAAATCGCATGAAATTTGCCTTTATATAATTTTTTTTCCCTTATAAAATATACATTTATAGATACACACCCTAAAGCAGAATGTTTTGCGATGTTCTGCAACGAGTCCTCAGTTAACTGAAAATGTTCTGCGATAAAACTTTGCATATACATAATAGCGTTTTTCTACACTTTTCTTAAAATTCTTCCAGATTGTTCTGCGACGTACGTCGCACATTTCGGCATATTCTGCTTTGAAGAGATACATATTTTTTAATGTAGGGATACACTTTGGTAAATTTTCAAGTGGTATAAGTGGTCTTTTTTTTCAAAAAATTGCATAAAAGTGGTCTGAATATATATATTTTTTCAGTTATACACAGTAGCCAAAATTTCTCATTCTTACCACATCTTCTAACCTTGGGCTACATTTCCATGCTCTTATCTTTATGTATAAATGAGAATCTCATTACACATTTTGTATGTAGTGGTGTGTGTATCATCTTGTACCCCCTTCTCAAAGAAGCAACAACAGTGGCTTTGTTATTATCACCTGCTGGTCTTATAATCTAATAAAGACACCAGCTCCCCCTAAAGAACAAAGACCAGTGTAGGGTTGTTTATTACCTCACAGACATTTTCTTTCCATAAGAAACAGCACATCTCTCTCACAACAGCATATCTGTATATCAGAGCCTTAACCCTTTAAGCCTGACCAATCATGCGGGTGAGATATTTACAAAAATTCATGCTTTCAATATTTTCCCAGTCTGAAACGAATACTATCCTATGTCCATTTTTTGTCAATTTTGAAATATTGTATTCTTGTAGTTCTCATTCTGTAGTTTAGGGCCATTGTATTGTATTTTAGCTAAAATAATTTTCTAAAAAATATCTCAAAATTGACTGAAATGGACTTAAAATAATATGGTTCTGAGGTACAGATATATCACCACCAGGCTTAATATTTAATAATTTTTTTATACTTTCACCATTACCCCACCTTATTAATCAGCTTCCTAATTAAGTATATTGAAAGCAACTGTGAAAAACACATCTCTTATATGATTAATAATTAGAATTTTCAAACTCTAAGATAATTTCTAGAGTTAAGTTATAATTGAATTGCAAAAGTTGCTTTCTTATTAAAACTTGAAATATTCACGGATTAATTAATATGGTAATGGTTTTGATTACATTAATAAATTTTTTTTAATTATTAGGAATTTCATTTAAAACAGTGAAAATCCTCTAAGACGGCCACTCGACGTTCCGCAAAAATGTGGCTGTCTGTAGAGGTTACCGCCGAAGAGGAATTGTGTAACAGGGAGAAACACATTTCACAGGGGGCGTGTAAAATAACAGTTTTCAATGTCACAAAAAAAAAATCCAGTGTTTAGTTTATTTATAATGCCCGAAAAACAGCTATATATATAGTGAAACTTCGCTATAACAATACTCAATATAAATCACAAAAAAATGGTATTTTTCAAATCTTGTTTGGAATAATCTATCAGCCTGTAATGTTAAAATTGTCTCAATACAACGATATTCTTTACTGTGATAAAACCCTCTATAACAATATTTTTTGGGAGCATTTTGAAACCACTACACCATTTATTGTTTTCATTTATTTTTTGCTCAAAATATCCTTCAGTATATTTTTAAATTAATTTCACATGTTTCAGTTCTGAGGACATAGAATAATATCGGTATTGGACATCACCAAAAGTGTTCGGTATCACTGCTTTTTGTATAATACACGGAAGTCTATTAAGATAAACCTCTTCACAGGAGCAATACCCATATGTAACTGAATTTATTTTATCAGCTAATCAATAAACATTTTGTAACAAATAAATACCTGAAAGCATATCTTCTGGTGATACTAAAAATGTTGATTAAGAGAAGTTGCCAACATCAGCATAAATTTCACTCATGATAATATTGCCTCTCGATATGATGATATAATTCCTTTACAAAGATATTTTTTCTTTGTCTGGTATCATGATGTATATTGAGGTTTCACTGTATTTTGTATTTTATGCAGAATTTCAAATACCAGATAATCCAATCAATTCCTTAATCCTTATTACAAATACAAATGCCACAACAGACAAAATGGCTAATGAGGTAGGTGAAAAAAGAAGCCTATATATATACAGTCAAACCTCGTTAGTGCGTCATCCTGTTAACACGTCACTCCACTTACCAGATCACTTTTTGGAAGTCCCAATTATCTTCAGGTAGGAATTGGCACAGCTATGGCTTACTCCGTTTAACGAGTCACTCCGCTTATCAAGTCATATTTTTGCTCTTCCAAGAGTGACTCATTAACGAGGTTTGACTGTATATATAAAAATATGTGGATGTCAAATATATATCTAAACTAAATCAAAAATTCATCAAGAGCAGTAAAAAAACCAATAATTATGATAAAATATAAATATACTGCCCATAATAAATTATGGTTGTTTCATCTAAATATAGATAGCTTCTCGATTTATCCCAATATGTTTATCATATTTATTTTTAAACATGTCAATTGTGTTTGAATTCATGCCCCCGAAGGTAAAATTCCATTTATTCATAACCCTATTAGAGAAAAAACTCCCTGCAACACCATAACCAGACCTGCCAACTCTCCAGATTTGGGTGGGAGACTCCAGATTTTTCATCCTTTCTCCTGCTCTCCGGATTTGTTAAAATTTCTCTGGATTTTGGCAGAAAATTAGATTTTACGCAAGCTTTCACGTCGAGATGTCAATGATTGCTGTCATCGTTAGGGAAAACACCCATAGAGGACAGCCATGATCATTTCCATTGAGCAGCCGTAAAAAACAGTCTTGGCGACAGCATTTAAGCAACTGGCAAAGATGTGACTTAGTTTACGTAGCGGTTATTGGCAATAATTTATCAGGGGTAAGCCCTTGGTTTCCGAAATTCCTGTATAATCATTATTGTATTCCATTAACAGCCATGCGGTAAGCACGAGTTTTTTTGTCAGCAGCTTTGTATTTTAAAGTTTTTAAAATTGTTTCCTCCGATTAAATATGTCTTCAGAAAGAAAATAAAACTATATAAAGCTAAATATAAAGCTTTCAAGAGTTCATTAAATCCAAGATTATCAATCACTGATAGCATCCACGAAAGGAAACACTTATGTTTTATGAACTGTATGTAGATGTGATTTCTCTATTCTGCATGAAAAGACTGACATAGAATTATATTCTTCTCAGGGGCAATGCAGAACCTGCCTTGGGGGTGGGGGCAGAATGGAACTTTTTCTTGATTGATAAAAATTTTTTTAATTTTTTTTGATCGAGTCTATGAGTGCCGGAGGGGGTACCCCTCTTTCGGGAGAATCTCTGTATTTCTAAATTCCAAAAGTTGGCACGTCTGCATAACCTAGAACCTTACCAATCAATACTGGTGTCCCCTTGTCAAAGCAGTTGATCGATCCAGGATCTGTTCTTTTCTTATAGCGAATACTGTACATGTTCCTCACATTTGTTTCACGCTCTCATTGTTGTTCTGAATCTCTGCATACTAGGGAGAAAGTATCTGCAAAGCCAAAACTTCCACATCCTTCACCTATTCAGTAAAGACCATAGGTTATTTGTCTGGTTTACCTCGTCATCCCGGGAGCAAAAGTGTCTTATCAGCTAGCAGCAACCATATAGCATTAGCCTTTGCCATCCTATTTACAAGTGTTTCCAACCTGATAAAACAACTTTTTTTTAAACTCTTGCCTATAAGGAAGTGGCCCATAGACAGGTTGGCCCCTGACAGCATGCAGAAGATGGCTGCAGAATAGGGGTGATTTTTTTTTTATTTTGTTGGCTGCAAATGGAAGTTGGCCGGGGAAATAGAGGTGGCCACCTACGGAAGTTTCATTGTACATGCTATTTAAACCAAACAAAAAAAAAAGTTTTTTACCAACCCTTATAATGAGCAAGGAAACCAAAATGGCAATTTTTTCATTACCAACTAAATGATTAAGGTGATTTAGACTCATGAGAATAGAATGACGGGAAAGAAAAGGCATATGCTGGGAAAAAAGTATTTGAAAATGAGTTTATTTCGGGAAAAGGTATTTAATATTCAAACAATGATTTGCGAGAAATATAAATTTTGTTGGTTGTTTAACATTAATTGTCATTATTGTATGCATTTCTTTAGGTCTGATGATTCAGATTACGAATTCAGTGATCATGAAGTGAACAAGATTATCATTGTCTCTCAGGCATCTCCTTCAAGGAAATGTGAAAGTGATGGTGAAACTAGTGATAAATTAAATCAAGCCAAACTAACTAAAGATATTGCAAATATGATTGATGATGGCTTGTATTGCTATGAACAGGATTTGTGGAAAAGAAGGAAGCCAGTATGTATTAATTTATTTGAATTAAGCATATATCTACAGCTTTTCATTACTTTTACACAGCAGTAAAGTCTTTCTATATCCAAAACAGCCAAAATATTTTTTTACATGTGCATATTCATAGATATATGCAGGCTGATAGTGGGTTTATAAGGTCAGTGACTACATAAATAGTGCAAATACAGTAATTTCTGAGCTAGTTTTGTTAGATTTTTGTGAAGTTATATGATTAAAATAACATTTTTGAACGTTTAGGTCTTCAGGTTCAAAGCCTTGTGTTTTAGCTATACACATGTATTTCTTGTGTCTGAAATTTTTCTTTCCCAAAATGGGTTTTCTAACATCTAATTAGAGTTCTACATAGTTTAAGCGAAAATTCCACTAAATAGGTTCATTAAAGAACATTTATTCATAAAAAAATTCTGAACAGACACATGCCAATTTTTTTTTATTCACCTTGACAAAAAATAGTCAAACAATTTATATCCAGGTCTCAGAATATTAACAAAAAACAACACCCAGAGATACTACTCTACTCAAATTTATTGGGTCCTGGAATCCAGGTTATGGCAAAATCTGAGACATTTCTGAGTGAAAGTGGGTCCCTCTTGAAAAAAAAAATTGAAGTGTGCCCCTCCACCACACCATTTACTGGTATCCCTATGAATCAAACAAATAATCATTTCTAAAAACATGTTCAATCCAAAGGTTCATTAAAAAAGGTTAATTTACCAGCTTATAATTAGGTTCTTTTACTTTCATTGTCTACTGGTGGAGAAAGTTTTCAAAATAACCCATAAACACTGATAATTCAATATATACAATTGATCCTCGATTTTACAATCCTCCAATTTACAGACACATGCTTTTTTTACGAACTGTCCAGAACAGCATGCCATAGAGCTAAAGGTTTGAATTCACTCTATTTTTTACGAACTCTTTATTTCTATAACTCTCTATTTTACAAACTTTGTTTTTCTTTTGCTATTTTATTTCCAATTATTTTATTCTTCTAGCTGCCTCTGAATTCATTGTACTGTAGTAAAAAGTAAACTTCAATTCAGACATTCTACGTATCTTAAGAGAAAATAGTGGAAGGGGTATAGAGTTTTTTTTTTATATACCTATTTATCGTGACCAACATGCAGGTGTTTTGCAAACACGTGCCAGAAGAGGGTTCGATTGTTGGTGGGGGTGGCCATAAAAAGAAGCTACATTTACAACCCAATTCACTCTTTGTGCATTATGATTGGTTGAACTGGTGGTTTGAGAAATGGTATGGTATATTAGCTGAAGGGCTCTCAATTTTTGCTCTGCGGAACTCTAAGGGCTCCATGAATGCTCCAGGAAAATAAAATAAATCAGTAAATTTTATGAATAAATGAAAAAAAGCAGCCTATGGGACTTAGTTATAGAAGTTATTGACTCAAAATAGCTCTGCGTGACAAAAAGTAAAGAACTGTTGCATTACCTTGTTGATAAGGTTATTAACCATTCCATCTATATGTACTTCAGCCAACTGCTGTTTGTGATTTGCAAAGAGAAAAGTAGACAATGTCAACAGAATGAAAAGAATTGTACTTGACTTCAGATGAAAAAAAAAATTTGAAAGAAATTCAAATGTTGCAAATTCTTATAAAGACAGATTGTCAAAATGTATGGATTCCAAAAACTACATCAAGTTCTCTAATCAAAGATCAGCAAAAGATTGTTTCTGCGTCAAGTGATTCTAGTGGCATTCCACTATCCCAAAAATATTTCAGAGGAGCGGAATTCGCTCGAAATTTTGTCTCGCATCAATTCCATGAAATTTTATATTTATCAAAATTTTGCGATGAAGCAAACAAAAATAAATGGTTTCTTAATTATCAATAAATGTGGAAACTAACTCATTTTTTATTTCCTGCAATTTTTTCATCTTGCCCTTTTATAAACTCAATTTTACAAACTAATTATCAAGTCTACGGGTTCGTAAAAACCAGTGTCAACTGTATAATAAATCTAAAGCAAATATAATCAAGTCAGGCAAATTATACAACATATTTACTAATAAATAAATCTATAAAGTCTCTTCTGATCAATTTCGCATTTCAGAAAACCGTAGCTGATTCAATAATATCTTCTAATTAAATTTGAAGCAAATGATTCTGATGCTTATTTTTTGATTCATATAAAGTCTGGTGAAATGATTTTCTTTTCCCAAATTTTCAAACCCACATTTTGCCAAGGCAAAATTCGCGGTCCTCCAAGAAGATCAGAATTTTTTTTAAAAAAATTAATATTTTTGTGGAAAAATTAAAACATTCAGAAAAACATTCGTATACTACCTGTTAATTAAAAATTATTTTTGAGTTTTAGTGATCCAAATTTTTTTTAAAGAAATTTTTGTGCCCATCCAAGAGCCGATTCTGCATACACCCATGATTTTTGCGATGCGAAACTGTCACAACTGCATAGCAAGTAGATGACAAAACTGTATATTCAAAATAGAGTTTTTACAGATTTCGTTTTTTTTATCCTCCAATGATCTCTGGGAAATTTTTTACAATTTGAAAAAGGTGTTCCAATCCTTCATAATTTTTCAGAAAATTTGTATGTGCAATCCCGTAGAATAAGGGGAATTTATTTCATATAGGTGCTGTCTCTGAGTGGTGGTAGATAGCTGAAAAAATACTGTAATTTCCGATATATAACCCACAGGAGGAAAAAATGTCAGAAAAATTTGGTATACAGCCCCTCATTTAGGGATGCAACTGGATATTTCAGCTTTTATATCACGTGGGGTATATCAGTACAGTACAAACTTCATTTGTACTTCAAGGTATTAAAACTACTTTTAGAGGTCACGTGACAGTAGAAAGCTGAAGGGAAAAAGAAAATGTTGGGGAGATTTCTCTCTTTGTATTTTTTCCTAATAGGAACTAGGGAAGAATTTGTCCTGTGGGATGCATGAACCAAATTTTTATGCACCTTTTTCCAAAATTCCAGGTATTTGACACTCTATAGTTCACCAGTGGCATCTCTGACATAATGCAATACATGTACATTCCAACATGTACCATTTCGTTGGAAATTCCACAGAGGAATGTGGACGAGGTGCATGTGTGGTTTAGTGGTGGTAGTATGTTTTATGTGAGTAAGATAAGTACAACAATTTTGACATCTTTGACTCTTCAAAAGAAACCCGAACTTTTTCATTTCTTGCGTATTGGTAGAATATCAAATTATTGAATTTTTTTGCTAATATTTTGTACTCATAACTTGGATTACTTACAAGTGGAGACTCCCATAGGTTAAGATGCCACTGTAATGAATAAAAATCTAACAAGCATCCTTCTAAATATTCATGAAACATTTTAAAAATTACGAGCTTTTAACTAAGCACTATCCTAACTCCTAGGTACTGCAAACAAATGAACATTTATCTCAATGGTTTTTATTGTTATTCAATGCCTTTCATTCATCAGTGTTATTGTTCTTTCATTCAAGTCACAAGAAGAACTGAAAAGCTGTACTTCCCAAGAGCAAAGTTTGAAGCAAAAATCAGCACCAAAACCACCAGTATGTTCAACAGCTATATCTGGACCCAGCATTGGCACAGACATTCCAAACAAAAGTGATTATTACAAATCAAAGGTCCTTAAAAGTTCAAAAACTCATCTTGATGGTCCAAGATTTTTTCCAGTCGTTAAAAAAGATAATTCATCTGAAATTGCTGTAAGTTGTTTAAAATTGATTGACAGTTTTATAATAGTTTGTTTTTAATGCAGAACCATAATTTGTTTGTACTGTGAATTTTCCAACAAAACAAGTTCTAAAACATACATATGCCTCAATAAGTAATTCTGATAAGTTGATTATCTGTATAAGATGCAATTTTCACATGGCTTCAGAAACCTTCAATACTATTTTAGTACGAAAGATTTTTCTCAACTCCAAATTTTCTATATATTCATAACAATTCTATAAAAGTGACTTCAGCAGAAGCTAAATGTTTTTGCCACAAAGTTATTTCTAAATTTTGGCCCAAACAGTGTACTAGTTACCACAGATAATTCTTTCCTCTCTTCTCACAATATACCTGTATATTACATTGTTTATTTAGGAGTCTTCCAAAGTCCAGTCTGTCAACTCTCTTCCATGCAGTGTTCCCAACTTAGTTATTTTCCAACTAGATCTGATCTTTTTTTTCAGCCATTTAGTTGGAAAAAATACCCATATAGTTTTTCTGGTTTTGGTAGTCTTTTTCAAAAATTTTTCCTGTGTACTAGTAGTCTGTTATTGAATCACGTGGAAATGCAAGAAATGTACCGGGAAATACAGAACGTATGGCCATATAAATAATGACTGAAATTAATTCTGGTTGTTTAAGCCCAGTTTCTAGTTATTTTTGATGAAGAATCTAGTTGGGAAATTTTTTGATTGTTGGCAACACTGCTTCCATGATACACAGCAAATTATGAAGACAAGTTTTTTAAGAATGATGCTTCTTTAGACCATTTTCAAAAGCACGATGTAAAATTTGTAAATTACAAGGTGTAATTTTTCTCAGCCACCTCTTTTGGCATTTTGTCTTTTGTGGCCTTGTATTTATAAATAAGTCAAGATGAACCAGATTTTTTTACTTCGCTGTACATATTTTTTTTAAAAAGATTAGTTTAAATTTTACTGTTCATAGCCAGTGTGTCACTTTTGATAAATGAAGCATTTTCATTTCTAGCTCTTTGCAGAGCTTTGTAAACATTATTTATACTTCTGCATGTCCATACAGAAGACAATTGAATGCTATTGGGTAGCATCAGAGTCACAAAACCTAGAGTAGGCCTGTGTATCCAACTGCTTGTTATCAAAACTGTTTCACCTATACTCAAAATATGCACCATAATTTTGAATAATGAATGTTATTTACTGTGCAATTCAACTCATCTTCCCACAAATCCATAATAATCCAAAATCGCACCCCTAGTCAAGAACCACTGATTTAGGGTGATGTTGGACACTTTTGGATTATATATGCCCATGATGGTGTATGTGCAGTTCTCCTACTTGTTCTACTTTTTGACAAAATGTCTTTTTTTCTGTTTTGTCTAACTTTCCTACCAAATTCTATCTACGAAATCTGTGTAATTGTTTTTAATTGAGGAGGGAATCATCAAGATATATTACCAAATAATACAAATGTAGTAGATCACAATTAATGATTCTGCCAAAGCAGAAATTGCATCATTTTTCAGGTTATTTAGAAGTGTGTGGATCCTGTGGTTTATTAATTTTTCTTTTGCTTAGTTTGAGGGTTCAAAAAGTAGAGTAGTCATTAAAAAATTCTGTCTGAATGAGGAAAAAATAAATTTTCATTTACTACTTCATGGTCTTAGACTATTCATTGTACATTAACTAACGCAAGACTCGCAGCGTTCATATTTTTCCCACTCTTTCTATTTTTTACAAATATCCTCCTATTTTCCCACTTCTGCCATAATTGTCCTTTTTTACCCCTCCCTTGTTTTGTTTACAGCCAACATCTCACTTCGAAAATGGAGAGAAACCACAAAATATCACTGCTTTCCCACTCCTTCCCTTTTTGACATGTTTTATTCATAACTCATTATTGAAAGAAAATTTTTTTTTTCAATTCCACTGGATTTGGGGACGATGACAAGCCTATCTTTTCACTGCAAAGTGCTAAACATAAGCCTTGAGTCCAGTGGGGAAATTGAATGTTTCACAGATCGTTTGCCGCAAAAAAAGGGAAGGGGAGGGACAGGCTGTCCGAACACACAGAGATTCCAGGAGAGACTAGGGTTTCTCTCTCGGGATCCCGTAACAAGCATTCATCCCTAATGGGACAGAGCCCAGGCCATGTCTGGTTTTACAAGGGGGGGGGGGAGACGCAGCAAGCCACTTGAGTGGTCTGAAAATGTGTCGAGCACCACTAAAATGATCTATAAAAATGGATTTTGCCACTTAAGTAATCTGTTAATATATCACTGACCATTAGGTGATCTGTGTGCTGCAAGCCACTAAAGTGATCTCGAAGCATGCTGCAGGCCACTCGAATGATCTGTAAATGTACCTCCAGCCACTTAATTCCACCTCCGTTCACATGTGCAAATATTGCGGTAGGATTGGGAGTGCTATAACACCCGCTTGACGACTTTTTTCCTTCGTAAGGAAGGAAATGAAGAGCAGTCATTGGCGAAAATTTTTGAAGTGGGTTTTAAATCCGCTTTTCTATTTCCCATGTGAATGGGGCTTTAAAGTAATCTGCAACTGAACTACGTGCCACTTTAGTGAATTGGGGGTCATCCTTAGAGGAGGTGATACATCAAGGGTGTTCAACATTCAGTAGAGTGTGGGCCATTTCATTGATTTCGAAATGTGTCACAGGCCACTTTATTGAGTGATCTGGAACAGTACTGCGGGTCACTTAAGACATTTATTGATCTGCTAATGTGCTGTGGATCACTTGAATGACCTGTAAATGTGCAGCGGGTCACTCAAATGGTCTGGAACTCTGCCACAGGTCACTCAAATGATCTAGGAATGTGCCACAGGCATAGCTGCCAAATCTCCCTGATTTTTCGGGAAGCTTCCGAACTTCTACTCTATCTCCCGGATTCCCGAAAAATTCTTTTATCTCCCGAATTTCACCCGTGATTGTGAAAAATCCCTACATTTTGGGAAAAAACTATTCCACAAGAATTTACCCGAGAAAAAAAACCTGCTACTTTTCATAAGCGTTGTGTACATTGTCTCATTTCGTCGAATCACAAAAACATATTTCATTTTTTGGGGAAAACACAAAATTTGAAATCCAAACTTGGCATGATCGCATGTATCTGCTTTATGCATATGTCCTGTTCCGGGCTCAACAGAGATTTTTTAGTTTGCGAGATTTGATTTTTGAGAGGCCCAATGACCTTTGAATTTAACCCAAGGACTTGAACGAGCACCTCCTAGAGATAGAAGACTTCTGCACGGGTTGCCAAGTTCATCTGTGACATCATTAAAACTATGTAGCAAGTTTGCCACATTTTGAACCACTGCATCCTATTCCATTTCTTCTTCTTTTGGTGTAGAAGCTGCCTGGTTGGCTGGCTCACAAATACCGCATGTTGATTGGATGTGGGACATAGAAATCACCAATTCGGAGCCAGATCACTTCTTTTCTGCACAACGATGATACCAGCATGAGCAGGAATTTTTTTTCCTTCAATATTCTGAGGGAAAATAGACTACTTGCTGACGTCACGAGCAGCGTGCGAAATCCTTCCCATGTTCATGAGGAGGAAGAGGTGCAGATTTAACTCGCTTTTAAAAATGCTGTTTTGGAAGGGGAGGCTGTACTTCTCGGTTTTGCATACCAAACATTTCAATTTTGTTATCGCATTAGGTACAGTTCGCCGCGTGCAAGGCAATTTGCATTTCTTCTGAATTATACAGAAATTTTTTTTTTTCACGTAAAAACTACAGGTAATAATCTTGTTTTGACGAATGGTAAGAGAAAGAAGCCTGCTTTCAGGCCTTCTATCTCTAGGTGCTGCTGCTTTAACCTACTATGATTAGCGATGACTTGAACGGTGGTGTCACGGTTTTTGCAACGGAAAAATATCCCTAAAATTTTCCTTCTACTAATGAAAAATTCCTAAAATGTTTTAAAAGATCCCTTTTACATTTATTTTTATACAGAATTTGGATCCGCTCGCAAACCTCCTGAATTCTCATTCTCCAAAGTTGGCAGCTATGCACATGCCACTTAAGTGAAGTGGTACAGCAGTGTGGGTAACTTGAGTGATATGAAACTGCTATGGTGATCTGTAAGTATGGCGGCCATTTAAGTGAGCTGGAAATGTGACACGAGCACTTGAATGACCCCACTCTACTATGGGGTTCTCTTAAACGATCTGGAAATGGGCCACTTAGTTAATTTTTACAAAATTAGGTTTGAAGTCATAGGCCACATCAGGTGACTCCAAGGCCACATTCGGCCCATGGGCAATGGGTTGAGAATGCGTGTGTTACATTTCTATGGTACGTAGACAGGGTTTTTTCCCGAAAAGCTCGGGGAGGGGGAATGGATCGTGATAATTAATTGCACTTTTCAAGTAACAATAAAAATTTGATGAATTTCTTTTTAGTTTTGCTAGTATACATTGTTTTCAATATCACATTCTGTGGAAATGAAAGATTTTTAAATTTGTTAAAAAACGTAAGTTTTTTGAAATATTAATAAATAATGCTATAATTTAAATATTTATGGTATGTTTCTGAATGACACACCATTTCTAAATGCCACGATAATTTAGGAATTATATTTTTTCCTCCTATTTTTTGTCAATGGTGTTCCTATTTTTCCGACTTCTTTTTCTAATTTTTACTTCTAGGCCTGTTAATATTCATCATTCAAAATTATGGTGCACGCATTTTGTGTATAAGTGAAACAATAATTTATGTAACAAAGCAGTTTGATACATTGGCCTATTCTAGGTTTTGGAACTCTGCTGCTGCCCAATAACATTCAGTTGTCTTCTTTATCGTTAGAACATGCTTAGGCATAAACAATGTTTATAAAACTCTGCAAAGAGCTAGAAATAAAGATGCTTCATTTGTCAAAAACTATGAAACTGGCATTGAATAGTAATTGAACAAATTCCTTTGAAAAAATATGGACACTGCAGTAAAACCATCCGGTTCACTTGGACTTATTTGCATTGGACCCTGTAATTTACACATTTGTCACAGTGGAAGTGTTTGTGAAGGAGCGTCATTCTTAAAAAACTTACATGTCTTCATAATTTGCTGTGTTTAGGAAGAGTGTTTACACACTTTATTTTAGAAGACTCCTAGAAAAAAAAGAATGTAACATATATTGTGTGGAGAGAGAGAGGGTAGAATTATCTGCGGACACTAGTATACTGTTTTGGCCAAAAATTGTTTTTGTTACCAAGTCATTTCTGTCATTTTGCTTTGGCTTGTGTCAATCTTATAGGACACTGAAATAGTGCTATAAAAAAAAATTGAGGTTTTTTCTTCAATATTCTATGATCAGAGTTACTAATTGCTACTGACGGCCGCAATAAACTACGGAGCTACAGGACACACTCAATACTATAGAAATCGGTTTTTTAAAAAATCGTGTCATTGAATTTCTTGCAGTGTTTTACTTATTTTTATTATTATTTTTTAAATTGCATCGATCTTTACCACAACAATAAATTCATATACGCATGTGAGAGAGTTCGAGAGAAAACGTACTCGGAGCCAATCTATTTTGTATGTGTGCTGAAGGCAATCGGCAAACGTAGGTCCAAACCCACCGCTCTGGATGCCCAAACAGGCAAAAATGCTCCACACTGTGGGCTAAAAACAGGTTTTTGAGTGGTCTGGACCCAGCTTCATTTGCATAGTGCATGGTCGAGTTTGTGGAACTTGTATTGGAAAGAATGTTTCCTCATAGGAGCTCTGATATGAAGAAAATGGGGAAGAGGGTCTAGGGTTGTTAAACGTCCATATATACGGCCCACACAAGAGCATATGCAGGTTGGGATTGAATTGAATATTCGTGAATTATTAAGGGACTCTGCAACCTCAGAAAGTTGCTTTGGGAGGTGAGGGCCCGTGGCCTAAGCCTTCTAGGTTCCAGTGGCTTTTCTGCTGTTATATAACCAACATGAACACAATTTTCAGACTGTTCATATCTTTCAAAGAATAATGACTGTTGACAGTTCAGCGTTGATTTCAGTTTATTAACTTTTTCACTTCGAAAATGCCCCTCCAAATCCAGAATACTTTGCACTATGCTTGGTATCGTAATTTCTCTTAATATTGTGTTTTTTCATCATAGCTACACTCTCATTACAAACTGCTTTAACCTTGTGTTCGACCATAAGCGGAGATTGACTTGGAAGTCTGGGAGGGGGCATGATGATGATGATGCCAATTCATATATACATATATACATTAGATCAGTCGACTCCACCTTTGATGCTGGGGGAAATGCTCCCCCCCCCCCCCCGGTGTCTCCGCCCATGTGTTCAACGAAAAAATTAAAGGGATGACCGCTTTTCATGGAAAAATCTCACTTTTTCTTCGCCTTTCCTTTTTTTTGCTGTCACGGTTCGCCATCATCATGCACTCATTTAAAGACTAAAAGGCTTTTGATCAAAGGCTTCAAAGACCAAAAACACAAGTAAACTAACTGTACCAAATATTGTACAAATCCTCCTTCCAACCGATCAAGATGCATACATCCACCTGCTCCTTTCCTTACCATGCACCGGAGAAATACAACACCATGGAAATTCCATTCATTTCTGCTTTCTTCCACTCAAGGAGGATGGGATGCACTTTATTTATGGTGAAGAAGTATATGGTGTGGTTTCTTTTGCGTTAAAGGCCTTATTAAGATGCTAAATACTGAACACTGATCAGCCTGTTTTTGTTACAAGTCTATATAAACCTGGGTGACTTTTTTTTTGCCAAAATCTTCGTTTTACCCTATTTTTGAATGAAATTGCATTAATCGATCAAAATGTTTTGGCAGGCCACGGGAACACCAAAAGAAAACAAAAAAAACCGGGACTGTCCCAAAAAATACAAGATAAAATTTCGGGATATATGATGCACCTTCAGAGCGACTAATTTTTAGTAATTTGTAAAATTTTCCCCTCCCCAACAGCAATCTCTATATCCACCCATACTCACGCATGTGTTGAAACATTGTACAAGAATTCTGAAAATGTACATTCCAATTTATGTGAGGCAGAGTTCAAAATAATAAATAAATGAATATTTTTCCCTAAATCCAATCATACCTGTTAGACGCTAAATTTATCAAATGTATTTAATCCCCATGTGTCCACCCCCTGCCGTAAAGAATGGGCTATGCCATCATCGTCATTTCAACTCTGATGTTGTTACATCGGATTCCACTGATATTAAACATTGCATAAGCGTACTCACTACATGGTCCGAGATGTGGGGGGCATCCAGCATCAAAGGTGGAGTCGACTGATCTAATGTATATATGTATAGACATCATCGTGCCCCCCAGACTTCCAAGTCTATCTCCACCTATGACTCACTATATCGGCATCATTATTTCAACTTTGATGTTTGCTATTGGAGGAATCCGATGTAACAATATCGCACAAGTGCACTACGTAAGAAAAAAGTGCACACTATATCTGTGATATCAATTTAAAATACTGTGTGCAAGACACTCACTATCGGCAGTAACCGAAGTAACAATATCATGCAAGCACACTCGTTATATCGGCACCGTCATTTCAACTCCTATGTTATATAGGATTCCACCAATATTAGAAATCGGAATTAACAATACATTGCTGTGTTCAAAATCAGGATATCATTGTGGGCCTTACATCAGTGATTTATTATAGATCTATCATGGTTTGTATGGTCCTTGAAAAAAAAAAGTTCATTTTCAAGGCCTTGAAAAAGAAATTTCTTTTAAGAATTCTGTGAGAGTCCTTGAAAAAAACCCAGTGTTTTTGAAATAGTTTCCGCCGCTTTTTTTTTTTACTCCCTCAGTGACGTCCTTAAAAAAAGTGCAAAGCACAGAGAAAAGGCCTTAGCAGCTATTAACCCTGGATAATTGGATTTAAAGCATGTTTTTTTTCCCCATTATTCTTAAGCCGGGTTTTCTTAGGAGCAGGTTTCTGTGCAAAGTGAATTGCCCAGCGTGACACGCCGTCCACTCACCAATAATAAGAAAACAGGTTTGACTGTTTTCATAGAGAGCGCAATGCCAGTGTTTTACATCGGGCGTGATTGGCCGACTGCTTTTGGAGAAGTCAAATGTGTTGTGCGCCACACGTTTCATCGATCTTCTCTTCATTGAGCTCGATGCTTCCCTTCAAACCGGAGTATGGGCGGAGATACAGTGGGGGGGGGGGCAGCATCAAAGGTGAAATCGACTAATCGAATTCATATATGTATAGATGAATTGACATCATCATTGTGTCCCCCAGCATTAATGGCCGTGCCCCTCCCCCAGACTTCCAAGTCTATCTCCGCCTATGAACCAGAGCATGCAGATGACAGAGTAGCTGATGCCAGGGCCGTGAGCTGATGCGCCACGGTAGAAAACACAAACGCGTAGTGTGATTATGTAACACGTTTCTGTCGACGCGAAATGATCCAGTTTGGTTCATGTGGCACCAAAAAACCTATGTTTTTTGGAATGTTTTTTCCTTTTTATTCTCTGTGCACATGGAACCACTCGGCCCGACACAATATGTAAATCACCGGCGGCGTGCACTCACCCTCACAGGAGTTCGGCTTTATATTGTAGGCTGGTTTTTTTCAGCGTGTATGTCTGGATTTGTAACATGGCCTTGTTAGCGCTCGCCTGACCTTTACACCTTATGTAATGGTAGTGCATGTGTTATGTTTTATTATTAAGTTTGTGTTATGTCTATCATATACTTTATTTTTATAATTATTTTCTGTCAACTAAACAAACTTTTGTTACTAACGGACGTTTTCGGTGCCGATGTGTCACGAACTGTTTTAGGAAGAGAAGAAACTAGTTTCCGAACTGGCCGCTTGGAACGCCGATGTCGATGGGGGCGCATGTGCGTTACTCCTCATTTGCATGCTTAGTGATTTGAGAGCTATATATAATCACGTCCATGCTTCAAATCAGTCTTCAGTCTCATGTAGCGCTAAATTCGCAAATCATCCGAACAAGTCGGCTGGTCCGATGTTCTCGTCACGCAAGTTCCCGTCAGTTGCTCTCCAAGAATGCCGTTCAGGGATATCTGGTGACCGTTCTCGATCTTAATGCCTTCGTAGATTTTGCTGACTGCGATCTGGCGTTGGCTGGCATGGTCAATAGCAGTGATCTGATAGTTTCCTCGTATGACGCTGCAATCTGATGCTACCCCTTTGTCATGACGTCCACCATCGGACTCCACCGCTTGAATGCCGAAATCCACGTGTAGCACGGCCTTTGTCCGCGTGTAACAATAGTTGGGAACCTTTGGGGAATTTGCCAAACCTGCCTCTATCTCTTATTTTCGAAATTTCTTTGAAATCATTTGTCTCTCTCCTTTGTGTATCGATTGCACCGATTTCGCCAGACCAGAATCCTGGGTAGTTATGCTGGGTTGTCGCACGCGATCTAATGACGCCTCTTCGTCAATGCCCTGGGTTCGTCGAGATAACCAGTAACTGGATTCCACCACTTGATCGCTGAATTCCTTGTGTGGTTCTACCGGTGTTCGTGATCTAATATCGCCTCATCAACACCCTGGGTTCATCACGATATCCGTCATCTGACTTCTACTTCTTGATCGGTGAAGACCAAGTGTGGTTCTGTCGACGTCCGTGATGCGATTCCACCGCCTCGTTGACACCTTGGGTTCGTCGCCGAGCTCTATGTGTAACTCTACTGACATCTGTGGTCGAGCATCATTTCTTGAAGACCATAGCTGAGTGTCACTTCCGCCCTAGTCGCTTCACCATAAGTATACTTTGCGATTTTCCTACTAGTGAAGGGTTTGCCCTTAAATTGATATCTTAACTAAAATGTGTTTTAATTTGTAATAATAGAAATAAATAGTTGTTTGAAACTGTTTTGTTCATTGGCAGATAGAGACATACGTTGCAGATACGTTTTCCGCCCTGAGATTGCTGGTTGTTATTTGTCAGCCGTTTTATTTTATTTATGATCGCAAATGATCTTGTTTTTTTTCCTTGCAACTTTTATGGAATAAAAGCCAGAGTTCAAAATGAACTTCCGATCGTTGTTTTTTTTCTTCAACTCAGTCGGCACGCTTTGGCCCCCAACAACCCACTTCTAGGAAAACCCGGCTTTATGGTAGCATGTATCCTGTGATCGTATGTAGACGTATTTGGAGTCGTTGGAAGTCATTAAACTTTTGTACTAGGTATTTTTCTGGAGGACTTGAGAAATCAATATCTTGAAGAAAAAAAAAGTTTTATAATTTTTGCCGAAATAATTTCAGCCTTTTGGTCCGAAAGTGAGCGAAGCTACCTCTGATTAGTGTCAACAAAATATTTATTTTTTTAAATTAAGGAGTGATGTGAAGCGCTTGTACAAGGTTCTTTAAAGAAGGAAAACAAAAAATGAGTGGCAAGTGTATATGTACGTTTAATAACGTGTTGCTGAAAAATCCCTGCTATGAAGATTGGTTGCTTAGTGTGCCAGACAAAAATGCCACCAAATGCAAGCTGTGCTTCAAAATCATCAATATTGCTTGAATGGGTGAATCGGTGCTGAAATCCATTGAGCTTATATTACTGGAGGGAGTATGACGCAGGGCCATAACTAGGATTTTTTGTATTGTCTTGCCGTCCCCCACCTTCGTAATTTGATAATTTTGTAACAGTGTTCACCTAAAAATTCCCACCCGCGGCAGTTGCCCCCCCCAGTTCCGGCACTGGTATGACGTCAGTGGTCTACATCATTCCTTGGAAGATCACGTGACACGTTGAATGTCGGCGTGATCTCCGTTATTTTCTTATGGCATCCATAGTCGTTTAAAGGAGTTTAAAACAATAAATGAAAAATAATTTCAGTATTGATGATATGATTCCAAAATTAATGAGAGAATTCCAGAATTAATAAAAGAGAATTTCAGTATTGATGAAAGTAATAATTCCAGAATTGATGAAAGAGAATTTCAGCATTGATGAAAGTAATAATTCCAGAATTAATAAAAGACAGTTTCAGCATTGATGAAAGATATAATTCCAAAATTAATAAAGCAATAATTTCGGAATAAATGAAAGATAATTTCAGAATCAATAAAAGAATGAATTTCAGCATTAACAAAAGAAACAAATCCATAATTGATGAAAGCGATTATTCCAGAAGTAATGAAATAAATCATTCTAGAATTAATAAAGCAGATAATTCCGGAATTAATAAAGCAGATAATTCCTGAATTAATAAAGCAGATAATTCCTGAATTAATAATAAAGCAGATAATTCCAGAATTTATGAAAAAATGAGGAAATTGACAGGAATGAACTGTTATTCAATGGGTCATATGTTTCCTTGTATTTGTTGATGCTGCCGTCACTGCAGTTCCATGCTCCCCCCAGTAATAAAAGCTTAATGAGGAAATCCTGTATGAAAAGTGAAAAGCATTGCGATTTGACGAAAATCTGGCTTCATTTTGAATTTGTTGCTCAAGAAACTTCCTGCTGTGTGATTTCATCAAGCCTGAAAGTGACACTGTTGAAAACAAAATAAACGTTTCATTGGAGGTCATTTATTGACAAATGAAGTTGTGAATGCAGAAGTTATAGAGACACTACAATGTATAAAAAACCATCATTCGTACAAATCAATATAAACAACCTGGGGGGGGGGGCTGTAGATAATATGCAGTGGCCTATAAATCATTCTGAGAAATGTATTAGAGCATGAATTATAAATCCTCAGTGTGTTTTTAGTTTATAATTCTTGAATTATCAGCAAGAAATTAGAGTAATTTGTACTTTTGATTTGTTTGTAGTGGAAACATTTTCCATGGGAGAAATTTGTCATAAAGCTCAGTGATTTCTTAATGATTCACACAGTGGGTTTTTTTTTCTATGATAAAAACATCACCTTGTTTGTCTGAAATTTTTTAAAAAATATTTCAATGTTTATGTGAAAATTCAAAGATACATAAGTATGCAATGAATTCACTGTATGATATACATTACGGATGATGTGAAATAAAGTATGTAGAAATGTAATTTCTGAAAGTTTCAGTCAAAATTAAATATGCGCCTATTATTCATGTGAAAAATATGCATTTTTAAAAAGAGTCCTTTTGAATTTTTAAGTTTTACCTTGAAAAGTGCTAGAATAGTCCTTGAATTTTTTTTTCGTTGGAGGAGTACGAACCATGTCTATGCATCGCCCAGTCCTAGTCTCTAGAAAACAATACTTTGTTAACATGGTGAACTCTAAAATGTGTTTTAAAATCCATGCCCGAAATCTGACGGAACCAGATTTTTGGTCGCAGATTTTCAAATGCCAACCTGTGGTGTCATATTTAGAGGGGAAAAATTAGAAGGTTCACAAACTGAAATCTACAAATCATAATGCTTATTTGGTTCATTTTCATGCTGCTTATCTCGTATTGGGATGTTTATCAACACAGAAAAGTCTTGAGGTCTAGAAAAGATCCTGAAATAAGACAGCAGATCTGATTCCTACAGTTAGGTTTTATTGTTGGTTTAGAGTCAAGCTTCCAGCTGCAACTGTAAATTATAGGAATTTGAAGGATTGCTCTTCTCCTATCGCACTGAAAATCACTCGTTTTTTTGCAAGGACCAAGGAAGGGAAACGTGTGTCTCTGGTCACCGCCATATTTTTAATTGTATTTTTTTTCTTTTCGCAATTTTGCGTACCAGTTGTCATGAAACCCGAACAATACAGCTGGGGGAAAAAATTCCCATACTCTCTGTCCCTCTTTCGTGAAAATATTCTACTGCTTCAGGGCTCTCTGTTGACAACCAGTTGACCCTGTTTGCGTGTTCACTATTTGCCATTATCGGCACCACAAAAAATGCCCTGAAGACAATAAAGCTATGAGAAAATTCTGTATCTGTAGAATTCCTTGGAGACTGAAAAAACATCTGTGCTACTCGCTAGTGACCAACCCGCATAACTTCAAGGGAGAATAATTATAAGTGATTGGAAATTTCTGGGCAATAGAAAATCACCTTTGACCATTTATGACCAACGTATAGCCTCTAGCAGTCCTACTATAACAATGGAGTATGTATTCACCTTTTCTCAGAAATGAACAAAGTATTTTTTACATGTGTGTGGCAAATGTCAGTGAAGCCCCTGCATGTTTACCGAAAATAGTGTGTTTTGTATCGGTCATCAAGTCGCACATAATTAGGGGTGTTGATGTTACAAATACAAATACAACGCCACAACAGGCAAAATGCCCAACGAGGTGGCTGATAAAAAGATGCCCATAAAAATATGGTTGTCATATGTTTCAAAAATACAGCAACCCAATTAAAAATGCAATTAACACAAATTACAAACAATATATACACATGATAAAATATTATACAATGCCCATAAAGAATACTTATGGTTGTCTTATTCTAAGAATGGATAGCTTCTCGATTTACCCCAACATGTTTATCGTATTTCTTTTTAAACGTGTCAATTGTGTTACAATTTACTACCTCCGGGGGTAAGCTATTCCATTTATTAACAACCCTATTGGAGAAAAATTCCCTGCGACACCATAACCTTGCATTGTCCCTCACCAATCGATACTGGTGTCCCCTTGTAAAAGCAGTCGATCGGCGGTGTACTAAAAGTTCATGGTCCATCCTATCCATCCCATTGAAAATTTTGAACACTTCGATCATATCTCCTCGACACCTGCGTTCATCCAATGTAAACATATTCAAAAAATGAAGTCTTTCTTCATAACTCAAGCCCTGTGTGCCAAAAAAGCCTGTGTTGATAAAGAATACTGTTTTCTTTACAAAAGCAGTGAATTATGTTAAAGTTTTCGTTTTCATTTTTTTCTATTGACATATTTTTCATTTTTGCTCAAATGATAAATTTTGAAATTTATTAATTTACACAATATTTAACAAAAGCCTCTATCATGAATATACCTGAAGGAGGGTTTCGCCAAAATTGAACAATTTTCTGCTTTTCAGCTGACTTTTAGAAAGCTTCGTATCACGCAAACTATGTGAAATTATTCAATAAAATTGAATATTAAGACGTTTCGATTGATTTATGATCTATTGAATTTTTTAATGAGGTAGAAGTGCCGAAATGAGAAAACATTGAGGGGCTGAAAGTTTCCATCTGTCCCTTGTATACGGGCTCAAGCCCATATGCAGGAGAGGGAGTGATGCGTTGCATTGTACATTCATTAATTATTGGGGGCTCAGCCCCCTTGTAAAATTTATTGTGGTGCTCAAACAGCCTCAGTACCCAAGTTCCGGCACCTATGCAATGAGGATGTTTACTGCTGTTGCTGTTAAAACACTTTGTTTATGTTTCGACTTCTGCACGTTATTAATACAATACCAAAAAAAAAAAAATTTTACATCAGTCTGTAAGATAATAAAGTATTAAATTCATTAAAATAATTTTAATTAATTAAAATGGTTTAAATTAATTAATCAATTAATTGAAATAAGTGAAATTAATTAATAGGTTAACTTAAATTAATTAATAGGTTAATTAAAATGTCTTAAATTAATGAATTAATTAAAGGGTTTAATTAATTAATTGAATAAATGGGTTTTAAATAATTAATCAAATAATTAGCTCGTAATTGAAAGGTAATTGGTTGTTTATCGATTATTATCTTATGAATGCGTAAACTATTCCAGACCGGGCCGTAGACTCATAGAAATTTGATTCACCGGGCTGCGTTTTGAAAAAGGTTGAGAACCTTTGCTCTAAGATATTCGAGCTCTGTTTGAATAGTCTGCAGTTCACTGAAACATACATTTCTAAGAATGCAGGAATAAAAACATACTCACCCAATATAAAAAATCCACCCCAGAAAGCACATTCCTCTGTGTCGCATTACCCAGAATTATCCCCTATACACATGTCGAATGATGACAACACCCTGGGGATCGAACGAGAAAATCAAAGCACTGCACATAACATATCCCTAGAATCCTGCTCTTTCGAATGGCCAATATTCCATAAATGGAACATGCATTTTTTAAAGGGTGTAGCTCTTTAACGTTTAGCAGTACAAAGAAACTAATTGATTTACTTTGATTGATATATTAAGTGGTAGAAACACACAAAATAATTTTTAATTTACTTCAAAATTGAAATTTTGGCAAATTTTAATTGAAATGGAGAAAAAATGTCAAATGACAAAATTTTGTCAAAAACGTTTATATCAACCTGAAGTTTCCGAATTTATTTCAAGAAATACTTTGAACTCTCCTCTATATACGATAAAAAACTGGCATTGTTTGAATCAATTTTTATCTGATATTTTTGTAAATAAAAAGTATGTTCCATTTATGGAATATTGGGGTCTTTAAACGGTTAACCTGCATTCAAGCATACATCCATTTTAAGAGAACAGATGTATCTGGTGGCCTTGAAACTGGATTAGAGAAGCAAGTTCACTGTTCAAAATTAAGGTCCACGGGGCACAAAAAATAGATTATTGCACCAAGCTATAGAGTATATTTTCATTTCTAGTTGAATCATATATACAGGGTGTTTCCTTGAAGTGGCAACAAACTCAGAGGGATGGTATTAGGCATCAAGAGGAAAATTGGCATAGAATATGGTATCGCAAACCGTATTTAGTTGGTGAAAATTACAAAGAACCTATGAAGGGTGTGACATAAAGGGGGGAAGGGACAAAAAAAAAAGGCCAATAATAAGTAGAAAATACATTTATTTGACAGCATGAACACAACACAGCCTGTGGTGTACAAAATAGAGTACAATAATGAGTACAAAATCTCCTGTAATCATTTTTCTCTAATCATGCTATCAAATAAATGGTTTTTGTACTTATACAAATACAACGCCACAACAGGCAAAATGCCCAACGAGGTGGCTGATAAAAAGATGCCCATAAAAATATGGATGTCATATATTTCAAAAATACAGCAACCCAATTAAAAATGCAATTAACACAAATTATAAACAATATATACACATGATAAAATATTATACAACGCCCATAAAGAATACTTATGGTTGACTTATTCTAAGAATGGATAGCTTCTCGATTTACCCCAACATGTTTATCGTATTTCTTTTTAAACGTGTCAATTGTGTTACAATTTACTACCTCCGGGGGTAAGCTATTCCATTTATTAACAACCCTATTGGAGAAAAATTCCCTGCGACACCATAACCTTGCATTGTCCCTCACCAATCGATACTGGTGTCCCCTTGTAAAAGCAGTCGATCGGCGATGTACTAAAAGTTCATGGTCCATCCTATCCATCCCATTGAAAATTTTGAACACTTCGATCATATCTCCTCGACACCTGCGTTCATCCAATGTAAACATATTCAAAAAAATGAAGTCTCTCTTCATAACTCAAGCCCTGTGTGCTAATAAGGACACGTGTAGCTCTTCTCTGCACCCCTTCAACCAAGTCTATGTCTCTCTGTAGGTATGGTCTCCAAAACCTTACAGCATACTCCAGTCCAGGACGAACTAAGCCTCGAAAAAGCGGAAGAATGACTTTAGGAGAACGCGAAGAGACAAACTTATTACTTACTTATTTATTTTACTTTTTTATATGTCTGAACATTTGTACTGTGAACATTTCAGTATCTGTTTTGATATTCATCCAGGGAGAGTGTACTGCCTCCTCATCCTTAATGAGAATCCACTCTTTACATTTTTTTTTCCTAATCCTTAGAGCAAAAAAAAAATTTACTTGTTAATTTTTGTTGCCTTATCGACTGGTAATAATTTTGAACCAAGTGGTATATAATGATAAGAAGTTTTTACACTCTCGGATTAATAATGTCATTTTAATAATGTAATTTTAGGAAATGCAAAAAGCAGAACAAGATAGAATGGAACATCATGTAGGCTGGGTGATGGGTACAGAGGAGCATGAAAGTCGTTCAAGAGCGAGTTCATTCAGGTTATTCTTGGTTCTTAAATGCTATGTATGGGGTAGAAGAAATTTTACAATACATGTTTATACTGGAATCATAAAACTAGATTGCTGAGATTAATTTTCTCTTCCTAGTGAAAGCACCTCAATCGAATCACTGGTATCTTGTAGTTATGGAAGTGCCCCACGATCATTTCCAACATTCGAACATCCGAGCCATGCTCTTTTGAAAGAAAATGGCTTCACGCAGCAAGTCTACCATAAATATAGAAGGAAATGTCTTAAAGGTTGGTCCTATTCAAGTTTAATGTATAAAAGTGTTACTTAATTTTCCTCATCCCCATTCAGGGGTTTCTAGGGAGCATTATAGTAATAAAATTTTTCAAAAGCTTAGTTTGTAGGCTATTTAGACCATTGGAAAGAGAAATAAATTACCTTTTAAGTGAGATAATACACATGAGAAACAATGTAAATAAGCAAAGTGTATGAAGAGAACAACAGCTAGGCACGTTTTAGAATTATATCAAGTTCCTTCTTTGGTAGCCAAGAAAAATGGAAAGATAGCAAAAAGGCAAAAAGTCCATATAGCAGGAGTTCGCTGTTCAAGACAGAGACACTGTTGAAATGACTGCCCATGTGAGAAGGAAGAGGGAAAAAATGGCGGAGCCAATCACGAACGTGGTAGTGATGAGGACAAAAAAAAATTTGTAGGAACTGTTGCCAGATTTTTGAGAAGGGTGGTGTTCTAGTTAGGTCGTTGACAAGTTGGTTTGAGTTTTTATAGATGTGGAATGATTTTTAAAGTCATGGTGAGGGGCATTTTTGAATAATTTTGGTTGGTGGAAAATCAAATTTATGGTCAGAAGCCCAGCAATGTTGGCCAATGGATGAGCAGTCTTGTTCATTACATATCTTCTATGCTCGTTTAAATGGTATGTAAGGGCAAGTTTTGTTTGATTTATTATGATAATCCACTTTTGCATAAAATGCTGTAGATGCCCCAGTTGTTGAGTTGGTGGATTGTATCTTGTTGTTATCGATTAACAAACTATATATGTCAAATTAAATGTACCCTTAAATTTCATTTAAACAAGCATAGAAGCATTGCTGTTAATAATTTGAAGAAGGAACTTTGACCATAAATTTGACTTTTTATTAGCCAAAATTTTTATTAAAAAATGCCTCTCACAGTTAGACTTGGACTTCTAAAAATCATTCCACATCTATAAAAACTCAAACCAACTTGTCAGCGACCTAACTAGCACACCGCCCTTCTCAAAAATCTGGCAGCAGTTTCTACAATAACTTTTTCTTCTCATCATCACTATCATGTTTTTTTTTCCATGATTGGCTCCACCATTTTTCTTTCCTTTTCCTTCTCATGTGGCCGGTCGTTTCATTTCGGCCCTTTGCCTTGAACAGTGAGAAACTCCTGCTATATGGAGTTCTTGACTTTTTGCTATTTTTCCATGTTTCTTGACTACTGAAGAAGGAATTTGATATAGTACTTGATACATAGGGAATACAGGGGGGAAAGGAACGATCGCTCTCTCCCATTAATTTAAAAAAAATTGTATTATTGCCATAGGCAGAAGAACAAAGGTGGACATTTGTCCTTTTCTTCTTCCCCCCCCCCCCAAAGAAACAATGTTTCTGCTTATGTGGCTTGGGCCTTTAAGGTATCCGACTACATTCGAGAGCACTTTTCTATAAAATGGTGGAGAAGTGAACTTTGATAACATTTTTTATAACAACTTTGATAACAACACTTCAATGTCAATAATTCTAAACCCTTGCAACTTTTCAGCATTCACATTTTTTGGAAATTCACAAACAGTTTTAAGTTTTGAAGCACTAGCAGTTTCCACTCCGGTTTCCAAAGGCAGACTTGGAGAAGTTTTTTTTTCTTGCTGTTGACGAGCTCGAGCTGTACTGATTTCCAGCAAATTTACGCTTTAGAACACGAGTTCCGGCTCTTGCCATCGCCGAAAAACACGAATAAAGCTTCTAAAATAATATAAATAAATTAAAAAACGTGAAAAATGTAAGATATTGCTATAAAGAATGAGCAGATTCCCATACAACGTAGTCACGAAAAATGTAAACAAAGATTGTAAACAACCAGTTCAAGTTGGTAAAGTGTTGCCAGCTGCTAAAAAATATTTATAGTGAAATATTTATTCTCTTCAGAAGAATAAAATAAATAACTCTAAAATTAATTTTGATTGTTTTGATCAAAAATAGACTGAAAACAATAGGTAAAACTCTGGATTTATAGCACTTCCGGTCCTTTAAATACCCACTTCCGGTTGTTAAAAGGACACACATCACTACACAAAAGTGGGCGTAACTCCGGTTCTAAGCATCATATAAACAAAACAAGACCTGTTTTGGAATTGCAAGAAATGGGGCTTTCATAAAAGACTTGAAAAGAAAAATCTATATTTTCTTCAAAAATGACGTTTTCAACGTAGTCTGATACCTTAAGTGGGTCCAGTTCCTATGTGGTGGTGTGTTTTGTATTTAAATTTAAATGAACTTTGAATTTAAGGTTTTCAGAAATTAAAAAAAATTGAGGTTTCTTTTATTGTGGTTGAAGGCTCTTCCCTCCCCCCTCCATGGTGGAGCTTGACATTCATGACTACTGAGAGGCTTCATGGCAATGTTTTCATGTCTGTGTATAACCAAAGCTCATCACATTGAAGCAATGCTTGTCTGTTCTATTGATGCCCAATGTTGAAAAAAAAACATTGATTACATGTCTGATGCTCTGACTTCTATCTATAAATATGACTTGTATGCAGGATATATTTTCCCACATTCATTAATAATTCGCATAATGAAAGTTGACCCATCTTCATTAAATTTATTTTAGAGATTTCAATTCAACATAAATTACAATGTATACATATTACACAAAAACATACTTTAGAATGCAATATACGCTGCAAAATGCGAAAGATTGAATTGATTTCTCATTGAATGTTTTTATTTTGTGAATTCATTTGTGTTCACCTATTTCATTACGGACCCCCCTCCCCCCACACACACACACCCTATTTTATTAAACCCAAGCCCCCTAGGGGATCATAACTCACAGTTTGGAAACCACTGATATAAGAACAGTCCAGTAGGGTTCATTTTATCGAACAAGAAAAAGGTGACCCGAAAGTCCCAGAACTAAAGTCACTAAATTTTTCTTTTAGTATGTAGTAGACACCCTGATATAGATATGGATTTCAACATAGATTGTTAACTTTCTTTTTCTAGAGCGTAAGCGTTTAGGACCTGGTGAATCTTCAGAAATGAATACGCTATTCAGGTTTTGGTCTTTTTTTCTACGAGAGCATTTCAATCGAAGGATGTATGAAGAATTCCGACGCTTGGCTCGTGATGATGCTGGTGAGGGATACAGGTATGTTTTAAAATAATGATGATTCTCATTACACTTATGGGAAAGAAACAAACAAGCAATGCATGACAGAATAGCATGTTATTACCAAAATTACAATTAGAAATGAAAGTATATGAAAATAAAATAAGATTCTTAATGTTCAACATTTGAGTATGAAGTGATTTATTGTATTTTTTCATCGTATAATCCATATATTATATGTTGAAAAATATTAGAATTTCTTTACTGAAAATTCATAGCATCTACAACTTTTTTTTCTTAGAAGGTGGAATTGAAATGAATATTTAAAAAAAATTATTTGTAAAACACAAGATTCATAGATAATGTACAGATGGAAGTAGGAAAATTGACATTTTCTTCTATAAAATTGTGACAGCATTCTTGTCTGTTTCTTAAAATTTCATTATTTACGATGTAAAGTAGCATACATGGATTACACGTCATTGCAGACCATATACAATGACTTTTTTCTGAAAGTAAATCTGATGAAATTTTCATATGCAGACGATACACATTATAATATGGTGATCAATCATACCTAGTTATTTAATTAATAACCATGTTTTGTACATATGGCAAAATAAAAAGATCTTTAGTAACTCATATTTCTTTAAATTCTCTTTCATCCAATTGTGAAGCTGTTCAGCTCTGATTTCACTCAGGTTTTATCTTTCTTACAGGGCTCCTAGCCACTTGGAAAGTCAGGGAAAAGTTTTGTGTAGGGGAAATAAACCCGAAAAACAAATTCAAAATTTAGGAGGTTGAGATTTCAAATCATATTTCTTCTGGAATTTTGGTCAGGGAAACTGATTGAGCAGATTTTGCTGGGAACCTTAATATTTGAACTCAGATAATGTTGATCATAATAAATAAATTTGCCCATCCACATTGTTAATCCCTTCAGTCAACCAAAAGTTATCAAGTTGTCAGTGTCTATTTCAAGCTCTGTAACAATAGCTGATAAATTGCTAATTAAACCCACTTATCACCACTCTTGAAATATGTGACCAAATTGCACAATTTATATAAACTACATATGTAACTCAATATTTAATCCTTTAACTGTGGAATATGTTTCGAAAAAATGCATAAAAAAGTTTTCTGCCCCATTTAATTATGTGCATTTACATCTATGAAAAGATATAGAAACTGAATTTGGCCTTTACGGTAAACATAAAGAATAATTTTTCTTGTCAAAAAATAATTGAATCACAAACAATACTTTGACATTATAAACATACACAGATAAGGGGTTAACAGAGATGCTGCTGTACTCTACATTATTAAAAATCTGGGTCCTTTTTGAGTGAAAAAGTTGGTCCCTCTCAAAAAAAGTTTTTCTTGAAAAAATTATGCCCCCCCCCCATAATTCACTGGTATCTCTATGAATTTTCTTCCAGCACTCCCCTTTAAATAACAAAATTTGAGGGAAAAAATGGGCATTAATTTTTCTTTATTAAATATATGTGATTTAATTTTATTGAAATATAATGCGTAGAAATTTACATTGGAAAAAGTTGTGCAAACACACGTCAAAAATGTGTTAAATCGGCTAGACAAATCATAAAAAAATATAGGCTGCAGAAAGAAATTTTTGGGCACCCAGAGTTGTCAGCTGTTATAGATTCTCCGTAATTTCTACGGACTGCTGCAATAAAGTATTTTTAAAAAAATCATGTCTTTGAATTTCCGCGGTGTTTCACTTATTTTTATTATTATTATCATTTAATTGCATCAATCTTTACCATAACAATGAATTCATTATATGAGAGAGTTCGAGAGAAGACAAACGCTAAGTCGATCTGTTTTGTCTGTGCTCGAATGGCAATTTGTAAAGCTGTGTCTAAACCCACTGCTCTACTCAATGCCCAAATACCTGTTTTTAGCCCCAGGGTGTCTACCAACATGGAAAAGTCACGGAAGTCCAGAAAAAGTCACGAAATTTGAGTGAAGGTCAGTCTCCAGGGATCTTTTTTTCGATTTTTTTCCGTAAAATCCAGGCTTGGGAGAAGCTGTGGCATTCAATATTTCTTTCTCATTCTTTTTGCTCTGCAGGGATGGATGGGTGATTAGCAACAGAAAAGAACAATGTCAATATGTAGTCGCCCTCCATTAGTGCAGGCATTATACGAATGTGGCAAAAAAGCTATTTAGCCTGAATGAACAAAAAAGAACTTTTCTTTCTTTGCTTGTCCAGACCTTTCAACATCTATAATATTCCCCTAAAGCAGTATTCTCAGGATCACGTGATAATTCCTAGAGGACGGTGTGGGGTTGACTGTAACAGACCACGGTAATAGGGGGGGGGGTCCTTTTGGGGAAAATATTGGCTTTCCGTAAAAAGGACATGACCTCCTCCCCCCCCCCCTCATCGTGTAGCAGGGCCCTATAGGCTGTTGGATCTTTGGCTGGTCTGCAAGCTAAAGTATTCACAGTGGGGGGGGGGGGGAGGTCTGTAGTGAATTTATAGAAGGGAAAAATACAAACAATGATAGCGATTGCCCTGGGCCTCGGGGCTGCTGCTCTGTCAGCCCCATCCGTGTTGGGGCCAAATAAAAGGGCACCAATTTTTTCCCTGCGAAGGAAGAAAGTCGTTTTTCTTTTTATTATCAATATTTTTAATCACGTCAATCTTTACCAACTAGGTATAGTGAATGATGAATCGTACACTATACGCATGTGACCGAATGAGAGTTCAAGAGAAGACAAACATTGGACTCATTTTTCACCATTAATTGTGTTGCGACGCAACATTTAGGCCAAATTTAAAGGAACACAGTGTTTCTCAAAGTGTGCGTCATGGCTCCTAGGAGCATCGTGGCGAGCTGAAAATATTGATTTGTGCTCCCATTTGTGCTTTGATATGGTTCTTTTATATTGGAAAATTTATAGAACTCATTAAACTTTTTGGGGAGCTGCCAATGAACCCATGAATTACGCAAGGGAGTGACAAAAGAGAACTATTGGAAAATGGTGACAAGCTTGTGATCTAGACCGACACTATAAAGCATGCCGATGGAGCAAATAACAAGCGTGATATGTGAAAGCTGTCCTTCAGAAAGGCCCTCGGTTGGTCTAGTGCGGCCAAACGGGGTCGTGAGTGGTTTATTCTTTCATTTGTACCAATTTATTTGCTATTGATCGTGTGTATGGCTGGGCCTTCCAATCATGCCACAGGATTCCAAAGGTTGAGAACCATTGGTCTAGTGGCCCCCACATCTTGCAGTAGGGCCCTAAGCTGACATCTTCAGGGGCTCAGGCATGATTTTTCACGCCCCCCCCCCCAAATGTAGTGAGTTTATAGCGTGGGGAAAAAAATAGAGAATTATCTTGGGTTCCTGGCCTGGAATCCTGTCAGCCCCCTACTGTGCTTCCCTACGAATTGGAAAATTGGCCAGACTATGTTTGTACCCTTAAATGATGTTTTCGGCTCTTGTATATAAGAAACGCTTCTGATGCACATCCCTGTCTGGCGATGCGCGTTGATTCTGACTGCAAACTGCCGATTTCGACAGTTGATGCAGATCGTTGAACCGATGGAAAAACTGCTCGATCACTTCCACCTCACTCCGTTCAGCGTTGTTCAGCTCTTTTGCTCTGTTTTGAGCCCACTATTGGTATGCCTCGCAGCGTTTCGCAACGTACCGTGCCTGTTGTGCACACCACTCTTAATATTGATCAATAATGTGTTCATTAGTTTTGCATTCGCAAGATGCATTTTCAACGTGCGTGGACATGCCCATAGAGCTTGTTTTGGAAAGTTGTGGTTGCCGTATCCGAGTTCCTTAAGTGCCTACAACGGAAAGTTCTATGGTAGGTGTGGAAGGAACTCTGATGTGGCAAAAGCATTGATGGGGGTAGTCTAAGGTTGCCAGGCATCCATATATATGATCCGCAAGGGCATGTGCAGGGATGGATTGCATTGAATATTCATGATCTACTGAGGGCTTAGGCAACCTCGCAAAGTTGATTGAATTTAAGGGTGGGGATATGGGGGGGGGGCGATAGGGACTCAGATACCTCGACAAGTTAATTCAGGAGGTGGTGGGTGGGGGCTGATGTGGCTTGAGTCTTCCAGTGCTAATGAGGTGCTGTATTTAATGAACTTTCAATTAAAATTTTTAAAAATTTTTGTGTGATGGTTTTTTTTTGTGCTATGATTATGTTGCCCTGGGGGTATGCCCTCTTGTGGCTGAACACTCATTACTACTGACAAGCTTTAAGCCAATGTTGACATTTCTGGACACCAAAAAAAAAATTTCCAGAAGGAAAACGTCCTAAATAATGCTCTTTTTGACTTTTTGAGAGCATAGTGTACTTTTGTGTTTTTGAGGGCAAATATTCTTCTATAAATTCTAAACATTCTGTGTTGCTCTCAGCCTGCAATTTAGTAACAAAAAAATTTTTAGGTGCCAATATCAATTTTTTAGTCGCCGTGGCAACCTGGCACTTGTCCAGCCCTGGGTTAAATGCGAGAGAAAAATGAAAAGCTATAGAAAATCATTCTAAATTAAATGAAATGTCTACAATATTGCTAGAAGCAACTGAAGCAGCTACAGTTTGAAGAGTTGCATAGATGTTAGTGGCTGGATCATCACAAACAGCGGAAATAAACACATCACTCAATAGCAGATGCCCCTTAACTATTTTGCACGAGCGATTCCCCTCTTCCATGGCATCTGAATGGATTTGATTATAAGTTCTTTTGTTTATGGGGTGGGGGTGAAGACTATGAGCAAAAGCGGGTGTACCTGCTATGCCTTAAAAATGTTTTTCAAAAATTCCAACATGGTATTCATCAATTTGGTGCAACTTTAAATTTTTATAAAATTTTATTTAGGTATGGATTGGAGTGCTTATTCCGGTTTTACAGTTATGGGTTAGAGAAACACTTCAGAGAAGAGCTCTTTGAAGATTTCCAGATAGAAACCATGAATGATATTAAGAGTGGTAAGCTGAGTTTTTCAATTGTTCACAAAAGTTAGTTTAAATATTTTTTTCCCCTCTTAAAAATCTTAAAAATTTGTTTATTCGATTTATGAGTTTAATTTATCTTGAAACTAGTTGTTTTTACTGATCATTGAGTTGTTGATTCATTCGCTTTTAAATATTGGAAAAAATAAAAAAAGTATAAATATATACACTATACCCAAGATTGGGTTTTTGATGTCAAAAACTGACATGACAAGCATCAAAAACTGGTTTAAACCATCAAAAACCTAAATGAATGCCTTTTGATAATGTTTTGAACACAATAGGTATATAACATGATGGAAAGCTTACTTTTTTGCATATTAGAATGTTTTATTTTCAAACATTAATTTATTACAATAATTAAAACAAAATATTAATTATAATTTGCAATTTCGAATTTTTCAACGTGAGTCTAAAACATATGAAATATAATTTTATGGTTTATTTATCTAAGCTTATCTTTACTTGTGTTCAATTTGCTAAATAGAATAGAGCTGTTTATTCAGAATATGTATGATAGGGCATCAGAGTTATGTTTTTGACCCCAGAAACTAACTTGGCATTAAAGCAATCAAAAACTTACTATGATGTCAAATAGTTTCTGTTAACCTGATAGATATGTTAAATAACAAAACACTTACTTTTATGTAGATTAAAGGGTTTTATATTGAGAATTATATAATCACTGAGAAAATATCTATTTTGGTATTTTAAACTTTTTGATCTGCCCAAAATTTTATTCCATGTAAAAAAATTATGCAGCATCTATTAATAAATTATAATTAAACTCATTTATTCTCACGTAAAAGTTTCTTAGCACAGGGTGCATAAATTCACTGCTTTAAAGAGTATTTTCAACCAAAACACAGCTGATAGGACTTGATACCCAAAGCATTTTTTTTTTTTTTTTTGCATGTTTGAATACAGCTACAATTGGAAAAACCTTTGCATTATAAATGCTAGTAAATATACCATATCATAGTGCAAAAGTAAGAATAACTAAGTTTGACTAAGGATAAGTTACAAGAGTTTCTTAAGCGTCATATACAAGCTAGCACTGTCAAATTAAATGGCATTTTAGTCCTACAATTTAGTATTTTGATTGCTTGATATATTTCAATGTTATGCACAATAAGAGTATCGTTTTAAGTATCAGTGGTTATCTAGATAATTCAATAATAACAGAAATCACCATTACATATATGATGCAATAAACTTTTTTAAACACTTATCTGTTGTAAAAAGAGTACAGCAGATGGCTTATATCAATGCACATGTATAAGCAGTTGAAGAAATCTTGGATGGTCAAGAATCATGTGAATGTCAAATCATTCCATCGTTTTTCCTTCAGCTTTTATGCTATGCTCTATTCAAATTGTATATTTTATATGGAAAAAAAACATACATATAATTATACAAAATAATTCTTTGGAGAGTAGAAAATTATTTTACAATCATATTAAATATTTATTCTTTGTATAACAGTTATTTTAATCGATACGTGCAATTAATGATGTGACAGTTTAAACTGTGGTTTAAATTGTCAAAAATTGCCATGTGTCAAAAACCTGCCAACTCTGACTATAAAGCCATAAGTCAGTGGACACTTAGAGTTCATAGATTTTTTTCAAATTTCTTCTGAATTTGAATTGTTCTTAAATTTTGATCACATAAACCCTGTGCTTGTACTTAAAATGTCCAGCAAAAATTTATTCATGAGTGCATTTGGGCAGATTCACAGGAAATATGAGAAAAACATGTTTTTGAACTGTAGGCCTATTTATTTATTCAATATTATTGGCCTAGAGGCCTATACAAGAGGATGTGGTTTATTTACACATGATATTTTGCAACATTGAACAAGAAATTAGAGATCGTTGGGGGATTCAACTATAGTGAAGGGGAGTTTGTTCCATTCGACTATGGTATCAGGAAAGAAAATGTATTTAAAACAGTCGGTAGAGGCAAAGTAGATTTTGCTCTCATGAAGACTGTTTTAAAGATGTTGATATTCATATGTCAAAATGAGCACCAGTCTGAGATAGAAACACGATTGCGTTGTAGAATTTCAAATCATCAAAAATCAATGGTGCAGTTGAGGGTTTCAAGGAGCTCATTTATATATATTAATAACAATAAAGGTGAGAAGACTGCTCCCTGAGAAGTACTTGAATTTATAGTGGCAAATGGTGTGTCATGATCTTTAAAATGAAGAAACTGTATAATTTTTTAGGAAAGCTTCTAACCATTTGTACTTTCAGACCAAGATTTGAAAGTTTAAGGAGTAGTGTATGATGAAGAACTTTATCAGAATTTTCTTGGATTTTTCTAGAGCCTATCGGTTTGTAATTTGTTATCAATGGCTTTGAGTCATGGATGAAAAGGGACAGTAGGGGTGTAATATAAAGGGATCGTCTGAAGCTATGTTGGTTGGAAAGAAAAAGTTAATGGAATCTAAATGGGTGCAGATTTCCTTTACTATAATATGTTTGGAAATATTAAAACAGGATGAAGTGTGTAATAGATATTGGCCTGACGTTAAGGGGGTTGGAGAGTAAATGGGAATGTATTTGTAAATGGGAATAATTTTATAGATTTTCCAATCGATTGGGAAGATGGCAGTATTTAGTAAGATGCTAAATAAGATTAGAAGATAGTTGGAGATTTCTTCAGCGCAAAACTGTATCATAAATTCCTGCAAATAGTTTAACTTTCACAGAATGTTTTACTTGCTTTGTGCAATTTTCATGAAATTAGCACGTATAATCACGAACATAAAAATGTTTTTTCTAATTTCCCAAAAATTCAAACTTTCATCCTGTTTTTTGCTCATAATATGTAGAATTTTTACAAAACTTACAGAAAATTTGACACTATACATTAGACACACTAAAGAAATGTAAATGTGACAATTTAATTGATGTAATATTACTATTTTAGTGTCAAGTCTTTCCTTTCTTATTATTTAATCTGTCATTTCAATATCATTATGATATTTCTTTAGAAAAACTATGAATATTAAGAAGGTTACACTTTTCCCCCTCTCGTACTTACCTATTATCTGTATCAACTGTGGTAGGAAACTGATGAAAGAGATAAAAAGCTCCTGAGTCACGCTAGTTGCTTCTATAGACCTAAAAGATAAGTGTCGAGAAATAGAACAATGAAACTCTTTGTAGATTTAGTGTTAAACTGTTCCAGAAGCAAAGGTTGGTGACTGGGTTCTTGTCAACCTTTCAAGTGGAAAGTTAGTAAAGATATTTGTTGCACAACTAACCAAAATTAAGACTTGTTGGGAAGCAAGAATCTGTACTACATGTGCCTTCAATGCCAACGTTCAAGACAAAAGTTTGATTGGAAGGGGTGACGTTCTCTTATTTCCTTGACCTCTCAAGTTTGATAGTCTGAGAAGATTCACATTTCCCTTCTCATTTGCCTCATATAATGTTGGTTAATATTTACGGGGAGCAGTGTTTACCAATACACATATAGATGCGTGAATCATGCATCAAAATTCAGTTTACTCCTCCAAATTTCGTTGAGCAGAGAATACTCCTGCAAGTTTTAGAAAAAAATTTCAAGAGTTATTTCCCGGTTTTTTATTTAAAAAAAATACATTTCTTTTTCCAAATTTAATCCTTAAAATTTTTGTGAGGAGTGAAAAATTACTCTTTAAAATTATTTTTTCGGATAACACTGCGGGCGAGGTATTGTTACATTGTGAGTTTTCTGAATATTAAGTTTGTTAATTAGCTTTGTATGCCAGATTAATAAAATGTTATGGCTTTTTATGGTTCTCAAATGAGTTTCCCCTTTGTGTACTCTTTCATTTACGATAAAAATTTTGTGAACGATTTTCAAGCACAATTAGTTTTAGGTTCCACTTGGCCCCTCAGGGAGGTCAGGAATCAATGACCCACTAAAAACTAAAATTAATCTTGAAAAGAGGACAGTGCAGAAAATAAATTTAAAACATTATCCCTAAGAAGAGAATGATTTGAATAATCTACTCCCATGTTTTCAAGGAGTTGCATTGATTTCCCTATCTCCAACATAGGTGCTAGGTTGAACTTGCACTCGTTAAAAAATTGGTTCTGCTTACCTCAGTGTACCTTTTTTTTGTGTGTGTTGTGTGTGTGTGGAAATTTACATAATCTAGAAAAAGGTAGATGAGTCTGAGTCAAATTACACTTTTGATTAGAATAATGAAGAATTGAAGAATCAATTGGAATGGCCATTACTGTGCATTCAAAATGTCTGCAATAAAAAAAAACTTCTTTTACATTTATTTCAGGGCATTTATATGGGTTAGAAAAGTTCTGGGCATTTCTGAAGTATTATAAAAAGTCATCACAGCTTTTGGTGGATGAGCTTCTTCAAGAAGAACTGAAAAATTATAATACCATGGATGATTTTTACAATAAGGTTAGTCTGATGAGTATATTAGGATTTGTTGTCAGTGTTAGGCCGGAATCACACTATAAAAGTTTGATAAAAGATCTTTTACAAAACTTGAAAAACAACCAATAACCTATTGGTTGTATTTACTCAAATGTTACTGATACACTTATTGGTAGTTTTTTCCAATTTTGTAAAACAATTTTTATAAAACTTTTATAGTGTAATCCTGGCCTTATAGATTCTTGTAAATTTTATTCAATTTTCAATTTTTTTTCAAAAATAGAAGTCATAATACAGGATCTCCATAATTGTCACATCTTTTATTTTATTTATTTATTTATTGCGAATGAAAAAAGTTTAAGATCATAAAAGATTTTTAATTTTTGTGTGAAACTATCAAATAAAATTTATATATAATATTCTTGTTTATAAGTTATCAGAAGGTGCTTCCAGAATGCTTTTAACCCTTTCAATGTTTATTTTCTTGCTGCTTCTTTCAAGGAAATATATTTTTTCTTTCCCCATGCAAAGATTCGCCAGAAGGGGGAATCTAAGATTATTTAAGGAAAATGTGAGAGGAAGTTATTCTAGTTAGATTAGTTTTTTTTGTATGCTTGTAAGCGTAGAATTACTTGCACAAACAGGTTTTAGGGATTCCACAACAATAGATGATGTGATATATGGAGATTGGGAAGATATGTATGAATGAATAATCATCAGTACAAAATCAGTTTTAAAACAAGCCTCTTTTTTTTTTTAAATGAAACATATAACACCTAGAAAATGCAAAATGATAAATTAATTTGAAAACGTAATATGTCGAAGAGAACTATGGAGTATAATATAATTGACAGATAACTGTATAATGCCAGTTAAAATGCTAGTGAACTATTTAATTCCAAACACAGGCAATAGATATTCTTTTAAAGCATATTATACTTGATATTATTTCTAAATATAACACACTGGTCACAGTTTTAAACCCTGTGTGCGAAATTATTCTAATATACAGTCATTCACAAAAGTTTGCATACACCTTTTAAAATACTAATATTTTAACCATTATGCATGCTAGAGATAGAATAATGTTTTAGCAAAATTACATTTCAAGAGTACAACACTATATTATACCAGTTTTTTTAATTTTATGGATTCATGAGCATATGCAAATGCTTCAAAAAACCACATCACAAAAAAAGTCTACTGTTACATCAGTTCCATTTTTGTTATTTATATTTGCCTGTGAATATATTTAGTAAGGAGAACAAATTATAAAACATTTAAATTGAACCTCTTAGTACCAGGTACTGTTTATCAGTGTTTTGTGTTTAAATAGATTAATGGAAAGCTATTCCACTGATATTTCAGTTGAAATCAGAAATTTTGTGATAAAGCTATGGAAAGAAAAGATCTGCTGAGTTTTCTAAAATTGTTGAAAAAAATCGCTTCATCGTCCCAACCATTATTAAGAACAACCAGCCATAGTAGTGGCCATCCTAGAGCTATGAATAGTTGTAATGCATGATTCGTTTCGAGAAAATAAACATTTAATACAAAATTATTTGCCTCTAAATTGTTGCAGTACATTGCAGGGATAACTAGGTAAACTACATCTCTGAATATATTATAAGACTTCTCCGATCTCAAGGATTTCACGGGAGAGTCCTAAAGTCTGACATTTAACTACAAATCAAAAAAAGATTTTGAGAAGCAGTTCATTCAAAAAAATTGAGTTTTTGAGAACTATCACCTTCATTGATGAAGGTAGCTATATCTTCGGAGAGAAGTGATGGTTATGAAAAAAATTAGCATTAAAACTTAAAAATCTGAACACACTCAAACATGATATAGATAACTTACAGTAATGGTTTGGGATCAATGTCGCAGCTGGTGGAGAAAATTTGGTCTTCATTGGAAGTATGATGGACTGTACAATACCTGAATGTATTGCAAGAAAATTTACAAGCATATGTCTGCATAGAAAATAGATGGATCTTTCAACAGGACAATGATTCAAAGCATACCACACAGATTTTGAAGGAATTATGAATGAATGTACCAGGCACCTCTAAGCAGTTTCATTCACCTCCTCAGTCAGACTTGAATCCCATTGAGCATCTATGGGATGAACTTCAGAGAAGAATTTGAGACAACAATATTTCCAATAGAAAATGCTTGATAGAAGCATTGATAAAAGCATAGTATGAAATAACAGCTATCACAGAAATTTTGACTCAGTCACAAGAGATTGGAGGCTGTATTCAACTCTGATGGAGGGCACACCAAATATTGAATTATTTTAAGATTCATAAATTGCCCATATTTGTTATTTTTTCATTGGTTTATTAAGACTTTTGTGATGTGCATATTTTGAATGAAAGTATTTTCTATTTGTGTATAAATTTGATATTTATTTATTTATATCAGAAAAGTAACTGTACGTGTTGAGTGTTCAATTGAAATTTTCTCCTAGTCCCAAAGCCTTTGTTTTCCTTTTTTGAATTACACTTTTGAAGGGTGTATGTACATTTTTTTGACTGACTGTACATCCCCTCACACAAAAACGACAGGGAAAAAATAAAGTATCAAATTTGCCATCAGGTTTTCTAACAGGGTGTCTACCATCCCGGAAAAGTCACGAAATGAGTAAAAGGTCATGGAAGTTATAAAATTCAAAAGATGGTCACAGATTTTTTTGTTTCATTCTTGAGATTTTTTGTTTTTTCTCCTTAAATTTAGACTTTTGAAAAAAGCTGTGGCATTCAATATTTTTCTCTCCTGTGTTTCTTTTCGCCTAACTTTTTTTTGCCGGGGAGGGGAAGGATAGGTAAGTAGCAACAGAAAAGAATAGTATGTGGCCCACACTAAGGCATACATTATGGGTGGGGGAAGCAATTTATCTTGATGAACAAAAAAGAAATTTTCCTTCTTTACTTGACGAGACATTTCAACATCTGTAATATTTGCCTAAAGCAGTTTTCTCAAAATCATCTGATATTTCCTGGAAGAAGGAAGACTATAAAGGACTAAGGAGGCAGTTGAGAGTGCTTGAAAACAATATTGATTTCCATATGAGAAAGGGCGCCAATTTTTTGTGCATAGAAGGAAGAAAGTTGTTTTTTTATCGTCTTTTTTTAAAAATATTGATCGTTACTGACTATATAGCGTAATGACAAAATCGTATACACAAGTGATGAAACAAGAGCTCAAGAGAAGACAAACAGACTAGAATAGGGTCATGATTGAATTGGCAAATCGTTCACCATCAATTGTGTTGCAGTGCAACAAAATGAATGAATTTGAAGGAACACTATCACAAGCTCGTGATCCAAGAAGTCTACGGAGCATAATGGATGAGCCATAGAACAATTAACAAGTGTTTGTATCATACTTCGAAAAATGTGAATAGTATGCAAAATCTTTCCCTGGAAGAGCCCGTGGTTGGTCCCATGGCCTATAATCCAGCAGCAAAACCCCTAGGTTAAGATCTTTTTTCTTCGCCCGGGCCAAATTTTTTTTTATAGTGAATTTAAAGTGTAAAAAAAAATTGTCTCAGTCCCACCCTTGTCGGGGACCATAGTTGGTCTCCACATGATAAAAGTGATTTTGGATCTATGAAATCAACAATGATTTGTTTCAGAGCCGATTGTGATGAACTAACTTGTCACACCCGGGATCATTACGATTCAATCCCACACAAGAGTGATGGATTCAAGATCATAATTCAAGATCATGAATTAATTTAGATTACTTTTAATTAATATAATTTAACAATTAAGATTTACACTTTTGAATTTAACAAAAAGAAATTTATCACGACATATGTACTCGGATATGATCAGTCAATCACCAAATGATGTTTAAGGAAAGTACTGTCTCGCCATATTTCAAATGTCCTCTCTGAGTTTTAAAACAAAGTGAATTTTTCCTTTCATCCGATTATCCTTATGTTGAGAAGTGGCATTTCCGGTACACAGGAACGAAATAGACAGCGGAACTAATCCATAGCTCAGATGCACAGGCTCCCCAGGCAGAGCCGAAATTTGACTACATAATCATCAAAGAACAGAAGTGATCAGGAAATGTAGGCCCCGTGGCGACCTCATCGTTGCATCATATAGCGGCAGCTATGGAGAAGGCATTCAATCAGCGCCGATCAAGCTGGATTTACATATCTTGCAAATCTCTTTTCTTCACTTAAGAAGTGTGACCTAGCAACATAACGCTAATTCAGGTGAAGCAATGGGGCATCTCTGGAAGACAGCATGGCATCACAATCAACAACATCGGACAGATAATGGATAATTGTGATGTTATGGTGAGAAAAATCATTAATAATTAAAATTATATTAATCAATAAGCACATACTTTCAATGGGGTGGTCCCTTTCCACCCGCCGCGGGTGGTCACACGATCAACAGAGAATTTTGATGTGTGTGGGGGTAAAATTTGAGTTCATGTTTTCACCATGTTTATTTGCGTTAGGTTGTGCAACCAAAGCACTGAAAACTATTATTTCATAGAAGGGAAATGCCGGAAAGTCAACACAAAAATAGCATTCTTCTAGGTGCAAACATAGTGCAGAATACAAATATAGTCACTATTGGCTATATGCTCAGTCTTGAGCCCACTACTGTGAAGCACCGTAGTGCTTCGCAAGGCAGCGTGACTGGTGGACAAACTTTAATAAGGATCAATAGTGTGTTTGTTTAGTAGTTTTGGATGCTCAGGGAACACATTTTCAACGTGTGCTGGCTCGTCCACTGAGCTTGTTTTGTCATAGGAGCCGAAGGATCTCTTATACAATGTAAACATTAGTGGGGGTCCAGGGTTGCAGGCATCCTTATATACGAACCACAAGGGCATATGTGCTACAGAGATTGATGCAATGAATGACAGGCGATTCAAAAATGATTAAATAATTATTTATGCAACAATATAGTGCTTAACTTAGCACTTAAATCATAACGTGTGAAACTTGAATTTAAGAAAGTTAACCTGTGAAAGTTATAGCAATGCGAAAAAAAATTGGCAACAAAAAACAATAACATATTAATCAACAGCAACAAAAAAGTGAGTCTTTTTTTTAGGACTTATTTTTTTAATAACTGGGAATACTTTTTACCTCTCGGGCTCTGATATCTAACAAATCCCCCCCATCCAGAAACTTTTACAAACTTGTAAAAATATGAAATGGATTTTTTTTTTTTCAGTTTGATTTTTTTTCTAATTACGCGAAATAAAGTCCATGTATAATTTTTAATGTATAAATTTCACAAAATAAAACTACATGTAATTCACATAACAAAAATATTTTTTTTTTCACTTTTCAAAACATAACAATTTAAATTATTCAAGTGCATGGAATATCACTCTAGAAAAAAATCTATCAGTTGTTCTTTGGTGAATGGTTTTGTGAAAATATCACTAATATTTTTCTTGCTTTCTACATATTTCAATTTGAATTTTTCATCATATAGATTAGATTTCTTATTAAATAATAACATACGTCAATATGTTTTGTTCTGGGATTTTCAACAGGTGAATGTGAAAGCTTGATTATCACAGAAAACAAAAACTTGATTTCAATTTTTCATTTTCAATTATATTTTTGATCCAAATCAGTTCATTAGCCGCTTCAGTGTTATGAACTCTGCTTCCTTAGTGGATAGTGATACACATTTTTGTTTGAATGTTCTCCATGAAATGGAAATGTGATCAATAAACAGAATTATACCTATGATACACACTCTATCGTCTCTGAGAAGCTATCCATACTTAGAATAAGACAACCATAAATATTTTTATGGGCATTGTTTAATATTTTATCATGTATACATAGTTTTTATAATTGCATTTTTGATTGGGTTGCTGTATTTATGAACTCAGCTTCCTTAGTGGATAGTGATATACATTTTTGTTTGAATGTTCTACATGAAATAGAAATGTGATCAATAAACAGAATTATACCTATGATACACACTCTATCGTCTCTGAGAAGCTATCCATACTTAGAATAAGACAACCATAAATATTTTTATGGGCATTGTTTAATATTTTATCATGTATACATAGTTTTTATAATTGCATTTTTGATTGGGTTGCTGTATTTTAGAAATATGACACATATTTGTTATGGGCATCTTTTTCTCAGCCATCTCGTTGGGCATTTTGCCTGTTGTGGGCTTGTATTTGTATTCAACCACAATGTCTGAATCTGAATAACAATTCACATTTAATAAGTTTAAACTATAGTTTTGCATATTTTAAACATAATAATTTAACCCAGTAGTTAAAGCAAATATTCCAGTGTTTCATGTCAGGGTTTTTATGGAATTGGGATAAAATGTTTATACCGCATATGAAATATCAGGTCTCGTGTGATTAGCAATGAAGAATTAACATCCCAAAATAGAAATATACAGCAATTTCAACATTTTGTCAATGTACCTTTTAGAAGTAGGACAATAACTTTGACAAAACTTTCTTTACAAATAAGTAGTGAAGAAATCTTAAATTTTTATTTAGAAAATTGATTAAAATGGTTTTTTTTATGTAGCTGTGTGTGCATGTGCGCGCACGCTGGTGATTATAAATTTTACCATTTTTCTCTTTCAGCAGATGGTTTATATCAATGCACATATATAAGCAGTTGAAAAAATTTTGGATGGTCAAGAATCATCTTGAATCAGAGAATGTCAAATCATTCCATAGTTTTTCCTTCAGCTTTTATGCTATGCTCTATTCAAATTGTATATTTTATAAGAAAAAAATACCATGCATATAATTGTACAAAATAATTCTGTGGAAAGTAAAAAATTATTTTACAATCATATTAAATATTTATTCTTTGTATAACAGTCATTTTAAACAATACATGCAATTAACGTGTGTATTTCCAATGGGAATTTTTATATTGGAAAGCAATATTTGAGGTTTTTAACGTGACAGTTTAAACCATCCAAAACTACCATGTGTCAAAAAAATGCCAACCCTGAATATAACCTCAGGCAGAGTAAAGCTTCTCTTTTTTTCTCTTTCTTGGGATTGCTACTTAGGATTTGCTATTCAGAAAATCAATAAGAATCTGACACCATGAAGCTCATTTAGTGATCCCAGAGAAGAGAGGCATGGGGGCACAGAATGCCAAGGAAAAATTCTAAAACTCCAGATCTTTGGGGGAAGACCCTCATAAAATCTGCATGTAGGTCTTGAGAGTTTCGGGAATACCAATTCCCAGGAAATCTTTGTGACTGTTGTCTGAAGGACTTGTGTGTGACAATGGAAAGGAGCCAACACGAATATTGTTTGTCTCTTACGGGCCGATTATCCCATTATATTCTCTGAATTTTTTTAGAGTGCACGTTCTCAACAAAAACTTAAAAAAATTGCTTCAGGTGAAACAGTAACAAAAACGTTTTGAAGCTACCAGGGTTCCGGGATTTTTGGGGTTTCTGTCCCTTTTGATTCTGCAAAACCCCAAAAAATCTCGCAAAACCCTAAGGTTCCACCGAACACCATTTCGAAAACCCTGCTGTAGTTATTTATTTTGTTTAAGTATCCGTACGGATGCAAGGCATATCCAAAAATTCATTGGTGTGATACGGAAGGTTTTCTACCACATTAGAGTTCAAAGGGGATTTTGCTTTGTTTTTTTTGACAAATTCTGTTCCAAACATATGCAAAATATTTTACTGCTTCTGCCTAAGATCATCTCGTAACTCACTGGATTTCAGCATTGCTTTAACTGTATCTAATGTTGTTAAATTAAATCTTTCACTATTCTGCTCAGGCATATAAATATTAGTTCTCTCACAACGTGAATACCACGATTCTCTATGAATTTACAAAATTTTAAACCATTATCTGTTTGAATATTAATGATCTTGGTGTTCAAAAATTGTTCTGCTCATTTCTGAAATTGCGTAAAAATATCAAATATATATTAGATTTCTTATTCATAAGGTAATTTGCTACTTTTCTAGAATAGTCATCAGTTATTGTTAGAAAATACCTATTTTCACCTTGTGAAATAACTTTCATAGATTCACAAATATCCATTTGTAACAATTCTAGTTGTTTGGTAGGTAGAATTTTGAATGAATATTCATTTTCTGTTAGCCATTTTACAAATAATACACTCGTTCTTAGAATCAGCTAAATCTTTTAAACCTTTAACACAGTTACATTTAATGGTATGAATCAAATAGTTATAATTTACATGACCGAATCATTCATACTAAAGCCCAATATCTTTGAAATTTGTTGATAGGTTTAAATCCCATCTCTAACATTATGTGAAGATTTCTAACTTCTTGGTGTAATGTTTAGGTTTGAAAAAGTATAAACCATATTCTTGCGATTAGCAAAACAATTTTTTCCAATCAGGAGTATAAATCCAGATTTCCCTTATCCTTTGACCCTATAAAATGCACATCTGCTTGCACTAATCCAGAACCAGATATGAAATTCCTTCTCAATTCATGATTGTGCATAACATTTTGCAAAATACCATTTTCATGACCATATATATCTGCAAATAGTTTACAGTACCAACACCTTTTACTGGACATTCAAGTTTCATCCACTGCAAGCGGCATTTTTTATATTTTCAATAGGTTTATATTCGGTAAACAAATCTAAGTTACATCAGAAATATGTTGTAGTTGTGGTATCTATAACCCAATAAAATTTACATTGAGGGTCTGAAACTTGACTTTTACTAGCTTCTGTGACATAGGCGTTCTGATTACTAATATGAGTTTCAGAAAGATAGGTTTTAACAAGATTTGCGAAACTACAAAATTACTTATTACTTTCTCTTTTATCTCTCTTTCTAGAAGTATTTCCCTTATTCTTGCTTTCACAATCTGCAATAACATGACCCATTTGTTAACATCAAAACAAGGACCAATTTTATTTTTAGAGACATTTCTTTTGATCTTATAAGATTTAGAATAAATTTTTTTAGTGTTTTGAGATTTATATACATATAAATCAATTATATTATAATCCTTACAAATAAAAGATGTATCAAATACATTATTATTTATATTTCAGTTTTACTCGATTCCAGTTTCAATTGTTTGAGACGACTCTCTTCATTCAATAATTCACTTTCAATATTATTTACAGTATCATCCCACATGTAAATTATTTGAGTAATTTCTTGAAAATCTTCAGGTAAATACCTGATTATCTGGAAACCTTGATGTAGTTCCTGAATTTTTTATCCAACATTGACAGTTTCGTATCAGATATCGTATAATTCGTCCAAAAGTCATATGATCTTGTCTCCGGATACAGGCTCCTAGTGTTAATATTTCCCGTCCATTAGTCAATATTTTCCGTGCCATATCTCTGTCGGTCATTTCAGCGATCAGTTTACGATATTCTAGTTGAATTCCATAGTATATCATTGAGTAACAGCACGTTTATATGCAGATCGTGATCTAGGATTTCTTTCTGTGTGCTTTTTCCCTATCCAAGGGTAATTCTGTTTTATCAGTGATGAAGTAGGATCCTTTGCCCATGAGAATGACTTTGTTATCATTCCAGGTTGCCCAATTGTCTGGCCCAAGCAGCTGAAGGTCTAAGTCTGAAGAACCACTTAAAATTGGTACGTGAGCAAACGAAAACAGTCAAGTCTGGCACACTCGAAATCACAAATTTCAGTTTCTCAAATTTTTAGAAATTGCGTTTGAACTTCAATGGTTGGAAATCTGCCCCACCCGTCGCAAATGTCTCATCTGGAATATCATTGCATTGATTCTAGGACATGGCCCATAACCATTACTATAGAGATGAATGCAATGAATGATGTGCAATTGAAAAACAATTAAATATTCAAGCAATGATGTAGTAGGTGACTTAGCACTTTAAGCAGAACATACAAACAATAACATGAATGAATGACAAAAAAGTAAGCATCCTTCTTTTAAAAGGCGAGCTTCGCATGGCATCATGATTCAATCCTTGCAAGATTTGCATATGAGATCGCACATTTTTTTTTCAGTTTTTGGAGGGGGAAAATTCTGGGGTCGATATCTAACAGTATACAGTGATTGATTGCATTGAATATTTGTGAATTGAGTTCTTAAGCAACCTTGCAAAGTTGCTTGAATGTATATGTAGATATAAAGAGGGAAAGGGGATGATAGGGAGTGATTGTCCTCTGTTCAGGCATATAATCTTGATATATGAATTATATATATCATGTTCTTATTAGCATACACCAAAGCTTTTTCATTATCTTTCTTAGCATATCTCATTTGAATTATATTTTTTAAATATGTACCTTAAAGATTTTTTTAGTAATGTACATCTAATGCGTTTTGGTGCTCTTTATCATTTGGCGCCCAGTACAATTGTACCGGTCGCACAGCCCTAAGGCGGCCCCTGCCGATCAAGCCATAGTGACCAGCAGTCGAAGAGACAAACTGATTCGAGTAGTGCTGAGGCACGCTATGAAGTACTCAGTACCAGTGGGGCGTACGGCGGGCACGCCCGGATACGCCCCACTGGGTGAAACACCTTAATGACTAGATAGCTGTTTCAAAGAAGATGGGATCCACCATCACTTGTCGCGTCTACAACATTTGATAGGAAACAATCCCATCATGCATTGTGATGTTTAAGTTGTCACAACCGGGATCATAAACAATGAACATCACGAGAACACAACTAGAGTCGAGAATTAGAAATTCAATTTAAATTTAATTCAGATAGAATGTTTAAGGATTCGATTCCAAATATTTTACAAATTTTAACAAAAGTTGATATCACCAAGTCGTCAGTCCACATCTGTATTCATCGGGGATAAGTCCATCTTGTAGCTGGATATTGAAGTCAGCTCATCCGTTCTTTTACCTCGGCAGGCCTTACACGATGAGAAGTGGCCTAGTAAGAGTTCATGAACATGGAGGATTTACAGAGGCATTTCAAGCTATGGCACCCTAACTCCCCAGGTGGAGTTAACCAATGAGTGGCGAAGTATGACTGGATACGAGTGAAGTGAGAATACGAGTAGAGATGACACTATCACTGCCTTTTATACTGAAGATTGGCCAATCACCACCGACCGCATTGTTGATTTGCATACATTCCGGATTTTCCCGATCAGAGGAATTGCTTTGCAGCGGCAGTACGAATGACGTCATTTCACCACAGTCAGTTGAGAGCCTCTGGAGCGATGTTTACCGATGACTCCGGATCGACGACGACTTTGGACCGGCACCAATGACCTTACTTACAATATTTTAGTGAGAAATAATTAACAAAATTATTTTAAAGCACTTTTTTAAATGAGGTGGTCCCTCTCCACTCGTTGCGGGTTCGTACCGTTACAGCATCATGACGCGATACAATCACAAGGACAAATCCACGGTACTGAATTCAACATTCATTTACATATCATCTCATTACATATTAAGAGAAAAATAATATAACAAAGAACTTGGCCACAACTCAAAATATAAATATAACATTGAAATGACCAGACTTGAGAACTATTTCCCTGGGGCCTAATGGTAATGTTACAGTAGCGCTAACGCTCTTCCTTCGGCCGCCACTTCAGTGTTTGTCAAAATGGCAAATGCACAACAAATGTTGTGGCAAATACAAACTTTAAATGCATAGTAGTAGTTGTTAACATTTTGCAGAGCTGTGATTGGTGAGTTAGAGGGAATTTAGATGTCTTTTCCTTGTCACGTGACCTTAAGAATAATTTTTAACAATCACACCGTGGTTGCATTTGGAGCTCGATTCTTAACGTGATTCTTATGAACTGATTCTTACGCATGGATGATTGGTTATTAAGAATTAGAAGGTGGTACACCCCTTGTATTGATTAGTAAGAAATAACTCTGGGTTACGGTGGCAGGCAATTTTTTTCTAATAGGGTTGTGAATAAATGGAATAGCTTACCCCTGTGTGTCGTGAAATCTACCACGGTGGATATGTTTGAAGGGGAAAATAATGATATTCATATTTGGATGAATTGAGAAGCTAGTCATACATAGATAAGACAAGTATATTTTTTTACGGGCAGTGTATTATATGTTATCATAGGTATTAAGTGTTTTTTTTTTTTTTTGTAATGATGGCCATTATTTTGGATTGCTCTATTTTTAGATACATTCAACATCCGTATTTTTTATTGGAATTTTTTTTCACCCACCTCGCTAGGTATTTTGCCTGTTGGCCTGTGTATTTGTATAGAAAAATACTTGATGTTAATTAAAATTTGCTAAAGTGAAAAATGAAAACTCGATCAGACAGGGTAAGAAAAATGGGTTACACCCCTATCGCTTTATGGAATGTTTTAAGACCGGGATTATACTATAAAAGTTCTTTTATGAAATTTGAAAAATTCGACCAATAAAATTATCGGTTGCATTTGCTTGAATGTAACCTATGAGCTTTATTAGTTGGATTTTCAAGTTTTATAAAAGGGATTTTATCAAACTTTTATAGTGTAATCCCGGCCTAATACAGAGTGGTTGAGAAAAGATGCAAAAAACTATAGGAGAATCAATTAAACTTTATATTATATAAATTATATTATATTATTAATTACATTAAATATAATAAAATTTTGAAATTCAAAACAGTATATGCAAAGGGTTGGAAACGAAGAGGAAACATGAAGAGTGTAAATTATTTTTCATTTTATAAATTTTTTGTCACTTTCTGAATGTTTTTTTTTTATTTGAAAACAATACAGGGTGTTTCAAAAAGTTAGACCAAATATTAGAGAGGTAGTAGAATACCCATTTCAGTACAAGAATATTAATTAAGAGCCATGATTTTTTGCTGGGAGGTCAGAAATTAAACTGGCTAGAGGTGTGCAACAAGCACCCATTTTCAGGGCTCCCACTCGTCCTACTTTTCAGTAAAATGTCCTACTTGCTCGGGTTTGTCCTGCTTTTTACCAAATTCTATCAACAAAATTTATGTAATTGATTTTAATTGAGCAGGGAATTCTTGATATATTGCCAAATATTACAAATGTTGGAGATTACAATTAATGATTCTGCCAAAGCAGAAATTGTATCGCTTTAAAGGTTATTTGGGGACGGGGTGTATGTAGACCATTTGATTTATTAGTTTTTCATTTGCTTAGTTTGAGGGTTCAATAAGTATAGTAGTCATTAAAAACTTCTGCTGGTTGAAAAAAAAATAATTTTGTATTTATTACTCTTCATGGTCTTGGACAGTAACTAGCATTCATCATTCAAAATTATGGTGCAAATAGGTGAAACAACAGTTTGCATTACAAAGCAGTTGGATACGTAGGCCTATTCTAAGTTTGGTGATTCTGATGCTACCCAATAGCATTCAGTTGTCTTCTGTATTTTTAAGGCATGAATAGGCATAAACAATATTTACCAGAGTTGGCAAGATTTTAGATAGTATGGTAAAATATAAAATCGTACTGTCCTAATCTGTCCAAAACCTCATATTTATAACTAAGTGAAAAAATTTGCAATTTGATGAAGAGGTAACTTCTATAATCAAATAATAAACTTTATATTATATAAATTATATTATAATATTAAATTTACATTAAATATAAAATTTTGAAATTCAAAACAGTATGTGCAAAGGGTTATATGACTGATATCAGGTTATAAAACAATTGAAAACAAATTGAAGATACAAGAACAATTGAAAGATACAAGAATGGGATAAAAAGTTGTTGCATGGAAATCAGAAAAAAACAATAGATATGACTACAGAATGAAATTAAACTTACGTAATAATCGAGCACTAATAATCAAGCGCAGCTGCACCTTTTAACATTCGATATAACACATAACTAATTTAGCTGCCCTATCTGTGCCAAAATGATTTCTAAGATAACAAAATTTGAAAATATTCTTTCAATTGATGCATAACTTGGGCGACATGAAAATATAAAAAAAACAATGTGTTAAAGACAGTCTTTTGATAAGCCGCCTTCCAGTGTTTTTCGTATTGAATGATAGAATTGTAATTGTATGAATTGTACAATTGTATTGATAGTATTGAATGATAGAATTGTAATTGTATGAATTGTACAATTGTATTGATAGTATTGAATGATAGAATTGTAATTGTATGAATTGTACAATTGTATTGATAGTATTGAATGATAGAATTGTAAATATAGCTTGAATTTATTCGGTAAAATATTAGCTCCTAGCCTCATAACCGCAGCAATTTAAATTTAACAAAAACTTTGGGTCTTGAAGTCTTTTATCATCATATAGGCGTAATCAGTGTTTGTGAAATTGTGTTTTGTTAGTCATGAGTAGGTGCTACATAGTGGCCTCATTTTCTTCAGATATATTTTCCTTTATTTATAATTAGTTTTTAAAAATTGAGAATGTAAAATAGAAAGATCTATATTTAAAATTAAAAAAAAAAGTTTGAAATGTCAAAACAGAACAATTTGCATCAAATAAACACTACACCATTGATATATATTCACATCATTATATTGCTATCTAATAAAAAATAATATTTATGTTGAGTTTCACAATAATGCAATGATTATAACTGTGACTATGCATATTTGGTACCTTCAATATAATATATTTTTTAAAGAAAAGTGTTTGGAGAGATTCGGCAGGGTTTTGGACAATCACTGTACTAAATACAGTACTTGCTTCATAATCATACATGAAAAGATGTGGAGTAGAAATAACATTTATGACAAACTAAAAAACTGAAAACAGTGTTTATATTTAAACAGTTATATACGTGATATTAATTTACTATCAGATTTTCAACTTAAAACCATCAATTTGGTGAAAGTTTACTTAGGAAAAAAAAAGAAATGACACCTTTTTGAAATATTTTTTATTTAGTTTTATTTTCTGCTAGTGTTTTTTGTAATATGTTAGTATCATGAAAAAAAAACAAAAAAATCCAAAAGGTTTCCACATAAAATTTTGAAACTTGGAGGTTTTAGACAGTTTCAGACACTTTTAGACAGTTTTGGACAGTTTAGCCCGCGTTTCCTGTCCAAAACCCCAACCCTGGCACACACCAATAAGTTTTTCCCATCTTTCCTGAATCACTCTGTGTATATGTTTTCTGTTCAAGTAATTTGTATTTTCTTATTTCCACATTTACTTTTTTATTTCTATTTTGTTGAAGGGTGCTGTGCCAAAACAAAGTAGGTTTGGTGTGAAGCTGCAAACAAATAAGAAATTATTCTCTAAGAAACATTGTGAATCAAACATTTGCAGAACAAACTCTTTTGAGAGTGAAAGTGCAGAAACATTGAACAGTGAGGTAAATAGTTTACCCATTACTGATGTTTATGAGCATTGTGATGCAAGTTATCACAAAGATTCATGTGTGTCCCAGTGTGCTTTTGCAGAATCTGATGTATCTGAGAATATTTCATGTAAATCAACTTCAAATGATCTGCATGGATCATTTTCAAATGGAAGGTGTGTAGATTCATCTGCGGGTGTTTCAAAACAAGCAGCTAATCAGCCAAAGGATTGTAGAGGACAAAATTCTTTGCATAAGGAGAACAGTCTTGATGTCTGCTCTACAAATACTTCCATCATGGCAAGGGAAATTATCTAGTCATTGCCTGTTTAACTGATAAGGGTCTGTGTGTGATTTCTCATGTATGTATTCAGATATTGTGTGCATATTTTGTAAAACAGTATGTAAATTAATGTGTGTAAATGTGGAATTTTCTTCCTGCATAGTTTATTTTTAATGGATATCAAGTACATCTTAAGTGTTAATAGAAAACTCTATTTCCTTATTTGTGAACATTGGCGTATGCAAAGGGGGGTTTGTGTTCTAACCCCCCTTGAACCAAGATTATAGTGTTATTTTGGAGGAAAAAATGTAAACACCCGAAGGAAAAAAATCTGAGACCCCCCCCCCCCCCTCGAGAAAATTCTGCGTACACCTATGCTTGTGAACAGATTTTTTTTATATATCTGATATATTGTTTTGTAATGCTGATGATGATAAGAAAATGTATTGCATTCAATGCTTAAATGCTGTGAGAGTTATTGGCAAAAAAAAAAACCAATGCAGCAAAATAATAGAAGTACTGTAATCCGGGACTGCTTTGCGGTTATTCTAATGAAAATATCTAAGCAGTTTTGATTTTGCCCAACAGAAGACATCACCTGTCAACTTATATATTTTAGTTACTGATACATTTTGAATATCATTTGCTAAACATATCTGTACTGCTTGATTTCACCCAGAATTTTTGTTGAGAATAATATTGTGCTAAAAGTTTTGGCTGTCAAAAATTTAATTGAAAAGTAAATTAAGTTTATTCATATATGTGAGAACTAATTGTCATTTAAATCATACCTATAAAGTTCTAATTAACTGATTATTTATCATTATATGATTGATGGTAATTTCATGGTTACTTTCTGAGCAAAACTAGTTCTACTTTGCACCACCTAAAAAGCTGTGTATAGCAACGCTAAAGTATTTATTTTTTTTACTTTGTTTTACGTTTAATTTAGCTTGCACAATATTTATTAATTACCAAGTTTGTGTCTCTTGTTCGTTGATAAAATAATACCAACTTTAATTCATGTTAGTTGTCTTTTTTGCATGTTGAATGAGATGAATAGATGAATTATCAAATGAATTGCACAAAAGTGCAACTCATTTGATAATTTTTTGTGTGCAAATTTTGATAATTTTTTTTCCATTCTAGACAAAAAAAGTTCATTTCTTGTCGGTTTCCCTGTAGTATTTTATGTTTGCATATACAAACACAATAAATTTTGATTAGGTCAACTGTGCTCCAAAATATGGTCTGGCTTAAGGAAAGGGTCCGAATGTGTCATCCTCAAAACTGAAAAAAATTAAGTATATTCATTTAACCCAGAAATGAATAAAAACAAAAATTAGCAGTGAAGTGCAATAATTAAAGCTGCAAAAAATTAAAAAAAAATACAACAGTTGGCTTCTCACAGCCCCTCACACTTGGTGATAGTTGTAGAAAAAACCTTTAGCTCTCTTTCTTTCTTTATGTTGTATCTTATTATTAATGTGGTGTTTGAATGACGTCGCTATAAGAGACTAGGATTACTGGATTTTTTAATTCATTCTTGGCCTCTATTGGAGTTCAAAAATATTAATATTTACTTTTTTTTGAGTGACCCATAATAAGTACGGGAGATTTTTAAAGTGGCAATTTTTCAAAAACTTTTTGAAGACCACCTTGGGACCCTTTCTTGATAACAATCATTATATCAGGTGGTGCAAAGTAACCCGTTCTTGTGAGTTACTTTACACCAATTTAAAAAATTCATGAAAACTGAAGAAAAAAATTATAATGGCGCTTCTCAAAAACGGTGCAAGGTAGCCCCCATTTTACGGTGTCTTTTGCTGGTCACAATTGTATCTAAACTCTGAAATGCTTTTTCTCATATTAATCTTGTCCTCTTTCTCAACATAGTCTCTTGTTGCTCCTGTCTGTGTTTTATTAACAGCAGAAATATTTTTTCCATGGAGATGGGTTAAAAAAGTAAAAATGTAGTCTGTGTACCACTGTAAGGTAAAAATATTGGGACCACAGACACGTTCAAAATTTCAGTTGATTTTGCTACCAAAAAATCTTGTAGACAGCCCATTATAATTACAACATTCATATTGCATATGTTTGATATATTGCAGGGTCAAAACATTCAGTTCAAAGACTACTTTCAGAAACTTTTTGCTTGCATCTGATTGATGTATTTTAAAATAAAATAAAAAAAAATTATTAGAAAATTGTTAGTGATTTTTGTATTAGAAATGTATCCGTAGTTTATATTGAGTATAGACTGTGTTATATGATGATATAAGTTTATACGAATATAAGCCAAAATACTCAAAGAATAATATAGTTTAATATGAGTTTCTACTTTTTTTGTAAAAATATACAATTTTTCACTTATTATGTGAAAGCATGTTTAGTTTTCTGCTTTGCAATGAATAAGTAAATTCTGAAAGAAGTTTTTGATTGTTTCAAGTGAGGGCTATGTTTTGAATACAGACCATTTGGCAGTATCTTGTTTGGATATGCTAGCTAATAAAATGCTAATCATTTTGCACATGCACAGTATCTCCTGCAAATAAAGAACCACCATTTTGAATAATGCCAGCAGTGTGTATATGTCACGCCATATTTAAGTGGCTAAAGAGCACAAGCAGCCTACCATTTTTGAAGTTACCATGATTTTTGTTGATTTTTAGCCGCATCCAGAAAAATGACTGGGGAAAAAAATTGAATTAAAAAAATGGTTTTTTTTCAAGCTGCAGCTTCTTATAAACCACATAATCTTCAATAAATGAAAAAATACAAGAATTTGTACGCAGTGAAATCTCGATATAAAATGGACCACTGAAAAATATCATTGTATAGGGGGATTACCATTATATCGCTGGGCAGTGATTTAATATGAGACTATAGACATTCTCCAAGAAGATGTGAGAAAATATCATTCTAGAGAAATTTATCATTGTGTTTGTGTCAAGTATTGTTGTAGCAAAGTCAAATTCATTAGATTTCCTCAAAATTAGAAGGTCGAGTGCTAATCATAAGAAATATGGCACTGGCAGATATTTACGGTCAGATCTCTGAAATGTATGGTCTGGATGTCATGAGTGATGGCAAAGTTTGTTAGTGTGTGAGCTGTTTGAGGAATTCCAGTGAAAATTGTTATTCATGGAGTCTAACACACCCACAAAATTCCCTGTTATTACAACCAGCCACAGTATATTTCATTTTGCATGTTCTCCCACTTTCCTTAAACAGTCTTGTCCATTTACAGGCTTTGTCATCAGTCATGACATTGACTATGCTCTGCATAGATATGGCAATGAATCTCTTTATCACATTACTTACAATCAAAAAGCAAAGGAAGAAACTTATTTCTCTAGGGAGAAAAGTGTTTGATTTTCTTTCATATCTACACACACACACACTGCTAACATTATTTTAAAAAAAAATCTGTTTGTGCAAAGATTGTAGAGAGACGTTGCTTTCATCCAAAATCCATGAATGAGCATGTTGAAAAAGCTATTGTAAAAAGGTGATTTAGTTAGTAATCCTAAATTTCTGCAAGAGAAATGTTTTGAAAAAAAACTTACTGGGCTGTGTCTTTGTTTTTTCCTTCGAAAAACTGGTCTTTGGTAGTAATTTTCAGAGGTGAAATGACTCACTTTAGTTGACGAAAGGATCTTTTTAATCAACTTTACTAATTTCACTTGCTGTAGCCCATTGTAATTGGTTGAATTACAAATTGAGGTTTGTTTAGCTTTGAGCCAATCGCAAATCAGTACTCTAAGGCAGGGCTGTTGAATCTGTGAAACAGGAAAATTTTACACAAACATTTTTTGAAGTAAAAAGTATTTCAAGATAAGATATTACTCTAAGGTGGTGAAAAAATTACCACAGATTAAAACCAAAAAATTGTTATCTCCAAAACCTGTGAATGTAAATACAGTCCACACTTGCTATAATGATTCCTTTTGTTCCACTGAAAACAGACATCATATTGAAAGTTTTAAAAAAAAATCAATTTATCTTTTCCAACCAATGGAATTTCTCTTTCTGCCATCAACTACACAAAGAAAGAAACTCACTCTTCTGCTTTCAGTATTGAATAATGGCTTTTTAATTATGGTGAACAATTTGAAGAACTTTTCTCAATATTCAGTGATTTAGCTTTCAACATCAACTTCTGCCAAAACATTCAATTTGAGATCTAAAGATATAGCCCTTTGTTTATTTAAGACAGCCATGTTGAATTAATAATTTCAGAATTAATAGATAACTTCACTTGTCTGTATATTTTCCCAATAAGAAATTATGTAATATTGCAAAAAATCAACCACATGGGAAGTGGGAGTGAGCCACCATGTGCAAAAATGTACAGAATGGTAAACAAAAGGGGAGGGGGAAGAAACATCCAGTCAACTCATGCGCCTTGCTATGGTTCATCCTGTTTTCAGCAATGGCTCTATTTAACCACAGGGTGGGTTTTCCCATAGTGGTGAAGCTTTATCTTTTCATCTTGAAGCATCATAGGTCAAGGTCAAACACTTTCAATAACAAATTTTGTCTATTTACAAAAAACTGGTGGGACCAAGCTGAGTTTTGTCATTGTAATTGATTGAATTATATTTACCGGTCATTATATTGGATAAAAAAATAACACTGGAAATATGAAAAAATTCAAGACCTGGCGTAATGGTTGTTATAATTGAAGGGTCGTTATAACAAGTGTTAGCTGTATATGAAAATTTTAGAGTGATAATTACAAGCTGAGCTAAATTTTTCTGGATAAGTAATTTTTATGGGTGCTGCACTGTTCAGGAAAAAATTGTTGAAATTATTATATTGGTCAGATTCTTGAGAAAAGTATGAGAACTCTGGAAAATGCTGTGCAAAAAAATTATATTAACCAAGAAAGTCTTTTTCTTTTTTCTGTAATAATTATCATTTGGGATGTCATTGAAATGAGCCATAAATAACTTGTGGAATCATCTTTGGAGCTTGTTTGATGATTATTTGTTTTTGTACTGCATACTATTTCTACTTTACAGGTCAAAATACCCCAAACAAGTTCTACTAAATTGGCTTCAAACCAAGACTTTCTATAGGCAGAGATTTCACTGACGTGTTATAGCGTTTCAAATACCCAGAATTACAGAAAAACGCATATAAAAATTGGTCCACTCATCCCCCAGGATGGTTTTTTCTTATTTTCAAGAAGAAAAAGTGCAAAGAAAAAATCTTCTGAACTTTTACTTTAAAGTACAAGTGAAGCATTTTACTGTAATGTATTGTATTGATGTAACTCACGGGTTGTTGAGAAATCTAGTTTGCATTCCTAAATGAGGGGTTGAAAACCGAACTTTCCAATTTCAGAATTTTTTCCCTGTGCAGGTTACATATTAGAAGTAACGATACTTTCGCGGCTATCTACCAGCATTAAAAGACAGCGTCATATACTGCGTAAATTCACTTTTTTTCTGCAAGATTGCAAATGCGCCTTTTTTGAAATATCTTAAAGGATTGGAACACTCATTCAAATTGTAAACAAATTTCTGAGATCATTGGGAGGGAACCAAATCTGTAAAAACTCTTATCTTGAATATCCACAGTTTTCTTATCTAGCCGCTATGCAGTCATCACCATTTTGCATCAGGAAAATCAGGGCTGTGTATGCGGAATCAGTCTTTCGAGAGACACAAGGATATCTTCCATAGAAATTTTTGTCACTAATACTCAACAAGAATTTCAAATTAACAAATGGTACAAGAATGTTTTGTTGTTTTTAAATATTATAATGTCCTACAAAAATATTTAAAAATATTGTTAATTTTTTATCATCTTGGAGGGGGCACGTTTCCCCATGCCCTACTTGGATTTCACCTTTGGAACCCGCGATTGCTTAGTGGTAATTGGCTAAACACAATTTTCATAGGTTTAACTGTGCATTGGCTATCCCTTTGAAAAAAATCTCTGTTGCCATGATCATCACACAGACCCACAACACAAATATGTATACTCAAATCCATGCATTTTAGCAATTTGGAAGATGGATGGCATCACATACTTTTTTTTTAAATTTCAAATACGCACACAATCAGACATAAATACAAAATACACAAAAAAGAGAAAAATTAACACACTTTGCGACCTATAGGGATTTTGCAATCCTTCCATCAGGTCTAGATGAGGCACATACTTCAGGCACACAAAACATGCCAAACACTGGATACACAAACACAAATCTGACATACCTCCCATATTCAGGTGTGGAAGTATGTTAAATGGCAGTAGATCAGAGTTGTGAACCATCAGGAAGGGAAAAGAAAATTGTTCTACCAGGAAATCATTTTGCAAGGATTTATAGGAATAGAGGGGGCAATCAGACGATAAGCCTTGGAATCATTTGCTCTTAATTTAATCAGAAGATATTATTGTTATTGAAAGAGATGAGGTTTTTTTCCAAAATGTAAAATCAGAAGAAAATCATACTTCACATTATGTCATAGCTGCCAAGTCTCCCGAATATTCCAGGAATCTTCCGAATTTTAGCTTCATCCCTCGACCTCCCAAAAAGTTCTTAAATCTCCTGAATTTTTATGAAAATCACAAAAAATCCCTAATTGTCCCTAAAAGTTCTCTACTTCATTTTAAAAAAAATCCCCACTTATGAAAACAATCAATAAGGAATTTCTTGTGGTGCATGAAGTCTTTTGCCTCTGTTTTTTTCCCCCCTTTCGAAATGACGTCACACTTCGTAAATGGGGAAATTCCTTTTTTAAGGAAGTTTTACAAACCCTCTGATGGTAACAAGAAATTTGTTTGTCTTATCGTGCAGGGAAATATTTTAGCAGCCAATAGTCCTGGATTATAGTGACGCGCATATGGTCAAAATTTCTTTTGTTGAAGTTAGGTACATGCGATATAACAAAACATGAATACTGATGAGCAAAAACATATTTAATCAATTTTAAAGATACTTATTCTGATAAATTTCCTTTCATCAAACGTTCCAGAAAAGGACAGATTTTTCCTTTTTGTACAAGTTGTGTTACAGACATAAACATCGGTCATGGAAAGACTGCCATCATCACTCATGTGAAATGGGAAAAAAAACATCAAACAAGTGTCACAAAAAGTCAGTGTTCTTCAAAAATAGACGCTTTTTCCCCTTCATCTTCCGATGATTTTGGGGTCATTCGCACAGAATGTTTGTTCACAGCATTTCTGATTGAACACATTTATTTTTTTAGATCACCATTTTGAAGTTTTGGCCTCCAATTTCACTTGTTTTTTGCGTAGGGATTTTATTCCCAAGGGTTCAACTTCCATGTGTGTAAAATTCCTATTTTAATTTGACTTCAGTTTTTCAATATGGATTTTATTCCCTATGATTTAACTTTTATGTGTGAAAATCCCTATTTTATTTGGAAAAATCCCTTTCGTATTTATTAGGGAGTGGTTTTAGCATAAAATACAGGTTCGCGCGAAAATCTCCAGAATTTTCATTTTCAAAAGTTGGCAGCTATGTTATGTTCGTTTTAGATCATTAGATGTGTTAAATTCCATTCTTTTCTTAATTAATAAATTCTCAGTGTTAGTGGGTTTCTTTGCAAGCTTTCTCTAGTAGTAGACAATGAAAGTGTAAAAGAACCTAGTTATAAGCTGGTAAATTAACATTTCAATGAACCTTTGGATTTAACATTTTTAAAAATTGATTATTTGATACCAGTGAATGACGGGGAGACATAATTTGATTTTTTAAGAGGGACTCGCATATCTACTCAAAAAAGGGCCCAGATTTTGCCAATGGGACCCAGGTAAATAAAATTACAGTGGCCTCTGTGTATAGGCTTTGAAGAATATACAGGAGCATTGTCCTGTTGAAACAAAAATTGTCCATAAGTTACAAGAGATGTCTCAGAAAGTAGGTTTTCTATCAATGTCTGATCCCTTCCTTGAGTTCCTTTTAACTTTTATTCACAAGTTTCAAATCTATGCATCTAATCAGTGACAATGATAATAACAGTTTTTGAATGAGGTGGGGGGGGGGGGGGTTATATTTTTCAAGCAAAAGTTTTAGGCGACATCACAAGAAGTTTCTTTCAAATATGTGACATTTCTGTTACATGGGATGCAAAATGAGAAAGCTGATAAAAAAATTAGTAGTATGCATAAAATTTCTGGTCTTGAAATCAACATGGGTTAGGAAAAAGGTGGCTCTAGGTTATAAAACGTTATATGTTATTAATGTCTCTTGATCAATGGTTTTCATAAAATTCAATGGTGGAATTCTTCCCTCATTGTTCTATTAAATACTCGCAACTCAGATTGTTATTTTCCTGTATGGAAAATTATGTGTTGTATCTTTTTGTAACTTCTGGGTTCATTTTCCAGAGATTACTGTGCATTTTTTCTTATCTTTTTCAATAATGTCCATAAAGTTAATTATTATAAGGAAAAAGAAACCAAACATATAGTATGTGTTGTTTTTCACTTGTGTATCTTGTTTATTTTTCTTCACTATGTCTGTGTGTATATTAAATTCTTTGTTTTTCTTTTGGATTTTGAGTTTTTATTATTTTAAGATTTTTGTTTATTCCAGAGCATGAAGATGTTTGTTTTATAATTGTAAAATCTTACTTTTTCCCCCTCCTGGATTCCATTAATATGTTTTATTAAACTTATTGGACCAATTATATTGTGTATGTCAACCAAATAGCATGCACGAATGCTGCATTGAAGCTCTATTTGGCTTGTATGATTGCTGGTGAATAGGGAGATGACACAATAAGCTGCTGAAGCACAAATGTTGCTGCGAAAGAGATGCAATGAGTACATAGCATGGAGTAGATATAGGTGGGCATACATCAATAGCTTTTTGCAAGTAATACTATAAATTTAGTGGGATTAAGAGCAGAGGATGCACAAAGAGCATAGTCAGTGATATTTTCATTAAATTGTGCAAGATTTGTTTCAAAATATCCTGACAATCTCCATTGACATTGATTACCTAGTACTAGTTTATAGCCATATGATGCATGGTCCGCTGTATTTCACATCTTTTGATAAAAAGTTGTTGTGGTTTGTCAAGAAAGCTACATTAATTAACACATGGTCAATATTAAGTGTATAATATTTTAACTCTCACAGTTTATTAATGAATTTTCTGATTGTTCTTTTTTTTTTTTTTTGCTCCAGATTTCTGAAATTAATTGAATTGTGGAATTTTTATATTTAAGATCTCATTCCTTTGAAATTTATTATGAAGTGTAAAAATTATGGATTTGATACTGACCTTTTTATTTTGAGATATCATTTAAAATAACTGATACTATATTATCTAGTTTTTCATTGAGAGAAATGATTGTTAATTTCAGGCCCCATCTAGATACTTAATCACTCTCTAGGCATACATGCATTTTGGCAATCCCCTCCACACCTCTTGGTATTAAATCAGGCTTGTCAAATTGATGGGATGAATTCATTTTTCCAGTCCTGTGCCCCACGGGCAAGTATGGGGGGGGGGGGAGGTGATCACCCCACCTATTTACTAAAAAGTGTATTAGTGTTTAAAAGTGTATTAGTTCATAACTGCAAGGGCAGAGGTTGGCTGTCTCTCTTCCCCCCTTTCAAGAACCTATCTCCTTATTCTGTGCCTGGGGCACAAGTTTCTCTAGTTACCCTTTAGCTGTAACCCAGCTTAGTTTGGACCTCCAATTGGATTGTTAAAGAGAAAAAGGGTATTTATACTGAGCAGAGGTTGACAACCCATCGATCCCACTTGACTAGTACAGGGGTGGCAAATCCATTGCATGTATGCCACGGTACCAAGAGTAGCCCTCATACGCTTTTTCAAAAATTCTATTTCATTTTTCATAGAAATTCTCTTTCTTTTGAACAATCTGTGTAAAAATAATTATATAACTTTTATTCAATGCATTTTTGGTTGGTTTATCAGGATGCCCCACATCCCATATGTACAGCATTCAATGATATCCACATGGAGGACATGCATTGTATATCCATGAATTTTTGGGGAATTCAGCACTATTATGAAGTTTGTTGAGGGACTCAAGTACCGTTAGCTCTCAGGTGCCAGACAGCCGAATAATTTTGCTGAGAGAAGTAAATGCTTGTAGCCTGTAAAATGGGATGTTTGATCTGCTTGTTAAAATGTGTTTAGTGGCCACCTACTCAAAACAGTCTTAATTGTGGCATGGCTTGGAAAAAGGGTTAGCCACCCCTGGACTTTTCCCCGGTTTCAGTTGATCACAGGACCATTATTTTTTATGATTGTTCTTTAGAAATCCAAACAATAAAAATGTTTGAAACACTCCTTGTGACGTGAAATATCCCTTTCATATAAAACATGCACTTGATCCTCCCAAAAGTAAGTTTATTTCTTAAGTTTTATTAGTTAACATGTATATGAACAACATTTTCCATGATCTTTTGTTTTTGATTTGTCAAGTTTCAGCTGTTCACGTGTTTATGCAGCAGTTGCATCCTATAGTTTTTTTTTTTCACTGATTTATGCCTCCACATGTTTTTTTGCAAATATATTTCATTCTAGGTATTGAAAATGCCTTAAAAAATATTTTGGTAAAACATTTGAAGTGTAAATAATTTCTTGATGATAACAGGTTAATGTGATTAAAATTTTTTGCTTGTTGCCAAGTGAATCTGGCTAGTTACTTATCTTGTCTTTTCTAAGCCAACTTGGTTTTTTACAGTGTTTATTGTTGATAATTTAAATTATGCAATTTTTCTTGCATAATTTGTTGTAATTATGTATATAAGTTGTTGAATTTTTTATGGTCTAATATTTCAAGTGCCTAAAACTTCTTTTTATACAGCTCATGAAAAAAAATTTGTTTTATTCTGAATTTTTCACAAAAATGAAACGGATAATTTCTGTTATAATTTTTCAATGCAGTTGAATTTTCAATCAAAGATTTTTATACTGGATAGTACTTTAAATTGATGCATGTTTGAATCTCTTTAAATTACTATTTTTATTCAAAATTCATGTGATATAGAAATTATGCACTTTTAGTTGTGAAATTACGTTGCTCTAAAATAGATTGAATAAATTTTCTTTTAAATTGATATGCGTATAACAGCACATTGATTTCTTATTAGTGTGAATTTCATCAGTTTACACATAAGATACATCTTTTCATTATGTAACCATGTGATAAATTTCCTGTGTTAATAGATGTTAAGCTGGGAAATTTATAAACCATGAAGAAACATCACACAATATGCCCATATCACACGTCAATTTTTTTTGTAAATCTCGAGGAGTTTCTCTTTTTACAAAAAATCAATCAGCTTTGTTAGCACGAGGAAGGAAGCTTTTTTGAATGATCTGTATTACATACCTGCCAACTGTTACGATTTTATCGTATTTAGCACGATTTTAGCAAGCTAATACAATTACATGCTTTTGCTTTTAAAAATACCATTTTTTACTGAATCGGTAATATTGACGTTTTCCTGCATATGTCGCAATCTGGTTGGCATTAAAATCATTGATAGTCCGTTGATCAACATCACTCCGTGGAACCCTGCCAAAAATTCTTGTGCGGTGAGTAACAGTGGAACACTGCTGGGAGTTTTCACGGAAGTTTTACAGGTGCGGCTTATGCGCCGAAACAATGTCTCAAGTTGCCTCTGTATTAGACAGTATACTGAGTGATGCACCAATTCTTTAGCATCCATTTGATGGATCAATATTTTTCCAAAATGTGCATGCCATCCTAACTCTTTATGGTTTCATTTTATTTAACCCATTTTATTTTTTTAATTCAGGTCGAATTTTCTAAATGAACTTGTGTGAAAAATTGTGTTCATAATTCACGCATTTTTGGCAGTTTTACAGTAATAAAACATTATTTTCTCGATATTTGAGTATCGTTAAAATTTCGACAACCATGTCATTCAGTCAACCATGACTGAAATATAAAATTACTTTTTAGTTTACTGTTTAGTAATTCAGGATCAAGAGTTTTCAAGATTTTTGGAAATTTTCGACAAAAAATAATGCACTTGATTCCGGTGCAATATTATTGTATTGTAATAAGTTCTATTAATATCAATCATTCAGGTGACTAAAATGTTAAATTTTGAGTTATGAATATCAGACGGTTTTCAACATCTAGCATTCATCTAATGAATTTTTATTTTTTTTCTTGTTTTCACGTGATCAGGGGACTGCATCCCAGTGAGGGAAATCGTATATCATTTTAGATAAAAATGTAGCGCAAAAATATCAAAAGATAGACGAGAACAAATTTTTACTGATCTGTTGTCTTCCTGAGAAAGCTTTTTTTTAGTAAACCATATATTTTCTCATACAACAATTACTTTTTCTGATTATAATTATGATTTCCTCCTAATAAATTTTAGTATGGGTTATCCCCTTCTCTCTCTTCCCTCCCCTGTAAATTGGAAAAAGGGCAGTGTTACGCTTTTTTATGGATAGAGTAATAATTTTTTTCTGAGGTTTGCAGGTCTGTGTATTATTTTAAACACCTGCACCTGAATGGTTTTTGAGGATATATACCTAAAAGAAAACATTTTAAATATTATTTTAATGACTTTTCCTTAAATTAAAAGGAAGCTAAGACTTAAAGATTAACTTTTTTTTTTATGCATAAAAATATTACAATTACATTCCACACAATGCAATGTGAATCATTACCTTGTAAATTGTTTTCTAAAAATAATTACATTTTGTTCATGCTATACCATGAGAACAAGTTGGCTATTGCTCATTAACTATACTCGGTGCTGAACTAGTGATATTTCTACCTCTGATATTTAGTTGACATGAATCTGCTCGCTCACATTACAGAGCAGCATTTTGAGATGAATTTTTGCACTATCATCAGAAAATTAGTGTCTTTGAAGCCAGATTAATTTATATCTGCCTCAGAATAACTTTCCAGGTACGCCATTATTTTTCTTCTAGAAAGCTTTTGAGGTACTTTCTATGAAATGAATGATTAAGCAAAGCGAAAAGTATTTAAAAAAAAAAAGCCTTGATGTGTTTAGTATACACATATGTGAGCCACACCCTCAATAAATATTAAAAAATTTGAAGTCAAATATCTCAATGAACAAAAAGCAATCGTATTGAAAATATGGAATGTCTTTGTAAATGAGTTCTCGGAGGGAATATTTACATTTCATTAGCTGGAGCTCTTTAGCACACAGGATCTGCGTAAAAGGTATAGCTTTTTTTTCTACATACCCCTGAAATAAATTTGAAATTTTAAGTAACAGACATCATTTGTAAATATTTTGTAATTAAAAGGAATGCCTCTTGTCAATGGTTGCAGACATATCTGCTAGATGAATTATTTGGGACAACCTCTATACTGTGCCCCAGATATCCTTCAATTTCCAAAGTGACATTTTCTCAAGCTGCACAACTACCTCTAGGTCAATCTTTCATATTAACCTATATATATATATGTCTGCACATTCGTACTATCATTGACATAAGTACAATATTTTGTATTGAATAAATGCTCATAAAAAAATCGTAATATAAAAGTCAAAACAAATTTTTGGTGAAAGGAAAATGCATCAAATGCTCTGAGTTGGGGGACTTCATAAAAGTGTCTGGATTATGTAATTTCCACATGAAAGCACATACAGGCATCACATACAGTTGATTATCCGTAAATAACTTGTCTGGAGTTTGCAATGCTTTCAACTTTAATACTTCACTGCTATATTCACTATTCATTTCTACTTAAAGTTGGGTGTTTCTAATAAAACTCAAGGTTTTTTTCTCCATGTCAGTTGAATACATTTATCTCACAGTAATCTAATCATTATTCATATTAGGATTGACAATCTCTATTTTGTGTCTTAAAACTACGGCTTGCAGAAAAAAAGTTAATTTGCCTAGTTAATGTCGCATTTTTTTAAAATCCAATTTTTAGAATTAAACAGACTCCCCAGTGTTATTCATTGACTGGTAGTTCAGAAATTTGTAAACCATCTTTACAGGTGCGCACATATACAGCTAAGGTTATTTTCTTGGAACAAAAAAAAAATCTAGCTCTAAAATGAAATATTTTTAAGTCGATATAGGATATACATCAGTATCGTTGTCACCTGTTTTATTTTAAGAAAAACTGGCAATCTTCATTCCCTCAATAAGCAAATGATGGCATGGAAGGAATAAGCTCCATCATGTATATAAAAAAAATGATGTAAGTAATTGAAGGGCAAAAAAGAAAAATGTTTTAATTCCAACAGACAAAGGAATAAACTACACACAGCTAATTAGAAAATAACTTTATTGTTAAGAATTTGCAAAAAAATGTGACACAATCACATCTGGCAAATTCAATATCACAGCATATAAGAAGCAATGACAAATCTTCAACCAAATGTTCCGAGTAATAAATAATGAGAAATAAATATGCAGAAAAAAAAATCAATAAAAATACATGCCAAAAAGATCTTTCCCAAATGATTTTTTTCAACTTTATAAACTATAGTTTTATACTTTTCCATTGCAATTTGTACTGATAAAATTGCTCAGTGACTTAAAAATAACATGCAAATATCTGTAAAAGAATTTTTTAAAAATATTTTTGTAAGTCGCATTAGTAATAGAATTTTTTTTTCATATTATACTACAAGCCAATTCCCACTACCGAGCATAATTTTTATCTGAGTTATAACTACCATAATTTCCTTGCGGGTAATAAATTAGAAATATTCTAAATTACTTGCCGCTGCTTCTTATCTGCAGCATTTTTTCTGAGAGGTTGGAATAGAAATTAAGTAGTGAGAAATAAAAAGTCAAATATGAGTAGAAAAGTTTACATTTTTAAAATAAAAACATTCACATCAGGAAATGAGAATTCTCGTTTTACACACGTTTAAATATTATATAAGTAAGACATTCAGTACTAATAATTATAATGTATAGAACTAAGTTTTAGGAAAAATAGTGTGATGAGAATGTTTTAATTTATTTGTGAATGAAATTTGTATATGTGGATTTATGCACAGGAAGTTATGGTAGGTATAAAAACAAAATGTATACAGGTTTACGTTAATTAGAATCACAGTTAAAGTTAATCACACACCCTTGATATATTTTTTTCATTTTATCAAATAAAAACTTGTACAAAAATGTATTTAAGAAGCAATACAGAACTAGTAATGAAAGAATTACCATTTAAAAAAGACAGCAATTCTATGTTTGCCCTCATTATAAGAAACTACAGTTTATATACAGAGAATATAAATTAAAAAAAAATTTTCTCACATACAATAAAATCTTCTTTCCAACAAATTTCTAACTTTTGTTGAAAAGTTTGAACAGAATTCCGTATTTGTTTTTGTTTCACTTTCATAACACCATCTCTCTTGAGGAAAAGGTTAAATTTTTTTTATAAAGTCACTCTACACTAGTTGTACATACAAGTATAAATCAACCAATAAAAAAAACGATCTTTCAAACCTATCATAGAAGTTGAAATCTTAACTGATGAATAAGTTCACAAAATGCTGTCATTACGTGAACTCGTAACAGTTGCAAAAAATTAATCTATTATTTCATTTGCTCACATCAAAGTTTCATTTATATTAAAAACACATTTATCATAGAAATTTATAGGAAACATTCATTTTACAAGTGATGTTGGGGGGAAGGTTTTTAATTTGGTTTGTTTTCCTTTTTTGTGTTTTCCATGCAGTGATTACCATTCATAAAACTCACAAAGCAATGAAACCTATTTATTCACACCTATGAAATCTATATCACCAAAATGTTTAAGAACAATTTCCAGTTGAAGGTTAAATTTGCACTCATAGAAAAAGAAAAAGCATTAAATTTAACAATGTGTTATCCAATCCTACTATTGTTAACTCCCTCACGATCTCTGATTTCTTATCTAATGTTTCAAAGCATATGTGTAATCTACCGCGTCCTCTTGTATAGGCCTTGGGGAGCCAACACACACACAATATTGTATAAATAAATAAATTCCTTCTCTCTGGCACCCCCACTTTTGGCACATTTTATTATTTATAATTTAATCAACCTTTTATTTTTAAAAGCATTTGAAATAATTAAGTAGCTCGAAACTTTTCCGTTTTGATATTTAACTTTTAACAAAATTTACTTCTAAGTCTCAGATGTCATTAATTAGATTTGATTGATTTTTTCATGTAAGCGAATATAGCTGGTTAGAATGCTTTTAACAAGATTTTCTTAGCATGTATTAAGATAGCCAAAATAAGACTCCTCTTGTGAAGAAAGTTGTTTCCTATTTCTAACACTTCTCAACTTTTTTTTTCCAATCAATGAAACTTCATGATTAACATACCAAAATCTAAAAGGATTAGTGAAAGGACTGTAGAATAGATACTGACTGGAAAACAAATATTAACTCCTTTACTTACCGGTTTTTTGCGACAAATTTGTATGATTTATTTTAAATTTCTTTGTACAATGTATAAGTGCTAGCGATATAAAAATCTCTATTATCAACCATATTCACCACTCCTCCTTTATATGCATACTAGCTGTTACCCGGGTGAATTTGGTAATCTGAAAATCCCCCAAGACCCTTTTAGGGGTTGAATTTTGAAAATTCTTTCTCAGTGAGTCTCTATATTATAAAATAAAACTACTGATCAAATTTCATATTTATAGCTGAAGTGATTTCGGCTCAGCGATAAGCTGCATATATAAAATGACATGTCTTGACTGATTTATCATTGCTGACCCAAAACTGCTCAAGCTATAAACATGAAATTTAGTCAGTAGGCTAATTTTATGTTGTAGAGAGACTCGCTAAGAAGGGATTTTAAAAATTCTACCCCTCAAGGGGTCATAATTGGTTCAAAATTCATATAGAGATACATCGCTGAGCCAGAACTACTGAAGCTATAAATATGTAATTTGGTGTGAATAGTTTAACGTAGTCTCACTAAAAAGAGATTTTTCGAAATTCAACCCATAAAAGGGTCATAAGGGTTGTTCAAAGGTTATATGGAGAAATGATTGCAGAGCCGAAACTATAAACATGAAATTTGATCAGCAGTTTAATTAAAGGGGTCTGTCCAGTCAAAATTTGGGCCTGTTTTCTGGACCTTTCACAAAATTCTAGATCTGAAAAATGGACCCTACACAAAATACAAATTGATGAAACCATAAATTTGGCATTTCATTTCTTTTGTGATAAATTAACTAGGTTATTTCACTTCCCACAAAATTACTTATTTTTCTGAAAATTAATGACCCTTTTAACAAAAATAAGGAAAATTTTCACAAAAACATGACCCTATAACAAAGTCTGGACCTGTATCCCATAATATAGGGACTCATTCAGAAGGGATTTTCCAAAATTCAACTTCTAAAGGGGTGATAAGAGGGTTAAAATTTATACGAGGAAACTCTGAATTTATAAATATGAAATTTGGTCAGTATTTTTATAATGTAGAGACTGGGGACTTCTCAGATTACCAAATCCACATAAGCGAAGCTGCAGCTAACAGCCAGTTTCCCCATATAAGCTTTGAAGCCCTTTATGACCACCCTTTAGGGGTTGAATTTTAAAAAATCCTCTCTGAGTGAATCCCTACATTAAACAATAAGATTAAGACTACTACGCAAATTTCATATTTTTGTAGCTTTAGTGGTTTTGGGTCGGTGATGATCCCCTTCACGGGTCGAATTTTGAAAGATTCTGTTCTGAGTGTCCCTATATCATAAAACAAGACTTGACCAAATTTCATATGTACAGCTTCAGTTGGTTTGGTGATGATGGACATGTTATTTATATGTATAGATTATGTTCCCCTCATCAAACCATAGGCTTTCTCTTCTAACATGATATTCACTTCAGAAAAATTATTTGCACATTGCTAAAATGTTAGAGGAGAGAATGAGGGAGAAAAAAAAAAGATACAAAACAATTCAATTGAGCGAAAAATGAGCTGGTAAAATCTTACTCAGTATATCAAACATATATATTTAAAAACTTTAAGCTCATGATAAATGTAAAAAAGTTTTCTATAACATCTTGGGCTGAACCACCACCACTTCATTACTTTGCTGTTTAAATTTGTACAGTGAACACTGTACAAATCTATTGATGATCTATCATCTATGCTACAAGTACAAGACACAGTGTCTGGCTGCACAGCAACTTCCCCCGTTATAGCCTCTTATGAGGTAGTCCCTTTTTATCATGTTCAGGCACCATATATTTTTCTCAGAAAGAAATAAAGGTCTTCAGAAAGAGCTTAATAAAATCTGTGCTGGTTTCAACCCAAGAATCTGCTTTCATTCTTCCTTATGTCAGATGTTCTGAGCCATAAATTACTTAATCATTGATAATGCTATTTTTCCCCTTTAATGGTGATATATGAATTAATATATAACTCATGAAAATCAATCAAGAAAAGTTCTTACTTGGTTGACACATTTCCTTGATAAAAACATTTACAATAAACTCAAGTTTTATAGGCAGATAGCTCTCATTTGAAACATTTTGAAGCCATAAACTATTTGGAATATATGAATGCTGAGTTGAATAAACAATCAATATATCCAGATTACTCTTTCAAATAAATAAATACAAAGCACAGCATTAGAGTTTATATGTCTTACTTTTAATTTGCTCAAACTAAAAGCCACTAAATTTTATTTATTTTACCAATACATAACACTGGTTAAAATTAAGCCAAAATTGACTAGTTATATTCTATTTCAAACACTTCTACTTTAATGTACACCACATTTGTATGAATAAAAGATTGTTTTGAATTAGTCGTTCCTGCTTAGAATGTTTTCCCACTTGGTACGACAAATTTTTGAGAATTTAAGTTTCTTCCTATCTTGATAATGTTAATTTTTCCTGGATACTACAACATTTGAATTTTTTGTTATTCCCGCTTACGTTTGAAAAATTCACATCTGGCTTTTTTCCTCCCTTGAAAATAGCGTACTTTTTCACAGGTAAAGAAATGAAAATGGTTATTTGCGTGCTGGCAACTAACTATTATGTGAAAACTAGAGCAGAGACTTCTCTTTTATGGCTCTTTTGAAGCCGGTTATTTTTTTCGCCATAAAGAATCGACTGAAAGTACATTTCTTTTTTTCAAGGGTTAGGCATAATAATTTTAATTTTTCTCTCATTTTGTTCATTTGTTCAAAAATAGTGTGCAGAGTATAAACTGCCCTTACCACTGTTCACATACACCAGGGTAATCAAAGTTATGCCACTGAATAGGGAGACTAACAGATAAGAACTAGAAAAAATTCTCAGAAGAGGTCAATTTTTTTTTTCCTTTGCAGTCTTATTCAAATTTGCTGCATTAGATTGATTCCAAAAAACGAATCTTCTCTTAGTGGTGTTATAGACGATTGCATATAACAAAGTAATGAAACGGTGGGTCTTCTCATCCAACTCTGAATCTATTGGTACCAAATGAAGCCGGAAAAGAGATGGACACAAAACATAAACAATTTGACAGAATTCAGATGCCAGCATCAAGTAGCATTTGAAGGTGACTTTTTTTTTTCAGATAAGCAAACTTGAATTTTCCAACTGTACTTCTTGGAATGTAATTCACAGAATATCCAATACGATGCTTTCTTGACCTTAGAAATTTCGGAAAATGAAGCAGTGACATCATTAGATTTTGCTGAGCACAGTTCGAGTCAGAATATGCCAGAACAAGTTAAAAAGAAAAATTCTTAATTAAGGATTAAATAATTTTTAAAATTGATAACTTTTTGCTTTAACACCATCCTAGGTTCAAAGATGCATTGTACATCAATATCAAAATGTAAGATTTCTTTCTTTCTATTTTTTCCCGACAAACTACATCCCATATACCAGGCGTACAAGTATGAAATGCGGATTTTTTTTTTTAAAAAAACACGTTAAATTCGGAAGAATGATAAAAAGTGATTTATTCAAAGTATGCTCTATTGCTTGTTATACATTTCCCCCATCTTTCCTAAAATTTGTGAATACCACGCCAGTAAAAATCTTCCCCTTTTGCTGCGAACCATTCATCAAGCTATTTTTCACATCTTCGTATGAACCAAAGCGTTGCTCAGAAAGTGCGTGACCCATCAATGCAAACAAGTGGTAATCGGAAGGAGCCAAGTCTGGTGAGTAAGCCGCATAGGGTAGAACTTCCAGATGAGTGCTTCCAATGTGCCGCGGACCGCTTTTGCTGTATGTGATGGAACATTGAACATTGTCAAGGAGCATTTCACGTTGTCATGGGGCATTGCGATTGGAAACAGCTTGTTGACTAACGCCCAATTGCTCTGCGAGTTGTTTTTGTGTCTGTGTAGTATCATCTTCGTCCAACAATGCTTCCAATTCCACATCATCTTTTTTTTTTGGCGGTTTTCCATGTTCCTTGTCTGCAACATCGAAGTCGCCACTTTTGAAAAACCGAAACCATCATTCATACGTATCTTGCGATGGAGCATGTTCACCATAAGCTTCTCGAAGTAATCGGTATGATTCAGCAGCAGTTTTCTTCAAATGAAAACAAAAAAATTAATGATGTCCGCGAATGCTCTTTGTTCGGTATAACTTTCGACATATTGAATACAACACTATGCACACACTTTTCCAATTTATCACTTGTGCGCATATGACACTTGTTGATGACACAACAAAATGGCATAGTGTCAAATCTTTATAGCCCAAACTGCATTGGTGCTCCATCTGTTTTCTGAAATCCGCATTTCATACTTGTACACCTGGTAATAATGCATGGAATATTTAATGGAATAACAAATACATAATTTCTTCCTATTAAATTTCTATATGTACAGTAATGTTTGCTAATAAATAAAAAAACTATGTCTTACAATTCTTATAGACATTTCCTGCTTATAAAGTTTTTTAGTTGCAGTTTTTGAAAATCGTTATAGGCAGGATCGACTGTAATTCCTGCAGATTATTAATTTTTTGACATAACCAAAAAGATATGATTCATGTATGAAGTCAAACCCTCTCATTTTATTTTTCCTATTGAGACCTTGCATGCAAACAGTGTATCATTTAAAATAAGGTAAATTTGTTTAAAATCACTTAATAAATCAATTTTTTTTCTGAATTTATTCATTTCAATACCCCTGTTGTCTTTAATTTGCTTGGAAACATGAATTAGTTCGTTATAATTTTATTGAGAATTTTCAAAAAATGGTGACACAATCACTTCTCATCTGGCAAATTCAATACCAGTGTGCAAAAATTTGTTTTGGGACAGACAAACTTTTTTCAAAACCTCATCATTCCTATGTTCTAAAATAATAAATAAACTATAAAATATATATAAATGCTTAAAAAAAATCAAAACTTATTACACCTTTACACCCAAATGAATGAGTAAAATTCTGAAATTGAGAGACCAGGGCCCTGAGCCAAATAGGGGAACCCTACAAAAATATACTCATTTTGCATGACAAAAACCCTTTCAAGGGGTCCCTGGGGCCCTGAGAAAGCATGTTATGGCTGTGAAGGGTAGTGTGTTGAGGATTAGACAGGAGTACCTTTATATCTTTATTCAAACCTTATTGATACAAAATATATTTTGCAAAAATTACAGTAATTTCCTGTAATTAAGATGATGTTATGGCTAATTCAAAGCCGCGACCTATTCAATAACTTTTTTTTCTGACTTCAAGGGATTCTGATAAATTTTTTATCAAATTTTTTTTTTTTTTTTTGACATACACTGCTCAAAATAATTAAGAGATATGCATTATATATTTAAATTTATTAAAACTTAGCTGATTATATATGTAACTCTTGTGACAACTCTTTGTGAATACCTAACAATGTGTTCTTTGTCAATATTTTATCAATTGAATGTTTGGAAATCACAATTAAATAAAAACTACATTTCACCCACTTGTTTTGAGCAGCACATTGCTTTTTTAAATGCAGTGAAAAAAAATTGTTAATTTCTCCTAAGAATAATGTTCAATTAGTGATAAAATTCTCAACAAAAACTTGATGTAGTAAAAAACACAGAGCATTTAATTTTATTTAAATGCTGTTGGTGATTTTTATTACTCAGATGAAAATTGTGTGCAGCAATATAAAGAATGTGTTTTCCTCTGGTCATTTTTCTGAGTGTCGCTTATACACCCCAGTGGCTTATTTACAGGAAATCATATGTTAAGGCGGGATGGCCAAACATGCTGATATATAATCATACAACCAGGCATGCCTCGGTTGAAAGGCACAGCAGAAATAAATATTATATTATATACATAAACTTAGTTGCATCCAAGACGACTCAAAATGATTCACACTTAAGCAGAAATATAAATATTAGTACAAGATTCAAGTAGCATGTCAAGTAGTCTTTATCCAAATTAAAAAAAAATAGAAAGAGGGAAAAATAAAAATATTTAAAAATAAACACTTGATAGTGCTAGGCAGTTGAGTGGTTGCTATGTTCGTCTTCAGTTGCAGAAATCACGTTTTGAATATGAATTAGACATGAATGGTTTTTGTAAATAACTCAAACTATTCCCTGGAGAGATCAAACCGATTTCTTGAGCCGATGTCTTAAAAAAATTAGAAGGTGTGCTGGTGGTCAGCAATCAATTTGTCCATGGCCACTTTTCCCACAAATGAAAGATGAAGAACAAAGCTTTCATCCCTTCTAGGTAAAAGATAAATAAACCTACAATGTACAGTTAGTCCGCTCAAAATAAATAAGGATATGAATACTTTGGTTTTATGGCAATTCGTATAACTTTAGAAACAGTTTTACAGTCAAATAAGCTGGGATAAAAAAAATATAGTGAAACCTGTCTAAAACACACACTTTATGAGAGGGACACCTGTTTTGAATGAAAACAAAAAATAGTCTGTCTATCATTAGTTCTTTGATGTTCACCTTTATAAAACTAAATTATTTTAGTTCTTTGATGTCCCATTCCATACAGGTTTTACCATATAAAGAACCTCTGAATGTATAACTGAAAACTGATACCGAATAATACAGATTAAAGAAAATGATGGCATTCATATTAGTGATGACAAGAATGGAGAATTTGTAACATAGTTTACGGTAGAAAAGGCATGGAAACGACCAATACCTTGCAAAGTTGTTTCCTAAGGTATTTGGAAGCACTAACTCTTTTTCTAAAGCTCAGTTGAAAATATAAAATGAAATTTTCAAGAAAAATGCGACCAAAAATGTTTGATTTCGTGAGACTAAAACTTAGTGTTTGCAAAAAATATTGTTCATTACGCATTTTAAATGGCTGATTTGCTGTCAAGTGTGTAATCACACAAACATGTAGATCACAGCTGAGGCATGATTGTCTTTCGTCAGCCATTAGGAATCAGGTTTAAATTTTAAGAATTAACCCATCAGAACACATAATATCACTGTGGTGAGACAAGAAAAATTTTAAGTGCATTTTATATTAGGAAACACGAATGCTGACTTATTGAAAACAATTGTTTTATATGCCCATTGTTTTAAATTTCTGAATGTTACCATCATTTTTTTTATCAATCGTAATTTTGTTACATTAATTTAACAGTCACCACTGAAGAGGGCCATGTTTTCACAGCATGACTTTGGCAAGGGTTTCACCGTGAGACAAAAAAACTCATCAACTAATTGAAGTTATCTCTAATTGCAACAGCTTTATCAATGTTTAAGCCTGACTAGTAAATAGCGAGTGTGCGTCAAAGGTTTTTCTAAATATAACATTCCCAGGGAAATAATTAGACCCTTATCTACCCTCTGCAGTAAGGCTATCTAGCTAATGTTACTGATAGTCTTCAAAAAAGAAGGGGGCATAAAAGAATATCAAAATGAGAGAGAATGTTAAGTAAAATGAATGTTAAGCAGAGAGAGGAGAGTTTCAAGAAATCAAAAACCTGCAAGAGATTCTTGATCAGAAGAAAGAAATGTTTTTATTGGACTAAAAACAGACTGGATACTTGTTATGCATGAACTTTCTTGAAATCCATGTAAGTGTTAAAAAAATAGCATTGTGAAATTTGAAGGCAAAAGAATTTGATCTGTGCGAAACTTTGTTATATCCATGTTTGGTGAAAGCAAATTTGACTGCAATATTTTCACAACAATAAAGCATAGATTGTTATTCTCCATCAGAAGTGGATTTTAAAATTTCTGATGTAACATGAAATATCAATTAGTTCTAAAAAAGTTAAAAGCTAACAACAATTACCTTGAGAAATTTTAATACAAAAAAAATGAGCAGAAGTTCACTAAAGAATTTTTGAATGAAAAGTTTTTGTGTATTAGCGTATTGTTATACCATGCCTTGATAAACTATGGAAAATTTTAGATATAACACTGGCACCATAATGTCTCCAGTTTATGAAATCCACTTTGTATAGGTTATATAACAAGGTGGTAATCCACGTCTCCTGATATCCAGAGTATAACAAGGTTTCACTACACTGAACCCGAAATTGTAAAATTCAAAACAAAGGTAATATTTGCTCAGATATTTGAATTTAAAAATTCGGAGAAAAGTTGTGAAGGAACAGCATAAATGGGTGGGAAGCATTGCTGTTAGTTTATCCTGTTTTTCCCCAACTTTTCTGTCTTTAAATTCAAATATCTCCGCAAATACTGCATTTGGAAATATGGATTTTTTTTTTTCTAATTGTGTTTTTGAGGACAAGGTGCCTTTATAAAAGGTTAATTTTTTCATTTCAATAACTATACAACCTCTTGCAATATAAATTATTTATCTGAGGCCCACACATGTTATTTGAATACTTTTTCTAATTGGAAGTATGCCTCTAGGATGAACAGTTGGCCAGTAATTTGTGGTGCATGTTATTAGCTATGCACCTGTATAACTCTTGAACAATTTTTTTCCAAAGAAAAAATTTGCTATTTTTCCTCTTTCTCAACCAGAATTATTCAAAACTAAATTAAATAACTGATTTCATATTTCATTGTGATTAAAGTTAAATCTAGAAATACCGATCTAAACGAATGCAGAGAAATTGCTGTGCTAAAAAAAACTATTTTATTCCAAGTAGTGCAATTTAGCTAAATAATTTTGCCAACACTAAGTATTCATATAAACAAAAGCTGTAATTTTGTAATAAAGTAAACTTGAGGTATTTAATTATATTACTCATGTATAGATCTTCATCATCAATTCTTCCAGAGTAATAATAGCAGCACATATGATGGTTTGAGAACTGCTTTAAACATGATCAAATATTGTTAAACAATTCTCTTTTTGCATATGTTTGCAGATCATGACACTAGTGTGCATTACACCCAGTTGCATATATAATGCACTTTTGACAAAATTAATTCTACAGAAACCTGGAAGTTTTTATGGGTGAAAATAGAAAATAAATAGATGACCTATGAAATTAAGAGCAATTAATGAAAGATAAGCATATTAAAGCTCCATCCTAGAAGTCACAATGAGATTTAAAAAAAATTTCACACTTATCTTTAAAATATACATGACATTAATGTTATGAATAAGTTTCATGGATTCATCAAGTATTTTCATAGATTTATCGAGAAATTATAGATTTATTTCTTACATATTTGCAGTTAAGTCTCCATATAATGTAAGTCTTCCATTTTATAAAAAAAAAGTGTCTATAGAAAACACCTTATGAAATTATAATCCTTAAGAAATCATAATTTTATTTAAGTATGAAAAAAGTATTGTTTAAATTTTGAATTATATTAAAATTAACAAAAATTTTAAATTAACATTTATTAGGCCTGGGAATTCACTAGAAATTTTAACTGGTTCAATGAAAAATTTTAATTGGATATTTTTCACCTTTCAACTGTGGCATGAATGTCACAAAAAATGAAAAATTCTTTTTTCCCGTTTAATTTTGTGCACAATGCCAAGATGATGAAAAAATTCAATTTAGTTTTCAAGGAAAAGACACACTGACTTTTATCATAAAAATAATCGTCTAATTATGTGCATTGCACTTTTCAATCGCTGAAACTGCATTTGGGTGATACATGTTAGGGGTTAGACATCAATCATTTATTTACGAAAGATGTAATTGATAGCTATACAGCAGTTTCATGCAGAGAGAATTTAATTTCTAGTATGTCTTTTATGTAAAAGATAAATAAGAACACACAGGAAAATTTTTGCAAGTCAGCAAAATGTACATCAGTAGCTAATCAGTTAAATTGGGCTGCCAACATCAAAAATAAGCTCAAATAATAATTTCAGATGGAAAAAAAGTTTAACCTTGATGGCAACATATGCTATTAGTATTTGCTGAATGAAAGAAACAAAACATTCTTTGGCAAATTAATGAAGGGTGCTCCATAATGTTAAGGAGAAGCATTCTTTTATGCTGGTAAATAGGATTTTCAAAGAATTTTTAGATTCTAGAAGTTTGGAGATAAGTGGTTTTCTAATTTCTTAATGATTGATTTTCAAGTTTATTCCTTAAAAATTTGTTAATTCTGTGCTCAGATTGTTTGTACAAAATAAAATTTGCTATATCATATTTGTGCTAAATACAGTAACACCCCAACTTATGCTACCCTGAGTTGCACAATTTCATAGTTACGTGATTTTCTGTGAAAAAATATTCATTTATAAAATTCAAGTATAAATCAGGGTTATTGCTCAAATAAGAGATTATTAAGTGATAATCAAATAAAGAATAGTTTTATGCAGAACTTCATATGTGATGAAACTACACTAGTTTTTGATACAATATATAAAAATGAAATCTTTGTCATGATTCAGAAATGGAACCCCAAGGCTTGCGTAATATCTTCCATTTTTACAGAGAAGGTTGCAATTTCATACCAGAAATCCAATGTTATTGCCAGTCTTAATAAAAAATTTATCCATTGGGATGATCATTTTAATGATAATTCAACTATTAATCAATTTCAACCCATGGATGAAAGTTGCTTTGTTGCCTCCAAACACAAGCAGCTTATTTCTTTCGATGAAAGGTGTTGTTATCAAAGCATTCCAAAAGTTTAACATGTAACTTTCATTTGCATACAGATTTTATAGAATATATTCTTTTCTACCGGAACAGATTGCAGTCACAATGCAAGTTAAATTTTATAAAGTTTATAGTTAAGTACCATATACAGGATTCCCAGCAAAATCTGCTTGATCATTTCCCTGACTTCCTCGGACCAAAGGTCTGGAAGAAAGAAATATAATTCAAAATCCAAAAATTTCAAACTTTTATTTTTCTTTTCCTTCACAGAATTTTTTACTGACTTTTACCAAATATTTGCATATTTTCCCAACTTTTGCCAAATATTTTACATTTTCCCTGACTTTACAGGTTGCTGGGAATCATGCATATAAAAGTGCAGCCATGGTAAGAAGGAAAAAAAGACGGTACTTTTCCTGAATTTTGGTCCCAATTAACTAACATTCATATAAATTTATATGCAAAATCATACTCTAACTGTGGTTATCATCCGTCCAACCTATCCTGTGTTGGGGTATTACTGTATATGATGTAGAGAATATGATGAAAGAGGATCACTATGGCCTGAAAAATCAAAAGCAGCATTATTTTTGACCTATTCTTAAGGTTAAAAAAGTTTTGGCACCTACATTTTTTTTTTGCGATTTGTCCATCCCTGATGAATAAAATAATGTATAATAATGTCACTTAATAACACTATTAATAATAAGTAATGAATTATATGAAGAAAACATTGAACATGACAAATAGTCAAACCTTGTTAAGAGGTCACTCTTGTGATAGCAGAAACATAACCCTATAAGCCGAGTGACCCAATAAATGGAGTAAGCCATTTCCTTGCTACTTACTGTTCCCCAAGAGTTTTTGAATTCCCGACATTTTGGGGACCACGGAAATGGGAAATAATATTTCAATAGAATTATTGGGCATTCCAGAAATAATTATTTTATTAGTTTTGCTTGATTTAGATTATTAGTAATACTTTATAGAAAAAAAATTTGTAAATAACAAAGCTCGGGGGAACGTGGCCCTGGGGGTGATTGAGCCCCACCCTTTTCGTCAAATCAAACTTTCACAACTACACTGCTGGCCACCCAAATTGCAACACCAAGAAAGACAAGAGATATCGCAACAATATTTATTTTGTAGATAACATGTTGACCAAGCATCAAATGATTAAATTTATAGACTTCTGTGAAGTGTGGTTCCTGCCAAAATCAGTAGCCAGAGTAGCCGCCATTGTTGGAGATCACCGCTGCCACACGCCTCGGCATTGATTCAAAGAGACTTTGGATGTGTTCTTGGGGTACAGCACACCAAGCAGCTTCCACGCGTTGCCAAAGTTGATCTGGTGTGGCAGCTGGGGATGTAATCTGGGTCAATCGTTGAGCAACCATGGACCACATGTTTTCTATCGGTGAAAGATCCGGAGAGCGAGCCAGCCAGGGAAGCAATTCAATCTGGCGATTGACGAAGAACCTTTGGACAATGCGTGCCACGTGTGGTCGCGCATTATCCTGTTGAAATATGGCTGTGGGCAAGCCCTGAAGGTAAGGAAGGACAACTGGCTCCAACACCTCGGAGATGTAGCGCTGGCTTTTTAAAGTACCGGCAATGCGTACTAGAGGAGTGCGAGAGTGATATCCAATACCGCCCCATACCATAATACCCGGTGCAGGACCAGTGTGGCGGTGCATAACGCAGCTGTTCAGCATCCTCTCTCCACGGTGTCTCCAGACTCGAATCCGACCATCGTGGTGTTGCAGACAGAAGCGTGACTCGTCAGTAAAGACAAGTTCATTCCATTGTGCCGTCCACATCCTTCTTTCATCTCACCATTGGCGGCGGAGACGTCTGTGGTTCTGCGTCAAGGGTAGACGAAGCAATGGACGTCTTGCGGACAGACCACTCTGCTGTAAACGGCGTCGAATGGTACACGCAGACACTGGATGATGCGGTACAGACTGAATGTGCTGTGCTATGGTTCGTGATGTGGCTGAGCGATCCATCACTGCCATACGCACAATACGCCTGTCATCACGTGAAGTGGTGCACTGAGGTGGATGCGATCGAACACGTCAGTCCGTCGTACCCTCCTGCATCCAACGATCACATATCCACATTACAGTTGTTTGGTTTCGTCCAACACGACTACCGATTTCCCTGAAAGATAATCCACAATCTCGGTAGGCCACTATCCTTCCTCTGTCGAACTCGGATACTTGATCAAAAGATGATCGCTGTTTTCTACGAGGCATAATTGATCATTTTTTTGAAAAAAACCACAAGAAGAACACAATTGCCGTACTTCAAATCGTCGAAATCTCCAAGCCTCAAATAGCGCTTTGAAGTGGCGCCACAGGCGCGCGTGATGTGCGTCTGCGCTGAAATTCTAATCATTTGTATATCTCACCTCCGCTAATGCATGTTGTTAATTTCATATTATTTGCATGCTTCCTTCAGGGTGTTGCATTTACGGTGGCCAGCAGTGTATTTTCCCTGCATATAAAATCATGATGCTATTTTCTGTTGATAAAAATGTGATTAGACTTCATTTTTATGACACTTTAAAGAATATTTCGTATATTTAAAGCATTTCATATATTGATTAGTAAAATCAATGGGGATCTCATTTATATTTATCCCTCCCTCACCACCACCACCCCTACTGGTGAATGAGAGGCTAAAGCTGTGATTCCAGAAGGGCATGTGATGAGATTATTCACCATCACATATTTTGGATTACCATCACATATTTTGGAAGTACATAATATCTATTTAAGGTATTAATAGGATATTTAGTTTCCAACTAAAATCACTAAACCATCTTCAAAATGCCATATCTTTTTTAAGTAAATGGGCTTTTTTCCGACTTTCAACAGGTGCAAACTAGGGGTGTAGGGAAAGCATTTTTTTATTGAAAAATCCACTCTAGAAAATATATGGGTTTGTCAATGCTAAAATAAGAGGCGTTCAAGTAAGTGAGATATCTCGTCAATGCAACTTAAAGGGTTAAGGGTAATCCCTCAGCAGAGTGAATTTAGTATACTGTCTAGTGGGATCATATCCACCATCGCCAGGCCCTAAACTTCATTGCAGTTTCATCCGGCTCTGAACAAACAAATAAAAACTCAAATTTTACTGTTGCAGATTAAAATAACTTAACCTGATTTTTTTTTCTCTAAATTTTCCATTTATCAAATGACAATAACCTTTTTCTTATCATTTTTATTTTAACCACATTCAATTAAGGATGAGCAAAGCTACAAATAAAGTCTTACCACTTTCTTATGCTCTAAAAATTCCAAACTTGTCACTATCTATAGTGGTATTTATTCCAATGATGCAAATTAAATGATCACATCACTATTTATCACTAATAAATTCATATACAGGAGCATTAATGAAGCATTTTAAGAGGGAATTTCTCAAGATTTTGTTTTAAATCCCCAAGTTGCCAATTTTCATCTCCCATAATATTAAATCCCGCCCTTCCTCAAAGGCATTGTCATATCTTACCAATCCCAAGTATTGATAGATAATTTTGACTGCATTGATTTATGGCCATTATAGCCACACTGTTGGCCAACCTCCTTAAGAAGTTTGTTACCAAAATATCCCCCTTCAAAAGACAGCATCTTTCCGGCCCTATCCCGGCTTTGCAAATGTTCACTTGAAGCTTCAACTGTAAAACAAAGTTACTCTCACATGGCAACATTCTTTTTTCAGCATTTAAGAAGCAGGTCATCACGCTTGAACGTGAAAAAAAACCCTCGCAATCGGTATGTCATCAGACCCCCATGTACCAGTTTCCCAAACTTTTTGTTCCCTCACTGGCTTCTTCAGTTTACTTCTTTTTTTCTCACCACAGCGCCCCCCCCCCCCCATCTCAAGGCAACCCATAAGATCCAAAACCTATAGCTTCTACCTCCCCATGGATCATTCCACCACCCAATATTGCCCACTTTAGGGGAACACGGCCATAGACCAATTGAGGAGTGTCCAGCTTCAGATAGTTATCCCGACTTGACCTTTATCTGTCTAGAATTGCTTAAAAAACAAGGTATTGTATAGCTCTTTTCTTTTGTTCACAAACTTTTACTTTCTGTCTCCTCTACAATTGTGTATGACAGCTTTTTATCATGATCTGCTCAGAAAATGAAAATCAATCATAGATCACAACAGGCCAACAAGTTGTAAATTCCAACTGCTATATATTTTTCCTGTGTGTGCAAGCAGATCTTTCAAATTTTCTCCTCACAATGCTGTTTCTTCTCATACCTTATATGGCATTCATCTGACATGTTTCAGCTTTCTCAAAGATGATCATAAAAATAGCCTCATGAAAGTGAGAAAACCTTTTTTCCTGTAGCTTTTTGTATAGTTAAAACATCACAGCACGGTATTAGAGTTTGCAGGGTTGCTGGTACTAAGATTTGAAACTGGAAGCTCCCGTATTTTGTCTTTCCCAATTAAACAATGTTACAGAAGATAGAGTTTTTAACAAATATTTTCCTCCAATTTGTTTGAACATTGATTTGTTTTCACTTGAGAGCATTACTGTGTATCACAACAGTAATTTTCCCAATTTCCTGACAATTTCTCAGGATTTCAGGAACAGAAAATTGTATAAAATTCTTGAGAATGGGTAGAAAAAAATTCTGGCCTGGAAACCCTACTTCCCCCCATTGATGCACTTTTACACATAAAACCAACTTTTCATTATTCAAGTTATCTTGGAAATCTATCAATTTAAGTTAATTTACATTATCAACCGTTTATGTGGCAATGATAAGATATCTCGCCTTGATAAAAGCCTCTTATTTTAACATTGACAAGCCCAGATATTTTATAAAGTTGACTTCTCAATGAAAAACTTTTCCCTATAACCCTTAGTTTGCACCAGCTGAAAATCAGAAAAAACCATAATTCATTAAAAAAGATGGCATTTTGAGTGGCGAGTTTAGTGATTTCTAATTGCCGCTTATATTATTATTTCTGCCATTTGTTTGTTGATTAATATGAATTGAAGACTTTCCCCTACACCTTTGGGTAGGATTATTTCCCTTAGTTTCTCTGTTTGGAACCTGAAAATCAACTTGTGGACTACAAAATCCACATATAGATGTGAATGATTTCTGAAATTTTTGAATGAGATGGATGGTCCAGAAAGCTAACTGCAATGCTCATTCACAAATCACATATCTCACAGCAATCAAAATATGCTGTTTCCACTTAATTACAAAAACTTTACACAGAAAACTGGAGATCAAAACATTTTATGAATTTGTAGATGACAGAATATAGAATTGTTCAATAATAAGCAAACATATAAACACCTTTAAAAATTTCATTTTAAAGATGAAATGAAATAAGACCTCACTGTTCAAGTCAACATGTGTTTCTATCTCTTTGTGGTGTCGCGTTATTGAGGTTCAACTGTATTCGAAGCAATCTAAAGTCTCACCTACTCATCAGAAAATTGTGAAACTTTAGGAATGTTGCAATGAAGAAATGGAAAGAATTTTGAAGTCCCTTTAAAAACAGAAAATCTTTACTTGGCTACTGGTGCAGAAAAACCTAAACTGAAACACTGAATCCAATAATGTGGTCTCCCACTGGATATATATAGTGCAGAATCACCTTGTTCATAAAAGTTTTTCATCAGCAAAGCACATTCTTGAAACTTAAACCTTTAAGCAGTTTTTAAAATTTTCCTGATCCGCATTATAACTGCCGCAGTGGAAATGACTAAACCTTCTGGAAAAATTTCCACCAATTTTCAAGAATATTTTTTTTTGATTGCATAAATGCTTTTCTTCCAACACCAAAAATAATAATAAAAAATAAGGAAGAGAAAACTCTATAATTTTGCATTATTTATGCTGTATGCATAATCGTATACTACCACGAATGAAAAGGAAAAACATCACCCCTCCTTCTGTTGTCAGACTTTGAACAAAAGCTGACTGCCCACTAGCAGTTGACCGACAGGTTGGAGGGGAGATATAAAACATGTCTGACTGTAAAAAAACTTCAACGCAGTAGTTGGGCTTGGGATCGCTGTAATTATAAGGTTTTAAGAACCTGAGACATTTTAGGATTGGAGAAATAAAGTAGATCAAGTTAGACAAGATGTTTTGTCATCGCCTTTGCAAGGGTTAAACATCATACTCTTTAGTGAAGGAATAAGAACGAAAATGGTTCTGCAAAAAATATTTTACCCTTTAAGCAACATTAACAGATAACTCACCTTAAAATAAAAATACCAATACAAAGGCCACAACAGGCAAATTGCCCAACCAGATGGCAGAAAAATTATGCCCATAAAAAACATGGATGTAAAATAAAACCAAAATACCCGATCTAAAACCATATATCATGACCAATATGAGTCAAGTCTCGCCTCTAGATGCTGAGAAAAACGAACGTTAAAAGTAAAAATGTGTCTAGTCCAGGACACACATGACCCCTTTTTACATTTAGTTTTCAAGAACGCTAACAGGTGGCAGCAGGGCTTCCTGTTAGGTTACCGTGATAAGGTTTTCTTCATTTACATTTCTTTTGTTTTGTTGTTTGTTGACCAAGGGTTGTTGTTATTTGACATTATTAATAAAACGTAGTCGTTAGTGAATCATGGAAGTTACATCAGACTGTTCAGACTCCTCTTTGTGTTAGGAGGAAAACGTCTCAACTAAGCAAAGGAAACAAGGAGTGAGAAATACATCTTACAGACGGAACTCGATTAAGGTACCAGGTTCAAAGGGAAAGCCCATATTAATCATGCTGGAAAAGAAATTGCTAAAAAACTCTGATACTTATGTATTGCGACTTAACGATGGGCAAATTCACATAACTTGTATAGGGACAATTTCACTTGGAGTAAATTGGAGTGGTCTATTTGAGTTTTATATTATCTCCAAATTAGTGTTTTTTCTTCTTTTTCTTAATCTTTAAACAATTTTAAATAATTTTTTTCTAGTTGCTGTCCTGGGAACTGTCTCAAACTCTTTGATGAAGGCGAATTGACAGTTTTGTTTACTCAGTTCTATGCGAAAAGGACAAAAGATGAGCAAGAAGATGGTTTCCTACAAGGCTTGATGGAGATAGTTCCAGTAGGTAGAAAAAGACCCAGAGTGAACATGCCCGAAGAGGAGAGAAAAGCCAAAGGTTGTACAGTTCATTATATTCTCTTGAAATCTCATCTTCATCAAAAAGTATGTAAATAATCCTTCATGAAAACTTTTCCAAGTAACCAAAAAAAGAGTTCAGAGAATCAGGGAGCTCTCAAGATTGAACAAAATTCCTGCAGACATTGAGGGGCCGAAAGATTCCCCCCCCCCCCATTATAAAACATGACTAACTGGCAAAAATTCACTCCCACATTGCATCATTTCCGACCAAGATTGCTTGTTATACTGGAAAAGAAGTGACCTACTTGAATTCTGATCTCAATGTGAAACTATGCATGACCTGTTCAAAGAAATTCACTCTGATAAGATTTCTTACCAGTTTTATTGGCAATACTTCAAGGAAAACTTTTTCTGAGATTCGAAAGGCTAGCAAAGGACACATGCTGCACATATGAAGAGTTGAACATTAAGATAAAAGGCTTGTCCTTTGTGAATCAGCTAAGCGAACTGCCGTGGCAGAATTATTAGTACATAAAAGGAGGAGCAAAAAATTTTATGATGCAATCAAAGAAATTAAAAAGCTCTGCCAAGAAAACAGTAATATTCTCTGTCTGTGTATTGACTATATGGCTACTGTATCCTTATCTCGGATTCCAGTGCAAGATATCTACTATTTTATGCAGCTGAGCGCATAATACCTTTGGTATTCATAACCTAAGAGATGGTAAAATGAAATGTTTAGTTTATGACATAACAAATGGAGGGAAAGGGCCTAATGACGTTACGTTCTTTTTGAAAAATACATTATCCATCTCAAAAGAAGAATTCGACGTGACGTCTCTAAATTCAAATTTAATGACTCCTCTACTCTCAGAAACAAAATCTCGATCTCCACTCATAACCTCAAAGACCTTATTTCTCGCCACAAATCCAACTACCTATCCCACTCATTGCCTTCCTATCTCAAAACAAATCCCTCAAAATTTTGGAATTTTCTCCGCCCCAAATCAGCAGGTAGATTTCCTTCTTTTATATTCTTTTATATTATTCCTTTATATAGAGACTATACTGTATTATAGAAGATAACACAAATTTTCGTCTTTTTTTTCAATGATACTTGTAACTCAAAGGTACCATTCTTTCAAATTAAAAGCTATATTTCAAAACACACACACACATGTAAGCATGTTAATAATATGTTTATGTAAATCATATAATATTAATGTTTAAAAAATTTAACATATGTAAGTTTTCTTTACAGATTTCCTTTGAAAAAGTTTGAATATTAGATTAGACATTAAATATCTATAATGGAGGCAAACATCAATTGGTAAAAATATTTACACACTAATTTTAAAAGAAAATGGAATTATACATATATATCCTCTTACAACTGAAATATAAATGTAACACATTCATAGTATTTGCTTTATATCACTACTTTCTTGTTCATTAATATCAATAATTAGGTTATGATCACTATCAACAAATTTTTCAGATGTGGATGAACTATCACTTTCACTGATTTCTGTAGACAGATCTGGGTAGAAAGGAAAAGATGATGATGACACTGAGCAAGAAGACCAGCTTCCAGCAGGAACTACAGATGATACCATAGAAGCTTGACAAGAAGGTGGAACAATAACTGATAGAGAATCTATGATTAAATATTCAGAAAAGTAAACATAAAATAAGCTTGGCAAAACACGTAGACCAAAGCATATCAATAAAACATAAGAATAAATTTACTGTATTCCTAGCATTTAGCTGGCATATCAAAAACCTAGGGGGATACCAGCTTTTAGAATGCTGGAATCTGGTCCATTCCCGGCATGCCAGAAAAAGTGAGGTTTAATAACAATCACAGAATATCAATTTAAGCATTGAATAAATAAGTTTTCAATGTAACAAATGTGTTTTGCCCAGGAATTTGAAACGATAATGAAAAAATTGAACATTTACTTATTGCTTTAATTTAATTATCACCAACCTGATATCAAATAGATATGAAATGCTTAAAGTGATATGGAATTCCAATCTCTTTTTTTCTACATCTGCTGATGTCCAGAACCTCTAATCGGACCAAACAGATTCTCATAGGGCAGTGGGTATCAAACTTTTGTCAGCTGCGGCTACCTTGCCCTATTCATGATCTGCCTGTGGCTCCCCAGAATAGTTTGACACACACACAGATCCCGTGCATTCATAAAAGAACCACTTCAAAGCATGAATAGGCTCTCACAACAATATCCCCAGCTTGCCACGATGCCCGAAAAAGCTTGGCAATACCCCTAGGAGCTGCAATGCACACTTTCAGATACAGTGGTCATAGGGAAAGAGCATGTTACCCAATTGTTATACGAGTCAATTTCTGTGATGCCTACTCCATTGTAATCTGCACATCACCAAAAATTCGACTTAAACAAAATGAAAAGTTCTGTCATCCAGCAAAATCGTAACTTTATGTGTGTACACATGTGGCTACAGTGAAGGATAATTTTGCATAGCATGTGGTTATAAGCATTCAATTGGTAATGTTGCATCTACAGGGTGATCAGCGAATAAGCCCTTATTTCAAAATTAAATATCTCTACAACAAAGATCAATAGAATTATGCGGTAAATGGTACGTTTATTAGGAAAACTGTAAGAATGTTGTACAAAAATTTCGAAAATTTCTTCTTCTTTTTTTTTAATTTTTTAAAATTTAAAAAAAAAAAAACTGGAGATTTTGGGGTTCCGAAAATCCTCATTTGTGTGAAGAGAAACCACTGCATTCACCTAAAGTTACTGCATGGGCTGCGGTATGCGCCATGTGTGCTGACAAATTGTTCCAAAATTGTAACGTAACATTCAGTAGTAATCGTTTCTCGCACGAAGAAGGGGCCGATAATGCCTCTGGCGCATACCGCAGCCCATGCAGTAACTTTAGGCGAATGCAGTGGTTTCTCTTCACACAAATGAGGATTTTCGGAACCCCAAAATCTCCAGTTTTAATTTTTTTTTTAAATTTTAAAAAATTAAAAAAAAACGAAATTTTCGAAATTTTTGTACAACATTCTTACAGTTTTCCTAATAAACGTACCGTTTACCGCATAATTCTATTGATCTTTAATTTTGAAATAAGGGCTTATTCGCTGATCACCCTGTATTACAGAATCAATCTTTTATGGCCTTGCAGGCCTATATATTGATTCTCCGTTATTATTCTTCTGTAGCCATAACCACCAATATTTCTAACACCTTTCCTTGTCATTTTCAATACCTTCTATGCATACAGAACAATAACAATACTCTTGGTGATACTGAATGTTTTACATTCGGACTTGCTTATCAATTATTTAACCTTGTATATGGGGTTGTCTCAATCTCTCTTAATACACACATTATAACCTATAATACTCCAATAATTCACTGAAATTTTCACTCACATTTTTCAAAATGCTACACATATTCACTTTAAATATTAAGTTTGCCCTTTATCCTGTGCCCTTATTCCTTTAAAAATTTATATGCTTTATTGGTCTTTCTACCAACCACTGCCCATTATGTTAATCGTTTAAAAGCTTTTGGGTTCAATTTTAAAGCTGTAATTTGATGGAATGAAACCTGTTCCTACGTTTTTTGCACACCAGTTTAATAATTTATAAATATTTTTATTCCACATACAACATTTTTTAAAACAAATGCTACATACTGTGTCGCAATTTCATTTGCTTCTTGGCATCTTTTCTTCGGTTGTTGAACCAATTATTCACAACTGGGAGAGTGACCATGTCTTTCTCTGATAGTGGCCATTCTATTGGTGCAGATAAGTAAATTATATTAAATTCAGATAAAGATGATTTGAAATTTGTGTGTAGCAGAGAAGGGGGAGGAACAGAATTAACTATAATATTTTTTTGGAGGAAAGATAGGGTCCTACTATTGTTCACTGTCACCTGCTGAGGTTGTGGGATGACACTCTACATCATCTGGGTAAGCAGAGTCCTAGAAAGGTCTATAACGTCGGTGTTATTTTTCATGACCACCTGTTATTGAGTCTCACGGATTTTTCAATAGCAGATGTGTTTGTATCAACTTCTGTTTCTTTTTGAAGAATTAAAAAAAAATAATTTTAAGGTCTAAATTAATTACAATCAGCTCCAGGAAAGAAAAAATCCTAGTTGATGCTTGCAATTCACGGATTTTTTCTTTTGTATTAAAAATTGTTGCATAACAAATTTTGGGAACATGTTCATCCATTCAGCTTGTTGAAGGATGCCCAGATGGCAAGTGACATGTCAATAGGGTGGCCAGATCATGCAACTGAGAAACCGGAACAGATCTCGAAATTCATTGATGAAAATTGAAAAATCTTTCTCAGATGGCATTACAGTGAAAAATTACATGACAATGGCTTAAATTAACTGTTGAGGATAAAGCCTGGGCCTTGTCAACACCACCCCCCATAGATAAGATCTGATCTATAAGAGGCATTGGCTTGCAAGGCTTGTTCAGTTATTGCCAAATCACACAATACAACAGGAATATTATTGCAATTACTTTGTATGGCCGTAGAGTTATAGAGAATATTGGGAGGCAGAAGTAGATTTTCTTCTGTGCGCCCAGGGACTCAACTGACTTTAATTAGTCTCTGTTGGGAGTGCTTAAAACTACTACGGGGTGGGAAAGAATATATGTTGTTGAGACTATGTCAAAGACACCATATTGTGAATACATGTTGAAGTTTAGGCAGAGCAGCCCACAAGGGTGTGCAACAAGTGCAAATGCACTTGCAATAATTAGTAAAAGAAAACATTTTATATAGCACAGCAATGTGGCTAATCCAAAACTATGAAAATGACAAATATTCTAAATAATATAACAAATTATCAAAAAATATGAATTTCAGGAAGGAACCAGACATTATTTTTGCACTTGAACCCTGTATCTGGTAGGGGCAGCCCTGAGTTTGAATACCAAGTTTGCTACTCTGTACTATTACCATGTGCATTTCGTCCAAACTTGCAGCTGTGTTTTGATGACACAGTCCACTAGATTTGAAACGAAAAAAACATGTAGTTTGAAATTTCATAATAAAATAGGTTCTGCTAACTAAATATTGGAAAGTAATTTGATTTTATTACTCTTTCATTACACAAATTTGAAACCAAAACAAACAGGCATCCCAAAAGTACTTTGTAGGACAGTGCATTTATTAGCAAAAAACCAGGACATCTGGCCACTCTATGTCACCATATTTAAATCAAGTAAACCATTTTTAAGCTTATGTTTAACTTAAAAGTTTCTTTAAAAGCCTCTAGAAGCATTGTGACAGTTTCTGCTATCATTTTTCTCAGAAAGAAACAGAACTTCATACTAACATGTTCTTTTAAGCCTGCCATAAAAAGTGAATGAGGCTCAATGACAAACATTCACAGAAAAAATTACACTAGACTTTTCCTCAAGAACGCTGCTCTGCAAATGATGCAGTGTATAGTCATATCAAGTGGAGAGCAGATGGAAATAATACTTTCATTTCCCTTCAGAAAGAAACTCTAGTTACCCTTTACCCCTCCCCCATAATATATCTCAAAAACCTAAAAGATAATCTACATAAAAAAAGACCAGCAAGTACTATTACTTCAATACTTGAAAAAAAAAACAAAGCAACATACATATGAGGAACATTCCAAAAGTAAGAGCCGATGGCTATAAAAAGAGAATGGAAAATTTTATCAAGTCACACATAGGCAGTAACTTTGCTGGTTATTTGGGGGCATGTAATGCAAATGTTATCCTTCCCTTTTGTGTAGTTGTGAACAATGATGTATAAGTTCCTATAAGGAATGTTTCAAGCAGTGAATGTGCAATTTTAGTATTATAAGTGAGTAATGGTGACATTGTGGGTAATATTTGCATCGCAAAGCCTAGGCTCAATCCCCATGGTCATACAACTGCGATTGGCTGAAATTGGTTTTCCGCAGTTCACCAACAACTAGGAACAAATGCTGAGTCAGTTTCCTTGTCAAGAAGTCTCACAATCCTAGAATGCAGCAGATCCCCAAAGCAAAATATGACAGACGTGCCAATTTTTGGATCATAGAAATCCAGAAATTCTCCTGGAAGTGTGGCACTTCTCCGATCATCCAATCAAAAACATAAATTGAAATAGCATTTACTTTTATGAGAAAATTTTTTAAAAAAAGTGCCCCCCCCCCTTCAGGTAGATCCCGCTTATGCCTCTGAGCAGAATATAATAATGCAAAACATTTGCTTGTCTTGAAAAGGCAAGAACAACTTCTTTTGATATGAAATCATGTGAACATCAGAATTCAAGGAAGATATGGGGGAACCAGTTCCATAATAAAAAAACAAAACACTCATCCATGAAGTGTTGCACAATTTTTGCCGTCTACAATCATCAGGCAACTCCAGTTTATTCTTTACCTCCCAAAGCATACGCAGAAAATCATGTAGGTGCTGTTAAACTCATAATATTTCCATTAAAATTAGAGATGTGATCATCTGAGAATATTTTCCTGGATGGAAAAAATGGAGGATAATCGAAAATATTCTTTTTTTCTTTTAAATAATGAAAATTTTCTCTACTAATTTTTTTCACATTATGAAATATAATTGAATATAATAAGATTAAAAAGTTTCTTTTAAAATTAGATAAATTTTTAGAAATTACTCTTATATTACTTATAAGTTCAAAGCAAAACATAAAACCAAAGTTTATTAACAAAGAGAGCCATTCTTATGATCACCTTCATTCTAAAGAAGATGCAGAACTGTCATTTGCTTCAATGAACATACACTCAAATTTTTTATCACTAATATTTCTTAGGAAGTTGTTCAATTCATCCATGTTGTTTCATTCTCTTGTTTCAAAATTTTATTATGTTGGGCTGCAAACATTAATTTTCCTTTTCTTTCTATTGACAATTCCTTTATGCTGTATGTATGGGTTCTGAAAACTCTTGCAGAAATTTTAGGATGCAACTTCTGTCAAACTAACTCTAATGCACATTCCTTTCCACCACATAATGTTTTCTGCAGAGTTCCCATAACATTAATCTTTTTAGAAAGTCCTATTTTTCTGGGTATTTGGGTAGTTTCAAAAGAATTCTCTCTCATGGCATACCTTCTGCAGTTGTCAAACAGTAAGTAAATTTTAGTTATTCATAAACATGAGCATATTATAAACATATATACTATTTTTTAATTTTGGAGACATTCATCACCAAATAAAAATAAGGGGAGGTTATTTATTGTTTAGCTTCAAGAATATTCTCGAGAATCTTTCAAAACATTTATTCTCATTGAGAATAATAAGAATATTCTCAACAAGTATAATAAGAATATTCTCAACAAGTATAATAAGAATATTCTCAACAAGAATAATAAGAATGTTTTCAACAAGAATAATAAGAATATTTTCAACAAGAATAATAAGAATATTCTCAAGTAATTTAAATAATAGTCACCTTCCAGAGAATATTCTCAAGTACACTGGTGAAATAAATTAAGAGAATTTGCATATTTTATCGAATTTCATGAACTGAACTGAATGTAAAACCACTGCTTCTGGCAGGGTTGTTTGGTTTAAACATTGGTTTTAAACAAGTGGTTTTTTTTCAAAAAATCAAATAAAAGTGGCCTAAATATCATTTTTTTTCCTTGAAAAATATCATATTGGTTCATTATTAGCCAAAATGTTTCATTTTTACCATATTTTATATCCTTGGGGTACATTTTGATGGTATATCTTTAAATGACATAAGATTTTATAAGTGGTTTTTTTTCAAAAAGTCTCATAAAAGTGGCCAGAATATATATATTTTTTTCATATGAAGTATTTTAGTTATTTAAAGTTATATACAAAAGCCAAAATTTCTCATTCTTACATTATTTTCTAACCTTTGGCTACATTCTGATGCTCTATATATCTTTAGCAAATTCATGAATAAGGATTGCATCACACATCTAAATGTAGTGGTGCTCACAGGTTTCTTTTTCCCTTCACAAAGAAGTAGCAACAGTAGTGACACCATCCTGCTAGGGGCAGATGGTCCTATAATCAAATAAAGACACCAGCTGTCCTTGAAGGACAAAGACTAGCGTACTAGTAGTTACATTACCTCACAGACATTTCAATTTTCTTTTCCATAAGAAATAGCACATCTCCTACTGTGTATCTCAGTTTTAATATTCAATAGGTTTTTTTTTTTATACTTTCACTGTTAGGCCCAGTTAATCAGGATTCTACTCTATAGTAGTAGTAACAGATTTATGAAAAATAATCAGCTATATACAAGGTGATTATAATTAAAGTTTTGATTCCAAAACTATACAATAAGTTACTGGTCAGAATGACTTAAAAATTTGCATGGATATTCCTGAAGCAATGAAAGTTTTTTTTCGCAAAAGGGGGAAAAAATGCAAGTAGTGCAAAATGTACAGGTAGATGATGCTGTACTTGGCCAGCAGTATAATCTATTTTGTGCAACCACATCATTTTGGCACTTCTACAGCATCAGTGTATGGATAGAACTTCTGTCAAGATGCACATTGCAATACCAGCAAAGCAGCTGCTGAAGACCCATTTTGACAAGATGCGCCTTAACTCTTGCAACTTCTGGCTATGGGGGTACCTCAAAATGTTATAAACAGTGGTCAGATTGCAAACTTTAGTGAATTGCAATCTCCAGCACATCCCCTATATGTTAGAAGTTCCCCAAAAATATTAACGTGGGGGCGTGTTTGGTTTAATAAAGCTGAATTGCAAGCACATCCACATCATGACTATGACATACTCTGATCTGTTGTTGAACAAGAATTTTTGTGCTTTCAACCTCAAAGCCAGAACATGGTGGACAATATATTTAACATTTCTTAAGTAAGTTATAGTTATTTGTTCAATTACTTCGTTTTTTGTGATGTTTCCATGAATTATGAAAACGTGCAATGCTATAACTAAGTTATCATTTTGCCATGAATGGCTATTGTTTCTATTCTGCGAGGAAATTTCCCACATGTTGGATGATGTCATTAATTTTACATTTTTAAAAGTATTTTTTTCCATTTTACCAAATAAAATTCAATTTTTTCAGGATTTTTATTAGTTTTTGCAAAATAGCTTCCTAATTAAGTATACTGAAAGTATATAATTGGAGAAAAACCTTTCTATATTATATGATTAATAACAACATTAAAACAATTTTCAAACACACAGTAATCCATTGAGTTAAACAAAAAATAATTAAATTGTTAAAGTTGGTTTTTGTTAAAATGTAAGAAATATTTATTGATTAATTAATATGGGAATAGTGTTAATTACATCAGTAAACATTTTATTTTAATTAATTACTAGAAGTTTGAATGATTTTTCAAAAATTTTATTGTTTTTAATGTTAATACTATTTAAAACAAAAAAACCAGTTTAAACCAAAAAAACCTGGTTTAAACCAAAAAAACCATTTTTTTTACCAACCCTGGCTTCTAGACAATAAGCGTACACGTGTGTGTAGGCGGAGCCAGTAGAGAAACAGGCTTTATAAGTGTGTGTAAGTTAAGATGCATTTCGTTCGCTAGCACACCTCAGCGAATTTCTTGGTGTTATTTTGCAGCAATCGGTTAATTTCAAATTGTAACAGTAAAAATGAGTAACCACCAACGTTTAGATGATGGAATGAGGTGGCGAATTGTGGGGAGGCTAGAAGCAGGCCAATCTCAAGTCCAATCAAGTAGAGAGTTCAATTTAACGCCCAACGTCGTGTGTAACTTATGGAAACAGTTCCAGGATACCGGATCCATCGAGAGAAAGCCTGGGCAAGGTCGTCCAAGAACCACGATGGCCAGAGAAGGTCGCCATTTGTCAATTATAGCGAGGCGTAACAGGAGTGCTACAGCTTCTCAGCTCTCTCGTGACTTGTATGCAGCCACAGGAACCCGTGTATCAAGGGTGACTGTTTCCAAAAGACTTCATGAGAGAGGGTTGTTTGCAAGAAGACCCGCTGTTTGCATCCCGCTCACTTCTATGGACAGGAGAATCCGTTCATCATGGTGCAGAGAGCATAGAGATTGGAGTATGGATCAATGGGCGACCGTTTTCTTCACTGATGAGTCCCAGTTCAGCCTAAGCACCAATTCTCGCCGTATGTTCATATGGAGAGAACCAGGGACCCGCTACCTACCCTCCAATGTCCGCGAAATCGACCATTTTGGCGGAGGAGGTTTAATGGTCCATGCAGGCATCATGTTGGATGGCCACACACCTCTCCATGTCTTTAAAAGAGGCACTGTGACTGGTGTGAGGTATAGGGATGAGGTCTTGGAGCCCTATGTTTGCCTTTTCGGGGGTGCAGTTGGCCCTGAGTTCATTTTAATGGATGATAACGCGAGGCCACATAGAGCTCTTCTGCTTGACGATTTTCTAGAGAGTGAGGATATTTGCCATATGGATTGGCCAGCCAGATCTCCAGACCTGAACCCTATAGAGCATGTCTGGGACGCTCTGGGGAGGGCAATTGCAACTCGCAACCCCCCTCCGGGAACCATCCAGGGAATGAAAACAGCGTTGCTGAACGAGTGGGACCAATTGCCACAGGAAATGATAAACTGTCTTATTTCAAGTATGAAATCACGCTGCGAGACCTGTATATATGTAAGAGGGGACCATACCCCCATTAACCCATTTTTTTCGTTTTTTCTGCAACCGCTGTTTCATACCTTCCGACTCCAACGAGTGTTATGCGCGATCATGCATGTGTATTACAATTATTGAATGGTTATTTGTTTTGTATTGTATCAATGTATATACATATCAAATTTCATTAAAATCTGTACAGTAGTTCTAGAGATAATCCACCAAGTCTGCAAATTCTCTTAATTTATTACACCAGTGTATAATAATAGCCAGTATTTAAATAATAGCCACCTTCCAGAGAATATTCTCGAGTATTATCCTCCATGAGGACATTCTCCAGTATTATCCTCCATAAGAATATTCTCTAGTATTCTCCACTGTGAGAACATTATCAAGCTATTTATAAAAAATATTTATTATAATATACATTAATATAAATATTCTTGAGAATCTTTCCTAGAAGGACTATTATAAATAACTAAAGAATATTTGCACTGAGAATAAATAAGAATCTCAAGTTATTCAAAATAATAGCCCTTCCAGAGAAAATTCTCGAATATTTTTCTCGATGAGAACTCTTTTCTCTCCTCAGAAATATTCTCCTAAAGATTATTCTCGAAAATTTTATATCTCTAGTTAGAATCAAGAGGAAAATCTAATTTCTGGCTAAAATCAGGTGAAATTTCCAATAATTCTGGAGAATGTGAAAAAGGGTAAAAAATTTGGAGTCTTCTGCCTAAATCTGCAGAGTTGGCAGGATTTAGTCTCTTATGTTGAAAAATTCAAAATTGCAAATTATAATTAATATTTTATTTTAATTATTGTAATAAATTAATGTTAAATAAAGCATTGTAATATGCAAAAAAGTTTTTCATCATGTTATATACCTGTGTTCGAAACATTATCATTTAGGTTTTTGATGTCAAAAACCCAACCCTGTTACTAATATATAGTAATTAAGAAGAAATCACTTCTAATATATTTCTCAATTTTACATGCAATTATTTGATGCTTTGATGGATATAAACCACTCTTTACTGAATTTTTCAAGAAAATTTATTAAATTTTGGAAAAATGAAACAACTTTCAAGTCAGTGATTAAATTAAATTAATTAATTATTTTGAAAAGTGGTTGTTATGCAACCTGACAACATAGTCATCAGCCGCCACTGGTGATTAATGATTGCTACTCAAAGTTGTGTATACTATGTTATCATTTCAATTTTTTAGTAAATAGGCTCATTAGTGCAAAGTAACTAATAAGAATTTTTGATAGTTTATGAGTGTTTACCACCATCAAATAACAAATACTATTTATCTAAGAAAAAAAAACTCTTTTGGTGTAGATGAATTATATAGATGTATTATAACACAGCAATCCACTGAATCTTATATTTAATGAGTAAAGGATTTAAATCATTAAAGCAGGTGAAGAAAATAATGTACTTGATTATGCTACCTGACTTTTCTGCAGCTTTATTACATTCTTCTACAATAATTTCCCGAATATGTGCATCAGGATATGGATCTTGTTCATAATACCGCTCTAAAACAGACAGATGTGCTCCTTTGAAAGTGAATCTTTCCCGTTTCAATGGGATAAGATCGCCATTTTCAGAAACCATTCTTTTAACCCCTGAGTTTGGACACATCTGGGCTAAACAAACATGAAATTCAATTGATTATGAATGATCCGCAAAGTCTTCATAGAACATTTTGTTCTCAACTTGCAAACTTATGCATTTCTCTACATTGTTAAAAATATAAATATAAAACAGATAAATATTATCTTTCAGAATCATAAAAAATACTACTGCTATCTTCTACAGATTAAAATGAAAAAAATGATATCTGCCATAATTTGAAGCAGCAAAAAGAAAATTTAGATAACAGTAAAAAATTAAATACAGTAAGCCTATTCAACTACATAGTTGATCAATGTAAGCAATCATATAGTAGTATCTTGACTTACAAGATTAATCCAAACCTGAATATTATTTACATTAAGAAAATGTCATACCTTCAACCAAACTTTTCCATATGTAATGAAGATATTGTAGATATATTGCATTCCATACGATAGAAAAATTAACATGATTTAATATAATCTATTTTATGTAGAATAAAGTTAGTTGCGCTTACAAGATACAGAGACACAATGCTGTGTTAACTTTGACTTGTTCAAACCACTGCATGTTGGTAAGAGATAGAGAAGTAGGGCTAGAATATTGTTCTAAGAATGAGATTATTCTGAGAGTATTTCCTAATTGTGAAATTCAACAGAATTCAAATAACACAGTGACCCAAACTATTTCATGGTATTTCGATGGTATGGCTGATTTTCTATAAAGGATAATTTTTTTCAGAAGAGGTACCATTTGATGCATCTAACAGGGTTAATAAACACAATCATAAAATTTGGAGCTCAGAAAATTCCCATGCAATTTTTGAAGTGAAAAGATTCAAATTGTGGTGTGCTTTCCTATATGATATGGTCATTGGGCCATATTTTTTAAGACATCTGTGACAGCAAACATTTATCTAGATCAGCGGTTCTCAACCGATGCTTTGCAGTGCCCTTGGGGTTTCTTGTGAACTTCCAGGGGCTCTGTGGCCACTTGAAGGAAAAAAAACAGTAAATTTGAAAAAAAATAATAAATATTTTTGAATAATAAAAATAAATAAGTAACTTTGATGAATAAATAATAAATAGGCCTACTGAGCTCTGCCAGAAAAATTATATACCACAAAGGGCTCCACGAGTCAAAAAAGGTTGAGAACTACTGATCTAGATATAGTACCCAAGATGTAACATCTACACAACCCAATGTTATCTCCAAGCAAAATTGGGGGTCCCTCCATTGCACAGAAGCACAGATGTTCAATCATTTTTTGATACAATTTCCCCAAATTGATGAATCAGATGCAATGGCCTTACTACCCAGATATCGCCCCACTAGATTCCTTCTTCTAGGGATATGTTAAACACTGCATTTACAGAAGAAAGATCCATTATCTACAAGATCTTCATACCAGAATTAAAGACAAAACTGCTACTGTCAATCCGCACATGCAGGTGAAGACATTGCTGAAACATTGATTGGATATTATCCTGACATCTAGGGTTGGCAATGTTTTTACAGAACTGTCCAAAACCTCTGCTTCAAAAATCATACATGAAAAATTAAAATCAAAGTATATAATAACTATAACCAAATAAAAAAATTGAGAAAACAGTTAATTTAAACAGTTAAACAGGGTGATTCAAAACTCAATGCTCAAACTTTTAGGGGAAGTAGAAAACAAAAAACAGAATCACATAGGAATGTATGATCAGAATCCCCAACTTGATCAGCTGGAGGATAAATGAAGATGCAGAAATGACAATCCAGTAATGGTAGAGAGAAAATGCTCTCTAAATTCAATTTTATTTTTGAATTAAATTTGCCAGAAAATGTATGAAAGGTGAGAAATTTTGAATTAATGAATCAACCAAGTACTTAAATAGCATTAATTATTGGGAAAACATGCTTTAAAATTAATACATATATGACAAAGTATAATCACATGCAGTAATAACAAAGAAAGTTTGTGGTGACATCCAGTGTAGAAATCTGAAAGTGCAAAAAGTAGTAAATATGGAGTGTATGAAGTGCAAAGATCCTGTTGTAGATGAATCAGAATTTTTTAAATGCAAAAAATGTTCACGATTTATACACCGTCTGTGCGGGGAACAACTGAGAGGGTTTTTAGAAAAATACCAAAGGTGAAAAAGCAGGCATTATTGTGTTTTGAGTGTGTAAAAGAGACCAACCTGGATGGCGCTGATTCCATCACCTCTCTGGATAAAATACAGAAAATCATTCAAGATCTTCAACAGGAAAAATGAGAGATACATTTAATAAATCCATCAAAGATCTGAAAGAAAAATATGAAGAGACTAGCAAAGAAACCATTGGGATAGTATAAGCCATAACCTACAATTCAGAATGCATGGAAGAACTTGAAAAAAAGATTAATGACATGAAACTATATATAGAGCGAATTGGCAAAGAAAATAAGGAGACAAAACTAGAAAATCAAAAATAATATTGAGATCAATGGTGTCCCCGAAACAGCCTCAGAAAGCATTGTAGAGATTGTTGATGCTATAAAACAGGAGATTGGAATACAGGAAGATACATCAATAGAAAGCTTAAACAGAGTACCTACCAGAAATTCAGCAAAAGCAAACCCATAATAGTGAGATTCGCAAATGAAGATTAAAAATAACTGTGGATACAGAAAGCAAAAGAGAACCAAGTTATAGCTGACAAAATTGATTCGAACTTTAAATCTAACAGGGTTTATATAAATGAGCACCTTTCCCAGGAGAGCAAGCATCTATTTTACCTGAGAGTTCAAAAGAACCTATGATTATAATTATATGTGGATAAAAGAGGGGAAAATATTCCTCTAGAAAACAAAACCATAGAGTATGAAGATTAGAGATGAGGAAGACCTCAGGAAACTGAACAGAAATGATGAACAATGAATATATAAATTATACAAACTGGAACAGAATGAAGGTTTTCTGGAGGAAATGACTGATGTAGATAAGTTTTTTAATTACCCAAAAAATCTAATCAGTATATAAATTTCCTAATTGTGAATGTACAAAGTTTAAAATCTAACTTCGATAATTTCCTTGTATTTTTGAGATCTCTACAAGTTCAAATGGATATAATGTCTTACAGAAATATGCGGGTGAAGGATGATGAACTGTTCAATTATAACATTACTAACTATAAATGCATCACTGACTACTATTCACCTATTCTGATTGTAGAACATCTAATAAATCAGGTGGAGTTATTATGTATGTAAATAAAACCTTTAGAAGTACTAAAAAATCTAGTGAATTCAAAACTGCCGAAAGCATATGGATAAACTTCCCAAATCATGATGTTGATATGTTATTACTCTATAGATCACATTCATTCACTATATCCCAATTTACTGAGGAGCTTAATATGTTTATTCAAAATGCAAGACAAAATAGGTTGATTGTTGACAATATAAATATAACAGGGTTGGCAGGTTTTTGATGGTTTAAACCATGGTTTAAACTATCACATCAAAAACCCTTTGTCAAAAACTGTCAGAAACCTCAAATATTGCTTTTAAATATAAAAATTTAATTTAATTTAAATATAAAAATATTGGAAATACACATGTTAATTGCATGTAATGTTTAAAGTGACTATGTTATAAAAAGAATAAATATTTATTATGATTGTAAAATAATTTTCTACTCTCTACAGAATTATTTCGGACTATATGGTGGTTTTTTTCTTATAAAAAATATAATTTGAATAAAGCATAGACACTGAAGGAAAAATTATGGAATGATTTGACATTCTCTGATTCAAGATGATTCTTGACCTTCCAAAATTTCTTCAACTGCTCATATATGTGTGCATTGATATAAACCATTTGCTGTACTCTTTTTACAACAGATGAGTGTTTCAAAAAGTTTAAAATTATCTAAATAATCACAGATACTTAAAATGATACTCTTATTGTGTGTAACATTGAAATATATCTAGCGATCAAAATACTAAATTGTAGGACTAAAATGTCATTTAATTTGGCAATGCCAGCTTGTATATGACGCTTAAGAAACTCCTGTAACTTGTCCTTAGTCAAACTTATTCTATTCTTACTTTTGCACTATGATATGATATATTTACTAGCATTTATAACGCAATGGTTTTCCAATTGAAGCTGTATTGAAATGTGAAAAACAAATGCTTTGGGTATCAAGTCCTGTCAGTCTGCTTTGGTTGAAAATACTCTTTAAAACTGTGAATCTATACACCCTCAGCTAAGAAATTTTTTAGGTGAAAATAAATTAGTTTAATTAATGTATTAAGAGATGCTGCGTGAGAATTTTTATATGGAATAAAATTTTGGACAGATCAGAAAATTTAAAATATCAAAATAGATATTTTTTCCTCAGTAATTATAATTCCGAATATAAAACCCTTTAATCTACATAAAAGTAAGTGTTTTGTTATTTCGTTTTTGATGTCAAAAACCCAGCCCTGAAGTATAAATATACTCGACAACAGTAACAAAGTTTCTAATTACTTGGATATAATGGCTATTAGTGGCTTCGTATCTTTACAGGAATCTACTACTAGAGAAACTTAAGTAGGTGGCACATGTATTAATCATGTTTTTTATAGAAGACAAATACTACACAAAAATTTAATGTGCTCAAAACTCAATTACCAGACCATCATCCAATACTAGGGTATATTCATTTTCAAATATGAAAAAGGTAGCAAATGATATTGTCTGTACTAAAACCATAACTGATTATAATAAATTTGAAAACAAATATCTCATTTACAAACGTTTGTGATGAGAAGGAAATCCATCAAAAATATAAAAATTTTTTAGATATACATTAATAACACTTAACTCAAACCTGTGGACTAGAAAAAAAGCAAACAAATCAACAGGTAAAAATAAAAGATTATGAAACAGCTCATAAAAAAAATATCAAAGAAAAATTATATAAAAAATACAAAAAGATCCAGGCATACTTACATATGAAATGAAATACAAAAACTATGATGAAAGACTGAAAAACCAAATTGAACAAGCCAAATATGAATATCAAAGAAACAAATTTTTCGAATGCCATAAAGACAAACGAAAACAATGGAAATCTATAAACAGCTTCATACTCAACAAAAATAATGCAAATAAAATTTTTCCAAATCACCAAGATCCAAAAATATTAGCTAATGAATTCAACATAGACTTTGTTACAAGAAACCTGGATAAAGAAGATAATGAACACATGTATGAAGATGACAATGACTGTTTCAAATTCAATAGCCACCATGGAAATCAAAATACTCATTTCAAAAAGATTAATACATGATAGGCTAACACCAAAAACGTTGAAAATTATTGCACAGTACCACATTGATACTCTTTGAAAAACCTAATTGATTCTTCAGTAAGCAAAAGTCCTTTTTACGATGAACTTAGGTTCTCCCTTGTACATCCAATCTACAAAAAAGGAGATCCTAACAATACGGCAAACCACAGACCGCAGTTCTTCCAATATTTTCAAAAGTTAATGAAAAACATATGAATGGGCAACTAATTAGCTTCTTAAGCCATAACAACTTCATTGCATCCAATCAGTATGGATTCCAGCAAAACAAAAATACAAAAATGGCTATATTAAAAGTCTGCAATTATTTAAATAAGTTATAATTTGATCATTTTTGTCACACCACGGTCATTTTTTGCACACGAGGGCTAATTAGACCGGGACCTACAATTTATTGCTGATTCCGAACCGCAGGCTTCTTTTTTATACTCATCGAGAGGTTAGTGCGCTAACCCTTCGATGGGGGACTCCCTGCAGTAACAATTTTTTCTGCAGTCATGTTGAGGTTTTTGTTGTACCCCTGTGTCGGGAATGTTTTCTGACAAGGACGAACCAGGTATCGAACTCGCAACACCTCTAAACATCCTTTGGTACTTTAGGCGAGTATCTTGTCGACCTGGGCTACCGCGCCTAAATAGTTATAATAATAATAAATATTGTATAACAGTCTATCTGGATTTAAAGCAAGCATTCGATAGGTTGACTTAAATATACTAACAAAAAAATTACATAAGACTGGAGTCAGGGGACAAGTACTTGAATGGCATCTGAATCTCATCAGAACTTATTATTTACATAGACACCAAGCAGTTACTATAAGAAAGAAAATCAGTGATTACCATGAAACCCAAAAGGATGTTCCCCAGAGACAGTGTTGGGACTCACATTATTCTTGATTTACATAAACGACTTTTAAAAAATGCATCTGAACGGACAGCTAATTTCATTTGCAGAGATGATACAACATTATGTATAGAAGGTGATGACAACAAATCTTATATTAAAAACCGAAATGATCTCAGAAATATCAATCAGTGGATGATGTAACGAATCAGGATATAGCATCCTTCCCTGTTACTTGTTTTTTTGTGTTGTGTGGGGATTCTCCAGGGGGAGATGTCACATGGTTTCGTTGAATTGTTATTATATATATATATTACTCACTTGTTTTGGCGGTTAGCTGCAGACTTCCGCCAGAATAGTTATCTTGTTACGTTTTCTTTATTTAATATGTTTAATGTGAAGGACGTGGTGGAGAGCCTGGAGAGCTCTCCGATTACGTTTTCTTGTGTTGTCATTTGAATTGTTGTTTCAATTCTTAAACTCATTTCTGTATGCAAATTTGTTTCTTTGTGATGTCAGAGTTTTATCTAGAGACAGAGTGTTACCGGTGGATGATTGGTCCTAAATAAGAACCGGTTTTCAGTTGTATAAATATGCATCTCTTGTTCTTACTAATCACAATTATTTACTTCTTGCTTTTAATACTTGAGTAGCTAAAATTAGTTGATCTCAACTTCGGTCATGAAATATTAATAGAATGTTGTGATAACATATAACTAGTTCTCTTGTTCCCGGCGGGTCCGGTGAAGATAATTTAATGAAAATCTAAGAGTTTTATAAGAAGTCTTGCAGTTTTAAGATTGGTGACAAGCTGCCCTCACTAGGTGATGAATCCCTGAGCAGTTTATTCTTGATGAAGCTTCTAACTTGGTGCTAATGGAGATGTCCAGTATTTCCTCCATCTTCTGATGTTGACTTGGCCAAACTCAGATGGACTTTCATCTATGATTGTGGAGAGATCTTCTACCTGAAATTGGCTGCTGGTGACTTGTCTTAAAACATGGAACTCTACTCTTTAGTTGGTTCTGACGGGGTGAATGGACCTGCACCGTGATCGTGACTAAACACCAACCTAGTTGGTGAGCGGAAAAGTGATATTCGTCTGTCTAAATGGATATGGACTTCCAATGGTGAGACCCATCCACTTCTATTGATATAAACCTCGGAATAGATGACTTTAACGTAAAAACTTAAACTTAACATTAGTGAAACAAAATATCAATGCACGAAAACAAGAAATGTTCATCATGACACTGAAATTCACATTAAAATCCATAACTCTGTTACTGTGGAGAAATTGAAAGAGTTTACGAGTATGTGCATTTAGGAATAATTCAAGATTATATAAAATGGAGCGCTCATTTTAACAAACTTGTCAAAAAACCCAGATTTGACACACAGTCCTCCTATATAGATCTAATAGAAGCAGACTTTCTAAAAGATATTTTCTATGCTTGGGTATGTTCCATAATAACCTATGGCTTATGTGCTTGGAGAGGGGCATACTAAACTAACATTGAAAAACTAAACAACATATATAATAAAATAAGACTTATGGGGTAATAGACACATATCATAAAAACAATAATAAAATAAATAGTCATGCTTTTAAACATCAGACAGTTATATATTTACAGAATGATTAAGTTCTTAACAAGAAACAATGAATGGTTACAAAAAAAACAAATAGAACTGTGGTAAGATTCAAACACAAATATCAAATACCACAAACTAAAAAACATCTCTTCCAAAAAAGTTTCTCCTTCAATGCACCTAAAATAATGAATTTTTTTCAATCGGAGTATCAAACAACTAACAACACTAACAAAAAGTATGAAATATATCAATATGTAAAAACGTTTGAAATAATGAAAATGATATTCTCCTAGTATTATGAAATAACTCGATTGTTTTATTTCATATTCATGTCCTGCATACTTATATATATAGACACTATCACATAAACTATGTCTTGCACACTGAATCACCTACAATATATAGAATTTTTATCTTTTTGCAAAACCTTTAAAATTGCAAAATTACAATTGCCTGTTTTATATTTTTCGATCAATTTTATCTCATTGCTTCATGCAAATAGAAAACCTAATACACTGCAATGTACTTGGTTCAAATTGGCAGCTAAACGAATGGAAATATAAAAAAAATATACATATATCACTTTTACTTCATTATTATTATTATTTATTTTTTCTTGCTAGTGTAAACACAGAAGATATAACCTTGTAGGCTTCCTGGAAGGACAATTGTCCTTTGGAGCCACATCAGGGGTGGGAAGTGACAAAGTCCATTTTGGAGCAGCAAAATTCAAGATTCAGAGCAGCTTTGGATCACCAAAATATATAATTCGGAGCAGATATTTATAAATTGGAACAGTGAAATTAACTTACAAGAATATTTTCGTTAACCTCCACCCCCTTTTCAAAATAAAACAACTGCACTGTCTTTTGTTATCAAACATCTTTTCATCAGCTTGTTTTTTGTTTTTGGTGTGTTTCAGGCTTTTGACACCTTGTTTGAAAGAGTGGCTGTCATAAAATTTTTCACACTAGTCTATTTAAGATGGCACACTTTTTGCATACTGAGGGCACTATTTGCTGTCTGGAACAGAGCAGTTTAAGTGGGCTAAAAATGTTTTTTTCAATTTTTTTTTTACTCGGAAAGAAATTGTTGCAAAATGGGAGAGAATTTCGAAGAACCAACACAATGTTTGGCAATTCAGCATTCGTTATTTGGCGAGATTGACAATTTGACACTTGTTATTTGACAATACTGGCAATTTAACACTCATTGTTTGGCAACATTGGTGATTTAACGCTCGTTATTCTGTAAAGTTTCTAAATTAGCATTCATAATTCGGCAGACTTGCTCTTTTATTACCGGACTGAACATGTTTTTCATGAAACATTGGGATTTGACACAATGACGATAGACTATAGTAATTTCTGCTGCTTGCAGTAGTGACTTTTTTTTTTTAAACGGAAACTGACTCACATTTGCGCTTTAAAGCTGAAAGACCATCCCAAGGTTTCTAGAATATATAAGGTTAGTGATTAGCAAGCGCACGCTTCAGAATGAAACTCGTTTTGACGTCACCCGTCGATTCATCACGTGACCCACTCGAATGGGAGCATAATGTAAAATTGTTGGTTTTTAATGAATTTTTCCACATATTGTTCATGCTGAAAACTTCATCATTTTTTCTGAGCAGATGCCACAAAAACTGCTTATTGCCAAAATATTTTTTTTATATAAAAAAATTTATTTGATTTTTTCCCCCAACTCATGCATTCAATGGAAGCAGCTTCTCTCTTCCACGAGAGGGAAATTCCAGAAACCTCGAGGAGAAATTATCAGAAACGCATATTTATGGGGAAAAAACATACAGGAAAAGAAAAACATAGATACATACATTTAAGAGTGTTTAATGATTTTGATTGAATTGAAAAAAAAAATTTTCTTGGTTATACAGTATTTGTGTGTTTGTTATTATTATTTTTGAACTTGGCCAAACCTAAATTAGAGCAATATATGCTTGCAAATTTTTTGCACAATGCAAACACACGAAAACTTGTTAAAGCAATTACAATATAGTGAAATTGATTCCCAAACAGGATGCCGCGGCACCTGTGGGTAAGGGACAGACAGTAAAATGGTGCTTTTGGGGGGGGGGGGGAAGGTGATCATTTTCTATCTTCCTAAGGATTTTCGTTTGTTTTTTTAGTGCAATACAAAAGAAATTCATCTCGCTTCTTTCCCAGTGCTGTCTTAATGCATGGGCTGACCCAGGCATGGCCCGGGGCCTCATGATAATGAGATCTCATTAAGATTTTTGAAATTAAGCATACAAATTGGTAAGCAATCCCAAGGCCACGACCAGGGGCGAGCAGGCAGGTCTGGTGCCCTGATGGGTGCCGGACAAGAGGGGGGAGCAAATTTCACCCTTTAACCTCTCCTTCAATATTAAAAGGAGGCACTAAAGCGTATTGCTTGCCCCGGCTGACCAGTCATCTAGTTGCGGCCCTGAGAAATCATTTCTAGTTAGGTAGGGGGTTTTTATAGCACAACAATCTAATTTAAAAAAAAATTATATTAATTGAGATTTTTCTCATAAATTAAAAATTTACTGATATTTTATTGAGTGGTGTATATCCGTTTCTATGAAAGAGGTTATGTTAGGGAGAATTTCTAGGATAAGGAAAACATGAAACTGAAAATATAATCCTACTCCAATAAAGTGGCAGTGAGCATGAATTAAATAAGTTCAATAACTCAAGGATGTACCCAGACAAGATATGTATTGAGTTACTGAAAGGGACAAAGAGCATCTAAAGGGGAAAAATATGAAGATGAGTAGTAAATTTTATGATGTCTTACTAGTTGAGAGTGAATAATGGTTGACATTCTCTCAATTAGATGTATAATTGGTAAAAAGTGCTAGAAAAAAAAAAATCCATAAGTAATATTAAAATACAATATACCATTTTTAAATTTTATCAGTATCATGAAAATGAAAGTCCTTCAATTGCCATTTTTTAATGTTTATTTAAATAATAAATTGCATAATTAAAATTCAATCATTTAAAATTAACAATAATTTTATTTTTAATTTATATTTTATTATATAAATTAAAAATAAAATGTTTTATTCATAATTGTGATGAATTTTAATCACAATCATGAAAATCGATATTCGCTTTCTTTCAAACCAAGCACAACTCAGGTCTATCACCATCTGTGGGCAATTTACTACCAAGTGAGTTGTGCCAGAAGTGTAAGTGTGTGTGCATCTAACAGTCTGAGTGCCTATCTAGTGTTGTCTGATTTTTCAGTGCTGCCATCTATATTTCAGAAGTGAAGTATAATGATTGAATATTTGTAGGGCTGTTGCTCTCTGTGGCAAGACTTTTGAATGGGAAGATCAGCTCGCATTGCCTCAAATTTGGGAACCACAGAAAACCTACTTCAGCCGACCACCACTGTGGCAGCGGTGGGGCTTGAACCCGGGTCCCCACAATGTGAGTCTGTCGCTATGAACACTCAACCACCACAGCAGCTAGAAATTTTGTAGCCCCCGGGTAGGCTCAAAGATATTTTTTTTTTGGTATTCTGCCGAAACTTTAACCAGGTATTCAGCCAAATCACTATTCATCCCATCCCTAAAAATGGCTCTTAGATCATTTGATCATTTTTGTCGCACCACAGTCATTTTCTGCACGCGGGGGCTAATTAGACCGGGACCTACAATTTATTGCCGATTCCGAACAGCAGGCTTGTTTTTCATACTCATCGAGAGGTTGGTGCGCTAATCCCTCGATGGGGGACTCCCTGCGGTAGCAATTTTTGATGCGGTCAAGCCGCCGTTTTTTGTTGTACCCCTGTGTCAGGAAAGTTTTCTGGCAAGGACGAACGAGGTATCGAACTCGTGACACCTCTAAACATCCTTTGGTAGTGCAAATTCATGGTGACATAAGATTATATTAACATCCACAGTGTGTGTGAACAACTAAATAGTCTGAATATAAAAGACCTTGATACACATATGAAAAGGCACACATCAAAATGGAGCAATGTGTGTTGTGATGTTGGTGCAATGTTTATTAATATTTTTTTCATGGAAAATCTTGCCTACAGCTGTCCTCTATATTTTTATATTTAAAGTTAGGAAATCAATTTATGGACACCCTGTACACTTAGAAAAAAGTAAATTCCTTCAAAATTAATAGATTAACAATGTAGGACAATGCTTGCTATTTTGTATTTTAAAAAGGTAGTGCGATTAATTATATTGTGCTTGAAAAAAAGCAACAGTCAAAATGACTGCAGGTGGCCCTTATAGGTATGATGTATAGTCCGGCCCTTCCAGAGCTAAAGAGGAAGTTTCAGACAGTAGCATAAAAACCATAGCACAATCCAATCCTCCTTTGTTTCATTGAAAATGGACATGATATCGGGGATAGTCGTTATACAAAAACTTTTGGGACTTGTCTTACTGTAGAAATTTGAGGTCTTTTTGCATGCCTATACATAGATCAACTTTGAAATTGGAAAAAAAATTTTTTTTCTTTGTTTTCCACGATGTTCCATAAATGGAACATTGCCACTTGGGGAGAGGTGAAAGCGGAAACTGATATCGCCTGTATTCTCACGATTTTTTATTTCTGGAGTACAGTTATTGCACAAAATTTTCTATTTTCTACTACAAATTCACAACTTATACCAATTTTTTAAACATAAAAATGTGTGCAGAGAATTAAATTTTTTTCTAATGTCCGTGATAAAAGGAGAAAAACATCTTTGATGGACCCGTTTGTCACATTGGTAGCATTTAGGGTTTTTCGGCAAACCGCAACCCATCCTTGCATCACAGACACAATATAATGGCCATCAGATGACCTGGCATCTTTTTTTCAGTTGATAACGTGGACCTGGATGATTAACTAACCCCTCCTTCGTTCATAGACAGTTCATTGTCACTTCTCTTTGGAATTCCAAATGCGAAATAAGATCTGCTTCTCACAACTCTGAATGAATTTCCAACGTGCTATCAGGGGCGGCTCGAGCTTACCCGCTGCCCGGGTGCAAAGCCTTATGCGCTGCCCTGGCGGAGGCTGACAGAGCTATATCATAGGAGACCCTGGGATAAATTATTAATTAAGCTAATTATTAACTTAAACTATTTTGTTTTTAGAAGAGAGCCGCACACCAGTCGTCACCGAGAAAATATGCGTGCCCATATGTCCCGCTTTTAAAGAAAATGTTTCGTTTTTAAAACAGAGTTGTCTTTTTCTCTCATTACTTTACCACATTCTTCATTATACCAGATAATTCACAAAACAGTACTTACTGATGAAGCATCATTATTTACACTTATACTGTAAAGATGATGTATAACAAGGTGATTTTTATTAAAAAATCTATTTTTTTCAAAGGCATTTCTGATGCTTCAGTGACTGGGCTAAGTGAGAAGCTGAACTATTTCCTTTGCGTTTATTTGACTTTCAGAAAAATTAATGTTTGAGAGCACCAAAATGCACACCACACTTGCCCCTGGTGATAGAGTGCATTTTTATTTGTGGTGTTATCGTTCCAGGCCGTCTTTTTCTTCAAGAAGTTTGCTCAACACTTCCGTTGTCAATGTATTGCTCAAAAGCGTGATGTCATGTGAATTTTTACTGTTGGAAATTTTTTAAATTTTTTTGATCCAACGATAGCCCAACCTGCCACCTGGCTGCACTGCACCCCTTGCACGCTCGGTTAAGCTGCCTCAGTGTGCTATAATGGTCATATGGCAAATCTTTTCCACTGGAATCCAGAGCTGAGGTTTTAATGATTCTAGAAAGAATTTTTTTATCCCATGCAATGGTTTTTTTTTTTCCAGATTGCACAAAACAGTCTTGCCTTTTCTTGAAATGTTCACATGAGTGTTGCACATTTTCTGCCCTATATCTTTTGAAGAACGCATTTCGGGAGTTTCTGATACCTCATCCTCGTTGTTGCAAAATATATCTAGCATTCCACATACATCAGCTGGAACTGTTGTCACTATATCATTTTCAACAATAACATCTTCATCCGTGATGTTTCCATTTTCATTAGCAAGTAATTGGCATATATCTGTGAGTTATGAATATCCTACTAGTTATGTATATCTAAAAGTTTCTAAATATCCTACAGCTTCTTCTAATGTGAGATATCTTTCAGACATGGTTACATACAGCTGAACATAACAAGACTATCTACGATTACAGAAATCACGGTTTGATTAGTCTGCGGTTCACAAAAATAAGTACTGTTTTATTCATGTATTTGTAAGAATGCACGAATAAAAAAGTACCCAACCAATAGAATATAAATAATTTACCCAAGAAAGCACATTCCTCTGTATCATATTACCCAGAATTCGTCCCATACACATGTCGAATGATGACAACACCCTGGGGTTCAAATGGGAAAATCAAAGCAGTGCACTGCACATTAGATATCTCTAGAATCCCGCTCTCTTGAAAGGCCAATGTTCCATAAATGGAACATGCATATTTGAATGTGCGTAGCTTTTTAATGTTTAACAGTACAAAGAAACTAATTGATTTACTTTGATTGATACATCAAGTCGTATAGAAACACACAAAATAATTTTCAATTTACTTCAAAATTGAAATTTTAGTGAATTTTAATCAAAATGGGGAAAAATGCCAAAAAATACAAAAATTTCAAAATTCTGTAAAAAAGTTTATATTAACCTGAAGTTTCCGAATTTATTTCAAAAAAATACTTTGAACTCTATATACAATAAAAAGCCGGAAATATTTGAATCAATTTTTATCTGATATTTTTGCAAATAAAAGCTATGTTCCATTTATGAAAAATTGGCCTTTAAACGGTTAAAGAGAGTTTTCAAAAAATTTATACAGTTTTTATAGAGTATCAGTAAAATCAAAGAAAAGTGTATTCGTTTCATGTCATATTTTGGCACTTAAGGACAGCTTTAAGATAAGTTTGTGATAGTTAAGGACATTTATGCATTTACTCAGTTTAAATTTTTTTTTAAATTTAGATTGACAACTTTTTTGAATTTCCAATTAATTAGTTTTTAGTATGTGTTACTTTCATAAAAAACAAATCTATTGGCTTCCATTTATTATGTTGGCTTTTCGAAATTTAGTACAGTTTTGCACAGTTTAAGACATCCAAAACCCCAACCCTGCCAGCAGCAAAAGGAATATACACAGAAGCACACTGATTTTTTTACATACTTTGTGAGTGTTGCTTTCTATTTACATGTTTCATATCTTTCCAAACTTCTTGTAAACTATAGGAACTGCTTAAAAATACAGACATTTGTGACATTATGTCGCTTTCCACTTGTTAATGAAAGATATACAGAAAACTGGAGATGTTGTGAAGATATTTATTATTTGAGATGTTGATTTTTTAAGGAAGGAAAAAACTCATCTCTGCCTCTACCGGTATATCATATATGCAAGAATGAAGGAAAATCTCTATCTTCTCTGTAGCTTAGTGGTCAGAGCACTCGTCCGGCAATTGAGGGACCCAAGTTTGACTCCCGGTAGAGGCAGAGATGAGTTTTTTTCCTTCCTTAAAAAAAATCAACATCTTAAATAATAAATATCTTCACAACATCCAGTTTTCTGTATATCTTGCATAGAGACATTTGCATATTGATTGTTGTGTATCCGAATTTCAATATATTAAATCTACATTACATAGGCTCAGTTAACGCATTGTATCAGTTTCATATATTTTTATTTATGCTGCAAAACTTGAAAATAAATTTCTCTTCAAGACAGTTTTATTTAGGAAATAAACTTGCCACCCCTCTACTTTATCAAAGTGACCCCTCCAGGGGGTTGTGATCCATGCCTTGTGAGGTGAGATCCATGCCTGTTCTGAGCTATTTCTAAATAATTATTTGACACTTTTTTCACACATTTCAAGATGCAAAGGAGGGGAGGGGGGGTAAAATTAGGAGAAAAAGAAATGGCAGTAGTATAAGCAGTGTCACTGGCAGAGTCGTTGCCAACCTAGTTGAGACATTGGCTTGTTGTGATTATATTGGATTGGCAAAAGAGATGCACTAAAGTCATGAAATGAATCAGTTCCAGACCATTATCTGCCTTATTAAATGCAGTGATTACCCTCAAATTAAAATCATTGCTCAATATTATGAATTTTTATTGATAATATCTAACTTCATTGGGGGTCAATAAATTTTCTTAGGTCTTTAGATAAATCTGCTCAAGTAATTAAATTTTGCATAAGGAGGTCATTCAAGTATTAACCTTTAAAGCAGCAATGACGAGATATCTCACCTCCATAAAAAAACCTCTTATTTTAGCATTGACAAGCCCAGATATTTTGTAAATTTGATTTCTCAATGGAAAACTTTTCCTTATACCCCTTAGTTTGCACCTGCTGAAAATCGGAAGAAAGCCTATTTCATTAAAAAAAGATATGCCATTTTGAGGGGGGGGGGGATTCATTGATTTCTAATTGCTGCCTAAAGGGTTAAGCAAGCACCAATATTTATAAATTATTGAACCATGTTGGTGTGCACAACATAGGAACAAGCTCCATTTCATCAAATTAGAGCCTCAAAATTGGACCTCAAAGATTTTAAATGATTTAAATAATGGATGATGGTCGGTAGAAAGACCAATAAAGTATATACATTTTTAAAAGGATGAAATATATAGGAAAAACTTAGTATTTAACACTCTAAGCGACATTAAAGAGTATCTTACCTCCTTGAAAGCCTTTTATTTTAGCACTGACCAGCCCCAATAGTTAGATTTGTCAATGAAACACCTTTTCCTATCCCCCTTAGTTTGCATCTGCTTAAAATCAGAGAAGAAAGCCTACTTCATTAATGAAGATATGACATTTTGAAGGTGGTTTAGTGATTTCTGCTGTGCTGCTTAAAATGTTAAATTGAGAATGTATAGCATTGTAGAAAAGGTTCTGATGATAAGGGTGGGGGAAGGAGGTTTGAATGATGACCATGGAAGCAATCAAGTGTGAAAATATGAAAAAAGGAAATAATTTTATTTAACTCCTTCACTTGCAAGCGAAGTGGCAAGAAATTTGGATGCTCTCTATTTGGCAAATCTGCAATAAATATAGTATAACCTAAATGCACGTTAGAAAAAAAAGAAAGAAAAAAAACACGAATAAAAGAGTAAGACAGTATGAAAGATAAGGTGATAAAAATGTAGGTACAAAATTATACTTCTTTTCACCCTCACCCTACCTGTTCTCTTTCACTCTTATAAGAAATATACGTCATATGTGAGGAAAAATCACTCTCAGGGTATACAAAAAACCAAAAAGAAAAAAAATTGTAAGGTCGCAACAAGGCTTCGGGATGATCAGTAGAGAGGAAAGAAAACAGAGTAAACTTGTTTGATTCATTCCACTGGCATTTGGACACAATATTACATCCTCTGATTGTAAAGTTGTTAAATTTGTTGTTGTTAAAGTTGTTGTTTGAAGACTAAGGGACATTAGTTGACTGGACATATAGCTTTTTTCATTTCCAGCCAACTGGACATATCTTTATTCATTTTCAGTTCAGTCAATAAAATTATCAACTTATAATGTGAGCAGGGCCCCCTTCCTCATGAGTTTAAGCCTTGGGCAAACATGAATTTTTGCCCCCCCCCCTTTATATATTGCGCCATAGTTACATTGTTACAGTTCTTTAAGGTTACAGAGTATTATTATGTATAATTACTATGAAAATAAATTTTGAAGTACGCTATGGGAATTTGCTTACTTTGCATCTTCATCAGAGTTTTCAATTTTACATGAAAAAATTCAAGATGAGAAAGTAAATATGCAAAACTCACTCTTAAAATTATGAATTTGGTGATATCTTCACGTTGTGATAGATATTACTTAGGATATAACTTTTGTCAATATTTCATGAAAAGGGAGGAAAAGACTAGGATACAAAAGACAGACAAATTTGTGGGGAATGGGCACATGCCCCATTTTTCGATGCAAGAAAGAGGCACAGTCAGTGAAGGAAGGGCAGCGAAACCAAATTTACAACTCCTCCCAACAACAAAAGTCTCAGACTGGTCACCCACTGAAAGCTACCAGGAGCGAAAACAAATCCCAGAACAAGTCATGTGTATGTGCTGGTCTTGTGCATACATGCAACTTGTTTTTGCCCTAGTAGCTTCTAATGGACGACCAGCCTTACAGCTCTAAATTACAGAGTAAGGGAAAAAATTCTCCTAATTAACTCTTTTGTGGTGATTAGTGAAATGATCATGAAAAAAATCTGTTTGATTACAAAAAGAAATATTGATATAAAAGCATTTTTACTTCAATATTTCGTTTTTTTACAAAAACAACGAAAAAATTTGTTTTAAATTTAACATGTAATTTTTGTCTTTTGGAGGACATGAGTCCCTTTATATCCCCCTTCCCGCATACTCTTCTGCGAGGAGGCAGCTGAAGACTACTTGGTTGAGACTAGTACCAGTCTAAGAGACTTTGTCCCAACCTACTCAATTTTGCTGGCAAGAGACCGGGGGGGGGGGGGTTCAAATGACCAAAATTCTGCTTAAGTAATACGTAATACTTGAGAGAGAACAGCTTCTTATATAAATTTTGGTACTTACGTATTACCTGTGCCAGGTTGACGGTTTTTAGACCAGCATTGATGGTTGCCGAAGCTGGTTTTCTGTGGTTCCCAACTTTGAGGCGCAAATGCGAGTCAATCTACCCTTTAAAAAGTCTTGCCACAGAGAGCAACAGGCCTATAATAGTACAAATATTCAATCATTATGCTTCACTAATAATTTTAAATATAGGTGGTAGCACTGAAAAAAATCAGACGTGTTGATTGAGCCATTAAATACATACACACTCAGACTGTTAGGTACACACACCAGCACTTCCGGAACAACTCACTCTGTTGCAAATTGCTCATGGCGATAGGACCAGAGCTATGCTTTGAAAGAAAGAAAGGTTGGGTTTCTTATTTACCATCTAGTGCTCACCACAACCAGTGAAATCGCTTGCTTACTTATTCTTTTTTTAGATATAAAAAAATCATCTTTCTCACATTAAATATTACCACATTAATATTATTTCTATCTAGTTTTTCCACAGAAAAAAAAGGTTGCCATTATCACTGGTACCATTACTAAGGGTTCATCTCCCTGGCACAAATAGTATGTAAGCACATTAATTTCTACCAACTTTTCTCCCTTTTTGATGGAAACATGGCTATGTGCATGTAAGTAAATTAATAATGCATTTCTAACTTCTTTGCTTCTTACCAAGTTTCAAAGGGTTGTTTTTACAAGTAAGGTACCACAAGAAAAAGACATCCTTAGTTCTTTCAGGCATATCTTGTATATCACCACGGAAGAAGCGACTAACATATGGTTGACTCATTTTAGTCATTTCTGCAATAAGTGTTTGCTTTATGTTGTATGCCATAACAAAGTTGCGTATCTCATTCAGAGCAACCATGTCTCCTTTCCTGAAAAAAAGATCAATATAGAACTTTATGACTAATAATTTCACATGGATATCATGAATAGAGTTTGCTCTCATTAACAGGAAATTAAAAAGACCAGGGCAATTATTTCATTCTAACGAGATTAGACTATTTTTTTTTAACTTGCAGAAATCAATAATTTTAAAAATATTGATTATGTACACTGCCATATACAGTACATACCAGGGTCTTGGTGTGCCTTCTTGGGGCAGACTTTTTCTTGGTTCCCCCAAAACATGTATTATTATTGCAAAATAAGTGTACATTATTTTATGGGGGCCCCATTTGGCTTCGGGGCATTGCACCAGCTTAGTTACACACAGGCCTGGTATATTCATATAAAGGGTAATTGAGAACTCATGGGCAACACTTAAGGAGTAATAGAATACATCTAAACAAGAAAATTAATATTATATAAGGCATAGTCACAATGCAAGTGGAGAGCTGTGAGACACTGCTGTCATTGAATGCGCAAAGCACTTATTTTGCCGTCACTTATTATTTCTATCACAGATTGCAAAAGGGATTGCTGGTTTGACAAGGCAGACATGCATTTCTATATGGTGTGGCAGATTCTGGAACCTCAAAGACTACACCCAGTGATTTCTGATAAGACGCTTGCCAGATCAAAATGCCTTTGAGCATTTGAACTGGTGTACGTCTTCATGTGGCATCCTCTCACTACTGGTATGCCCTGTATCCTGCATGTCGCTGACACAAGTCTGTTTCAAACAGACACCTGTGCAATTGCTCAAAGGATTTTACATCTGGCATGTGTGTCTTGTAGGAAAACACACCCAATACTGTTTGGCCTATCCTGGTAGCTTCTAAAGCATTATCATCTGCAGAACCATACGTGAAATGCATGTCTGCCTCATCCTGGATTGTGAAAGCAGACATTTCTTCTGCAATTCACAATGGAAATGAAAACCAGTAACAAAAACAGCGATTTATGTGTTCAATGACAGAGCCATCTACAGGTTCATAAAATCATGCATTGTGCAATGAAAATTGCTTGTTTAGATGTATTTTATCACTCTTCAAAGTTTAGCCCATCAGTTCTGAATCATCCTGTATACTGATATACACCCTAAAGCAGAATATGCCGAAATCTATGATGTAAGTCGCAGAACAATCTGGAAGAGTTTTAAGAAAAGTGTAGAAAACACTATTATGGAAATTTTTACTGCAGAAATTTTCAGTCAGTTGAGGGCTCCTTGCAGAACAATGCAAAACATTCTGCTTTGGGGATATACATACACTACCTGACAGAGAAAATGCCACACCATGAAGTAAATACATAGTCATGTAAATTTCTGTGAGCGTGCAACATGTACTAATAATGCAAATGATTAATAAGCTAATTAGATGTTAAGCCATCGGTTTTGGATGACATGGAAATAATACATAAGTGTTCATTTCATTTCAGTCTGGTAAACAAAAAAGACAAGGTAATGCCTTCAAGAGAATGTGGCGAATCTAGTGCACCCACAAACAAGGTACACAAACCTAGCGAATCCAGCAACCTACTACACAGGCACAATGCATGTGAGGAATAGTTATGGCTTCCGTCTATTAATTAATCATAAAAAATGTGTACACACTTCATTATGACCACCTTGCCAATATTTTGTTGGAACACCTTTTGCCTTCAATACAGCATTGATTCTTTTTGATATGGACCATTCTTCTACTATGGACTCGATGAGATGTTGATAGTTTGCTTGTGAGATCTGAGACCATGCTTGATGAATAGCACTTTCCAATTGGGTAAGATTGGATGGTTATGGATTTAGATGCAGAGCCGTCTTAAGAGTATCATAGGCCTCCGGGCCAAGTGGTTTTTCTGAGGCCCTACCAGGTAAATTCTAGAAAATTTCAACTAAATCCCATTTTTGTGAAGCCCCCTCTTCTCTCGAGGCCTCTGGGCCGTGCCCGGGTGTGCCCATGCATTAAGACGGCACTGTCTAGATGTCTGATGGCTATTTCAACTTCATTCCACAAAAGCTGAATGGGATTGAGATCTGAGAATTGTGTGGGACCACATAAGTAAAGAAAACTCTTTCATGTTCCTCAAACCAATTCCGCGTAACAAAAGCAGTTTGGCAGGATATATTATCTTGTTGAAAATAGCCATCGTTATTGGGATAAACCATCAACATAACAGGATGTACTTGGTCAGCAATAATGTTTAGATATGCTCTTTTATTCAGACACTCGTGAACCCCAAAGCGGAATACGCTAAAATCTGTGACATACATCAATCTGGAAGAATTTTAAGAAAAATGTAGAAAACACTATTATGGGAATTTTTACAGCAAAACATTTCAAGTCAGCTGAGGGTTCATTGCAGAACAATGCAAAACATTCTGCTTTGGGGCTCATGAACAAGAATTAAGGGACCCTAAGCATGGCAGGAAACCCTTATCATCACATTGTCTCCACTAGCTCGGAGGATTGTAGCAATGCATTTGGCATTCATGCTTTTGTGCAGTTTCCTCCAAATTCTCATTCGTCCATCTGCATGGTATAAATGAAAACATGATTCATCTGACCAGATAATTTGTTTCCAAATATACACTGTCCAATCCTTGTGCTCCTGAGTAAATTAGAGACATTTTCTTGTTGCTTTCTGACAGCTACAGTATTTGCACTAACCTTTGGTTTCCATATCTCATACGGTGCATTGTACAGCAAACATTGCATTCAGACATCCTTTGATAAACAATCCATAATTAAGATCTAATGCAATTTACTGCACTATTATTTTGTCTTTTACAAGTTTGGAGACTCTCCATTCTGCCCAAGAATTCACCTATCTGTGACGACCACAAGTTGCATGTTGAGACCCAGTTTTTTGCCTGAAGCAGATATTGGAACAGCTGCTCTTGAACATTTCATAAATGCTGTGGTTTCCCAGGGATTTGCTCTCTTTACGATCATGTGGCGTGACTTTCAAGATGAGTTCATGGTAAAACTAAACTCCATATTCAAATGAGTGAAACCCCAATAAATAAAAGGACAATTTATGATGTTAATATTCATAAAACATGAATTTTATTGAAATATTATGTATGGAAAACGACACGAGCTGTGAGTTGTACATTTGATCGTACCATGCTACTCAATTGCGCACACAGCCACCCAAGGAGATGGCCACTCGCCAACAGTATATACTGCTGCCATCTAATGGCTTGAAGAGGAAGTGATTCACATTCATGGTATTTCACGGCTGTCATTAGTCCAGCTTCCCAAAGACCTCCCATGTGTGCAAATGCTGGAGGATTTAAATGCCAGTTACAAGATTGGGGAAGTTGAGGTTCAGCATGCAAATGCATTGTATAATAGTGATAGATAATCAACTAAGTGAAATGATGCTCTTTTGGAAGAAGGATCAGATGTCAGTGACTTTTCAACCAATGTGCATGTCGTAATCTTCCGCCCCCCTGATAATTTCATCATCACTGATGAATGGATTCAACCAGAGAATATTGCACTTTGAAAGAAGAGTTCCTGATTTTCTTAAAGACGACAATTCTGATTTGAATTCTACTTCTTGAACTCTCCTAAACCATGTAAACAATGCATGCTTCAGTTCTTGAGTGGTGAGAAACCCTGTGTTCCTTTCAGGTACAACGAGTTTGTAATTGTTGTTGAATCTGAAGGCATATGACGTGACTTGCTGAAGAGAAGAGAGGAAAACTTTTTTGATAATTTCCATCATGCGCAATACCTACAAAAACAGATTAGTTACAAGAGATATTTTTCTTCTCCTCAGTCAGAACTTCATCCATGGTGCTGCACAACATATGTTTGACTGCGAGCTGAACTGGCTTGGAGAGAAACTTTGAACAATACCAAAATATTGGGATTTGCCGTCAATTTGTTGGCTGGTATTCCTCATGATGCATAATCAGTAGAATTGTTGGTTCCATCAATGTCATCCCAATGAACTTAAGGGAGGAGCTCGCAAATTTTTGTCACTCAATGAGCTACAAACATCTTCCACTGGCTTGGATGTGAAGAGAGCCAAATAAGAATTATTGTAGAACTAGCACCATATGCTTGTGTTGACCAGACGTAGTTCATTGCATATAAACTTGATGAGTCTTGCAAACAGCACTGCTCCACAAAGTTCAAGTTGAGGTAAGGTTGTTGGCTTCACAGGGAACTACTTGTGTATTTGCTGTTATGAGCTGAACCTCTGCAATGCCTCCACTGGAAACTGTTATAATGTACACAACAGCTGAGTACGTCTTTTCTGGTGCATTGCTGAAACTGAATTTCTAACATATGTGGAGAGATTTACATAACATATCGTGGAATTTGAATGTCTCTTCTACTTGCTTGAAATCATAATAAAATGCTATTCATTGATTGAGAATGTCCTCTGGCAATTTTTTATCCCAAGACAGGTCAGCCTTCTACATTTCTTGTATTAGAATCTTGGCATTGATTACAACAGGAGGCAACCATCCAAGTGAGTCAAACACCTTGAAGATATGTGATAGAACAGAGTGCTTGGTCTACTGTTGTATGGTCTCTGGTGATTTTGAATTGAAAACAAATATGTCACCCTTTGGCTTCCATAGAATACCCGAAGTTTTGATGTCAGTCTTTATTTTGAACACAGTACTAATTGCACAAAAGTCATTTGGAAGAGATACAAGAATGTCTTCTTCATTTGATGCCCACTTTTTATGATGAATCCACTGTTTTGAAGAAGTTTGATGATTTCCTGCTTAATGTGAATAGCGTCCTTGACAGAATCTGATCCAGTGAGCAAATCATCAATATAAAACCTTGCTTGACTGTGGCCAAGTACCAACTAGAGGTGAAAATTAAGAAAATTCCCTACTGGCCACTGGGGACTAGACTTGCTAAATCCAGTGCCACTCTCGAATACGAGAAAAAAAAAGAAAAAAAAGAAAGAAAGAAAAGAATTTCAATGTTGGCTGACCCTCACACAGGCTACAAATGAAGAAAGAAAATTGATGGTGACAAGAGCGCAAAAAATCTTAGTCTCCACTCTCAAATGTCTGGTCGGCAGTCGGTGACCGTTAATTTGAACTTTTAGCACCAACGAAACACTTCAGGAGCTAGTAAATATACCATATCATAGTGCAAAAGTAAGAATAACTAAGTTTGACTAAGGATAAGTTACAGGAGTTTCTTAAGCATCATATACAAGCCAGCATTGTCAAATTAAATGACATTTTAGTCCTACAATTTAGTATTTTTATCTCTAGATATATTTCAATGTTATGCACAATGAGAGTATCATTTTAAGTATCAGTGATTATCTAGATAATTTAACAATAACAGAAATCAACATTACATATATGATTTAATAAACTTTTTTAAACACTTATCTGTTGTAAAAAGAGTACAGCAGATGGCCTATATCAATGCACGTGCATAAGCAGTTGAAGAAATTTTGGAAGGTCAAGAATCATCTTGAATCAGAGAATGTCAAATCATTCCATAGCTTTCCCTTCAGTGTTTATGCTATACTTTATTCAAATTGTATATTTTATAAGGAAAAAAAAACATATATTGTCCCACATAATGCTGTAAAGAGTAGAAAATTATTTTACAATCATATTAAATATTTATTCTTTGTATAACATAGTCACTTTAAACATTAATACAATTAATGTGTGTATTTCCAATGGGAATTTTTATATTTAAAAGCAATATTTGTGGTTTCTGAGTTTTGACAAAGGTTTTTGATGTGACGGTTTAAACCGTCAAAAACTGCCATGTGTCAAAAACCAACCCTGATCGGGTTGAAGATCTTTTGCTCTCTAAAAGAGGACTTCCATTTTTTTTATGAAACTGTTCATTTTCGAATCAGACACTGGCTCCCATTTGAACCCGAGTCAAAAACCAACATTAGCAGACCATCACTGTGCAGTCGACCAGGTTTGAACTTTCTCTACAGTACACTGAAGATTTTCTTTTTTTATACTCACTTTTTTAGTTCCTGCAGTTCTAACATTTCTTCAGACTGTGTTTCTAAGGGTGAAAAACTGCAGTTGATAGAGGCTCTGCACATTCCTTGAGTAAGTACCTCCGCCCCAGGAGTATTTGAAACTCGTTCTGTTGTGGTAGAAATGACATTCATGTCACCATGTATTTTTGATGCAATATCAGCAGGGCAATCTACATTTCCAATATCTGCTTCCGAGAAATCATCTTTGGAATTAGTGCTGCTACATTGATTGCGACTAGTTGTTTGTAAGCCATAGTATTCTGATTTGAAAGCTACATTCATATAAGAATCAGAGTTACTTGCATCAGGTCTACTATAGCCTACAATTAGACTATCAGAACCGAATGCTCTATTCACGTCATCTTGAGGCGACGGCGTGTTATACAAATAGACATGGCTATTGAAATCGGACCCATCCGAATAAAACGATCTGCTAAATTCCCCATCTAGTCGATCTAATTCATTGAAAGCTTGAAGAACTTGTTCTTTTGTTATACCACTACTCTTCAAACGTCGTATTAGCTCTACCTGCTCTATAGTGAACAGGGCCATGGAAATTCACAAAAATACATTTTCCTATCTACGAAAGTTTTTCTTCTTAAAAATACGACCTACATAACAAATATTATTAATTGTTTTATTCCTATGTATTATGTTTATATTTACATCCATTTACCCTGTTCTAATTAATGCTCATTTTGTTATATCTTCACAAAAAAACAGTAGAAAGGATAGATAGTGTGTTTGAGTTTTTTTGTGTTCCGGAATTCAAACGCTTACAATACAATACAATAATAATTATACAGGGCTCTCGGCTACTATGACCATCCCCTGATCATTAAAAAAAAAAAAAAAAAAAAAAAAAAAAATTGAGAATAGAGATGCCAGGATCATAACAAAAACATCTAGGAAATTAGAAAAAAGAAATTATGCCTATCAATTATACATTAACAGTCAATAATAATAAAAAAAATAATAATAATTGTCAAAATTGAATGATAACAAAAACCATGAATAATACATTGTCGCAGGTGATGACAACAACAAAAGCATAAGAATCATAGCACAGATAATGACAACAATAAAAGTATTGAAACAAAGCAAAGAATAGTAATACTGAAAAATTTATACACATACATATATATATATACACACACACACACACATATATATATAGTGAGTATCGATACGATGAAACTTGAATACCAACAACTAGACGAAACGGGAACTACGAGTGACGAAACGTTCAAAGAGAGGAATAATAATATTAGGAGGAGTCGACGCAAAATCTCGCCAACAAGAGACCGGAAAATGAAGATTGCGGAAAGTAGCATTACGCACAGAATCATAATGACTGCAATAAAAAAGAAAATGAGAAGCAGTTTCCAAATTGTAACAATGGCTACACAATGGACTATCCGCCCTATTAATGCGATGTAAATACTCAAAAAGAGGAGCCCTGTTACAGAGGAGCTTGTAAAACATATTTTCAAATTTACCGGACGAAAAAAAGGATGAATACAATTTGCAACAATCATAAAATGGACGGAAATCAGGAAGTGTATTTTTAAGTGATTGAGTGAAATATTTTTTATATCGGGATTTAAAAATTGAGATCAGATCTTCTGGGTAGAGGCTGGAAGGGGTTACACGCTGAGAAGAAGCCGCAGTGCGAACGTGACTATCAATAATCTCATTAAAAGTAATGCCAGAGTGACCAGGGACCCAGATAATAGAAATGTGATTAGAAAGAGAGCTTGTGAAAACAAGCTGGTAATAAAGAAGAAAAATGACTGTAGGAGAATGGAATGAGAACGCTCGTGCTGCAGAAATAACAGATTTGGAGTCTGAGATTATGACAATGGGTTGCCGAGAACCAGGAATAAAAAATCGGAGGCCAAGAATGATTGCAAGAGCTTCCCCGGTAAACACAGAAGAGCTAGAATTGATAAACCATGTCTTGACGACGTTAGTTAAGGGACAGAAAGCACCGCAGACAACTTGATTTTTCTTAGAGGCATCCGTGGCGATGATGATGGAAGATGGGTCCAAGGAGTCTAAATAGTGCTGGAACGAAAGTTGCAAAGAACCATGGGGGAAACTTTTCTGAAAATCCAAGTCATCAGTGATGAAAGAAACGTTTTGAAGATGCCAAGGGTAAAAATCAAAAATAGGTTGAAGAGTGCTTGTAAGATTGAAATCAATAGTCTCGGAAAAATTTTCCATTTTCATCCTCAGAGGGGGGGCTAAACGTCTGAAACCTGAGTCCCACAGATTAGAAGGGCCCTGGGAGGGTGACGCCGTTGACCGAATGCAAGCAGAGCCACATCGAGATGAAAGGAGTTCAGTAAGAGTCGGTAATGCCAAAATCATTCTCATTTTGTCAATTCTAGTAGATATAGGTAAACCTAAAATCGAACGCAAAGCAGAGTGATAAATAATATTAATTTTAGAAAGAGATGAGCGAGAGGAATTGAACCAAGCATGTGCACCATAGCATAGAAGACCAGACATCATATTTAAGATAATGGGTTTCGTATACCTGCAAGGAACATTTCGAGAGCGGAATGCGATGGACCGACAAATATTTAAAATAAAAGTGCCTTTAGTTTTAATTGTACTGAGTTGTTTCGCCCAAGTCAGAGATCTATCAAAAAAGACCCCCAGAATTTTTATGAAGGGATCAAAAGGAACAGACACTCCACCAATTGTAAATGTAGGAACATGAAAGGAACGTTTCCTAGTAAAAATTGAAAATTTTGACTTGGGAAGGGAGATAGTGAGACCACTGTCTTCAGCCCATTGCATGGTCTTAGATACAGCGAGAGTAAGAGAAGATTCAGCGGAGGATCCATCCGAACTACTTGCGGCCAGGAAAATATCGTCCGCATACAAGAAGAGATGAATGTTAGGAGGCAAGTATGAAGGTAAATCAATCGTAAATAAAGCGAACAGAAGAGGCGATAAAGAAGAGCCTTGAAGGAGACCAGTAGTAGGAGAAAACGTACTGGACTTCCTGCCTCTCCAGTGAATAAAATGGAGACGGTTGATGAGGTATTCATAAAGCCACGATAGAAATTTCTTATCGAACCCCATTCGTGCTAATTTGTTAATTAGAAGATCATGACGAACCGAATCATACGCTGCTTTCAAGTCTAAGGCAATGAGATACAAGACATGAGAGTTCTTGAAAGCATCCCAGATAGTGGACACAATGTCTCGTAAACATGATTCTGAACCAGTTTTGGGGCGAAACCCATAAAAGCAGGAAGAGAACAAATTAAATTTGAATGAAATCCAATTTAATCTAAAAAGAATGAGGCGTTCGAAAATTTTGTTCACAGTGTTAATCAGAGTGAGAGGTCTAAAAGCGGAGGGTTCCGATGGTGAACGGCCAGGTTTTGGAATAAAGACAATTCTGCCTTCCTTAAATGAAGGAGGGATATAATTTGATGACCATAAATCATTGAACGCATGTAGAAATTCCAGACCTTTTTTTGGAAGACTTTTATAGACTCGTAGTGGGATACTGTCTGGACCCGGAGTACTCGATCTACCAGTCCGAAGAGCTCGCAATAATTCTATATTTGTAAACGCCATATCCATATGTTCACCGAATGAATGAGGGGGCCCCACAAAGACATGAGGGGGAACCCTACGACCGCACGGGAAATGATGATCTCGGAAGAGGTCAATTTGATCAAGAGCGTCGGCATAAGAGTTTTGGGCAATGACAAAAAAAAGATGAGAGTTATCAAAAGATTTGTTTGCGACGTATCTATGACGTCTTAGTGTTGAATAAATCTTGGAAGGCGGAGAGAAAGGAAGTATCTCATCTGAAAGAAGTTTGACTCTCAGAGTGCGAAGGTGGCACCGAAATTTAGCAGACAACCGTTTGTATGAGATCCAGTTGTCTTGCGAAGGAGAAAACCTAAAATGACGAAAGGCCAGTTTTTTCTCCTTAAGGAGAAGACGCCCATCTTTATCAAGAGAAATACGAGGGTAACGAGGGCGCCTGGTGATAAAGGAATTATTTTGAACCATTTCAGAAATGGAAGCATAGAGAGTATCAAACGGTGCGTTAGCGGAAACCCTACTTAAATCTTTAAGTAAGGATGCCCAACGAATTTTGTATGAGTAGTAGATATTGGAACTTGACAATGAGGAGAATGAGATCATAGCAGGAAGATGATCACTACCAAATAATGATGACAACGGTGACCAGGATAGTGAACGATGAACCTCAGGCGATGAAAAACACAAATCCAGATAGGATTGCGTGGTAGCACCATAATAGGTAGGGCAAGTAGGAGGAGTAAGGCAAACATTATTGGATAAATACCAGTTATAAAGAGCTCGGCCAGCAGTTGAATCAAAATGCGAATTCCACGCAGAGAAATGGGCATTAAAATCACCAAGAAGAACAAAGTCCCCGGAAATAAAATTGAAAATTTCATTAATAGCTGTGAAAGAGAAAGGAGATGAGGGCCGGTAAGCATTGATGAGGTATAACGGACGATCTGTAAAAAATATTTTGACAATAAGGAGTTCAAACGATGAATCCACTCTTTTCCAAATAAATTGGGAGGGGTAGATTGAACGAACCGCAAGTACAAGACCACCCCCGAAATCGTCAGGTCTATCAGCACGATAGATATGATAACCCGGAAGGAAGAAATTTTTTGATGGCTTCAAAAAAGATTCCTGAAAGCATAAAGCATCATAATCTAACATATAATTATGTATCGCTAAATATTTAGATGAAATACCCCTAACATTCCATGAGATAATCTTGATATTACTGTCAACATTATTCATTATATAGCAAATAGTAAAAAAAAAAGGTAAGGAAAAAACAAAAATAACCGACTTTAGGGGAGGGGAAAAAAAACAACAAAACAAGTTTGAGCACAATAACAATGAAATCGTTTCACTGAATGCAGAAAGAAAAACAAGGGGGGAAAGAAAACTACGCACATAACAAAGGCAAAAAAGACAAAAAACATCGCTATCTACTTGATAACGATCGGGTGCGGGGGCACTCAAGTTCAGGATTGGGGCTCAGACCCCTTTTTTTGTCTTTTAATTGTTCGGCGTTGCTTCGCTCTTTCCGCGGGCGAAATGGAGAAATCATTACACTCGAATTCACTAGAAACATCGGAGATTAGACCTTTCTCAGATGATAGTGTGTCATTAACGTTTATACCAGAAGGACCGGAGGCCTCCATGTCCACAAGTGCACCGTCTGAAGCTGGCATGCACGTATTTCGGAGTGATGACTGAATTGAGCTCACGATCACCGGTATCAAGGATTTAATTGAGTTGTGGAGAGATTCTTGGAGACTGGCATTTAGCTCCTTGAGAACGATTTCTCTAAGAGCGTTTACCTCTGCATGAACAAGGGATCTGATCTCTTGTTTCAAAGAGTTAATGTCCGACGAAGTTGAAATATTGGCTCGACCAGCATACGACGTATCATTGGATTTGCACCTGGCTCGCGCAATGTTTATGGGGACATAATTTTCAGCTTTGTATTTGAGGACTTTTGCTTCAAAAACAAATGTCGGGCAATTACGGTCAGTGGCAAAGTGAGAAGCTTTGCAGTTTATACAAGAAACAGAGTTTTGACATTGGTCATAGTCATGGTTATCGCCACCACACTTTTTGCAAATTTGATTAGTAGCTCTGCAAAACTTTTTTCTGTGCGAATAGTTAAAACACTTTTGGCATTGTTTTGGTTGATCTATGAAACGGCGTGGATGGAAAATTAGGAACCACAATTTAACCTCACTTGGTATATTTTTACCAAGAATCGTGACTAATACCGTCTGCAAGGGATTATTGTCTTTGATGAAACGACGGACACTGATAACCTGGAGGTTTTCACTTTGGAGCTCATCTGCGATTTCGCAAACCGGAATATCAGTAGGGACATTATTGAGAACAAATTTAGATGAGATGGATTCTGTGAGAAGGAAAGGTTTGACAGGAATATCAAATATATTGACTATCTTCAAGATCTCCTTAGCTATTTGTGGATCACCTGTGGTAATCAGAAGCTCACCGGCACGGGTGAAGCGAATTTCATGAATATTTTTGGGGTTTGAAATTTGGCCACAAATGTATTTCTTCAAATCAATGGGTCTTGTTTTCGGAATAGCTTGCGGACCGGAAAGTTTGACAGTAAAAAGACACGCTAGTTCGGAATGATCGATGATATCCATGTCGCAAATCGAGGACGACCAAACATTAAAAGGGTTAGGCACCTTACCTGTGCTAGACGAAGCGAAGGTCTCTGACTTGGCAGAATTCATGGTTGTTTGGAACACTTTAATACTATTATCCAGAAAATCTATGAAATTATCCTTGTTCTTGCGAAGGGCATTGTAACCACGTGGGGGAACAGAGCCCTTACCTTGAGTCCGAACTTTATAAGATTTCACTTTAAATCGAAAAAATAATTTACGAAATATCAAAATAAATAATCACCGAACCACTAGAAAAGTATAGAATAATTCAAACACGTTGAAAGGAAAAAACGAGAAAAAAACAATTTTTTTTTTCCGAAAAACGCGAATTAACACTAAGGAACTACCACACGTGCCTTCTCGGCACCACACACCTGGTATCCTTTGAAAACACCCCGGCGTGTCTATTCAAACGCTTAAATAGGGAAAACAAACAGACGAGACGACAGGGGCACATATTACTATTGCCGCAGAAGAGGATATAAACTCACGCTATCCGATGACCATATTTCATCGGCACAAAACGGGACACACTGCTGTAAAAAAGAAAAATACGGGCAAGTGCATTTTTTTACAGGAAGACGAAGATTTAAAATCAAAGAAAAAACTATTTTCCCAACTTATGAATTATATTATGACTATAAATATGAATGAGGCTTTTCGAATAGACGTCATAATCATCATCAGCATCACTCCGAGGGACAAACTCCGATACAGATACAGATACAGATAGATTAACGTCCTCTATGCCTGCTAAGGGCTTTAGGACAGCTTTAGTTCAAAACGTCAGAGTGCAATCTTGTATAAAAACATTTGCGAAGATGAACAGGAACAACAGAACTGTGGGGAACAAAGTACAATGAAGAAACAGTCTTAGCAAAAAAAAAACAACAAAACAAACAAACTGGTAGATGATGCAAAGAAAAAACCACAAAAATCTCAGCTTCTAGAAAAATGAAAGCAGCCAATGTTAAAAACGGTTACATTTTCCCATGAAAATTTCAAATTCCTTGATCAAAGTGCTCGGAGTCACTTCAATGAGTGTGTGCCAGTCAGATATCTGATTATTACCAAGGCCTACATTCTGCAGAAAGCATTCCCTAAAAATTGACCATTTTAGGACACGTAAATAAGAAATGATTGTTAGATTCACAATTGTTGCCACAGATACAGATAGGTGAACTTATTTGATGAATTCTGTGAAGGTAACCATTGGTAGGTGCTCTGTTGGTCATGAGACGATAAAAGAGTGATTCAAACTTGCGGCTAGTAAAATAGGGCGAAAATTTTTTAACAGCATCGAAGAAACGATCTGCAACTGGATAAAGGGGTTGATTACAAAAATATTGATGAATTGATGATTGCCAATTTTTGTGTGAAAGATTAATCACATCCTCGAAGTAAGCATATGTAGGGAAAACTGGATTTTCGGAATCAACTGCTGTACGTGCTAGATGATCTGCAAGCTCATTGTAGAAGACCCCCTTGTGGCCTGGACACCAAACTAATGAGATTCTTGTCGCCCGCAATGATGCTAAATATAAGGCATAAAAAGTTGCTAAAACCACGGAATGTGATTTTGGGTTGATGTTGGCGATCGCTTGAATAGCTGATTTGCTATCGGATAAAATTATGTAGTTTTCATTACTGACAATGAATTTTAGTGCTGCGATCATTATTGCAACACATTCTCCAGTGAAGACAGATGAGCAATCATGGAGCGCTGCTTGAAATGAATTACGAGTTTTTGCACAGAAAATTCCAATAGAGGTATGAGCTCCTTTTGAGGCATCTGTAGCTATAATAGTAGAACAAGACCAGAATTTTTGTTCATGTTTATAAAAAAGTTGCTTTGTGAGGAGATCATTTGATGATGTTTGAAATGGAAGAGAACTGGTTGTGAAATCAATATTGGTGATAAGCCAAGGAGGATTCGCAAAAAACAGAGGTTGAAGAGGAATAAGTAAATTGTTGTCCTTGATGAATTGAATAATAGAAGGATCCAAAATTTTAGTATGTAAGCCTTGACGGTCAAAACTGAAATTAGAACAGATATGTTTGAACACAGAGCTGTAATGGGAAACTCTTGCTTTGATAATATGATTAGTAGCATTTTTTAACAAAAACAGTGAAAATGGAGGTTTTCCACAGATGCTGAGTAACAGAGGAATCGGTGTTGAGATTGGAAGACCAGTAGCAATGCGAAGAGATTGGTGATAGATAGCAGAACACTTTTGAATATTTTTCTTGGAGCTATTATGCCACAAGAATGAACTGTAATTCATGAAGCTTGAAGTAATGTTAGAACAGATAGCCAAAAGTTTATGCCCTTTAGCTCCACGAAGCCTGCCTGCAATCAACTTCATGATATTACAAATGTTAATGGCTTTTTTGGAAATGTGATTGATCTGGGGGCTCCAACTCAGCTTTTGATCCCAAATAACTCCAAGAATCTTGATATTTTCCTCGTAATTTATCTGAGCACCGTTGATTTGGATATTTGGGAGAAAAGGAACATTTTTTTTCGTAAAAATGCTGTAACTGCATTTTTCAGTAGACAGAACAAATCCCCACTGATCCATCCAGTTTGAAACAAGGTTTAAGGCAGAATTCAATTCGTCTGTAACGACATTCAAGTCTGATTTACTGATCCAAAGAAAAATGTCATCAGCATAAATGAAGGGATGAATGGAGTTGGGAAGGTGAGAAAGAATGTCAGAAATATAAATATTAAATAGCCATGGAGAAGTAACACATCCTTGAGGCAATCCCCTTTTTAAGTCAATCCAATCTGACTGATGGTTTCTCCAACTAATGATGCATCTTCTGTCCATCAAAAAATTCTCCATCCATTTAACGAAAGTACCATGAAACCCAAAAGATTTGAGCTTGTATAAAAGAGCAGAATAGATGACTGAGTCATAGGCGCCTTTAATATCAAGAGAAACAATGACACCAAATTCTTTGAGCCTGAAAGTATTAGAAATAAAGCATTTTAAGTCATTAAGAAGGTTTTGAGATCCAGAACGTGGTTTAAAGGCATAAATGTTCGCTGGGAAGAGTTTGTATTTTAATGAGATCCAGTTGAGTCTGTACAGAATTATTCGTTCCAAAATCTTCAGTTTTACGTTTGTTAATGTCAGTGGACGATAAGACTTAGGACAACTTGGGTTTTTATTAGGTTTGAGTAAAAAAATTACTTTTCCATACTTCCAATCCACTGGAATAGTTCCAGAGAGCCAAATTTTGTTGTATTCAGCACACAAAAGATGAATTTGATAGTCAGGAATTAAAGAGTATGATTTAGCGTTGATACCATCAGGACCTGGCGATGTGTTTGGAGTACGACGAATTGCAGATTTGAGCTCTCCAATGGTAATCGGAACATTCATCAAACTAGAGAAGTCTTGATGGGGGCCACTGAAACAGTCAAAGACCTTGTGAGTGTAATTATTTATAAGAGATGACTGGAGAAGATTTAGCTGATCCATAGGGTCCACCACTTCTAAATTGTTGACCTGGAACACAAGATGACGATCCACTTGGAGTTTAGACTGGATGAGTTTGAGTTTTCTAAGAATTGTAAAAATCTTAGGATAAGTGGCATGAATAAAAATATTTTCTGACATAAATTCCCTTTTTCGGAGGTTGAGCTCCTTCTTGAATTTTGCATTATTTTTCTTAAAGATGATCCAACACGGAGGACAAGGGCATCTCAGATATTGTCTGAATGACCTTTTCTTGCAGATGAGCAATGATCTTAAGGATGAATCAAAATACTCATTATACTGGTGAGGATGTGATTGCACCTTTTTTGTAGCTGATATGCAGGATTTTTCTACATGATCAGAAAAAGAGCAAGTATTGTCAAATGATGTCAACTTTTCCTTGAAAAAATCCCAGTTTGTGATGGCTATTTTGCGAGAAAATTTATTTACCCGAAGATTGATGTCGAGACAAATAGGCAGATGATCACTGTCGTAAAGGGAGTCACTGCTGTACCAGTTAATTTTACCCATTAAGTTTGAAGAACAAAAACATAAATCTATTGTGTTCGACGAATTGCTTGAAAAATGAGTGGCACACTTGGGTTGGATCAGACAAACTGGGTTTTGTTGAAGCCACAAAAAATTTTTTCTGCTGGCAAAAAATGATTTCTGCCAGCTGTGTCTGTCCGAGGACTGTTCCAAGAAGAATGGGACGAATTAAAATCACCAACAATGATGAATGGAGATGAGATTTTAGAAAGAATAGTATTCATGACTGTAGGGATTTCGGAAGTGTCAGCCAAATAGGTGTTTGCTATATGAATGTACTTGTTATGGAAATGAATCTTGATAATGATTACTTCAACGCCTTGAAGACAGAATTTATGAATAACGTGTGAAGGGTATGTAGAGCGAACAGCAGTGAGAACTCCACCTCTGCCTGAGCTGTTGTCTCGGTCACATCTGTATATTATAAAGTTTGGTAAGTGGAAACGGTCATTACATGTAAGGAATGTCTCCTGGAGACAAAGTACATCATAATCTTTTTGAAAACGAAGAAGGTGTAATCTCTTGTTATTGATGCTGCGCAAGTTCCATTGAAGCACCTTCAATGATGTAAACATACAGAAAATTGAATAATCTTGACTAAAGTAGAAAGAACAAAATCTTGAAAACCATGAATAGCTTATTCAATGAAGTAAAATTGAAAATGAACATATCTGCAAATCTAGCAGTTGAACACAAAAACAGTACCGACTTGTACTGAAATAAGAGGGGAAAAAGAAAAACAAAAAAGTTATCATTGATTATGATGGTTTGAACAGTTTCGCTTTGGTGTGACTGTAGAGGACTCTAGCAATGGCTGCTGTGCAGGAGTATCCTTTGAAAGAGGAACTTGTACTTTATTTTTCTTATGAGGCAGTTCACTGGTGAATGCGGATGCGATCAGCTCACTGTTAAGTGCAGATGACAATAGTGGTACAGCTTCCTTGATGACTTGAGATATCAGATCTGGAACAATTGACTGAATAGCTTCAGTGATCAGTGCATGCATGGAGATTTTCACATCTTCAATTATTTTTTCATGCATTGATTCGATTTCTTTACGGACCAAATTTTGGATATCGATTTTTAAGTCTGTGATAGTTGATGGCACACAATTTATACTTGCTCTGTCAGCAAAAGTTGGCGATTTATCTTGGAAGAATTTGCGAGCTTGATGAATTGGAATCCGCTTGATTGTTTTGTACTTGATTATTTCTGCCTCTTTAATATATGTTGGGCACTTCTTGTCCATGGGATCATGACCTTGAGCGCAGTTTATACATTTAGGAGCATTTGAACATGATTCTGTATCATGATGATCACCACAGGTCCTACAGATAGTGTTCGTAACTGGACAAAATTTAGTACGATGGGTAAATTTGAAGCAACGAGTGCATTGGCTTGGTTTTTCTATAAACTCTTGAGGATGGAAGATTTGGAACCATAATTTGAGATCAGCAGGAATGGAACTGCCCAAGATGGTAATTAACAAAGTATTTGTGGGTATGTTATTTTTCACAAAACGACTAATGCACAATGGAACCAAACCATTGTCCATCAGCTCTAACGCCACATCACTCAGCTTTTCGGAACATGGAATATCTCTCAGAAGCAGTTTTGAAGATAATGTATCAGTAAGTAGAGTCGCTCTGACCCGAATATTTCCAATAGAGGACAGCGATAGGGCCTCCAATACAACTTCAGGTGATGCTGAAGTGAGAAGTAGGTCACCATTTCTTGCGAATCGGATTTCATCGATGAGTTTTGCATTCAGGAATTTTTGTTCAAGGCACATACGTAATTCCTTGGGCTTTGATTTAGGGATGGTCGTATCTCCAACAATCTTGACGGTGAACTGTAAGTTTGATCCAGATAGATTTTGAATAATGTCCTTGGGGCCGATGTCCGAAACCCAGAGATTATTTTCCGCCGATGTAGAAGGTAAGTCATTCAATGTCTCCATGGGAGAAAACATATTAGAGGATAGAGAATTCAATGATTGATGGTATTCATTGGGAGAGAACAATGCAGTATTAGAAGTATCTACACCTACGTCACTAAAGAAACACCCCAGATACTAACTAGTTGGCCAAAAAGAGCAAAAAAAATATTATATATACGTTTGAACACTGAAAAAAACAACAAAAGCGAAGAAATCACCTAATGCAGCTTTGCCTGAAACCAAAAGTGTTGGGCACTACCTTCTTGACGGTCGTGACTACCGACAAACTCCGAGGGCCGTCTCTATTCTCTTTTTACCATAGAATAGAGACGGCCATGGACAAACACTGGATAATCCCCATATAGAGATCAATGATAAAATTGCCGATTTTAGCGTAGAAATACGGAAATTTTTAGTGGAGTTTTCCACCACATCAATAATTTTAAAAATTGAATCGAATTTTTTATTTTCGAAATATTGAGTTCGCTTAGAGATACGAAGTCTAGAAAATTAAATATAAAATAATGTGCCAGACCCCTTTTTGAGGTGGATATCCATGCAATAACACATTGATTTCAACTTTTTATTTATATCTTTTTAAGTGCGAAAATGAAAATTAATGTCACCATAAGACAATACGTCTTATAATATTCAATTGCATCAATCCATATATAGATTAGGATGTTTTGAAATTAATTATGGTCCCATATAAATTACATTGAAGAAATTCCGCAGCTTCATCAAGCAGTTTTGAAGCAAAAACAGGCAAATCAATAACTTGAACTTAAAAAAAAAATTCGAAATATCTAGCTCACATTTTTAAAAAGGAAAAAAAAACCCCCCGATTTATTTCTATGTTTCTTTAATTTAGATTTTTCTTTTCATCAGTCGCACAGGAAGTCACCATATTGGTTACGCATTTTCACCATATCTACAGACAAAATGTTAGAAAACCCGAATTATGTTCCCTGATTGGTCGATTTTGAAGAGGTGGTCAGGCATGGTGGTGGTCATTATCATTGGCGAGAAAATATTTATCGTTAGCAAACATCAGAGAAATTTTGAAGCGGAATAACAAAAAAATTGAATTGAAAAGAAAAGCCCCCCCCCCCCCCTTTTTTCCCTTCATTGGATTTTTTGTGATTTGAATATTAATTTCAAGAAATAATCAATCACTGGAGGGGAATTTTTTGGCGAATTTTTTTCATTTAATCTTTTTTATTGTGTAAAAATTTTAAGGCTGACCATATTTCCTCGAGAGAAATACGGGACATTGGGCTTCCAAATACGGGAAAATACGGGACATCGCCAATTATCGCCAAAAACAACGCCAAAACCAAACAAAGTTGCCAAATATTGTTGAAATTACGGTAAAAATCTTAATGGCGGGAAATAATGCATCGCTGCAAATTGCAGTGGATTAAAATGTATTCCACGAAAAACAAACGTTCAAGACAAATGTGGGAGATTAATATTCTCATATATAGTTGTAATTATCGCAAAATAATTTATGAGTTGAAAAATAATGTCAATCTTTGACTTCAATAAAGAATAAAAATTCAAGTAGGCTTCGTGTAAAATACGGGAAAAACCGGGACACTTTCGCCAAAAAGTCGGGACGGCCAAAAAAACAGAAAATACCGGGACTGTCCCGGGAAATACGGGACGTATGGTCACCTTATGTAAAATGGCAAAAATTTGTGGATATGCAGAGGACAGAACCAGGGCCGTCTCTATTAGTAGAATAGAGACGGCCCTGACAGAAAAGATGATGCGCTACACTTGAAAAACAAAAACGCGTAGCGTGATAAAGTTACATGTTTCTGCCGACCGAAAATGGTCTTATTCGCAGAAAAACCTGCTCCTACGAAAACGCGGCTTTAAAGTTAAATGTTTACAAGATTCCTGTGATGACTAAAGCAATTCACTGCTTGTAATCAGTTCAAAACATGAACTTATTAGTGTAGATTATTGATTATAATTAAAAAATAAAAATTTCCACAAAAAAAAATTTCAGGATTTTCTTCCACCAAAGTCGAGGGGGGAGGGATATTGAATGTCTGCTTTGCCCAGGACCTTTTCTATTGTAAAAGTCGGACCCTGAGATTCCGGCCATAGGCATATATATGAATTGGCATCATCATGCCCTCCCCCGATCAAGTCTATCTCTGCCTATGCGGGTGACCCATATCTACCCACAAGGATGGGTCCACAGGGCTCCAGCTCAGGACGATTCTTTAAACATTTTTTTTCACAGTACTAATTTATTAGTAAAGTTTGCAAATAACAATACGTAATAAAACACTGTAAGTTTGCAACTGTACAGTTGCAAGATGTGGGGTGACCTATACATTTTTTGTGTTATACCGTAAATGTTATAAATCCGGTGATCGTGCACAATCACCGATCATTATGTATGTATTGGCATCATCGTGCCCCCCCCCCCAGAACTTCAGGTCCATGTATGCCAACGGGGTGGATTCGTCCATCTTAACACGAGTTCACCCAAGCGTGTCTCGGGGAGGGGCTTCAAGATTTCTACAGTAAGCCAGTAAGCATATAAATTCGTAGGCAGACCATTTTTAGCCCGGTAGCGGAGGGAGGCTCAGAAAAATCATCTTGCCCGAAGGCCCCATGGTACTACCATGAGATGGATTACCCCCACCAATAATACATTCACCCGTGAGTCTCAGGTTCAGGCACCTGTGTTTAAGATCTGAAGCGTTCTCCCATAGCTAGAAATTTTTTTTGCGGGGAAACTACAGCGATAAAACAATATGCTCTTAACCAGTCTGTTCATCACATTTCGGGGTATCTACCACTTTTTAAGGGCATTGTATATAACAACAACGATCCTTAGACCTGTGTTTAAGATTTGAAGCGTTCTCCCATAGCTAGAATTTTTTTTTTGTGGGGAAACTACAGCGATAAAACAATGCTCTTAATTAATTAATTATTATCACATACCATCATGATCGTAGCTTATTAATTATTGAACTTTTTATACACGCATTTATGCTTTTCAAATACACTTAATGTGGAAAATCGGAACACAATCAAGGAATGCAAGATTTCCCTTTTCTGCAATGTCACTGTCTGAAAATTACCTTAAAGGGTTTCTTCAAAATCCTTGAATTATTATAGGATGAGTGGGACATCACTAATTTCAACACCCACAAGATATAAGCCTTCACTTTTGTTTCATTTGATATAATTTGTCAAAGATGTAGTTGGTTTCACTACATCAACAATTCTTTACGGTGGGCTTATACACTCCGTATTCGCACTAGAACAGAAAAGTTTAGTAATCTCTTTCTCTGGGGGTGTTCACAAAACTCCTCTGATTTCAAATGCTATATATATAATATATATATATATAAAAGATCGTTTCTGATAGTTTTCTAACCAAGTCTAAGATTTAAAAAAAAACCCCAATAAGTGAACTATTATATGTGCACGGGAAAATTCTTGAGGAAAAAATAAAATAGTATAATGCAGGGGTCTTTTTTCAACTCTCATACACGGCGGGAAAAATTGAAACTTCCCATGAAGCCCGCGGGCCACCAACTCATGTAATTTTGTGCCATCTTAATAGAAGGGGTCAATGGGGCCCCGAGTAAAACAGGGAAAAAATAAATACAAATACAACGCCACAACAGGCAAATTGCCCAACGAGGTGGCTGACTTAAGAACATCATGGATCCCCGAGCCCTACCTACTACTGCTACACCACAAAAAAACCCCAATAAGTGAACTATTATATGTGCACGGGAAAATTCTTGAGGAAAAAATAAAATAGTATAATGCAGGGGTCTTTTTTCAACTCTCATACACGGCGGGAAAAATTGAAACTTCCCATGAAGCCCGCGGGCCACCAACTCATGTAATTTTGTGCCATCTTAATAGAAGGGGTCAATGGGGCCCCGAGTAAAACAGGGAAAAAATAAATACAAATACAACGCCACAACAGGCAAATTGCCCAACGAGGTGGCTGACTTAAGAACATCATGGATCCCCGAGCCCTACCTACTACTGCTACACCACAAAAAAACCCCAATAAGTGAACTATTATATGTGCACGGGAAAATTCTTGAGGAAAAAATAAAATAGTATAATGCAGGGGTCTTTTTTCAACTCTCATACACGGCGGGAAAAATTGAAACTTCCCATGAAGCCCGCGGGCCACCAACTCATGTAATTTTGTGCCATCTTAATAGAAGGGGTCAATGGGGCCCCGAGTAAAACAGGGAAAAAATAAATACAAATACAACGCCACAACAGGCAAATTGCCCAACGAGGTGGCTGACTTAAGAACATCATGGATCCCCGAGCCCTACCTACTACTGCTACACCACACATGCACACCCCCCCCCCCCCGCGGAACTCTCAACGAATCGGTACATGCGGGAATGTGCGTGTACGTGTAGTGAAACCTGGCGTGAAGATTTGTTTCTCTGTAATGCTTGTTATGTGTAGTGCTGCCATCTGCCACCAGTTTTTCTAACTATGAGTGAAGTGTTATGATTGAATTATTTATCGTTGTAGGACTGTTGCTCTCTGTGGCGAGACTTTTTAACGGGGAGATCGGCTCGCATTTGCGCCTTGAAGTTGGGAACCACAGAAAACCAACTTCAGCCGACCACCACTGTGGGGTTCGAACCCGGATCCTCGCATCGCGAGTCCGTCACTATAACCACTCGACCACCACAGCGGCAATATATGAAGTGGTTCATGCAAATAATCAGGCTACTTCACCAAACACCAACTCTGGCCGTATCGCTATATTGCAATTTACTGCCATTAGTGAGATGGGCTGGAAGCGAAAGCGCTGTCTATCGGTGGTCGCCTCGAGTTCGTTAGGGAAAATATCTGATTGATATCCTCCCTTGGGTTCGAACCCGGGACCCTGACAACAACCTTCACGATGGTAGACGAGCATCTTACCACCATGCCACTCGGGCACCAGTGGCACCACTCAGAATAAATAAATGAAGACATTTATTTATTCTGAAATTACTATCATTATTTTTCAATTTTGATTAGTTATGAAATATTTTTTTCACTAATACTGAAAAAGTTTTTGATCTTTTATTTTAACTTTGTTGATCTTTGTTGATCTTTTTATTTTAAGTTGTTTTTTTTTCACTTTTATTCGGAAATTATTTAACTTCAAAAATTCAAAAATTATTTCTTTCAATAATTCTGAATTCTCAATTCTGGAATTATTTCTTAAATAAATTATAAAAAAATTCAGAAATTCCGAAATTACATGTAATTACATGTTATGAAAGAAGAAAAAATGCTGCAGTATTTCTTTCTTCTTTCATAAATTCTGAAATTATTTTTTTCATTGAGAGAGAGAAATTCCGAAATTATTTCTTTAATTTTCTGGAATAAATCATTTTTCAATATTTTCAACCATTTTCTGAAAATGATCGATGGGTAACGACAAAAATCTCCAAGAGCCAAATGTGGCCCACAGGCCACACGTTGAAGATCCCTGGTATAACCGAAAAGCTAATACAGTACTTACAAGCCGTAGCGAGAGGGGGGGGGAACTTGATGTCCCCCCCCCCCCTTGATTTGTACAATATATTATTGTACAAATATGGAAGACTAATTTCTTCTCTCATTTTTTACATTTCAGAGTGCTATTGACCCAAGATTATAGGTTTTATATTTCACCCATCTTTAAGAAAAACTCTTCCACAACCCCTCTTGCGTTTTATCCTTGGTTTTTCGGAGCTAAAAAGTTCAGAGCAGTTTTACACTATTTCTTAGTATTTGAAACTGTCCTATACATAAGCTACTAGCTCTTGCGAAGGTACCTGCAGATAACGTGGCATTTCTAGTTCTAGGCACTCTAAATCTAGCCAAGTCTCCTATACATAAGGTGGTAGTTCTATAGGAGCTCAAGATCTACCTAAGGAACCCAAAGAAAGGTGACACTTCTTGGAGCTTGAATCATAGCCATTACTTCATAGGTTCAGTGGTCTCTCCACAATAGGTTCCCGTGCTTAATTTCTTCAGAAGACACCTTAGTCAAAGCTCTTGGTGGCCCTTCAGAACAGAATGAGCATTTCGTGAACGCCATATCCTCAGAACTGAGGCAACTATGAAAGCTATTTGCAGGAACTCTACCGAGAGTGGCCAATAGCGGAGAAAAAGTTAAAGAAAGAAGTGGGCAAGATTCTGTCCTTTAATAAAGATGGGAACAGAGGCTGAACTGAACCCCCTTCCCGATAAAGAGCTTAAGAGTAATTTTCAAAAATGGTATAATGAAAAAAACCTCCACTTTCTTTTTTTTCTTCTTCTCTTAAAGGACTTGTACAAACCCAATAACTGTGGTACTGCAAGAGGCCCAATAGATAAATACTTATCTGAACCACTTTTACCTAGGCTGTCTGACCCTTTACTTTGGTGGGATCAAAGAAAGTTAATATACCCCCATTTGTACAAAATAGCAATGAGAGGGCTTTGCATACCAGCCAGCTCAGTTCCTTGTGAAAGTATTTCTTCTAAATCGGGTCAAATAATGACTGAGAAAAGAAATAGATTACAACTAACATGCTAACTAAAACTATAATACTGTTTGTCCATTATAATTCTTAAAAAGTTTGAAAGTGTATGCAAGTGTAAAATAGTGTAAATTATTTTAGTAATTAGTGATGAAAGTGTAAATCTAATATTATCATAACATTATTTTTAATAAATATTTGTTCACAATATTTTTTGTCTATGTACTGACTGAATCTTCCCACGTCTTCCGCTAGGATAGTGCCTAACTCGCTCGCTCCTAGCAACAATACTAGAGCCAATAGAATCGGGTGGCGGAATTGTCCAGGGTTTCGGATTCGTACCACTCTTCCATAAACAAAATTCATGAGAAACGAGCTCAGGCAAAGGATGAAAAAAAAGAAAGTGTGGCCAACCAAAAAACACCAGCTGCCAAGCTCTTATAAGGGAGGGTGCGGACTGGGAAAGAGACCGATTATGCGTTCTGAAGAACTGTGGTGAGCGTAGCAGCGTTCGAAATCATTGGTGGTTCGCAAGTCCAGAACCACTGATTAAACAATCGGGCCACTGAGATCAAAATTAATCAATTAAAAAAATCAATGGTGGTCCGCGGTACAAGTGGCTGACGAGGATGAACCGAGTATCGAAGTCGCGACACCTCTAAACATCCTTTGGTACTTTAAGCGAGCATCTTATCGACAGGGCTACCGCACCCCACCGGAAACGGCTCTCTGGCGGATCACGGGTCTCGAACAGCCAATATGAGCGAAAAGAGCGTATGCCGCTCATGAGCCATCACGATTCTTTTCACCAGATGTTTGCAAAAGCTGCTTGGAGCATTGAGCTTATATTACGAATAATATAAGCTGAATGGTTGAGAGTTTTTTGTGTGCGATGGAAGTGAAAGCGGAAGTTTTTTTCCAAATACTATCGTTCACTCGCTCTTCGAAAAGAGCCGGCTGTTCTAGACAGTTCAGTGGATAGCCCATCTGATAGTATGGCCAAAACACTTAGCTCAGTGGGCCAAAAATGCGTAAAAGTGGAACATATGGTCAGTGCATATCAACATCCTTTCCTTACCGCCGCTGCATACACGGTTAAAACCTGGTAGATTGGTAAATGCAATCATTATCGTTGAATTGTTTAGTTGTTATAAAAGTCTTGGTTTTATTTTATCAATACAATATGTATAGGCTGACCATATTTTCTCAAGGAAAATACGGATATTGGACTTTGAAATACGAGAAAATACGGGACAGTCAAACGTTTCCAAAAATAATGCAAAAAGTAAGCAAAATTGCCATCTCGTGCTGAAATTCACAGAAAAGTCGCCAATCGCGGGAAATGAAGTGCTACTGCATATTGCAGTGAATTAAAAAAAGACATGATAGAAATATGTGAGATGAATATTCTTATTTCTAGTCGTGATAATCGTAATGTAATTTCTGAGTTGGGATAATTTTAATCGTTGATTTGAAGAATAAAATGAAGAAAAAAAGTAAAGTTGGCTACGTTGAAAATACGTGAAAAGCCAGGACATTTTGCGAAAAAATCGGGACAACCAGAAAAACCGAGACTGCCCCGGGAAATACAGGACGTATAGTCACACCAAATATGTATCAATTCTATTCTTTTCTGAAATCTTTGTAACGATCAGGGTATGGTCTTGAATGTCAAAAGCCTTGTGTTATCATTATTGTGTTGTATTGTGTAGAATAGCCTGCGAACGTTTGAACTGTCAAGAAGTTTGGTGGTCTGTTTGGATCGAGTTGAAGTTGTTAGTTTTATTCCTGATCAACGGAGTAACAGTTGCGAGGTGAGATGATCATCATTCCTATTTGTACAAATGCTGGTTATTCAGTACTGGTTGTAGCATTTCGCAGTTAATACATTTCCATGTTCAAATGAATCAAATTTCCTCCCGTTAGCTTTCAGCAGAAAAAAAAAAAAACCACTTCCCATAGTATTTAATAAGAAATTATCACAGATTTTCACACAAATGCATAATATATTTGATGCAATGTATTTGAATAAAATTTAAAACAGAATGGGTCGGTTATGATTGACGACTTCAACTTTTGTTAATTACCTAATCACTCAACTCGTGTAGATGGACTTTTATTTTCAACTAATGACTTCTTGAGCGTGATTTATGTTCTCTGCGACAGAAAAATTATGTATGTATATTCTTCTGGTTAACTTCATACCTTCTAGAATCATAATCAATCCTATCCGAAGATGATATCAGTCTCCGCTATTACTACGATGGTTTTGACAGCTGGCTGATGCGAAGAATAATCCAGGAAAGAAAATTCAACTAGCCTTGTGGCAGGGTTGTTTGGTTTAAACCATGGTTTTAACCAAGTGGTTTTTTAAAAAAACCAGTCTGGAGTTTTTTCAAAAAGTCGCATAAAAGTGGCCTAAATTTAGTTTTTTCCCTTGAAAAATATCATTGGTTCATTATTAACCCATTTACGCCGAAGGGACTAAAAATCAAAAAATTTTAACAAAAAGTGAATATTTTGTGTTTTATTGACCTAAAGTAATACAAAAAAGAAAATTCCGTAAAATTTTGAAAAGCAGATTCAGAGTACTGAGCCGACCTATATATAGGTCGCTAGGCATTTAAGCTACCAAGCTATGAAAAACCTTGAAGCATTTTACATGCAATCCAACATCACATTTTTCACAACGAGTTATTGTTTTCGAATGGTGCTGAGCACATCTTGTTTGTTTCTCTTGAGGAATCGCCCAATGGTTCAATCCATCAAATCTTGCTTGAGGTATTCCATGTGGTTGCCTTCTACGTTGACCTGGTTCTCGATGTTTTCCAAAAGATTCTAGATAGAATCTTGCAACCCTTCTTCTAAAATTGAGTAAATCCAACTGATTATCTCCTGCACAAAGTCTGTGTAGTTGCCAGGCATTATTTATGGCCTGGTCCAAAAAGTATGTTACTAAACAAAAGTATAATTTCTTTCCTCGAATAGACACCCTGTATTTGTTCACATTCTGATCAAGTTGATCAACTCCACCCATATGTTCATTATAAACTTTCACCATTCTTGGCTGTTGCACAGTGATACGGCTTTTCTTTGCTGATGAAAATCTACTAGTAGTCTCCATTTGGGCCACACCCACAGCATTAGAGCACATTGTCACAACATTATTGTCATTCCATCGGCAAAGGATGATTTCGGCTGTTTCATCCACTTTGTAGTCACATGCTCCTCTGGCTTTTTTTTTCAAATCATTTTGTCTCTCCAAAGGACACTTCTCTATTCGATTTTCTCTAATTGTACCTGTGCCTTTTATACCCATAGCTTTTAGTTTCTCCATCAGTTTGAGACTCGTGAAAAGGTTGCCAAAACAAATGTGATAATTTAGGGGGTGTCGCTGACGTATGATGTTGGCAAATTTCATCACCAGATCTCCACCTATTCCTAAAACAGCATCATTCCTCTTGCTATTTTTCCCTTGATATGGTTCAAACCATAAGACATATCCGAGAGTTGTAGATCCAGACCATATTTTAAAGCCAAATCTTATTGGTTTGCCTCTGAGACATTGCTTGCACCCATGGTGTCCAAAATATTCGCACATAGATTCATCTACGCTATAAAATTCCTCTATAGGAGCATGCCGTAAATAGTTTTCACTCAGTTTTTCAATTTGGGGACACAGTTTTGCATATTTGTCTTCCACATCTAAGTTATTATTATCAGCAAAGTGCATGTTAGAACAAATGCGTTCAAACCGGTCCCTTCGCATTGCACCTGCAATGAGCTCACAGTGTGAATCTGAACTGTTTCCCCAGTACATCCTTCTACGTGGAACTTAAATGTATCCGCTAACAAGCAATATCCCAATAGTGCATTTCATTTTTTCAATTGTAACTCCTAAATTTGTATTATGTTGTATAGCATATCTGTTCGACTCGGTAATAGCCAACTCGAACACACCGTCATCAAAAAATAGTTCAAAAAGTTGAGTAGGAGTCAAAGTTTTTGACAGAAGTTCATCTAAACCAGGAGATTCATCTCTGTTCCATTCACTAAACACAGGGGCAAGGTCACGATCATGCTATTTTCTGTTAATTTTGTTAGTTCGAGCCTTCTTTACTGCCACAGCAGGTAACTCCTCAACACTGGAATCTAAATCTGGTACAACTTGTGCACGAAGCAGGCTTCCTGGCAGATTACTCAGGGTGCCACTGTCATCTTCATCACCAGAACCCTCGTCTGTAATATGTCCAGCTGCAGTGTCTGGTGGTTCAATGTATATATCAGCATGACTTAGGCCAGCTCCATCCTTATAAGCCTGTTCTTCAATACCAGTTAGTAAATCAATAGGCGTTTTGGCATCTTACTTGACCCATAAAATTTGCATTGAGGTACTCGTCTGCAAAAAATAAAAATACACTAAATAAATATACAAGTATATATACATAAAACTAAATACATATTTTTGTTGTTTAGGGCAATTATAATCAATACATACACTAAGATTTGAATAGCGTCGTGATAAAAAGATAAACAAAAGCTACCTTATATGCCTAGCGTCCTACGTCTAGGTCACCATATTTGTATACAATATTATGAATGCTACGACGCACATGCACACTATTTGACATTTGCACATTACTTCTCTATATATTTAGAACAATTATTACCAAAAACATTCATATCAACTATTATTATAAAGAAAGTATCTTAACTGGAAGTAGACGCCATCGTAAGTTTCAGAATTTTTCCGTCAACCCGAAGATATGATGGTCCAAACGGCATGTGCTATTCATACAGAGCACAAATTGGTCTGTCCATGGCCAAGAACATTTCTTCAAGGAAGCCCTAGTGGCTCCATCTTCTGTTATTGCCTTAAATTCAGAACTTTATAATCGTATAACGAACCGTTCTACATTTAGGACGATAGGCGTAAATGGGTTAACTAAAAAAAATCATTCATTCCTATCACACTTTATATTCTTGGGGTATATTCTGATGGTACATCTTTAAATGGTGTAAGATGATAGGGAAACAGCTTTGGTATAAGGGACAGGTTAGCGATTTTTGGCAACTTTTTTCGGCGCCAAACATGTCAGACGACCCTGTAACGTTCTTGTGATCTATCCCGGTCGAGCCCCCAGAATTTATGTAACGTTATTGATCTCGTTACCTCCCGGTTCTTTAATATTTTTTCCCCCAGTAAACATTGAGTGGATGACAACAATGGAATAGACAAAGTTTAGGTAGAACTATAACATTTATTCAATTATATTGTTAAACCATTAATCAACGTAATCACAATTATCACAGGCCTTTTATATGTTAAACTATTAATCAACATTTTATCACAATTATCACAGGCTTTTCTCTCATTGTCACAATGAAACAAAAATATGAATCGATCTCACCGCCGTGTCCAGGTTTTCACGTGTTATCACATCGTCCGGTAGGTACTCTCAGGTGTCTGCCACACAGCCAAAGACTCGTCGGCACCAGCTTCAGACGATTTTGGTGTAAACACACACATTGAGATGAAAGCTCAGCCACTACACATGGAACTGGAGACAAAGGTCCACGGGCGGGCGGTCTGGCCACTAACCGATCACTGGATCACAACGACGTTGAAACCTTACGTGCGATGAGACGGGATAAGTGCCAAGGCACACTTCTACTATTGTAACTTCATTGCATTTATGAGACGATCTAGCTCACACCATGACAGGGCGTGACGCCTTGCTGATTAAATCGTTAAGTCGGTCATAAGTCGTAGGTAAGGAAGTCGAGAGGAAGAAGAAGAGAGTCAGCACATCTCTAGCTGGCTTTTATATAGCAGCATTCCCACAATGCCTCACTGAAGAACCAATCACAACATTGAAGGTGCGGTATTAGCTTATATCTGATTTACATAATTTCATGAGAAAAGGAAATATTGTAAACATTATAATATTGAATCTGGCAACCAAACATAACAAATTGGCGGTCGATCGGCGGACACGATCCTGCCGGTCGCTCCCGGAGACAAAATATATAAACAATGACTAGAATAAAGGACGATTTCCACGGGGCCCAATTTGGTAACGTTACAATCCCATCAAAAGTCGCCAAGGCCGTTGGACACATTACGGGCGCCAAAAAAAATCGACAGCATAGAAAACAATATGAAAAATATCATGAAACAAGAGAAATGGAAGCATAAATAAGAGCTGGATTGAGCGAGCATGAAAATGCTAAAACCAACAAGCATAATTATAATAATAAAAATAATTATAAATTAAAACCCGGACTCTCTTTCCGGGAATCCAGGTTCTTATAAATAAACAACAGTCCTGCATGTTGTATAAATAAATATATTCTATGTACGTATTATAAATTAAAACACTGACTCTCTTTCCGGGAATCCAGGTTCTTATAAATAAATAACGGTCCTGCATGTTCTATAAATAAATATATTCTGTGTATTATAAATTAAAACCCGGACTCTCTTTCTGGGAATCCAGATTCTTTTAAATAAAATAAATAAGAAAAATAAAAAGGATACAGGGACATCCTGTATGTAGAAAAGAATAAATATTGGAAAATATTAAAGGTACAACCTGAAGGAAGAGATATCTAATAATTAATTAATCCGACCCACACACTACATTATATATACGAAGGGAGAGAAAATCTCTCCCAACGGTTTTTCAAATCATTCAAAATGCCGCGGCTATAAGGCGATGTCATTTGGAAGAAAAAAGATATATATAGAAGCCGAAATTTCTCATTCTTGCCAAATTTTCTAACTATTGGCTACATTCTGATGCTCTATCTTTAGCAAATTCATGAATACGGATTGCATTACACATCTTGATGTAATGGTGTATTATCTCACAAGGTTGTTTTTGTTTTTTTCCTTCACAAAGAAGCAGCAACAGTAGTGACATCATTATGCTAGGGACACACAGGTGATCTTATAATCCAATAAAGACACCAACTGCCCCTAAAGGACAAAGATCTAGTACTAGTAATTACATTACCTCACAGGCATTTTCATTTTCTTTCCCATAAGAAGTAGCACAGCTCATACGGTATATCACCCAGTCTTAAGATTCAATAGTTTTTCTTTATTCTTTCACCATTAAGCCCAGTTGATCGAGGTTCAGTAATAACAGCTTAATGGAAAATGATCAGCTATATACAGGGTGGTTATAATTAAAGTTTTGATTCCAAAACTGTACAATAAGAGCTACTGGTCAGAATGACTTAAAAATTTACATGGGACTCTGAAAATTTCTTTGCGAAAAGAAAAAAAGTACAAAATGTGCAAGTAGATGATGCTGTACTTGGCCAGCAATATAATCTGTTTTGTGCAACCACGTCATTTCGACAGTTCAACAGCATCATTGTGTGGATAGCAAGGCATGGGCCCACCCTGGCCTCAATTGAAGAGAGGCCTCACAAAAATGAGATCTGGTTGAAATTTTCGAGTTTGTTTGGTAAGGCTTTAGAAAAATCAATTGGCCTGGGGGCCCATGATACTCTTAAGACAGCCCTGGATAACAAAACTTTTATCAAGATGCACATATCACAATACCAGCAAAGCAGCTGCAGTAGACCCATTTTGACAATAACAGGATGGCATGACACCTGGCCGGCCGCAGTTCACCTGACCTTAACCCTTGCAACTTTTGGCTGTGGGGGGGGGGGGGTACTTCAAAATGTTATGAACAGCGGTCAAATTTCAAACATTGGTGAATTGCAAGAACATCCACATCATGACCATGACATAGTCTGATCTGTTGTTGAACAAGAATTTTTGTGCTTTCATCTCATTGCCAGATTACGATGTGTGGACATTATATCTAACATTTCTTGAGTAAGTTGTAGTTATTTGTTCAATTACTTCATTTTTGTGATGTTTCCATGAATTATGAAATCGTGCAAATAATTAAGTTATCATTTTGCCCTGAATGGCCATTGTTCCCATTCTGCAAGCAAATTTGAGTTGGATGAATACCAGGGTTTAAGCTACGGTCTCATTTTTCGCAAAATTCGAAAGAAAATCTTTGAATGCGAAAGAAGTGGTAGCCACTTTCGCAAAAATGCATACAGGAGGTACGGAATGAGTAGACATCCAACCATCAATCATTACATTAGCATTGTAGCATTTTGCTAAAGCTTTTCTCCTCATTTTTGCTTTTTTGCAAAAGGAATTTTTTATCTAGCTTAGACCCTGATGAGTACAGTGTTGCTAATTTTCTATTTTTAAGTATTTTTCCCCCTTTGCCATATAAAATTCTATTGCTTCAGGAATATTATTGTAAATTTTCAAGTCATTCTGACCATGGCTCTTCTTCTACTGTGTTTTAAATCGCAACTTTAGTTATAATCACACACACGCTGCATATCGTAACTCATCGCTAATTAATCTGCATTATTTATGCTTTATTAAATACATTATATTCACCTAATTTTTATCACAGTTTTTGTAAAATGGCTTCCTAATTAAGTATACTGAAAGTAACTGGAGAAAACACTTTTAAATTACATGATTAATAATAACATTAAGAATTTTCAAACACAAAGTAATTCATTAAGCAAAAAAAATAATTAAATTGCAAAATATGGTTTTTATTAAAATGTAAGAAATATTTATAGATTAATATGGAAATTGTGTTAATTACATTATTATAAACATTTTATTTTAATTAATTATTAGAAGTCTGAAGGATTTTTCAGAAATTTTATTGTTTTTAATGTTAATGCTATTTAAACCAAAAAAAACCAGTTTAAACCAAAAAACGGAGTTTTTTGGTTTTCTCACCAACTCTGCCTTGCGGGGAATCTAACCCATGTCCTCTTGCTTGCCGGGTAAGCACCCTAGACCACTGAATGGGCCATACAGTGCACACAATCTCTAAGGAAAGGGGATTCATTGGCTTTGTCATCTAGTGGTATAGGGCGCTCACCCAGCAAATGAGAGCATGTGGGTTTGATTCACCACAAGCCCAGTTGAATTTTCCTTCTGAGGTTTATCTTTGCATCAGCCAGCTGTCAAAACCTTTGTCACAATAGTGGAGAGTGACATCTTTGGATAGGATTGATTACGATGCCAGAAGGTATGAAGTTAACCAGAAGAATATATATACAGGGTGGTAACTATCAACCGCCTGTGATTCCTTGTAAAAAACTAATACTGAAAAGTGTTTTCAGATATTTCATCAGACCCATAATTAATGAGCTATACCGCTTTAAAAATTGATGACGTCACTTCAAAATCCTGCCAAATTCACCAAACGTATAACTTGGCGTTTTTAGAAACGCTAACAAATATATTACCCCACACACACAGAAATCCAGAAAACGAAAGATATAAAAAGTTTTTTTTCCTCACACTTTTCAGGAAAGAGAAAAAACATTTTTTTTACAAGTTAAGTCAGAATATGTTCTTTGCATCTCACAATGCCAGCTTTACAGAGGTTATAGATAAGCATTTAGTCATTTTGTTTTGTTCTCCAGAAAGTATGGAGTCTATTTTGTTTTACTTTTTTATTATAATTTCTAATTTAATGGCATTCAGCATACAAGAATATTGGAATATTGTATGCTGAACTACCCTTAAAAATTTTTGAGACGGATGAAGTTATTTTTCAAATAATACACTGGTTCTAATAACTACCATAAAACTAAACGTTTGTGAGTAGGTTAAAAATAACCAAATTTTGGGCCAAAATAAAAAAAACATTTTCATGTTCCGAAAAGAAATTTTAATGGTTTTAGGGTATATTGGGGCTGCTCATTTCAAAACTTGGGTTGGTTTTGCAGATTTGGCTCTTGTTTTTGAGATAATGCACAATATCAATATTTCAATATAGCCTGCAGCCACTAATTTTTACGTGGAAATTTTTCTTTCAACTTTTTATTTACTTTCCTATTTTATTCAACACATCATTACCAGACATCAGTGATCTTTATGTATTGATATTAAGTTTATAAATGATTTGCATTTCGCACAGTTTCAATGTGATTTGTATGTTGCTTGTGGCATGAGCGGATCTAGAGCTCATTGTTGGGAGGGTCGATTTTATGAAATAATAATAAATAAAATGAGTTATACACTGTGGCATACGATAGGGTGACTATATATCCTTCATTTTGTCTTGTATTTTCCAGAATAGTCCTGATTTTTTCTGTTTTTTCTCCATCCTGAATATTTTAGAACAGAATCAGTATATTGAGTAGTGTAGGCCTAATCAATAGAAAAAATCTGAAACCAAAAATTATTTTGAATAGGTCAATTCATAACAAAACAAGTTTGATTATAAAAGTTTCGATTGAATCATTGTTATTATTTTACTGTTTCCACCAGTAACACATTCGTCAGGTTAACATGTTTACATTCTTCATTGAAGCCTTTTATGCGTAACAGTTTCGATAAAAGTTTAAAAAAATCCCAAGAAATATTGCAGTTTTATCGATCAACATTTAATCTGATTAAAATGGCAACGTAAATAACGATTGTGCTGTAAACACGTGCACACTGTATGCACCGCAACTTCCCTCAAAAAATTTGACGTGATATTGAAGGTAAACAAATTGCCATATTTCGGCAAAAGAGTGTTGATCTGGCTAAAAAAATTCAAGCATCTCATTTGGCTAACACTTGACAAATCTGGTGATAAATTTACCAACATAGGGGACAAAGCTAATGCATAAGTTATATGTAATAAATCACACTACATTGTGAGAAAAAAACACCAATTGTGAAGGAAGAAGGCAGAACTTGGCTTCTAATGGGATTGAATATTTTAGTTCATTTTCAAGAAGTGACAACCTGCTGCTGGCGGAGAAATGTACTTTTGTTCGGAGTTTGGCAATAACTGACCATTAAAAAATGACACGTCACAAAATTTCAAAACCTTAACACTTAATATTTTTCCGATCCAAAAATGGAAAACACTTTTCCACATGACTTTTTCACAAGGAATCATATGTGTAATTATTGGACGGTCGATAGTTACCACCCTGTATATATATATTTATTATTTATTTATTCAATAATGCTTGGCCGAGGCCTATACAAGGGAATGAGGTGGTGAAGTTTGACAGAGACGATTGATGTTACAAAGGAAATCAGAAACTGTTGTACAATCAATAAAGTTTGACAGGAGGTTGTTCCAGTCGGTTATTGTTCGAGGAAAGAAACTAAATTTGAAACAATCTGTGGATGCAAAGATGGGTGTCAATTTTTGTGGATGGTTAATTCTTTTTGAAAATTATGAAGCTGAAGTTAGAAAATTGGATGTGTTGATATGAAAATGGCCATGAAGGATTTTGAAAATGAAAAATAATCGAGAGATATATCTACGGGTAAAAAGTGGTTGCATATTGAGTTGGCGCTTGAGTTCAGTGACGGAGGCAGAAGATGACCAACAGTTAAGAATGAAGCGGGCAGATTTATTTTGAATAGATTCTAATTTGTCTATGTTTGAGACAGTATGGGGGTCCCAGATTTCACAGGCATATGAGAGTACAGGAAGGATGTAGGTTTGGAAGCAGAGATGGAAATTGTTAAATTGTTGAAAACTGTTGAAATTGACCACCTTACACTTTGATGCTAATGTTCTTTGAATCCGCACTATGATGTCGTTAGTTTCTTCACAACTTGGTAAGTTCCTTCCCATGGTGTCTGGAGTGGCAGGCACAGTCTTTTTCAAAACTTTGGGTTCCAGAGCCAGACGAGGTTAGGTCTCCGTCCTTGAAGTCGTGAGATGTGGCCTTTGTATCATAGTTGTTGTTCATCTTCTCTGAGACGATGTTGATCCTATCCCGGGTTCGGGATATCTCCTATCCGAGGTCCTGGGTTCGAACCCCACCGTGACCACAGTGGTGGTCGGCTGAAGTTGGTTTTCTGTGGTTCCCAATTTCAAGGCATGAATGCGAGCCGATTTCCCCTTTAAAAAATCTCGCCACAGAGAGCAACAGACCTACAAACAGTACAAATGTAATTCAATTATAACTCATCACTCACTTCACTTCTGAAATATAGATGGCAGCACTGAAAAATCAAACACAACACTACATAAGCACTCAGACTGTTAGGTACACACACAGTTACACTTCTGGCACAACTCACTAGGTAGTAAATTGCCCATATAGATGATGGTAGACCTGAGTTGTGCTCGGTTTGAAAGAAAAGATCTTTTTCTTTTCTTTCTTTCTATCTCTGGTGATTCGATTCACACTTACGAGGCACTCCTGGAGTCCCTAGATGTATTCTTCCAGAGGAAGAGAAGCATCTGGTGGTAGCCCAAACAGCAAGTCACTTGGCAGCTGAAGATCTTGTCCCATGAGCATCAGCGCTGATGAGAATCTGGTTCTCTCATTACAGCAGTTTTGTAGGCTAGCAGGCTAACTTCAAGTCCCGATCTTGTTGGTTTTGCTTCAGGAATATAGGGAAATGATTCAGGATGGTTGTATTGAATCTCTTCACCATTCCAACAGATTCTGGGCGAAGCGGAGTAGTTTGCATCTTTTCCATTCTTAGAAGCCTTCACATGCTGCCGAAAACTGCTGAAGTGAAGTTTCTTCCTTGGTGGAAATGGATCAGCATAGGGACTCCGAATGGCAACACCCAATTTTGTACCAATACTTTAGCTAGCGTCACTGCTTCTTGATCAGGAACAGAATATACTTCCAGTCACTTGGTGAAATAATTCATCACCACAAGTATGTACTTGTCACCATTGTGTGTTCTCTGTAACAGTCTGAGGATGACCAGGGCAATTTTTTTCAATTTCATACCACTGCTGTAGCATTGAAGATGGCATGAGTATACTTCAGAGGTCTTTTTCGAGCAGTACAGATGTCACAATTCTTGCAGCACTTCTCCACATCGGCCCTGGACTTGTCCTAATAGAATCGCTCACAAACTTTTTCTAGCATCTTGGTTATGCCCAAGTGTCCACCAGTTGGGCTCCTGTGCAACTCTTTTGAAACTTCCTTCCTACAGCTTCTGGGTTGAGAGAATTGTCAGGCGATAGAAGGGGTTACCATCTGAAAGTCTTTCTGTCCTCCAACTTACATCTGCGGTAGAGCAGATGGTTTGTTCTTGGTGGATTCCTTGAAGTCTATTAGCACTCATATGTCGAGATTGGCTTTTCGTGTCTTTTCGTTGCTCCAAGGATTAAGACTTGAGATGTTATCTGTCTCACTATAGGGTACACAGGCCTGTACCTCTCTTCTCCCTTGAGGCAATGACGACAGTTCTGTGGGCACAATCTTCTCTACAAGGCATCTTCATCTCCATACAATGCACCTTTACTATGCTGTATCTTTCCCTTCTTACCATCTGAATCTATATTTTATGTCTTCAGATATTCGTTACCTTTGTAGTCCAATGATCTAAGGTGCTCACCCGGCGAGTGAGAGGACATGGGTTCGATTCCCCACTAGGGCAGTTGAATTTTCCTAAATATGTCTTTGCATTAGCCAGCTGTTAAAAAAAATTCATATGGATAGCGGAGAGTGACATCATCCTTGGATAAGTCTCCATCCATATACGGTCCCGTTCAGTGCACACAAGCTCTAAGGAAAGATTGAGATATTCATTGCCTTTGTAGTCTAGTGGTCTAGGGCACTCACCCGGTAAGTGAGAGGATGTTGGTTTGATTCCCCGCAAGGACAGTTGAATTTCTCTTTCCTAAATAAATCTTTGCATCAGCCAGCTGTTAAAAAAAATCTTCATTTGAATTTTGTGAGAGAACAGTTTCAATCCTATCAGCACTCATCAAGGATGAACTCTTTTTTCACTTCTGGAGGGGCCATCACTTTCTGTGGGTGAACTTTGTTGTGGCTACATCAGAATAGGGTGATGTGTTCCTTCGGCATGTGCAACTGATCATTCCTCATGTCCAAGGAGGATCCAGTTTTTTATTCATGTTTCCTCAGAAAGTCCAGTCCAATGGTGCATGAGTCTTGGATGGCAGCCATGAAGACAGTGTGATGATAAGTGAGTGGTAAAAACTTACTTCCAACTTTCCACGCACAGTCATTTTCTTTCCAGTGTCAATGACGGTGGCACATACAGAAGTCACTGCTGGAGTTTTCTAGTCACATCTTTCATTCTGATGCTTACATTGGCTCCAGTATCGATGACCCTGTGGCATGGAAATCTGTCAATTTTGCTTTTCATGAACAGTCCATCCCCACCATGCATATGTAAGAGCACTTTCTTTATAATTTCCCAGTAATTTCTTGGGTGGATGCACCAAAATGCACACCTGCCCTGTGTGATAGAATCCATTCTTGTTTCTGGTATAACGGCTCTGTCTGGTTCCGTGAAATTTTCTCAACATCTTTATTTATTTATTTATTTATACAATATTGTTGGCCCTTGGGCCTATACAAGAGGATGCGATTGAGAATGACAAAGATATTGTTTGATGTTGGATAAAAAACTAGTGATAGAGGGAGATTCAACAATAGAGCTTCGGAGTTTGTTCCATTCACCAATGGTATGAGGAAAGAAGCTGTATTTAAAGCAGTCAGTGGAAGCAAAAATAGGTTTTATTTTAAGGGAATGGTCGAGTCTTCTAGAGATGTAGGATGGTTTGGCTAAGATACCAGAAGTATCTATGTTGAACTGACCATGGAAAATTTTATAAAGCAATGTTAATCGAGAAATGAGACGAAGAGTAGAGAGAGGGAGGAGATGAAGTTCATTTTTAAGTTCGGACACAGAAATGAAAGATGACCAGCAGTCGTGAACAAATCGGGCGGATTTATTTTGAATTGATTCAAGTTTGTCTGTATTACTGGAGGTGTAAGGGTCCCAGATTTCAGCGGCGTAGGAGAGGACGGGGGAGATATAAGTTTGGTAACAGAGAAGTCTGATATCCCGAGTAGAGTGTTTAAGATTGCGGCGGAGGAAGAAAAGTTTGCTAAGACACTTCTGGTAAATGTAGTCGATGTGTTTGTTCCAACGTAGGTCGGCTGAAATAATGACACCAAGGTATTTGATATGAGAAACTTGGGATAACGGTAAATGATTGATGGAGTAGGAGTATTCAAGAGGAAGAAGTTTACAGGTAACTTTCATGTGAACCGTTTTTGAGATATTCATTGGCATTTGCCATACATAGGGAACACCAGTCGGCGATGGAAGCCAGGTTATGTTTGAGAAGTTCTTGATCAGATTGATGGTGAATGATACGGTAAATTACACAGTCATCAGCAAAAAGTCTAGTGGTGCAGTTGAGGGATTGAGGAAGGTCATTGATATAAATTAGGAAAAGTAACGGGGAGAGGACCAATCCTTGAGGGGTCCCAGACTTTATGGAGGCGGATGATGAGTTATAATCATTAAAATGAACAAACTGTTTACAGTGTTTTAGGAAAGCCTCCACCCAATTAAGTAATTGAACGTTAAGGCCAAGGCGGGAGAGTTTGAGGAGAAGTTTATCGTGGGGAACTTTATCAAAGGCTTTAGAGAAATCTAGGAATACGATATCAGTTTGTAGGTTTTTATCAATGGCTTCAGAGAGGTCGTGGATGAAGAGGGCCAGTTGGGAGGTAGTAGAGAGAGATTGTCTAAAGCCGTGTTGGTTGGGGAAAAAGAAGCTGATGAGTCTAAGTGGATACGGATTTCTTTTGCTACAATATGCTCGAAGATTTTACAGCAGGAGGAGGTGATTGCTATTGGCCTGAAGTTAAGGGGATTGGAAAGTGAACCCGTTTTGTGGATAGGAATAATTTTATTGATTTTCCAGTCGCTCGGGAGGGTAGCAGAATTTAGTGAAACATTGAACAGGATTAAAAGATAGTCGGCGACTTCATCAGCACAGAATTTAAGAATAGAATTTGGGATGTCGTCAGGGCCAACAGAATGGGGTTTCAGTTTTTTCAAAAGTTTTAGGATACCTTGTTTGGAGAAGGATATAGGGGGTGAGTTGTGGATAGAATCAAAAAAAGAGTATTAGGGAGGAGAGGGGTCTATTGAGAAAACCGAGCAGAAAGCTAAATTGAATTCGGTAGCCATCTCTGAAGGAGAAAATGTATATTTATTTGAACTTCTCAGGGAAGTGGGACCAACAGATTTAGGTCTAAGGTAACTCAAGAATTTTGTTGGATTGGTTTTTAAGTAATGGGGTAGAGAATGAGAGAGGTATCTGGACTTTTGGACGGAAATGAGGTTTCTGAGTTCTCGGGTGGAGGCTGAAATTATGGATTTGAGTGAATTGGATTTGTTGGTTTTATATTTGAAGGCGATTCGGCGGATTTTCCTCTTTAAATGAATAATATCTCTGGTGATCCACGGATTAAAAAAAGACTTAGGAGAAACATTTTTAATTGGAACTGTAGTTAAGCATTTGTCTATAATACATTTAAAAGAGGTCCAGAGGGTGTGGATATTGTTAGAAGAGGATATGGATAAGAAATCATTGAAGTGAGAGCGAAAAATATTTTGCATAAGTGGATAATTTGCCTTGTTGAAATTACGTTTAGGGGCGAGTTTGTAGGATGGGATAGAGTGGCGGAGAGAAAAGTTAATGACTGGGATATTATGGTCGGAGCAACCCTCAAAGATGGAGGTGGAAAGGATTGAAATTCGATTGGAGGTAGCAATGAGATCTAAGGTAGAGCTGGAGTAGAGGGTGGTTCTTGTGGGTTCAAAAATGGATTGGACCAAGTTAAATTTAAGGAAGATATCTAGGACTTTGTTATTAATTCCGTGATTGCCGGACAGGGATTCCATATTTTTCCAGTCAATGCCGGGAAGATTCCAGTCTCCGGAGATAAGAATAGAATGTGTGTTATAAAATTTTTCAAGTCAAGTTTGTCACAATAAATCTTTATTGTCAAGGCATGGCTCAAAAGAATGACAGCGTGCGGTGTCTTGTGAATTTTTATTATTCCAAAATTTTAAAAGTTTATGTGTCTAAAGAAAAGTCTGAGCAGCCACCCTTTTCAACCAGAGCTGCCCCTGTGCACTCTCACTTAAGTTGCCTTTGCATGAGGGGCATTTTAGTGGATGTAAAGGTTGCTCCGTTATCATACGCCCTGTATTTAATAGGACAAAACCATTAATTTCGTATATTATTATTTGCTTCTAAACACTTGCCCCCCCCCCTCTTTTGATCCACTCTTGATCAATAATTTGAGAGACATAAACGAGATATAACATCAAATTACTATTCAAAATCAACAAAAAATTTTGAATTAAAAGAAAAATCCTAATGATATATATATATATATATACACACACACACACACACTCATGTCCATAAATTAAGGATAATGCCAGCTCCAGCAAATAAAGGTTCAGAAACAAAACAAACGTTACTTATTCATAAAGCCCATTTATTAAATAAAAGATAAAGAACAAAAACGATGGTGTATGTATGATACCATTCATAAAAACTATGATTTTTGCTCCCTGGAGCAATTGTAAAAAATATCTCCTTTACAAAAACTTACTATTACGTGGTTGGTATGATGGTTAATACATTGGATGTCTCCCATGCGATGAAATACAGTCCGTACAACGCCTAGGCATGCTGAGTATCAAATTATCGATCTGATCTTGGGGAAGATCACTCCACTCAGCAAGCAATGCTCTCCGAAGTGCCAGTACACATGTAGGAGGTGGTTGCAGGCTGCAACTCGTCGGCCAAGCATGTCCCACACATGCTCTATCGGATTTAAGTCAGGTAAGAATGCTGGCCATTCCATACGGGTTATATCCTCAGGTTGGGCTTTCATGGTTCCGGTTTGAACATGCAGATCTGTTCTGGAACCCAGTATAATTCCACCCCAAACGAGCAATGCTGTACCACCGTAACGGTGTCGTTCAGTGATGTTGTCTTGGTGGTAACGGGTACCTGGCGTTCTCCATATGGAAGTCCGACGTGAATCAGACTGCAAGCTAAACCTGGACTCGTCGGAAAACATCACACAATGTGGACATCGTCACGATGTCCACATTGCATGTTCTCTGCTCCAGGCTAATCGCTGCCGACAGTGAGTGTCCGTGAGCGGAACACATCTGACAGGCCTGCGAGCACATAGACCAATATCTCCCAAGCGTCTGTACGCGGTTTGCCTTGAAACTGTGGTACCCGTGGCGGCAGATAGCTGACGAGACAGGTCGGATGCTGTGCTCCGTCTGCTTCTTTTGGCAGTTACTGCCAAATACCGGTCTTCATTCTGCGTTGTAACTCGGGGGCGACCTATACTGTAACGTCTACTGACATTTCCGTTATCTTGGAATCGTTGCCAAATCCTAGAGATGACACTTTGGGCAGTTCCAAGTTCCTCGGATACTTCCATCTGAGTACGCCCACATTCCAGGCAGCCAATAATTCTACCATGTAAAAAATCATCCACATGCGTCCTCTGTGTCATAACTATTCGCTTATGACACTGAGCGCCTTACAGCACTCTTGTGAACAATTTCACTTCTTTGCCACCATTCCTTATATACCCCCCTCTTACACTCTTGTCATTGTGACGTACTATCGGCATCATCTGGTGGCTTCCTGAAATTTGCATATCATTCTTGCAGATGTGTGTGATAATTCTACAGGTGAAATTTTTACTTTAGAATTCGATTTCCGTGTGATTCTGAATTATCCTTAATTTATGGACATGAGTGTATATACACCTGTACATACACACACACACACACACACAAAACAAGTCCAGTGAATAATAGTGACTAAGAATAGACTAATGCAGTACAAAGGTTTTCTTTTTTCTTTGTGAAAAAAATATTTATGGATGGTATACCAAAAAAAAGAAGTTACTCTTTTTAATTTACTCTACTTTAATTTATTTCCTAGATACTGACTTTCAGGAAAATAGTGAACCGATTGTGACTTTTTGAAGGAAATAATGGCAATGGATTGACAAAAACTAAATCAGGCATTCATATATTAATGTCCCAAAGCAGAATATGCCAAAAACTGCATCGTATGTCACAGAACAAATTAAACTTCAAGTCATTGAGTATAACTTAAGATTGTTTTTATTTTGAAATTTAACTTTTTAAATTTTTCTTTAAAAAATGTGAAATGTACATTTTTTTAGAAGTGACCCATATCATGCATGACTAGGTGATGACATAGCTGTATTGCATTGATGATGAAGTTACTTGAATATGGCTATGATTCCATAATCAAGGTTGCAACCAAATTGTCAATTTCAGATTTCTCCAAGATTTGTACATGGGATTGACAGAACCATTATATTTTTGATACCGAATATCTATTCTGAATACAACGGCAACCAAATTTGACGTATCTATCGCTGTTGGGCACCATATTGGCAGCACATTTTTGTCAAGAAACTGGGCTTACTTTCGCTGGTATTAGTTCGACTTCTATTTAAAACTAAAGCAATAATGAACATTTTCACAAAAAAAAAATACTGCAAAAACTCTGGAAATACCCCTAGTCATTAAAATGCCTTTTAGAAATCTATTTTTGAAATTTAAAAATGTATGTATGCTTTGAGACGTCTCAGCATTTCATAGAAGAGGAAGATAAGAACAGCTGTCTGTATTTTCAACGCAAAAATCTACCAGCTTTGTTGTCAATTGTTATTAACCATTACCTGTTGCTTTTTATGTTCCAAACACTTTGCACTTGCACATTTAACAGTGCTATAACTTGTGCATTAGTTGGAAATTAGCATTGGGGATAGAGCAAAGTACTGTTTAAGTGAAAATTTTTTTTCTCTAGTTAGCAGGGCAGGGACACAGATCCAGAGGGGGATGATTGCACCTCCCAATAGCTAGATAACATGGGAAGAATTGGTCTCTGTTAAAATACATGATGAGTCGACACAATTAGTTGCTCCTCCTCCTGGATTCATGATTGGTGGGCTTGACAAATCCGAAGTTGCCATGGTGACTAAAAAATCGGTTTCAGACCATTTTCTTTCAAGGTTAAAAGTATGCTTAGCTCCTGGAAAAAATTGCAGAAAAAAATTTTTAATTTAGGCTTTCGCTTAAACTTTTTCTCTGATTTTTCAATTCTAATTTCTTTGTGAAAATGGGGACCAGTATCCAATCAAATTCTGAAGGTATGTCTATATATGCTTATTGTGTTTCCTCGTGGGATAATAGATAAATGAGTGTGATTTTTGCTTTTTTTCTTCTCTTCTTTTATGCCCGCACATGAACTGATTGCTCCAGCAATACCATGTGTTCCGCTACACATAATTAAAGAGGCGCAGCACAAATGTTTTTGATGTACCAACTGTCAGTAGATCCTCACAAGTACAACTTCCTTCGCGCATCTGGCATCTTGTTAATCATTGCAACCCATCATACCTTTCGTATCATGCAAGAGCTTCACAAATTGCCCAAGGACAACAAATAGCACAAGTGTATGGGCGCACCTTAAGAAGTCTTTGGAGGATTGAGAATGTGTTTTAATATCTACAAATTAATTTTATTCTGGACTCTTTGTGGCAAGTGGTTGGGGTGAAGTTTTGCCTTCCGAGAGACTGAATTGTTTCCACACCTGCTTGTTTAGGTGTAAGATAATGAATTCACTTGGTTGTATTTTGCATAATAGTACATTGATGAGATCTGCTAATCTTGTCATATACAACTTGCCAAAATTTTTTTGAAATGGCTGCCGAAGGTATTGAAGAGCCAACTTTATAATGAAACTTGCTGTTACCCGCGGCTTCACTTGCGTGGATTTGGTAATATGAAAATTGTTCAGCGGCGATTCCCCTCCAATAACATTTGAATCTCTCATGACTCCCTTGGGGGTTGCATTTCCAAAATCCGATCTTGGCGAGTCTCTATATTACAAAATATAATACTGAACAAATTTCATGTTTATAGCTTCCAGCTCTTTGATTGAGCTGAGCGATGATTGCCTCACATAAATTTTGACCAACCTTCCTTACAGTATGAATTTTGAAAAATCCCTTGTTAGTGAGTTTTAGATTACAAAATAAAACTACTGCCCAAATTTGATATTTATAACTTTAGTGATTTCAGCTCAGCAATGATTGCCCCATATAACTTTTGAGCCCCCTCATGACCATTTTAGGGGCCGAATTTCAAAAACCCGTTTCTTAGTGAGTCTTTATGTCATGAAATAAAACTACTGACCAAATTTCATAAATATAGAGCCGGTTTACTCCAGAACTCGATTTACTCCAGAGCCGGTTTACTCCAGCCGAAAACTCCAGAGCAGTTTCGGCTTGGCGTAATTTGTCTACATTTTTCATAAATATAGCTCCAGAGAGAGAAAGCGGTTTCGTCTTGGCATGATTTCTCTATATAACATTTGAACCCCTTTATTACTCCCTTGGGGTCGAATTTTGGAAAACCCCTTCTTAGCATGTCTTTATGTCATGACAAATTGTCACTGACAATTTCATAAACATAGTTCCAGCCATTTTGGCTTAGCGCCCGAGTGGCGTGGTGGTAAGATACTCGTCTACCATAGTGAAGGTTGCTGTCATGGTCCCGGGTTCGAACCCGAGGGAGGATATAGGTATATAGATATTTTCCCAAACGAACTTGAGGCAACCACTGATAGACGGTGCCTTCATTTCTGACCCACCTCATTAATGGCAGTAAATTTCAATATAGCGATATGGCTAGCGTTGGTGTTTGGTGAAGTATCCACAGATGATGAATCAGTCAGTGAGCGTCAATTAGTGATGCTCAATTTCGCCATGAAGCGAAAAATGAGCTTCATCTGTCCACAGGATGTTAAAGACCCAGGTGGGATTCTGTGTGATTTTGGAGAAAGCGCACTTCACAAATGCTTTCCTCTATACTGTATCCACTGGTAAATGTTCATGGCACGACTGCAATCTGTATGGGTACAGATCAAGGATTCCATGAAGAATATTGTGTACTGAGGATGGTGGTAAGCCCAAGCATCTGGCAGCTTCGCGAGCACTGCTGGTCCCTGCAGCTGATTCAGACGCTAATGCTTCCATTTTGGCTACAACACAGCGAACATGCCTTCCTTAAACATGTTCATCCGGCTCTCTTGCACGATCCTCCAGTGTTCCAGTTTCCTCAAACCACTGAACAAGCTTTATGAGGCCTCTTGCTGTTAAAGGCTCTTTTCCAGTCCTAACATTCTTCTGAACTGTGAATTTACGCAAGGCAATGGTAGCTGATTTCTGGTTCACATAAAACTATTTCATCAACAAAGCTTTAGCCTTCACACTCAGCATCCTTGTTCACATACACTGTTTACAATGGTGAACTGGTTTTGGATTAGGAGTGCAAGTTCTTATACCCTTCTCATTTGCATATTTCTACCGAAGTCACTTATACCAGCTCCACCTATCTGCCATTTCTTTCCTGTCTTAAAAATATTCCCGTAAGCTAGCGATGCTAACCCTGCAAACTGTTTTTATTTTGGTTTTTTTTTTAAAATTTTTATGAATTTTTAAAGTTTCTATGGACTTTTTGCTCACCCTGTATATATAGATTATGCAAACACCATTCATATATTCATCACATCTATTATTTAGATCTCTCTTTTTTTATTTTGTAGCCTCATTCGTCCTTATTATGCAGTACAGTTTCAGAGATTATATCAGGGCTTGACAAAATGTTAAGTAATTTAGGCATCAGCCAAATGTCTTAGGTGTAGTATTTTTTTAAACACAGTAAATTGCTGCCTTAAAAGCAAAGATGTTGAAGACATTTGTGTTGTTGGTGATATTTTTATCATTAGTTCTGCAGTGTTTTCGAAACTCTTGAACACTTGTTAACAATCAGGTCTACTAAAATGCTGAAGAATCTATTTGTGCCTATTTGTTGAGAGTCAACGTTATTCATTATTCATGACACGCACAATTTTCTGCTTTGAACAGCTTTATGGTTTGTGTATTTGTATATGTTTGCAAACCTGTCCAGAGCTTTCACAAATGGTTCACAAAATGTTTGTTATTAAAAAATGCCCACAAGCACCTTGCATGCAGTTATATATCAGGATTAGCTGGCTAATGTATACCAGGGTTTAAGCTGGATAAAAAATTCCTTTCGCAAAAAAGCAAAAATGGGGGGAAAAGCTTTAGCAAAATGCTGCAATTCTAATGTAATGTTTGATGGTTGGACGTCTCGTTGCGTACCTCCTGTACGCATTTTTGCGAAAGTGGCTGCTACTTTTTGCGCATTCTACGATTTTCTTTCGCATTTTGCGAAAAATGCAACCCTAGCTTAATCTCTGATGTATACGCCTACACAGCTTTATCAAAACACCATAAAAAAACTTATGTAGGACTCTGCAAAATTTATTGGTAAAGTATGTTCTTTCAAGGTTTCTTACTTAAAAATTTAGGAAACATTATATACAGTTAAAACTGTTGGGATGAAAGTAATTGTAGAATGCTTCAGGCTCCAAAACAGAATATGCTGAAAACAGAATAATCTGGAACAATTTTTTAAGAAAAAGTGTAGTAAACACTTCGGCTGGGATTACACTATAAAAGTTTTCTAAAAGTTCTTTTATAATATTTGAGAAATTCAACTAGTAAGATTATCGGTTGCATTTGCTTGAATGTAACCTATGAGCTTTATTGGTTGGATTTTTCAACTTTTATAAGAGGGATTTCATCAAACTTTTTATAGTGTAATCCCAGCCTTAGGGAATTTTTGCTGTAGAACAATTCCAGTTTGTTGAGGGCTCGTTGTGTGTGTGTGTGAACAATGCAAAAGATTCAGCTTTGAGGGCCACAGGTTCTTTTTAACAATTTTATTGATTCTCCAAATCTTTTCTTTGTATTGAAATTATTTTTTCTAGATAAAATCATGTAAATATTAAATAAATTGAATGCATAACTGTTCATAGATGCAAATTTAATGCAGAATGCACATCAAAAACGTAGCATGGGCGCAGGTTCATTTGTTTCATAAATGTGTACAATGGTTACAGGTTTTGCCCAAGGCAAAATTCAATAAAAAAATATATTAATTAGTAAAACTTTAACAGGAAATGTTTTGATATGGGAAATATAATGTTGACTGTGGAAATAAGCAGAGTTAGAAATGAAAAATAAAAGTCACTGGTCCACAGACATTATGACTGGTCGGCTAAATGAAATCTGTTCTGAATAATGATAATTCGTTTTCCTAAATATGTTATTATTTAGAAGAGTGGTATACCACTAATGGGGTGCAAAAAGCTATACAAAACAATTAGAACTGCAGTCAGACCTTATTAAACCACCACCAGACCTGTCAACTCTCCGGATTTAGGCGGGAGACTCCGGATGTTGTGACGTCAATGACTGCCATCGTCGTTAGGGAAAACACCCATAGAGGACAACTGTGGTCATTTCCATCCAGCAGCTGTGAAAGTCTCGGTGACCGCATTTAAGCAACTGGCAAAGACGTGACTTTGTTTACGTAGCGTTTATCTGCAATCATTTATCAGGGCCATAACCTTGATTGTGGAAATTCCTGTATAATCGTTATTGTATTCCATTAACAGCCGTGCGGTAAACACAAGTGTTTTTGTCAGCAGCTTTGTATTTTGAAGTTTTTTAAATTGTTTCCTCCAATTAAACATGTCTTCAGAAAGAAAATATAAAACTAAGCTATATAAAGCTAAATATAAAGCTTTTAAGAGTTCATATACCCAAGATAATCACTGATAGCATCCACGAAAGGAAACAGCTATGTGTTATGAACAGTATGTAGATGTGATTTCTCTATTCTGCATGGAAAGACTGACATGGAATTATATTCCGCTCAGGGGCAATGCAGAACCTGCCTTGGGTGGGGGGGGGGGAGAATAATGTAACTTGGTTTTAATTGATCTAAAAAAAAATTTTGAAAAAAAATTTTGTTTTTCTTGATTGAGTGGTACCCCCCTCGGGAGAATCTCCGGACTTCTGGATTCCAAAAGTTGGCACGTCTGCACCACTGTTGATTCTGTGGTTTCATCAATAGACAAGTATGGGGGTTTAAAGAAGCATTCTTTTTTAAATTATATTTTCAGAAACATTCTATGAAAGATATTTGCTTCTAAGAAAATATATGTACTGAATCATTCGCAAAGATTCCAATGGCAACATTAATTAAGAAATAATTACAACAAAATCTCTCTATAAATGCACATTTTTTTGGCATATTCAGCAGAAAATAAGACATTTTCAAGTCAAAGCTTCAAGACAGACAGACAAACAAACAAGCCAAAAAAAGGATTTTGAAATGGACTGTATCCACTCTGGAATAAGTGGGGAAAAGTAACATCCAGACAGAAAAAATGAAGATTCATTAGATGGACGCTACAGGATTGAGAAAAGGCGGATATTCTAAATGATACTCAAGTGTAATGTTATTTTTTTAGACAAAAATTCCTGTCCCTGAATAGGTTGACAATGGAAAGTAATTTTCTACTTCAGACATAAAATTTGAATGACATACAAACAGTAGGGTACGTAGGATTTTCTTGGGGGGGGGGGGTCTTCCCAAGCACACAGAGGGGTTTAGTTTTTGCTTCACAAAAATACTGATCTCAGTCATGGCTGACTCAACACTCGAGTTGGGCGTGCCTCAGCTCAGGGCACCCCCCATCCTACGTATGCTGGTGCACGTAAATATCAGAAAAAATAACGGTCCATTATAGATAGACTATCTGAAAATGCACAAACTAAGAACTCCATTTTTGACAGGAGATTCATTTTAAAAATTTGGCCTGAATTAAAAAAAAAGTTATTGAATTCATGGGAATGCAAAAGATTAAGATGACATGAAAATGTTTGGAAAATATTGATTCTTTGAATGGATGCTAAAGAAGTGTGGCATCACTTGGTACACACAAGCATATCAAAATCAGTTTCACTCCTAAATGTTTGAATTTTTAAAATGCAGCTCTCTAAATATTTCTTACAGCAATAAACATTTTATCGTTCAATATTTAAACAACATAAAATGACCAAGTATCAGTGATTATCCCACAGGAGATTCTTCTATGATTAATGTATTACCTCTGGGGGAAGTTTCCCACTGCTGGTCTTGTAGACCACCATAATTTTTTCTCAGTGGTCTTTTCAGACCCATAACTGGGTTTTTTATTTCTTCTCAAACCGAACACAACTGAGGTATTGCCATAGGCAATTTACTACCTAGTGAGTTGTGCCGGAAGTGTAAGTGCGTGTACCTAACAGTCTGAGTGCGTATCTAGTGTTGTGTATGATTTTTCAGTGCTGCCATCTATATCACAGAAGTGAAGTGAGTGATGTGTAGTGACTGAATACTTGTACTGTTTGTAGGACTGTTGCTCTCTGTGGCGAGACTTTTTAACGGGGAGATCGGCTCGCATTTGCGCCTCGAAGTTGGGAACCACAGAAAACCAACTTCAGCTGACCACCACTGTGATGACGGTGGGGCTCGAACCTGGGTCCCCGCGATGCGAGTCCGTCACTATGACCACTCGACCACCACAGTGGCCCCATAACTGGGCTGGGGGCAACCACGCCCCCCCCCCCCACAAAAAATAAAAAATATACATTTATTTTGCATAATAACCATTTCAATTGGCCCCATGAAGACATGCTACTGCCCCGGGTCTCGAACCAGCAGACCATGATGACAAGATGAGAGAATGTCTGAAGTGGGAACTTCTTAAGCATGATCCACTGTGTTAAAACCCAAATGGATGCCATTCTGTGTAATTGTTCAATCATTATTCATTTGAAAAATATATTCTCTATATTTTAAGATGCACTGTAGATATTCAAAGATTAGAAATATGAATTTTGTGTTTGATATTTGTCTGTAAAAGTGGTTTTATATTTTCTTTAGGAAAGATGGAGTCTAGAAAATTGGTTCTTAGGTGCCGGTCAAAAGACAATGTATGCACAATAGACCAAATGACATTAGATTGCACTTTCAGTGACCTGAAAGCTCACATTGCAGATAGGCTAAATGTTGATGTGTATAAGTTGAAAATCAGGCATGGGTTTCCTCCAAAAGTAATTGATGTTAATGAAGAAGTTAAACTTGCTGATGTGCCATTAAAAACTACTGATTTGCTCATTATTGATGAGGATGATAGTTGTGCTAGGACTACATCTAATCAAATTCCTATTGCTACAGTTTCACCAGTGTTGCGGTTGTCACAACATCAGGAGCAACAGCAAATTATTGAGCCCATAGTCCTGGCTATTTTACCTGAAGGTATGCTTTTACAGTGTGTTATGCCTGCAAATAATTCTTGTTTATTTGCAAGTGTTCATTTTGCTCATACAAAAACAACTGTGACAGACTATCGTTTCCTGAGAAACATTATAGCAACCACAGTTGCAGCAGATCCTGCCACATACAATGAAGGCTTTCTAGGAAAATCCAATTCAGAGTATTGCAGGTGGATTCTTCAAGATGATCATTGGGGTGGTGCTATTGAGTTATCTATCTTGTGCAAGCATTATGACTTTGAAATAGTTATAATTGATCTGATAAGTGCACAGTTATATCATTTTGGAGAGAATTATGAATTTCAAAATCGCATCTTCCTCCTCTATAATGGTGTTCATTATGACGTGGTGGCACTGAAGCCAAATGATCCAGATGCAGAATTGAAAACAGTATTTTCTCTTGGTGATGAAATTATCTTGCAAAAAGCAAATGACCTTGCTGTCGAAGGAAAACTCAAAAAGCAAGATCCCATCTTCTCAAAAAGTGATGCTTCATTTCTATGTTCAATTTGTAAAATTACTTTCAAGAACAAGGCTATGATAACTGATCATGCTAGAAAAACTGGCCATGATAATTTCTCAATGACAAAAATATGACAAATACTTGAAGGCAAACAAAAGAATACTTTATTTCCTTTCATGGTGAAATATTTTTTCAATGTTAGTCATTTTTTTTTATATATATATTTTTTTTTTTCATGAATTTATTGTGTTCATAAGAGAAATTTTGAAGTGTGCAAAAATGGCTTTAGTTTTTTTCTCTGATATGTGATAGCTGCCAAAGCTTTACTTAGTTTTCTTTTTTTTTTTTGTATGTGTGTTTTTATTTTTTTTCAATTTGTAAAATTTGGAATGTATAATACAGTGGAACCTCTATAATGAACACTCTTGAAGTCTGTGAAACGAGGACTGCTGAATGTATTTCGCTATATATTTATGGGCATTTCCCCCCATTTCAGACAAAACTTTGGTCCCATGGTGTCTGTTACAGAGAGGTTCAAATATATATTATTCCATTGTTGTTTTTTAAAGTATGAAATAAATATTTTTCTCTGTCGGTTTTTAAATTTTTATTTTACATCAACAAGAAAAAATTGAAAGGTTCACCAAACAAATCACTATCGCAGTCGGTGATAGATACCAAAGATTTGACTCGATATAAAAGGTTTAATTTTTAGGGACTCTCATTTGAAGAAGTTTTGCATAACATGAAATGATTGAAACTAATGAAGTTGTTTCTGAAATTCAAAATAAAATATTGTAATTGATATGGAGGAGTATATATTAAAGCTGTTCGTTGGCTTCTTGGGAGGAGGGAATTTTTATTGGAGGGAATTATTTAGAGCATCTGTTTTGATGAGATTTTTCAGTCAACTACAGTGAAATCCTGATATAACAATACTCTTCAAGAAAAAGGTATGGTTGTAGAGCAAGGTTTGACGAATCTAAAGAATATTCAAGTGCCAGCCACCAATTCTTTAAGAGAAACGTGTATATATATATACAGGGCATCCATAATTAAAAACCCTATTTTAAAGTAGCCTACAGGTGAAACCAGTGATCAGAAAAGTGTGAAATTTTGTGGAATACTTCATGAAGTGATGGGAATTTGTTTCAGGGGAGAAAAATTAGTTGCGCATGTCGTCATCAGAGGGCGTTTCACTTTGAATACCTGTAGTAAACATGTAAATTTATGTGTGCTTTTGACAATGATGACAAGTTTACGAGATCACGCTTTCTTGGTCAAATTGTTTCACCAAAACAGCAATTCCGCAGTAACTGCTCTACGGAAATATCAGACGTGGAGGAGGATTCGAAAAGGTCCAATGAATGTTAAAATCTTCGGAGTATGATAACAAAATTTGAAACCACAGGATTGTCGGCTGTTCATCCTGGAAGAGGAAGAAAACCAGTTTCTATAGACTCAGTACAGGAGGTTTCGCTTCAGGTGGAAGAGGACAGAGCTTCGAATTCTCGTAGCTGCACTAGTGCCAGGCATGTAGCACAGGTGTTGGATAGACCACGTGCATGGTCTGTAAGATCATGCGGAATATCTTCAGATATTATCTGTAAAACTTTCATTTGTGCAGCGGTTACTTCCACAGGATTATGACTCTCAACTCTAGTTCTCACTGCAGTATCTAGCTCGCGTTGAGGTTGATTCAGAATGGCCTTGGAGTATCCTCTGGACAGACGAAGCACATTTTCACTTGGATGGTGCAGTCAATACTTACAACTGTCGAATTTGGGAACCAGAAAATCTGCACGCTATATCTTAGAGGTTCCGTTGCATTCACCAAAAGTGACAGTATGGTGTGGATTTACTGCATTATTTATTCTTGGTTCCTACTTCTACGAGGAGTTACATTCTACAGGTCCAGTGACATGTTCGATCATGGGGCAGCGATATGCATTTCTGTTACAGAATGAAATTATTCCAGTTCTGCAAGCACGTCACTGCCTTGCAGACACAATCTTTATGCAAGATAGAGCTCCTCCACACATTGCAGTGTGTGTTAAGAATGTTCTTAGAACACATTTTACAGAAGAACGTGCCATCAGTCAGCGCTTCCCTAATCTGTGGCCTCCCCGATCAGGGCTGTATTAAGCGCATCATGGGTCCCTGGGCCAAGTGATTTTTTTGAGGCCCTACCTGGCCAATTTTCGTAAAATCCAACTACTTCTCGTTTTTCTGAGGCCCCTGGACCGTGTCCGGATGGGCCCATGCATTAAGATGCCGCTGTCCCGATCCCCGGACCTTAATCCATGCAACTTTTAGCTTTTGGGGCATTTGAAACATCTGGTAAGTCGTGACAATCCAAGAACTTTACCTGACCTTAAAGGCAGCATTTCACACCACGTGCTGAACATTTCCTCGCACACACTTTTGTCGGTTGTGGAACATGCCATCTTGCGATTTTACATAGTATATGAAAATGGCCATCATGTGGAACATGTTTTGTTGCAGTAACAATTTTAAAAGTGTTTAACAATTGTTAAAATTGTAAATGCCTAAATGTGTCATTTCTTAATAAAACGCCCTCTGGATGGTGCAGTCAATACTCACAACTGCCGAATTTGGAAACCAGAAAATTTGCACGCTATACAAACACAAATACAACGCCACAACAGACAAAATGCCCAACGAGGTGGCTGATAAAAAGATGCCCATAAAAATATGGTTGTCATATATTTCAAAAATACAGCAACCCAATTAAAAATGCAATTAACGCAAATTATAAAAATATATATACATGATAAAATATTATACAATGCCCATAAAGAATACTTATGGTTGTCTTATTCTAAGAATGGATAGCTTTTCGATTTACCCCAACATGTTTATCGTATTTCTTTTTAAACGTGTCAATTGTGTTACAATTTACTACCTCCGGGGGTAAGCTATTCCATTTATTAACAACCCTATTAGAGAAAAATTCCCTGCTACACCATAGCCTTGCATTGTCCCTCACCAATCGATAATGGTGTCCCCTTGTAAAAGCAGTCGATTGGCGGTGTACTAAAAGTTCATAGTCCATCCTATCCATCCCATTGAAAATTTTGAACACTTCGATCATATCTCCTCAACATCTGCATTCATCCATTGTAAACATATTCAAAAAATGAAGTCTCTCTTCATAACTCAAGCCCTGTGTGCCAATAAGGACACACGTAGCTCTTCTCTGCACCGCTTCAACCAAGTCTATGTATATAGTGACACCATTCAACTCGTAAGAGAACCGTGGGTTGTTCGAACCAAAATGAGCTACCATGCACTTATCTACGCTAAACGTCATGCTCCATTCATTTGCCCATGCTGCAATCCTGTTAAAGTTGGTCTGGAGCAACTCCCTATCGTTTTCATTCCCGATTACCCCCATTAGCTTCACATCATCTGCGAATTTGCTAGTAATCCCATCGATACCCTGATCGAGTTTGTCGATAAAAAGTGAAAAAAGTATGGGGCCAAGGACACTTCCCTGAGGAACTCCACTTGTGACGTCTGTCCAACCAGAGAATTCCCCGTTCACCATAACTCGTTGCGACCTATCTCTTAACCACGATTCTATCCAATTCAGCAAGTTGCCCCCTATTCCAATCTCGTGTAAACGCTTCAAGAGTTTGCCATGTTGGACCCGATCGAATGCCTTGTGGAAATCAAGGTAAACAACGTCGACATTTTTGCTCTTACCCAAAGCCTTAGTCACGTGACCATAGAAGCAAAGGAGGTTAGTTACACATGACTTCCCCTTCCTGAACCCATGCTGATTATCCGACAATACATTATTCTCGTCTAACCACTTCACAAACTGCCTTTTGATGATAATTTCCAAAATTTTCGAGAGGGAGCTCGTCAAACTCACTGGATGATAATTGGACACAGCTTCTCTACTACCCTTCTTAAATATCGGAACAACGTTAGCCAGTTTCCAATCTCTCGGGACGATACCCTCAGCAACACTCCTGTATATCTGTGCGATTGGCCCCAACAATTAATTAGCACATTCCCTGAGAACCCTGGGATAGATATCATCTGGTCCTGGTGCTTTGCTTGCACATACATTTCTTAGAAGATTTAGGACCTCTACGTCTTCTACTTGAATATCGTTGAGGGTTTTATTACCCCATGCAACACACCCGTATATTGAATATCATTATCTCCATTAAAAACCGATGCGAAAAAGTCATTGAAAGCACTACACATGCCTACATTGCTCTCTACCCTAGAGCCTCCTATCGAGAGGGGGCCAACTGTCCCCTTACATCCAATATTGACGTATCGAAAAAATGATTTTGGGTCAGAGCCAATGTTATCTGCCAACCTAGAGATTCAACTTCCTTTTTACTATCCCTTATCGTTTTCTTCAACAGTCTTCTTTTATCAGTAAACAATGATAGGTCACCTCGTCCACTTTTATGCTCTCTGAATGCTCTTTTCTTTTCAAGATAAAGGTTCCGCACGATATCCGTGAACCATAGAGGGTACGATGTACAAACCCGCTTTTTTCGAACAAAGGGTATGACGTCGTGCAAAACAGAGGACAGCTTCGTACTAAATTCTTCCCATTGACTTACCACCCCTACTGATTTCAACCGGTCTTTGAAAACTTCCGCTAACCTTCTTCTCAAAACATCAAAGTTAGTTCTCCGAAAACAAGGAACCAGTCTTTTGTTATCAACCTTACCCGAGGAAAAGTTACAGTGAAATCTCACGATACGATGATCACTGGAAGAAAACTCTTCCCCCACCGAAACACCAACTTAAATAAGATATCTTAGAGGTAACGTTGCATTCACCAAAAGTGACGGTATGGTGTGGATTTACTTTGTGCAACTAATTTTTCCCCTTGAAACAAATTCTCATCACTTCATTACATCCTTCACTAAATTTCACAATTTTCTGATGACTGGTTTCGCCTGTAGGCCACTTTAAAATAGGGTCTTTTAATTATGGACTCCCTGTATGTATTTTTTTTTTTCTTTTCACACAGAACGGTCCAAAATAATATATTTTTTCTCCAGATTTTTCTGGTACTTGACCCATTTTCGTGTCAGGAGGAACAATAACATGAATTCTGAAAAAAAAATTGTTCTCAGACTAATTTATCAACCCTTTAAACAGTTAATTAAAATTTCTCTGATCCGCATTATGCCATAGAAATCACTAAACCCTCTGGCCTCTGCAGTGCCAAACATTTTTTTTAAAGAATATTTTTTCCCGATTTTGTGTAGGTGTGTGCAGTGCTTTCCCTCCCCCGATTCAGAGAATAATTAAAAAAAAAAAAAACCGAGAAAAATACTTTTCTATTATTTATACTGCACAGACATTATACTATACTCGTTGGGCATTTTGTCTGTTGTGGCGTTGTATTTGTATAATAGGGTTACCACATTCGATAACTGATGGAGGATGCCCGTGCTTGTACCTTTAATAACGTAACTTCTCAATTTCTACAACAAATGGCACCACTATAATGACCAACAAAACCGGCCACAATAATTTTCCCCAAAGTAAAACAGAACCACTGAAAAAATTCTGGGATTTTCGATGGCTATTGGTCAATCTGTGTGGGAAAAAAATCAACGATGAGATGTGTTTCAGAGTTGAAAAAAAAATTTCTTCAAAAAAAATGAAAATTCCGGAAAAGGGTGGCAAAAGAGCGAATTTTCAGAAACGTAGGACGATATCTGGTAACCCTATATACTACCTCTAAAGGGAAGGGGGTAAAAAGTCTCTCTCTTGTTATCAAACTTTGAATAAAAGGTGACTCCGACCACTGGCAACGTTCGCGTGGGGAACATGTTCACGAATGTTTCAGTCACCATGGTAATCTGCAGGGCCACGCTTACCAGATGCGGGGCCATGCGAGCACCACAGAAATTTTTCGTCAATCGAGCCTAAAAAGAAAAATTAGTTGCTGTCAGTGTCCTCTTCCCCCCCCCCCCCCCCTCAAAGAAAAAAATCTTATTCAGCATTAAAAAATTTATGTAAAAATGTTGACACAAGTAAAAAGCAGTAAAGCAAAAAAAAAAAAAATTTAATATATGTGTATATATATTTATTCAATATATAAACAGGTATATATACACAGTGCTTGTGGGGAAAAAATGACGTCACTTTCTTGTGAAGTAAAAAAAAAAATTGCATGAATCGGTAAAAACACACCAACATCTGCTCTCCGATTTTTGTCTACAAATTTCAAATAAACTTCATAAAAAAACGGGTCATTTAGGTTTACCGCATTGCAGTAAATAGCATATATATCGACAACGTCATTAACATTCAGTGATGAGTTCAGTAATATAGTGCTGTATGTTGAACGCAATTTTGAGGGAGATATAAAAAGATCTCTCTCTGTCGTTGTAGCGGTTTAAAAAAATAACGTTTTATGTAGGTTGACCATATATATGTGTTTCCTCGAGAAAAATATAAGAAATCGCCTATTGTGTGTGTGTTGCGTAAAAAGATGTCGAAGTTAAGCAAAGTTGCCAATTATTGCTAAAATAATCGAAGAATTACCAATTGGAGGAACCACTACTACGAATCGCAGTAGATTAAATGATTTCTACAAAAAGAACTCACTAAGTTAAATGCATATTCATATATATGGTCATAATTATAATTTGTGAGTTGGGAAAATGATTTAAATCCTTGATTTTAGTAAAAAATAAAAATTCAATCATGCTTCGTTGAAAATACGGGAAATAAGGCATTGTTATTAAAAAAAAAAAAAAAAGAGTCAGGATGTTCAAAATTACAAATACGGGTTAGTAGTCACCCTAGTCATCGTCAGGGCCGCAACTAGATGCTTGGTCACTCGGGGCAAGCGCACATTTTGACGCCCCCTTGTAATGTTGAAGGAGAGGTTTCAGGATGAAATTTGCACCCCCTCGGGTCCAGCCACGACCTCCTATATAACCTCCTATATTGTAAAAAAATTTAATTCAAAAAATAATTACATTTCACTTACTTTGCATAGGGAAGCTCCGTTTTCCTGTGAGGAACTTGGCGCTCTAATGCACAGTTCACGATTTTTGCATCGGTCTTTATAAAACTCTGGAAATCCTTTTTTTATCCAAATTTTAACATTCTGGAGCCGAAAATCACGTAATTTTTGCAGTAATTCCGAGAAAAATTGACAAAAAAAAAGATTAAAAAACACTCTAATAATATTAAAAAAAGGAAGACGTCCTAAGGATCCTACGGTAAGATAACATTGAGCAGCGCGCTACCGCACGACCACCTAAATTACACAGTTATCTAGGTGGTCGTGGCTACCGAGGACCAAAATGGCAGATTTGTCGGCCTGTGTATAAAGGGGTTCTAGGGTTGTGAGATTTCATTCTTGGCCTGTGTATAAAGGGGTTCTAGGGTTGTGTGTGTAAAGGGGTTATCTATGTGGTCGTGGTCCAGCGCCCGGTGCACGAGTTCCGCCTGCTCCCCCCTAGTTGCGGCCCTGAGTATCGTTGTACCGAGAGGAGTTTAACATTAGACTTAGACTCCAAACAAGAATCGAAAAGTATTGTTTAAAAAATTATATAAATGATAAATGCGGGCAAACCGTTTTACTCGCATTTAATGCTGGTTTTCCCAACTTTCCTCCGTTTTTAGAATTCGAATATTTCAGTGAACATTGCACACTTACAAGGAATGGGTCATCCTCAAAAAGCTTCGAAAAACTACTACTAATTCTGCTCATTTAAATATGCACAAAAATATCCAGCGGAATTATTATGGGTCACTCAAAAATTGTAAATATTAATATTTTGAACGCCAATACAGGCCAAGAATGAAATTACATATCCCGAAATCTCACAACCCTAGAACCCCTTTATACACAGGCCAAGAATGAAATTACATATCCCGAAATCTCACAACCCTAGAACCCCTTTATACACAGGCCGACGAATCTGCCATTTTGGTCCTCGGTAGCCACGACCACCTAGATAACTGTGTAATTTAGGTGGTCGTGCGGTAGCGCGCTGCTCAATGTTATCTTACCGTAGGATCCTTAGGACGTCTTCCTTTTTTTAATATTATTAGAGTGTTTTTTAATCTTTTTTTTTGTCAATTTTTCTCGGAATTACTGCAAAAATTACGTGATTTTCGGCTCCAGAATGTTAAAATTTGGATAAAAAAAGGATTTCCAGAGTTTTATAAAGACCGATGCAAAAATCGTGAACTGTGCATTAGAGCGCCAAGTTCCTCACAGGAAAACGGAGCTTCCCTATGCAAAGTAAGTGAAATGTAATTATTTTTTGAATTAAATTTTTTTACAATCATATTTATGATACATATTTGTGATAATGTCGTTAAATTTTAGAACTAAATGATATTAATGAAAGTAAAAAAATCAGTGGAAAATAGCAGACGAGAGAGATTTGGCGCCATAATTTTGTGTTGTGTGTAGCATAAGAGTTACGGTGCTTTTAAAATGCGCAATCATTTTCGGTTTTTCTATTCCGTTTGATTTTGGAGAAATGATGCGTAAGTAGAGGATTTTTAACGAACAGGACTAGTTGAATCTTGAACTAATTGTAAGCTACCCATGAAACAAACATTTCTGATTGCTTACGTTTTTGATTCTTAGTTTAGCGAGTTTTATCGCTACGCAGTAACGACCTATCGCTGTTTCAGAGAAAGATTCGTAAGTTATTTTATTATGCGTTTAAAGCAAATGACGTGTTTGAATCGTAAATAGTTTATAAATTTTTAGATTTTTAATTAACAAAACCAGTCGAAATCGAATTAATTGGACGTCAGCCCCGCAATCTTGCTTGATCACTCAAGTGAGCCGTTCTGATTTGGCGACTTACTGCTTGTACATTGAGAGTATTCCGTGGCATTAAAAATAAATGTAATAGTAATAAACTTTTTCAATTTTCACATTTCTGTCTCTATTATTTTTTTTTACAATAAAAGTTTATGAAGGCGTCTTACAAGAGTGGAACCTCGTTTATACGTCACTCGGTATACGGTTATACAACTTTCACGTTTATACGATGATACGTTTCACCGTTGCTCGTCGGTGAAACCCTTTTTACATGAAAAAATTGCTCAATATTACCACACCAGAACATTAAGCTTTTTTGTTTTCTTGGATTTTAATAATTCTGTCAACTCGTTAATGAAAATTCGTATGTACAAGAAAAAAACTACCAACGCATTTTACAATCACTTCATTAAAAGATCGCTTTTCCTTTTCATTTGTCACTTCCAGTGGCTTCTTTCTCGTTTGTCCACGTCTGCCCCCTGGCAGATTCTGGGGGAGGCTTCTCTCCCTCATACCTCACACGCCCCCACCAAGAGAGAAACTTCCCTTGCAGAGGCTTGTAGGCTTGTTTCTCAAATACACCGCACAACGCGAATGCATATGGCGTTTCTGTCACTCTTCCTCTTTCTCCTTTTACAATTATAGACGACAATGGAAAATTCAGACTTTTCTAAACTTTTCTGCACAGCAAAGATTCTGTCATTGTTGAATTAAATATGAATAGTAGTAAATTACATTTGAAATATACAACACAATACACAATACTATCAAATCATACTCAAATTACCATTTCATTAGACCATAATTGAGTATAAGACACAATACCAACGGCTCATCTCGACAAATTAATAGCATTTAAACAATAATAAAAAAAAACAGGATACAAAACACATAAAAGAAATAACTTCCACGTCACAATAAGTTTGTCATCGCTTGCACTTAAAAGGGACGCCGATTTCTGTGACCTTCGAAAATACGCTGGCCGTGCCATCTAGCATAGTTCTGGCTTCTTAAGCCGGGTTTTCCTTCGAGTAGAATTTCAGCGCCGTGTTCAGCGTGAAAACGCTGATTGGTTAAAAACTTGAAATTTAGTTTTTTTTACCAATTAGAGTTTTCACGCTGCACGCGCTGTAGAAACCTGCTTCTAGGAAAAGCTGGCTTTAAGCCTAGTACCCATTTTTGAAATCGTCCTTCCCTATCTCCCAGGCAATATTCAGTGTTTTTCCTACACCGTCTCAGGGAAAAGGGCCATGTTCTTTCAGCTGTCCCCCCTGCAAGTGCCCCCTGCTTACTGTGATGAGCTGATTTTGGTACCTCTTAAGTTATTTTTGCCTAACCTCTTTTCCAACCGAACTCTGCCACTGCTTTCCTTCGGCCGCCGCATTTATCCAGGGATACCTCATTACGGAACCTCTTCTTTGGTCCTGTCAGCCCTTCTTGCCGTTGACCCCTCCTACCCTCATTCCATGACTTTTGGGCCGGTTCTCTTATTTTCGATCTAGGATGTTTCTCACGTCTAAGGATAATAAAACCTCTTCCTCTAAAGTCTTGGCTATTGCACACAATGCTTTCTGATGTGCCACGTTTGATTTTCTCCCATCAACCATGCCTAACGGAATGCTCACCACTGGGCATTCCACTATGGGGCCGAAAATTCCTCTCAACGGAATGATCGGTTTTCCCTTCGTGGAAGTTCCGGGAGCTAAATCTCGTCTCACCACCTACTTTTCCGTCTACACTAACAGATATTTTTTGGCTTGCTGAGGTGCACTCGCTTAAAACTGTCAGAAATTTTGTTTCCGACCGAGCTAACTCTCGCAACCAACGCTGTTTAATGTTCATCTATCTCGTTTTCTATGGCCTGAGCGTGGTTTATGCCAATTCTCCTATGACATTCTTTAACCTCCGGAGAGTTGCGCTTCGTAATGACCGGACAGTTGTTCCGAAAGTGAAATTTTGAGTTGCACTCAAAAAAAAAGTAAGTTGCCTCAGTCCCTCTTTTAATACTTGCGTTCCCCTTTCATTACCTTCAAACGGTCTGTTTTTTGTTGGTCTATCGTACAGTCATTCCTCCCCCAGATTCAGCCCGACGTTACCCTTAGATGCGAAGAAAATGTCGCATTCTCTCCCCAGATCCCTCGGTCTGAACCAGTCCAGTCCCTGCCGAATTCCAATATGGGATTTTGATCTAACGTCTGGAACAATTTGACGGTCACCACCAGTGAATATATACTTTCAAAATCCTTGACCCCTCGCAATCTTATACATTGCTCCCATTGCGCCGTGAGCCTCATCGCGAATTGGATGGACGCCTCTTCCCTGTTCCGTTCCGCTTTCTGGAAGTTTTCTAGGCACGAGGAGAAGGCTGAGTAGATTTGCAACCTTTTCCTCCAACATGCAAATCAGAATCTTTGTCCTCGCTTCCTCAGGCACATTCTCGCTACGGAATGCTTTTTCTAGGTTGGTAAAAAAATAGCTTCGGGCTCTGAGGGGACTTTTACTGTCAGCATCTTCACTACCCTCAAAACCTCATCTAGGACCCTAGTCCCACTATTTCCCGTCTCGTTCAGATTGCTCCGATTGGCTTAGTCGATACGAAACTTCTCCATTGCTAACCGCTCCTCGCTTTCCAGCCTAAACCGACGTTCCATCTGCTCAATTCCCCTCTGGATCTCCTCTCTCTACTCTTTCATTTTAAATGGTTTCTAAAAGCTCCCTATAATCGCTTCCTCCTGGTACGCTTTACTGTTCAAAATTATGTTCTGCAAATCCACCTTTGCATCTGGTGCTATCTCTTCTCTTAGCTCTACTGCCAGCACCCTAAAAGCTCTTCTTTCCAATACTTCAATAGGTAGGACATTCTGCTATAATATATGTATTTGTATGTATATAACATTCATGCACACAAAAGAAAGGAATAATAACACAATTTCTACGGCAACACAATAGCCAATAAACATTCTAAGTCATACGAAGACACTGTGCGTATCTAATTATAAACAAACCCAATCATTGCGATACAACTTTGTACTCGCCACCAACGAATGAAATACCGTACCTCATTTCATAAGTGCCCATCCCTCTGTCACAGCTCTTTCCTCATTTACACTTCTCAAAAGGGGTAAAAAATCTTGCAAAACGTCTTGTGTATAATATATTAGGTACCAAATCTATTATACTTCCTAAATAAAATTTATGTCTGAGAATTCAAACTTCTAACTTCTAAGGAGAGGGAGAACGGAAACATATAACTCACTTGATTGGTGTTCCCCCAGTAAACGTCCGCTCATTGGTCGTCTCCAGGAGCTCACTGCCGTACCGACCTACTCGACCAACCTTCACACCACTGGATACTTCGAAGTTCGGTGGATGTCGGATTCAAGCACAATCAAATGTATGTATTGTTGAACGTCTCCAGCAAAACTTTCACCATGAGTGACGTAATGGTTCATCACTCATTTCGGCCAATCACGATGCGCTAAATTTCTACAATGTTGCTAGAAATGTAGGGATTGTTTATAAGCATCCCGCGTTCGAGTCCCACCGTCGCCACAGTGGTAGTCGACTGAAGATGGTTTCCTGTGGTTCCCAACTTCAAGGCGCGAATGCGAGCCGATCTCCCCTTTAAAAAGTCTCGCCACAGAGAGCAACAGACCTACAAACAGTACAAATGTAATTCAATCATAACACATCACTCACTTCACTTCTGAAATATAGATGGCAGCAATGAAAAATCAAAACACGACACTGAATTCGCACTCAGACTGTTAGGTACACTTACTTGCACAACTCACTAGGTAGTAAATTGCGTATGGCGATAGACCTGAGTTGTGCTCGGTTTGACAAAAAAAAAAGCTTTCTTCACGTTCAGCGTTTTTTGGCGAGAATTGTCAATATCGGATATTACCAATTCACTCCAGGATACTCATACGCGAAATATTACCCATCTATCTATTAATTGATTCTATCAATTGAAAAAAAAAACCAAGAAACGTTAAAAATGAAATTTTTTCTTTCAGAAGTAGGCAGATATGATGTGAATATTTCTAAGCACACATTTCATGTTTTTGAAAGATTCCCCCACTTCCGCTTTTTCCAGTGTTGCAAAGTCTTTGACGACATCTTCGAAACCAATGCTACTTAACACATCTGCTTCTACTTTTAGTAAAGATGAAGCATCAAGCCTCTATTGTTTTCAAACTTTTGTTTCAATGCTTGACATTTCTGGTTTCAAAATTACAACGGTACATTTCTGTAGCTTTTTCATTAAAAAATTTTGCTTAAAATTCAATATTTTCTTAATTGAGAATTCTAATAAATTTTACATCTTATTTGCTAGAATTGAGCAAGGCAAAGAAACGCGAATCAATGTTACTATCACTACAAAATGTACTCGTTTTGGAATTTTTTTTCATATTTTCTGAAAATACAGACCTTTAATTTTTATCTAGTTCTAGACTTTTAAAAAAATTCGAAGATATTTTCTCCCATTGATCGCTTTTTAGAATTTCCCGAACCGGTTTCAGGAGGAACCACCGAACATTATGTTAACAATATTACTCGCAAGCGCAGTACCTTATTTTTGTTTAATCACCATCATCGGATAACTTTTCTTTCCGATATATTTTCCGAGTTCATTTGCAATCTAGATTATCTGGTAGCCTTTCTTTAGCTTCTACGGTGGATCAAACTACACAGTTGATCCACTTATGATCCACATACAAGTATACTTGCAGATCTGTACTTTCTAAGTTTCAAGTCCTTATTCTGTATAACTTGGCTTACTTGGTTCCTTCTCGACGTATCCACCCTTCCACGCTTCGAGAAAGTGCCAAGAGGGCCTCGTGACAATTACATCTGGTTACAATTTTCGAGAGTAAGTATGCAAATTGGAAGGCAGGTATTTTTAGCTAGATGGGGAAATCAGAAAAATCGATTTGCCCGTAGGCTCATCAAAAGCGTACCAGGATCACCCTTTCGAGGGGCACACAGAATCTTTCCAGAGAAATTTTGAATTACTTACCTTCAAAAAAAGCATTTGAAATTAACAGATATTTATTTGGTATATAAAACCTTAACATATAAAATATCTTTTATATGTTACCAAAATATGTTAAAAATATTTCTTTCGACGTTTTAATTCTTTTCACAAAAATATTTTTCATTTTTTAATCGTCATTTGGATGGTACGGATACCTACCTGAGTAAGCCTAATATGGAGCCCATGATACTGTTAAAAATGCCCTGGCCTTACTTTATGGAAGTTTTGTGATATCTCTTATTAAAAAAACTCAGCATTAACGTTTTGAACTCTAGTTTGCAACATTATTCATTTCTCTAGATTTGAGATTTCAATATTGTTGCTGTGAAAATAGCATATGCGTCTCTTGTTTCAAAGAGAAATTTCAAGATGCTTTCTTTCATTTTCAATATGATTTTTGAAGATTTTCCACCGAATGGTTGATACTGTGAGAAAAATTGCACATCGATAAAAATATATAATTTGTTAACTTTTTGTGGTGCCCCCTTTCTCTTGATGCCCTAAGCACGTGCTTATTTTGCTTAATGGTTAATCCGGCCCTGCATGTGGTCAAGCAAAAAGCAATCTGTGGTTGCCCTGTCCTCTGCCGAATGTGAATATGTGGCAATGTGCCATGTCTCTAACTCCATATGGCTGAGAAGTCTGCTGAAGTAGCTGGCTGAGGACCTTCTGAGCCAAATACAGAAGATCATGGTAGGCAATCAAGGCACCATGTTCATAGCCATGTAACTTCAGACAGGAGTAAACACACGACATCGAACACTTCTTCCTTCGAGACTTGATAAACAAACACGTGGTTCAATTTGAACATGTGCCCTCAAAGGTGAACGTAGCAGACATATTCATCAATAACATCTGGAGAAAGGTGTTGCATGAACTGAATCATGGACTAACCAATAGACTGCGACAAAATTGAAACTTTCTTTTCCTTGCACATGCATAACCGATATATTTTTTAAAAATTTACATGCTTATGTATACGTCCATTTGTATAACAGTGTAATAAGCAAGAGGGAGTATCAAATGTGTTATTCGCACTGTTATGGTTGTATTTTTTTTAAATCGTAAACCGTGTCACATATATTTTTCTTTTCTCCTGTTCTGTAACCGTATTTTACTCCATTCTTTTCATGTAACCGCTGAAAGTAGAGGTGATCACCACGTGATCCAATTATGACCTGGAATTTAATAAATCAATGCCTTAACTTAGACGACGTCATATTTTTATAACAATAATCATGTGCGAATCCACACATCTGGTTTTCATCGGGGCGACTCGTAATGAAGGCGCCCCACAAAAGAATTTGTAGGCATCAGTTTGATGCCCCAAGTTATCTGAATGTTAATTTAATGTCTCAAAACTGATATACATTCAGTGGGTTTTATTACTGTTTGATTGAAAAAGGATTCTGAAGCGAAATGTGGTTTCCATTTGCAGGAGAACGATTTAGAACTAGTAGCAAGAGATTCAACTAAACTGCAAGTTCAATTCATATTCTCGGTGCTTGAGGAGTAGTACCCTGGTCCTGAGAGCGGGAAAGAAAAGTTCCACGCAGTTTATGTCTTCCCGGCGCGTTATAGCCCCAGTGATGGTAACTAGTGATAAATTTCCCATATCTTTGGGAAAAATTGATCCACGTAGGAATATTCTTAACATTTGCGGAAATTTTGAGCTCATCAAACAAAAAAAATATATTTTTTAACTATGCAGTTTAATATTTCACTAAGGGAATTTGGCGGCACATTTTTCAAAATGTGTGTGTGTGTGTGTGTGTGAAAAATTTACTCAAAAGTAGAATGACCATACGTCCTGTATTTCTCGGAACAGTCCCGGTTTTCTTTATTTTTCTGGCCGTCCCGACTTTTTCGCAAAAGTGCCCCGGTTTTTCCCGTTTTTTACATGACGCCTACTTGAATTTTTATTCTTTACTGAAGTCGAAGATTGAAACTATTTATCAACTCATAAATTATATTATGATAATTACAACTCTAAATAAGAACATTAATCTCTCACATTTGTCTTGTTGAACGTTTTACTTCGTGGAATTCATTTTAATCCACTCCAATTTGCAGTAACGCTTCATTACCCGCCATTGCGATTTTCCCGTTATTTTAGCAATATTTGGCAACATTGTGCACTTTTGGCGTTGTTCTTGGCGATAATTGGCAATGTCCTGTATTTTCCCGTAATTGGAATCCCAATTTCCCGTATTTCCCGTATATAAGGGAAATTTTCCTGGAATAAATATCTATAAGGAAGGTTATCGAAAGCAACAAAAAAATGTAAAAATTCAATAATTCGAAAAACATAAACCACTTAGTTTACATAGAGAAATATAGGATTTTATTAAATAGCAAAAATTTTCTGTCAAAATGGTTACGTTCATTGCCGACAGGTGATGCTAAATTTGAAATTATTTTTATCGCGTCATCTGTCGATAACTACTGTAACTATTTTAGCAATGAAATTTTTTGTTATTGAAAAAATCCATGCCTTTTTGCGAGAAAACGTTCAAGGTTTTTTTCTGCATATGTGTATATCCAAATTATTTTCTTTGGTTAACTTAATTTGTGTTTCTTCTTTGGTTAAGCTAGTGATGGGCTAACTACGGCCCGCCGCAGATTTCAAAATAATAGTATATAAGTTTTTAATTTCAGTGTTTTTAAAAAATCATTCAAGGGGTTGTTCCATTTTTTGCACATGGAAAATATATTTGTGAGAATTTAAATAGAAATTGATTTAAAAACCTTTGCACATATGCAAAAAAATTGAACCTAATATAAGTACAGCATATTTATTGCATATTTATTTTACCACAGTTGTAAAGGATAAGCCATTGCGTCTCATTTGCAATGAAACCACGGCAGTCTTTAGAGTATAGGACACATCCCGCCATTTCATTTCCAAGCATACCAATGCCAATTATGAATGGCCGAATATGTCCAGCCCGCCAAAATTTTGTCTTTTTGTTTTTTTGACCCGCTCCAAAAAAAGTTTGCCCAGCACTGGGTTAAAACAATTTTTTTTCTTTGCTACTTTTTCCCCTTTTATGACTTATAATTCCTTCGGCTGAATTGTTTTTGTGTTTTCTCTCGATGATCACTCATTTTGCAAAGATTCGTGAACAATCTGGCTCTCTACATATACATACACTACACAACTCACGCACATGCAGAAAATTATCTTTCCCTTTCACATACCACCACTGGCAATTTGTAAGTCACTAGACAGCCTGCGAGGGCTGGTCAACGGCGGGAACGTTTAGTTCTGGTCTGGCCATATTATATATATATTTTTTTTTATTTTATTTTATAACAACAGTGCATGTGTTGAGCAAGGTATGTTATAACTGAGGTCAGGGCCGGACATAAGCAGGTGCGAAGGGTGCAACCGCATCGGGCCGCTAAATTTTAGGGGCAGCAAAAAATGGAATAAAAATACATTGAACTACATTTCAACTTCTTAACAAAGAAATAGCTTAAAATTCTGTCCAAGACAAGGAATCCAGAAGTCTAGGGTTTTGACAGAACTTCCTATCCCCAAGCCAGGGCCATAAGTTCGGGCCCTGGGAAAATACTAATTTTTGGGGATCCCTAATAGAGAGTATGCTTTGAGGCAGGAGTGTGGGGAAGCACCTTTGCCGATAATGCAAAAGCAAGTCAATTTCGTAACCCTGAAAATTTGTGGACTTCGGACAAGTACCCCGTTTGCCCATGCGAGACTGCATGGGCAAACTGACGTTTGCGTCCTGCTCCAAGCCAAGAGTACACGCGGGTTTGATGCCCCGGGTGCTGGAACACAAAGATCGCTGAATCAACACCCCCCTATAGATAAGATTTATCTATGGGAGTTGTTGGGTGAATTCTCCCTCTAACAACGTATTTAAAACTACACAGAAGGAGGTAGATACTTGCTCATACCCCAGTTGAAAGAGTACGTATTTAGTTGCAGCTCTTGGTTTGGGTCGATAATCCGTCATCTAGCCCTGGCAGCCCTTCCATTGTGGTGCGCTGTGCGCGGATATTGTAGACATGTGTGGCCCCCACATCTTACAGCAGAGAGGGTTCATAACATGCCCGGAACCTTCTAAATGTTCTTCGTAATTTTATGCACCGGAAAATGTGAGGCCTGCATTACAGCTCGTGGACCCCCCCCCCCCCGACACTTTGAACAACTTCTTTGACCTCTGTTATTTGTTCAAACGCATATTCACTTACGTGGTGTGCTTTCTGTGTACGCTATCGTATCAGGAAAGCATTTGCGACCCTGCATTGCTGTGTCATTCCGAGTCGTCTGGGTGCGCCTTACACTTTCTAGAAGTTTTAAACCTGGTACTCTCTCTCGCTCTCTCTGAGACCAGGAGCGTCAGAAGTGTTTTGAACCTGTGGGTGCCCATCTTGAGTTTCATATAGAAAATTTCGATTTCTGAATCAATTCGGTGGATGCTTGGACCCGTTCTCCAAACTTGCGTGGGTGCTTGAGCACCCACGGAAGTTTATATTATGCTTATTTATATCTGCTTATTTCTATAATACCAGGTCAAACATGAATTTTTTTTATTTGAACAGACGTATTGCAAATAAAATTTCAATACACAAATTATCTAATTAATTAGAATAATCAAATCAGAAAAATCATAATTGTGAAAATTGACAACTGGTATCTAGAATGAAATTTTGCTTTGGCGCCCCCTAGAACATTCGACCACGAGCCGCCACTGGTTTTAATCTCGGAAAAAAAACATGAATATCTTTGACTTGCAGCAAATTTTGATTAAACTATGAGTTGCAGAGTAATTGGTTTTTGATTGAATTGCACGACGGTGATGTCACTAAAACAAAAAAGAGGTTTTTTTCCTCTTTTTTGGAATAATACTTTCAGTGGGAGGTCGATGGTTTTACTGTCTATTAAAGAACAAGAATTCACTGCTATTCTCGTCATGAGTCATACTCTGGGTCTCGTCATACTCTCAGTCAACTTTTAGACTTTCTTTGAAGTAGAAAATACGCATAAGTGAACGAAATCTAATCAGTTCATGCATTTTTCAAACTAATGCAAAACCTAAGAACAGTTTACATGAATAATAATAATGAGATAGATTGTGATGGGGTGTTTCCCACATTCGCGAATACTCTTTTATGAAAGTGCATTTTTATGTTTCGAGTTAGTTTTAGGGAAACAATAACACGAGAATTTCCGATTTGCCTAACATATCTTACTTTAACGAATAAGTTTCTCTTGGGCTAAAGGACCGTCGTGAGTTTCACCTCGACATTCGATAACGTCGAGGTCGATGCTTGCCTCAAACATAGGTCCTCTACATAGCTAAGTTTAGTTATCTGAATTACCTGAAGTACATACTTGGTTCGAGATATTCGTTAAAGAGGGTGCAAATAAAGATCCATTAGAGAAATTTTATCATTTAAAAACAGGGAGTTTCAAATTTACTTCGATATTAATAGATGCTATATTTTTTTTTTTCCAGAAATTTTTTATTTTCTTATTAAATCATTTGCACGAATATCTTGCGTACTATTCAGAAAATGCTATCAATATTAAGGAAAAAATACAATCATCCATGCAGTCAACCATCATGTGCCCTTTATTTGTTATAATTCTCTTTCCTTTCATGTCCGCATTGCGGATGAAGAACTCCGTGATGAAGTGGCGTGTTGAAGATGAATAGTGTGGTCTTTCGGCACAAAAATTTACGAATACTTATTCCTCCTACTGAGTGCTATGTTCCGCTTTGATGAATTGTAAATAAAGTCCACCTTACCTCTGTTCTTTTCAATCATAGGTCAGTGGGTCGGCCGTACTCTCGAGTTCCCGGTCCACGGACCTCCTGCAGATGCTACGCCGTAGTCGAAAAATTACTGCAACCACTGAAACATTTGTGTGTTTTCTCAATAATAGAACGAAAGCATCGATAGTGATTTTACATGTGTAAGGTGAGTATGAAATATCGCTTCAATCACGTATTTAGGTTTTCGAGCCTTCTAAATATATAATACTCTTAAAAATTGTAAAATTAAAATTTTTTTAAAACATTTTTATGCGCCTCATACAGCTTCTTTCCTTGAAAAAATATTTAATTTAGCACTCATCATTATCCGAAAATTATTCAATATTTGTTTTACATGTACGGGTATGGATTATATCTGAAAATAGATAGCATGTGAATATTCGCTATAGTAAGTTTTTAAATAATTTTTTTTTTCAGTTAATATTCCTGATTTAGGAAAAAAAACATCGAAATATTTATAATAAACACTGCTTGTATTTTGTTTCGTTTATAGTGATGTTTTCTATAGTGAAATGGATATCGGATAATATAGATCAATCATGTAGAAATTCAATATCTATGAATTGATCTCAGAATTGATGTTTCTATATTCAAAAATTTACTGTTCGCAGAAAAATTCTTCCTTATAAAATCTGATACACAGTTGTCATTCGATTCGTACGTAATAAGTTACTCTCATTTTCACTTCTAAGTTAGTACATGAACGCCAGAACTTTGCCACTGGACTTATCCCGTTGCCGAGATCTCTTCCAGCCCAACTTCGTGGCACAGTCTAAGTTAGTACAGTAAAACCTCTCTTGCTGACACCGGTGGGACAAAAAAATTCATCCGTAAAAGAGGGGTGGCTGTTTATCAGGGGTTTGAAATGAATACATATACAAGGGGAAATCATTATTTGGTAGTAAAAGAGGGGTAGCCGCATCTGAAGGGGGTGTCCGTTAAAAGGGGTTTTATTGTAGTAAGTTTCCCCTATCATGTTACTAAGTTTCAGATGAGATTATTTTATTGAACTTTTACTTGAAAAATAATTTATATTCGATTTATATTAAATGAATGAAACTCGTGGACATTGTAAAAGTGTTCCTTTATTTATTCATGTGATTCTTTAATGATTAGAATGTACAAAGGAGTTGTATTCTTCATCCTTGTTGTAAAATACAGTAGACTTTCGATATTCTGGCCGTGTGCTAATCCGGCCCATCCAATAATCCAGCGGTTTTTAGGCGGGTTTTCTTCGAGAATCGAAGAGGAAAACATGCCATTCTATGTCTGTGCACAGAGGTTTATATTATGTAAATGGGATTGACTTTTCCAGTAATCCGGCACACCCTGTTCTAATATATGCCGAATTAACGAGAGTCTACTGTAGTGTTAGTTGTGGAAACACGCATACAAAACACAGTGTGCACACATATGTTTATACTCCCTTTCTTTCATTCTAATTTAGGTTATTCAATGCCAGAGCCAAACGACTTCCTTCCGAAATGTGTGAAATGTGCAATATTTTTTATGAACTTTCTTTTTTGGGTATGAATTTTTATACGTAAATTTTGTCACATAAAATAATAGAACTTAAATAAGGCACCGAAATCGCCGAATGTTGAAAATATATTTACGGTATACTTTAATAATAGTGTGAAAAAAGGCAGTATGCATTTTAAAACTAATAATTTCGATAAAAAAATTTATTGATCAGTCCATTGATTTTTATTTCTTGTAAAAATATATATATATAGTGGAAAAAAAGACGTTACATATATATTACATATATATATATATATCATTTAAAGCTTTTGTGAAACCTCTAAACACTAGTAAATTCCCATTTAAAATATTTTAAGGAGCGTTTCAGAGGGAATTCACTATTGAAAATTTTACTGCGTATGTGACTAAGCTATCATTTTTTACATCGAAAATGAACGGAAAGAAAATAATTTCATGAGAAAAATAAATACTGTATATACTATATAGACGTAAGGTGTACATAGGCGTAACATAGACGTAAGGTGTACATAGGCGTAACATAGACGTAAGGTGTACATAGGCGTAACATAGACGTAAGATGTACATAGGCGTAGCTATTGGAAATATTGGGAGGGCTCAAACCTAATATTTCCCTAGGTTACAATGGAGATGGTGACAAATTTTGAGGGGGGGGGGGGGAAGCTTGGGTCCATGGGCAGGATACAAGTTTACCCCCCTATGCACTAGTACTTAGTACTAGAATGAAATACTGTACATGATGAATAACTTAAAAATTTTCGGTAGAACTGTCAGTAGTTTGATCTATGACAGCATTGAAATACCAATATTGTAAACTTATTTTATTTATCTTTTATTCATATATAGGTACTCGGAATGTTGACAGCTGGATTCGGATTACACATACAAATAGATCATATCCGCCCGATTATAAAGTTGGTTAATTCAACGGCTAATCCAGCGGTTATAATGTTGATTCTTGGAAGCGTTTTATTTATGGTAGCTGTTTTAGGATGTATCGGTACCCTAAAAGAAAATCTTTGTTTTCTAAAAGTTGTAAGTATTTTATTATAAAAAACTAATGGAAAAAATATAACATTGCTTATGTGTTTCTTTTTTTTCCATACGTGAAAATCTGTTTTTTTCTTGCTAACTTATTTTGCTAAAACAGAATTTTCTTCTATATTAAATTTTTCTCAATCGAAACGTCCTGTTATATTATTCATGGTTCGAAGAAAATAAATTCTCAATAATTATTTACATTCTTCTTTAGTATTCTGTGGCACTGTTACTTCTTTTGATGGTGCACATTGCCGCTGGAATATTGTCCTTCATAGTGCTTCTTTTCAATACGACAGTAAGGGCTGGAGCTGAGTTGACTTTAAGAAAAAGTCTGGAGTCATATAAAAATGACGACCAACTTTCGGATTTTATTAATCATGTTCAGATTTCGGTAAGTGGGTGAATTATGTTTCGTTTCTAATGCATTTACAGTACATGCATATTTCTGAAGTACCGTAATCCGGGGCTAATTTGCACCTAAAGGGGTAACTTTGCACCAATCCTGGAAAAAAATATTCATTGTTGCCTAGCGGCTATTCAGATGAAAATTTCCAAGCGGTTTTGATTTTTTCCGACCGGAGACATTGTTGGTCAAATAATATAATTGAGTTAATGATGTATCCGCTATTATGGATATCGTTTGTTAACTAATCTATGCTAGTTGATTTCATCTGGAATTTTTGTCAAGAAAAAGTTGAATTTTTTTGTCAAAAACAACTTAATTAGAGAGTAAATACTGTTTTTGTATATGTAGAAACTAATGCCTTTTAAATTATACCTATAATGTTCTAATTAACTGATAGTAATCATTATATGTTTGACAGTAATTTGATTGCAATGTTCTGAGCAAAACTGGGGTTACTTTGCACCACCCAAAAAGTCGTATAAAGCAACCCAATTCGGAAGTAACAAGTATAAAGCAACCCTTCGTTTCAGGTTTAATTCGGCTCAGTATCAATCCTATTACGTTAAAAAAAGAATATTGGTTGTTTCTTGTTTTTTTTTTTTGACAAAATAATACCAAATTTCATTCATATTGGATGCTTTTCTTACATGTTAAAAATGAGTTGAGTTGCACTTTTTGTGAATTTTGATAACTTTTTCCATTCAAGACTGAAAAAAATCCATTTGATGTCAGTTTCCGTAGTACTTTGTGGTAACAAAAAATTGTAAGTGAATCTACAGTGCTCCAAAACATTGCCTAGCTAATAAATAACTAATATATAAGGTGATGCAAAGTAACGCGTTCCTGTAGTCCCCTTGCACAAATATAAAAAGTTCATAAAAATTAAAAAAAAAAGATGATGGCTTTTCATGGCAACAGACCTGTTCTCACATCATCTTAAAATCTATCAACATCCATTTTCAAAAAACATTTTACATATTCGCTATACCTAGCGTGACTTTTTCCTACTAAACTCGCGAAAACGGTGCAAAGTAACTCTGTTACGGTATAACGATTTCAAAAATATGAGCGGAATTTATAGAGATAATTAATTTTTCATACTGAAATTATATTGTTTATAAAATATTTGATATTTGTGGCTCTTATTTGTTGTTTGTATGTTTTTTTCAGATCCGTTGAATTTGTTAAAATTTTACTTGTTCCATTTTTTAAACTAATTTTTCAGATGAAATGCTGTGGTGTTGGACTAAACGGGTATAATGATTGGACAATGAACTCCTATTATAAATGTGAAGACGGCAATACTTTTCCAGAACGATGTAGTGTTCCTGCCTCTTGTTGTAAACCAGAATGGGCATGTTTAACAATGTTTAGCTTATTTTTCAGCATAAAAAACATGAATATTTCTATACGACAGGGAAAAATCTAAGGGACAATCGCCAGTTTATTCGATTTCGAGTATTTAAATAATGAGTAATTAGAAGAACTATGAAATTAAAGATCATTATATGAATGCTCTGCTCATTTTCAGGAAATTCCAGAGTTTTCATAATGCTTCAGAAACATAAATGTTTTTCCATAAATGACGAGTATTTTCCATTAATTTTATGACAATTAGCAAAATTATGATCTGACAAACACGGAAAAGTTCATGATGAGTAAAATTGATTCCCTCTGTATAACTTCTCATACAGCTAAAAAATGAACTGAGTTTATAAATTACATATCATATAAGTTAATATAGTCTAACAACCCCTTTGGCTCGTATGACTGCTGCCAGACGGCAAATCAATGGCGCCATTAGCTGCTGACATGACAGTTTGATAAAATTCAGTGGTTTGTTTCTGAAGCCAATCCGTTGTTACTCTACGTTTATGGGGTGCTGCATTGTCCTTCTTATAAATATGACTACAAAATTCGACTTATAAAACTTGATTGAGGGAAACCGACATCGTAAAAAAAATAGTTGCCAGGAGCTGCATATACCTGCAACCACTGACAGTTAACTTCAGTGGTATAAAGAATCTCAGGTCAGCTTACGTAAAAGCATCCCAAACAGCAGTGGCGTAGCCGGGGGGGGGGGGAGCAGGGAGAGCGATCGCTCCCCCAATCAAAATTTTGTCACCATTGGCGCCTATTTTTATAAATGACTTTTGATCTTCAAAAAAAAATTGATAAAAAAAAATTCAATTTTGCATTTTCTACCTTCATTGACTAAATGAATGAGAAAAAAATCTCCATTTTTATATGTGCGCCTCTTGCAGTTTCACAGTGGCTTGTATATTCATTTGAGAGTAGAAGAAAGAGAAAAAGTGGAGGTTTTCATTGCCGTTTTTGAAAATTACTCTCAAACTCTTCATCTGAAAGCATGTTCAGAGCAGTTCTTTTTCTCGCCTTTATTAAATGACAAATTTTTTCCCGCTTCATGCTGTAACTTTCCCCCCCTCCTATTGGTCGCTCTCAGTAGAAAAGAGGTCCTAGAAATACCTTTCTTTCAAACCGAGCACAATATTCAGGTCTATCGACATCTATGGGCAATTTACTACCTAGTGAGTTGTGCCGGAAGTGTAAGTACCTAACAGTCTGAGTGCGTATCTAGTGTTGTGTCTGATTCCTCAGTGCTGCCATCTATATGCAAGAAGTGGAGTGAAGTCTAATTATTGAATATTTGTTCTGTTTGTAGTCCTGTTGCTCTCTGTGGCGAAACTTTTTAACGGGGAGATCGGCTCGCATTCGCGCCTCGAAGTTGGAAACCACAGAAAATCCACTTCAGCCAACCACCACTGCAGCAACGGTGGAGTTTGAACCCGGGACCTCGCGATGCGAGTCCGTCACTATAACCACTCAACCACCATAGCGGCAGAATTACCTTCCATAAGTGCCTCAGTTCTGAAGATATAACGTTCACCAAATGCTCGTTCTGTTGTGAAGGGTCACCAAGAGCTTTAATTGTTTGGAGGCTTCTAAAGAAATTAGGCACGAGAACCTATTGTGGAGAGACCGTTGAACCTATCAAGTAATGGCTAAGATTCGAGCTCTAAGAAGTATCGCCTTTTCTTTGCGCACTTCAGGTAGAACTTGAGCTCCTAGAAATACCACCTCATATATAGGAGACTTGGTTAAATTTAGTGTGCCTAGAAATGCCACGTTATCTCTAGGTGCCTTGGCAAGAGCAGCAGTGTCAAGACTAGGAAAAGGTAGAAAACTGCTCTGAGCTTTTTAACCCTTAAAAAACCAAAGATAAAACACAAAAGGGGGGGGGGGGGTTCTGTTCTGTATGAGTTTTTCTTAAAGGTGGGTAAAATAAAAAACCTCTTATCTTGGGTTAATAGCGCTCTGAAATGCAGAGAATGAGAGAGGAAATTACAGTCATATCTATATTGTACGACAATATACTGTACTATATTATAAGTTGATGATGCATACTTTTCTGTTGAAATGTGACTCTCAGAAACATTGTCTTTTTTGGTGGTGGTTTCTATTTTCTTTGAATCACTGTTTGTCTCATCATTATGTTCATACATTAGCGTGCTGAATCTGAGAAATTATTCCCTGGAAAAAGTTATGACCGGTGTGTTTGTTAACTCATAACACGTACATCCCCCTTCCAATTAATCCAATAATTCTAAAATGTTTGATACCCGTGCCCCTTTGATTTTGTCATCGTTTATCCGCGGCTCCCTGGAATAGCCTAATGCAAAAAAGAACGACTTCAAAGAACTGAAAGCGCACGCATCAATACACCAACGCGTTGCGACGCCCCTCAAAAAGGTTGGCGATGAGCCACGAACTGTCTCTGAGTATCCGTTGAATATTTCTGAAACAAAATATAAATGCTCTATATATATAATCATCGCTTTTCAAAGCAGAATTCCAGGTGTTATTTGTTTTTTATTTCTATCAACAACACATTGGTAGTCTATGCAGGGCCGTCTTACGAGTATCAAAGGGATTTTTCTGAGGCCCCTAGCTGTTTAGAAATGCCTGTCTAACACACAATTCACTCCCGAAAAATTTAACGGGATCTCATCTTCATGAAGCTCTTTTGCATTTGGGGCACCCGAACTAGGCCTGGATTTGCCCATGAATTATTTTGAAAGTTTCAAAGTAATTGAAGATACATATACTGTTTCGGAAAAACAAAAAGTGCCCGAAATATTGAGTCTACTCTTAAAAGATTATCTATCTAGATCATTTTTTTTTTCTGCAGAGAGTGCTTCCCTTTAAACAATTTCTTCAGAGGAATTCGGTAGACCAGCAAACATAAAAGTTATTTCAATTGATTTTTTTTTCATTTCTTTCACTTTGATTCCGAAGATGGACAGTGGCATTTCAAACATTTAATATGCCTCAGACATACTTGAATACATTATGGACTCATACGACAATTTCCGGGACATACCAATTCGTTTAAAATTCCTAAGCAGTGATTCCCAAACATTTCTGAATTCATGGCGCCCTTTGCTTGTGCGTCTGCAATCTAGAAACATGTGATATCAACTGTGCTATCGTGCGGGCATCATGATGGACTCGTATCGCGATGATCCAGGTTTGAACCCTACCAGCGGCTCAGTGGCGATTGACTGGAGTGAGTTTTTTCGTTTTCCAACTTTGAGGTACGAATGCTAACCGGTCTTTCGTTTAAAAAGTTTCCCGCAGAGAGCAGGCAGATTTTCAACGTGGTATTTGCACAATACGAAACTTCAGGAATCGGACAGTTTTACATGTGATATGGAAAAAAGATAGCAAAACTTCTCGAACACAAACCACGCATAACTATGACATTATAGAAACGTTATGGTCACGCATAATATAAGAAAGAACTTTCTGGCATGCACCAATTTGTTAGAAATTCTATAGAGAAATGTTTTGGAAGTACATGTACGATTGAGCACTAGTAATGTGTATGTGATGTGTATTTTTTGACGTCAGTCGTATTATGTGATATGTGCTTATACGATAAGAATGCAGCATGTGAAAACAATTGGATATAAGTATGAAGATTGTTCCGTACCTCCATATCTTCGATTAATTTTGGGGAGAGAACAGGGCCGCAACTAGATGCTTAGTCACCCGGGGCAAGCGCGCATTTTGACACCTCCTTGTAATTTTGAAGGAGAGGATTCAGAATGAAATTTGAGCCCCCCTCGGGTCCAGCGCCCAGGGCACGAGACCCGCCTGCTTCCCCTAGTTGCGGCCCTGAGAGAGAATATAATTTTTTTCCTTTTTCTTATTTTGTTCTATTATTTTTTGATACTTTAATCTAAATTTTTTTCCAACCACTTTCTTGGGAGATTTGTTTTTGCTGTTTGTATTTGTATAAGTACACAAAACATGAAACATAATTTACATTTTTTAAATTAATTAAAAAGTTAAAATAAATTAATCAATTGAGAAGTACTTAATTTAATTTAAAAACATCAACTGAAAAGAAAAAATAAAATTAATTTGTTTTTTAAATTTAAAAAATTTCGAATTCTTTCTGTGTGCATTGTTTTAAGTTTGCACCTAAAGCAGGAACAAAAAGTGGCACCTTTCCGAATTTTGCTCCCCCACTGACCAAAACCTGGCTACACTACTGCTAAACCGTCTTGCTTTGCACTTGGCATTTAGTGTACACCGCTTGGTGTCATTTACGCTACGACCGTTGTCTTTCAGTAAAATGGACACGATGGTGGTTATATATATATAAAACAAGTTTCTTTGAAACAAATATGAGGTTCCACATAGTTTTCATAGGTCTTTGCATATTTCAGCGAATTTTGCGGTGTTTATCTGTTGATAAAAGCAAACTATGTGGTTGTCTGTTGTCAAATCCTTGTTGTGTCACATAACAACTAATTTATTATTGAGTAGGGGCAGATGAATGCATCCGCCGTAAATTATGATGTGATTTGTTTCAAATTAGCTCGACATCCCATCCTGATGATACGAACCGATCTTGACTGATCTCGATTATCCATCCAGTGTTTGTTTACGACCAGATCTCCACATTAAAAAGTCTCACCACAGAGCAACAAGCCCACAACGATAAAATCTTCAATCATTAAACTTCACTCATAGTTCGTAAACATTGATGACAGATTGCAGCACTATAACAAACATTACACAGACACAAACTCCACGTTAGGTTCGTAACGCGTATACGCACATTCCAACATGTACCAATTCGTTAGAAGTTCTGCAGAGGAATATGGACGAGATGCATGTGTGGTTTAGCAGTAATACAAGCAAGAACGTAAACAAGCTCAACTCTCACAACATAAATACGTTAAGGCCATGCATGTGCATACCCTCGCACAAAACATTCTGACATGTACCGATTCATTAGAAATTTCGTAGAGGAATGTATACGAGGTTCATGTACGGTTAAGTAGTAGCAGTGTTCGTTTACGGCCATATACAGAAAGGTTTCGCGATTGATATGGTGGCTGGATTTTATATACTCTTGAGGCACCGTTACGATTGTTTGAAAATTAAGAATCCCGCCTTCTGGGCGGGAATGATTTGGCCACAGTCAAATTCGTTCACGTTTCTTTCTTTTCTATTTCTATCATGTTTGGACTGAGGTGCTGAACAGGGCTGGTTGCTCTGTATATCACCAATTTGCTGTTAGTTCAGCAGAGCCATAACTACGCAGGGACAACCAAAGTAATGTCCCGGGTTGCCAGATAAGCTAGGTAGACGTAGAAAGATTAACATCGAGACCCTACATGTAAGTCTGGGCCAGGGTCTCTGCATCCCTTGGATTCAGTGTTTTGGATATTAAGAGCTGAAAAGTACGTAATATGTATAATCGAGTCCACTCGGTTTACTTTCTTATGTTGGAAAAAATATGAAGAGAAAAAAAAAAATAATAAAAATATATATATATTTCGATTCTCGTAACTATTCTCCTACGATTTGATAAATTCTCTTAAGCATTAGAATCTTTTTCGATTTAATTAACTCCGATGTTGGATAACATAATGATTTAATTCACTCTATTCATATTTTCTTCATAACGTTTCTTTCCTAGGTTCTTTACGTTATTTATACTGTAGCATGACTTTTTTTTCTGTATGTAAAAGTAATCAAATGTGAAATAAATACTTCCAGGCAGACGAAGCGAATTTGATGTGTGGTCATAGAATAATCAGCGATATTCCAAATGAAGTACGTGATAGTTACTGCATAATTTTTTAGACATAAATGTTTGATAATAAATTTGTTTCAAGTAATAAACATTCACTAACTGACATGTCAAAATGGTAATTCTTCGGCAGGAAGAAGCTTCATTGTTTATATATACAAAAGGATGTATCATCAGAATCGAAGAGCTTTTACACAATGCCGCCTTAGTATTGGGGATAGTATCTTTCGGTGTAGCTGTATCACTCGTGAGTAGTTGTTTGGTGCATAAACATCTAATAAAAATAGGTTACTGTTTACCAGTGCTGAAAATACTTCAAAATAATAGATCGCTTGAATAAATATTAAAATTTGGGGGATTTTTTTTTCTATTTTCTTTGAGTAACGTTCGCCAGTCTATTTTTGCTCACAAATAAAAATTGGATAAATCTGAAATTTTCTAAAGTTATGGAAACAGTGATGTAAAATTTTCCACTTAAATAAATTATGAGATAAATGATATTTAAAGTTTCCATTCGACCTTCCCTTGCAGAGTCGTTATTTTCACACTGACTTTTATCACGATTCCCGTACTGCTAGAAGACATCTATTAGAGACTCTACTCTATATTTTAGTTTACCATATGTCTTCTGGAAATTAAAATTGTCATCAACTTAAAAAATGAAGAAAATAAAAATCACCACGTTTGTTCTTCAATTATTTTCTGTCTCTAGAACTTAAGAACCTTTTATATTGCATATTTGTATTTTTTTCGTTAACCTATAAAGTTGTTTTAAACTTGTGATAGAATTCGTATTTTTAAAAATAGTTAATCAAGATTGGATCAAAAATTATACGTTAATTATATTATACTTGTTTTTTACAGCATAAATCTTTGTCATAATATTCAAGGTTATCATTTTTTATCACCAAAAGGGCTTTTAAAAAGCTCAAGTAAATTTAGAAAAATTCTTTTTGAAAAAATTATTCAATAAATTTAAATTTGTGAATAAAATCTGGAACAATCTGGAAATGTTTCAGAAATGACTTCTTAGCTTTTTCAGCATACTAAAAAGGAACGAAATAAGTCAAAATAACCTAGGTCCACTTGAATAACATAGTAACTAATATAATTCACTTTCACATACGCAACTAGAGTTTTTTTGTAGACATTGGAATCATGCTTAAAACTTTAATGATGGTTTAAATTTCAAAGAATACAACTAATAATTGAAATTCTAAAATTTTAATAATTTTCATTGTTTTCTTTTTTTTAATTTTTCAATCAGCTCTGCGGAATGGTGTTAGCTATTCGCTTGATACATTACCATCGGAGAAACGTGAAGAACTACTATAGGAAGTATCGTCGCAAAAATGGTCATGCTCATGTTGTGCCAGACGACCATATTTATCATTTGACTGAACCAAAAACATCAAATATTTTACGCCCACCCTATTACAAATGATACAATAATACAATACTTTATATGTGTAAATGTTTTGAAACTATATTGATATATGGTTATGACAAGTATTTTATTATATTTGGTTTCATCGTTGTTTTACAAATTGAAACTAATAAAAATATGTTTTCATTTAATTTTTGTTATTGAAAGTCGAGTTATAGAAATCAATATGGACTAATCATTCCAGACATATTTTGAAACTTCAAGATAAATGTGAATTAGAAGTTGTTGATAGTCAAGTCATTTTTTTCTCACCAGATTAAACTTTGATTTACGATAAACTTGAAGCAAGCCGTTTAAAACCATTCAAATTCATAGCTATATCATTAGATGGTATCAAGAATCAGTACGATTCACATCCAACTGGTTTTTATGCCTCGAAGCATAGAAATTTTTGGGTACAAATCACAAGTGACTTAATCATTCTATCAAGTTATGGGTGTGTAATTCATTTAGTTTTTTCGGCAGTCAATCCGAATGTTCAAAAATATTACCCATTGTTCGCTGTATATAAAATCGTGAACATTCTTAACTATGAGCTTGGTGAATTACGTACATATCAATGTATATGCGATGTTCGAGCAAGATTTGAAACATCGCATATACATTGATATGTACGTAATTCACCAAACTCATAGTTAGGAATGTACACGATTTTATATACAGTGAACAATTAAATGGGAACAGTGAATTAAATGGGTAACATTTTTGAGCATTCGGATTGACTGCCGTAAAATCCTTTATCACATTATCATTTTTATCCCTAAAAAGTTAGCGCAGTTAAAAATAGTAAAACGGAATGAAAAATTTGTTAGAGGAAGAAACAAAATGATATATTTGCATATTTTAAAATGTAAAAAAAAAGGTTCCTAGCCCTCATCAGTCAAATAAAGGAAAACGTAACTGAGACAGTAATAGGCGGTCATGTGTTTGTGGCGCAAGCCCTACCCATTAATGCCCGGTTCTGTTATCGAAAAGAAAGAGATAATGAAACAAAAGAAGCAAACTATAGCTTAAGAATATTCAGTGAATTAAATGGGGCTGTTTTTTCACTTTCCTAAGCGGCTTTTGTTGAGGTCACGTTTACCTGGTCTTCGTAGTTTTAACGCACGGAATAGATTAAAATGGAATAACATGCTATCAACTAAAATCAGAACGGTCTTAGCTTGAGGGTATCTGGAAAGAACATGGCCTGTGACACAACAAGGTCACCATTAGCATTCGTGCTGTCATCCACATTGGCTTTCACTTCCACGTGTTCAGACCTGTTTGATGTACCCAGTATTTGATTCCAATAAGATGATAATCGCATGCATTTTTTAGGAAGGTTTCCATCTTGCTGCATTCAATTTCGAGGATAAACAAACAGGTAATCAGATAAAACGTAGTCTTCGAATGACAAATTAATCGGATGGCAATGAAGAAACTGGTAAAAATATCCTTAAATTTATAGAAATATCACCAACTCAAACACTCCTGCATAATCAGTAAAGGTGATTAGTGATTTCAAAGAAGAATTTCCTTGCATAATTATTACGGTATATCGTTTAGTGATAACTGTTTCGACCTTAAAAAAAATTATGATGCAATCTCTTCTCTTGTTTACAAACACAATTTCTCGAACGCACAATATTTCATTCATTCTTGATTATTAACTATTCACTATTCCGTTTAAAAGAAATATTTTATCCATTTTTTTTCTGAGATTTTTATCATTCCAAACAACCCAATAATATTAGATAATGGTATGATAATTGAGTTAATTTCATGTTTAGTCTGAAAAACTAACGAGTTTTAAAAACAAATCCATACGCTGAGAATTTAGCACCCTAGTTATTTTATTTAATACTAGCTGTGAAGTACCAGGCGTTGCTCGGGCTTTACAGTCGACGTGAAACTAAGATGGGTGTCATGATCTCAAAATTGAAACTGTGTAGAAATATTATTTTTTTGTAAAAAAACAATTATAAATTCCTTGATTAGCATGAATGACTTCCACTGATAGTGGGAACGCAACAATGACGACGTGAACTTGAGACGGGTGACGTGTACGCAAGATGGGTGTCGTGAGCGCAACGTTCTAATATAAACTCTCTGGTTGTGGACCCTGTGGGGGTAGGGTTACCACACATCCTCTTTTTTGATGTCATTTCAAACGTCCTCCTACGTTTCGGAAAATTCATCCTTTTTTCGTCCTCCTTTCCCGAATTATTTTTCTTTATTTTTCTTAGAAATTTTTTTTCCCACTTTGAAACATATATCTTCATTACGATGAATGTTTTTGTGGTTTTATCCGTTGACAGAAAAGCTGTCGAAATTCCCCGATTTTTTTTATTTTTTTTGCGGTTCTGTTTTTCGTCGGGAAAAATTATTGTTGTAGCTGGTTTTATCGGTCAGAATAGTGACAAAATCTGTTGTAAAAATTAGGGAAACTGACGTCACTAAGAGTGCTCGCGCAGGCATCCTCCTTTCTCAGTTTTTGAACCTGGTAACTCTAAAGAGCCTCAGTCAAACGAGAGTGGGCTAGGGGACCCTTGGTAAGATAATTAAAGTTAAAGATAATAAAAGTCTTTGTCAGGGTCCGCGGTCGCCTCGGGGAAGCAATAATTTTTATGGCTTTCAATACAAAGGCAGCGGAACGAGCGTCTTCCTTTGTGAATGACCGAACAAGTAGGGATTACTTCAGGCTGGCTGTAGTTTTTGCGGTTTATATGTCCAACAAAGACTTTTATTATCTTTAGACTTTTATTAACTTTAATTATCTTACCAAGGGTCCCCTAGCCCACTCTCGTGGGACTGAGGCTTAAGTAGGGGTGGTTTCTCGAAATCTTACTTATGTAAACAGTCACCTTCCTTTTGAAGGTCAAGTGTGCAAAATTTCATCTGGATCGAAATAAAACTGTAGATTTGTATGAATTACAAACCCACACAAGCAAACATACGGACACACTTCTTTATATACAGGATGCATAGCAAACATGGGGCATGACATTTTACTGGCGAATCGTTTATCTTAGACGTATACATCCAATTAGAAAAAGTTTCCAAACAACGTTTAGTACTCAGATATGTCATGCATGTTTCAAGGGGTTGTATAGTTATTAAAATAAAAAATTAACTTTTTATGTGGTCTCCCTGTTCTCTAACTTCCAATTAATAAGTTGTTGCCCTGTCTCTCCTGATGCCAACAAAAAAAATTCCATGTTTCTAAGTGCAATATTCAGAGATATTCTCGAATTCGAAATACGGGGAATATTTGGAGAAAAGCGTTAATTGCTCGTAAAACTGTTTTTCTGCATTTAACGCTGTTCTTTCCCAAATTTCATCCGTTTTTCGAATTCGAAAAGAGAAAGAGAATATCTCTGAATATTGCACTCAGAAACATGGATATTTTTTTTTGTTGGCATAAGGAGAGAACTATTTTGCTGGAAGTTAGAGAACAGGAAGACCGTATAAAAAGTTAATTTTTTCATTTTAATAACTATACAACCCCTTGAAACACGAATGACATAACTGAATACTACACGTTATTTAGAAGCTTTTTCTAATTGGAAGTATACCTCTAGGATCAACGGTTCGCCAGTAGAATATCACACTTCCTGTTTGATATGGACCTTGTATACATACAGACTAGATGTTACCGCGGAATCGTTCGCGTGGACTTGATAATCTGAAAATTACTCGGCGATGGTTGCCTATATAACATTTGAACTTCTCATGACCTTCTTGGGGAGTTGAATTTTCAGAAATCCCGCCTTAGTATAGGTATCTACATTATAAAGTATAATACTGACCACAAATTTCATATTTACAGCTTCAATGGTTTCGATTCAGCCATGATTGCCCCATATAACCTCTGAACAACCTTATGACCCCCCCCCCCCCATTAGAGGTTGAAATTCGAAAAGTTCTTACTGAGTGAATCTTTAGATCATAAAAAAAAAATGAAACTAATGATTGAATTTCATGTGTGTAGCTTCAGCGGATACGGCCAGCACCTCCTAAAGATAGAAGGCCTCTGCACTGTTTGGCATCAACGACATTCAGACTACCTAGCAAGTTTGCCACATTTTGAAACACGGCATCCGATTTCGTTTCTTCTTATTTTGGCGTAGGATATTCCTGATTGACTCACAAATACCGCATAGTGATTGGATGCGGGACATGGACATCGCAATTCTGAGCCCGATCATTTCTTTTCCTCACAACGATTACACTGGCAGGAGCAGGGAATTTATTTTCCCTGAATATTCTGAGGGAAAATGGACTACTTACTGACGTCACAAGCAGAGTGCGGAGGCCTTCTATCTCTAGGAGGTGCTGATTCGGCACGCGTTATTTCTCTACGTAACCTATGAACCTTCTTAGGGGTCGAATTAAAAAAAAACCCTTCTTAGTCTTTAGAGGTCATACAAGTATTACGTCAGCGTCAGTGGGTGGGGGGGGGGTTGATTTGCTCACTTTTGATGATGCTTACGTAATTAACTACCCGTTATAACAATATGAAATATTCTTAATGGAATCTTACTCGGTGCGTCAAAAACAAGAAAAACATTTCGCTAGTTTGAGGGCACCTGAACTAGCAATCCTCCCTATTGACAAGTTCCCTACAGAGCCAATTTAGTGATCTCTAAATGTTTCGCCGATCCAAGTGATCTGGAAATGTGTCCGGGCCGCTTAAGTGCTCTGGAAATGTGTCCGGACCGCTTAAATGCTCTGGAACTGTGCCATACATCTCTCAAATGATCCGTAAATATGCCAAGGATCACTCAAGTAATTTGTGAATGTGCCTCGAGTAACTTGAGTGATGTATAACCACAATGGGGGCCGCTTAAGTGCTTGAAAACTGTGCTACATGTCACTCGAGGGATCTCTAAATGTGTCACGGATCGTTTAAGTGTTCTGGAACTATGCCGCGTGTCACTTAAGTGATCTGTGAATGGCCACGGGTCGCTTAAATACTCTGTAATTGTGCCACGGGTCACTTAAAAAGTGATCTGTAAATGCGCCGCTTAATTCATTTTTACAAAATCAGGTTTGAAGTGGTGGGCCACATTTGGTCCTCGGCCATGGGTTTAGCATATATGGCTTGGAAGATGGTCACAATGAACTTCTAGAAATTTTGAGTTCTTAGCCTTCAAATAGCATTGAAATCAACAGAAATTGATTATAATAACATATAAGAGGTATTTTGTTACGGAATTTTAATTTTTTTTAAATAAATTTTGCATCAAAAAAAAAAAAATTTTTTTCATCGTGTTTGGGGGGGGGGGGGTGAGTCCCCCTATGCCCCTCCCGCTTACGCCTCCGATCCCACCTATATGCACTAGGAGGTAGAAGGCAGAGCTAACGAAATTTTGCTGACGGGGGGGGGGTCAAAAATGGCTAAAGATTTGCTGACGTAATACTTGAACGCCTCCCTTACGTCATAAAATAAAACTACTGACCCCAAATTTCATAATTATATCTCCAGCGGTTTCGGCTCGGTGTGATTTCTCCACACATGTTCCATTCGAACCCCATTATGACCCTCCTTAGGGGTCGAATTTCGAAAAACCCCTTCTTAGTGAGTCTACGTCATGAAATGAAACTACTGACAAAATTTCATATTTATAGCTTCAGTGGTTTCGGCTCAGCGATGATGAATCAGTCAGTCAGTCTCAGGACATGTTATTTATATGTACGGGGTGATTCAGAAAAGATGGGTAAAACTGTAAGAGGTGGTAGTACACACAAAAACAAAAAATAAATAAAAAAAGTAAAAGTAAAATAATAATTATTATTATTTGTGTGTGTGTGCGCGCGCGCGTTTGCGTACTACCACCTCTTAAAGTTTTTTCCATCTTTTCTGAATAGATTTACAAATAAAAAAAAGGTAAAATTAAGTTAAATTGGTTCTGTCTTTTACCAGCGTTAATTAAGAAATTAATAGTTATACGTCTACTCTATCAAGCTATATTACGCATAATCGCTATTGGGAATGTTGCATGATGTCTAAAAAAAAGTAAATACGTAGTATAAAAATGAGATGCGTGTTCATTTTTATGAGGAGGAACCGTTTTTATTATTATTATTAGCAAATGATGGCCATCAACACGTTGTTTTGACAATGTAGCACATCATATGCAAATATTGCATCGCTATTTTCTTTTCTTTTAGTCTAGTTCTAGTCGGATTAACCTAAAACTGCGAGTAGATGGCGACGAAATAAACTAGAAAAAGAAAATGCATCGAAAAAGTCCTCTTCGAGCATATAGCTACGTGTATATCAACAACAAATACCAATCAAAATTACATTAAAAATAGTAATTCTTTAAGCAGTGTGGCTTAGCACTTTGGGATGCCGTTAAAGTGTCTTGAGTTCAAGCAAATGTTTCACACGATATTGGAAATTGGAGTCCCTGATCTAACTTTATGCTTGCCTAAAATTTTGAATTTTACAGCTGGCATATGATTAACCCAACTGTTCAAAAAATGTCTTTTGTTACTTCATATAGGTTTTTGGACCTCGGATCTGAATTTGGCGAGTTTTGATGAGGATCTACCCAGGGGTTTCGGAAGTGTTTCAGGCCTGTGGATAGGTCTACTCGTGTTGAGTTTTATGAAGGAGATTTTGATTTCTGAATTAATTCTGGGGCTTCTCGGGCCCGTGCTACACATTATACTTATACAACATCCCCGGCTCCGATGCCACCGATTTACCGCAAAGGAGCATTCACTGACATTAATAACTGGCTATGTTACCGAAAATATGTTGCGGGAAATGTCAAGAAACGTAATATACTGTAATAGGTATCGACTTTGCCGTTGCGCAATATTTCATTCTTAAATCGTTAGTTTAGAGAAAACTTCCGAAAAATTGTTTCACAAATGTTGCCATCCTAGAAACCAGCAGCTTAGAATATTTCATATCTTCAAAAAGGGGTGGTTGATGACGTAAGCAACCTTCAAATCCCCCTCCCCGTTGTTGGAGTCGCCAGAAGTGTTGTTGCAAGGCTGTGGAATCGATTCCAAGAAACAGGAAATGTTAGACGTCGACCAGGGCAAGGTCGGCCACGCGCCACTACAGCAACTGATGATCGGTATATACGGTTAACAGCCCGTCGAAATAGAACAGAGAATGCTACGCAGCTGCAAAGACGGTTGCTCTTGGCAACAGGACGAAGGGTGTCCAGCCAAACAGTACGTAATCGGCTTCATGAGGGAGGGCTCTATGCACGTAGGCCAATGGTCTGCATTCCGTTGACCCCACGCCACCGTGCGGCCCGAAGAAGATGGGCTGCTGAACATCGAGATTGGGAGCAACATGATTGGAGCCAAGTGCTGTTTACAGACGAGTCCCGATTTAGTCTGGAGTGTGACACCCGACGTGTTCTGGTATGGAGGGACAGGGGCACTCGAAATAACCCCGCATTCGTTCGTGAAAGGTCACAATACAGACGAGCTGGTTGGATGGTATGGGGTGGAATCGGCATAGGCGGACGTACGGACCTGCATATCATTCGGAATGGCACTTTGACGGCCCGAAGGTATGCAGACGAGATACTGCGACCTCATGTCATCCCTTACGCTGGAGCCATTGGAGATTCCTTTGTTTTCCAGGATGATAATGCCCGACCGCATAGAGTTCGTCTGGTGGAGAACATGCTTGAAGCTGAAACAATACAGCGTATGGAATGGCCAGCGTGCTCTCATGACCTGAATCATGACGACGCATTGCTGTGCGACCAAGGTCGCCTGTTACTGTCCGAGACTAAATCATCTTTTTTCCATATTTTCAAAGAATTAAAGCTTAATTCCAAATTTTTTTACGTCTTTTTTCTGTATTGCGCATTGATACGCGTGTACTATCCATTGTATGCCAATACGTGGCTGTCTCGCACGGTTTTCTTCACTTTTTTGCTTGCTCCCCTAATTGTTTTGAGCAGTGTATTTTAATCTAAATTCTAAATTTTTTCCCAACAACCTTTTACGGCGATTTCTCAGATGTTTTTGGTGTTTGCATTTGTACACAAAACATAAAATGGATTTTACATAAAAAAAAATTTAAATAAATTAATCAATTGTAACATAATTAATTTAATTTGAAAAATAACATTAACTGAAAACAAAATAAGTTTAATTTGAGTTTTTATATTGAAAAGTTTCAAGTTCTTTCTACTAATGCATAATTTTAAGTTTGAGCCTAAAGAAGGAACAAAAACTGACGCCCTTTCCGAATTTCGTTCCCCCACTGACCCGAACCTGGCTACGCCACTACTGTCAGCAATGTCTAGTCCAGAGAGGCTGGTCAAAGCATTGCGCATATAAATAAAAATTAGTCAGCACGTGTAGCTTAAGGTTACACTTCCTACTTCAGCGTCGAGACGGCCGCTCGTGACGTCATTGACAGCTCTAAACTAGAAGTATAAAGACTCGATTTCTTCTACGTTACTGAGACCTTCCATTCATTTTCGAACAAACCACTTTTTTAAAAAGGCGTAAAACAGTCACTGAGGCCATTTGAATAGGTTGTCTCGATTCTCATAAGCCGCATCGTTCTCTCTCACGATAGTTAAAAAAAAGATTACGTTTTTCAAGGATAGATCATTGTAATTATTACGCTTTCATGATGACGGAAGTTATATTTGATAGACATGGTTGATTTTTATTCAGCTGAAATGATTTCCTTAAGAAGTTATGAAATAATTTGGGGACTTGTGCGTATATTAATGGTATTCACTATTACTTTTATCATATGAAAGGTGTGATAAATGCTATTTATTTTGTTTCATTCAAAATTTATGGTATTTAAATATACGGTATTTTTACACCGAATGTTTCAGCGTTTAGTTTGAAGTAATCACCGAAAAAAACAAATAAATTGCATTACAGTCACTCTAAAAAAGAAGCAGTAATTAAAAACAAACGATAATTTACGAAGGATATTTAACAGGTTAACACGAGAGGATAAATCAACTAAAAATATGTCATAAAAATATATGAATAAGAGCAATTGAGAGGTTTTCAAAAGATGTTAAAGAATGCAGTCAAATCCGAGTACTGTGAAGCCTTAATATAACGATACTCTGTGGACCAAGAAAAAATGTCGTTATAGAGGAATTATCGTTATATCGATAGGCGACATTGTAATCACGTGCCACCGAACTCATGCCGTTATTTTTCTAAATCTGCGCTATTAATACCATCAGAAAATGCACTTCAAAGTATTTATTCGCCGTGAAAAAATATAATTTCGATTAGTGGTGAGAGATAAGTATTTTTTCTTCGGCCCTAAATATACTGAGAAATTGAATTTTCTGGAATTTTTTTTCCGAAACTGATATTTGGAAAGAAAAGCGATTTGCCTCCTTCGGGAATCGAACACGGGTACCCTTGCATACCGGGTAAAGTGCGATAACCAATGCACCAGAGACACACTTTTCAATTCCTTTTCACACGCATTAGTAGCGTGAAGCGCTGAGTGGAGTCGGCAGCCTCCCTTAATTACAGCAATTTTCGTCCCAGTTGGCGTTTTGTATGCAGAGATGGTATTTTTTCGGCCTGAAATATACTGAGAAATTGAATTTTCTGGATGTTTTTTCTTTTCTTTCCAAAAATCAGTGTTTCGGCGTTAACATCCAGAAAATTCTATTTCTCAGTATTGATTAGTAGGTTAGGAGCCATTCAAGTATTACGTCAGCATCGATGGGGTGGTGGAGCGGGGTTTCGGATTTGCTGACTTAATGACAAGGAAGAAAGAAGGGAATTTGAATATGTGTGATATTTACGTTATCAACCCCCTTCATATAAATATGAAATATTCTTAATGGCATCTTTTCTGGGGTTACGGTCACGGGAATTTTTTCCACGACTGGAAAAAAAACAAAAAACCGCCGATAGGTGGCGCTGACGTACACAATTAAAAAAAAAGTTAAGCAAATAACAAACAGAATGCCTCCAAATCGTTTATTACAACAGTACGTGTTCCACATGACCACCATCACAGGGGATAACACATTGCAGGCGAGTCACAAATCCAGCAACGGCAGAGTGCAGCAGGTCCGGATGTATACATGACACCTCTCGACGGATCGCATCGCATCTTTCAGTTCCGACAGATTGGATGGACCGGATTGATACACCCGGGATTTCAAATATCCCCATAACCAGAAGTCTGCCGATGTCAAATCTGGAGACCGAAGAAGCTATGGGAACCTGCAACGCCTGCTAATGATTTTGTCTTTCCCGAAAGTGTATCAGGAAGTAGAAATGTGACTAGTTGCTCCATCTTGCATAAATGTGACGGTAGAAAGCGCATCTCTTTCACGCAAACATGGTGCGACCTACGTCGCCCAGATGCGACAGTTATGGGTATTAACGTCGCCATGAAGCGAAAAATGAGCTTCATCTATCCACAAGATGTTAAAACCGAGGTTGGAATCTGTTCGATTATGGAGAAAGCCCATCTCGCAAATGCTTCCCTTTGTACAGTATCCGCTGGTAATGACACGACTGCAATTTGTATGGGTACAGATCAAGGATTCCATGAAGAATATTGCGTACCGAGTAAGCCCAAGCGTCTAGCAGCTTCACGAGCACTGCTGGTCCCTGCAGCTGATTCGGACGCTAACGCTTCCATTTCGGCTGTAACACGCGGCGAGCGTGCCTTCCTTAAACATGGTCGACCGGATCTCACGATCCTTCAGTTTCCTCAAACCGCTGAACAAGGTTTATGAGGCCAGTCGCTGTTAAAGGCCCTTTTCCAGTCCACTCATTCTTCTGAATTCGGAATATACGCAAGGCAATGGTCGCCGATTCCTGGTTCCCGTAAAAAATTTCACCAACAAAGCTTTATCCTTCGCACTCAGCATCCTTGTTCACATACACGGTTTACAACAGTGAACTGATTGTGGATTAGGAGTGTGCAAGTTCCTATAACCGTCTCATTTGCATATTTCCAACGAAGTCGCTTGTACCAGTGCCATCTATTGGCTTTTTTAGTTACTTTTTCCTGCTTTAAAAAAAAATTCCCGTGACCTAGCGATCAGAATCACTGACCACGACGTTTGAAGTGAACAGACGCACTTCTTCCACTGAGCAACCGAGCGTTAAGATTTGGTATTCAACCCAAGTGGGAAACTCGGTCAGCGAGACTAGTGGTTAAATTTTTCCTATGAAGACGGCACCCATTGGTGTTGAAATGCATTAGGACTTTTATTATTTTTTGTGTATTTGCCTTATTCGCTGGTGTCTTCTCAATATTCTTGGGCAAAGTTGATCAACTCTTCTATAGTGATACTAACCCTGCAAACCGTTTTTTATTTCGGTTATTTTTCCTGTTTTTATGAATTTTTAAAGTTTCTGCGTACTTTTTGCTCACCTGTATTATATAACTACTAGCTTGCACATGCAGGGTAGCTTTGTGTTTCCTGCACCTAACCACGCGACAAGTGGGTATTTTACAAGTGGAAAGAAATTTCTTGTTATTCCAATGTCCACTCCTTGAGTGGATCACTTGAATGCTCAAAAAAATCTGCCGAAACGACATAATCGCTTTTACAATGTGTTGTTGAAAGCGATTAAAGATTTATCAAAGGTGTCAATAATATCTTTCAAAGGAAAGCCTCATTTTGCATTTTTCTCATACATATATTAATTTTTATTCAATTAACTGTTTCACTATCACACTCTTCGCTTGAAGTTTTGTTTCTAAAGGAGTACATTCCTTGCCTTTTAGTGGCTAGAAATGCATCATTCATGTACAGGGTGATTATAATTAAAGTTCGTTTTTGAAAAGGTTGTAAAAAAGAACCATTGGTCAGAATGACCTGATATTTCACCTGAATATGCATGAAGCAATGGGATTTTGTCTGGCAAAAGAAACAAAAATAGCTCAGAAATTGGCCGATAGATGGTGCTGTACTCGTCATAAGATGCAAATTAAAAGACATGATATGCGCACTGCAATTGTGATAAAAGGCGGGAACATTCAGTTCCTATTATTCTCTGCGTCCGAGAAGGTTGTCCTGACGTTGTTATTGAAGGATCGGGCTCTGCTTTTGAAACTTTTTTACAAGAACGGTGACTGTATGTGGAATCTGCATTAAAGAAATTCCGGACATTAAATGCTGTTAGAAGCGGCTCTGGTCTAATGTCAGCAAACGGTCTAAAGAAGATGATTGCTAAATTCGAAGAGACGGGTTCGTTTGACGTGCAATGTGGCAGAGGGAGGAAAGCAATTTCTTCGACGTCAGTGGAGCAAGTGGCTACAGCATTGCAGGAAGCGTCAAGCAGTGCTTCGGGAACGTGCAGTGCTCGGCAAATTGGCCGAACTTTAGACATGCCTGTCAGCACGGTTCGTAAAATTTTAAGAAACATCCTGCAATGCTATCCATACAAAATTACGCATGTTCAAGAGTTGTTTCCTGCTGACCTGCCAATACGAGAACATTTCGCCCTGCAATTTCTTGCTCGGATGGAAGTGGACCATGCATGGCCATGGAACATTTTGTGGACAGCCGAAGCCCATTTCCATCTCCAAGGTTCAGTCAATACACAAAATTGTAAGATATGGGCAAGAGAATCCATTCCAAATGCAACCATTGCCTCTTCATTCTCCCAAATGTCACTGTTTGGTGCGGGTTTACGGCAGCGTTTATCGTTGGCCCTTTCTTTTTCGAGGAGATAGGTCCTGTAACCTGTACCGTCAATGGGACATGGTATGAATCTCTTTTGCGCAACCAGCTCAGTTCAGCACTGCAACAGCGCGGATAGCACAATTTTCATGCACGATGGCGCTCCTCAGCATATTGCAACAACAGTGAATCAACTGTTGAATCTCCATTTTGGCAAGGACAGAGTTATCAGTCGTAATTTTCCAACAGTTTGGCTGCCACGATCAACTGACCTGAACCCTTGTGACTTCTGGCTGTGGGGTCATCTAAAAATGTTTATAGTAGTCCGATTGCGAACTTATCTGAGTTGAAAACCACATTACGCAACGCATTCACATCACCACCCCGATACACTTCGATCTGTTGTGGAACAGTTGTGCGCTTTCGCCCCATAAGAGAAAACAGTGGATAGCACATTGACTTTTTCTTGAGTAGCAGCTAATTTACCACATCCTTTTCCTGATGGTTTGCTTTTCTACGATTTTTCTTACGGTCACGTCTTTAAATTTGCATATTATGACGAGTACAGCGCCATCTATCGGTCAATTTTTGAACTATCCCTTTGCAAGCAAAAAAAAAAAAAAAACCCCGCACACACACAAACAACTAATTTGATGAGAACTAGTTTTGTAAATATTTAATAACATTTTTTGTACGATTTATGCGTGTGTGTCGTGAGTTTTTATGACTTTTTAACCAATTTATTTCAAGTAGTTGTAAATTATTTAAAATTTGTGTGAAAAAAGTGTTCATGGGAACGACCATCTTGCACAAAAACAGATGACAACCTTATAAAAAAAATTTGCTTATTCAATTAAAAGAGAATCAAACTCTGATAGAGAATATTTTTAACTTTTAAACGTTGGTGGTTTTTTTTGTTATCTAAGCTTCGATTCTCAAAAACAGATTATGACAAGAGTATTTTTTACGAAAAAATGTTCTATTGAGAGGGCCAGTATTACACGATATAAAAGTTTTATAAAAATTCTTTTGTATTCCATTGGCTCATTGGTTGCTTTTTCAAGTATTATGAAAGATCGTTTATCAAACTTTCATAGTGTAATCTTGGCCTAAGGAGTAGAAGTTTCAAAAAAGAAAATCATATTATCATATATCAAATTGAACTTCTGCCTATTTAACCACAGAATTAAAACAATAAATAAGAAATTAATCAAGCAAAATAAGGTTACTTTACAAATTGCGATTAGAAAAATCTTCTCTGTAAAAGGTAGACATATAAACTTATTGCATTTCCCTTTCTACCACCTAACCATACATAAGCTTCGTTTACATGTGCGATAAAATATCCCGGGAAGTTACCCGTAACAGGGATTTTCGATACAACCCGTTTACATGGCGTTTAGTTTATGCCGGTATTCCCCTTATCTTTCCGGAAGTCGTCACTGGTTACGTGGGTTGAACGGAAGTGTTGTTCAAGATGGCTGACGAAGGAGTTTACAGTAGTTTTTGCGGCACAAAGGATTATGGGAGAGGAGGTCGGAGTCACCCACCATTATTCCGCAACAAAGATGGGATTCTTTTGACGGATCTTCGTCCATCTTTTTTTCCCCCATGAGAAAAAAAAGTTGCCATGCAGGTAATGATTACCAGAGATCCCCAATCTTGCACATGTGTACAGGGCTATACAGCACTTACAATATCCAGCATTACAAGAAAGACGTTACTAAGTGCCGAGATACTACGCTCCTGTTATTCAACTCGTCACGTGGGGTGTGCGAGCTTCAAAAAAGAGGGGACCAGACAATAGTATAAGTAGTCTATGTAATCTTATATCTATGGTATAGACCTCTCAGATCAGCCCCCCCCCCCCCACGTCCTGGCTCACTTATAGGGAGGAAGGAGGTCGGCTAAACTGTCTTATGCCCACTCCCGTACATAAGCGGATACATGCTCTTTGAACGGGGGGGGGGATGAGGTTCACCGAAGGTGTGCAGTTGTAGGGGGAATTGTCTACTTTCACCTTAGTGCCTATGCTAACGATACAATTTTTCGCGAATGGCGGATCACTATTAACTGATTGACATCTCTGGAATTTAGAGAAACCATGATGAAGACGACTAGAGCTCAATACTCTGTAATTCGCAACAACTAGCAACGGCAATCTATAGCACTCCTTTAATTAATGCTCATCTTAAACCAGTAATTAATAAATTTAAAACACAAGCTAAAAATATAATGTTTTCAACACTGTGAAAAATAATCCGTGATACATAGCTAAATTCACTACAGCAGTGTCAAATGGTGGCGGTCAGATTCCCTATGTATATTCTCGAAGAGCAATCCAATCAGAAGGGCACTCAGGATCAACCTTTGGAGGGGGCCACAAAAGGCTTAGGGGGTAGGTCGAAATGAATTTCTCAAAGAGAAATTTTTAGTTCGTTCTTAGCCTTGAAATAGCATTGAAATTAACAGAAATTGATTACAATAACAGATAAATAAAATATCGGAAGAAAATACCTTTATTTTTTAAAATTTTTTTTGCATCAAAAATAATTTGATCCTCTGGGGGACATAGGGAACTCATGCGCCCCCAATGAGTACGTCTCTGATCTCAACATGCGTTAGGAGGAGGGGACAGAGCTGATGAAATTTTGCTGACAGTGGGGAGGGCGGCTCAAAAATGACTAAAACTCTGTTGATGTAATACTACTTGAATGACCCCTTAATAAAAATTACTAAGATGCATTGTCCCTGTAAAGACTTATGCACTTATGTGTCGTACACAGAAATTATAAACACGAAAAACTTCAACAATACTTTCGGTGATCATGTGGTGTAAAACACCGACGCCCTCGGAAGAATGAAAACAAGAGAAAAAGTTAAAATTGAATTCAAGACGATTTTAGTGAAATAAAAAAAATTTATAGTTTTTCATCAAAGTGGTTTCAAAAATCTCTTTTAAAAAAATATCGTTGTAGAGGGATTTATCGTATTAGAGGATATCGTTGTATCCGGAGGGGAGTTTAACATTGGACTACCGGCAATTCCAAACAATAGTTCAAAAAAATATCGTTGTGGAGAGATTTATCGCTATATCGAGTATCGTTGTAGCGAGGTTTTACTGTATAACGAATCCTTATACGTATATTGAACTTTTGGGTCTGAATAATTTCATTTCACATATTTATTATGGATTAAGAGATTCAATTAAAATAGCATACGGCGGATAGCCCTATAGTGAGTTTGTGGAAGGCATGTAACTATAAACTAGCAGAAGTTTTCTATTGAACGCATCAATCTCTGAAACTGAATGGTTCTAAATAAAGTTTCACTTTGGAAGATATTTATTTTCAGTGTGCTATTATATATAAATGGGGCAAGTAATTGTGATTCCTTTCCATGCAAGACTAACAGGAAATGAGGTTTCTTGAAAATGACAGCACTTTATTCAAAAAAAAGTAAGTAAATAATCGTTCTATTTAACCCACGTGCTTTCAAACGAACTGGTTAGTAGAAAGTAGCACGAAAAATAAGATATTTGCATCGAAATTGTCAATTTTTCAAAACAGTGCCAAGAAAAAATTATACGACAGATGATGCGTTTCCTGCATCGTTTTTTTTAAATTATTCCAGTCCAAGTGACAGTCAAGACGAAAATATATCGAGCACAAATTGGTGATTTTTCAGAAAGAAAAAACATTTTATTAACGTCGTTTTCGGCACCACCTTTTTCGTTATAATAAATGAACCGTGATTTATTTGTCAATTCCATAATTACGTATAAAATTATTCTAATGTCCATGTTTAAATTATATTTCATTGCATAGGCATGGTTTCAACTCTCACATTATAATTATATTCTGTTCGAAGAATTCTGGTTCCATATTTTAACCAAAGTGGAGCTGTCAGCAATTTCGAATCCATATATTTGACAAGAATGCTAACCGAATTCTGAGCTGAGCTAGAATGATGCATGCTACAGTACAGCATCGTTTTCCGTTTTCCTTTAGTTCGTTGTTCAAACTCAAAAAGAAATTATGCTAAAATTTTCTGATTATAAGATGACCACATTAGCAACGTAATTTTTACCGTGAAATTTATTTAAAAGTAATGTATACAATTTTTTTTTGTTAGAGGTGTCGACATGAAGAAAACATCGAGGGCGCTGAAAGTTGCCAGTCGTCCCGTATATACGAGACTCAAGCCCGTATGAAGGAGGAGCACGTTTTTTTATTGTATATTCATTGATTATTGGTGGGAGGGCTCAGGCTCCCCACAAAATTTATTGGAGGGACTGAAATAGCCTCAACCCTGAGGTTCCAGCACCTATGGATAGTTGTATATTTGTGTATAAAATTTGTGGAAAATGCATTTAGTGTTTTTGCTCTAAAATTTCAATTCACCGCAATCGTTGTGAATAATCTCGTAAGCGGTTTCAGACTTGAGCAAATGCGAAGGGTGCAACCGCACCAGGCAGCAAAATATTAAGGTCCGTAGCATGGGATCAAGATACATTGACTATGTACTTCAATTTTACTGTAACTGCTTCACAAAACCCTAGCTTGAAATTATATGAATTTAATAGCTGTTACCCGCGGCTTCTCTACGTACGGATTTCGTAATCTGAAAATTCCTCCTTATGACCAATTTAGACGTAAAATTTTGAAAAATCCCTAGCTTCAGCGATTCCGGCTCTACGATGATTTTCCCATATAACCTTTGATATATAGTTTGACTCCTGGGAGAGATGATAATCCACCATTTGAATTCGTGCCTAGCCAGGATTCCAGAGATTGATCTGATTTATTAAAGTTTCATTCATAATAAAAAAAATAGGAAGTATCTCACTCTTGGATGAGGGGGCCCTGGATAGGCCGGGGGGGGGGGGGCACGAGAAAAAAATGTGATCCATGGGGGGCCTGAAAAAGGTTAAGAAACACTGTTCTACAAGATGTGTTTTTGTCTTTTTTGGAAATAATGGGGCGATAATAGAAGTTAGAATATAATTCTCTCTCAGCCGGGGTTAAAGTGTAACAAATCATTCTCCAATGCCTTGTAGTGTGCTCACGTGCCTGTGTTGAGGCGTTTATCTATTGTCTAAACATCGATACCACTGATAATTAGAGATGCTTATCATAAAGGACATTCTTTTCTGTTCAGTAAACGATAAGTATCAAATGGGAAAAAAATAACTTTAACTGGAATGGATGCATTATATATAGAAGTTACGAAAATTTAATGTTAAAAAGTAAATATTAAACGATATTAATATGACAATTGATAAATAAAATTAAACAGGAATTCATTGTTAATCACTACGCAGAACAATTATATAAATTGGCTATAATATGCGAAGGTTTTTACATTAAAAAAAAATTAACAAAAATGGGATGGGACGATCATACACGCAACACTTGATGTGTTTTTGACTCAAGCATCTATAAACTATATCGAGTACTACAGATACTTATCACAAAGGGCATTCTTTTCTGTTCTGTAAGAAATAGATTACTATCAAATGAGAGAAAAAAAAAACAGTGAATAAGTAAAGACTTCATAAATCTTTCTCGAAACCTGAGAAAAACGCAGAAATTTTGAGGGAATAGAAATCTAGAGATATGCAGTAGAGAAAAATAAATAGACACGTTTTCTAGAAAAACACAAAAAACGGCACATGCCGATATTATAAGAGCCACATGTTACGTGTTTGGGGTGGGGTTTTTTGCCTCTTTCTTCTTTGTTTCAGATTTGACTTCCCCAACAAATCGTTGTCTCGATTTTTCTTTTTCCCGCCATTACTACCGTTGAAACATGATCACCAACAACCAATGACTTCCGAAGATCGCTGTGACGTCACAAGGTAACTGACGTATTCAGGTTGGTATAAATGAGTAGTTTCGTCTTCTCAGCGAAAAGCGCGAGATTTTGAAAAACTGTTTTAGGTGAATTGCGCTCACTCTTCTTGGAAATGTCATCCCAGGTCATTTATCCGTACGAAAATGGTCATCCCGACGTTCGGGAAACGGACGATTCACTTTTTTCAACCGTAACACCAGCTCCCCCAGTAGAAATATTTGCTTTGCATAAAGCTCATGCCGAAGACAACTTTCCATGGAAAGTGGATTTGACTATTGGAGGTAAAAAAATTACTATATATATGTGCATATATATATTTTTTTTCAAATCTTCTATTGAAAGGACTAAAAAAAATTTCGAGGTGATACTTTTTCCCTCGTAACTGATTGAGCAAGTAAAAATCATCATTTAAAGCAAAAATCATCATTCATTTTATTAACAGTCATTTTAGCATTAATCTCAAAAGTTATATCTTTCACACATTTTAATTTCCTAAATCAGATTTATTCAAAATATCCAAACCATCCCTTTGGTATTACGAACGTTAAAAAAAAATCCCCCCGTAAAAATTTATAAACTTCCTTGGTACGAATATTTACGTAATAACCGCTAATATTTATAAATTCTTAAAAACCTTGCCATATTAAATCCATAAAATTACGTACTCGACTCTAATTCAGTTCATTTATATTTTCACAATATTCTTTTCCTTTCGATGGTTCCTTCCGTAGTAAAGAATAACATAATTACGATAGTATTATACGCGCACAGTTGAGTTCGTGAATAATTCTGACTCGTACTTGAAAATTGAAAATTATTTCTTTAATGCTCATTTCCTATTCATCTCCTTCGGCTTGTAATCATTTGATCTAAGACAGTCCTGGTTTCTTTTTAAAACGATTGTTCAGCCATATTTCATAGCAAAAATTGCAAATAATTTTCATGTTTTTTACTAGTTTATAGAATATATTCTCGCGCAACTCGGTTTTCAATATTAAAAATATAAAATTTGTATAATTATAAGAAACAGTGAAAAATGTGAGCAAAACTCATTAGTCATACTTCTCACGGAGGAACCGGTCGTTGTCCGATCGCCATTGTTATTCAAGTCACACTTTCGTATTTCGTTTTCTTCAGCTACGTAATCAAGTATGACTTCATCTGATATAATGTTCCTTTGCCCTTTGCTTTTCTCTCTCTCTCTCTTTTCAATTGTATTTATTTTAATGATATATTCATATATCCTCACTTGCATTTACTTAATGTTTTCCTTGCTATTCAAAACCATTTACTTCCAATTTCAAAATCTTTCTGCGTAACAAACGTTTTTATAATATGTGTTACAGTAATGCGTAATTAGGGCGCGGTAGCCCAGGTCAATAAGATACTCGCCTAAAGTACCAAAGGATGTGTAGAGATGTCGTGAGTTCGATACCCGGTTCATACTTGTCAGAAACTTTCCTGACACGAAGAAACAACAGAAAAACGGTGACATGACCACAGAAAAAGATTGCTACCGCAGGTAGTCCCACATCAAGGGGTTAGCGCACCAACCACTCAATGAGTATAAAAAAATAAGGCTGCCGTTCGGATTCAGAAATAAATTGTAGGTCTCGGTCTAATTAGCCCTCGTGTGCAGAAAATGACCGTGGTGCGACAAAAATGATCAAAATGATGATTAATGCATAATAAAATGTTTCCTATTCATTATACTGTTCGCTTCGTAATTAGTAAGAAACCCTTAAGCAGTATTTGATTTCTTTATTTAATGTGTGTATCATTATGTTAAAGAGTCCGGTGCCATTACAAGAGTGAAGCTTGAATTAATTAATGGAACTATATGTTGCTAATAGATGGTATAAGAAATCCTCACCATTCATCAATAAATTAAATTTTCTACGAGTGAATTTTTTTCCTTTCATTCTGCTTTTAGTTCACTACCGTAATCGTAAAACATAATTCAGAGTTGTTCTTAGCTGTATTAAATTTACTGGTAGAATATTGTTTCGAAATATGATCGAAGATAAATCAAAATATTTTTACTAAAATTGACAGAAAAAAATGCACTGAACCAACGAAACAAATGTAAATTTAAAAAAATATTATATTTTTAAATCACCAGTGAAAAATAAGTAACATCTTTTTCTCATTATGTTAGGCCGGGATCACACTCGGTTTCATAAAAGTTCTATAAAACTTGAAAATGCAACCAATAAGCGCATGTTACATTCGAGCCAATGTAAAAAATTATTGATTGTTTCTTTCAAGTTTTGTAAAAGACCTTTTATCAAATTTTTATAGTGTAATCCCGCCTTTATAGTTTTTCGAGATATGAATTACACCAGTCCTTTACAAACAATTGCCATCAGATGAATTTTACATCATGTGTTTCGGCGAAGTACACTATTCTAGTTAAGAACAGGATTACGAAATACTGTCCCCGTTATTTTACTGGTTCCAATTTCAGAGAAAATGGGAAAAATGGCACACGTGACAGCACCCTCAGTATAAATTTCTGATTTGTAAATCGTGTTTTGTATTTTAAATGAGTATATTTGGCCGAAACGAGAGACAAACAAGTGCAAGTAATAAAACAGCCTCGAGCTAAAGGTGGCTGTGAAAAACGACTTTGCCGTTGACCCAATAAGCTTGCATAAATCTACTTTTTTGTATTAAAAAAATTGCTATCAATCGTCCATATCAAATATGGAACATTGAGAGAAAGGGGGAAAAGGGCGGATATGTGGAGAGGTCAAACAACTTAGCCGAATGTTCTCTCAACTTTTTTTTTTTTTATTAGTAGTTCGATCAGGCATTCATGAAAATATGAAAGGCCTGTAAAAATCTGATTGTACCGCCTATTGACCGCAAGTGTCTGCCGACACAGTCATTTTTCTGACACAAATTTTAAAATATGCAATTAAATAATTACTTTGGGATATGTACTAGAAAAATGATCATATAAAAAAGGACCGCATGGGCTATATTTATGTGTAACTAATCATCTTTAGCTGTTGTAAAATAAAAGAATCAATCAGATTGGATTTTTAGAAAAATTTAAAACAATAAGATAAAAAGACTAAAGAAAAATTTCTTAACACATTACAAAGATATACATCAATTTCAAAGCCATATTCACCAACTGCCAGCAAGGCTGGAACTAGATATTTAGTCAGTCGGGGCAAGCACGCATCTAGACATCCCCCTTGCAATATTAAAAGGAACGCGTTTTTGGCATAAACCGAGAAACTATCCATACTTAGATAAGGTCGGGATTACACTATAAAAGTTTGATAACAGATCTTTTGCTAAACTTGGAAAAAATAATTTATAAGAGCATCGGTTACATTCGCTTAAACGTAATCGATGCGTTTATTGGTTTTATTTTTGAAGTTTTATAAAAGAACTTTTATCAAACTTTTATAGTATTTAAATGCAGCCAATAAGCGCATCTGTTACATTCGAAATTGTAAAAGATCTTTTATCAAACTTTTATAGTGTAATCCTGGCTTTATAGTCTTTCGAGATATGAAATACACCAGTCCTTACAAACAATTGCCTTAGATGAATTTTACATTATGTGTTTGTTTTTATTCGAGTTGAGAACAGGATTACGAAATATAGTCTTTGCTATTTTACGGGTTCCAATTTCAGAGAAAATGGGGAAAAAATAGCAAATTTTACAGTAATCCCGGCCTAAGACAACCATAATCTTTTTTATGGGCAGTGTATTATTATTTATTTAAAAAAATACAAACTACACGCTTAAGCCCAGTTACAGTTTGCAAAAAATGAGCATAAGATAAAACAAAAAACATGTATATATAAAATAAAAATAAAATTAAAAAAATTTAAAAATATATACATCACATCATTATTATTGCATCCAAGAAATCGGTGCAATGGAGGAACATAAAAAAGATCACGGCTTCCAAGATTGGTTCCAGGGCAATAAAAAAAGTAATGAGGTTAAGAATATCTCAGGTGCATTAATATATTCTCAGGTGCAAAGTGAAGAATTTTTACAAAAAAATCTGGTAAGGGTCCTGAAATACCGAAAGTGTATTATAATTAGTGTATAAGTGTATTATAATTAGTGTATAAGTGTATTATAATTAGTGTATAAGTGTATTATAATTAGTGTATAAGTGTATTATAATTAGTGTATAAGTGTATTATAATTAGTGTATAAGTGTATTATAATTAGTGTATAAGTGTATTATAATTAGTGTATAAGTGTATTATAATTAGTGTATAAGTGTATTATTGTAGTAATAAGTATTATTGTAGTAATAAGTGTATTATTATTTTCGAGATATATTCTTTTGTATTGGGTTACTGTATTTTAGTTATTTGCTGTATTTTTATGGGCATCTTTTTTTTTTCAGCCACTTCGTTGGGTAAGTTGCCTATGGTGGCCTTTGTGTGTGTTTGTATTTGTTTAAAGGGTGAATGCAGTGCCCTCCTCCCGTCCATATAAATATAAGGAATGATTTTTTTTTTAATTTTTTTTTATTTTTAGAAATGTAGTATAAATTGTATTTATATATAAATATACAGGGTGTTCTGTTAATGGACCGACAAACTCAGAGGGTTGTTAGTAGGCATCAAGAGGAACAAAAATTGCAATGGAACATGGTGTCGCAAACCACGTTGAGAGGGTGAAAAACGCATGCACACAGGTCTCGTCGTCACGCTGGAACGACAAAAAGTGCAATAACAACTACAAAAAGATTTATTTGATTAATTATTACAAGAGTTGTTGGAAGTGACAGGCACTGACGTCATTGCACAGTCTACAACGACGTAAAAACGATTCCCAGATGCTCTCGAAGATACCAGGTATGTTTTTGATGTCTGCCCAGCGACGACAATCCGCGATATCAGATCCTCCGGTGCGTTCACAGGCGTCGCATAAACTAAGCGTCCATTGCCATCTGCTCGACCGTAAATGACTGACCGTAACAGATGCATATCAGCGTATTCCTCGTTCGTATAGTCAGCCATCACGATACTCGTTGAAACAGACAGCTAACTGATGCACGTGCTTACTACCGCAATAGTGCTAATTTAGGTCTTCCGCAGCGCGTGATCCTACCCCCAGTGCATGCATTTCGCGACGCTGCTTACGTCAGATATGGTGAGCGAACCCACGGACGCATTCAGCGATCAACTGACATCCACCTTTCATCTCCTCTGGACTCGGAGCCTGCATGCGTTTTTCGTGATTTTCACCCTCTCAACGTGGCTTGCGACACCATGTTCCATTGCAATTTTTGTTCCTCTTGATGCCTATTAACAGAACCCTGTATTATTATGAGAAAGATCAATATATAATATTTTAACAAAATGCAATTCTTTACATACAATATCTATTGAAACCATTACAAGCCTTTTTTTCGAAACCAATCCACCATTTTACCTTTTTTCGAAATGTGCATTTTTGTACTTTATATATTCCACATTATGGTTAATAATGAGAAAAAAAAATGTGAAGATGAAAACTATAAACGAAAGCTCTTTAAACAGTGTTTCCCAAAGTTGGCACCATCGCCCAATGAGAAGGGTGAGGAAACGGTCCGGGAGAGGAAGAAGCCAAGAGATATAATATGGGATCTTCTGAAATGTGTCTGAAACAAGGGAGGGGCATAATAAAAATATTTTCTGAGAAGGGGGAAGGTTAGATAAATACGTTCGGGAAACTGACTAGAAAGAACCACTGCGAGTATAGTAGAGCCTTGGTTATCCGGGAAGTTAATTTACCGGCGTGAAAAAAAATTTCAACACTTCACGAAAGTAAAAGAGCCGAGAAAGAAATTACTGCCCAGATAACAAAGTTGAGGGTAATATTAATAACACCGCGAGAAAGGTGATATTATTAAAACCGAGAAGAGGGTAATATTATATTATCACTTGGTAATGAAAACAAGGAAGGACCCTGCGATTGCGGGAATATTTTCTCTTCCCCTACATGTAATGAGTAGAGCCCGGATTATATGCATATATGGGCCTTTTTCAGCATTAATGCATATAAATGTATAAAATCAAAGAATTTTTAGTATAGGTGCATGTTTTTGAAGGTTTATTTAAGCTCACTCAATTTTTTTTGTTTTCAAACAAATATTGTTCTTAATATTTTCGTAACATCGGGTTTTTTTCCCCGCAGGTGAAATTTAGTGAATTAATACATATTTATAAAGTAGTTTACGAATATTAACCGTTTTATTGTAAGGTCGGGATTACGCTATAAAAGTTTTCTAAAAGTTTTTTTAAAACTTGAAAAATACAACAAATAAGCTGATCGGTTACATTTGCTCGAATGTAACTATGAGCTTTATTGGCTGGATTTTTTAAGTTTTATAAAAGGGATTTTATCAAACTTTTATAGTGTAATACCGGCCTTAGGCTATTTCTAGAGATATATCAAAGTGTTGAATTCTTTTTAGAAATAGTGTCGAAATTCTTTTCTACTGCTATTTTCGTTATTGAGCAGATACAACAAACTGAAAATTAAAAAATTCCAGAATGAAAAATACGTAGATATTTGCATATGCGGTATTTTTTTGTATATGAATTCATATACACTAAAAAATAGAAAAGATGCATTTTAAAAACACATCTGCTTTTTTTTTGGCATGGTGATTTTTTTTAATGCATATTTTCTCGTTTTTTATACATATTTCGGAATTTTTGACTTTTTCAAGATTTCTAATGCATAATCTAGGGTGTTTAATGCATATTTTTGGATATTCAGTGCTTATTTTGGCCTTTTAAGTGCAGATTTTCGTATTTTAAGCGCACATTTTGCATTTTTAAGTGCTTATTTTTGCATTTTTGAGTGCTTATTTTTGCATTTTTGAGTGCAGATTTTCGTATTTTAAGCGCACATTTTGCATTTTTAAGTGCTTATTTTTGCATTTTTGAGTGCTTATTTTTGCATTTTTGAGTGCTTATTTTTGCATTTTTGAGTGCTTATTTTTGCATTTTTGAGTGCTTATTTTTGCATTTTTGAGTGCTTTTTTTTGCATTTTTAAGTGCATATTTGCATATTTTTAGAGCATATTTTGCCATTTTTTTAGTGGATATAATCCGGGATCTAGTAATGAGTAGTTTCATTTTCTCAGTGAATATACTGCATATATGGGCATGTCTGGGCACATTTAGGGGATGAAGTTGTGAGGGCTCGAGCAAGTGCCCCACTTGCCGTTGCAGAAATCAGGTGCGACCCCTATTGGGTTAATTTTATTAAATGAGGTTTTTTTTTTTATTTTCACTATCCTTAACTTAAATAGCGATTGCCGAACATGAGCATATGACACTGAATTAATTTTACTCATGAAAAAATGCATGAATACGTATTTTATTCCAACTAAACTTCGTGATTACTTCAATGTTACATTTCTATGGCGCCTAGACAGGTTTTTTATAGAAAAGCAGAGAAAAAAACGGGAATGGCAAAAAAAAAAAAGATTCAAAGAAAGAAAGGTGAGTAGATCGGCTGAAAACTTACTCTAAATATACTATTAGCAAAAGAGTGGGGCAGACAAACATCTGTATTCGAATATATGAGAACAAGTCAAACACAAATCGTTTTTTTTTTTCCTTTGTGCATGTCACTCCACAATTTTTGGACTGAAAGACAAGACTTATCATTTCACGCCTTCAACTTTTACCAAGGAAGAAAATGACCGGATTATCATTGACATCACTTAATCTTGGTCAGCGGTATTTTGTTGATGGTTTCATTTTAATTTTTATTTTAAGGCAGGTTTTCAGGCTAGTGATACTGCCGTCGTCTTTGACTGTCGCTGGCATATTTTATTCATAGCAGATTATTCGTGGTTATCGGGTGTGGTAGCCCAGGTTGATGATACTCGCCTGAAGTGCCAAAGAATGTTTACAGGTGTCGCGAGTTCGATACCTGGTTCGTCATTGTCAAACTTTCTTGACACAGGGGTACAACAAAAACGGCGACATGACCACAGAAAAACATTGATACCGCATGGAGTCCCACATCGAGAGATTAAGGCCCCTTTCACACGGAGCGGATGCGGATGCGGACGCGGAAGCGGGTCCGCATACCCTTTCACACGAGCACTGAAGATGCGGGTGTTTCGCCCGCATCTTTAGGTTGAAATTCGTGCATAAAAACTATTTTTTCGCAATTTTTGTAACTGTTTTTCTCCTTCACCCCTGATTCAGTGCCCATATGCAGCCTAGTGGCACTTTGGTGGTTTAGTCTAGAGCCACATAGAATATGGGAATAAAGATATCTTCATTCCGATCCTCACAAGTAGTCGATGGGAGAAAATGTCTTCAAATATTTTCAAAGATTTTGAAAACAAATCTGTCTTTCTGGAAACATATGAAAGAAAAATTCCAAAAACATCCAATCTTCGAAAAATCCAATCCAAAAACATCCAAAACTAATATGTTCCTAAAAAAAAAATTCTGGAGATATCAAAGAATTTGCAATTAGAAAAAAAGGGGAGGGGTGGGAACGTTCAAAATGTCTGTGCTTAGAAATATTCACATTACAATTCTGTCTTAGGCCAGGATTACAGTATAAAAGTTTTATAAAAGTTAGTTTATAAAACTTGAAAAATGCAACCGATAGGCCGATCAGTTAAGTTCGCTCGAATGTAACAGATGTGTTTATTGGTTACATTTTTCAAGTTTTATAGTGTAATACCAGCCTTAGGCCGGGATTACACTATAAAAGTTTTGTAAAAGCTCTTTGATAAAACGTGAAAAATGCAACCAATATTATCTTATTGGTTGAAATTTTTGAATGCAAAATGTGTGTGTGCACCGGTTGCATTTTCTTGAATGCAACCGATGCGCCTATTGGTTGAATTTTTCAACTTTCATAAAAGTTCTTTTATAAAACTTTATAGTATAATCCCGGCCGGATTACACTATAAAAATTTTATAACAATTATTTAAAAAAAAGCAACTAATAAATTTATCGGTTGCATTAGAGCAAATGCAACCGATAAATTTATTAGTTGCTTTTTTCAAGTTTTATAAAATAACTTTCATAAACCTTTTATAGTGAAATCCCATCCTTAGATTAGTCATTTCTGAAATATAAAATTTCATTTTTTAAGTTTATAGACTGAATATTGAGTAAAATAAACTTGTAGGTATCGGGGGAACCACCAAAAATATTCAAGCGCTAGGGTCTTCAAACGTCTTAATCCGGCCCTGAGTGAACACCGTACGTGGATAACGTTGTTTTATAAAAGAATTTTTTTTTAAGTTTGAAAAAATTAAAAGATTAAAAATTTAAAAAAATAATAAATATTTAAAATAATATTTCAAATATTTATAATTTTTTAAATAATTTTAAAAATTTAAAAGAAAAAAAATTAAAATTTTTAAATTAAATTTAAAAGTTATTAAAGTATGTAGTCAATTAAATATTCGTAATGAACAGAACGGCTTATAATTTTGGTCCCGTCAGTGGCCGTTGTTGGCACGTTTTATTGTATAAAATTGTGAAATATGGACAAAAGGCAGTTAAAGTTGCTATATCTCAATCTCAGAAGGAAACAAAGGGATAGACGTATGTGGGTACATCGTATTTGATGAACAGGGACCCGCATATGGTGTTTTCAAGGGTATTTATGGCAAATAATTAAAAAAATTCCGTGCAAAATCACCTTCAAAAAGTAGCCAAAGATGCGGACGAATTCGCTCCGCATCGTCTGAATAGCCCCGAATAAACCTATTGTCAAAACTTCTATGTGCGGATGCGGAGCCCGCACTTAGGTTTTGACACATGCGGACGACGTCCGGACCCGCATGAACATTTCCTAGGTGCGGAGATTTTTCGGCTCGTCTGAAAGGCGCAGTATATTCCAATTGTTAAAACTTCTTCCGGACCCGCATCCGCATCCGCTCCGTGTGAAAGGGCCCTAACGCACCAACCCCTCGGTGAGTAAAAAAAAAGCTGCCTATCGGAATCGGCAATAAATTGTAGGTCCTAGTTTAATTAGCACTCGTGTGCAGAAAATGACCGTGGTCCGACAAAAATGATCGAAATTCGTGGAAATCGGTTATCGATCTCTTTCTCTCCATTAGCTCTGATAATCGAGGTTCTACTGTACTTCTAGCTTAAAAAAAGACTATATGCCAACGACAGTCAAAGACGACCGCAGTATCAATAGCCAGAAAACGCACCCCTTGTATGCCTTAAAATAAAACCATCACAACAAAATACCGCTGAACAAGATTAAGTGATGTCAATGATAATCAACTTTTACCAAGGAAGCAAATGACTGGAAGGCGTGAAATGATGTCTTATCTTTCAGTCCAAAAATTGTGGACTGACATACACAAGAAAAAAAAAACGATTTTTGTTTGACTTGTCTTTCCTCAGCTATATTTCTACCGCTTTGGGTATTGTCGGAAATCTACAGAAGAATTTCTCATATATTCGAATACAGATGTTTGTCTGCCCCACTCTTTTGCTAATAGTATATTTAGAGTAAGTTTTCTCTCAGCCGATCTACTCACCTTTCTTTCTTTGAATCTTTTTTTTGCCATTCCCGTTTTTTTCTCTGCTTTTCTATAAAAATCCTGTCTAGGCGCCATAGAAATGTAACACCTACTGGAATTACAATACACCCAAAGGATGAAATAATTATTGAGTAACCTGCATATATTTATGAATATCTGTTTTTCTCAAAGCGATGACAGTATCAATAGCCTGAAACTATGTACCTATATATGCCTTAAAATAATAGAAAGGCACCCTAGTTATTTTCTGAAGGTTAAAAATACTGTTCAGCTAGCAAAACTAATTGGCTCGTTTTTGCCCCTCTATGAAACCAGACATGACCTGAACTCGCTCTCGTTAGAGATGCAAGCTCTTTTACGGAATCCTAACAAAGGTGACAAGATTTCTAGGGTTTATTTTAGGTGTAGGATACCGGGAGAGAAACCCTAGTGGTAAAGAAGTAGCAAATTGAATTTAGTGCCGATAAAACACGTTTTTTTTTGCTGGCAAGGAAGGGGGGTATACTTCCCTTTACAGAAATAATTTCTCTTTAATTTTCTCATTTAAACTTTCAACGGGCTCTATAAATGTCTTGAGCTTATTTATTTTAAACTTATCTTTGATTGATGCTGATAAAAAAAATCGTATTTATTTATTTATTTACAGCTTATCGAGATGAGGAAGGTCGGCCTTGGGTGCTACCAGTTGTTCGAAAAATTGAAGAAGAAATAACATCGGGGAAAAATATAAGTCACGAATACTTAGGCCAATTGGGCATGGAAGAACTCAGCAAAGCTGCAACACGTCTTCTTCTAGGCAATGAAAGTTCAGCTCTTAAAGAAGGAAGAGTAAGGTCTAGTCTATGTAATTTAAGAAATACGTTTCATCCGCTCATTAAGTTTATATCTGTATAGAGATCATAGTTTTCCCAAACTTTTTGTTCCATCGCCCCCCCAACTCAAGTCAACCTATAGGATTCTATACTGAACCCATAGCTTCTACCACCCCAAAACCATTCCATTGTCGCCCCCACAAGAGGGAGATATTGACCACTTTCGCAAACACTCTGGCATGACAATTCTGATTGCGGTAGTATAGAAGCATGTAGCCAGAGGAAGGTAAGATGCTTAAACAGTTGAAACTTTACTATGGAGAGAATCAACACATTCTACATATATATATTATCCTGTTTTTCATCATAAATACACTAAACCCCATTCCGAAGTTTCTCCTCGCTCTAATGAAATAGATAGCAATGGTTTCGTTTTTGATCAGAAATACAACTTCATGAAATTTCTACTTTTATAAACAACTTTTAGATTTAGCGCAAGTATTCCTAAAGAGATAATTTGTGCAAATTGTGAATCTGTTCCTTTTACCAGACTGTGATTTCACGAAAACAATCAACTACAGTTGCTGAATTTAATTAAAGTAGGAAGTGATGTATGTTCTTTTTCGTCTTTTTTTCAAGGCTTTTGGAGTTCAGACAGTAGGAGGTACTGGAGCTCTAAGGGTTGGAGCCGAATTTCTTGTCAAATGTGCTAAACTAAAAATTTTTTATATGGCTGATCCATGTTGGCGTAAGTTATCGGAATTTTTTCTTTATATATTTTCCCAGTTTCGGCATATATAACGATAGAATAACGAAAAAATGCGTGCACAAAAAATTCAAAGCTCATGATAATGCATGAAAAATATCTTAAGAAACTGTTAATTAAAAATCTAACTTTGATTATGATTCAACTATAATAAAAACCGTAAAAACATTTGCATTTGCAACCTCTGAAACATTTCACATTCAAATTCTCACATTTCAAATTCCCCTCTTAGATTTCCAGCAATTTTGAAAAGTAATTTCACATTTCGTAATTTCAAAATAACAGCTAAAAAAACTGCTCACCAACCAATATACTTTAAAAAAAATACTATATATATTTTAGTATTTTTTAAATAATTTATTTGTTTGTACCTGGTTACTTTTCTTTAACATGACTTTTTACATCAGTGGTTCTCAACCTCTGTAAGCCCCCGGCCCGGTAAATCTCTTTTATGTAAGTGAAAGGCCCGGCCATACACACAGCTAACGAGAAATTAATGGGGAAAATTAAACTGCGAATCACTCTCGCGGCCCGGCGTGACTGGTGTCAGGGCCCGGTACTGGGCCGCGGCCCGGCGGTTGAGAAACACTGTTTTACATGATTCGTGTTTTGTTTTCGGTACTCAGTGAAAGTACATTTGTGCCTTCTAGACAGCGCCATAGCATGCCTTGGGGCAGACTTTTTCTTGGGGTAAAGGATATCCTTATAAAATGCCCAGAGGGAGGGGTTTGTCTTTCCCCCATCTTATTTTACAAGGAACTATCAAAATTTCTAAGAAACATGCAAAATAAGTGTATTTTTTTGGGGGGGGGATAGTCCCCATTAGTCTCAGGGATCCGGGGTATTGCCCCAGCCTAGTTACGGGCCTGCTTCTCCTCTAGTGTTGTTTGTGCGATTAAATAAATATATTTTCATAATTAGTTACTGAGTGAGTCACAAAGACGTTACATAAGCTCGGAGTTCTTAATCGCTCGAAATAACGTTTTCAATTGAAAAAAAATGTATAGTACTGTTACATATTTTTTGTATTCCTTCACACAGCCAGCCATCACTTGGTTTTCCCTTATGCTGGCTTTGCTACGTGCAGAATATACAGATACTGGCACTCTATGAAGAAATCTTTGGATATCGAAGGATTGCTAGAAGATTTAAGGGTGAGTAATGCTTGCTGAATTACAAATTAAAATTTAACTTTTCGTTACAGAACAAAAGTTTTTCTCCTCTCATATATAATAGAGAAAATTCTAAACATGTGAATTTCTTGATTGACAAATCTGAAAAAAAAAGAATTTAGAATTTTTTTTGTGTGTAGTTAATATCTGAATACCTGATGAAAGCTTTTCCTAAAAATTGACAACTCAAATCACTATTTCATAGTTATTAAAAAATTAATTCATGTTTATTTTTTGCTTTAATGCAGGCAGCACCTCAGTACGCTGTCGTAATTTTACATGTTTGTGCACACAATCCTACTGGAGTTGATCCCACAAAAGAACAATGGATGAGGATAGCAGACGTTATGGAGGTAATATTATGTAATAATTCATTACATATGTACCATATATATCTCTTATTAGTATAATTATTCTGAAAAATACGATTTACAAGAAAAATTGTTGAACAGCTCAATCGTCAAAGCAGCCGCAAGAAATATCGAAGGATTCTAAATTTGATTTTAGAGATTTGCTATGAAATTTCTACTAATAATCCAAAAAAAAGATTGCTCTTCTCACTCTTATTTTTTTAATATTATCTTTTTTTATTTTTCTGGAAAGCTTTGAAACTTTCAACATCTCATTCTCACCCTATTCCAATCGGTATAAGTCAGGGATTCCCATAGGGTGTGCCGCGACACTCCAGGATGTCTTGTAATTAAATAATATTCAACGTATTAATAGGGCTGTCTCCCCCAACCAGTTTGTCACGGCCAGGGCCGGATCTTGAATCCTGCGAACTACGCTGTCGGAGGGGGTGCCAACTGAAGGGGGATGATTTTTTAGGTTTTGTTTCAAAGGTGAATATTTTCAGAGAAAATATTACTATACAATACAGCAATAAGGACAACAAGGTCGAATCTTTACGAATTGACGATGGCGATATAGCATAGGTCCGTTTGGCGTCAAATAAACTGAGCCGAGAGCGATAGAACATTGAACGGACATATCGCACCCTTCCCTACAAAAATAGATTCGTCCATCAACTGGCGGATTGGCAAGGTTTCTAGAATATATACGGTACCAACGCCACGGCCACAATCGCTCCTCGCTACGTTTCTCTCCCGGAATGCATTCGAGTATTTTACGGGAATCTTGCCGCCTTTCCCGGGATCCTGTAGCAAACAAGCCGATTATCTCTAGTAGAACACAGCTATTTTAACCGAAAATAATTTCCGGATGTCTATGTTATTTTAAGGCATACCAGGTACATTTTCAGGCTAATGATACTGCTGTCATCTTTGAAAGAAACAAACATTCATGAACATGTGCAGGCTACTCGTTAATAATTGTTGTATCCTTCGCGGGTGTATTGCTACTCCAGGAGGTGTTACATTTCTATGGCACCTAGATAGGAAAGTACATGAAAAAAAACGATGGATGACAGAGAGGATCAGAGAAAAAAAGATGGGTAGATTAGTCGAAAACTATACACCATTTCTCCGCCGAATTCTTACAGAATTCAGAATTCTTTCTACAGAAGAATCTCATATATATATATGAGACATTCTTCGGTAGATTTCCGACAATAAGGCTGAGATCACACCAAACTTTTTCGCCGCTCGTCGATCTGCCACGCGATAAGGAATTTCGTGGCGCACCCATCGCATTTTTTTGCCGCCCTTTTTTTTGTAAAGTGTCACGTGACATCCGGGGGTTGGCTAAATTATTTAGCGCCTAATTGAAGCTGTGTCTGGTCAGCGGGCTAATTAGTTTTCGCAAAGTGTTAGACAATACAAAAAATTTTCAAGCGGTAAAATGATTTAAATTTTTGATACAATATTTGACGTTTGAAATTAGTTCAGAATTAAGGAAAGACATCGAAATTTAAAAAAAATCCTTATGCAAATGAACAAATTTTATAAGCAGAAAAAAATATATTTTTTAAAGATATTTTTTACTGTTATCAGTTCGAGCGAGCCAATCAAACAATTATTTTGTGCTAAAAGGAACTTCACCGTTCCGTTACTTGAATTTTTCTCTTGCCCAATTCCTCAGCAGCCTCAATTAGAAACATACGGTAGAGCATAGGCGTACTCAGAATTTTCTCGAGGGGGGTTTAAGTTTTTTTTCCTTCTGGAGGGGGGGGGGGTATTTTGCAGGGAAAAAATCCCTGCAAAATAACACTATAAACTTGGATCAAGAGGGGGGTGGGGAGTGTTAGAACCTCAAACCCTCCCTTTGCGTACGCCAATGTGGTAGAGTACAAGCCACCAAACCTAGAAGAGAAGACGTGGTCCAGGACCTGGCGCCTCTCCACAGAAGACGACAAAGGGCTCACTAGAGCTACAAAGCCATGGACGTAAATTTTGTACAATAGGAATTTTTCATAATTTTTTCAAATCTGTATGTACTTTTTGTTTGTCTTTTTTTAAAATATATGTGTATTTTATATCCATGTATTATTTATATACGCATAAAAGCACCCTACACCGCCCAGCCCCCACATCCGGGGCAGTGGCTGAAATTGACAATGGTCGATAGAGCTTGGGTGGTGCACGGTATGCAGTGCCGTCTTAAGGCATGGGCCCACCCGGACAACTCACAAAAATGAGATCTGGTTGAAATTTTCGAGAAGTTGTTTGGTAGGGCCTCAGAAAAATCAATTGAACCCGGTATGAAGCAGTTAAAAGGGGAATTCGGCGCCCCTTAACGTCCAGCGCCCGGGTATCAGTTATGCCTGCTCCCCTCTAATTGCGGCCCTGATTCCGAATCTTTTAGTTGTTTTTTTTTCATTTCTGTTTAACATGAGACTCCCTTATTTGGGGCCCGGCTCATGTATTAAGACGACCCTACTTCTATCTCAGTTTCAACGAGCGAAACAATAACAATTTCATGAAGGCTGTCATAATCAAGTTTGACTCTACATGTATACATGAAAGAAAACGCACTCGTAAATTTGCAGTTAAGTCATGTTCTCCCTTCCCCCCCCCCCCCAAGGAAGCTAACAGGGCTCCAGATTTTTTCACCATTGCTGTCTTAATGCATGGGCCCATTCGGGAATGGCCCGGAGGCCTCACAAAAATGAGAACCGGTTGAAATTTTCAAGAATTCGCTGTGTAGAGCCTCAGAAAAATCACTTGGCCGGAGGCCCCATGACAATATTAAGACGGCCCTGCTTTCCACACTATAAATTCATTTGTGAGAGCCCGTGAAAAATCTGGCCTGGTCCCCCCCCCCCAACGGGTCTGCTATGGGCTTTGCAGCAGGCTGTGGGGGGGCAATAATAAAAAAATAAAGATAAAATAACAAGACAATTTTTGCCAGTAATAATCTTAATTATATAGCTTAGTTTGCTACGAAAATAGATGGATTTTTTTTTCACCAAAAAAATATCAATCTACACTGCTCAAAACAATTAGGGGAGCAAGCAAAAAAGTGAAGAAAACCGTGCGAGACAGCCACGTATTGGCATACAATGGATAGTACACGCGTATCAATGCGCAATACAGAAAAAAGACGTAAAAAAAATTGGAATTAAGCTTTAATTCTTTGAAAATATGGAAAAAACATGAAAAGATGATTTAGGGCAACAATTTGGTTACATGTAAACGATAAAAAAAAGTACTGTTTAGACATGATGCATGAGTTTTAATAGGGCGTGTGGTCTCCTCGAACAGCTAAGACTGCTGCACACCTGTTTGCCATGGATGCGATGAGGTTATCGATCAGACTTTGGGGAATACTGTTCCACTCCTCAAGAAGTGCAATCTGCAAGTCTCGGACAGTAACAGGCGGCCTTGGTCGCGCAGCAATGCGTCGTCGATTCAGGTCAGGAGAGCACGCTGGCCATTCCATACACTGTATTGTTTCAGCTTCACGCATGTTCTCCACCAGACGAGCTCTATGCGGTCGGGCATTATCATCCTGGAAAACAAAGGAATCTCCAATGGCTCCAGCGTAAGGGATGACATGAGATCGCAGTATCTCGTCTGCATACCTTCGGGCCGTCAAAGTGCCATTCCGAATGATATGCAGGTCCGTACGTCCGCCTATGCCGATTCCACCCCATACCATCCAACCAGCTCGTCTGTATTGTGACCTTTCACGAACGAATGCGGGGTTATTTCGAGTGCCCCTGTCCCCCCATACCAGAACACGTCGGGTGTCACACTCCAGACTGAATCGGGACTCGTCTGTAAACAGCACTTGGCTCCAATCTCGATGTTCAGCAGCCCATCTTCTTCGGGCCGCACGGTGGCGTGGGGTCAACAGAATGCAGACCATTGGCCTACGTGCATAGAGCCCTCCCTCATGAAGCCGATTACGTCCTGTTCCCAAGAGCAACCGTCTTTGCAGCTGCGTGGCATTCTCTGTTCTGTTTCGACGAGTTGTTAACCGTATATACCGGTCATCAGTTGCTGTAGTGGCGCGTGGCCGAACTTGCCCTGGTCGACGTCTAACATTTCCTGTTTCTTGGAATCGATTCCACAGCCTTGCAACAACACTTCTGGCGACTCCAACAGCGTCCGCGACACTACGTTGTCTTTGCCCGGATTCCAGTCTGCCTATAACATGCCATGCCAGGGATTCCGGTAAATCACCTTGTCTCAAATAACAATACTGCGCAATCGAATTTCACAGTTACGGCAGTAAAACAGACGTTTCTGCAACATCCCGATTTCTGCCCTTATCTCCTTTTTCTGGTTTTTGACGTCATGAACTTTGATTTGCATATGAAGTTTTCTTTTTCCGTTTCCTGCTAGGCTTTAAATTATGGACGATTCATTTTATGTTACTTATCGGTATACATCTTTGCGTAATTTTGTTAAAACCATGTGCTCCCCTAATTGTTGTGAGCAGTGTAGTTTGAAAATACAGTAATAAAGCGCCAAGCTGTGTGGATTTTCCCTTCCAGCCCTTCTTTTTCTTGCAACCTTGGAAGAGCAGTTCCTTTGTCATACACAATGAGTTGGGAGAACACACAATAGACCTTTCAATAGGTTACAAAAGCTTTCGCCGCGAAGAAAATGTAAATTTTCGCGACAGAAAGGCCAGATCCCACTGCGTCGCGGCAGATGCGACAACACTTGAGGGGGAATCGAAAAGATATAGGTTTATACTGTACGCGCACCAATACGCCGCCTCTGCCGCTGGCGGCGAGTTTTCTGTCGCGAAAATTTACATTTTGTTCGCGGCGAAAACTTTTGTAACCTATTGAAAAGACTATTGTGCGTTCCCCCAACGCATTGTGTCTCATTGTCTACTTCAAAGGAATTGCTCTTCTTCCAAGGTCGCAAGAAAAAGGAGGGCTGGAAGGGAAAATCAAGCCACTGAACTTGGCACTGTATATTACTGTATTTTCAAACTAGATGTCGGATATTTTTTTTCGGCGAAAAAGTATTTATTTCCGAAACAAACTAAGCTATATAATTAAAATAAATTACTGGCAAAAATTTTCTTGCTCTTTAAGTTTCGCTTGTTCTTTGATTTTTTTTATGCGAATTTCAAAATGTCTATACTTATTGCCCCCAGTCTGCTGCAGAGCCCCCTAGGCATGGACCCTTGCATCCTAAAGCGGAGGCCATCCCAGATCTGTGTCAGGCCTCAGGCCAGATTTTTCAAGGGCTCTCACAGATGAATTTAGAGCAACGGTTCTCAACCTTTTTTGACTCGAGGAGTCCTATTTTGTACATAATTTTTATGGTAGAACCTTGTAGGCATCTCTTATTTACTTATCTATCAAATTTACTGATTCATTTTATTTTCCTCGAGTTTCACACGGAGCACCGGTTGAGAACCGCTGATTTAGAGTGTGGAAAGCAAGGCCGTCTCAATAACGTCATGGGGCCTCCGGCCAAGTGATTTTTCTGAGACCACACAGCAAATTCTTGAAATTTTAACCGGTTCTTATTTTTGGGAGGCTCGCGTGAGCCCATGCATTAAGACAGCAATGGTGAAAAGACAAAGTAAGAATTGCTCTGGAGCTCCAGCCCTGTTAGCCTCCTTGGAGGGGGGGGGGCGGCACGACTTACGTGAAAATTTACGGGTGCGTTTTCCTTCATGCATGACAGCCTTCATGAAATTACGTTATTTTTTCGCACTTGAAACAGATAAAAGAAGGGTCTTCTTATATAATACATGAGCCGGGCCCAAAATGCATAAGGGAGTCCATGTTACACAGAAGTGAAAAAAAAAAACCACTATAAATAAGATTCGGAACCAGGGCCGCAACTAGAGGGGAGCAAGCGGGTCTGAAGGGGCGCCGAATTCACCCTTTAAGTGGTTTATACCATGCACCACCCGAGCTCTATGAACCATTGTTAATTTCAGCCATTGTCCCGGATGAGTGGGCTGGACGGTGTCGGGTGCTTTATTATGCACATATAAATAATGCATGAATATAAAACACACATATTAAAAAAAAGACAGTCAAAATGTGCATACAGATTTTTAAAAAAATTATGATTAAAAATTCCTATTGTGTACAAAATTTACGTCCATAGCTTTGTAGCTCTAGTGAGCCCTTTGTCGTCTTTTGTGGGCCGGCGCCAGGTCCAGGACCACGTCTTCTCTTCTAGGCTTGGTAGCTTGGGTTAGTCCTCTACCTAGGGTGACCATACGTCCCGTATTTCCCGGGACAGTCCCGGTATTTGCTATTTTTTTGGCCGTCCCGACTTTTTGGCAAAAGTGTCCCGGTTTTTCCCGTATTTCACACGACACCTACTTGAATTTTTATTCTTTATTGAAGTCGAAGATTGAGATTATTTTTCAAGTCAAATTATTTTATGATAGTTACAACTATATATGGGATATTAATCTCCCACATTTGCTTTGGTAAACGTTGTTTTTTTCGTGGAATACATTTTAATCCACTACAATTTGCAGTAATGCATCATTTCCCGCCATTGTGATTTTTCCGTAATTTCAACAATATTTGGCAACTTTGTTTGGTTTTGGCATCGTTTTTGGCGATAATTGGCGATGTCCCGTATTTGGAATCCCGATGTCCCGTATTTCTCTCGAGGAAATATGGTCAGCCTACCTCTACCGTATAAGTTTCTAATTGAAGTCGCTGAGGAATTTGGCAAGAGAGGAAAATTCAAGGAACTGAACGGTGAAGTTCCATTTGGCACAAAATAATTCTTTGATTGGCTCGCTCGAACTAATTGCAGACGTCAAATATTGTATCAAAAATTTAAATCATATTACCACTTGAAAATTTTTTGTATCATCTAACACTGCGAAAACTAATTAGCCCGCTAACCAGACACAGCTTCGATTTGGAGCTAAATAATTCAGCCAACCCCGGGATGTCACGTAACACTTTAAAAAAAAAAAGCCGACAAAAAACAGCGATGGGTGTTCGCCACGAAATCCCTTATCTCGCGGCGAAAAACTTTGGTGGGATCTCAGCCAAAACTCGCCGCTTCCGCTGCCAGCGGCGTATTGGTGCGCGTACAGTATAAACCTATATATTTTCGATTCCCCCTCGAGTGCTGTCGCGTCTGCCGCGACGCAGTGGGATCTGGGCCTAAAGAGGTAGAAATATAGTTGAAGAAAGGCAGGCCTCACGATCCTGAGCAAAATTTATGATGCTGTGTATGAAGCCTCCCAAGATGAAAACTGAAGTTTTTGTTAAAAGCACTGCTTTGGGAATTGCTCGAAAACTGCAGAGTTTCAAGTTCCTTTGCTATTTAGTCACCTGGCGTGATCAGAGGCGTAAGCAGAATTTTCTCAAGGGGGGGGGGGGATCAATTTTTTTTTCTTCTCAAGGGGGATTTATGTTTTTCCTGGAAAATAACACCATAATCTCGGCTTGGGGGGGGGGGGTTAGAGCCCCAAAACCCCCTTTGCATACGCCAATGGGCATGATATACTGTTTAAAATAAACACTGTTGGTAAAATGTTACAGAAAGTCATCTGTGATCTGCAAAGTTCAATTAATCTCATCAAAAGTGTCCAAGATTTTCTGAAAACATGAGGTCTGATGGTACAGACGCAATAGTGCTTGCAGACAAAGAAGTATGCCCAAGGAACATAAAAAAGCAACTCTGTTAAGAAAGTGAAGATGAAAATAATGGGGCTGGGAAAAAATCTTTCAAAGCACAAACTTTTTTTATGTTGTGCTTGACAAAGCGATCACATCACTGAAAGAAAGGTTCCAGCTTATGGAAAAAACCACAGCAAAAAACTTTAAATTTTTATATCAAATGGACAATCTGCGAACATGGGATAAAGAGGATTTGAAGAAAGCATGTTCGAATCTTGAAATTGTGTTGAGTAATGAAGAGGAACACATGGCATTGATGGAAATGATTCCCTTCAACGAACTCCAAATATTTGTAACTATGTTGACCTCCGGCGCCTCTCCAGCCAAAGTATTCTCTTTTATAACAAAAAACTGGCTATGTGGATTCATTTCCGAACGTTTTTTTAAGCTTAAGAAAACTGCTCACTCTCCCAATGTTAGTGGCCAATGTGACGAACGTAGTTTTTCAAATTTAAAATTAATAAAGACTTATGTAAGATCAACTATAAGTCAAGAACGATTGAATGAACTGGCCTTGATGTACATTAAAAATGACATTCTAAACGAAATGGATACGGATGCAATAAAAAAGGATTTTACTGAACTGAAGGCCAGAAAAGTGTATAAGAAATGTTGGAGTAACAACAGAAACGAAGTTTCAACTAACATAATCAAAATATAAAAAAAATTTAGATATACCTTACTTATTTGATATACAACATTCACCTTACTAATTTCCATTAAATTCAGTGGATGGCAGTCAGGAGATCTTCCTTGTTAGTAGTGTATACTTAATGAAAATTGCTCACATAATTATTAGAACTTCGTTCTATATTCATCAATAGTTAGTTTTGCTATCGGCCGTTAATGTTCTTGGAAAACCTATGGATATTGAAGGAAATTGTAATTGTTGCGATTCTCTGCAAAATATTTGTTCATTAACAATTTCTTACACTTTTATTATCATTGAGGTGTGGGGAGTGAAAAAACATTATTCGCTTACGCTTGAAAAATGTTTAGCCCCTGGTCACGGCAATCTAGAATAACATTGAAGTGCGTCGAAATCGGGCAGAGTGCCACGAATACAAAACATTTGCGAATCTCTGGTATAAGTGACTTTACTGAAAATTCTAGATTATATATAGGTGACCATATGAAATAAAACTTGCGTATAGGAGAGAATAGGATACGTATGGAAGTTTTTATAATCCCACAGGATTATCGAATGAGTAGCCGAAGCTGTAAACTGAATACATTAGGTATAGAAAAAGGATCATGTTTTAATAAATAATCAGTACTCCCAGTAAACTTGTAATTGCTTTACATTTCGCAGTGCGATGTCAAAAAGAGATTTTCTTTTGCTCGTGTGTATTATGTATTGTTAGTTTTTTCATCGCTAAAGACCGAAAACCGATTTCATAATATGCACAATAAAATATCTTGCTTAGTTTAGTTGCGTGTGAAAGGGGTGTAATAACTATATCGAATATATTTTTGTTTTAGGAGCGTAATTTATTCCCTTTCTTCGACTGTGCTTATCAAGGAATAGCATCAGGAGATTTAGACAAGGACGCCTGGCCTGTCCGATATTTTGTCGAAAGAGGCTTCGAACTGGTCTGCGCACAGTCATTTTCAAAAAACATGGGACTCTATAGTAAGAAGAAAATTTTTAATATATTTATATCAATCGAAAATCCTTCAATAAAGTTACTATTGCTGATAACTGTGGACGGGAGCGATTCAAAAAAGTAAATGCATGTACTGTAATTAGTCAATGAAAAGAATTTTTCTTTATCAAAAAAAATTGATATTTTTATGCCTAAGTTTAAAAAACTTAGCTAGGGCACTCTTTTCTTCCAGATTAATAAAATATTGTGGAAATATATACGTATAACTGCTACATTCACTATGTATGCAAATTTTTTAAAGGTGAAAGAGTTGGAAATCTAACACTGGTATTCAAAGATCCTAAAGTAATTCCAAACGTTCGCTCTCATATAACAATGATGATCCGAGGAAATTACTGCAATCCACCACGGCATGGTGGTACTATTGCTACAAGAATATTAAACGACATGAAATTGATCGAGGAATGGTAATTTTTTTTCTAAATTTTTTTTATTTCTAGTTAGTAATATTATACTATATATAGTTAGCAATATTATACATGGCCCCCACATCCTGGAGCAGCGCCACTAGGCTGGGACCTTCACGGGTCCCTTTATATTGAATTTATAGTTTGAAAAAACAAAAAAAGATGAGGATTGTCCTGGGCCCCAGAGCTGTAGCCCTGTCACCCCGACCCTTGTGGGGGCTATGTCTATGCATGGATAACATTATGACCATGGCCCCCACATCCTGGAGCAGGGCCCCCTAGGTTGGGATCTTTTCACTGGCCCTTCTATAGTTTATTTATAGCGTGAAAAAGTAAAAAAAAAAAAAAGAATTGTCCCGTGCCCCAGGGCTGAAGCCCTGTCAGCCCCCCCCCCACTTGTGGAAGGACATGCACATGACCCACAATCAAGAACATACTTTTCTGATACACACACACTTATCTGTATATACACCACATCAAATAGAACATAGTAACTTTTGCACAGAAGTGGTTCTTTTTTCCCTTTCCCACACGTTACTCTTGATCTTTTTCGCTCCTTATTCAGCCAAACCAACAAAAATTTGTTGCTGTTTAACACAAGGCCCTTCCCAAAATATGAGAAATATGACCCATATACTGCATATGGAATCATATGGTTAAGTCTAAGTTTGGTCCTTCCTAAAGAAATATTTGGCAACTGCTCTGGCTTAACATCAGTAGTGAAGTTCCTAGATATATATATATATATTTAAATATCTGACGGGAGATATATATTAAAAACCATAATATCCTGTTCATTTATTTGGCTCATCCCACAGTCATTTTATGTATTCAGACAAATTAAAATAATTGAAATTCTTTCTGTACTTCACGAAACCACCAGACTACCGTCTAACCACTGTTAACTCAGTTGTCGTTCCAAACAATATTAGAAAAATATTAATTTTTACTGGTTTGAAATTGTTTACTTGCATTTCCCTTACTTGGATACCTTTGTTCTAAGTGATAAAATTAGAACTTCTGTTTTTTTAGAAAGCACAAAATATTTTTCTGTTACCCTCAGTTTAAAGGAATCACGTTTTGTACAATGTTTTCGCATACAGAATGCAGAAATACATCAGTGAAACTATAAAATCCACATACATTTGCAGGACAAAGCAAATAAAAACCATATCCATACGCATCAAGAGGATGAGGCGTGCCCTGAGGTCAAGGCTGGAAGAACTATGCACACCTGGAAATTGGGACCATATAACAAAACAAATAGGAATGTTTTGCTTCTCTGGTTTATCAGGTGAAATTTAAAAACAATATTTTCCCCTTCCCGATCATTGCAGGGGTATGCATGCAAATTTCATATATTGTTCCGTAAGAGTTTATTATTACTGTTTATTATTTTTTCATGCATAAAAATGTCAGGTAGCCAATACTTCTCATATTTTGAAAATATGTCACAAAATAACTTCGCGCCTCACTATAGATGAAGTTAAAGTTTATTATCATTTTTTCATACAAATAGAAGAGAAGCCTTGAGAATTCAACTAGGGCAAAAGCAGTGAATATTAACGTTCGAAAGTCCAAAACTCTCATCTACACAGCTTTAACAAAATATACACATAGAAATTTCTACTCATGATAAAAACAGTTATAGAAAGTGTTCATTCAAAACATAGAATAAAATGTGGATTTTGCAAATGAAAATTCCAAGTGCTCTATTGTTGGCCTTTTGGAAAGGAAGACACAAGAAATTTCTTCCAGAGAAATTTTTAGTTACCAAAACTTTAAAAAGCATTTAAAGTAACAGAAATTGATTAAAATACTATATAAAAGGTGTTTTCTTTCAATATTTTAATTTTCTACAAAAATATTCCAAAAAATTAAATTTTTCGTTGGTTTGGGAGAGAGCACGAGCTCCCTATGCCTTCCCTCATTATTTTGATTACCATCCAGTATTCAAAACAGGAAATTATTTAGGAATTGGCAATTTTTCATCTGGTCTTCAGTAGTCTACAGAGTAAGCTGCTTTGGGGTAAATAAGTTACTCCCACAGAAAAGTTTCGGTCAAACTCAGAAGCGGATGAAGGTCGGTTGAGGCCTTGAGTGCAGAAGCAAATATTGGGTCCCCTTAAACTAGAAAAAAATGTTAAGTTTGGGTTTTTTCGTTGCCCTTCAGAAGTCAGGGCCCTGTGCACCCGAAGTTAAATTTGCCTATGGTCCCACTCAATATGTAATACGAGATATTCAAAATCTATTCCCGGAAAAAATGTTGAATATTTTTATATTTTCAGAACAACAAGTTCAATACCTTGTGCAGCAGTACCACATATACATGCCAAAGGCAGGACGAATCAACATTTGTGGTTTGAACGACAAAAATGTTGACTACGTTGCAAGGGCAATAAATGAAGCTGTGCTGCTATTTCCCAATGATGACATGTAATCATTATATAGACATTCTTAATCTTTGTAGAAAAATATTCATGGAACGCTTTGTTCATAAAAAAAAGGGTCACAACCATGTCATGTGTAATGTAAGAAAAAAAATAAATGGTTTTTTATTTTCAATGTCTATTACCTTCTTAAGTAAAATGAAATTGCTGAAAAAACTATTCATATATTTTTAACACACAGAAACTTCGGTAAAAATTGAATTGTGAAAATATGTTCAAGAACTTCATTTTTCCTGTCTAGTTACCTAGTTATCGAAATTTAGAAATTGTTTTTGTAATTGCAGGACACCTCTTTTCAGAGAGAGTCAGACCTTGATACATTGTCTATTACTTTCGATGCCACCTAGCCAATAACATTTAAAGTACCAGCATTGATAAAAGTTGTCTCTCTTGAGAAATTATGATGGCTTAAGCAGAGTGATGACTTAAACGAAGTGCTGTCAGTTTCAACGTGCAATATTGCAAAAATCATAAATTTAAAGTAATATTTAACTTTAACTTTGATTAAAATCTGAATAATTACATTAACAAAATTTATAGATTACGGAAGAAAAATAAATGACGTTTTTGCCATTCCATTTTTGAGCGTTTAATATATAACTCCTCGTTTTCGTAAAATACACTGGAACATTTATGATTTATACTTGTGAGAAGGTTACTTGATATATATATATATATATATAAGTGAGGTAAAAAAACATATATACATATACACACACTTTTTGGAAAAATTCTATTTTATTATTCAACTTGCCTCCTTTCAAGCTCCACACACTTTTTCAGATGATATTCAAATTTCTCTTTATCCTGTCACAAAATATTTTCTCTAAGTCTTCAAAGTAGTCGTTTACAGCTGCAATGGCCATTTTTCATTTAATGAAAAAAAAATTTCACCAAGCCAAACTTTCAAGTCAGAAAAGCTAGAAATAGTTGAATTTTTCGAAAATTAGCCAGGTAGGGACTCAAAAAAAATCACCTGGCCCAGGGTGCAAAGCGTAATTCATACAATTCTGCCATTGCAATGTTGGATCTGTGAGATTTTTTAGGTGGGTTTTTTCTTCGAACATAGAAGAGGAAAACGTGTCACTGTCTGTGCGCAGGAGTTCATATTATTTAGACTTTTTCAATTGACTTCCAGTAATTCAGTGATTTTGATAATGTCACACCCTTATCTGATACGTGCAGGATTAGTGAGTATACTACTGTAGTCTATATACCCAGTAACACAACAACATAGTACAATATCTGAACCAAATTGTCATATATCTGAATGTTCGAGGAATATCAGATGTTTTGACTAAAAAGATAGATCAATCTCTTCCTATATATATGGTGCAAATTATTCATGCTATTAATTGATCAATTTTTCAGTCAAATATTTATTTGATCCCATGTTAATACATGCTTTAAATACTTTAAAGCATGTTTTAAAATATACTTCGCTTTCACGGAAAACAACTTGAAAAACAATAAATTATTTTCTTAAAAAAATTTAAATTTTCGCTTTTTCAATCTTTTAATTCCGATGTAAAATTACATTATTTTATATTATCAGAAGAAGGTTTACTCTGACGCTTCCATAGTTTACATACATTCGTTCACAGGATTTACCTTTTGGGAGGAGGTTTAGGGGGAGGACACACTGAATCTCTTACAGCGAAATTTTGTTATTGATCTTCAAAGTATTTTAATCGTATAACTGGCAGTACCCAAGCGAAATAAATTGATCGAAGAAAGACTGGGGAGACAATATTTTTTAATGTATGAATTCTGATGTTGATAAATTTTAATTTATTTATCGCTACAGCTTGGGATTTGCATTTAAGGTTTTTATGGAAGATAATACCCAGATAATTAAATTCATCCGTTTAGTGCAAACACAATGTTTCCGAGAACAGTCATTTGTATGACATCGGATTATGATAGGTTCTGATTTTAGTTGAGTACAATTGAAAATAAATGAGAATTCGGTTTTCTGTAGATTAAGAGTTAGTTTATTGCATTTTAACCAGTTTGAAATTATTGAAGTATCAGATTCCGCTTTAATTTTGACAGTTGTTTGATTTTGATCAGAGATAATATTGCTGTATCATCCGCGTAACTTATGATATTGCCATTTAGTTATAAATGTTGAATATCATTGACATCAAAATTATATGGGGCCAAGTACAGAGAAGTTCATTTTCAGTGTTTGAAAAAGGAATTTTTAGGTGTGCCAAAAAAAAAATCTATTTTGTCGTACACGAGCCAAACACCAAACGAAAGTACACTCATGTGCAAAATTAAGAGAGTTAGCAGATTATGTCGAATTTCTGAAAAACTAGGACAGATTCTAATAAAATTTGGTACGAATACATAGTTATAGCAGAGAAAGAGATGTATCACACAAAAGTATTAGTACGCACACATGATTGTCAGTAAAGCTCACCATTGCAAGAATGTCCAAAATCAACGTTGCGAGATCGAACCGAAAATGAGTCTAATATAGGGTATGGTCCCCTCTCACAGTCAGACAGGTCGCACAGCGCAACGGCATACTGGACACGAGGCAGTTGAGAAGTCTCTGTGGCAATCGGTCCCACTCCTGCAGCAATGCAGTTTTCAGTTCTGGGATGGTTCTCGGAGGGGGATGGCGAGATGCAATTGCCCTCCCAAGAGCGTTCCGGACATGTTCTATAGGGTTTAGGTCAGGAGATCTGGCTGGCTAACCCTCATTTTCCAGATAATCGTTGACCAAGTGAGCCCGATATGGATGAGCGTTGTCGTTCATGAACAGGAACCAAGGGCCAACTGCATCCCTGAAAAGTCAAACATAGGGCTCTAAGATCTCCTCTTTATACCTCCTAGCAGTCATGGACCCTCTGCCCAACCTATGGAGGGGTGTGCAGCCATCCAACATGTCTGCCCAGACCATGACACCTCCACCACCATAGTGGTTAATTTCCCTGATGTGGGAGGGATAGTATCGAGTACCAGGCTCTCTCCAGATGAGTGTACATCGAGAATCAGTGTCCAGGCTGACTCTTGACTCATCTGTGAAGAACTCCACTGAAGTTTGCGCCATGCTAAACGTGCTCTGATGTGCTGCAGTTAGTGGGACGCAGGTCTTCCGGCATAAAGCTCTCTCATGAAGCCCTCAGGCAACAGTAAACTGTGAAACTCAAGTTCCAGTGGCAGCATGCAGTTCACGTGAGAGCTGTGATGCTGTAGCAGTCCTGTGGCACTGAGCTGAAAGTGACAAATAACGACCCTCATTGGTCGTCGTGGCTCTTCCATGACCTTGTCCAGGTCTTCTCGATATGAATCCAGTGTCCTGAAACTGTTTCCACAAATTGCAGATGACACTGGGCGTAACATCAAGCTCTGTAACCACCTGCACTTGCCCTGCCTCCAATCTACCGACGATCCTCCATCTCATTTCGTCATCCATACGTTTGTGGCTACTCATTTTACCTGATAGCTTATAAAATTTACCAAACTCTTGCGAGGAACACAGCAAATGTCACTGAGGAGTATGAGCACACGAATCGTGGAAAATGCCTTGGGTCCTTATCATCCTCTCTGTGGTCATAGCTCCACCCACACGCACGTGTACGCTTACGTATTCGACACTGATTATTTGCATACTTCTTTGGTGGCATTATTAGTACCTTTGGTTCAGTACTTTTTGTGAAAATAGACACCCAGTGTGCAAATTCTCTTAATTTTGCACACAAGTGTAAATTTCTCCGCCAGCGGCAAGTTGCCACTTCTTGAAAATGAACTGAAATATCCAATCCCGTTAGAAGAAACCATGTTCGACCTTCATCCATGATTGGCGCTTTTTCGCTGTGAGTAATTTACAACCTTGTTATTACGTGTAGCTTACGTGTTAGCTTTGTCCACTATATTGGCAAATTTATCACCAGATTTGTAAAGTTACCCAAATGAGATCTATTTGAAATTTTTTTTAAAACCAAATCAACATTTTTTTGCCAAAATGTAATTTGCTCTCCTTCACTGTTTAGTGAAAGTTTTGAGGAGAGGTGCATACAGTGCATAGTGCTTACTGCACGATCGTGTTTTTTAAAAAAATTTTTACCGTCTTTCGAATTAGATCACACGGTGGTCAGTTGAACAATAGGGCAATATGTATTGAGCAAGTTTAAACTTTCATCGAAACTGTTAAGCGTAAAAAGCTTCAATGACGCATGTAAAAATAGTAGCTTGACGAAGGTTACTGGTATGAACAGTAAAATAATGATTCAATCTGAAACTTTTCAAACTAATTATTTTATTAATTGGTATATTCAATATAATTAGTGGTTTTGGATTTTTTCTACTGATTATTCATCCAGTCACATTTTTCATACCGATTTTTACAGTCCTTGTGACTGAAATTGATATTTACCGAGCTGAAAAATATATATGTTAATAAATTTACTATACCTTTTTACAAGATTTTGATGACTTTGAAATGTATTCAATACTACATGATTCACGCAGAACTTAGTTTCATTCAGCTGCGTTTTTATAAGAGGGTAGTTGCCCTTTTAGTATAGACAAACTTCTCGCTCTCGCCGCCCCCTTACTCTAATGTTTTGTTTAATTTTTTTCCCCGAAAAATCATGCCTGCCATTCCCCTCAGCTTTCTAAATGAAGCCATCTCTTTACTGTTTGTTCTAAATATGGTTTTCAGTACTGTTTCATACACACACAACATAAATGATAAATGAGATGACATAAAAATTTTAAATTGTCTGTAATTGTTAGATTTCATGGTGAAAATTTGTAACTGAGCGATGTCACTCAACAAGATTATTGTATTAATCAAGTTAATCTTCCGAAACTTCTGAATTGGAACTGGGGAAAAAATCTCATCTCAAAATTGTTAGCGATACTTTATTCATTTAAGGGATGTCACGACCCCTGAAGTAGATTTTTTAAACATGACTTCAAAAAATATTTCAATTGTGAAAATCCAATGCAAAAAAATTTTGTGTCAATCTGATTTTGTTTTTTCGAAATAAAATTAAAAATTAATGAATTATAGTGTAAAAATGAGAACAAGAAAAAAAATCTGAATTTAATTTTTTTTCAAATTGCAGTTTTTGAGCTCATCCGTTCAAGATTAGAAGAAAAAAAAAAAAAATTCTGAAATTTTGTAAGAATATTTGTACGACATGTGTGTTAATAAAATGAACCTGGAATTTCAATATCTGATCATTCATTAGAATTTTATGAATTTCTAAAAGTTTTAAAAAAATGTATGAATTTAAAAAATCAGAGAGAAATTCAACATTCTTTTAAAAAAGTACTTCCTATGGGTTAAAATTTCTAAATCTGTGGTACATTTTACTCACACATGGCGAGTAAACATTTCTGCAAAATTTCAGAACGTGGTGTTTTTTTTTTAGTCTCGCGAATTAACTCAAAAACTGCAGTCTGAGAAAATCGTAATAACAACCGCGTTAAAATTTGAAGAGTGCCCAAGCACACAAGAAAAACTAGCTTGCATCTTTTCTCGATTTCTCTTTAGGGTTAGATCATCGCTTAAAAGTTCTAAAACCACCAAGTTGCATTTGGTGAATTTGACAAGACCATAAAGTGATGTAATCAATTTTTAACCCAATGTGTTTGCAAGCTATTGACAAGAAATTTGGATGATGTCTATTTGAGGAATGGGTGATAAATATGGTAACTTTGTCCTAACCACACGTTAGAAAGAAGGGAAAAAAACAAATGAAAGGAAAACAGAATAATAGATAGAGTAGTATTCGAAGTATATTTCTCTTTACACCTTCACCCTACCCATTCTCTTGTACGTACATAGTAGAACGGCGATTCCTAGCATGGGGCAATTTGAAAATTACTTTTTATATTAAGGCTTATGAAGAACTTTCAGAATTCCATTTTTATATCAGTGCAAACTTTTTTTGTTAACAATTGCTTGATGACATCCTTCTTTTATATTTTCTGTTTTAATGCTTTCATTGGAAGGGGTTTGACCAGTGATTCTAAACGTTTAGTGTTTCACGGATAATTTGTGTCAGCATGATGAAGTCTATGGATTCCCCCCCCCCTCCCTCCTGTGCCAATAAAATGAATGTCACAGGCTCCTTTACAAAATAAATATTCTGTATATAGCAATGTAAAAACAATGATTAAGAGTATCCATACTTTTAGAGGTGTTTGAGACTTTTTATATCAGCAGACGTTTCGTCCACTACTGCGGTGGACATCATCGGTGCAAGTGACGGTAGCCAAAGAGACGAAACAATCTCCTCTGAAGAGCGTGATCTACTGAAGCTTCGGCTGAAGCGCAGCAAACTCGTTGTTGGGACATGGAACAAGAGATGTACCATGACATCGATAAATTGAACGACCGATGTAGTTGAACCCAAAATTGCAAAAGAACCACGGCTATACGCATTTCGGAACTATATGAGGTTCCATCATCAGTAGCAGAAACAAAGAAAAAATACCGAAAAACCTATAGCGGGAGTTACTCGCTGTTGTAGACAAGAGTCGAATTCAAAATGAACCGGCAACAAAAGAGTAGAGGGGGACGGAAAAAAAAATGGTGGAGCCAATTGCAAACGAGAACGTGATAGTGATGCTGATGGAAAAGAATTATTATTGTAGCAACTGTTGCCAGATTTTTGAGTAGGGTGGTGTGCTAGTTAGGTCGTTGACCAACTGGTTTGTGTTTTTGTTAATGTGGAATGATTCAAAGAAGTCCAAGTCAGATGGTGAGGGGCATTTTTGAATGATTTTGGCAGAAGAGAAGTCAAATTTATGGTAAAAGGACCAGCAGTGTTGGGCTATGGATGAACGGTTGAAGTCTTGCAGGTTACATATCTTCTATGCTCCTTTAAACAGTATTTTAGGGCACGTTTAGTTTAGCCTATTTATAATCCACATTGGCATGAAATGTCCCAGTTGTTGAGTGTCAATGGGATCTTTAAGTTTAGAGAAGCAAAGTTTATTGATGGGGGTGAAAACAACAGAAAAATAGTATTTTCGAAGGATTTTAACGATGCGTTGGCTGGTTTTTGGGAAAAAAGGCAAAACCATCCAACAACCCGGCATGATTCTGCGTGCAAAAACGGGTGATTCCAGTATCGCTGAAGTCGCTAACCTTCTCGGCTTTCCTTGTACAACAGTATCTTGAGTCTTCAAAGAATGGCAGCCAAGCCAAAATACTTTGAGCGGAAAACTAAATAGTGGGCAGAAATTGCTTATGAATGAAAGAGGCACCAGGTGACCGACATGCACTATGTGCAGCAAGAGAAGAGGTAAAATGCAACAAATCGCAGTGTAATACAATTCAGGATCATCACAAAGCATATCCGTACTCTCTGCAAGAAGTATCTCAAAATGAATTGGTTTTAATAGCGGCAACCAACAAGAATCTTTTTGATTTTGCTGCAAAACCGAAGAAAACAGCTTTTGTGAGAAACACAGAAATTGGACACTTGATGAATGGAAGATGAAGAATGGATCATCTCTAATTCTGACATGCTATCAGATATAAGCCTTTTTTGTTTTTTGCAATAAATCCACTCAAAAGAGTTTCATTTGATTGACCCTCAGATTATTATTTAGAAACACCCGAGAAGAAAAAAAACCAAGTGTTCTTTGATATACTTTCATTAGAATTAAAGTTCAGTTTATCATACAGTGCATAAAATAAGCTCACAATTTCAAAGTCAATCATTTTAAATTCTTTTTTATTGAAATGACATTGAAAAATAAGTGGTACTCTTTCTTTGAATTACGATATTGGATTTTGCGTTTTATTCAACATTATATATAATTTCCTCAACTTAATTCTATCATTTCAAGTTCATATCAGAAATTTGCTTAGTCATTCAGGAGTTGTCAAAAATTTACAATGTTATGACACTTTTTTATCACTATAACTACAATAGCATAGCCCAAACAATAAATACTCTCATTTATGTTGAATTCATTGTGTCATATAACTGCACACACACAATACTAGCAAGATCTTTCCACTCATGCTAAACTCTCATTGCTTCATTCAATATATTGTTGATACTTGTTTTAACGACCCCCCATCACTCAATTGAAAACTGGTTATACTAGGTGATCACTCTACCAAAAGAAAAACATAGCATACAGTTGTTACATAAAAACATATGGGACTGATTGATTGCTGTAATGGCAATATTAGCATTTTTAAAAAAAAAGTTACTTGTCCTACAGTCCAGTGTGAATATAAAAATCTAGTGGTCCGTAGATATCATGAGTGGTGCGCAAAATGAAAAATCTCTTCTGAATAATAATTTTCCTCTAAATATATTGTCATTTAGAAGAGTGACTACCAAGGCATGTGAAAAGCCATAAAAAAACAATTAGAACTGTAGTCAAACCTTATGAAGCCACCATTGTTGATCCTGTGACTTTATCGATAAACAAGTGAGAGTTAAGGTAGGAATTCCTTTTTAAATTGCATTTCCAGAAAACATTTTGCAAATGATATGTTACTAAAACTGACTGGCAATGTTTTATGTTTTTTGGTGGTCCCACAGACCAGCACAATTTTTTTCTCAGTGGTCCAACTGTTTAATCACTGTCAACTGCAGTCATGTACAAAATGCCATGATGTGAAATGCATCAGGGGCTTGTGGATTTATACCTATGTTACAATCCGAAAAATAATACCACAGCTTTGCTACTGGGTTAGATGATGCCCATGTCTATATTAAACACAATGAAATGACAATCAGATTTAAAAAAAATAATTAAAATTTGCAATGAAACATTGAAATTTTGAATAAGAAATAACACTATTGGAAAACATTTAAGATATACAGTTATATAATAAAGAATAATGTGTGAAACAATATGACAATTATTTTTATAAAACAGAATTTTCACCAAAATGCTAACATTTTTGTTGGTTTACTCTGCACTGAAAATTATTTCTGACAAAGTTTTTGATGGAACGTAGCAGATTCATTTATATATATATATATAGATTTTCCTGTACAAAAAATATTAGATCTAGTACTAGTGAACAAAAAATAAATTAAAATAACATTATATCAGTGTTTTCATCTTTCTGAGAAATGAACAATTGATTTGCTAAAAATCATTTGCAGTCAGTTTATCATTGAATTTCTTTCCACAATAAATACTGTAATATTCTTAAAAATTCACATGTTTGTATAGCTGAATGTGTGAGAGACTCCAAGGTCTAAAAACAAAAATATTAAAAATACACTCAAATGATAGTGTTTGAATCGTCAGTTCAAAGAAAGAAAATTTTTTTGAAAATTAACTACTTCATGTATAAGCTTTTGGCAACAAATTTGGATTATCTCTATTTCATGAATCAGAGATAAAGCTGGTAACCTTGTCCTAACCCAACCACACGCCAGAAAAAGCAATAAACGGGAAAGAAAAAAATATAAAAGGCAAAAGCATAACAGAGATGAGTATTTTTTTTTACAGTCTCCTTTCACCCTTATCCTAAGTGTTCTCTTTTGCTCTTACATGTATATACAGTCCATCTCAAAAGTTTACACACTATAGATTTTTAACTATGCCATGGATATCATTTCAAATTTGGATTTCATTTTTTTTTTTTTTTTTTGCTTGTGATCAAAATGCAAAAAACCTACTTCAAACTTTGGTCATTGGTCGAGGAAAATAAGTTTTGGATTTTTAAAAAACTCAAAATGTTAAAAATTAGCCATCTCAAAAGTTTAGAAAAACTTCTGATTAATCCAAATTTAAAAAATTGTGTCTCTATGGCATATCAGAGACAAGATAGTTCAAAAGTGGAAAACTATCGGATTGGTTTTCATTAAAAAAAGGCAAAGTTGTTGCATATTTTGTATGATGAAATCCTTCAAGTACTTTATTTACAAACAAAAAGAAAGGCTGTAAAAGTCATTGTTATTGCTATGAGCAGGTCCAAATGACGTGTCCCCAAAAGCCAATTTGCTACTGATTGGAGATTTAGGAGAACCAAACTTGACATTTCAACGTATCCATTCAAAGAACTGCTGCCACAAAAAGGTCTTTAATCACAAAAAATGCATCGGTTTCAGACTGGCCATCGATGAGTCCTGACTTGAATCCCATTAGGAATGTATGGGCATACTCATGATAAATGTGTTTGCAAATGAAATACAGTGTTTGACTATTGATTACTTAAAGCTCCATCGAGGAAGCATGGTGCAGTTTTGATGTTAAAAAACCCTACAGAATTCAATTAGATTCATGGAGGACAGTGTTTGAGGTTGTTAGGAAAAAATAAAAAGTCTATTAGCTATTAAAATCCTGTAATTTTAGTAAATCTGAATAGTCTAAAATTTTGAGACTGCCATTTTTTGTATTTTCGATACTATAAATATTCTAAATGTTCTTTCATAGAAATATATACTTCAGGTATTATCCATTTAAAAGTTGCCAATTTTACTTGCCATATTTTCCTTGTTATTTTAAGAAAAGTGCATTATCAAAACTTTTGCGATGGACTGTAGTAGATATATATTATATATGGAGGAAAAATCGTTAACAGGATTATAAACTTCAGTTGATAGGGTTACTATAACGCTTCACAATGGTGAAGAGAGAAAATAAAATAAAACTTCTTTGAATTTATTACACTGACATTCGGACGAAATATTTAGTCTGCGATTGTAAAGAGGTTAAAAAACCACTTTCTCCCATTTCTGAATGATTTTTTTATGAAAAATAAATTTATCGTATTAGTGGAAACAATACTCAAGTTTCATTTCGCATTATAGCAGTAGGCTGTTAGTGGGAATTAATCTACTACTCGGGTGGATTCGTTCATTATTAAGTGGTTTTTGTTGTTCTTCTAACTGGCGCTTCAGTTTTTATTACATACAAAGAAGTTGACCTAAAACTTTTTAGGAACACAGTTAAATAACAGTGTGATTCAATGTATCCCTCTCAATTTTTTGCTTTGTCTAACGCTAAGTTAATTATCCAGACAAAAGATTTAAATCAATGCTATGCCCACCTTCATTTAACTACCAATTTGTTCAAATTCAGGAAACCTTGCTTTTCACAAAAATGTGAAAAAATTTTCTTCACAATAATTTTTCAACTTCTTTTAGCAATTGAATATAACATTTACAGACAATGATTCTCAAACCATCTCTTATGACAAACATATAATAGATGAAATTTTCAAAAGAGCAAAAGTTAGAAATCATATTCCAAATGTAATTGAGATGGAAGAGAGAAATAAATGTTCCTTATAAGAATAGCCATAGAAGCAAAAACAAATTCAGCTATCATAAAAGCATGCACGGTTCAATACAGATGACTTTTTTCTCTAAAAAACCACAAGACAAACGCAGTATTTAATGGGAAACAAAGCTCAATCAAAGACATCAACTGTTACTGTTATTCTTTCACAGAAAAATAAAGCCCTTAAAACAGATAAACAAAGCTGAAAAGGTTTTGTTAATTGTGCATGAGCACATCCTAATCCCAATGACTTTTGCAACAATATTCAAACTATTCCTGAGCAATTCATTTATCTTCTTTGATTATATCATCAACTTCAGTACACATGGAAAAACTATGAAATTAAAGTGTTATACAAAGCTTAAATACAGACTCTGAATAGAACATTTAATGAGTCAAAAGACTTACTTCAAAATGAAAAAAAGGATTTCACCAGTATTTTGAGAATGTTTTTATTCAGTGCTTTGGCTGTAATTTATTCTTAAGTCCTTTTGCCCAAATCCATTCTAATCAGCCAATCAATTTGAATTTCTATTAACTTGGTCTTTACACAATTGATTATACATATTCTATGTCTTTTGACTCATTCCCTGTTCCATGCTGAATGCCTTTTCCATTCCAGTTTTAACAGGCAAAAGGTTTGAAACACCATATTCTTTGCATCATGAAAAATTACACATAAAAGAGATTTACAGCATGTTTCATTTATACAAAGTATGATTGACTGGATACCAAGCAGAGATAAATTTTGGAAAGAAAATTAAAATGCCTCTGCAGGGAATACAACCACTATCCCCTCACAGTCCCAGTGAGTGCTATACTATTAAGCTAAAGAGGACTGGCATTTTTTCCTTAGACGCTATATGTACTCTGAAAGGGACTGCGCATAAGCAGCCTCCTAGCTCAGCTAATAGTTAACTGCGAGAGGACGGTGATTTGATTCTCTGCAGAGGATGGTGAATTGTTTTTCCAAAATTCATCTTCACTTGGTATCCAGCTGATCACACTTTGTCTGAATAGCGGAGAGTGACAGTTTGCATTTCATCTATCTCATTTCTTTGTTTGTCATTTGCTGTCCTTCCACAGAGGTTTCCTTTCTTGCAACACTGCGAGCTTCCAGATTAAATGCAAATGTTGACCACTGGAGAATACCTAAAAAACAGATTACACTGACTGAAACATAAGAAAACTATACTACCTTACACATAAGGTACTAAAATCCTATTATACAAAGTGATTAGCTACAACATATAAAATTTACATTTTCCACATATAAAGATTACCAAAATTAATTATAATAAAATTGAAATTACTTTTAATGCTCATAATAAAATTTACTTTTCTCTAAAAATGAAACCTTTCAAAAGCTGATGGTAAGCTCACATGCCTTAGCATAATGCAATGTAGTCAATGCAAGTTATGATATAACCCACCCCAGGTTAATAGAAAATGTGTGGAAAATACAAAAAGACATTTAAGTACTAAATGGGAAGAAAAATTTGAAACAAATTTTGCCAGTGCACCGGTTCTCTTTCATGGAAGCTGTCCATGAGCAGTCCCGTTCAGCATTCATACATATACTCTAAAGAATGAAAATGTGTCTTCTGTAGTTCAATGGTTAGAACACTCGCCCGGACAGTGAGAGATTGGTGGTTCAATTCCCCACAGAAAAATGTGAATTTTCTTTCCGAACTACATCGTCTCGATCTCCGCTTGTTCATCCAGGCTTTCGTACTTAGTACGAACAGCAGTGTGTGACATCGTTTCTCTCTACAGAGAACTTGTTTGAATTTATTCCACTGGAATTTGGATGTAAAATTATGTCAGTGATCCTAAAGAGGCTAAAACAAATGAGGTACCCTGAATGAAACATTTTTTTGCCATGTAATAACAATGTTTAAAAGATGTTACACTACAGGCAAATCATATAGGGGAAACTTATACCTTAGGACATTATTTTTCAAGTCAATTTTTACTATAAAATTTCACTAAATTCATTTTTGGTACTTGTATAGGAGATATCAGGTGATATTTAAATTACCTTTCTGTTCTACTATAATCATGAAATATGGACTTAAGATCGAGCTAAAATATTCCAAGGCACGACATTGGGTTTTGTACATTAAAACAGGATAAAATTATGAAGAAAAAAAAAATATTATTGGAAAAATTATGAGTATTTTTAATATCAATCATGTACTGAAATGAAAAATATCAAAATAATAACAAATACAATTATTAATATATACAGGATAAATGTGGCATGTCCTGCCAAATGAAAGTGGGTGATAGACGAGTCCTAGTGGAACATAAAACACCCTACCAACCTTGTCCTATCTTGAACAATTTTTGACTTATGGTGGATAATCAATTATGGAAAAAAAATGTGCCAAGTTTAAAAACCCCGAATTTGGGAAGTTAAGTTTCCAGAAGACCTACATGCAAATTAAGTACATATTTGGAAAGAAAAAAAAATACTATAAGGTGACACTAACTTCATTGAATTATCTGGATTTAATGACGAGCTACAAGCACTAAAAAATTAGCAAAATCTATTCTTTGTCAAAATTTTCATCACTGATTACACAAACACCCTTCTAAGTTTGATTAAGCAATGATTTAATAATCTTCACCTACAACAACTTCCATGAAATCAGCCAGCAAGTCTATCCTAGCACATTATTGTTTTGATTAGTTTTTTAAAGATTTAATCAAGCTGATTTCCTTGACTTAAAAATAAACATTGCTAACAATATGGTCTTAACTGGTATCCACGACAAAAGAAAAGACTAATTTCAAAGTTAATTTTCTAATCAATCTCAGTTCAAAAAGGTTTTCAAAAATATTGAGTTTTCTAAATTTTCTTGCATCAAACATATATGTAATAATGCCAGCGATTTTCAAAATGCATATTAAGATTTTTTTGAGATTATTTAATGCAACGGGTTTCCTCCTCACACTAATAACTATAACTGTTCACTTTGAACATAACCCGTCACACCACATAGGACTAACACATGGTATGTACTTGCACCTTCTGCATCTATTTTATATTGACTGCTAGTTTGCTTTTTTTTCAAATTGACAAAAAACATTTGTTTTGCTTCTATTTTGATTTGTGAATTCAATGGTACTTCAGCAGAACGTCGGGGGTTCGAGCATATATTTAGGTTATGGAGGCCAAATGCTCTCAGAAACATTATGTTAAGCTAATGTCAGGGTGTTCCCCCCTGATGAGAGCCCTAGACATTGGCTATAACTTTTTTCATTTTTGGATTCCTATTTGAATTTCATTTCTTTATGATTTTTCATATTTTTGCTATATCTTTCCATTTCATTTAATTTGTTTGCAATATCTCATTTAAAATATAGAACTTCTACATTATATATATAATTTTTTTTTTTTTTTTTCAGTGGTTCTGTTTTAGTTACGAAAGATTGCTGTAGTGGCATATGGTACAGTGGCTCCATCTGTTGTGGAAATTGAGGAAAGTGATGCTATCAAATAAGTGTGCACAAGCATCCTTCTTTCTCAGTTTTCGAATCTGGTAACCCTACACTCGAACTCAGGTACACATGTGCACTTCCAGCACGACTCATTCGATAGTAAATTGCTCGTGGTATGTGACTGGAGCTGGGTTCGGTTTGAAAGAAAGTATAGCAAAAGGAAACATTTTCTGGATATCATGATGAAGTGAACTTGGAAAAGTCACCAGGTCTCTGCAGAAACCTAGCCCAGGCCCTCTTGCAAACTAGGCAAGCCCGCTACCATCTACACCACTATAGACACAGAAATGAAAAAGGCAGAGTTGTGTCTACAGTGGTGTCCTAAAACAGAATACACCGAAATCTGTGACATACTCTGCAGAACAATCTGTATGAATTTTAAGAAAGGTGAAGAAAACACTATTATGGAAATTTTTACTGCAGAACAATGCTACATATTCTTCTTTGGGGCAGTGGTGTAGATGGGGTACAAGATGGCCTGGGTTAGAGTCCAGGTGAAGACCACCTTGGCATAATATCCACAAAATATGTTTCCTTGATATATCTGGCTGAGAAAAATCTGTCTATTTCTTTCACACATTGCATTGCTGACACGACCTGAAAATGTCACTCATATCGTATGAAAAAATAAAAAATTCAATTTGTTTCATTCCACTTACTAGGCCTCTAAGATTCAGTGTAGTGATAAGAGGCCCCTTCAACTTTGTTGGCTACTGCCTTTAGAATTCCTGAAAGAAAAAAAAGTTACTTGTGAAAAAAAAGGCAGATTTTTATTTAAAATTTTTTTTATTTAAAGAACCTTCAGCAGGGCCAGAAATAGAGGATACAGAAGATAGAGGGAGAGTAAAGGAAAAAGGTAAATTTTAGGAAGTAACAGAAACACTGATATAAAATCAAATTTTACAGTGGTGGGATAGTAAAATCATGTTTGCTCACAAACCATAAAATTCCACAAAAACCACAAATTCCCTGATCTACAGCACAGGAAGAAAAAAATTTTTTTTTTACTTCTCTACATGTGCCACCACAATTTGGCTAATATTAATAAGGGATAATTCATCAACTAACTTTTAGATAATTTGCAATAATTTTTATTCTTTGATATAATAAAAAAGTGAGATGTTACCAGAGCACACCAGATTTGTATTTCTATTTTTATTATTTTGCAAGACAAACTTGAACTAATGTGTTGGGAAGAAAAAAACTTTTTTTTTTTTTTAAATCATTTTCCCATTTGTTTGTCTAGCAAGCTATTCATGTTCAGTACTATCAAGCAAACACTTATTTTAGCACTTTAATTACTAATGTGGTTACATGTTTCACATAAGATTTTGAATTAAAATTTTGTTTAAAAAGCATAATTCATATTAATGCCAAACACATCTTACATTTTTTATACACAGAAAAACAAAAATTACAAATACCTATGAGATTTTACTTGAGGATTCATGCAACGTGCTGTTCTCAGATATGTAGACATTGATGTTTCCTTGATTTTGTCTTGAATTATTAGCTGGGTAGCTAAAAAATCCTTAAAAAAAGCATGTAAATGTGCATTTGTTTTTATATACACACATATTAATTAACATTGAATGGGGCAAGGTGTTTGTGGGTGAGCAGCTTGTTCCATATGAAGAGTCCCCATCAAGTCAACCAACTATAGAAACCCCCGGAACATGTTCTTCCATAGTTTCAAGAAGAAAATGAGTAGAGAGAGAAACTTCCCAACTTTTGCCTTTTCTTTTTATTTCTACCGTCTATCATGATTGAGTGACCTTCAAAAAGTAGTTTCACTACTTTAAAGTACAAATGAAAAATTTTACTGTATTCTATTAATATACACGGCAGTTGTTGAAGATGATGAATATCTGGTTGCGTCCCTGAATGAGAGGCCCTGTACCAACTTTTAAAATTTTTGAGTTTCTATTCCGGGTTTTCTCCCCTCCCGTTACACATCGGAAATTATGGTACTTCCACAGCTATCTACAGGCATTCAAAGACAATGCTGATATGGCATGAAGCCGCCTTTTCCCTACAAGATTGCAGATGTACATTTTTTGAAAAATCACGAAGGATTTTGGAACGCCCATTCAAATTGTAAAAATTTTTCCGAGATTGTTGCGAAAAAATACAGAATCTATAAAAATCTAAAAACCTTGAATATCCAGTTTTCTCATCTAGCTGCTATGTTCTAGTCGCTGTTTCGCATTGCGAAAATCACGGGTGTGTATGCAGAATCGGTTTATGCAGGGCTCAGCACGGATCATGGCCTAAAAACTAGTGAAAATAGTGACCAAAATGTTTAAAAAGTGACCAAATAGTGACCAAAATAATTTTAGAAAGAGACCAAATGGGCAATGAATTTTGATTATTACCAAATTGAATGAATTGAAATTGAATTTAGTTTTTACTAAACTTTGTATTTCAATGGAACTCATCGAAATTGCTTTTTTTACATAATAGTGTGAAATAAATCAAACTCAAATGCATTCTGCTAACTAGAAAAGTTTTGAATAACTTATCAAATTTATCAACAACTATGTGTGAGAGAGTAACATTACATCCTTTCTAAGTAACAGTAGCAATGCCTTTCCCCCATAGGGGCCGTTCAAGTATTACGTCATCATCAATGGGGGGGGGGATTTCCGATTTGCTGACTTTTGATGACAAGGGGGGAGGTTGGATAACGCTTACGTCATCAATCACCCTTCATGAAAATATGAGTTAGAATTCAGAGGGGCAGAGCTGACGACGAAATTTTTTTTGACAGGGGGGGGGGGAAGAGGGGATGAAAAACTGCTGAAAATTTGCTTACGTAATACTTGAATGGCCCCATATTGCTTCCCCCAACCCATCTTAAAATCTATTTAAGCAGGAAAAACTTCAAAACGGGAAAAAGTTTTCACATTCAAAGAAGGAAAAAAATGAAATAACACAAAATTTGAATGAGAGAATTTGTCCCATCTATACATTCTAGTGGATTTTCCCATTCATGTTATGCTATGAATGACAGTATACAAAATGTACACAAACTTTTTTTAACTAGTACAAATTAATTTACATACCTAGGTTTACCTATAATGATTGAAAAAAAAAACTATAAAATTACATTTTTAACAATATTATTTTAAATTATTAAATTAAAATATTACTTAAATTACTGAATTAAATAAATTATTTAAATTATTAAATTAACTAAATTATTTTAATTGTTATACGTTGAAGGAGGGCAATCAACCCTCCCCCCAGCGTCAATGGCAGAGCCTACTGATGTAAACATGATGTATATCAATTGTCATCTGCCGCACCCTTCAAGTCCATCTCCGGCTGGGCTGGGAGGGGGGGAGGGGCACAAAAATAAAAATAATACTGCCCTTGGGTGAGGGAGAAAATAAACCAGTTTTGAAATTGTTTGGTTTTTGAGAGAAAAATTTTTAAATATATATTTTTCTTTTTTTTTACGTGTAAAAAAAAAGGGTATGCAAAAAAAACATTTGCAACTTTACCCAAAAACAATATAATTTTGCCCCCCCCCGTAATTTTTAACAGAAAAAGACTCTGCAGCCTTCCCCGGTAAATATTTCCCATGAACCTTGTAAGCACCACCGTGGGGACTTTTTTCCGCGCCAATCAATTGCTGTTTTGCGGCGGTGAATTCAAGATGGCTGACAAAGGGCACATAAAATTACAAAAAAATATATAACTTATAACATGAATCAACCAAATATGCGGCAATATGCGAAAATCGATAGAAATATATCGGGAAATACGGAAAATTAGGATAAAATGAACACAAAAATTGAATCAACGACGTACAGGGTTTATAAATGTGGTTGATAGAGTTTATGGATACTGCTGCCAGGGCTACCTATTTTAGCGCGAAAAAAACTCCTCCCGTAATTTTCAACGAAAAAAACAGTGAATTCGCCCCCCCCTCTACCCGGGGGCATCCGATTTACCATGGCCGTAATACAATATTTTTTCTGGAGGGGAAACATAATTTTACTGCCCCTTGACTGTGAAATTCGATAATTTTGCAAAGGAATTTATTGCCTTTTCTTACATATACCATTCCATCAAAAATTCCGTTCGAGGCATTGCCCCACCCTCCCAGTGTTTTGGATTTGATCACGGTATGTAGCAACCTGGGCCGCAAGTACGAACGAAAATTTACTATCGCCCGGGGCGGTATCCATTTTTTAAACGAAAAAAGAGTAAACTCTGCACCCTTCCTCGTTCAACACCCGTGGAACCAGACCCCGCCTTCGCCTATTGCGGTCATAACAGCGACTTGAGACAAAACCGTTTTAATAACTTCCGAGGTCTAAAAAGGGGATTTTTTCACACAACACCAAGAATGGAGCGCAATATGTCGATATTAAGTCAACAATCAGCATCGTGAAGATGCTCTAAATTAAGTTACGACCAGAAGCGGATAAAGGTCAGTTGTTGACGGCCCCGGGCATAAAAAAAATGATTAGGCCCCTTAAGTTAGGAAAAAGTATAAAGTAGGGGCCAAAGGCGCGGTCGGTGTGCCCACTGTTAAATCCGCCTCTATGTACGGCTCGTATGTATGTTAACTGAGTTTTCATCAGCCTGATGACCAATTTTCATCTGATTTGAAAACCCGTGTTAAACTAAACGTTGAATCCGAAGATTTTTAACAACTGGCTGTTGCGAAGATATATTTTGGAAAGAGAGAAAATTCAACTGCCCCTGCGGGGAATCAAACCCACGTCCTTTCACCTTCCGGGTGAACGCCCTATACCACTAGACTATAGAGGCAACAAATTTCTCAATCTTTCCTTGGAGCTCGTGTACACTGAAAGGGACCGTACATGGATGGTCGGACCAGACTCAGGCCAAACTCACAACTGTTGATGCTGCCACCAGATGGCGACTTATGGAAGGATGACGTCGCTCTCCGCTACCACACGAAGTTTTTTAACAACTGGCTGTTGTGAAGATATATTTTGGAAAGAGAAAATTCAACTGGAAGGTGAAAGGACATGGGTTCAATTCCCTGCAGGGGCAGTTGAATTTTCTCTCTTCCCAAAATATATCTTCGCAACAGCCAGTTGTTAAAAACCTTCGTATGGTAGCAGAGAGTGACGTCATCCTTCCATAAACGTTGAATTGTAGGATTATGATCTTTTCATAAATAGTTCTCCTTTCGATCATATCTGGGGCTATGGTTTCTTGCTGAGATTTAAATCCAGTTTAAAAAATTGTACGAATTTTATTTCTAGATAGATTGCAATTTTCAGTCGGATGATTTTTTTTTTATTGTAAGTAAATTCAAAATACTTGCGAGCTTCTCTAACGTTGGCCAGCTACAAGAGTATTCTCCAAAGTGTATTAATAATACACTTAATACGTGTTAATAGTACGCATCTTTAATAAGCGCACTTTGATATTCTCACGTTGTGCGTAAGTTAGTTTCTGCACGGCGGATCCTCGCATCGCGAGTCCGTCACTATAACCACTCGACCACCACAGCGGCTGAAGTTCCTCCTTGAAGAAAAGAAAAACACTGACAGCAGAAAAGTGCGCGAGACCGGGGGTTTTTTTGCAAAAAAAAGTGGAAAAAGTGACCTGGGCCCGAAAATACGTAATAAAAGTGACCAGCTTCTAAAAAAGTGACCCGTGCCGAGCCCTGTTTATGGAGGGCAAAATTATCTATAATTCTTCACAGAAATTTGGGCCACTAACAATCAAACACCATTTTAAATTAACATAGTATAAGCATGTATTTCTTTTCCAATATGTTAATTTTCTGCAATATTATTTTTAATTTTTGATCTGCTTGGGGGCACAGGCCCCCCTCCTCCAGATTTCACCTTTAGTGAAAATCTGGGTTTGAAACCAGTGATTGTGCAGTAGTAATCGGCTAAAAATTGGATTTTCTAAAGTTTTACAACTTTGAGTTGGCTATTCTTTTGAAAAAAAAAAACTCTAGTTGCCATGACGAGATTACACAGACCTGCAACACAAACATGTATACATTAAATTTAAAATCCACACATTTTACCAATTTGGAGGATAGATGCAGGGTTGCAACTGGGGGGGGGGGGGGGGAAGAGCAGGTCTGGCGCCGCAGGCTCTGGACTAGAGGGGGTGCTGAATTAATTCACCCTTTGTAACTGCTTTTTGTACATTACATGGGGGCGCCAAAATACATACTTGCCCATTAGAAGGGCAAGCATGGCCATTTAAGGGAATTTATAGAAAATATCTAGTTGCGGACCTTGATGCAAAGCAGTGGCTGAAGATCCATTTTGATCACTATTGAACATAAAACACGCCAAATGCTAGGCACACAAGCACACTAAAAAGTTTCACTGACACATCTTCCATATTCAGGTGTGAAAATGTGTGGCAGTTAAATAGTGACAAGATAAGAGTGGTCGACCATCAGTGAGGGAAAAGAAAACCATTCTACCAGGAAATCGCTTTGTAAGGATTTATATGATTAGGGAATCAGAAGATAAGCGTCAATCTCATTTGCTTTAAATTTAATCACAAGATATTGTAGAAATAGATAAGGTTTTTATAACGAAATAGAAAATCAATCAGAAGGGAATTTATAGATTTATTTATTATTAAATATATATAAATGTGTGTGCTTAACCTTTTAACAGCCAATGTTCCTAATTGGGGACATCGGTTTTATTAATTAGAAAAAAAATATTTTTCTTACATGAAAGCACTATTTTTTTCCCTGAATACATGATATTGTAAATTTAATCTACAAAACAAAGATTTCATTCATTTCAGCACTTATGATATATAGATTTAATTTTTTTTTAATCACTTATTTTTATGGAAGAATAAAATTTAATTTTATTTGTTTTTAATGTTGTTTCTATGGGCATGAGCAAGTCCAGAAACCATGAAAGAAATTTTTTTTTCCCTATAAATTTTATGGTTGATATCTCTTAACTAAAGGATCAAAAGAGAAAATAACAGAAAAAGTTTAGAAAATCATTTAAAATCTTAATTCAGCCGGTAAAAGGTTAACGTGTAATAACAGTGGATCCCGCTTATTACGTTTTTCAAAAAACTGTCATAAAAAAAATCCTAAGTAGGAAAATGCTTTAAATGGGAAATCTTAATGAGAATTATACTTAGAATTGGTACCACGAAAATAAGTCTTACTAAAACGTTCTAAATTGGAATGTTGTAAGCGGGATCGACTGCATATTTGCTCTAGATTTATTACATTTATTAAATTCTCAGTGTTAATGGGCTTCTTTGTAAGCTTTTCCTACTAGAGTAGACACTGAAAGTAAAAGAACCTAGTTATAAGCTGGTAAATTAATCCTTTTTTTCAATGAACTTTTGGGTAGAACCAGGGCCATCTTTAGAGCGTCATGGACCCCCGGGCCAAGTAATTTTTTTGAAATCCCACCTGGCAAATTCTCGAAAATTTTAACTGGGTCTTATTTTTGTGAGGCCCGCATTCTCTTGAGGTGCCCGGATGGGCCCATGCGTTAAGATGGCAAAGGGTAGAATATGTTTTTAGTAATTAATTATTTGATTCACAGAGATACATCCCAACTTCTACCCAGAACATGGCCTGCTGCTGTCTTAACGAAGAGATATAAAAAGGTTATCAGAGCTCTGGGTCATACTGGAAAAAATTCACAGAGATGCCAATGAATGATGGGGGGAGGAGCTATAATTTTTTTTAGAGGGACCCAGATTTTGCCAATAACCTGGGTCCCAGGCAGAAAATACAGCGGCATTTCTGATAGACATCATTCCTCTACAGAAATCTTCAATGAGAAGTTCTTCAGTAATCTAGAATTGACCATCATTAGCAGAGTATCAAATATCACCGCTGGCCTATCAAAGAGAATTTATGCAATTAAAAAAATAACTGCAATGAAGACTAAAAGTTCTAGGGTTTGACTGAATGGTGAAAAATTAGAAAACAAATAGAACAGACAGATTTCACCATTTGAGATGACTACATGGCTAAGTGTCAAGGAAAGGGAAAATAAAATATTCTAGGTTTTCAGCAATTAAAAATTGCTGAAAATTGCTTTTAGTGTTATAATTATTATAAATATTTAAATCACTTTTTGATGTAATTTCTGGTTCATTTATTTGCCAAAAAAAATGTTTGATTTCAAAAACCACAGTTTATATTTCTGAAATTAAATTTTTCAATTACTCCAAAATGTTTATTTTTGTCTATCATTATAAGGAGGGAGGTTATTACAAAAATTTCTTCACGTAAAACAAAAGCAAAGAAATATGGCTTATATACAGTGAAATCTTGATATAAAAGTACTCTCTATAAACTGTGAAAAACATCATTGCAGAGACAATATCAAGAGGCAGCAGTTTAATATTAGACTAAAGCCAGACATGCGAACACTGGCATGAAGCCTCTCAGTAATGATGGGGGGGGGGGGGGTGTACCCCCTCAGACAACATATACATATTCCAATTAAAAAACAAAAAAATTAATTTTTTTTACTTAAAAAAAATTAAACTGAAAGTTAATCTAAATACAGCAACCCTATAGACACTGAAGTCTAAGGGACTGAGTGTCAAGTCTCAATCAGTGTCAAAGGAAGGCTCATGTGATCTGAGCCTCCCTTTGCAAGGTGACAGAGTCCCTTAGTAATTTATGAATATTCAATGATATGCCTCCCTGCATGAGCTCTTGTAGGTCGTATATAGATGTCCAGCAACTCTATAGACATCCCAATGCTTTTTTTCGTATTAAAGCTCCTATGCCACCTCCTACTATGAAACGTTCTCTCTGGAAAAAGATCCATGAGTGCAGTAGCGCACAGTGGAAATGCATCCTGCTCATGCAAAACTGCCAAATACACTATTGACATATATTACAGCCTGCTCTTTTTTCTACAGCATACAGAAAAAGCAGATCGATGCACGTAAAATAGAATCATGGTTAAGAGATCGGTCACAACGAGTTATGGTGAACAGGGAATTCTCTGGTTGAACAGGCATCACAAGTGGAGTACCTCAAGGAAGTGTCCTTAGCCCCATACTTTTCCCACTTTTTATCGATAAACTCGATCTGGGTATAGACTGGATTGTTAGCAAATTTGCAGATGACGTCAAGCTAATGGTGGGAAGTCGGGAATCAAAATGATAGGGAGTTACTCCAGATACATTTAAACAGTATTGTAGCATGGGCAAATGAATGGAGCATGACGTTTAGCGTAGATAAGTGCATGGTCGCTCATTTTGGTTCGAACAACCCACGGTTCTCTTATAAGTTGAATGGTGTGTCTATTCCGGATGCAAGTAGCGTCACCGATTTGGGAATTCTCATTGACGAGCGAATGAGGTTTTCTGAACATTGTTCAGTGGTGGTCAAAAAAGCAAATAGAATGCTTGGTCTCATTTTCAAAAAGGTCTCTTCGCATTCTCCTAAAGTCATCCATATGCTTTTTCGAGGCTTAGTTCATGCAGGACTGGAGTATGCTATAAGGTTTTGGAGACAATACCTACAGAGGGAAATAGACTTGGTTGAAGGGGTGCAGAGAAGAGCTACGCGTGTCCTTATTGGCACACGGGGCTTGAGTTATGAAGAGACACTTCATTTTTTTGAATGTTTACATTAGATGAACGCAGGTGTTGAGGAGATATGCTCGAAGTGTGTTAGAATATTATGTTAATGGGCAAACTATTTATTTATTTATTTCTGTTTTTGGTATCTGGCAACACATTATTAGTCAAGTATTTAGTTTCACAGTTTTGGCAACAGTACAGAAAACATGGCTGCTCAAGTCTGAACAGCAAAAGATGTTGTCTCTCACTTTAAGTTTTTAAATCTCAATTAAATATGTGCCCGTCTTCAATTGAATATTCTGGTTATAATTACTTACACACACACACATCATTAGTAATAAGGATATATCAACAGATCCAAAATAACAAGAAAGTGTTCAAAATTGTCAATGGGATGGACCATGAACTTTTTGTACACTGCCAATCGACTGCTTTTACAAGGGGACACCAGTATCGATAGGTAAGGGACAATGCGAGGTTATGGTGTCGCAGGGAATTTTTCTCTTATAGGGTTGTGAATAAATGGAATAGCTTACCCCTGGAAGTAGTAAATTCTAACAAAATTGACATGTTTAAAAAGAAATAGGCATGTTGGGGTAAATCAAGAAGCTATCCACTTTGAATTAGACAACCATAAGTATTCTCTTTATGGGCATTGTATAATATTTCATTATGTATATGTTTGTAATGTATGTTTATGTATGTTTAATATTGTTTGCAATTGCATTTTTAATTGGGTTTCTTTTTGAAATATATGACATCCATATTTGTTAGGGGCATCTTTTTCTCAGTCACCTCATTTTCTAAATGCTTCACCAGCATTTTGCTTGTTGTGGCTTTGTGTTTGTATAATGAATGAAAATAATATAATAGTTACAATTGTGAAAAGCCACATTATTCCTCTTTCGAATGTTACCAAACATGCAGAGATTGTGAAATAACATCACGGATTAAAAAAATTATGATATGCAGTTGGCCACCGAGATGTACTGAGTATGTCGCTCAATCTCGAAGAATAAAATCCTTTGTTGATTGGTTTCTAAAACCAGTCATTTTTGATTTTGTGGATCCAGAAACACCTTTGTCAGACATGGGGATCAATACTAAAACCACCATGGCTACTTTGGAAGACAGATTTCACACATATTCCTTAAATACTTTTCAGAAGTCCTGATATTAGATGCATGTTATTCGCTGTATCATCTTGCTCTAGTGTCTGCCTGGATCTTCTCACTAAATTCCTTTCAATTTGGTCCAAAGGTTGTGTCACAACAATCTTGCCGTGAATGATATGTAAATTTGATCACTGACCCCCCCCCCACCCCCCAGATGTTTGTCTTCTCTCAAACTCATTGTCATATGTGTATATGAAGTTTTTGTTACTTTACAGATCAGGCACCTATATTCATACTCCCCATCTTTTAGCAAAGCTAATCGGTAAAGATTGACAGCATTTCAAAATAAAAAAAATATATAAGTAAAATACTGCAATTAACTCTAACTGAATTTTTTTTCAGAAATCTGAAGAAAAAAACAATTTCTTTAGTATTGAAGGTATTTCCTGTAGCTCAGTAGTTGAGTGTGCTCATCTGAAGAAATTATGAACAATCCGTAGCAAGTGCCCCTCATCCATTTTAGAGCAGCAAAATTCATTTTTGGAGCAGAAATTTCAAAAATGGAGCAGAACTAAATACTAACTGTATCTGCAATACAAGATGTAATTTTTCTGTGAAATATACCAAAAGTTTTGCCAAAAATGGTTGGAACAAATAATTATAAATAAATATCCTTCACAAATCTAAGTCCATTTAAGTTTTTCCTGAAGTATCTTATGTCACTACTAAAACATGCATTACTGAAATGACGAATAAACATTATTAGACTCTTTTCAAATTAAGTACTAGGCATACTGAAAATCTAGGCAGCAAGAATTTCTGCTGCTTAAACATCAAAATCTTATACATCCTGATATAGGAAAAAAAGTGTGTACGGAATATAATAAGGATTTCCGTGAAAGAAATGATTAAGAATTTAAAGAAATGATTAAATTTAAAAGCAAAATGCAAAAAAAAAAAGAATATAAAAAAATACCTTATTTTCTTAAACAATTTCTCAACATAATAGCATGTTAATAGATTAAAAATGATTTTTATTTCTGCTGTTTTCTCAGCCTGAAGCCTGTTACAATATTTTATATATGAAGTATGAGTCGCTTTCAGAAGTTCAGCAACCTAATGAGAATTTTTTTTGAATTTTTCATGCCCTTGAACGTAAGAGAGATTTTGTGTCTTATTCCATTAAAGTATTGTGTGGACAGATTTTTCACTGTTCAAACAGACTTTTGTTAACACTGAACTCTCTTTCACTGTCTTAGTTACTATGTTCTAAAAATCAAAAAGCCTTCACCAAAACTGGAAAAATTTTGAATTTTGGGCTGCTGCTTTCAAGGTTATAAAGTTTGAATATGTCTGCCCAATATCAAACTATCTATTCTTTGAACTGATTTCACTTCTTGTAATTCTTTGCAACCCATCCATCTTACATAATTGATAGTTCTGTTGGCGATGCAGTGTTAAGCAACATCCCAGCAATACATGAGGGAGTAATGTACAATCCCAGCAATGCACGAAAGGGAGCACAAAAAACAAGAGAAGGTGCAAACATTTCATTCCCTCCAACATGTTTCGGAAAAATAGGACATTTATATATAATAGGTATCTCACAGAAGCTATGCAAAATATATATGCATAATATGCAAAATATATATGCATAATATGCAAAATATATATGCATAATATGCAAAATATATGAGCATGCTCCTAGTAAAAACTCCTTCCTTTGACTATTGCTAAAAGCATACCCCTCCCCACCAACGCAGGAGCAGACCATGTGGCCATATTGGGCGCCGCTCTAGGAGGGGTGCCAAATGGAGTTGAAAGGGTGAAAAAAGCTTTGTCGATCAAAAAAAATGTAGTCAGCAGCGCCAAAATAGGTTCTGCATGGAGAGATTTTTTTCCTCGAGCTGGCCCTGTTCGCCAAATCCGGAATTCCGCTATGTGAAATTTTCACAATCGGCAACCACACGACCGTATAGTTGGCTAGATGACAAAACTACGGATATTTTAGCTGGAGTTTTTACAGATCCCGTTTTTTCCCAACAATCTCCGAAAAATTTCGTTGATTTAAACGAGTATTAACCAATCCACTTGTGCAATCTTGTGAAAAATAAAGCAAATTTACGCTGTAGATATGCTGTCTTTGAACGTAAGTTGGTAGCCACAAAATTTACGTTTATTTTCAGTATATAACCAGCAGAAGAAAAAACGCTCTCCAAAATCGGAAAATTTGGTATATTCATTCAGGGACTTTGATTGCCCGCGGGTTATACTAATAACAGTATACGATTTTGTACTTCAAAGTAGGAGAACTACTTTCCAAGGTCACGAGATAACGTGATTGTGGTAGATGGTAGGAAGTGAAAAAAAATGAAGTTTTCCCCCTCTTTTTCCTTGCCTCGGACTGATCGCCTCCTGTGAACAAAATTGCACATGCTTCTTTTTCCTAAATTCCGGGTATTTGACGCACTACAGTGCATTAGCAGTACCTCCGCGAACCCCAAACAAGAATTGGCGCAAATGCGCAGGGATTCCGCATCTTGGCGCACCATGTAGCAAGAGAACAGTTTTGGCGCAGTTTGGCGCAGCTCTTGCACCCCTGCTATAGGCATTTATCATTGTAGCAAAGGTTTCACAATATTAAGAACGGCATGTGCTGTTTAGTGACATTGTAGTACAGGGTGATTATAAAAAAACTATCCTGACATATGGGCCCCTAACTATCATACTATTCACAGAAACTGAATGAAATTTTGGCATAAGGTATTTTGAGGTATGCGCTCAAGAATGATATGGAAAACAACAGTGTAACTCTAACAGTTACGGTTACAGTGAGAAAATTTCGAAAATATCAAATGGCAACACCAAGTTTTTTGTATTGGAATACAATCTCCATACTGAAAAACACTAAATAGCGTTGGAATGGCACCTGTAGCACGAAAATCCCTGGCGGTAGATAGGCTAAAAGTGAGGACAACCAATAAGGACAGAGAAGCAGCATAAAATAAAGCATTTTATTGCGTTTCACAAATTTTCCACATGACCTTGTGGAGGACTAATCAGGCTGGGATCTCAGCCGAAGAAACGGTGTGACGAATGAAACGAACATTAATGCTCTGGTGCACGGCAAAGTCATTTTTACTTTTTCCTTGCCTCTATCGGCACAAGGTACAGAGTCCAACGTGTGCCATGTTCCGTTATTTCCTATAAGTATAGGAACGAGGTCAAAGCCCACAGCATTCGTGAACCCGAGAGCCAAGCATGTGGTCACGCAGACCGAGGAGCCGATACCGGGCCCGTCGGGGTACATACCGCCGGACACGCCGATACTACGGAGGGCGCTACTACGCAGGACACCGTCGCCTCCGCTGGACTTATCGTCGCAGAATACCTACATACCGGAGACGCAGGAGTTATCGCCGTGGGAACTATCGGACTAACAAGGCACAACCTGCTGTACCCAGGAACTGGCTACAGATACCTATCCGCAGGTATGTGACTCTAAAATCAATTCAATCCTACAACTATACTTTTGGAATGTCGAGTGATCAAGCTCAGACTCCTGCTAAACTCCTTGCAGATTACGAAAAGGTATCACCTTGGCTACCTACCGACAAGGGACTTCTTCAATCACTCTCCTACACCTGGGACCAGTACAGAGCCAAGAGACTCGTCCAATGGTCTGCTTACTTCAAAAATGCAAACTACGACATATACCGCTACGTAACCGATCCGAACAACAAACTCGTCGGAAGCACTTCTCTTCAGACTGTATACAGACACTCCAACCCTGTCATGCACGTGCTCTGGGACAAAGACGGTACGGTGCCTAAAGCAACTATACAATACAACGACGAAGAAGGTATGTTCTCTAAATGGCAATTAAATTCTAAGAAGGCATTCAAGTACACTCACAAGATACTGAAATCACACTGGATAAACGACTCTCTCACTGACCTGAAGACCGGCAGCAAGAGAATAGACGACATCATTGGAACTGTTGAACACTTACCTATACCTGGAGGACAAGCCGAACTCATATCGACAGACCCTGCTAAAAACGTTAACGCCACATACATGGCATACCCTCGATGGTTTATGTTACCCGATATGATATCCCCCGTATTCTCAATCACAGACAGTGACTCTAAAAAAACTAAATACGATATACAAACATTTATGCATGTATCTTTCAATGTTGAATTTTATACCAAATGGCTTGTATCTGAATACTCATATAAACTGCTTCTTTCGTGAATAAAAAATTTGAATAACAGTTCAATGACCTGACTCTTGTATTCACTCACTTAATTACCATGTAATTAACACTCTTTTCTATTTCAGCAATTGAAGCAGAGGAAGAAATAGAAACGGCTTCTCAGGAATACACCAGTGCATTGTGGAGCGACGCCTGGCTACCGCAGGGTGAATGAACACTTCCCTGCATTACTCTGGGGTGTGCCCCTTAAAGTTGGCTCAAGTGTAAAGCTTCGCCCCTGAAAGTTGGCTTTCCGGCAATACATCTAAGGGATCCAACCCACCCCCCAGCTAAACTCTAAGACCACTAGGGGACCTAGGGCACCTAAAAGAACATTGCTCGGGTAATACTACACCTCGCAATCCGCCTACGCCTGGAAATGGGCACACAAGCAAAGCGTTGGTGCTTCACTCTCAACAACCCCTACGCTCACGACCACCCGGGGGTCTGGCTCGACGATTGCGAGAGTTTCTTGTGCCAGGTAGAGCAAGGTGAGTCAGGTACTTACCATTATCAAGGATATGCTATCTTCAATAGGAAGAAGAGATTAGCACAGCTAAAATTTATGCATACTGGGTGTCACTGGGAAGTGATGCGTGGAACGTTGCAAGACAACGTCTCGTACTGCACAAAGGTCGAGACTAGCGTATCACCTGTGTATCAACTTAATGCACCTATATCATATAGCACCATGCTAGAGATACAGAAACGATTTCAAGACGGACACAGTATACGAGAAGTATATGACAAATTCTTTAGCGTCAGCGCTAGATTTCATAGCTTTTTCGCTAAGTACGCTATGCTATACGAAACCCCCAGAGACTGGCAAACTGCCTGCAACGTTTTCTGGGGACCCCCTGGCACTGGCAAGTCAGCACAAGCTGCACTCAATTTCCCTGACGCTTATCACAAGATGAGGGGTGACTGGTGGGACGGATACACCGACCAGAGCGTCGTCATCATCAACGACTTCTACTCATGGTTAACCTTTGACTCTCTACTCAGATTACTAGACCGATACCCTTTACGGGTGCCCGTAAAAGGAGCGTTCGTACAGTTCAAAGCCTATCTCGTTATCATCACCTCTAATCAACATGACTGGTTTCTAAAACCAGTCATTTTTGATTTTGTGGATCCAGAAACACCTTTGTCAGACATGGGGATCAATACTAAAACCACCATGGCTACTTTGGAAGACAGATTTCACACATATTCCTTAAATACTTTTCAGAAGTCCTGATATTAGATGCATGTTATTCGCTGTATCATCTTGCTCTAGTGTCTGCCTGGATCTTCTCACTAAATTCCTTTCAATTTGGTCCAAAGGTTGTGTCACAACAATCTTGCCGTGAATGATATGTAAATTTGATCACTGACCCCCCCCCCCACCCCCCAGATGTTTGTCTTCTCTCAAACTCATTGTCATATGTGTATATGAAGTTTTTGTTACTTTACAGATCAGGCACCTATATTCATACTCCCCATCTTTTAGCAAAGCTAATCGGTAAAGATTGACAGCATTTCAAAATAAAAAAAATATATAAGTAAAATACTGCAATTAACTCTAACTGAATTTTTTTTCAGAAATCTGAAGAAAAAAACAATTTCTTTAGTATTGAAGGTATTTCCTGTAGCTCAGTAGTTGAGTGTGCTCATCTGAAGAAATTATGAACAATCCGTAGCAAGTGCCCCTCATCCATTTTAGAGCAGCAAAATTCATTTTTGGAGCAGAAATTTCAAAAATGGAGCAGAACTAAATACTAACTGTATCTGCAATACAAGATGTAATTTTTCTGTGAAATATACCAAAAGTTTTGCCAAAAATGGTTGGAACAAATAATTATAAATAAATATCCTTCACAAATCTAAGTCCATTTAAGTTTTTCCTGAAGTATCTTATGTCACTACTAAAACATGCATTACTGAAATGACGAATAAACATTATTAGACTCTTTTCAAATTAAGTACTAGGCATACTGAAAATCTAGGCAGCAAGAATTTCTGCTGCTTAAACATCAAAATCTTATACATCCTGATATAGGAAAAAAAGTGTGTACGGAATATAATAAGGATTTCCGTGAAAGAAATGATTAAGAATTTAAAGAAATGATTAAATTTAAAAGCAAAATGCAAAAAAAAAAAGAATATAAAAAAATACCTTATTTTCTTAAACAATTTCTCAACATAATAGCATGTTAATAGATTAAAAATGATTTTTATTTCTGCTGTTTTCTCAGCCTGAAGCCTGTTACAATATTTTATATATGAAGTATGAGTCGCTTTCAGAAGTTCAGCAACCTAATGAGAATTTTTTTTGAATTTTTCATGCCCTTGAACGTAAGAGAGATTTTGTGTCTTATTCCATTAAAGTATTGTGTGGACAGATTTTTCACTGTTCAAACAGACTTTTGTTAACACTGAACTCTCTTTCACTGTCTTAGTTACTATGTTCTAAAAATCAAAAAGCCTTCACCAAAACTGGAAAAATTTTGAATTTTGGGCTGCTGCTTTCAAGGTTATAAAGTTTGAATATGTCTGCCCAATATCAAACTATCTATTCTTTGAACTGATTTCACTTCTTGTAATTCTTTGCAACCCATCCATCTTACATAATTGATAGTTCTGTTGGCGATGCAGTGTTAAGCAACATCCCAGCAATACATGAGGGAGTAATGTACAATCCCAGCAATGCACGAAAGGGAGCACAAAAAACAAGAGAAGGTGCAAACATTTCATTCCCTCCAACATGTTTCGGAAAAATAGGACATTTATATATAATAGGTATCTCACAGAAGCTATGCAAAATATATATGCATAATATGCAAAATATATATGCATAATATGCAAAATATATATGCATAATATGCAAAATATATGAGCATGCTCCTAGTAAAAACTCCTTCCTTTGACTATTGCTAAAAGCATACCCCTCCCCACCAACGCAGGAGCAGACCATGTGGCCATATTGGGCGCCGCTCTAGGAGGGGTGCCAAATGGAGTTGAAAGGGTGAAAAAAGCTTTGTCGATCAAAAAAAATGTAGTCAGCAGCGCCAAAATAGGTTCTGCATGGAGAGATTTTTTTCCTCGAGCTGGCCCTGTTCGCCAAATCCGGAATTCCGCTATGTGAAATTTTCACAATCGGCAACCACACGACCGTATAGTTGGCTAGATGACAAAACTACGGATATTTTAGCTGGAGTTTTTACAGATCCCGTTTTTTCCCAACAATCTCCGAAAAATTTCGTTGATTTAAACGAGTATTAACCAATCCACTTGTGCAATCTTGTGAAAAATAAAGCAAATTTACGCTGTAGATATGCTGTCTTTGAACGTAAGTTGGTAGCCACAAAATTTACGTTTATTTTCAGTATATAACCAGCAGAAGAAAAAACGCTCTCCAAAATCGGAAAATTTGGTATATTCATTCAGGGACTTTGATTGCCCGCGGGTTATACTAATAACAGTATACGATTTTGTACTTCAAAGTAGGAGAACTACTTTCCAAGGTCACGAGATAACGTGATTGTGGTAGATGGTAGGAAGTGAAAAAAAATGAAGTTTTCCCCCTCTTTTTCCTTGCCTCGGACTGATCGCCTCCTGTGAACAAAATTGCACATGCTTCTTTTTCCTAAATTCCGGGTATTTGACGCACTACAGTGCATTAGCAGTACCTCCGCGAACCCCAAACAAGAATTGGCGCAAATGCGCAGGGATTCCGCATCTTGGCGCACCATGTAGCAAGAGAACAGTTTTGGCGCAGTTTGGCGCAGCTCTTGCACCCCTGCTATAGGCATTTATCATTGTAGCAAAGGTTTCACAATATTAAGAACGGCATGTGCTGTTTAGTGACATTGTAGTACAGGGTGATTATAAAAAAACTATCCTGACATATGGGCCCCTAACTATCATACTATTCACAGAAACTGAATGAAATTTTGGCATAAGGTATTTTGAGGTATGCGCTCAAGAATGATATGGAAAACAACAGTGTAACTCTAACAGTTACGGTTACAGTGAGAAAATTTCGAAAATATCAAATGGCAACACCAAGTTTTTTGTATTGGAATACAATCTCCATACTGAAAAACACTAAATAGCGTTGGAATGGCACCTGTAGCACGAAAATCCCTGGCGGTAGATAGGCTAAAAGTGAGGACAACCAATAAGGACAGAGAAGCAGCATAAAATAAAGCATTTTATTGCGTTTCACAAATTTTCCACATGACCTTGTGGAGGACTAATCAGGCTGGGATCTCAGCCGAAGAAACGGTGTGACGAATGAAACGAACATTAATGCTCTGGTGCACGGCAAAGTCATTTTTACTTTTTCCTTGCCTAGCTCCGGGGATTTTCGTGCTACAGGTGCCATTCCAACGCTATTTAGTGTTTTTCAGTATGGAGATTGTATTCCAATACAAAAAACTTGGTGTTGCCATTTGATATTTTCGAAATTTTCTCACTGTAACCGTAACTGTTAGAGTGACACTGTTGTTTTCCATATCATTCTTGAGCGCATACCTCAAAATACCTTATGCCAAAATTTCATTCAGTTTCTGTGAATGGTATGATAGTTAGGGGCCCATATGTCGGGATAGTTTTTTTTATAATCATCCCGTATATACATCCATTATTGGTGATCTATTCACTAGCCAAATTTAAACTTTTTCATTGTGATTTGGTACTATGATGATCAACAGTGGGAACCCAGACTGCAATATGTCTGTGAAGAAGAAAGTCTTCCAAATAGAATGCGCATATATTAGCCAATTTCTTTGATATACAGACTACCATTATTTTATATTGAATCTTCAAGCATTTTTGGAATTATATGAAAAGCAGGGGCTTGACTTTTCGAAATCCTCATCAGTATCAACAGACAACAATAAGGCAGGACACTCTTCACATGGGCTAGTGCTATGAATGGTAGTTCTTAAGTCTGTGGAGCTTTTTTGCTAATATCCCACTGAGTCCAGGAAGGAGCACATGTCACACACACACAAGTGCCTTTGAATTAAGGAAGATTTTCATTAATCCTTTCCATGGTTTTTTAAAATTTCACCAATTCCCATTATAATTGGCACAGTAAAAATTACCAAACCCTCTATAAAATGCCACATTTTTCAGGAAGAACGCAGGTGATCATACTCTCCTGACACCAACACCAAGACTTAACAGCAGCCCTTAACCCTTTAAGTGGTTTTTAAAATTTCCTTGACTCACACTGTAACTGCAACATCGGTAATAAAGGTGTGTTGGGTGACCAAAATAAAGCAGATCAGGTTTGACAAGATATCTTGGGATTGCCGCTGTAAAGGTTAACCCATTTATACCCGCGCTTTGAATTGCATTTTGATATTGGGATATTTTGTTGAAATTGCATCAATATTAAGAATTTTCCAAGAGAGTTTTTAAATTCATAAACAGTAAGTATGACACTGGATAACAAGTGCCCTCAATTAAAGACAGCGAAACATATGATAACACATTTAAAAAAAGTTCAAGTGAAACAAAATTGAATTGCATTAGTTATTCAAATTAAACTTTAATCTAATTAATCAATAACAAAAGAAGCCCTTGCATGAAAATAACAATATAATGTCGATAGTATAAGGTGGAAAACAAAAGCACCCACAAGATAACAAAATACACCAGCTTTTCAAGAGAGTTTATTTCTAAACCAGAAATGGCTTCTCAAGAATTTTCAATGCCAATCTCTGATTAGGGTTCTCATCTGTACGTGCTAAAATATACAATATCTAGCTGCAAATGCTAAAATACAATGAAACATTGCTACAATGATAATTTTCCATATCCACTTTGAAATTGCCTTTACCCTTTTGTTAAACTCCCCTCGATCGATGATATCCTTTATTATGATAACTCCCTCTATAACATTATTTTTTAGAAAGCTATAAGGATATTTTTTTAGTTTGAAAAAAGATCAAAGGTTATAGCAACACTATCTTTAATGAGTCTCTCTGGACAATAATGAAGTCTGGTGCTTCTGCGATACGATACAAAACCACTGTGCAATAATTTTTCCCACAGGGTAAGGCCACTATATTTCAGATGAACATGTATTATTTCACCACAGGGAAAAGCCATTATATTTCAGATGAACATGTATTATTTCACCACAGGGTAAAGCCATTATATTTCAGATGAACATGTATTATTTCACCACAGAGTAAGGGCAAGTATTTCAGATGAACATGCTCCTCCCCCCAAGGGTGGGGCTGACAGGACTTTGTCTCAGGGGCCCGGGATGGTTATCTGATTTTTGTTTTTTTAAGCTATGAATTCACTTAAGAGGTCTGGCCAGAGGCCTGTTGTAAGATGTGAGGCCATGGGTAAGGTTGTTAATATGGTACATACTGCATTAGCCACCAGAAGCCATTGATACATTGTTTTTTTGAAGGTGGTAATTTGTGGCATGGGTCCGAGCACCCCCAGAATCAATTCAAAAATCAATATTTTCTATATAAAACTAATGATGATCACCCACAGGTTCGAAACACTTCCGACGCCCCTGCATTGATAAGAAACTAAACATACAAATGCTGGTAAATATCCTTATACGAGTAAATAACCAGAGATTGTTGCTTTCTGAACTAAATGGGGAAAAAATTCAGTAGTTGTAGGTTTGCAACAAAAACTCAAATGGTCAGTAATGTTAGAACTAAGAAATTCCGTCATAAATAGGATTTCTTCCTCGGTCACTATATGCTTGCGTGAAGCTGTGCTGGGAAAAAAATTGACTTTCAGCATCTTTTCTTCATAGTGATACATGTTTGACCAAACAGACAAAAATATCAGATTATTTCAGATGAACATTAGACAATAATCAGCTATGTAGTCAAATCATTATAAATTTTTCTTTCAACATTTTGCTGATTCTTTTGAAATTCATGTTTTCATGAGTCAAAATAGATTAAATAATCTGATCAATATTACACATATCTAAGTCACAATATAAATGCCTCTATCAGTATTTTCAAATAAAATAGCTATACAGATGCAATATATATATATTTTCTAAACTAAAATTTTCGTTGTCATAAAGCCTTTTCAGCCACCTCGTTGGGCATTTTGCTTGTTGTGGAATTGTATTTGTGCTTATATTATGTTTTTTCGTTAAAAGTAATTTTAATTATTACTATAATTGCCGTATGCAATGGACAGAGGGGTTTCTTGACAACATTTTATAAAACGAAAGTAGTAAAAAATGAACCCCCTCCTCTGAGACAATTCTGCCTACCCCTACGATTTTCAAACCTTATGGCAAACTAATGATACAGACTATGAAAAACAAAGAAATGGCAGCAGCACCATAATTGTGGCATGGTGAGATGCCTTTCAATATAATGATAATCCCTCCACAATATTTTTCTTGGGTCTGCAGAATATAGTTGTATCGAGGTTTCACTGTATTACACAAAGCCAAATCCCTGCTGTGCTTAAATGAGTACAGAGGGTAAATCGGTAAAGGTCCTGTTATCTAACTCAACTAACTGCTGGCGAACGGAGCAAGATAGGCATCTTATCACTTACGTCCAAGATGAGAATTATGAGAGAAAATATCTACTAAACTATTAAAGCATAAATACGAGCACAAATGAATATCTCAAGCTTGCTATGACGTCCCTAGAAATCGCAATACACACTTTGAGAAACATTGGATTAGACCCATATACTGTAAGTAAGTGGTCCGTCAAACTATTTCAGACATTTTACCAGTTTTCAGGTTCAAAAAGCTTTAGAAACACTGTGGTATAGGATTTTATGGGTTGGCCTAAGTGTGAGGAAAAGTGAAAAAGTTTTGCAGAATGGGGGGGAGGGGGAAGGGGGTAGAACAAAAAACTTCAGGAAACTTATAAAGGTTTCAGTAGTAACCTTTTTATACGGTTATCCTCTGAGGGGTTATTACAGAGGGGTTTCTTGACCCAACATTTTATAAAATGAAAATATAGTAAAAAATAAACCCCTCCCTGAGACAAAGGACAATTTTTTTTGTCTCATTGGTGTCAGTAAGAAGAGTTTTACTGTACTAATTACACAGTTGATTCATTTTATTAAATATTTATTTAACAAAGGATTTGTCTAATCACATTACCTGGATTTGTTTAATCACATCTCTTTGCATTTCCACAGCCATATGGTACACATCATGATCAGAACTGTTATACATAATTGCATTTTGAAACATCAGTAGCATATCTCTATGAAATTCTTGAGTAGTTGTAATAGAGCCATTATCTATGTTCTTTTTAATCAGTGACAGATCCATAGGCCTTCAAAATTAGAAACAAAACTCATATTGCATATTATAAAAACTATTATACGCACGCAAGCACACACACTATAAAAAGAACAAACTTACAAATGAATTGTAAAAACACAACAGTTTCAAGTTTTCAACACAGTCGAAAGTTTGTCAAAATGAATTTCAACATTATAATGTTGATGACATTCCCTTTGAAAAACAAAAGGATTTTCAGGTTACATTAAGTCAATTTGCAATAAGTCAAATATCTGTAAACCAACTTTTCATGTGGCTCCAGAACCTTCAAAATGCTATTTTAGTATTGAAATCTTTCATGACTCCTTCAAGTCAAAGTTTTTGGGTATGAAATAAGTAAAACAAAAATAAAACTTACTCCCATTAGAAAACTACAAGAACAATGTAGCCATCTGGATTTTACAATTTTTTTTTATTATATGTCTAGTTTTGTCAGAGCATCATTTGACTCCTGCTAAATAACGAGTGAATGTAGTATTCAAACATAGAGCAATTCACGATTGTGCGTAGATTTTTCAGAAATGTCAAAGCTGAAGTTTGAAATTTTAGGTAAAAAACAAATAATCAATGAAATAGAGAAAGGACTTTAAATCTTATGTTTGTAACTGCGCAAATATGTCATCCCTTCAAATATAGTGATGCTCTTATAACTTGTTCTACAGCAACTTCTCGCAGGGACTTAACCTATCTCTGACATCACACTTTGCTCACCGATTTTCTTGAATTTTTACACTTCCATAGTGATAACCAAGCAACAAAAACCATGGTCGAGCTCATGGAACTTGTGTCGGAAAGAATGTTTCATCTTAGGTGCTGTAAGAGCTCTGACACGAAGAAAATGGACATGGGGAGGAGGATCAAGGGTCAGCAGAACCAAGTAGAATCATGCTTAGAACAAAACAAGATACTGTATATGGGGCCTAGGGTAGCAAGACGTCCATATTATAAGGGTGTATGCACATTGGAAGTGCATTGAATATCCATGAATTATTTAGGGACTCTGCGACCTCAGAAAGTTGCTTCGGGGGGGAGGGTCATGTGGTCTGAGCCTTCTAGTTTCTAGTGCCAATAAAGTGCTGTTTTTAATGAACTTAATAAATTTAATTAAATTTTAATGAAATAAATTTTTGAGTGGTTATTTTTTATTGCACTATAATTATGATGTCCTGGAGGGGTATCGCCTTCACATGACAAAGCTGAACATTTATCACTACTGACAAGCTTTAAGCCAATGTTGGCATGTCTGCATTTTGCTAAAGCTTTTGCTTGCTTTTTTGCTGAAGGAATTTTTTATCTACCTTAAATCCTGTTCTACACATTTTACTGATGAAATACAGTAATCTCTTACATATATGGCCTTCTCTTTTATATATTTCTTTCATTTTAAGACTATTTTCTGCCATCCCAGCTAAAAATATAGGAAAATACAATTTATTCATTGTTTACAAGACTTTTTCTGCATGATGACAACAATGAAAGATACAGGGGATTAAAAAATAATAAAAACCTACCATTTGTAAAAACTTTAGTAGTGTTAGAAATTTATTGCGATTGTATGCAACTAAGTTTAGTTGCAAATATACCCTTCTCACTTATGGGTCGTTTCTTTGTTTCCTTGCACTGAGGCATAAGTGAAAGGTCACAGCAATATGGTTTGGAAAGAACTTTGTTTCAGAATTCAGATAGGTTTCAATACAGTGTTGCAAGTTTGTTTTCCTGTGTCAACTTAAAAAAAAAGTTTTCTAGGTCTTGCAAACACTGCCTTTCACATTAATTTTTTTTTTTCAACCGTTTAAGCGGCAATGGCAAAATATCTCTTCTCCATAAAAGTCCTTTATTTTAACACTGTCAAGCCCAGCCATATTTTGCAGAAGTGATTTTTCAAAAAAAAAAAAACCTTTCCCTATACTCCTTAGTTTGCATCTGCTGAAAATCAGAGGGAAATCTACTTAATTGAAAAAAAAGAAGGTATTTTGAAAGGGGGTTTAGTTATTTCTAATTGTCGCCTAAAGGGTTAAACTTATCTTATATGGCATCAAAAAATTTCTACTTTGTACTGTAACTTTGTAATCTGTGAGATGATGCAAAATTGCTTCAAAAAAACAAAAGAAATCAGGGTGTTTACCAAGTACCAAAATTCTGTGACTTTTTAGTGATGTTTTCTCTCATTTGCAGGGCTCCCACTCTAAAACTTAGAAAAAGTAGAATGGGGGAGAATACCCCCTTATAGACAACATAATCATGGCATAATCAATTTTTTTTTTGAAAAATTTTAAAATTAATTTTTTTTTCATAGCACACTATTTCAGTATCCTGTAAGATTGACTCAAGCCAAAGCAAAATGACAGAAATGACTTGGTTACAAAAAAAATTTTTTTGGCCAAAATAGGGTCTTAGCAACAACAGATGATTTTTTTCTGCTCTTCTCACAATATATATATATTACATTCTTTTTTGGGAGTCTTCCACAGTCCAGTCTGTCACACAACTCTCTTCAACAATACGCACAAGAAATTATGAAAATATGTAAGTTTTTTAAGAATGACGCTCGTTCGAAACCACTTCCAAAAGCAAAATGTGTAAATTACAGTCTGATATAAATAAGTCAAGGTGGACCAGATGGTTGTACTGCATTGTCCATCCCCTTTAAAAAGGATGCTTAAATTTTAGTGGTCAATGCTAGTGTAATCATTTTTGACAAATGAGAAGCACTTTTATTTCTAGCTCTTTACTTGAGCATTGTAAATATTTGTTTGTGCCTCTGCATTTTCAAGATCTCTGGAAAATCAAAAAAATCTGTGACCTTCACTCAAATTTTGTGACTTTTCGGGACTTCCATGACCTTTTTCTCATTCTGTGACTTTTCGGGAATTCCATGACCTTTTTCTCATTCTGTGACTTTTCGGGACTTCCATGACCTTTTTCTCATTCTGTGACTTTTCGGGACTTCCATGACCTTTTTCTCATTCTGTGACTTTTCCAGGACTTCATGACTTTCCGTGATGGTAGACACCCATAGTTTGTTCGATGCTAACTTAGTTTGAACGATAGTTAGACAATGCTGCTAACAAAAGCAGCAGCTTTGAAACAAAAAAAAAAATTGACAGTTTACTCAAGTAAAAGTATGCTGGTACTGATCTTTTTCGTCTTCTTTTTAAAGTAAAATCAACATTCAAAGCATTTTTTTAAATTGTTTTTCGGATAATTTGATTTCTTCGATAATTTGAGGTGGCCTTGGTCTCATCTACATTGGATTATCAAGGCTATACTTAGCAGCATTTATAAGATCCCAATTTTCCGTACTTTAATTCAATAAAATATGGTTGTTCAGTCATGATGAAAATTTTTTTAGGTAAAATACATTTTTGTTTACAGTGATTTGCAACATTTCTTCATTTCCCTATTATTCAGCAATGATTTGTGCAAGTTTGTCAAAAATTATATTTCTTGGCTACAATTACAGCGATATATATATCATGTATTCAGGCACACATTTTCTCATGTTTTTCTTGCAATTTTATCCCAAGTATGAAGGTCTAATTTTTCTCCGCAGGAATATTTCTTTCTTTCAAACCAAGCACAACCAACTCTGGTCTATTGCCATGGGTAATTCATTATCGAATGAGTTGTGCCAGAAGTGTGACTGTGTACCTTAGTGTCATTAATACCTATCTAGTATTGTGCGTTAATTTTTAGTGATGCCATCTATAAGGACATTTAATTGTTGTGATGGCTATTAATAAAGTTTTCATTCAATTACAATTATATATAGCTATATAAAATAGTCCTCTATAATATTATTATAGTGAATACAACTGTTCCATCGTCACAGACCATAGGTTAAGGAACACTGCTTTATTATATATACTCTCAGCTTTGCTCGCATGGATTTGATAATCTGAAAATTCTCCTTTAGGGGTTGAATTATGAAGAATCCCTTCTTAGTGAGTTCTTACATCGCAAAATAAAACTACTGACCAAATTTCATATTTGTAGCTTCAGCATTTCTTCACATAAACTTTGCACCCCCCCCTTTTTGATTCTTTTAAGAGTGGAATTTTCGAAATCCCGTTTCTTAGCGAGTCCCTACATTATAAAATGATGAAACTACTGACCAAATTTGATAATTAGAAGCTTTAGCTGTTTTGGCTCAGCGATGAGTCAATATGTTAGGACAATGTTATTTTATATAAATATGTAATTTCTTCACCAACCAGAATTAGATAAAAGAAGAAAAACTATTTTAAACATATCTATTCAATTTTTAAAATGTGAGAAACGCATAGTTTCTTGCAACTTCCTGCAGTGGAAAAATCAAATAGTACAACTTCATCTGATTAAAATGTGGGAACTCAGTTTCCCACCTGTGATCCTGTGACCACTGTTAAACTTGCATTTTAATGGTTATCACAGTAAAACCTCAGTATAACGTCATCACCATCTGGCCTTGACAATTTTTTATTGGTCCCTGCCAGTATAATTAACAAATTGGAAATCGTTATTAAGTCACCCCGCCTTATGAAGTCATTTCTATTCAGTCCCCAGGAATGACCTTATACCAAGGTTTAACTGCACCATAAATGTGAAATCACTTTACCTGTTGACAATACTTTCGTAGCCAGGAGCAACATCATCTGTGACTTTCTGAGAAAAAACGTTCGCATACCTATATATATATATATATATAAAATTTCTATTAAGTTCTTTGGCAAATACATAGCATTTTATACTTATAAACATTAAAAAAATAACATTTATTATATTTATACATTGGACCCTCTCTAAGATGGCCATTCTCAAAAAGGGGAGATGTGTCAAAATAATGGTTTACAATGTCACAAAAAAAAACTTATGTTCAATTTACTTACAATGCGCCCCCCTCCAAAAATACACAAAGTATAAATATGAATAGGAGGGGAAAGGAAAAGGGGCAGCAGGTTAGGCTTTAGTTAGACAAAATTTCTAAAAATTCAGAATCTTAAAACTTACATAACATCAAGCTTTTGAGTCATACTTTGACAACAAAGGTATTGCGAAAACTGGAAGGAACAGACAGGGACCATAATATTAGAAACAAAAATGCACTCTGTTAAAGGAGAAAGTGTGCATTTTGGTTCCCCCTCCAGTAATTTATTATCTGGATTGGTCAAATAAAGGCAAAAAAAAAAAAAAAAAATTGATTTCTTTTACTTGTCCGGCTCTGGAACAACAGAAACAAATTTAGAATAAACTTGATAAAAGTGACCTCGTTATACTTCCTCTTTACAGAGTGAGTATAAGTAATAATCATACAACCCCCAAAAGGGAGCGGATGACTGGGCTCCTGCCCAGGGGGATGATAATTCTAGTCATTTTGTTTTCTTTCTATAAATTCACTGTAGAGGTCCCAGACTAGGAGTTCTACTGCAGGTTGTGGGGAGCCATGGTAATGATGAATCATCTGTAAAGGCTGCTACATACTACTATTACATGATCCCATGTCATGTCAGAGATGCTGTGAATTTTGATTCATGGAAATTCTCATGTCACAGAATTTCCACAAATCAGAATTTACAGTGTCTTTGACATGACCTGGGACCACAGAACATCAGAGTAGTGTGTAGCTGCCTTAGGAGCTGCAATGTGAATCAAGTTATCTGAAATGAAGAATGGTAAAATAATCCTGGACCGACCAAAATGTGGGAAAGTTTCTTCAGAAGTGGGACGCATGGTTACAAACATTTAACAGGTAATCTCCCCCATTTTATACTTTCTGAATGCTCTTTTCTTTACAACATAAAAATTATGCATGTTAATCATGAACCAGAGGGGGTGCAATGAACAAACTCACTTTTTATGAACAAAGGATATGACATCACGCAAAACAGAGGAGAGTGTTGTCTTGAATTCTTTCCACTGACGTACTACACCTGCTGATTTCAACCAATCTTTAAAAACTTCCACAACTAACTTTCCCTCAAAAGTTTCAGGTTGGTTCTTCAAAAACAAGGAACCATTATTTTGCTGTTAGGTTTATCCTAAGAATAAGATGCTTGGAACTAGAGAGAATTAACTCCAAAATAGAATTACCCCTCCCTCTCTCTCTAGTAGCTTCAGATACCTGACGGTGCAAACAATTTTTGAGCACCAAGTCAAGAAAGTATTTTATATTGACCTCTAGCCAATAGGTTTTCCTAATTAATACCCAGGTAATTGAAGTACCCTAACATAACAGCCCTCTTATATATAAGAGTTATATAAGATATTATGACGTTCCGATATTTAAGAAGGGTAGTAGAGAAGCGGTGTCAAATTATCGTCCAGTGAGTTGGATGAGCTCCCTCTCGAAAATTTTGAAAATTATCATCAAATGGCAGTTTGTGAAGTGGATAGACGAGAATAATGTATTGTCGGATAATCAGCATGGGTTCAGGAAGGGGAAGTCATGTGTAACTAACCTCCTTTGCTTCTATGACTACGTGACTAAGGCTTTGGGTAAGAGCAAAAATGCTGACGTTGTTTACCTTGATTACCAGAAGGCATTCGATCAGGTCCAACATGGCAAACTCTTGAAGCGTTTACATGAGATTGGAATAGGGGGCAACTTGCTGAATTGGATAGAATCGTGGTTAAGAGATAGGTCGCAACGAGTTATGGTGAATGGGGAATTCTCTGGTTGGACAGACGTCACAAGTGGAGTTCCTCAGGGAAGTGTCCTTGGCCCCATACTTTTTTCACTTTTTATCGACAAACTCGATCAGGGTATCGATGGGATTACTAGCAAATTCGCAGATGATGTGAAGCTCATGGGGGTAATTGGGAATGAAAGCGATAGGGAGTTGCTCCAGACCAACTTAAACAGGGTTGCAGCATGGGCAAATGAATAGAGCATGACGTTTAGCGTAGATAAGTGCATGGTCGCTCATTTTGGTTCGAACAACCCACGGTTTTCTTACGAGTTGAATGGTGTCACTATCCCGGATGCAACTACGGTCACCGATTTGGGAATTCTCATTGACGAGCGACTTAGGTTTTCTGAACATTGTTCAGCGGTCGTCAAAAAAACGAATAGAATGCTTGGTCTCATTTTCAAAAAGGTCTCTTCGCATTCTCCTGAAGTCATTTTTCCGCTTTTTCAAGGCTTAGTTCGTCCTGGACTGGAGTATGCTGTAAGGTTTTGGGGACCATACCTACAGAGATACATAGACTTGGTTGAAGGGGTGCAGAGAAGAGCTACGTGTGTCCTTATTGGCACACAGAGCTTGAGTTATGAAGAGAGACTTCATTTTTTGAATATGTTTACAATGGATGAACGCAGATGTTGAGGAGATATGATCGAAGTGTTCAAAATTTTCAATGGGATGGATAGGATGGACCATGAACTTTTAGTACACCGCCAATCGACTGCTTTTACAAGGGGACACCATTATCGATTGGTGAGGGACAATGCAAGGCTATGGTGTCGCAGGGAATTTTTTTCTAATAGGGTTGTTAATAAATGGAATAGCTTACCCCCGGAGGTAGTAAATTGTAACACAATTGACACGTTTAAAAAGAAATACGATAAACATGTTGGGGTAAATCGAGAAGCTATCTATTCTTAGAATAAGACAACCATAAGTATTCTTTATGGGCATTGTATAATATTTTATCATGTGTATATATTGTTTACAATTTGTGTTAATTGCATTTTTAATTGGGTTGCTGTATTTTTGAAATATATGACAACCATATTTTTATGGGCATCTTTTTATCAGCCACCTCGTTGGGCATTTTGTCTGTTGTGGCGTTGTATTTGTACTTATACATGTAGGAAATTTCATCATGAAACCAATATCTTTTAACAATGTCAACTTAACAAATAATGAGTGCCCATTTGACAATTTTACAGAACTACGAGTGTCAGTTCGCCAAAACGGTTAAATTGAGGGTCAATTTGGCTGCCATTCCTGATATAGCTACAAAGATCTTATGTTTGATTAGACAACTTGCAACGAAAAAGAAGTCAAGAAGAACCAGGGTTGGCTAAAACCTGTTTATTTTTCTACAAAAACCCAACACACATGGGTTTTTCAGGGTTTTGTTCCTGGATTTTTTGTGAATATGCTGTTTGCAATGTTACATATTATGTATGTATCAAGTTATAATTATAAAAATAGTCTGCATACACCTAATGTATACTTATTAATTAATATTGTTCTATCATGTTAATTAAAATTTAATATCAAATTAATATTAGTGAGAATGAGCTACTTTTGAAACACATCAATCTCAGTTTCTTAAAAAAAATTGTTTTTTTTACTTCTCTGTACTTTGCATGTGTTATAATTAGGGCTCATTTTGGGCATTTTGAAGCTATTGGTCATATTTAAGGAATTTTCAAGCAATAGATCTTATATTTGGTCATTTCATCGTTGAAAATTTTAATCTGTAGCCCTTTTGTTCAGAGCTGCAGCATGCGCTTAGAATGAATTCTCTTTTTTCTTTCCTTTTTGGGGAAAAAAATTTTAGTCACCTTTTTGCTCTCAAAGGATCCTTTTGCAATGTTTCTGAATGGCATGCCAAACACTTACAAAAGATGTTATTTATTCGAACACTCAAAATCTTCATGTTCAATGCATTTTCATTGTCTAAACACAGGGATTTTTGTCAGAAGGGAAGACTTGATTTTGTCACCACTCCCAGTCACTGTAAAAACTACAAAGCTATTCTACAACAATTTTTTTACATTATGTTTTGAAGTACAAAGAAAATTACCTTTTCTAATCCCCCTAAAATTGCCACTCCCTCAAGTTTCATAGTCCCTCCATTCCTTTCAAGTCTGGCACTGCCTAAAATAAAGTGCTTGCGTAAAAAGTTACTGAATTTTTTCCAAGACTTTGGAGAGAACATTTTCAGCACAGATGGCAGATGCTGTGCACTCATGTGGGCATCATGAGGAATTAACACCATGACTGAGTTTGAATTCAACCAGTGGCACATTGGTGGTTGGCTGAAGTTGATGTTCTGTTGTTTTCCAGCTTCGGGGCAAATGTGAGTCTATCTCCCCATTGAAAAGTCTGGCCATAGATTCTTCAACCATGGCCTCAACCACAAAATAAAAACTGACACTGTCACCTGAGAAAAGAACGTACTCATTTTGGCACCCTTCCTCATATTTTTTGAACAATTTGATCATTTTTGTCGCACCACTGTCATTTTCTGCACACAGGGGCTAATTAGACCAGGATCTACAATTTATTGCCGATTCCGAACGGCAGGCTTGTTTTTCATACTCAGAGAGGTTGACGCGCTAACCCCTAGATGGGGGACTCCCTGCAGTAGTAATTTTTTCTGTGGTCATGTCGCCGTTTCTGTTGTACCCGTCAGGAAAGTTTTCTGACAAGGACAAACCAGGTATCGAACTCTCGACACTTCTAAACATCCTTTGGTACTTTAGGCGAGTATCTTATCAACCGAGCTACCACGCCCTTTCTTGAATAAACAAAAAGCAAACTTGGCATCCTTTCTGGTCCAGTGCACAGGCCACCAGACTCCTGCCCTTCCCTCTTCCTAGTTGAAGTTCTGCCTACAACCAGACAAATAGTCAAGTATATTACAGTTCACTCGAAATTTGAAATACAAATGGCAATACTAACTTCCTGCGTGACAGTTAGGTATAGAACATATACACACTTTCAGCACAACTCTTATCTGAAATCGGGTGAAATGTTAGTAAATTGCTCAATGATGGTATACCAGAGTTGTACTCAGTTTAAAAGAAGGGCAGATGGGATACTACAATTTTATTTTATTAAATATGCTAGAAGTTTCAGCATAAAACTGATTTGATAAGCAGCAACATTGCAATTCACACACACAGCTTGAGAAACTATAAACAAAATTGCAGAAACTAGATGCCTGCTTTATGACTAGCCTTCTTAAAATATTGCTCCATCTGGTAACTTTTACCAAATTTTCAAAAAAAAAAAAAAACCTTTGCAAAGTAGTTCTCAAATATTTCTTAGAATAAACTGAAAAATGACAGTTTTTTTTACACATTCGAAACTGCACCTCATAAAATTCAGTGTGATTCTGGAACGTACTGAAGAACAGTTATTGTGAATAAGGTAGAAGTGGTTTGCATTTGAATCTTGAGAGAATTTTAATTAAAATAGTAAATTGAAGAATTTTTTGTTTATTTTTCAACTAAATAATATAAGAAGAAATAACTGAAAACAAAAGAGATGAACTAATGAGAAAATTATAAGGTCATATTTTAATGTTTTTAGGTCATAAATGCTTGCACATTTTTTAAGATTTTTACTTCAAAAAAATCTGAGCCCTAGTTATAACATTCTCTTTTCTCATAAGTAAAAGAAAATTGTTGTATTCTCACCTACAATATATATTACTTTCCACCTTAAATAAAGGAAAACGACTGTTGTTGAACGTGAAGTTGTTTTGCTAAAGACCATATAAGTGAGGTTTTCAGGCTAACACACAAATGATTTTTAGAAAAAACCCAATGAGTTTTTGTAAGTGGGCCTGTACTTTATATATGTTAGAGAATAACATTCTCTTCTCCCATGCAAAGAAATTGTATTTAGCTGGTATAAAATGCAGAGAAACTCCTGCTTAATAATACTAAAGGGACTGGTAAAACTTGTTATAGATAGAATATATGAACACACTATGGGTGAAAGCGCGTCAGAACCTGACCGTAATATTGTTGTACAAGTACAATATTACAATATATTGTAATATTGTTTACACCGGTTACTCAGAGACAAATTGAAACATTGCGTCATACAAATCAATGCGAACAAAAATGACAGCGTTCGGCTAAAGCTGCCTTGTCTTGCCAAGTGCGCCCAGTCTAAAGCTTGCCCATCAAAAAATAAATCCTTTGTATATTACAAGCTTTCAAATGTGTTGGAAGGAATACAATGGATTCCCGTTCTAATGAATACCATTAGGGGCCGTTCAGGTATTACGTAAGCAAATTTTTTGCCATTTTTGACCCCCCCCCCCCCGTCAGCAAAATTTCGCCATCAGCTCTGCCCCCTCTGAATCCTAACTCATATTTTCATAAAGGGTGGTTGATGATGTAAGCATTATCAAACCCCCTACCTCCCTTGTCATCAAGGGTCAGCAAATCGGGAACCCCCCCATCGATGATGACGTGATACTTGTGCGACCCCTTACTGCAAAAATTTTGTGTGTTAATGAAAACTTTTCCCAATCCTTCCTGCATCTAATTTTACATAGGAACAATGTAAAAATCTGGAATTCCTTTATATTGAAATTTACAAAGCGATTCTCTGGAGTTTGTTATTATGGGATTCAGTTGTACTAGGCCGAAACTTGACCATTGACAACATTGGTCCTCCACTTTTTATAGTACTAGGCCAAAAGTGTGTATTAAACTTCAATTAACATTCCCCCACTCGTTGAATAATCAATATTTGATGCCAATAGTTCATATTACAGGGTGTTTTCCTGTTCACGTTGTGCAGGGACGTCGGAAGTGTTTCGAAACTGCGGGTGCTCGTCTTTAGTTTTATATCGGAAATTTCAATTTCTGAATCAATTGTGGGGGGGGGGGGTGCTCGGATCCATGCCATAAATTACTGTGGGTGCTTGAGCACCTCTGACGCCACAGGTGTTGTGTGTTTGAAAGGGAATTCTTTTTTTTTTTCACGTACAAAAGAAGAGCACCCCCCTTACGGTAAGTTAAGGCTGACCATATTTTCTCGAGAGAAATATGGAATCCCAAATACGGGACACATTGCTAATTATACCTCCTAGGATAACATAATCATGGTACAATAAAAAAAAATCTCTATAAAATATAATTTAAAAGAAATTTAATTGAAAGTTCATTAAATACAGCACTTCATTGGCACTGGAACCTAAACGGCTCAGAACACATAAGCCCCTCCCCCAAGAAACTTGCTGAAGTTGCCAAATCCCTTAATAATTCACACATATTCAATGCAATCCCAACCTGCATACGCCCTTGTGGGCTGTATATACGGACGTCTAGCAACCCTAGACCCACCCCCTCCTTGTTTCCTTCATATCAGAGCTCTTACGGCATCTACAATGAAACATTCTTTCCGATAGAAGTTCCACGAGCTCGACCATGCAAATGAAGCTAGGTCTAGACCAGTCGCGCTGAACCACTCAAGAACCTGTTTTTAGCCCACAGCTTGGGCAGTTTGGCCAGAAAACGTTTTTGCTTGAATGGGCATCAAATAGAGTGGTGGGTTCAGACCCCGCTTTACAGATTGCCCTCCATGCACAAACAAAACACATCGGCTCTGTGTTTGTCTTCTCTCGGACTCTCCCACATGCATATATGAATTCATTCATTATGGTAAAGATTGATGCAATTTTAAAAAAAATTAATAAAACACCGCAAGAAACTCAAAGACCCAATTTTTTTAAACCAATTTTCGTAGTATTATCTGTATGGCAAATGTCAGCCACCAATCAGTGAGGTACACAGAAAATACTGTATTCCGGACATAAAGCTTAATCAGAAGCAGTCTGTCTGGTTCTCATTATTGTGTGGTACTGTTTTCTTCCGAGGGGAAAAAAATTTGTGCTACATACAAGCTATTTCGATTTTTTTCCTGGCTTATATATATATACAGTCAAACCTCGTTAATGAGTCACTCTCGGGAGAGCAAAAATATGACTTAGTAAGCGGAGTGACTCGTTAAACGGAGTAAGCCATAGCTGTGCTAGTTCCTGCCTGAGGACAATTGGGACTTCTAAAAAGCGACCCGGTAAGCGGAGTGACGTGTTAACCGGGTGACGCACTAACGAGGTTTGACTGTATATAAATTTTTTTTTTTTTTGGAGTATTTATTTTGCTTGTGAATAAGTGTGCAAATTTGAATTTCATCATGAATAAAAGACATGGGACTTCGTTCAGTTTCGGAGTTAAAAAATCCTGTATCAAAAGTGAAACTGAAAAAAAAAAAAAAAAAAATCCAGATTTTCCAGAGTCAAGCCAGCAGGACGACCATCAGCATGTGCATAACACATAACAAAGAAAAAATAGCTAGTGTCACTCAGAAAAAAGTCGGCGTTCATCCGTAAATACAGTGATGATTATTTGAAATTTAGTTTCATTATTTGCCCTGACACTGATCAATTGCCAAGACCTCAATGTGTTATTTGTGCTACTGTTTTGGCAAACAAAGCCATGAAGCCATCGTGTCTCATCCAAAATCTCAGTACGAAACATCCTGATTTTGCGAACAAACCTATTGACTTCTTCAGGCGCAAAAAGGTGCTCTTCAAGCAGAAAAGAAAATTATTTCTCAAACTTTAACGACTGACGATTCACTACGAACGACATCATATTTGATATTGTTACAAATAGCCAAATGCAAAAAATTGTATACTATTGGCGAAGAACTCATCAAGCCTTTTTTAATTACTGCTTGCCGAGAAGTGTTAGGCCAGTCTGCGGCAAATAGAATGAAAGACATTCCTTTGTCAAATGATACCATAGAAAGGCGCATATCCGATATGGCACCAGACACCAAAATGCAACTGGTAGAAAAAATTAAGATGCCAAAATTGTTTGCAATACAGCTGCATGAATCCACTGATGTCCAAAACCATAGCATTTTGTTCACGTACATTCGGTTTATTGATCACGTTGATAACGATGTGAAGGAAAACATTGAGTGTTTCTGAATTAGCTGCAAACACAACCGGCAATGAAATTTTCAGTTTTGGATAACTTTATGAAAGATAAAGGACTGGATTGGCGAAATTGCGTTGGAATTTGCACTGACGGTGCTGCAAATCTAACGGGTAGACATTCTGGTTTAGTCGCTAGAATCAAGGATATGGCGAGTGAAAATAACTTAATATCAAGGCATTGTTTCTCATCCACAGGTAAAGTCTAGTTTCTAAAAAAATTATTCCTGAACTTAAAAAGTCCTGTTGCAATCAATTAAAATAGTTAATTTCATAAAACACAGTGCTTTGAACACTAGATTGTTGAGGGTATTGTGCGATGAGATGGGCACCAATCACAAAAATCTACTTTTTCATTCGAAAGTTCATTGACTGTGTTGAGGTAAAGTTCTGAAGAGGATATATGAACTTTGAAAGGAAGTTGAATTGTTCCTTATTGGTAAAAAAAGTAATATGTACCACCACTTTCAAGATAAGAAGTGGGTAGCCAGTTTAGCATACCTCAGCAACATATTTTCTTCTATAAATGAGTTGAATTTAAAACCTCAAGGATCAGAAACAACAATGTTTCATTCTTGGAATAAGGTTGAATCATTTAAAAAGAAACTCGAACTCTGGCTGAAAATGATTATGAAATGTTTCAGTCATACCTCAGATTATGTTACGGAAAAAGATGACTTGCATTCAAGCACCCTTATTCTAGATGTTATTGAATCACATTTAAAGATGTTGCTATTGTCATTTGAAAAATATTATCCGGGACCCAAGGGAAAAATAATGTGGATCGTGAATCCTTTTCTTGAATACAAAACAGCAGCCTTTTTTTTTTTTTATCAAGAAACCCTTGAACTAATTGAATTGTCATCCGACAAAGAATTGGAAAGTACTTATAATTTTACTAGCCTTGCAAAATTCTGGATAAAAGTAAAAAATGAATTTCCAAATTTGCATGAGGTGGCAATGAGAATTATTCTTTGTTTTTCTACCTTGTATCTTTGTGAAACGGCTTTTTCTACTATGACTGTGTTCAAAACAAAACAGAAACCATTTACAACTTTTTGACTGTCTCCGTTTGGCTGTTACTTCGATTCAGCCCAGGATTAACGAGATAATGGGCAGAAAACAACAAAAATCTCATTAATGCCATAGTCCATGGTAAGTCACTGTTTTTGAAGTTTGAATTTTTGTTAAACCAAAGTATTTCATTTTTAAATTGAAGTATTAATTTGTACTGGTAGTATAACGTTAAGTTCAGAGATTTGTGAAACTTCATTTAGATGTTTCAATTAAAATATTAATTTTACTGTTTCTGAAATATCTAAGGCGGGTGATGTGGTAGCTAGTGTTTACCCTGACATCTTTCTGCTATGGTTGACTTTTTTGGAGAAGTTACTATGTAGGCAGATTTTTCTCATTGATTTTATATTGTAACTAAGAACAAATGCTCAATTTAATTATGGTACAGTGACCAAGAATTTCACATTATATAATATAAATATTCGATGATTTAGAGAGAGAATGTATGTATTTTTAAGCTATTGGAATAATGTTTAACGCAATTATTTCATCTTTCTTACTCAATAAAAACTTCGAGCATGTTGACATGCCTCACTAAACAGATAAATAAATCGGCACCTACTAATCGATGTATGTGTAATTATAAATTTGATTTTTTTCATTAATTATTCAAGTTAATCATATAAATAATGCAGAATTACTTATTAATAGTTTACGATTACTATAGTGAAAGTTCGTATAATTACATATTTAAGTTTCTGAAATATTTCAAATTTTGTATGACTATACTCAAGACCGGGCCCTCGAGCAACGAAAAAATAATTTACCAGGCCGTGTTATCAATAAGGTTGAGAACCACTGGTCTAGGGCATTCACCCGGAAAGTGAAATGATGTGGGTTGGATTCTCCACAAAGGCAGTTAAATTTTCTCCCTTTAGAAAAATTCATCTTTGCAACAGCCAGTTAAAAACCTTCGTAACAAATGATTTTCAGCAAAACCTGCTTTCCAGAAAAAATTCAGAGGGTTTCTGTAGGTGGGTCTGTACCTCCTTATACATTAGGATAACATTCTTCTCTGCAAAGAAAAATCGTATTCAGCTGATACATAATATTTCTATTTGAAAATAAAAAAATAAAACTCCTATGGCTAGAAAGGTATGCAAGTTGAGTTGCTAAAGACTAAGTGAGATTTTGTAGGTGGGCCTATACTTTGTGTATGTTAGGGGGATAACAATCTATTCTCCCATGAAAAAAAAAAGAAATTCCATTTAGCTATAAACCATTAATTTTTATTTAAAAAATAAGTTTAAAAAGGAAAAGTTGTTTTGCTAATGATAAATGTGAGTGAGATTTTGTGGGCTAACAAATGATTTTTAACAAAAACCCTGGGGAGACATTGCACCGAAGCATATATGAGGGCAAGGGAGGAACTAGTTTCCAGTTTCATGCATAACAAATGTGCAAATAAACAACATTGAAGACAGAGCATTACTCTGTTCATATGACCAGTCTAAGAAAAAAACAGAAAACATGCCAAAAAGATAACAGAACACAAAGATAAAAATACAGATTTCACAGACTGATAGATAAAGTAACATACACAACAATATGACTACTCTGCTACTTTCACAACCAAATGTAACTTACTTATGGTATGATGCTTCTCGCCAAATTATACTAATTGCTTTTTTCCATGTTTTGTACTGATGCTGACTTTCTCTGTCTTTGCGGCAACTGTGAAAAACATTAATACAAGCAATTTTTAATTTTTAATATATGCATTGGAACTTCAGCTGGAATTACACAATATTAGTTTTGTAAAAGTTCTCTTACAGAACTCGAAAAAAAAACCCCATTCAATAAGCCTTTTGGTTACATTGGCGCACTTCATATATATAACCAATACGGTTATTGGTTACATTTTCAAGTTTTATAAAAATAACTTTTATCAAACATTTATAGTGTAATCCCAGCCTTATTCAATATTTCTGATAATTTTCACAAATTTATCTTTCATATTATGTTATTAAGCATAGAATTATCAACCAACTGATAAAGAAGGGCAAATCAAGCCCATCATTTGGGGGGGGGGGGATCAGGGGCCCGTTGCCTCCCTGGCTTTTGAAAATACACTAAAAATGGTATATATATATGCATACATTGAGTACATATTCTTTGCCCCCCCCCCCCCCCGGAAAAAGTTGAAACAATGGCCCTGGGGAAAATCATAATATTACACAAGATAAAGAGAATTTCATGAGCTTATTAAACCTTTTCAATACTACAAGAATGCGCAAAGCGTATATAACTGGATGGCGGTAAATAGCTGATGTAAAATGTGGTCTGCAGACCCTCAAGGCTGCAGGGCTTTGCAAGAAGTAATCTGTAGGATACATTTCAGAGCAAAGTAGAAATAAAATTTAACAAGCAGATGTAGCATAGCCCAAGGGGGTCTCCGGATCAGTGGTAATTAAAAAAAACGGCACTAGGGAAATAAAATTTCTGAATAAATACAGTTTAAAAGTAAACACCTTCATTACTTTTATTAACAAATTTTGTTACAATTTTTATATATATTTTCGCTTGATTCATATGAAAGCCTATGTTACTTTAGGTCATAACTATTCCTCATTGCAAAGTAAAACAAGTTCTCTCTGTAAACAAAAAAATGCATATTATAAGAATTTTCGTGATAAGCATTCACAAACTACAGGCATTTCTTGCTTTAAATGACTAATTGGTTCCGCAAAATAGTTGCTTAAGACGAAATCACGTAAAGTGAGTTGAATTTAACATGAGAAAGGAATACAAGGGGGGTCCACTTTTTTTTTAAAGAATTAAAAAAAATTGCATCCGACAACAAAGTAATTTTTAAATCAACTAATTAGTCAAAAACTCATGAATAAATCCTGTGAATTTAGGCAATATGAACAAATTAAATTAATACTCTTTCTCTGTCTTCACTATGTCTGATTGATTCCAGGGAGTGTGGATGGTTTTTTTTTCTGAAGAGCTTGCTATTATAGGCTGGTAACTCTTTTTAATGAAATAGTCTAGATTCAGCTGACAAGCAACATTTTTGTCTCCTTATAAAAACTTTAGTAGCAAAGAAAGAAATTCTACACATTTATTGCAAACATAAAAAATTCTAGTTCACTGGAACCACTTTTTCGATTGAATTTCATGCCATTGTCAGTGTGTTACTAAACTTTCATCATCGAGTTACATCAAAGAATTTCTCTCATATTTGTCATAGCATCATCAAATCCAATGTATTTCATTATCAAAGACTTTAACTAGATATCTTCAATTTGCAAGCCCATTTCCAGGATTTAAGTTAAACTCCAAGCTGTATTTTGCTGGTTGAAATTCCTAAAATCAACTTTTAAAAATCGTGTTATAGTGAAAACACATAAAGAGAGGGATACCTGTAATTAAAAATCTCTTACATATAAGAAATTTCAACACCTCATATTCATCAAAAATTTTTAAAATCAAAATGTACCGTTTTTTCTTTTTCTTTGAAGAATTTGAATTTTCATTAGAATTAGCAGTCTGATCAGTCTCTTCAGAGTCATCAGTGTTTTCTGTTTCATCCGAGCTGTCTGAGGTTGTAGGTGTTATTGCACTATTATGGAAATAGTAAAATGAACTTGATAAATTTGAGACACTAGATATAGGTTATACACATATACTTGTACTATAAATACATCAATTGCTAATTTATTTGAACAAAAAATATTTATCATGTTTTTTTTTTCAAAAGACATACTTATATAATAACGAAGTCAATGGGAGCCATTGATATACTTGTTTTATACAAACTTCATCATATCCATACCAGCTCATTATACCCAGAATGCACTTAGCCAAAATTAAACATAATCTGCATACAGAATACTCAATTTCAATAATACAAACATTTTCAAACAAATATAAACAAAATATCTCAAGATTAGGGAATAAAAAAATCTTGGGTAACTGAAAATATATGGTTCGTACAACTTGTTTACTTGTGTTTGATTAATAATCAAAAACTTCTGTCAAATAAACTCAAAATCCTGAATGATGAACTATGTGTAATAATGAATTTCTTCAGTGCTTCACATTTCAACCAATTGCATAACTTTAGTTTTGAGCTTCTCTCTTCTACAGGCCAGTGATTTTCAACTGGCTAGATGTAGATTGTGAATTCTCAAATCGACAAGTGGTACACGCTAAGGGATGTGCTAGACGTGTTTCAGAAAAGAACAAAGCAAAAATTTAAAGTGAAAGTATGGCAGGGAATTACAGCATAGCAAAGGAGTCCTTGGTTCTCTTGCTTTTTGACCATGGGAATCATTGGGTGGGCAATAATTGAAAATACCACCCTAGATGAAACATACAATATCTACAGATATATCTGTAGAATCATCATCATCATCAACAACTATTTTCAATCTACTGCTGGATGAAGGTGCCTTATAAAGTTTTCCATTTTACTCTGTCTGATGCTTTAGCCACCCAGTTGACTCCAACCACTTTTCTGATCTTGTCGATCCATCTTGTGTGGGGATGCCCTCTTGGACATTTAACACCATGGGGGTACCAACCCAGAGTACTCGTGGTCCATTTGTTGTCATGTCTTCTTGCAATATGTCCAATCCATTTTAAACGTTTAGTTCTTTCCATAATATCATATACCTTTGTGTGGCTTCTTATCCAAGTTATTTGTTTTCTGTCTCTTCTTATGATGCCTAGCATACATCTTTCCATACTCTTTTGTGTTGTCTGTAGCCTTTGTATCGTCTTGCTTGTGAGTGTCCATATTTCAGCTCTATAAGTCAGTGCTGGTAACACACACTGGTTAAACACTTTTCTTTTCAGGCACAGTGGTATGTGACCCTTGAGAATTACAGTTTATGCCAAAAGTGCTCCACCCAATCCTGATCCTTCTGTTCATTTCATTAATGATTACGTTGTCCATAGTAATTTCTTGTCCCAGATATACATAGATTTCTACTACTTCTATCTCTGTATTGTTGGGCAAGATCGTATTCTTCAATGTAAAGGAGTTGAACATAATTTTAGTCTTTTGCAGATTCATTTTCCACAACCCACCTTCACAAGTTCTTGTATCATTTCTTCTATTTTGTCTGGATTACTGCTGATAATAACAATGTCGTCTGCAAAATGCAAATGGTGGAGAAATTCTCCATTTATTTTAATTCCTTTCTCGTCCCAATCCAGTTTCCTAAATACTTCTAAAAAAGAGGTAAAGAGTTTTGGTGAGATAATATCACCCTGACATCTTTCTCAAGTTTAATCTTTGCTTTTCCTTTATCCAAACAAATCATTGCAGTTGCTTTGTCATATATTTTCTTGGTGATTGTGAGATACAGATGCAAGTCTGCTCTACCCCAATTATATCTAGAGCTTTAACAGTAGTTATGAAGACAGAGTCAAACGCTTTCTCAAAATCAATGAATACACATTGGTATTTCATATTTCTTGTGTGTCTATATGTCTTCCCTGATTGTTTGGATGTGATTCATTGTACTAAATCCCCTTCAAAATCCTGCTTGTTCTTTTGGTTGGGCTTTGTTCAGTTTGCATTCAAGCCTATATGAGCACTTTGGTGAAGATTTTATACATTACTGATAAGAGACTGATTGGTCGATACTTCTAGATATCCTCTATTCCCCCCTTTTTGTAAGTAGAGTATCTGTAGAACAGGTATCTGTATTACAGTATATCTGTAGAGAAAAGTATATCAGCAGAGTAGCAAAAGTAGTATCAGCAGAGAAAAGTCTAGTTACTTGAAGAATGCATGTCCTCAGTGACAAGGATTACAGCAATATGCTGGTTTGTTCATGAAATTGTTATTTTCCTGCTAAAGCCAATTGCTTTTCATTCCTGCTAGCCCTGACTTGAGGTGAACACTGCGATGGGCTCCTATTGTGAAGGCATGGGTTTGATGCCCGCTAACACCACAAGCTCAAAACTAAAGCCAGACCAGTGGTTGGCTATAGTTGTTTTTCCCAATTTTGAGGAGGGAATGCCCTGAGCTGGTCCCTTCTGAAAAAAATTTCTCCACAGCAGGTAGCAAACCTTGCAAATCAAATTTTTTAACGTTTCAAGCAGCATGGCAGAAAAATCACTAAATCCTCTTTAAAATATATGCCACATCTTTCTATTAATAAAATAAGCTTTAGCAAGAGTGAGAGATGATTAAATGCTTTCTCTCAGCCCAATGTTGAAGGAAAGACTTTCAGGATAAGCTACATTAGGTGAACTCTGAAAGAAAAGTCTAATGGTCTCCACCAGGCATCTAACAGTGCTATTGCAAACTGGGCTAGCATGCTATTCATATACACAACCATTTCTTCTCTATTTACGCACTGTGGCATGACACACTGAAGTAGATGCTCAGTAGCTTCCCTTAGCTTACTTAGATAAGACAACCATAATTATATATACATATTTTTTTATGGGCATCTTTTTTCAACCACTTCGTGGGGCAATTTTTCTGTTGTGATCTTTTTAATTGCATTTAATTTCAGAAAATGATCCTTAGGTGGTGGCAGTAGCAAGAGTGAGAGATGATTTTTATTTTTTCTCAACCTAATGAAGGGGAAAACTTTTCTGGATATTACAGAGGTGAACTCTGATAGAAAAGTCTCTGAGTATTCCAGAGTTCTTTGGCATAATATCCAGAAAAAAGTCTCATACATTGGACTGAGAAAAAATCAAAATAATCTCGTTTTTGCGACTGCAGTCACATGCAGGGCCATATTTATGTTTTTGCCGCCTGTGAGTTAGACTGAAATGGGAGGGGGGCGGCAAAATTTGTATAACTTTTTTACCACCCCTCCCATGCCATTACTAATGAATCATAAAAAAACAAAAAATTGGTACTGTATATAGTTACGCCTAAATTTTACTTTTCTGCCCTGTATTTGTATTCTATTCCGATCCATTATGATTGTCATGTAACGGGAGGGGGTGCTCAACCTCCGGCCCGCACACATATACACATCGATGAAAAACTCTTAGATTTAATTCCAATGTATGGTCCATGCATTCGAATATGAAAGTATCTCAGCAACAAAATTGATGCATTACATAATATCTATACATATTATCTTTAACCGCATGTCCTAAAGTGTATTTTAAAATAATGAAACTTTTTAAAAAAAATTTTTGTGGACCGATAAAAATTGTAGAAGGGGCCTGACAGTGGTTTGCGCACTCGTGTGATTTGAATGTGCTTGCATTACTTGAATATACATTGTGTCGCACAATCGCCTGATGGTTTTCAAAATGGGAATAGCAAGAAAATGGTGACAGATATTAAAGTCATTCTTGGGGAATGTAAGTATGCGAAGTTAGGAATTTCAGCTGCGTCATTCATGTTTCAAGGGATTGTATAGCTATTAAAATGAAATAAAAAATTGAATTTTTATATGGAAACCTGTGCCCAAAAACCGAATTAAAAAATTGTTGCCAAAAAAATTCTGATGCCAACAAAGAAATTTCCACGTTTCTAAGTGCAATATTCGCAGAGATATCTGAATTCAAAAATCGGAGAAAAGTTAGGAAAGAAGCGTCCATCAGTTCTTGTTGCTTGGCTTTTTTGTCCAAACTTTCCTCCGATTTTCGAATTCAAATATCTCAGGATTTCTTTTTTTTCTAAGCATTTACTTTCATTTTTGTTCTTTTCCCTATGATACTTTTACATTGAAAGCTACATAATTAAAAAATATAATAGTACTATAGATCAACGGTTCTCGACCGATGGAGCCCTTTCCGGTAAATAATTTCTATGGCGGATCCCTGTAGGCCCATTTTTTATTTATTCATCAAAGTTGCCGATTTATTTTTATTATTACAGTTTTTAATAAGTATTCAAAAATATTAATTATTTTCAAATTTAATGGATTTTTTCTTCAAGCGGCTGCGGAGCCCCTGGGAGTTCACATGGGCTCCGGGAGCACCAGTTGAGAATCGCTGGTATAGATTATGTAAAAAATTCTTTGAAAAGTTAATTTAGAATTTAAAAGGTTGGAATAATACGTATGTTATAGATTTTCTCCTGTTATACCGAAATCAATTTTTGTGAAAATGTTTTGCATGATATTCAAAAATGAGCCACGTCTAAAATCAGTGACCAAAAATGCATCACGAAACTTCAATGGTTTCCAAAACTTGGTATGCTCATCAGTTTCCAGACAATTTTCCAAAATTTCAATTCTACAGGTCTGAATAATGAAATTTATTACATCAAATTGATTCTAAATACGAATGAATGTGAGATTTACTGAGTGGCAATCAGTTTTTATTAAAATTAAAAACGAAATGAGCAATAAACTAATATATATTTTATTGTGATCTTTTGTTTCTATATTTCATTGCATATATTTTTTTCTACTGTGGTACGTGTAGATTAATTTAATACAGTACTGCCTATCTTGGAATAATCACCACATGAACATATGCGTCGCTGTATCGGGAAAAAGAACTATCAATATATAACATTTTGTTTATGAACTTAACATAAGACCCCGCATCCGCCATACATTTCTGATATAAAATTCATTAAATGCTTATTACTTTTCATTTTGGAAATACTTGCTAAATGCTTGCCAATTTCAAAAATGCTAGTCGGTTAATTGACAGTTGAATATCATGTGATGGGCGCTGTAGCCCAGGTCGATAAGATACTCACCTGAAGTACCAAAGAATGTTTAGAAGTGTCGCGAGTTGGATATCTGGTTCGTCCATGTAAGAACACTTTCCTGACACATGGGCACAACACAAACGGCGACATGACCACAGAAAAAATTGCTACCGCAGGGAGTCCCCCCCTCAAGGTTTAGCACATCGACCTCTCGATGAGTATAAAAACTAGGCTGCCATTCGGTATCAGCAATAAATTGTAGGGCCCGGCCTAATTAGCCCTCGTGTGCAGAAAATGACCATGGTGCGACAAAAAATTATCAAAATATCACGTGATTCAATAAGCCAATCTCTTGAAAATTGTGTTTTTTTAAATGAAAATGAACATACGCGTCGCATCTCTCGTCTCTAAGATCACATTTTTCAAAACGTAGACAATATTGAGATAGCGCTATTAATTTGCTGTATTTTCTTTACACTATACGCATAGGTATAGAACAAATTCCTATTTCAATAAATAACAGAGATATTCACTTTAAACGGCTCTCTTGTAAAATTCCCTTTTTGAAAAACGCGCCAATTATCTCCGATATACAGAAATATTTTAAACAGCAAATGTAAACTGTTCACCTGTCGTGTTTGTAACTCATCTGAAAAGCAAGTATGACAGGACAATATAAGGATTGCATGAACGCCAGAACTTTGCCACTGGACTTATCCCGTTGCAGAGATCTCTTAATATAATGATTGCAGAGAAAACACGATGCAATTGTTGTCTCTGTATGCAATTGTTAAGACCATAATGTGAATCAACTTCATATGGTTTTGCACCCAAAATGAAACATACAATAAATATTCTCTTTTTTTTTTACTTTAATTTCTTAAACGAGCACTAGCTCAAACTTTTTCAATTTATCGATGCATCGTATAAAAAAAATGTGTCTTACACCTTATTGAATACAAATATTACAAAGGTTTCCAAATTACCTAAGATTTAATTGTGGTGATTGTTCATAAATTCTCATTAAAGAAAACTCTCACAAAATGCAAAATGTATGAACTTATTATGAAATGATTAGCTATATTTGATATTTACTTACTTTGTTTTCATCAAGAAAGTAAAATTAAGAGGATCTTTTTCTGTATTGTTGGTAATCCTGCGTTTTTAATCGAATGTAGTTTTGTACTACTGTGTACAATTAATAAAAATGTGGGTTCTTCAAAGCTCCGCAATTGTCCCCTTTTTTTCAGGAAAACCTCACGAGAAGAGCTGTCTTTCTCAAATGATGGGCGTCATTAAAATCAGTAGAACGTTCTGTCTTTTTACTTTTAAAAAGAGCCAAAATTGAGCTATTGAAATGTGGTCAGCTGGGAAGGGTGCAGCAGCCTCCAGGCACGGAAAGAATCCCCTTTTTTTTCTTCCTGACCATTGTACCCAAGCATGGGAGGAGATATGGGGGGGGGGGGGACGTGGTCCAAGTCTATCTTCGCCCATGTACTCAAGGCACTGTACCAATACCCTCCATATAGATAGTTCTCCAAAGAAGATAAACCTCCTCCCCTCTTTAGTGGATGTCGGCTGAAGTCTTTTTCCAACACCTTCAGTAATCTGAAATGACCGCTGCTTTGCTTCGCTGGACGCTTATTCACCCTCCCACCTCTACTTGTTACAATACTATTTGGGAAGGCGGCACACTGTAAACAGGAAGGTTAGACAATCATATATTTTTTACTTCAACGGCAGTCTGTGGAAAAACACAAAAAATAAACAATATGGTTTAATAGTTATATATTATTTACGATAGAAATGACACATGGTATTTCCACACATTTACGAATTTAAAAAAACCTCTTTTATTATTTTTCTTTCTATATTCCAAAATTCACCGCCCCTCCGAATTTGTCGCCCTGGGCTATAGCCCGCTTAGCCCCCCTGTAAATACACCACTGGTCACATGAGTGAAATTGAAATACAGAGGCTACTGAGCCTCTAATTCAGTGTGTCATGCTATAGGGTGTAAATAAGAAAGAAATGTTGTATCTTTTGTGGAGACATTACAGTAGGAATAGCACGCTTGCCCTATTTGCCAGAGAACTGGGTTCGATTCCTGGAGGAGACATGCAGACTCTTCTTTTAGAGTTCACCATGGCATAATATAGTAACAGGGCAGTGATATAGGCAACAGTATATAGTAACAGTAATATAGGCATAATATAATAACTTCAAAGTTAGTATAACATTAGAAATTCTATTCAGTAGTTAAACTAGTGGCTATTGAAAGCCATACTAGTATATAGAATGGGTCTGTGTCTGCCAGTAGTCAGATGTTCAGTAAAGAAACCTCTTTCAGCAATTCACTTAAATTTTTTCACTTACACCCATTTGCTTCTGACCCCCTCAGTTATCTGATGTAACTGGAACGACCCTATGTCAGAAAATCGAATGTACATCAATTCAAATGCTGAGTGTCATCAATTCCAGACCAGAGTATTTCTCAATGTTTTTCCTGAGAATTGCCCCTTTGAACCATGTTTTTTTCTAAGGCCAAATTCTTTGTACTTGTCCAACTGATTGTTTCAAATTTAATTTATAGTAAAACAGATTTTATACACAAAGCCATTACCATATCCCTTAGTCCAGTGAGCTGGATATTTATTAATGTTGCCACCTATTGGAAAAGCTTTTTGCCAACATCAAGTTGATTACGTGATTTTATCATGCTCTTTATCTTTACCACAAATTTTATCCTTTGCAAAATCCATTCAAGGATTTCCTCAAGAGTCTCTCAGAAATTAAATTCATTGTCAAAAAAATGATATGACTTAATCCTAAGTACTGTTAGTACTTCTGGGGGAAGGAAGGCGCATAAATTAACTGCACAGAAAATTTTGCTGCCTAATTGCTCATTCGCACTCCTTTCCTCTTCGTATTATCTTCTTTCACATCGATAGGATAGTTTAAAACCTATGATAATTTCATTATCACCAAGGAAAAAATTGTGTAGGTAGGAAAATAAACCTCAGATAACAGAATGGATAATTGCGATTCTTATGGACGCTTGTCTTCCACCCAAACTGAGTCATATTTTGAATGTGTAAAATGATAGTCTTTGTTTCAGGATTTCATTGTTCCGTTGTTGATCCATGTAAAGAACCCTAGTAAGGAGCTCATATCAGTAGTTCTCACCATGGGGATGTGTGTGCAACCTTTTCAAAACCCTAGATTATACTACTAAAGTGCCACAGATGAAAGTCAAGCAAAAGATGAGCCATGGCTGAAGATTAAGATTCCGTGAAAAAAAATGTGGAACTCATCTTTTAATCCCTAACACTTAGGTAATTGGACATGAAGCAGCTTATACAACATTGTACAATACACATCAAAACATAAATGAAATTGTACTAACAAAAGATGTAAATACATGATTTACTGCTTACTATTTACTTAGAAATAAATAATTAAAAAAGAACCTAGCTTCTAGATGTTAAGTAGATCACTAATTAAATTAATTTCATGAGAAAAATTAATTTATGTAGTATATAAAACAATTTGACCATTGCTCAATGCAATGCTTGTGAGCCCAGATGATTACTAAAGAGTTGAAAACACCTGAAAAAAAAATAGGAGAAAGAAAGGTTGACACAGCAAAAAATAATTTTGAATCCTTTTCCAAAATATGAAAGGAGTATATTTACTTACTTTTTTCCCCTCCTATAAAGAAGGATTCAGGGCTGACAGGAATAAAAATGTTAAACCACACATAGATAAATCTGATACCATGCTGATTGTATGGGGGAGGGAGAATATAATCAGTTTTTCTGAACAAAATTTTCATTCCAGAGATTATCAGCCACCTTGTTGGGCATTTTGCCTGTTGTGCATTGTTTTTTGTATTTAAAGTTTTTCAAGTCAATTTCCTCGGAAACCCCCCCCCCCCGACCGTGAATTGGTTAAGATAACATTTCTTTATGCATGAAATTTCATTTTAAAAGGGCCAGATTATATTAATAATGAAAAATCTTAAAAGTAAATGAAACTACTATAAAATCTAGAGTGCAAAAAAATTGATGCATAATGAGCCTTGAAACAATTTTAAAAAACAGTGAGGAAAAGGGAATTAAACTTTCTACATTTATTTAGCATGAAATGGCAATATTAGCTGCATTTAATGAGATCACAGTCTTAAAATTTGAAGAAATTCAAGCAAAGAGCAGGCTCATATTGGTTTTTCAAAATAATGCTTTTTAGTTACATAAAACAGACTTATTAAACTTCCAGACCATGTAAAAATACATGGAAACATTGATAACAAAAGTTCATTGCAAAATATTTTTTCACCTTTGAGATGTCTGAGCTGAGCTTTGAGGACTCCATTGTCTATTATATAAATCATCTTTTTCTTCTTTGCATTTTGAAAATAAATACTCTGATGTCAAAGTGCTTGCTGGAGAGGTGGAACTATAATCATTAATATCTAGAGGTTTCTCATAAGAAAGGCTTTTAATAAGGGAATCGTCAGCTTCATCAGTGGATTCTGATGGTACTTTTCTTTCTTGACTGTCCTGACAATGGTAATGTAAAGCAAATAAAAAATAAATCACATAACAGATTATTTTGAGCAGTTAAAATGTTTATTAGCTTTCATCAGTTACAAAATGCACCACAGCAAGGGCATACAGTCAATTATTTGTCCTTCCTTCTTCAGCTCTAGTATTGTTCTAATAATAAAAGTGGTGGATATACTTCTCTAGGCAATGGCATGACATGAGGAATAGTTATGGATACGCAATAAAATTCTATGGAATTGCCCAGGAGGGTGGAAGAGGGGGAATAAGAAATGTACTTTTCTGAGAGAGGGGGTGTTAGAAAAGTTTAAGACACTATGGTGAAGACCAATGTTTCCCAAAATAGACAATATTACCTCCTGGGGAGCCATAGAATGGTACGTGTTGGATGGAGGGAGGGACAGAAGCTATAAATATAATATAGGATCTAATAGATTAAGTTTGTGGGGGGACTAGAAAAAAATTGAAAAAGCAGGCATGAAAGGACTCTGCCACTGGACTTATTCCATTGCTGAGATCTCTTCCTGCCCAGCTTTGTGGCAGAGTCTTGGAACAAATTGTGTGTACCTAACAGGAATATGTATCTAGTGATGCATCCAATTTTTTACTGTTGCCGCCTATATTTTAAATTGTGAGTGAAGTGTAATAACTGGATATTTATACCATTGTAGGCCTGTTCCTCTCTGTAGTAAAACTTTCTAACCTGGAGATTGGCTCGCATTCGTGTCTCAAAGTTGGAAACCACAGAAAACCAACTACAGCTAACCACCACAATGGTTGAAATAGGAGGCAATGGAATAAAAAATTGAGAAAATCTGGGTCTGGATTCTAGAAATGATTAAGGAATCCCTGAAATGATATAAATGTTCTACACCGGCCTTGAAAAATATCTAATTTGCAAGGGATCTCTCAAATAACAGGGTTCCCAGCAAAATCAGCATGATCATGTCCCTGACTAAAACAGAAAAATATAATTCAAAATCTCCGCCTTACAAATTTTTGTTTTCTGAGTTCACAGAACTTTTCCTTGACTTTAATCAAATATTTACATATTTCCTTGATTTGCCAAATATTTTAAATCTTCCTGACTTTCCCGGTTGCTGGGAATCCTGTAATATTCATGTTGTTAGGAGTACATAAAACAACGTTGGAAACAAGGACTTACTGTGCTATTTGGCGGTGGTTTTCTATTTATTTCTAATGTTTCACCTGAAGCTGTGGCGGTTATCTTCAGAGGTGAAAGTACTACCAAGTGCCAGCAAGGTGCCCTCCTTATCAACTTTACTTTCAGTAACCTCACTGATACACAGTAGCACTTTCACCTCTGAAGATTCCTGCTACAGCTGCAAATGAAACGTTAGCAGTAAAAGCCTAAGCCAATGCAATATTAATGTTATCCCCCCTGTAAAATGCCACAATTTTTTTAATGTAAAGTAGGTTTCCTTCTGATTTTTAACAGGTGCAAAGTAAGGGATATTGAGGAAAGTGTTTCATTGTGAAATCAACTGAACAAAATATCTGAGCTTGTCATGAGTAAAAAAGAGGCTTTTAAGGAAACAAGATAGTTTGTCAATGCTAAAAAGAAAACAAAAAAAAAAAAAACAACCAAGAGGATTGAAGAAAGTCAAAATGACGCATATTGAAACTTGAAAACAAATCAATTACATTTCCATCTGTGTCACTTTCTCCTCTATGGTCAGGAAATTCTTTTTCATCCTTGACATCATTGTTTGTAAAAAACTCTTTTTCAGAGTTTTGTGAAGATGCACCAGAGTCCTCTATAGTTGTTGAGTCAGATTCTTTTTTCTGGGTGTCTGAATGTTCTTAGAATCAAAAGAAAAAAAATTGTCAGAAAAATTTGGCAATATATGTATAAAATGATTATGGTGAACTGCTTCAAGAGCATTCCAAATAAGTTATACATAACTGAGTAGATCCCCCCCCCCAGCCTTTAAGTATTAATTGAAACTTAGTGACTAATAAGTGAAAAATATTTACACAGGACAAAGCTACAACTAAATAATGTCACTTGGTACAAACATGTACAGTGATACCTGTCTAAGACGTACACTGTACGAGACTGAAACCTGTCTTGAATGGAATCAAAATATAATCCTACAGATGATTGATGCTTTCATATGTACTTTTATAAAAAGGAAAATTATTTGTCTGTGTTGGCATTGTTTCATACAGGTTTAAATGTATTTTGCCCCCCAAAATGTCAGTGAAGGGCTTAATGCAGTAGAAAGAGTGAATTTGGTGGGCTCTTCCTTCCAGTGACAGTTCTGGCACTGGATATTCAGTTTATTCTGAAAGACAGCTGAAAAAAAAATTGAAGCAAAGGCTTTTAGCTACAATTGACAGATATTTATATTTTTTAAAGCAGAGGCAAACATTTTATGGGGAAAAAGAGAGGGAGCCAAGATTTTGGGGATTTCTCATAAGAACCATATAGAAACTACAATGCCAGATATGGCCCCAGGCTCTGTCATATATAGAAAGAACTGATACCCCCAAGATAAGCTAATTATATGGCAAGGAGGCCATGGGAACCTGCAATGCCTGCTAATGATTTTGTCTTCCCTGAAAGTGTGTATCAGGAACGCCTTGACCGGAGTAGCACAGTGTGACTAGTTGCTCCACCTTGCATAAACATGATGATAGAAAGAGCATCTCTTTCACGCAAACATGGCATGACCTTCTCTCGCAGAAACGTTAAATAATGCTGCGCATGCACCGCAGCCGTTTTCCACCCATTTACTGGGCACTGCGTTTCAAAGAAGAAGGGTCCTGTGATGAACGAACCTGTGAACCCACACCACACTGTCACTTTTGGGGAATGCAATGGTTTCTGCGTGTACTCACATGGATGTACAAAATGGATTAGACGAAGCTCAGATGTGACAGTTATGGGTATTAACATCGCCATGAATCGAAAAATGAGCTTCATCCATCCACAAGATGTTCGAGACCCAGGTGTGAATCTGTTTGATTTTGGAGAAAGCCTATCTAGCAAATACTTCCCTCTGTATGGTATTAGCTAGTAAAAGTTCATGGCACGACTGCAATCTGTATGGGTACAGATCAAGGATTCCATGAAGTATATTGCATACCAAGGATGGTGATAAGACAAAGCGTCTGGCAGCTTCATGGGAACTGCTGGTTCCTGCAGCTGACTCGGATGCTAACACTTCCATTTTGGCTGCAACACGCGGCGAACATGCCTTCCTTAAACATGGTCATCTGGCTCTATTATACAATCCTCCAGTGTTCCAGTTTCCTCAACCGCTGAACAAGCTTTATGAGGACTGTCACTGTTAAAGGCCCTTTTCCAGTCCTCGCATTCTTCTGAACTCGGAATTTACGCAAGGCAACGATCGCTGATTCCTGGTTCACGTAAAACAACTTCACTGACAAAGCTTCATCTTTCGTACTCAGCATCCTTGTTCATATACACGGTTTACAACGGTGAACTGATTGTGGATTAGGAGTACAAGTTCTTATAACCGTCTCATTTCCGTATTTCCATCGAAGTCACTTGTATCAGCGCGATCTCTATCAGCTGTTTTCTGAATTATTGTTTTCCATCTTAAAAAAAAATTCTTGTGACCTAGCAATGCTAACCCTGCAAACCGTTTTTCATTTCAGTTATTTTTCTGGTTTTTATTCCTTTTTTTAAATTTCTGCGTACTTTTTGCCCACCCTGTATATTATTATACCCCTAATGGGAAAAATGAGAAGAAAAGTTGAGCTGTTGGAATTTTTGAACAATTATGAATCAGATTTGGTTGTTCAAGATTTCACCTTTAATGGTAAAGTTTGACTCCCTGGTGACTGAGTTAGAGAAGCTCAATGATTGTCACATGACTCAGTTGCCGTTGTGGCTCTGTCATTAAGAATAATGTGAAATGCAGAATGAATGAATTATGTGAAAGAGAAATGAAATGAATTACTAGGAACTTTTGAGAAATGTTTGTATTAGTTGAAATAATGACATTGTTAAATTGTTACAAAAATTGAAATCAAGAAATAAATTGTATTTGGTTTTGGAATTAAAGAATTTTGTTGAATGTATAATAGGAAATTATTTGTTTTGGTAGGAGAGTATGTAAAAAATTGTTAATTCCGTTGTTTGCCGGTGCCATGTTGTATCATGCTGGGATGGACTTGACAGTGATGTTTTATGTTAAAACAGGGTTGACTGCATAGATATATAACTGTTGCCATCAAGGTGGTTTTGGTCGTTCTAAGTATAAAGAAATACAAATGAGGTGGTGTGGCGCTGTAACCAAACCTATAAAGCTAGGTGTGTTTGTGGGAATTTCCCTATTTTCCATATGTAACAACTAACCAGTGAGGACCTATTGGTTCTCTTTCTTTATTTTTTATTTCATGTTTTACTAAATTACGCTTGTCTCTGAGACATGTTTGTCACAAGACCAGCTAATACCAAGGAGACATACGTTAGAAGATTTTCTGACCCGGTCGACTCATCGAGGATCGCTTGAACACGATGTGAAGGTCAGTGAGTGATAATCTGTCATGCAAATAGAACTTTAATATTATTTTCCAGTTTTGTTTTGTTAATCCTTATAATAGAACGACCAAGGAATCCCTGGCAGAATGTGTTGGTGAATTTGCTAGATTGGTTGTTTTTGTTGGCTGTTTCATTTTCTAGGATCACATAGGATCTTTTCAAATTTTTTTTGGCAAGTTTTAAGGAATAGAAGTTAGATTTTCAAATACACTTCCGATTGCTGTTTCTTCTTCAACTAAGTCAGCAGGCGCTGCTCCTAACAAGATACCTGCCACAGATGCAGGTGAAACAGTGAATTTCTTAGACCTTGGAAACTCAGAAACCATGTGTATTTGTCAATTCTATTTGATTTTAAATCTTCCACTAGCCATGAAAGTTGAGAAAAAATAAAGCAATCATCATGATTGAAGTGTCCAGCATCAGTGTCTCAGAAAAGTTAAACCATATCAAAGGAAGCTTTTTTAAATTCAATATTGATCTTACTTTTTGTAAATAGTGAAGGAAATTATATTTTATAAGTAAACCTTAATTTAAATGGATTTTAACTTCTTTGGTTCTTCACTCAGGACCACTTTGAAGAGGTATACTGGTGGATTAGAAAAAGTATGAGGGCTTTCTAAGAAATTTATTAGAACTTTTATAAAAAAAAAAATTGAAGTTTTTAAATTATTTATAACTTTTCTTACTGCCTTGGGCAGGGTTGGCAGGTTTTTGACAGTTTAAATTGTCACGTCAAAAAATCGTTGTCAAAAATCTCAAATATTGCTTTTCAATATAAAAATTCCTATTGGAAATACGCAAATTAATTGCATGTAATGCTTAAAGTGACTGTTATACAAAGAATAAATATTTAATATGATTCTAAAATAATTGTCTACTTTCTACAAAATTATTTTGCACAAAATGTTTTTTTTTCTTATAAAATATACAATTTGAATAAAGCATAGCATAAACACGGAAGGGAAAACTATGGAATGATTTGACATTCTCCGATTCAAAATTCTTGACCTTCCGAAATTTCTTCAACTGCTTATATATGTGTGCATTGATATAAACCATCTGCTGTACTCTTTTTACAACAGATAAGTGTTTAAAAAAAGGTTTATTACATCATATATGTAATGGTGATTTCTGTTATTAAATTATCTAGATAATCACTGATACTTAAAACCATACTCTTGTTGTGCATAACATTGAAATATATGTAAAGGTCAAAATTCTAAATTGTAGGACTAAAATGTCATTTAATTTGACAATGTTAGCTTGTATATGATGCTTAAGAAACTCCTGTAACTTATCCTTAGTCAAACTTGGTTATTCTTACTTTTGCACTATGATATGGTATATTTACTAGCATTTATAATGCAATGGTTTTACAAGTGAAGCTGTATTCAAACATTTAAAAAAAAAAAAAAAAAAATGCTTTGGGTATCAAGGCCTATTAGCTGCTTTGGTTGAAAATATTCTTTAAAACTCTGTGAATTTATACACACTGAGTTAAGAAATTTTTAGGGGGAAATAAATGAGTTTAATTAGTGTATTAGCAGATGCTTCGTGGGAATTTTTATATAGAATAAAATTTTGGGTGGACCAGAAAATTAGGTATTTTTCCTCAGTAATTATAATTCTGAATATAAAGACTTAAGATAAGTGTTTTGTTATTTAACTTATCAGGTCACAAAAACTATTTGACAACATTGGCAAGTTTTTGACTGTTTTAATACTGATTTACAGTTTCTGAAGTCTAAAACCTAACTCTGTGATGCCCCCTATCATACATATTTTGAATAAGCAGCTCTATTCCACTTAGCAAATTGAACAGAAATAATCAGTAGCCTAGATAAAATGAAAAGAATGTTCTAGACGTATGTTGAAAAATTCAAAATTGCAAATTATAATTAACATTAATTTATTACAATAATTAATACAAAATGTTTGAAAATAAAACATTGTAATATGAAAAAAAGTTTTTCATCATGTTATATACCTATTGTGTTCAAAACATTATCAAAAGGCATTCATTTAGGTTTTTGAGTTTAAACCAGTTTTTGACATCAAAAACCCAACCCTGGGAAACAGGGGAGGGCTGCGTACTCACATGAAATCGAACCATAACTTACCATTATCTATGCTTTCATCAATTTCAGTTCTAGTTTCTTCATCTTGCTCCATAATATTTTCAGTAATTTTAGAATCCTAGAAAAATTATGCATTAAAAAAAAATAAAAAATCGAAACATGGAGTAGCAACATACAGTAGCCCCTTGTTACACCGTGCCTTATTATGTGTATTCAGATTCGGATATTTTATACTTTTTATCACGAAAACTATTAATAATTGAACATTACAACTCAAAGCCTCCTGTTATAAATATCTCACTTCCAGTATATCACGTTTTTTCTTTGTCTCTGAACATGCATAATACAACGAAGGGTTAATTTAGTTGGTAGTATTATTTTTTTGAAGTTTTTACTTTTATGCTATCTTACTTATGCATCTTTTCTTTTGAAAATTAATCCCAATTATAAGATGAAATAAAAATGAAAAAAAAAAACTTAATTGTTTAAGTACTTCTCTGTAATGACTCAGAAAATATGAATGTTTCAATTCAATTTGTTTACTAAGAAAAGCTTGTTTCTAATGAAAAGACAGTCAAGGAAGCTTTGTATTAACTTTAGTTTGCTGTATTTCTCTGTTATAAGGGGTCTATAAAATACTGAAAAAACAATATTTAATGACTTTTCCTAGAAAATTTCGGCTAGATTGTTCTTATAGCAGGGGTGCCCAACTTCTCTGTTCGAGGGCCAACATAATGCTCAGACACATTGCTGTGGGCCAGACCAGGAAAAAAGCTCTGGCATGTAAGCTACATGCCCAAGGAGAAAAACTCCAGCATAAAAGCAGCACCCATGATTGCTTGCTATGACATCGTGGGCCACAAACATTTTGAAGGGATTTAACTAATTAAGTAAACTCTACATATAATTAAACACTAATTATAAATTGCTTCATTTGTTTGAATATACCACTATATAAATAAGTTCTCTCATAGACAGTAAAATCAGCCTGGATTACACACAATTTCCTATCAGACCAAACTCAGTTATTAAGAAAATTTTTTTTCATCATTCCTTTCTTTGAAAAAATTATGAACGTTAATGGTCTAATCTGAGTGGAGAATGTTGCTTCATAAAATGTTTAAAGTTTATCAAACAAAAAACTGATATTATAAAATTTGTTATTCTCAATTTTGTGCAATGCTTTTCTAATTAGCCTTTTTTTCCTGCTAAATAAATACTTGACTGAATATTTTTTACTAATAGACGGAAGCACATTACTTCTAAATTTTTATTGAAAAACTTGAAAAGAAAATTTGAGAGAAATTTTACTCGGAGATTACCGATCATCAATTTTACACTGATCATCAATGATTACACAAGAAAATCCACTACTGTTACTTTTCTAACTCCCAAAGTAGGTTTTTGAAATCAATCACTTGACCTGCGTGTTTACAGAGGTTTTGTGTGCGTGTTGAAAATGCAATTGTTTTTGCCAAATCAGAATTTTTTCCTCCACATTCACCACACTTTCGTCGATTGAAACAAATATAAAAAATATAAGGGACAAAAAAATTTAGCCGCCAATACCAATTTTTTAGTTGCCATGGTGACCTGGGATTTATCCAGCCCTAGTGTAATGAGCACCAATTATGTGCATCACTGAGCACTCCATATTTCATACTCACAAGCTTTTAACCCAGTGTTTCTCAAACTTATTCAGCCCATTGCCCCCTTTTCAACAACAAAATTTCTAATCACCCCGCTGAAAGATGTTAAAAACCCACATTAAGAAGTTGAAAGATGCAGTGACAAATTTTCGATTTTTTTGAATTATTGTTTTCCTGAAACATTTCTAGTGTAAAAAGTTACAATTAAAAAAAATTACAGTAAACTTCATTGCAAAACTAAAAAAAATTAAATAAATTTGTGAATTATAAAATTATAAACACATGCATATAGCACAAAAATATGCATTTAGTTGCATTTATTGTGGTCAATGTAATATTCGCATCACACAAAAATATCAATTAATGTTAAAATTATTAAAAAATACAGACACAAAACTGCAATTGTTACTTAGTTTTAATAAAAATAATTTTACTATTAATAGATGTTTTCTAAGTGTGATGATTATCGCTCTGTTTTACTAAGCAGCATTCTCAAATCCTCACAATTGAATATCTGTAGGTGATTTGATTTCGATTTTTGTCGAAAGATTTGTGACTGCAATGAAAAATGTTCAGCTACATTACAACCTTTCAATAACGGACACTCACGGCAGGGCCATCTTAAGAGCATCATGGACTTTTCCCCCCCAGCCAAATGGTTTTTCTGAGGCCCTACCTGGAAACTTCTCAAAACATTCAACTACTACTCGTTTTTTTGAGGCCCCTCTTTTTTCAGGAGCCCATGCGTTAAGACAGCACTGACTCACGGGACCAAAAATTTCGCTGCTAACGAGGAGTGTCCGTTAATCCACTAAAAACAGGATGTCCGTTTTTTTATGGGTGGTTCCACTGTATATCCCCATAAATTCCAGGTACATTATTTGCTTTTGCAGCCAGAAAAATTGATAGCCATCTTCAAATTTGAACGTCAGACTGTCTTTTAATGCTATTTGTCAATTTTTCTTGTAAATGTGATAATTGTTATTGTTGGAGATTGAAAAGAAAAGTATCGAAAATTGTTATTTTTTTCATTCAGTACAGATTATTTATTTCATTGCAGATTGCAAGGATCGCTTGGAAATTCATGATACTGTTACATAAAAAAATTAATATTATGTTAATCTCCCCCAAGCCCCCTCACCCTATTGTCAACTGCACCTTACACATTTCTGAAACAATTTAAACTACATTTAACATGTGTTATTTATTCCTATGAAATCGCGTATCCAGAAATTTTATTTTATGCAAAATTATTTGCACCAACGCATGTTGGAGTTGAGTGTTCTACTTTGACATGGAGCACAAAATAAGGTTTCGATGAAGTAAGTTCCGGTGAATGCATATACCTTCATTGATGATAAAATTCAGCCAATCCTTATTACTCAAGTTCGAACAAAGCCACTTGCACTTGGTTTAATTACAAACATACATACATACACATATATATATATATATATATACACATATATTAAAAATGTACATTGTTGCGAATAAAAGCTCTTTAGAGCCAAAAATTTCAACATCCATGATAAAAAAAACTGCAAAATGGCCAAGTTCTCATTCCAACACAATAGACATTCAGCCAACAACAGGATGCAAGTGATGAGACCTAAGTAAAAGGGTGTCTATCAAATGGCAAAAGCAAAATTTAGTGACTTTTCAGTGACTTTTTGGTGAACTTTTCTCATTCAACAAAATAAATCATGGACTGTTTTCTTATATCAGTGGTTCCCAAACAGAGCTGCGATCACCTACAGTTTTTATTTTATTCTTTTGCAGCTTTTAGTGTGGCAAGATGAGGATGTCAATACATATATACACATACATTGCAATTTATATTTTTGTGTAATACATATACATTGCAATTTATGTTTTTGTGTAATACATATACATCACAATTTATGTTTTTGTGTAATACATATACATTGCAATTTATGTTTTTGTGTAATACATATACATTGCAATTTATGTTGTTGCTAATCTCTAAAATAAATTTAATGAAGTTGAATCAACTTCATTATTGGAATTATCAATAAATATGGGAAAATATGTCCTGCATACAATTGATATTTATAATACATAGATACAAGTCAGAGCTTCAGACATGCAATAAATGTTTTCTTTCAAACATTAGGCACCAATAGAACAACAGACAAGCACTGCTTCAATGTGATGAGCTCTGGTTATACAGACATGTCAACATTAGCATGAAGCCTTTCAGTAATAAGGAATGCTGAGCTTCACCATGGAAGGGGAGAGCCTTCGACCACAATAAAAAAAACAATTTTTTTTTTTAATTTTTTAAAAACCTTAAATTCAAAGTTCATTTAAATAAAAAATACAACACTCCACAGGAACTGGATCCCCTAAGCACCCAAGCCACATAAGCCAAGCCCCCCCAAGCATAAGCAGCAACATTGTTTCTTGAATGGGGAGAGAATGATGAATGTCTCCACCTTTGTTTTTCTGCCTATGGCAATAATGCAACTTTTTTCAATGAAGGGGAGGGTGATCATTCCTATCACCCCCTATAATCCCTATACTCCTAAGCAACTTTGTGCAATGACTCAGTAATTCATGAATATTCAATGCAACCCGTCCTTACATATGCCTTCGCGGGTTGCATATACAAATGTCTGGTAACCCTAGACACACCAATGTTCAATGTTTTCAGCATATTGAAGATCCTTTGACAACTATGACTAAACTTCCCAAAATAAGCTCTGCGGGTATGCCAGCGTATGTTGAAAACACGTTCTGCAAATGCAAAACTACTGAACACACCAATCAATATTAAGCAGTGTGCATAACGGGCGCATTGCGTTACGAAGCACTGTGACGCACAGCAATCATTTGTTTAATTGGTTCAACGATCATGCAGACTAGCAAAATTGGCAATTTGCTGTCGGAATCAAGGTGCATCGCTACACAGTAATGTGCATCAGAAGAAAAGGACGTCTAAATAGAATGTGCATAAATGAACCCATTCCTTAACTGATTCCATTACCCAACGCACGCATAAAACATATCAGCACAGGTAGAGCAAAAACATAATAGAGGAATTGGTGCTTAGAAGAGCCAAAACCATAATGTAAAGGTACAAACACAGTGCCAGCCGATTTTCCAACAGAGATGCCGCTTTACTCTAATTTACACTATTCAGAGGTATTCAAAAAATCTGGGTCCCTTTTCAGTGAAAGTGGGTCCCTTTAGAAAAAAATTATCTTAAAATTTTAGAAGTATGGTTCCCCCCCCCCCCCATAATTCACTGATACCTTCGAATTTTTTCCAGCATGCCCAGGTCTTTCATTACCTGCTCATATCTCTTCATTGAGACAGAGCGGCGGGTCATATTCTGTGTAGGAGGAGGAGGCATCTTTGTGAATCAAATAATTCATTTCTAAAAACATGTTCTATCAAAAAAAAAAAAAGATTCACATTTACTTTTATCGCCTACTACACTGGTTTAAGAAATTTAAAGAATTTGCAGACTTGGTGAATTATCTCTAGAACTACTGTACCGATTTTAATGAAATCTGATATGTACATACATTGATACAATACAAAACATAACCATTCAATAATTGTAATACACACGCATGATCGTGCATAACACTCGTTGGAATCTAAAGGTATGAAACAGCGGTTGCAGAAAAAACAAAAAAATGGGTTAATAGGGGGTATGGTCCCCTCTTACGGATATACAGGTCTCGCAGCGTGATTTCATACTTGAAATAAGGCAGTTTACCATTTCCTGTGGCAATTGGTCCCACTCGTTCAGCAAAGCTATTTTCATTCCCTGGATGGTTCCCGGAGGGGGGTTGTGAGTTGCAATTGTCTTCCCCAGACCGTCCCAGACATGCTCTATAGGATTAAGGTCTCGAGATCTGGCTGGCCAATTCATCCGGCGAATATCCTCACTCTCTAGAAAATCGTCGAGCAGAAGAGCTCTATGTGGCCTCGCGTTATCGTCCATTAAAATTAACTAGGGGCCAACTGCACGCCTGAAAAGGCGAACATAAAGCTCCAAGACCTCATCCCTATACCTCACACCAGTCACAGTGCCTCTTTCAAAGACATGGAGAGGTGTGCGGCCATCCAACATGATGCCTGCCCAGACCATTAAACCTCCTCCGCCATAATGGTCGATTTCGCCGACATTGGAGGGTAGGCAGAGGGTCCCTGATTCTCTCCATATGAACGTACGGCGAGAATCTGTGCTTAGGCTGAACCGGGACTCATCAGTGAAGAGAACGGTCGCACATTGATCCATACTCCAATCTCTATGCTCTCTGCACCATGATAAACGGATTCTCCTATCCGTAGAAGTGAGCGGGATGCAAACAGCAGGTCTTCTTGCAAACAACCCTCTCTCATGAAGTCTTTTGGAAACAGTCACCCTTGATACATGGGTTCCTGCGGCTGCATACAAGTCACGAGAGAGCTGAGAAGCTGTAGCACTCCTGTTACGCCCTGCTATAATCGACAAATGGCGATCTTCTCTGGCTGTCGTCTCTCTTAGATCGACCTTGCCCAGGCTTTCTCTCGATGGATCCGGTATCTTGGAACTGTTTCCTGGGAAAGTTACACACGACACTGGGCATCAAATTGAACTATCTACTTGATTGGACTTGAGATTGGCCTGCTTCTAGCCTCCCTACAATTCGCCACCTCATTCCATCATCTAAACGTTGGTGGTTACTCATTTTTACTGTTACAATTGGAAATTAACCAACTGCTGCAAAATAACACCAAGAAATTCGCCGGGGTGTGCTAGCGAACGAAATGCATCTTAACTTACGCGTGCTTATAAAGCCTGTGTTTCTCTACTGGCTCTGCCTACACACACATGTACGCTTAGGTATTTGACGTATAAGATTTGCATTTTTGTCTAGAAGCAGTGGTTTTACATTCAGTTCAGTTCTTTTCATGAAATTTGATAAAATATGCAAATTCTCTTAATTTATTTCACCAGTGCAGTAGGAAAAGCAAAGAAGCCTATTAACACTGAAAATTGAACATGTGAAATTTAGCACATGTAATAAATCTAAAACAAATATACATTCGATCCCGCTCATAACCTTCCCATTTAGAACGTTTTTCCACTTAGTACGACTTATTTGCATCGTCCGAAATCTAAATAACTCTCAGAGATTTCCTGTTTAAAGTGTCTTCCTGCTTACGTTTACTATGACAGTTTTATGAAAAACGTTATAATTACAGGATCCATTGTAATTAAAAGTTTAAAAGAGACATATATGGCACCCCCTCCCCTAAGTCCAGAGCGGGACACTAGACCTGCCTGCTCTTCCCTCAGTGTGCCAGAATGGCACGGTGGTAAGGCTTGAATACCACCATAAAGGTTGCTGTCATGGTCCTGGGTTCGAACGAATTTGAAGCAACCACCAATACACAGCGGCTTCATTTCCAACCCATCTCATCAATGGCAGTAAATTGAAATATAGCGATGTGGCCAGAGTTTGTGTTTGGTGAAGTATTAGTGCTCTTCCCCCCCCCCCTAGTTGCTGGCCTGCATCTATCCTCCAAATTGGTAATACGTGGATTTGAAATTTAGTGTATACATATTTGTGTTGTAGGTCTGATTTTCATGACAACCAGAGCTTTTTTCAAAGGAATAGAAAACTCAAAATTAGAAAACCTTAGAAAATCCTATTTTTAGCTGATTACCACTGTGCAATTGCGGGTTCCAAACCCGGATTTTCACCGAAGAAAAAATCTGAGGGTATGGCCCCGCCCAAAAGAAAATTACAAATACTTTTGTAGAAAATTAAAATATTGGAGAAAACAGTCTTATACCATGTTAGTTTAAAATTATCCCGGTTAAAACTGAGGCTCACAAGTATGGTCATCTAAATCATTTCTCAACCTGTTTTAACATATGGCCCTCTTTGGACAATTTTTTTTCCACCATTTTTATTTTTGTACCATCAGTATTTTATTCACCGTTTTATCCACTCCCTCTCATCATCTAAGAGTGGGACCCTTTCTACTTATCGAATTAAATTTAATCAAAACAAAAATTCATACATTTCAAAAATATTTTACGATCAATCTCTAGAACACTAGGCCCGGCGCAAATCCAAGGGTGTGTGATCATCCCTCCCAAACCCCAAATTACATGGGAAAAATAGGTCTTTGTAAAACACAAGATGACCAGCGAATCTACACAATAAATAGAACCTGCCTATACATCATGGTTAAGTGTTGGTCCTGGGCTAGAGTTCACTAAGCTTCCTTCTTACGAGGGGTTTTTATGCATGGCTGTCTAAACATCATGGGTCCCTGGACAAAGTGATGTTCTGGGAGCCCCATGCTTAGCTTGAAGAAACAACTTACATATTTACAAACTTACATTCGAAAATCATCGCATCAGATCACATTGATCATTTAGGTCACGATATGAAGACATGGGCAAGTATGACCCTGGTTCTATGGATAGCTCTGCTGGATTGTGAAAGTAGTCAGATTTTTCCCAACGTATTTCACTTGAAGGCTTTATTTATTCACAGCTCTCTGTGGCCTCTTTACCACTTGTTGTGGCTCCGCTTTAATCTGATTTTCACTATTCCCTTGGCTGCCTCAAAGTATCTCAGGACCACAAGGAGGTCATAATGCCCCAGGTTCAGTACCACTGATCTAAATTTAAAAACTTATCATGGCGATGGAACCTATTTATCAATATGAAATAGCGATTGTGCATAGTCACTGGTAAAAGTGATATTTTTTTAGTAGCTTCAGAAGTTACCTACGATGCCTGGTGCTAGAAATTCTGAGAATTATTTGCTCTGATGGAAGTGGAGAACTCTGAAAAGGATAGAATATCACAACTGCAGTATTCAACGTTTATTTGTACTGCAGTTGATATCTTATAGTGTCAGATTTTTTCTCAGAAGTAAAAAGGAATTCTGTACATTCAAGTATAATAGATACATAAAAAATGTCTGACTATGCTCAAAACTAGTTTTTCTTGAAATCTGGATAATATTTAATATGAAAAAAAATATATATGAGAGAAGGAGAAAAAAAACTTATCTTTTCTTCCCAAAAAAAATCACTTAGATTTACAAAAACGACTGAAGATAAATATACCTTTTTTCTCAAGATTCTGATTGTGCTATTCAAAACATGTTGTACGCCACAAAGAATGATTGACTTTCGAAGTTGACCACAAACACAATGTGGCGACAACAATTCTGACACTTCTCTTGCACAGTACCATGGAGCTTATTCGGTTTTGGAGTGTTTGCGTGAAGAAAGGAAAGAGACATATTGAGCCATCCTTGGTGTGTTTTAACAAAGACATTAAAGGGGAAGGAAAAATAGTAAAATACGGTCAGAGCTTTTTCGGAACACATGTTGTGCCTTGCGTTTCCATGTTCAGAACCGTTTGAGAAAGAGTTTTTTCACATGTATTTTTATGTGCAGATCTATTGGTCGGTTAAATTTGGCCTAAATGTTGCATCTCAACACAATTAATGGCAAACAATTTGTCACTTTGATTACCAACTCTCAGTCTGTGATATTTGTCTTCTCGCAAACTCTCTCGTTCTGTCTCATACTCATACTATACAATTTTGTCGTTTGCTATAGCCGTGTCGTGATCCGTTGATGGCACAACATCATGAAAGCTTAAAGAAAATCGAAAAAAGTTTTGATCTAAAAGAAAAGAATTCATCTAATTTTCTGCTACAATCCAGCGAAAGGGGAAAAAATTTGGAGTCTCCGACCCAAATCCAGAGAGTTGGCAGGTCTGTGCTTGTGAAAGGTTGTAGATTCTTGTTAGAAATTACAGCAGGGCTTGAAAAATCCCAGGTGTCACGCGGCCATCGCATGGAACTAGAAATAGTGCATGAAATTTTTCTATTCGTAACGATTAATATTTGCAGTCTGACAACACAATGTTTTCAGAATTTATCTCAGCATGCCTAGCAATATAAAAAGGGGGGTCACCAAGTCAAAACATCAAATACTGATTTCAACCATTTTTCTCTGAGAGGGTATGGTTAAATCCTAAAATATTACACTGTTGTTACATATTGATTTGTCAAAAAAAAAAGTCCTGCCTTATATCAAATGACAAACAGAATTTTCCAATAATCAATTCATTGCCAATTTTGTTCATTTGTGAAGCACCACAGTCATTTTGTGCTCAAGACCCAACTGAACGAGGATCTGCAGTTTTTAGCTAAATTCTGGACAGATATCTTCATGTGAAGTAGCTGTGTGCTTGTACCCACTAAAGTAGATGTGTGCTTGCACGATTAGAATGAAGCATGTTCTTTGATACATAAGCAGAGATGCTGCTGTATTCTAATTTACCTGGGTCCCGGGATTAAGGTTATTAGAAAAATCTGGGTCCTTTTTGAATGAAAGTGGCTCTTTCTAAAAAAAAAAAATTTATAGTGAAAAAACTATGCACCTTTCCCCCCCCCCCATAATTCATTGGTATCTCTAAGAATTTTCTTCCAGCATGCCTCAGGTCTTTAATCATCTGCTTATATTTCTCCGCTGAGACCGAGTGGTGGGTCATGTTCCGGGTAGGAGAAGGTATCTGTGAATCAAGTATAATTCATTTCTAAAAACATGTGTTCTATCCAAAGGCTCATTTACTTTCATTTCTACTAGTAGAAAAAGCTTGCAAAGAAGCTCATCAGCATTGAGAATTTAATGTATGGAATTCCGCACATGTAATAAATCTAAAACACCCGCTTATCAATGCTGTCTTAACGCACGGCCCGGGGACCTCGAAAGGAGAGGGGCCTCACAAAAATGAGAAATGGTTGAAATTTTCAAGAATTTTCCAGGTAGGGCCTCAAAAAACATCGCTTGGCCCGGGGGGCCCATGATGATCTTAAAACGGTCCTGCCGCTTATATAACGTTTTTCCCATTTAGAACTTTTTCCCACTTAGTACAACTTATTTTCGTGATCCTAACAAGTAATTCTCATTAAGATTTACCGTTTAAAGTTTTCTATTTACGTTTTTTACGATGGTTTTTTGAAAAACGTTATAAGTACGATCCACTTTAACAGTTGGAGGCACACATTTATGTATTTACTAATAAATCAATCTATAAATTCCCTTCCGATTGATTTTACATTTCGTTAAACAAATCTTAGCACTTTCAATATCTTCTGATCAAATTTAAAGCAAATTCGATTCTCCCTCTTTCAGACACTATTTTCTGATTCCCTATTCATACTTTGGTTTCCCTGGTAAAATCATTTTATGTTCCCTTCCCAATGGTCCACCACTCTGATCTGTTGCCATTTAACTGCCACATGTTTTCACACCTGCGTATCGGAGCTATGTCCGATTTGTGTTAGAGAAACTTAACAGTGTGCTTATGTGTGTGCCCAGCATTTGGTGTGTTTTGTGCTCAGTAGGTGGTGCCATCCATCTAGTGCCACAACTAGATAATTTCTCAAATGGTGCAAGCACACATTTTGGCATGCCCATGTAATGTAGAACAAGCAGTTATAAAGGGTGTATTTGTTGCCTCAAGTCCAGAGCCTCCGGGACACTAGATCCGCCTGTCCCTCCCCAGTTGTGGCCCTGCATCTATCCTCCAAACTGGTAATGTGCGCATTTGAAGTTTAATATATACATATTTGTGTTGCTGGTCTGTCATCACCGTGGCAACCAGAAGTTTTTTTCAAAGGAATAAAAAAATTCAAGATTCTCAAAATTTGAAAACCTTAGAAAATAACATTTTTAGCCGATTACCATTGCGCAATAACGGTTCCAAACCCGGATTTTCACCAAAAGCAAAATTTGGGGGTTATAAGGAGCCTCTTCTCTGCCCCCCCCCCCAAGATCGAAAATTAAAAATATTTTTGTAGAGAATCAAAATATTGGAATAAAATTTCTTTTATACTATCTGTTAATGAACCAAACTTTCTGTGAAGAATTAGATCCTTGTGTCCCTCCAAAAGCCAATTCTGCGTACACACCGATGGTTTTCACAATGCGAAACGGTGACTACCACATAGCAGCTAGATTACAATACTGTAGATATTAAAGGTAGAGTTTTTACAGATTCGTTTTTTTTTTCCCCAGGATCTCAGGAAAGTTTTACAATTTGAATGGCCGTTTCAATCCTTTACGATTAAAAAAAAATGTGCATTTGCAATATTGTAGGAACAAGGAAAATTTACTGCATATAGATGCTGTCTTTGAATACGTACACGAAATTACGTACCGTAATTTCCAGTATGTAACAGAAAGGGAGAAAATCCACAGGGGAATAAAAATTCCAAAATTTGACAACTACACGGCCCCTCATTCAGGGAAGCAACTACACTCATGTCCATAAATTAAGGATAATGCCAGCTCCGGCAAATAAAGGTTCAGTAAACAAAACAAACGTTACTTATTCATAAAGCCCATTTATTAAACAAAAGATAAAGAACAAAAACGATGGTGTATGTATGATACCATTCATAAAAACTATGATTTTTGCTCCCTGGAGCAATTGTAAAAAATATCTCCTTTACAAAAACTTACTATTACATGGTTGGTATGATGGTTAATACATTTGTATGTCTCCCATGCGATGAAATACAGTCCGTACAACGCCTAGGCATGCTGAGTATCAAATTATCGATCTGATCTTGGGGAAGATCACTCCACTCAACAAGCAATGCTCTCCGAATTTACGGTACACATGTAGGAGGTGGTTGACGGGCTGCAACTCGTCGGCCAAGCATGCCCCACACATGCTCTATCGGATTCAAGTCAGGTGAGAATGCTGGCCATTCCATACAGGTTATATCCTTAGATTCAAGGCATTTGTTTGCGATGTTTGCTTGGTGAGGACGGGCGTTGTCATCCATAAACACAAATTCTGTGCCCATGGAACCCCTAAACAGACGTACATGTTGTTTCAGAATGATGTCCCGATAAATTTGGGCTTTCATGGTTTCGGTTTGAACATGCAGATCTGTTCTGGAACCCAGTATAATTCCACCCCAAACGAGCAATGCTGCACCATCGTAACGGTGTCGTTCAATGATGTTGTCTTGGAGGTAACAGGCACCTGGCGTTCTCCATATGAAAGTCCGACGTGAATCAGACTTTAAGCTAAACCTGGACTCGTCGGAAAACATCACACAAGCCAACTGTGACGATGTCCACATTGCATGTTCTCTACTCCAGGCTAATCGCTGCCGACAGTGAGTTGCCGTGAGCGGAACACATCTGACAGGCCTGCGAGCATATAGACCAATATCTCCCAAACGTCTGCACACGGTTTGCCTTGAAACTGTGGTACCTGTGGTTGCAGATAGCTGACGAGACAGGTCGGATGCTGTGCTCCGTCTGCTTCTTTTGGCAGTTACTGCCAAATGCCGGTCTTCATTCGGCGTTGTAACTCGGGGGTGACCTGTACTGTAACGTCTACTGACATTTCCGTTATCTTGGAATCGTTGCCAAAACCTAGAGATGACACTTTTGGGCAATTCCAAGTTCCTCGGATACTTCTATCTGGGTACGCCCACATTCCAGGCAGCCGATAATTCTACCACGTAAAAAATCATCCACATGCGTCCTCTGTCATAACTATTTGCTTATGGCACTGAGCGCCTTACAGAACTCTTGTGAACAATTTTACTTCTTTGCCACCATTCCTTATATACCCCCCTCTTACACTCTTGTCATTGTGACGTACTATCGGCATCATCTGGTGGCTTCCTAAAATTTGCATATCATTCTTGCAGATGTGTGTGATAATTCTACAGGTGAAATTTTTACTTTAGATTTCAATTTCTGTGTGATTCTGAATTATCCTTAATTTATGGACATGAGTGTAGATATCCCATCACTAGATATCATCTTATTCTTCAACAACCCGCGTGTACATCAATACAGTAGTGTAAAAGTGACGCGATCATGATACATGGTAAAAAAGAAAAAAAAAAAAGTTGGGGAGGTTTTTTCTGTACTTTATGCTTCTTCTTAGAACTAGGAACGAACGCATTTGAAACACAGACCAGAACGCGTGAACAAAATTTTTATGCATTCTTTTCAAAAATTCTGGGTATTTGACATGTTATAGCGCGTTAATGGCATCTCTGCATTAGGTCATGTTACATAGTGATCTTTCACTTGTAAGACAATTTTCTGCACTCCCAGTCAAAGATATAGGTATATAATGTTATTTACTTCTGTTTTTTTTTTTTGTTCCCTTGCCCTGATGCATAACAGACATCACTATTTCCAGTAAAAGCTACCATTACCTTCACAATCATAAGCAAAGTAACTAGCAAAAGATCATTATGATTATCTAGGACTAGTTTTTCTTTTTAATTTTATGAGCAGAGCAATTTCACTAATCAGACAGAAGAATTTTTTGCCAAATGAAAAAGAGGCTATAAGTTAGTCAAATCGACATCCTGTTTGGGAAACTCTCATCTTTTACCACTCACCAAATAAAACCCTTTGTCACCATTTGGCACAATGATGCACAGCAGTGGGGAACTTGGTTACAGAAATGTAAATATTACATGGAATCTTGTAATCAAAATACCTGGAAATTTTTAGTAGCAAAACATGTTTAAAATATTCCTCAGGAGTTTTATATAGCTTAGCTACAATGCATTTTCAGGAACAAATTCGTGATTACCAAGGTGAATCATCCATACATTATCTAACAGGCAATATCAAATCCTGACTTGGGTATATGAAAGCATTTTAGAAGTCATTTGAAGCCTACTTTTTACTGTAGTCACTGATGCAGATACAAAGCCACAACAGGTAAAATGCCCAATGAGGTGGCTGAGAAAAAGATGCTCATAAAAAAATATGGATGTCATATTTCTAAACTACAGCAACTCCCAATTAAAAATACAATTATAAAAACTATATACACACATAAAATATTATACAATGCCCATAAAAAATATTTATGGTTGTCTCATTCTATGTATGGATAGCTTCTCGATTTACCCCAACATGTTTATTGTATTTCTTTTTAAACATGTCTGTGTTGTTGGAATTTACTATCCCCAGGGGGTAAAGCTATATTCCGTTCCCATTAACAACCTTATCAAAGAAAAATTCTCTAAGACACCACAACCTATAATTGCCCCCCTCTCAAAGCAGTCAATTGATGGAGTATTAGTAATGCATCGTTCATCCTATCCATCCTGTTGAAAATTTTGAACACTTCAATCATATATCCCCCCCCCCCATAAATACCTGCGTTCATCCAATGTAAATATATTCAGAATATGAACTCTCTTCATAACTCAAGCCCTGTGTGCCAACAAGGACACGGGTAGCTGTTCTCTACTCAACTTCAACTAAGCCTATGCTTTTCTGTAGGTATGGTCTCCAAAACATGAAAGCACAATTCAGTCAAGGACGAACTAAGCCTCGGAAGAGAAAGTTCTAACCTTTTGTGTACATGATGTGACACAGTGGTCATACATTAAAAATGGTCGATCAAAAAAATGTTGATAGTTAAAAACAAAATACGTAGTTAAAGAACTTACAGGCATTTCTCTGTTTTCTGAATTTTCACTGGTATAAGCGACTTCAGTAGAAATTTTTTTTGCTCGACCTCGTCCTCTTCTACCTATTTTAAAATAAGATAAGTCACAAAACATTTTGAATTTATATTAAACTTTATATGATTTTGTGATAACCAGAGTTGGCAAGTTTTGATGGTTTAAGCTGTCACATAAAAGTTCCCATTAGAGAGAAATACACACATTAATTTCATGTAATGTTCAAAGTGACCATGTTATACAAAGAATAGATACTTAATGATTGTAAAATAATTTTCTACTCTACAGAATTTTTGAACAAAAAATGTTTTTTATTCTATAAAATATACAACTTGAATAAAGCATAACAAACACTGAAGGAAAAACTATGGAATGATTTGATAAATTCAAGATAATTCTTGACCTTCCAAAATTTCAATTGCTTATATGTGTGTATATATATATATGAACATCTGCTGTACTCTTTTCTGCAACAGATAGGTACAGGGTGGGCAAAAGGTCTGTAAACTAAAAATGAAAATAACCGAAATAAAAAGCGCTTTGCAGGGTTAGCATCGCTAGGTCACAGGAATTTTTTTAAGACAGGAAAAAAACAAAAAACAGCCGACCGGTGGCGCTAGTACAATACCAGGTGTATTGATCCGGTCCATCCAATTTGTTGGAACTGAAAGATGCGATTCCTCCAAGAGGTGTCATGCATGCATCCGGACCTGCTGCACTCTGCCATTGCTGGATATATGACTCGCCTGCAATGTGTTATCCTGTGGCGGTTGTCACGTGGAACACATATTGCTGTAATAAACGATTTGGAGGCATTCTGTTCGTTATTTGCGTATCTTTACTTTGACTTGTGTACGTCAGCGACATGTATCGGCTGTTGATTTCCCCCCTCCCCGTCTTAAAAAAATTCATGATCTAGCGATGCTAACCCTGCAAACTGTTTTTTATCTCCATTAATTTTCCGGTTTTTATGAATTTTTGAAGTTTCTACACAGATTTTGCCCCCACCCTGTATTTAAAAAGTTCTTTAACATCATACATGTAATGCTGATTTCTGTTATTAAATTATCTAGATAATCACTGTGATAATTAAAACAATAAATTATATATAATATTAGAATACATCTAGCAATCAAAATACTGTAATAAATTATAGAACTAAAACGTCCTTCAATTTCGCCGCCATGCATTTGAGTGGTTAGGGAACTAGCCTCTCACTGTGCAGGTCTGGGTTTGAATAATGGTTCAGGCATGGATGTTTACTAACACTAACAAATTCCCTGGAAGGATCGTGCTGATCCCTTGGGAATATGTGAGGATCACGTTAAAACTGAAAAAAAATTGTCAGTGGTGGCTTGTATATGATGCTTAAGAAACTCTTGTAACTTATTCTTAGTGCGAAAGTACAAATAAATAAGTGACTATGATATGGTATATTTACTTGTATTTATATAATGCATTGTTTTTCCAATTGAAGCTATATCTAAACATGCAAAACAATGCTTTGAGTATCAAGACCTTCCAGCTCGGCTTTGGTTGAAAATACTCTTTTTAAAACTCTCGATTTATACAACCTAAGCTAAGAAATTTTTATGTGAGAATAAACAAGTTTCATTGGTGTATTAACAGATGCTGCATGAAAATTTTTATATGGAATAAAATTTTGGGCAGATAAACTAAAATATCAAAATAAATATTTTTTTCTCAGTATAATTATAATTCAAAGTATAAAACACTTTAATCTACATAAAAGTAAGTGTTTTGTTACTTAACATATCTATCAGGTTAAAAAAACAATTTGGCAACATTGACCGTAAGTTTTTGATTGCTTTAATGCTGAGTTAGGAGATGAGGATTAGGTTTTTACCTCAAAAACTATCACATATATTTTGAATAAATAGCTCTTTTTCACATAGGAAATTGAACACAGGTAACGAGTAGTTCAGATAAATAAACCATAGAATTATATTTTTCACATTGTACACCAGGGCTAGATAAATCCCAGTCACCATGTCGACTAAAAAATTGGCTTTGGTGCCAAAAATTTTGTTTGTGTATTTATTATAATGCAAGCTGAGAACAGCACCAATGTTTGGAATTTATAGTAGCTTATCTGCCAACATGAAAAAAGCTTACTATGCCCTGAAAAATTCAAAAGAAACATTATTTTGGACCTTTTTCTTCAGGTGAACATTTTTTTGGCACCTAGATTTTTTACGATTTGTCCAGCCCTGTTCGACTTTTTTTTATGTTGAAAAGTTCAAAATTGCAAATTGTAATTAATATTTTCTCTTAATTGTGGTAATATGCAAAAAAAAATTAGTTTTTCATCATGTTATATACCTATTGTGTTCAAAACATCCAAAAGCATTCATTTAAGTTTGACAGTTTAAACTCGTTTTTGATCTTTGTCATGTCAAAAACAGTATTTGACCTCAAAAACCCTACCCTAGTGACAACCATACAGCAACTTACATGTGATGCGATTAATACTTAAAAAAACAAGGGTTTGATCAAAGTTCTCAAAAAAAGGGAGAAAATTTTATGGCTTAATGACTTCATACTTTTTAAGGATAACATGCATATTTCCAAATACAGTTGAAATCTGTTATAACAACTCCCAATGACAGTAAACATTGTCAATATAAAGGACTGCTCTTTTTTGAGTGAATTTTATTATTTTGCTGTCAAGTAAATTTTATTATTTTGCTGTCAAGTAAATTTTATTATTTTTCTGTCAAGTAAATTTTATTATTTTTCTGTCAAGTAAATTTTATTATTTTGCTGTCAAGTAAATTTTATTATTTTGCTGTCAAGTAAATTTTATCATTTCTTACCTGAATTATAATTATCTTATAGATCATTTCGTTCTGATACAAGCAAATGAACAGAATTCCAATCATGACATTTATTTTTGGCTCACAGTAGTAGTTGATTCTCTGAAATGATTTAACACATAATTTATACGAGAATTTTTTTCATCCTCTATCAAAATTCTTCTACTGATTAGAAGGTTTTTTAAACCAGATTTGACCAGCCTTTAGAAAAAGCAGAAGTTCCGATTAAATAGCTGTGAAAGATGATTGTGGTCTGTCAGTTAATGGAAGCAACAAATCTCCCGTCTTATGTGAATACATGCATTCCTTGCTTTATGAGATTAATTGGTTCCACAAAATAATTGCGCAAGATCAAATCATGTAAAGTGAGTTGAATTTAACATGAGTAAGATAGGAATGAGGGTAGATTCTTCACATAAGAATAAAGAAAATAAACTTCTTTCGTTTTCTCATCTTGATCGGTAGGGATCAGACGTGTTTTTATCATGCTCCACTTGCCAACCAATAGCAGTAGTTTTATCCGGAACCGTTGCCGAAGGATTATCTGTCACGTCGGTACGGCATTTTGTGTTCTTCTTTGTGTCTTTCTTCGTTCTCGTGAGTTTTTTTTTCATTTTTTTGGGTCATACTCTGGCGTTTTCTTTATTTTTCTAGATTGGGAGTTTAATTTACTCTTCAGTTTGATTTTTCACATCCTGTGATTTCAGTCACAGGATTTTTAGGACTGCACATAATTGGGTTTGCGAGATGTGTTTTTTATTGCTCTCAACTTTTTAAATTTTCATTGTAAATTTTCAATAAACTTTTTTCTCACTCTCATTTTCATTGCACTTTCACCAGGTTTGTGAACATTGTCTACTTGTTGATAATCAATTTCTTTGCTCACATGTTGATATAGAAGTGAATATTTGGTTCTTTGTTTCTCGCCATTTGAGTTTTTCCCACTTCTTCGATATAAATTTGTGGGTTTTTTGGATGTCAGTGTTGACGAAGAGTGTATACTTTTTCGCAGGTACTCTCAGAAATTTTAGTTTTCTTTCATTTTGGACCAATTGTTTTAGTGTTAGTGAATAGAGATAGTTAGCTAATATTAATTATAAACTATACTTTGTAGCTTAATTATTTTTTTGGTTGTGTTGTATTCTTAATATACATATATATTTTGTTCGTGATTTAGTGTTAAGCATTTTATTTTACTTAATTTTTCATGCAATCTTTTACGTATATTTCGTATGGTAATGTATTTTACATTATTTTAATTTCCTTTCAACGTTTCTCTTATCCCTATTTTTTAAGTATTATTATATAGTTTTTAGCAATAGCATTAGTATGCCTCGACCTCAACTAGTGTTATGTAGAGCTTGAGACAGGAGGTTTCCCTGATTTAGAGGGATAGTAGCAGATCGTTTGATCATTTTTGTCGCACCACAATCATTTTCTGCACACGAGGGCTAATTAGACCAGGACCTACAACTTATTTCAGATTCCGAACGGCAGGCTTGTTTTTTTATACTCATAGAGAGGTTGGTGTGCTAACCCCTCGATGGGGGACTCCCTGCGGTAGCAATTTTTTCTGCGGTCATGTTGCTTTTTCTGTTATACCCCTGTGTCAGGAAAGTTTTCTGACAAAAACGAACAGAGTATTAAACTCGCGAAACCTCTAAACATCCTTTGGTACTTTAGGCAAGTATCTTATTGACCTGGGCTACCGCGCCCGATAGTAGCTGATAGTTTCAAGTGTAAAGGATATTTGGATAGGGCAAGGTTGCAACTCAAGGTCGAAGCATTATGGAATATGGAAAAGAGTTAGGGTTTAAGAGGGTCCAGTTACAATGGAGCCACTTGTCGTCGAGCCACATGTTGAAGAAGCAATCTCAACAAACGGCAGTTTAGAGGGTGAATGGTGGTCATGGATGAGGTAGAGAGGGATAGTGATAGGGTTTTAATCATCTGCGATTCAATGGGTAGGGAACAGAGTGTAGGGATTTTCAGGGTTTCGAGCGCTGTTGTCTTCCTGGGGGAAGATTAGCAATGTTTGAGACAGATATCATCGCCGAAAGTTGCTTTTGCGGGTAATCCTATGGGTGGGAACAAATCAGGTAGGAGCAAATATTAATGAGTCTCTGTCAGAGTACTGGGACTTACCATTATCTGTTCAGGGATGGGGGGTTAAGATGTGGCAATGCTTCAAGTACTGCCAAGGGGTATTAGTAGCTGGTATAGGATAAGTAGGATCCGCCAATTCAATTTAGGCCAAAAGGACATTTGCTCCTCACTTGGGGTCACATTCTTGGAGCTTCCCGCATTTACCGACAAGTGACTTTATTGGGATGGGATTCATCTGAATAGGAGTGGGGTCTGTGGGAGGTTTTCGATAAGCTCAGGCCAATTTTTTTACTCCCAAAGCTTGTAGTTGAGAATGTGGGTTAGTTATTGTTAAAAATAGTATGGATGGGTAATTACCCACCTCTGACTTGGAAAACTTCTCGATTCACACTAAATCACAGGGAAAATTAAAATGTGTGTTAATAAATGCCAAGAGCTTGGGTAATAAGAAAGATTTTTTTAGAAACTATAGAGATAGCTTTTGAAGGCATGGATCTTATAGCCATTACAGAATCTTGGGCAAACGATGGGGATGAATCTTTTTTACACATCTCAGGATACAATACTTTTTAAGAAATAGATCGGATAGGAAAGGAATTGGAGTGTTGATATACATGAAATCATGCATGAAGGCTAGAGAGTGTAACGTGCAGAGAAGTGATACTGAAACTATACGAGTAGAGCTTGAAAACAAAAGGTGTCAAACTTATTATAGGGGTTCGTTACAATCCACCGAATAGGGATCCAAACTACATTGCCAAACATCATGATGAAATTTCGTACATGTGTGAGCATATGCAGGTTGTGATATTAGGAGAATTAAATTATCCGGGTATTAACCCGGATTTATTGGGAGAACCTTCCAGCTAGAGATCAATATAACAGACTTTCTTGACTTGGTGCTCGATAATTTTTTGTACTAGCATGTATCAGAAGTCACTAGGGGTACTACTACCAGGGTTGGTAAAAAAACCGGTTTTTTTGAAAAAAACCAAAAAACCGGGTTTTTTTGGTTTAAACCAGGTTTTTTTGGTTTAAACCGGTTTTTTTGTTTTAAACAGTATTAACATTAAAAACAATGAAATTTCTGAAAAATCATTCAAACTTCTAATAATTAACTGAAATAAAATGGTTATTAATGTAATTAACACTATTCCCATACTAATTAATCAAAAAATATTTCTTACATTTTAACAAAAACCAACTTTTGCAATTTAATTATTTTTTGCTTAACTCAATGGATTACTGTGTGTTTGAAAATTCTTTTAATGTTATTATTAATCATATAATATATAAAGGTTTTTCTCCAGTTACTTTCAGTATACTTAATTACAAATACAAATACAACGCCACAACAGGCAAAATGCCCAACGAGGTGGCTGATAAAAAGATGCCCATAAAAATATGGTTGTCATATGTTTCAAAAATACAGCAACCCAATTAAAAATGCAATTAACACAAATTACAAACAATATATACACATGATAAAATATTATACAATGCCCATAAAGAATACTTATGGTTGTCTTATTCTAAGAATGGATAGCTCCTCGATTTACCCCAACATGTTTATCGTATTTCTTTTTAAACGTGCCAATTGTGTTACAATTTACTACCTCCGGGGGTAAGCTATTCCATTTATTAACAACCCTATTGGAGAAAAATTCCCTGCGACACCATAACCTTGCATTGTCCCTCACCAATCGATACTGGTGTCCCCTTGTAAAAGCAGTCGATTGGCGGTGTACTAAAAGTTCATGGTCCATCCTATCCATCCCATTGAAAATTTTGAACACTTCGATCATATCTCCTCGACACCTGCGTTCATCCAATGTAAACATATTCAAAAAATGAAGTCTTTCTTCATAACTCAAGCCCTGTGTGCCAATAAGGACACGCGTAGCTCTTCTCTGCACCCCTTCAACCAAGTCTATGTCCCTCTGTAGGTATGGTCTCCAAAACCTTACAGCATACTCCAGTCCAGGACGAACTAAGCCTCGAAAAAGCGGAAGAATGACTTTAGGAGAACGCGAAGAGACCTTTTTGAAAATGAGACCAAGCATTCTATTCGATTTTTTCACAACCGCTGAACAATGTTCAGAAAACTTAAGTCGCTCGTCAATGAGAATTCCCAAATCGGTGACTCTAGTTGCATCCGGGATAGTGACACCATTCAACTCGTAAGAGAACCGTGGGTTGTTCGAACCAAAATGAGCGATAATGCACTTATCTACGCTAAACGTCATGCCCCATTCATTTGCCCATGCTGCAATCTTGTTTAAGTTGGTCTGGAGCAACTCCCTATCGCTTTCATTTCCGATTACCCCCATTAGCTTCACATCATCTGCGAATTTGCTAGTAATTCCATCGATACCCTGATCGAGTTTGTCGATAAAAAGTGAAAAAAGTATGGGGCCAAGGACACTTCCCTGAGGAACTCCACTTGTGACGTCTGTCCAACCAGAGAATTCCCCGTTCACCATAACTCGTTGCGACCTATCTCTTAACTACGATTCTATCCAATTCAGCAAGTTGCCCCCTATTCCGATCTCGTGTAAACGCTTCAAGAGTTTGCCATGTTGGACCCGATCGAATGCCTTCTGGAAATCAAGGTAAACAACGTCGACATTTTTGCTCTTACCCAAAGCCTTAGTCACGTAATCATAGAAGCAAAGGAGGTTAGTTACACATGACTTCCCCTTCCTGAACCCATGCTGATTATCCGACAATACATTATTCTCGTCTATCCACTTCACAAACTGCCTTTTGATGATAATTTCCAAAATTTTCGAGAGGGAGCTCGTCAAACTCACTGGACGATAATTAGACACCACTTCTCTACTACCCTTCTTAAATATCGGAACAACGTTAGCCAGTTTCCAATCTCTCGGGACGATACCCTCAGCAACACTACTCCTGTATATCTGTGCGACTGGCCCCAACAATTCATTAGCACCTTCCCTGAGAACCCTGGGATAGATATCATCTGGTCCTGGTGCTTTGCTTGCACATACATTTCTTAGAAGATTTAGGACCTCCACGTCTTCCACTTGAATATCGTTGAGCGTTTTATTACCCCATGCAACACCCGTATATCGAATATCATTATCTCCATTAAAAACCGACGCGAAAAAGTCATTGAAAGCACTACACATGCCTACATTGCTCTCTACTTTTGAGCCTCCTATCGAGAGGGGGCCAACTGTCCCCCAACTGTTAATTACGAAGCTATTTTGCAAAAAGTAATAAAAATTAGGTGAATATAATGCATTTAATGATGCATAAATAATGCAGATTAATTAACAATGATTTACGATATACAGGGTGATTATAACTAAGGTTCTGATTTCAAAACACTAAAAAAAGAGCGATTGTCAGAATGACTTGAAAATTGACATGAATATTCCTGAAAAAATTCAATTTTATTTGATAAAGGGGAAAAAATACTTAAAAATGTAAAATTAATGACATCATCCAACATGTGGGGAATTTGCTCGCAGAATGGAAACGATAGCCAGTCATGGCAGAATGATACCTTAATTATAGCATTTCACGATTTCATAATTCATGGAAACGTCACAAAAAACAAAGTAATTGAACAAGTAACTATAACTTACTTAAGAAATGCTAAATATGTTGTCCACCGCGTGTTCTGGCTTTGAGGTTGAAAGCACAAAAATTCTTTGTTCAACAGCAGAATCGGAATATGCCATGGTCATAATGTGGATGTGCTTGCAATTCAGCTTTATTAAACCAAGCGCGCCCCCTTTCCCCCGTTCATATTCCTGAGGAATGAGGAACTTCTAACATATAGGGAATGTGCTGGAGATTACAATTCATCAAAGTTTGCAATCTGACCACTGTTTATAACATTTTGAGGTACCCCCACAGCCAGTAGTTGCAAGGGTTAAGGTGCGTCCTGTCAAAATGGGTCTTCAGCAGCTGCTTTGCTGGTATTGCAATGTGCATCTTGATAGAAGTTCTATCCACACACTGACGCTGTGGCAGTGCCGAAATGATGTGGTTGCACAAAATAGATTATACTGCTGGCCAAGTACAGCATCATTTACTTGCACATTTTGCACTTTTTTCTTTTGCGAAAGAAACGTCCATTGCTTCAGGAGTATCCATGCAAATTTTCAGGTCATTCCGATCAGTACTTATTGTATAGTTTTGGAATCAAAACTTAAATTATAATCACCCTTTATATAGCTGATTATTTTTTATAAATCTGTTACTACTATACACTAGAACCTTGATTAACTGGGCTTAACAGTGTGTGTGTGTGTGAAAGTATAAAAAAACAACTATTGAATATTAAGACTGGGAGATATACAGTAGGAGATGTGCTACTTCTTATGGGAATGAAAATGTATGTGAGGTAATGTAACAACTAGTACACTGGTCTTTGTCCTTTAAGGACAGCTGGTGTCTTTATTGGATTATAGGACCACCTGCCCCTACCATGATGGTGTCACTACTGTAGCTGCTTCTTTGTGAAGGGAAAAAGAAAGCCTGTGAGATATGTAATACACCACTACATTTAGATGTGTGATGCAATCCTTATTCATGAATTTGCTAAAGATAGAGCATCATAATGTAGCCAAAGGTTAGAAAATGTTGTAAGAATGAGAAGTTTTGGCTTTTATATATAACTTTAAATGACTAAGATACTTCATATGAAAAATATATATATATTCTGGCCACTTTTATGAGACTTTTTGAAAAAAACCACTTATAAAATCTTATGTCATTTAAAGATATACCGTCAGAATGTACCCCAAGGATATAAAATGAGGTAAAAATGAAACATTTTGGCTAATAATGAACAAATGATATTTTTCAGGGAAAAAAAATGATATTTAGGCCACTTTTATCTGATTTTTTGAAAAAAACCAAAGTGGTTTTTTTAAAAAAACCAGTTGGTTAAAACCAAGGTTTAAACCATGGTTTAAACCAACGTGGTTTAAACCAAACAACCCTGACTACTACACATATTTTGGATTTAGTTCTTGCTAGTTCTGAGGATCTTGTTGAAAATGTTTCAGTGGAGGACTAGTTTTCTTCCAGTGATCATCATATTGTAAGTTTTCTCTGTAACTTTTCTTCAAGTAAGGTTGATAAAAGATTGATTCCTTGTTTTTGGAGAACCAACTTCGATGGTTCGAGAGAACGTTTAGTGGAAGTTTTCAAAGACCGGCTGGAATCAGTTATGAGGGTAAGTCAATAGGAAGAATTTAGTATGAAGCTGTTCTCTGTTTTGCACGACGTCATACACATTGTTTCAAGAAAGCATGTAGGTACATCTTGCACCCTATGGTTCACGTATAGTTTGCATAACCTTTATCTTGAAAAGAAAAGAGCATTCAGAGAGTATAGAAGTTGACGAGGTGACCTACCATCCTTTACTGATAAAAGGACATTGAAGAAAGGGATAAGGGATAGTAAAAATATGAGTCTAGCTTCGCAGATAACAATGGCTCTGACCCAAAATTTTTTTTAGATACGTCAATGGATGTAAGGGGACAGTTGGCCCATTACATCCAACGTTGCTAGCATCCTTATATGCTAGCAATTCACCAAAATTTGCAATCCAAACTCTGTTCATAACACGTCAGGTTTCACTACACGTACACGACATTCCCGCATGTACCGATTCGTTGGGGGGTTCCGCGGGGGGGGGGGGGGAGTGTGGGCGGGAGCATGCGTGGTGTAGCAGTAGTAGGTAGGGCCTCCAAAAAATGGCTCGGGGATCCATGATGTTCTTAAGTCAGCCACCTCGTTGGGCAGTTTGCCTGTTGTGGCGTTGTATTTGTATTTTGAGGTACCCCCACCACAGCCAGAAGTTGCAAGGGTTAAGGTCAGGTGAACTGACGGCCGGCCAGGTACTGTGCCATTCTGTTATTGTCAGAATGGTTCTTCAGCAGCTGCTTTGCTGGTACTGTGATGTGCATCTTGATAAAAGTTGTGCTATCCACACTCTGATGCTGTTGAACATTCAAAATGATGTGGTTGCACAAAAGATTATACTGCTGGTAAAGTACAGCATCACCTAGTTGCACATTTTGCACTTTTTTTTCTTTTGCTAAAGAAATTTCTATTGCTTCAGGAGTACCCATGCAAATTTTCAAGTCATTCAGATCAGTAGCTCTTATTGTATAGTTTTGGAATCAAAACTTTACAATCTCCCTCTGCGTATAGCTGATTTTTTTCATAAAGCTGTTACTACTATACAGTAGAACCTTGATTAACTGGGCTTAATGGTGAAAGTAAAAAAACACTATTGAATATTAAGACTGGGTGATATACAGTATGAGATGTGCTACTTCTTATGGGAAAGAAAATGAAACTATCTGTGAGGTAATGTAACTACTAGTACATTGGTCTTTGTCCCTTAGGGGCAGCTAGTGTCTTTATTGGATTATAAGACCACCTGTCCCTAGCATGGTGTCACTACTGCTGCTGCTTCTTTGTGAAGGAAAAAAACAACCCTGCGAGATAATATACCACTACATCAAGATGTGCAATGCAATCCTTATTCATGAATTTGCTAAAGATAAAAAAACAATGTGGCAAGAATGAGAAATTTTGGCTTCTATTTACAAGTTTACGCAACCAAGATACCTAATATAAAAAAATAATATTAAGGCCACTTTTGAGATTTTTTTTTTGAAAAAAAAAAAACTTATGTCATCTTTCACCGTTTAATGATATGCCATCGGAATATGCCCCAAGAATGTAAAATATCGTAAGAATAAAACATATTGGCTAATAATGAACTAATGATATTTTTCAAGGGAAAAAATATTTAGGTTGCTTTTATGTAATTTTTTAGAAAAAAACCAACATGGTTTAAACCAAACAACCCTGCCTACAACGGTATAATTATTCATTCATTACAGTTCACTCACTCACAAGTTGAGAAAAATACTCATAGTTAAAAAAATTGATTGCAGATGGCAGCACTACACATAACAAACTTCACCGTAGGTTCACTATACATACACACACATTCCAACATGTACCAATTCGTTAGTTCTGCAGAGGAATGTGGACGAGGTGCATGTCTGGTTTAGTAGTGGCTTAGTTTTTCTGAATATTGTTCAGTGGTGATCAAAAAAGTGAATAGAATGTCGTTTAATTTTCAAAAAGGTGTCTGTGTTCTCCTATAAAGTCATTTTTCCGCTTTTCCGAGGATTTATTCGTCCTGGACTGGAGTATGCTGTAATGTTTTGGAGACCATGCCTACAGAGGGACATTTAGACTTGGCTGAAAGGGTGCAGGGAAGAGCTATGCGTGTCCTTATTGCCACACTGGACACTTTATTTTTGAATATTTTTTCATTGGAGGAACGCAGGTATCGGGAGATATGATCGAAATATTAAAATTTTTTAATAGGATGGATAGGATATACCATGAACTTTTAGTACACAGCCAATCGACTGCCTTTACAAGGGAAGAGCAGTACCGATTGGTAAGGGACAATGCGAGGTTAAGGTGTCACAGGGAATTTTTCTCTAAAAGGGTTGTTAATGGAATAGCTTACCCCCGGAGGTAGTAAATTGTAACACAATTGACACGTTTAAAAAGAAATACGATGAACATGTTGGGGTAAATCAAGAAGCTATCCATACTTAAAATAAAACCACCATAAGTATTCATTATGGGCATATTGTATAGTATTTTATCATGTATATATATTGTTTGTAATTGCATTTTTAATTGGGTTGCTGTATTTTTGAAATATATTGCATCCATATTTGTTATGGGCATGAAGCCACCTTGAGCATATTGCCTGTTGTGATTTGTATTTGTATTTCTGCAGCAAAATAATTTTTTGTGAATGAATTAAACTTATAGATAAATCTTGTGAGTTTATGCCATAAGGATAAATTTAATTAATAATCAATTAAGAAGAGCCAGATATGAAAATTAACTGGTTGTGGTGAGTTTTTATCTTCATCTTCTGAAGAGCTCTGGATGAAAATAGATAACTTTTAATGAAATAGTTGAAATGCACAAGAAAAGCAGCATTTTTTTGTCTGTACAAAAACTGTTGCAGAAAACCAGAGAATCTGATATCTCTTGCAAATATGATCATTTCTGATCTTCTGAAAATTCTGATTGTACTGTTAATGTGTTACCAAAAGTTGTTCACTGCCAAGCTCTGATGAGTTGTATTCAAGAGCTTCATCCATGTTTGTGTAATCTAATGTAGATCCTCAAATACAACAGATTTTGTCATTAAAACAGAATCAATCATGTAGAATCTAATTTTTACATCTATTTTGAAAATAAAAATTAAACTCCAGGCAAAATTTAATACTCCAGGCAAAATACTATCGCGAGGCGCCTTGCTGAAGAACATTTGGTATTGTGGCGTGCATTACGTGTGCTACCAATGACACCCACCCACCGTCGCCTGTTTGGAGCGGTGTCGAGCTCAACAGGATTGAAATGCAATCTAATGCAACCAGGTTGTCTTCAGCGATGAATTGAGATTCCTTTTGACAATGATGACAACCGTGTATTGTAACATGAGGGGGCCCACCAGTTAATGATGGGAAGTCTCGCGAATTACAGATGGGGGTTCCGCGTGGGATTGTTATCTAACTCAAAGAATAAATATTAATGTGCAATATAAAATTGTGATAAATGTTTTGGAATGTGTTATACAGAAGGGATGTGCAATGTTTTTTACCTTCATGCCATCTGTGGGCCATGGACCACATCAAGGTCAATAATTTCATGAGAATTTCAAAGTGCAATAGACCTATTATTGTGGACAATAGAAAAGGTAAACATTGAAGACCTGGCCATGTTGCCAACTTCCATATGTCAACAGTTGAAAATAGTGTTTTATTTTGTATATGTAAATGAGTTTTCCTGTTCATTATGTTAAGTTTTTACAGGCTATTGATTCTGCTGTCTGATTGGTTCTTGGAATATAGAGGTTTTTCCTTAAAAGCCACCACTGTGCAGAGAAAAAGCAGATCTAAAAATACACACAAAGTTCAGCACTTGGCAGGGCGTCTCGCCTCATGCAGAGTACGTCATTATGTTCTGGTGAGTCTACAGTCTAACTAGGTTGAACACAGTGACCTAGAGGCTCTTGTTCTTAACAGCTGTGGGACGAGAGAGATGGGGAGTATTAGCTTTCTCTTCGGAACATCAACTCTTCACCAAAACCTGGTCTTGTGCGCCTAATGTGGAGAAAAGAGACCTCCGCGAGGACAGCGGAGCAGGACTGATGCTGTCATAGAACCTCCATCACATAAGATGCTGAGCAGACACCTTCTCAAGACACTACTACAAGCGATACTGGCCAGTGATATCCACGCTTATGGCAATGAGCGTATAAATATATACAGAGTGCACAGCAAACAATGGGTGCGACAGGGCAACAATTTTCTAACTAAGTTTTTAGGCACACAGGGACTGTATAAAAAGTTTTTTTATTTTAATAACTATATAACCCTTTGCAACATGACATCTGAATACTACACATTATTTGGAAACTTTTTCTAACTGGAAGTATACCTCTAGGATGAATGATTAGCCAGTAAAATGCCATACCCTGTTTGCTATGCACCCTGTTAACATAAGATTAGAGAAAGAATTTTCAAAGAAAAGAAACACAAAATTGAATGCATGAAAATGTATTGATGTTGTGCAAGGGTCATCACCAGGTGGAACCCCCCTAGTTCAAAAAAGCAGATGTCTCTGAAGGGTGGTTAGACCTAATTGCACTAATAAAGGCCAACCCATGTTCTTTATCTTAGAATTAAAAAGAAACCAAATTATTAAATAACAAGAATTATGAGATACTTCTGTCTCTCTAAACATTTTTTGCACATTGGAATACAAAAACCACTGCTGTAATTTGTAATGAAAGTAAGTTTTTAATAAGAGTGAAATTTGAGTTCACTGAAGTTTATATAAAAAACAGAATTTTTGCAACCGATAGTTGAAATATGCAAATTCGCCACAAATGACATCACTGTTTTTCAGTATTTATGTCTTCGACCTAATAGCATTAGTTATTTGAGGTGTCGCAAGCTACAGGGAACATTTCTGAACAAGTGGTAGCCTAATATAAAAGTTGAAATCAGAAGGGTAGACTTTTTTAAATTGCAGTTCGCTTACAGTGTTCTAAAATATCTATCAACCAAGTAAAGTGAAATCTTGATATACAGATACTCTGCAAATCAAGAAAAAACATTGCTGTAGGAATTACAGTTATACCGAGAGACAGCAGCTTAACATTAGAATATAGATATTGCCAAAGACGACATGAAAAAATATTGTTGCATACACAGATTTATTATATTGAGTATCATTGTACTGAGGTTTCACTGTATTATCTGCAGGTGGTATCTATAGAGTCAAACATTGGGAAGGATAGGTGTTATAGAAAAAGGAAATGACAGAAGAATTAAAGACGGGAATCTTCGTAAAAGATTACTACATGACTAATTAAAGCTTATATGAACTTTCAGTATTAACAAATGCAATTAGCAGATGAATATGAGAAACTGGTACAATTGTGTTTAAGTATTGAAACAAAAATGTGGGGAAAAAAAATCAGTTATGAAACCTGAGTACAAAACAAAGATTACAGTGAGCTCGTAAGTGTACATCATATAGACTGAAATTGTATTCAGTTATTTTCAGTGATTAGAAAAATACAACTTAGACTGTCCAGATGGATGAGAGCATTATTTGCTAAGGAACCACAGAATAATTTTTGACACACTCTAGGTAGTGTGTTCACTGAAGGGCTGGGGCATTCTGCTATTGGAATGGTATCAATAGCTTTTCTTAAAGAATGCAAAAATGCTCAGCATTATACATACAGATGATAATAGATGATCTATTACTATTCGGTGAACCAGTATATTATCATTGAGTTTCTGCAAAATAATGCACGTAGATTTTAGTTAGACCGGACACACATCAGGTAGCGTGAAAGACTGGTTTAATGCGCAAAATATAAATTCTTGATTGGTAGGTATGTAGCCCTGATCTCAAAACCAGGGCTGGGCACACACCGGTTGGATAAGACAAGCTTAGTCATTATTGTTCATGTTGATTTGTATGGCGCGTCCCACCCAGTTAGTCATATGAATTGAAATGTTGCACCATACAAACCAACCTGAACAAAATGTCTAGTCTTGACTAACCAATGTGTGCCCAGCCTTATTGAGAATCTGAGACATTGTGTCGAGAAGTTTATAAAAATGATCAACAGTATTTGTCTGTAAAAATACTTAGAGCTTCCATTGGAGGAGGAGTTGATATAATTTTGTGCCACATATAAAATGCAGGTTTTTATCAAGACTTAATTTTATGATAAAAACCTGCATCAACAAACTTATTAATAAAAAGGGACCATTTGACCAGATTTTTAAATAGTTCTTATTTTGCAGAAAAAGTGATTTTGTCTAAACTTTATATAGTGTTGAATGTTTATATGCTACACTTCTTATTTTTTTGCCATAATTTTGGTCATAATGCACAGCTTAATTTTATTACTTTGCAATAAAAAAAAAATACATGCTCACTTCAATGAATGGCAATTGATTTGTGATGTTGCAATTAATGTGTCTCAGATACCATGTGATCTCAAAGGGCGACTGAACTTTTGTCGTACACTATATATAAAAACTCATGATTTTGAAGCAATAATGAATATTACTGACTTATATGCATGATGCCATATATCAAGTACTGATTTAGTGATGGGTAAAAAGTGGAGAATACTCTAAAGCAGCATTTCTCAACCGGTGCTCCGCGGAGCCCTAAGAGTGGCTCCGTTTGCCCTTCCCAGGGGCTCCATGGCAGCACAAGGAAAAAACTAAATAAATCATTATATTTAATAAATAGTCAAATTTGATTATAATGACATCCACGATTTCGCGAAATTTTGTTACAACCAAATCGACATTTTCAAGACCTTTTAAGTGTGAAAATTTTTTTCAGATTCAATATAAAAAAACTTCATGCACATTAATTAGGGAAAATACGGGAAATTGAAATCATAAATACAGGACATCGCCAATTCTCTCTAAAATGCTAAAATGTTGCTAATTGTCCTACAAATCACCAATTCCTTATAAATAAGGGTGCAGTAGCCCAGGTCGATAAGATACTCGCCGTAAGATTACCACAGGATGATTTGAGGTGGCAAGAGTTTGATACCTGGTTCATCCATTAATCAATGACGTTATAACTGAGTTGCCGTTACCTACAAAGTCAATATAATCAAGTTCAACTGTACATAAAGAAAAAGAAATTATATATTAAAAAAAAGCTCAGTGAATCAAAAAAGGTTGAGAAACGCTGCTCTAAAGAATAAGAGGTAAAGTCTTCAACCTCTTTTGGAAGGGAAAAATGTTTGACATTCAGTATCTAGCTTATTCAGCCCTTCAGCTGAATAACTGTACTTTAAGAAATCCCCAAATAACGACTGTAAAATTTTTATTGGCACCTAAAATTTCTAAACTGTAACCAGAAAAGATTTTAAAATTTCGAGTTTATTTCAACGTCTACCAACATACCAAAAGTGTCAAAAAATTCTGGAAAAATAGGGGAAAAAATTCACTTTTTTTTCCTGATAATAAAAAAAATTCTTGGTTCCTAAGACATTTGAAATGCTAGATCAATTTCAATCATTTAAAACTATCCTTAATTTAATTTTCAATTTAAACTAAAACACTAATTTCATACATTAATCCTAATGATTTAAAAAGAAGTCAACTGATATCGGGCCATAGAAACTGAATATTTTGTATTCAACCGAAACTATTCGTCCCCCAATCTGTACTCTTTTCTAGACTCAAGAACATCAAACGAACACATGTACAAAAAGTTTAAATTGCAAAAAAGCAGCTTTTTAATAACTTTTTGTTGTAAATTAGAAATAAATTTTGAACTTTGAAAGCTGGTTCAAATTTAAAATCAACAGTCCTCAGTTCAAAAAAAGCAATAACTCAAAAACCCCAGCAAAAAATCTTATGTTTTGAAATATCTACATTTTGAAGATTTATTTTATATGGAACTGAATAGGAATCAAATCAGATTTCATTACGGTAAGGGAGAGTATAAGCAGCGTTGGGATTGTTGTCATTTTGCAATATGTGCAGGCATTTTTACCATTCTCATGGTGCGCCTAACTCAAAACTACAATTTTCTGAGTTTTCGCCTTTTTGAACTAATACTTCACCACACACCAACTCAGACCATATCACTATTTGCAATTTAATGTCATTAACGAATTAGGTTGGAAATGAAGATGCCAACTATCGGTCGTCACCTCAAGCTCGTTAGGAAAAATATGTATATTTTTCTACAAGATTGAACCTGGGACCTTACGGCAACCTTCATGGTGATAGATGCGCATTTTACCACCATGACACTCAGGCATTTGCCTTTTTGAACTGGGCATAAAAATGTAGTTTTTATATCTAAAAAGCTTTGATCTATTACCAAAAAAATAATAAATAAAATAAACTCATTTTGACGATATATTAAATTTAAACTTATTACCTCTTCGTCCCACACGTGGAGGTTGGCGGGATAATGTTCTGGTTTTTGATGAATCCGTAGCACTTCTTTCTGACACGGTGTCTTCATCAGAATCAATTACTTGTCTTTGTGAACTTCTGCCATGCAGTACATCATCTGCTGATATTTCTTGAATAGAATCTTTCATCTCCTATTAAAATAAAATCAATTGATTTTGAATAATGTATTTTTGTTACAATTATAATAGGATGATAGTTGTTTTAAGCATCAAAATTAATAGTGGTTCCAGAGACCTCTGATTAACCTATTCAAGTACAGGCCTTTGGCAACGAATTTGGATAATGTGCAATTGAACTAGCATAGATAAATCTCAAAAGTGGTATTATTGTTAATATATGAAATGGAAAGAAAAGGCCGTGATGAACAGGTTTTCTGTTCTTTATTCCTATTCCAGCCACCCTTCCCAGGGAAGTCATTTCCCTTTTTTCTGGGGGGAAGGGGCTGAATACTGAATATTCAGCTAATGTTTTGGCCGAATACCCAATATCAATCTTCTTAACATTCATATTTCATCATAATTTTAATAAAATTGTTTTTAATTAAAAATAAAATTATTGGTAATTTCAAATGATCAATAATGAATTTAAATTATGCAATTTATTTAAATAAGTATTAAAAAACTGGTAATAAAAGGATTTTTATTGCCATGACACTAGCAATCAAATTTAGCAACGATATATTGTATTTTAATATTACTTACAGAATTTATTTTTCCACACTTATCACAATTTTACATCTAATCAAGGAAATGTAAATCATTATTTACTATGAACAAGTAATGCAGGGTTTCTCAACCTATGGTCTGCGACGATGGCATAAGTGGTCCGCAGGTAGACTTGTTAATTTGATTCTAACTTAATGAAAAACTATTCATTAATTGTAATTGATACTAATAATATCCTTATAGGTTCAAATAAAAATTGTACCTTTATATTAAAATTCACCATACATCCATCAGGGAAAATGCTGGAAATGGCAATCCTAAATTCAGGATAACTAATTGTAGTCAAAAGATGGAATTTATAGCAAGCTGGCCAATTACTGCAAAAATGGGTGAAGGGTGCAGGAAATAAAGGGTAGCTAAAAATCGTAGTTAACAAAAATTCATTTGCGAAAAATTCAATTCAAATTCATTCATATGACTAGATGACCATATTTCATTGAGAAAAATACTAAGAAACAGGATCTCTTAAATACGGGACGTTGCCAATTGCCATCAAAAACCAGGGTTGGTAAAAAAACCCGGTTTTTTCTTTTAAATAGTATCAACATTAAAAACAATAAAATTTCTGAAAAATCATTCAAACTTCTAATTAAAATAAATGTTTATTATTGTAATAAACACTATTCCCATATTAATTAATCACAAATATTTCTTACATTTTAACAAAAACCAATTTTTGCAATTTATTTTTGCTTAACTCAATGGATTACTTCACAAGTTTGAAATATTTTTTAATTATTAATCATATGTTTTCTCCAGTTACTTTCAGTATGTTTAATTAGGAAGCTATTCTGCAAAAACTATAATAAAAATTAGGTGAATATAATGTATTTAATGAAGCATAAATAATGCAGATTAATTAGTGTTGATTTACGATATACAGGGTGATTATAACTAAGGTTCTGATTTCAAAACACTGTAAAAAAAAGAATGATTGTCAGAATGACTTGAAAATTGACATGAATATTCCTGAAGAAATTAAATTTTATTTGGTAAAGGGAAAAAAATACTTAAAAATGTAAAATTAATGACATCATCCAAGACGTGGGAAATTTGCTCATAAAATGGAAACGATAGCCAGCCATATGGAAAAAAGATAACTTAATTATTAAGAAACATAATTCATGGAAACATCACAAAAAACAAAGTAATTGAACAAATAACTACAACTTACTTAATAAATGTTAAATATGTTGTCCACCGTGTTCTGGCTATGAGGTTGAAAGCACAAACATTCTTGCTCAACAACAGATCAGAGTATGCCATGGTTATGATGTGGATGTGCTTGCAATTCACCTTCATTAAACCTAACGTGCCCCCATGTTAAGCTGAGGAACTTCTAACATATAGGGGATGCGCTGGAGATTGCAATTATCCAAAGTTTGCACATTTCCAGCAAGTTTTCTGGCACATTTACACTTGAGTAGCCCGCGACACGTTTTCAAACCAATGAAGTGTGACCCACACTGTTCAAAGGGTTGAACAACCTTGACTTGAAAGCTTCATTTCTTCACACCGAAATTTTTCTTCTCAGCTCTCTGGTGCCCTCCAAACTACCTGGCATGGCCCCTTACCTTCATTTTCCCCTGTGGCCCCCCGAAATGTCCCAGTACCACAAGGGGGCCATATGGCCCCCGGTTGAGAACCACTGCTTTAGTTGTTGACTAATGTAGCCCGTTTAAAGATAAAAATTCAGAATCCACTTAGCACTTAAGCCGAGGTCATTTTCTTTCCCTATTATTTTGTGAATTGGATGGTAGATGTTCCAATTAACAACTCTGTTTCAGACCATATGTGGATGTGATTTTGCTTGATTTTTTGAAAAATGTTTTATTTGCATTTCTTTTTCTTTTTTTTCCCTTGAAGATTACAACCAAAATTATTTTCTTACTATAGTGTGAATCGCAAAGAAGGTAGTTGCATATTTGGAATATAATAGTAGTTTAATAAATTTTATGAGATTTTTTTGAAGATCTATACAGCCTCTTCAAGGTCCTGTATAAATGGTGCAATTCAAGATAGATTTTTTAAAATTATTTTCTCAGGCTTTCTATTTTCTATATACATGTCAACTATGAGAAAAAGTTATCAGCTTGAAAAAAAATTGAGCATTTAAGGGTTAAGCAATTCACATTACAAATAATGTCAAATTTTTCCAATATGAAACTCAAGTTTCATATATGACATATATCTTCTTTTAGTCCACAAACAAGTATATACAAGAAAATTTCTTTAAATAAAATACATGCCTTCAAAACATCAGATGACAAATTTGGTTCACTGGGTGTTGGCTTGAAAAACCTTTTAGCAAATCCAGCACGTCCACTTTTTCTACCTTGAAATAAAAAGGTCAAAAGATCAGCAATAAATTCCTTTACACACAGGCTTTTGGCAACAAATTCGAACAATTTGCAGTTGAACTAGCAGAGATAAATCTCAAAAGTTGATATTGTTAATACGCAAAAAATGCAGGAAAAAAGATTTCGGGGCAAAACAATTTCAGAGGAGTTGGTATTTTATTCTCCCTCTCCAAGTCCCCCTTTTGTCATTAGAGAGTATGCAATACTTTTTTTGACTTCTCAAACCAAAAAATTAAAAAAATAAGATAGAGCTGAGGTGAAGGCAGAGATGCAAAATTCTCAGCAATAATCATTCTCTGGAAGGATTACTATTATAAACTACTAAAGAATATTCTCCTAAAGAGTATTATCAAGAATTTTATATCTCTAGCAATGATAATGGTAAATTGATTATACTAGTAAAAAGAAAATCTTATTTTATTTTTCTACAATAACTGCAAAAAATCAAACTTGAACATTGCCATTCCCAGAGGATACAGAACTGTTTTTCAATAGGCACTCTGACGCTAATCAAATTCATGATAGTATGAATAGCAATCAATTCTTGCATTCTAGATCGAAATGTACAAAACTCAGACGTGCCAACTTTTGGAATCCGGAGATTCTCCCAAAGGGGGTAACCCTCAGCACTCAGTTAAAAAAATTAACAAAAAAAATTTGCAAACATTTATTTTTAAATCAATCAAGAAAAAGTTACAAAAACAAAGCCACAACAGGCAAAATGCCCAACGAGGTGGCTGAGAAAAAGATGCCCATAAAAATATGGATGTCATATTTCAAAAATACAGCAACCCAATTAAAAATGCCATTAAAAAAAACTGTAAACAATATATACACATGATAGAATATTATACAATGCCCATAAAGAATACTTATGGTTGTCTTATTCTAAGTATGGATAGCTTCTCGATCTACCCCAACATGTTTATCGTATTTCTTTTTAAACGTGTCAATTGTGTTACAATTTACTACCTCCGGGGGTAAGATATTCCATTTATTAACAACCCTATTAGAGAAAAATTCCCTGTGACACCATAACCTTGCATTGTCCCTCACCAATCGATACTGGTGTCCCCTTGTAAAAGCAGTCGATTGGCGGTGTACTAACAGTTCATGGTCCATCCTATCCATCCCATTGAAAATTTTGAACACTTCGATCATATCTCCTCGACACCTGCGTTCATCCAATGTAAACATATTCAAAAAATGTAGTCTCTCTTCATAACTCAAGCTCTCTGTGCCAATAAGGACACACGTAGCTCTTCTCTGCACCCTTTCAACCAAGTCTATGTATCTCTGTAGGTATGGTCCCCAAAACCTTACAGCATACTCCAGGCCAGGACAAACTAAGCCTCGAAAAAGCGGAAGAATGACTTTAAGAGAACGCGAAGAGACTTTTTTCAAAATGAGACCAAGCAATCTATTCGCTTTTTTGACCACCGCTGAACAATGTTCAGAAAACCTAAGCCGCTCGTCAATGAGCAATTCCCAAATCGGTGACCCTAGCTGCATCCGGGATAGTGGCACCATTCAATTCGTAAGAGAACCGTGGGTTGTTTCAACCAAAATGAGCGACCATGCACTTATCAATGCTAAACGTCATGCTCCATTCATTTGCCCATGCTGCAATCCTGTTTAGACTGGTCTGGAGCGACTCCCTATTGCTTTGATTCCTGATTACCCCCACTAACTTCACATCATCTGCGAATTTGCTAGTAATCCCATCGATACCTGGGCCAAGGACACTTCCTTGAGGAACTCCACTTGTGACGTCTGTCCAACCAGAGAATTCCCCGTTCACCATAACTCGTTGCGACCTATCTCTTAACCACGATTCTATCCAATTCAGCAAGTTGCCGCCAATTCCAATCTTGTGTAAACGCTTCAAGGGTTTACCATGTTGGGCCCGATCGAATGCCTTTTGGAAATCAAGGTAAACAACATGTACATTTTTTGTTCTTACCCAAAGCCTTAGACACGTGATCATAGAAGTAAAGGAGGTTAGTTACACATGACTTCCCCTTCCTGAACCCATGCTGATTATCCGACAATACATTATTCTCGTCTATCCACTTCACAAACTGCCTTTTGATAATTTCCAAAATTTTCGAGAGGGAGCTCGTCAAACTCACTGGACGATAATTGGACACAGCTTCTCTACTACCCTTCTTAAATATCGGAACAACATTAGCAAGTTTCCAATCCCTTGGGATGATACCCTCAGCAACACTACTCCTGTATATCTGTGCGACTGGCCCTAACAATTCATTAGCACATTCCCTGAGGACCCTGGGATAGATATCATCTGGTCCTGGTGCTTTGCTTGCACATACATTTCTTAGAAGATTTAGGACCTCCACGTCTTCTACTTGAATATCGTTGAGGGTTTTATTACCCCATGCAACACCCGTATATCGAATATCATTATCTCCATTAAAAACAGAAGTGAAAAAGTCTTGAAAGCATTACACATCATTACATTGCTCTCTAACCTAGAGCCTCCTATCGAGAGGGGGCCAACCGTCCCCTCACATCCATTATTGACATATCAAAAAAATGATTTTAGGTCAGAGCCAATGTTATCTGCCAACCTAGATTCACCTTCCTTTTTACTATCCCTTATCACTTTCTTCAACAGTCTTCTTTTATCAGTAAACAATGATAGGTCACCTCAACCACTTTTATACTCTCTGAATGTTCTTTTCTTTTCAAGATAAAGGTTCCGCACGCTATCCGTGAACCATAGAGGGTGCGATGTACAAACACGCTTTTTTCGAACAAAGGGTATGACATCGTGCAAAACAGAGGACAGCTTCGTACTAAATTCTACCCATTGACTTACCACCCCTACTGACTCCAACCGGTCTTTGAACACTTCCACTAACCTTCCTCTCAAAACATCAAAGTTAGTTCTCTGAAAACAAGGAACAAGTCTTTTGTTATCAACCTTATCCAAGGAAAAGTTAGTGAAATCTGACTATACGATGATCACTAGAAGAAAACTCTTACCCCACCAAAACATGTTCAATCCTCAGAACTAGTAAGAACTAAATCTAAAATAGCAGTACTCCTAGTGGCTTCTAATATATGCTGATACAAAAAATTTTCGAGCACCAACTTAAGAAAGTCTCTTTCATACTGATCTCTAGATGAAAGGTTCTCCCAAACAATACCTGGGTAATCGAAATCCCCTGGTGTGAGAACCCTCTTACGCTTACACATGTAGGAAATTTCATCATGCAATTTGGCGATGTAGTTTGGATCCCTATTCGGTGGATTGTAATAAACCCCAACAATAAGTTTATGACGTCTTTTGTTCTCAAGCTCAACCCATATAGTTTCAATATTACTTCTCTGCACGTTACACTCTCTAGCCTTCAAACAGGACTTCACGTATATCAACACTCCACCCCCTTTCCTATCAAATCTATTTCTCAAAAAAGTATCATATCCCGAGATGTGTAAGAATGATTCATCCCCATCGTTTGCCCAAGATTCTGTGATGGCTGTAAGATCCAGGCCCTCCACAACTATCATAGTTTCTAAAAAATCTTTCTTATTACCCAAGCTCCTGGCACTTATAAACACACATTTTAATTTGCCCTGTGATTTAGTGTCAATCGAGAATCCATCCAAGTCAGAGGTGGGAATTCCCCGTCAGTACTGTTGTGATTATCATTAACTAACCCGCATTCCCGACTACGTGGTCTGGGAGTAAAAAACCTGACCTAAGACTATCGTAAACCTCCCAGAACCACCCCCCCCCCTTCTTATTTAAATGGATCCCATCTGAACGAAGCCACCTATCGTTAAATGCGGGAAGCTCCAAAAACGTGACCCCAAGTGAGGAGCAAATGTCCTTCAAGCCTATATTGAATTGGTGGATCCTACTCCTATATCCACTACTACCTCTTGGCAGCACTGGAATCACTGCCACATCTGAACCCCCCTTACTAGTGGATAATAGTAAATCCCGGTACTCTGACAGAGACTCACTAATATTCGCTCCTACCTGATTCGTTCCCACCCACAGAATCACCTGTAAGGGCAACTTTCGGCGATGAAAAACGTCTCGAATGTTGCTAATCTTCCCCCCAGGAAGACAACAGCGCTCGAAACCCCGAGAATCCCTACACACTCGGTTCCCAAGTTCCCTAACCATAGAATCGCCGATGATTAAACCACTATCACTATCCCCCTCTACCTCATCCACGACCACCCATTCGCCCTCTAAACTGTCGTTGTTCGTGGAGATTGCTTCTTCATCAACAGGTGGCTCGACGACCAGAGGCTCAGTTATAACCGGGCCCTCTAGTACCCTAACTTTTTCCCGTAAAGCTTCGACCTCGAGTTCCAGCCTTTTCCTATCTAAGCACCCTTTACAATTGAAACTATCAGCTACTATACCCCTAGACCAGGGAAACCTCCCGTCGCAAGCTCTACACAACACTAGTCGAGGCATACTAACACTATTGCTAGATAATAATAAAAAATAAGAAAATGAAAAACTTTAACAGGAAATTAAAATAATTAAGTTCCATTCCTTCCCCCCCCCAAGGCAGGTTCTGCATTGCCCCCCCCCCCGGAGCAGAATATAATTTCATATCAGTCTTCCCATGCAGAATAAAGAAATCACATCTACATATACTGTTCATAAAATGTAAGTTTCCTTTCGTGGATGATATCAGCGATTGATAATCTTGGGTATATAAACTCTTAAAAGCTTTATATAGCTTAAAGTTTATATTTTCTTTCTGAAGACATATTTAATCAGAGGAAACAATTAAAAAACTTCAAAATACAAAGCTGCTGACGAAAAAACTTGTGTTTAACTGCACGGCTGTTAATGGAATACAATGATTATACAGGAATTTCGGCAACCAAGGTCACACCCCTGATAAATGATTGCCGATAAACGTTACGTAAACAAAGTCACGTCTTTATCAGTTGCTTAAATGCTGTCACCAAGACTTTTTTATGGTTGCTCGATGGAAATCACCAAGGCTGTCCTGTATGGGTGTTTTCCCTAATGATGAAGGCAGTCATTAACGTCATGACTACGTGAAAGCTCATGTAAAATCTCATTTTCTGCAAAAATTCAGAGAAATTTTAACAAATCCAGAGAGCGGGAGGAAGGATGAGTCTCCCACCTAAATCTGGAGAGTTGGCAGCGTCAGAAAAAATTGACATTTGCTGAGTTATGGTAAAGTGGGTAAGAGTATATTACATCTGCTAAACTGACAATCGGTATAGCCGCCAAAGCAGTTTTTCTTAAATTAACAAAAAACTCGCTGAAACTATCATAAGCTTCACTCCTGAAAAGTGAAGAGAAAATCATACTTAAAGCTCAATAAAAAAATGATGTGAATTTCAGCAAAGATAACCATAGATCACAATTAATTCATCACTTGGTAACCATAGAAGGTACACCATTAGAGAAAATTTTTTAGAACTGTCCAAATATTGAGAAAAATGACTTTCGAAAAGCTATGTGTTTTATAACACATAGCTGCAGAAAGTATTAGTGCCGTCAAGTGGTAAAAAGAAACATGCAGTACAATGTGTTCAACAAGAGTTGCCTTCTAAAACTGACAACAGAGAATAAGAAATTAAAAAACTAATAAAAAAAAGTTGGCAACCCACAATTTTTTGAAGTTTTAAAATGAAGAAATGTAACTAACATGGCTCAATTAACAAACTTGCAAATAAATACAAGTGATGTAGAGTGAGTATTTTTGATTTTATTTTCTGCTTTGAACTTATTTCTAAAAATTTAGTTCATTTTAAAATGATTTTCATAATCTGTAAATGTTTAAAAATCCTATTTGCAAAACCTTTGGTGAACCAACAAAATTCCTGCAGAAGCAAGAATATTCTTTAATTAAAAGTTATCATTACAAGGTGATTATGCCCAAAAATTGTATTTTAAATGTTTTCAGAAATGAAAATAAGTTGGCCAAACAACAATCTACATGGTTTTTTAAAGCTTCTGAGAAGACAATAGAAGTCATAGCTGGGTTAAGGAGAAACCTTTATTTTCTCGATTGCAGCTGTGTAAAGTGGCATAGCATTTGTATCTGCTGGTTTCTGCAGGAGCTTAGTAAAAAAATGTATAACAGAAACTACATGGAATGTTAATCAATGTAACCAGATTTCACAAATAATGTAACACTGCTATTTAGCCGAACCCTTCAATTATAGATCATAAATAGTACGGACAAAATAAGCAATTTTTTCATTATTTAAAAAAATATTCTTGATTATTCTCATTCAGGAGAATATTCTTGCCTCGCATCTCTAGGTAAAGGAAAAGAAAAAAAAAATTGTTAACATCAGTACCAATGAAGAGTCATGAAAGGAGAAAGCTTGAATGCAGGGCCGACGTAACTTGTCCCTGCATATTAAAGTGTAAGTAACAACAAAAATGGGTACACAAAGACAAGAGCTTGAGCAATGCCATGCCCAGACATTAAAAAATTTCTGTATGCTGGAGGTAAAGGGTCACAAAAGGAAAATTTTACAGGAGAGCCATCAGAAGTTTTTTTTTCTTGGAAATCTTTCTATGGAACTCCCTTGCTTTATAAAGTGAATATTTGTTATTGATTGAAATAGGACTTAAGTGTCCCATACTTATGTGTAACGTAACAAATGTAATAAAAATTAATAGTATTATTTTAATACTGACAAAAATGGACAGTGTCCTTTACCTCTGGCATAGATATAAAATTGTAAATAATGCAACATTTTCTTTTTATATCATCATAATGTTTATGCTTCTAATTGAATGATACAATACCATTATGAAAATAAGCGCTGATATATAGGTTACCAAAAACAAAAGTTCACAATAAGATGAACTGAGGTAAGCGGAAATCGGGGGTTAGTAGAACCACACGATTTGTAAAAAATTTAGTTAGCTTCTGGGAACAGTAAAGCAGAATTTTTCTTTTATACTTACTTTTTTCAGTAAAAATGTAATTGGTACGATGACTGCTCATATAAAGAAGTTAAGTTGGTGGTCATATTGCTATCCATTGTGCCCTTTATATTTTGACTAGTTCTGAAAGTGAGTGCCTAATACAGATTTGGTATCAATTTTTTCCTTTCTTATTATTTCGTATGTCATTTCAATATAATTATGATCTCTTTAGATAAAGTATGAATTAAGCGAATTACACTTTCTCCGTGTTGAGGCAAGTAGAACACAATGCATTTACACCAACCCTGTACTTATTTGCATTGGTTCTATCAGCTGTGGTACAAATGTGAAAAAAGAAATAAAGCTCCTTGAGTCAGCACTAGCTGCTTCTGTAGAATTATAAAAAAAATGAATGTCTCGAAATAGAGGAAGAAAGAAATTTCATAGCCATAATGTGAAAAACATTTCAGAAGGAAAAGTTGGCGACTAGGTTCTCATTAAATTCACAAATGAAAAGTCTGTAAAGATATTTGTTGGGCAACTAAGCTAAGTTCAGACATATAAGGAAGCAAAATTTGAAAAAAAATAGTTACAATATCTGACTTACAATGGCCCAACATTCAAGACAAAGTGATTAGAAGTGGATGACATTGTCATTTCCTTCACCTCTTAAGTTATTATTAGCCCAAGGAAATTCACGTCCTTTTTCATTTGCCCTATATAATGTCAGTAAATATTTATGGCGGTATTATTATATTGGGAGTTTCCTACATACCAAAATTGTTAATTAACATTGATATTAGCTGTATACAAAGCTGTTAACTTTATGTATACAAGATTAAAACAATTGGGGTTTTTCATGGTGTAAATGAATTTTTCCCTTTGTGTAAAGTTCTTTCATTTATGAATCATTACTTCACAAGTGATTTTTAAAGCACTATCAGCTTCAGGTTCTACTATCTCTTCAGCACTTCTACTTGTCCTCTCTGGGAGGCAACTGGAACCAGTGCACCAATACAAAATAAAATTAATCTTGAAAAAGGGGGCAGTGAAAAAATGAAGTTAAAGCACTAGCCCTAAAAAGAGAATGATTTAAAAAACCTACTGTCATATTCAAATGGCCCCCACATCGTGGAGCAGGGCCCCTAAGCTGGAATCTTTTGCAGACCCCCCCCCCTCAAGTCAGACTTCCACAGGTCCTTCTATAGTTAATTTATAGTGTGAAAAATAAAAAAAATGCAGAGACTCTTCCCAGGGATAGAGCCCTGTCAGCTCCACCCTTGTGGGGATCCCACATCTTCATTAAGTTTTGTTGACTTCAACATAGATGCTACGTTGTGAACTTGAACTAATGAGAAAAACAGTTCTACTTATCTCAGTCGACCTTAACCAAAAATAAAATACAATATAAATATATAGAAAACAAATATTCATGCTCAATGACCTTGTTATTAGACTGCCCTAAAGCAGTCGTTTCAGTCTTAGTCACACAAAACCATTCAACTGATAAGAGAAACGTGGGTTGTTCGAACCAAAATGAGCGACCAACGCTAATTGGTGATCATCAGGTGACACTAAGCGAAGTGGTAAATGTAGCCAGCATTTACAACTTGATAAATTTTCTTAATTATATTAAACACCTGAACTCATGGCGAGTATCTACTCTTTGCTATAATTTGAACTCTGTGTTATTTACCAATAACTTAATGATGAGTTCCTTGGCCATATCCCTGAGAGAACTCCTTTGCTCCTTTTCTTAAAAAAGGTATCACAGACAGGAGCAGCCTTAAATATTTAGATATGGTCTTTATCGGTTGCAGTTTTCTATATTTTCCCACATACAGGGATTCAGCAAAATGGTAGCAGATACTATGCCTTTCTTTCCTAATGCTGTGCAAACTCTGGAAATTTTTTTCACAATCATATTTCTTCATATTTACATGATCCACAACTCGTGCTATACTACTTGGTGTTACAGTAGTGGGCAATATTTGCCCAAGCTTTTCTCAATCGGGACACCAGAGATTGATGATGTGTCAAAGCTAAACTTAATGCTCCATTCATTTGCCCATGTTCCAATCCTGTTCAAGTGAGTCTGGAGCAACTCCCTATTGCTTTGATTCCCAACTATCCTCATTAGCTTCACATCATCTGCAAATTTGCTAACAATCCCACCGATACTCTGAGTTAATCGATAAAAAGTGAAAAAGTATGGGGCCCAGGACACTTCCTTGAGGAACTCCATTAGTGATGCCTGTCCAATCAGAGAATTCCCCATTCATCATAACCCCTGTTGTGATCTCTCTTTCTCTCAACCATGATTCTATCCAATTCAGCATGTTGCCCCCCAATCCCTATCTTGTGTAGTGTGAACACTTCACTTGAAACACTTCAAGAGTTTACCATGTTGTCGAAAACTAATATGGAAACATGTTTTCAGTTTTTTGATTTGACTGATAATTATGGAGTTACAAAGGCTAACCAAAGATCCCAGTTAAGTGGCCATGGTTGCCCCTACCGCTTTTGATTGTAATTTTAGAACACAATTAACTTGATCAACATAATAAGCTTGTTGAATAAAATCAAATCACATTTTAAATTGAGACAATGAAATCTAACAAATAGTTTAAAATTTTTACAGCATCTAATTTATAATATGCGTATATATCAAATAATACTCAAAACCATATTTAGAAGAACAAACAGTAAAGAGATAGCTCTCTACTTTCAAAATGAAAGTCATCTACGTGGAGGAAGGACAAGATTTTTCGGGGGGAAAATTAAGAAACTAAATCTTAGAGCATGTAATAGGGGCAGCAAAATAATGCCTAGAATGGCGAGAGCTAGAGTCTGTCTCTGCTAAGAGGGGCCGGGACGACCGCACCCTTATAAATATGCACACAAATAAAACTTTACTTGAAAAAAATGACCAAATTTTGCACATATCATGTAGACTGGGAAAAATTCTGGGAAAGTTGTCGAAATCTTCCTTGTTAAAATTTTAAGTAAATTTATTAATATTTCAGCATTGATAAAAATCAATTAGTTAAAAAGAAATGAAAAATCTTCATTGCAACATGTAGAATTTGGTATGAAATTATGACTCAGAATAATCAACATAAAAAATTCAAAACCACTGATTCTTTTGAATGTCAATTCATAAAATAACTAGATTGATAAAAGTTTATGATTGAATGCTTATTATATATATTGAGCTTTTTACACTGAAGTTTTAATAAAAGTTACTAAAAAAATATTACTGTTTCACTGATCAAAACGACAGCATAAAAAAACAATCGTGCAATATAAGCAAAGTATGCACCTTCCTTCAAAAAATTTGACTTGAGTGTGAAGAATAAATTACATTTTAGCAAAAAGTGTTGATTTTGGGGAAACCATTTTTTAAATAGATCATTTAGCTAACACTTGAGAAAAAACTTTCAAAACACTTTAAAAAAATCTGGTAAGTGAGAAACAGACCTACATTTAAATCAAATTCAGAAAAATAATCATTCAAATCCAGTTTCCCATTTCTTACATTAAAGATAGATGGAAGCAAGTATACAAAACTCGCATGAATAAACTTTCATGTTCAACAATTTTTTTTTACATGACTACCTCTTTAGAGGCAAAATGGCAGTACATAGCACCTTATGATAGAACTAAGGCAGAGTACAAATTGGACCAATAGAATAAGTAATACAATCTGTAATTGACTTTAATATATATAAGAAATACATTTGTGCTCTCTTTTCTCTCTATACATCTCTTGTTTCTAGAGACTTCTCATTGATAACCCTTTGTAAACATTTTTTTTCCCCTTACCTCAGCAATAACAATTTTCTGACTTACCTCAGCAATAACAATTTTCTTCCTTGCTATGGTTTGACAAGTAAAAATGAATAATATTGCATACACAGGTAAAGAGTGGCTGAAAGAGGGAGAAAGAATGAAAAACCTGTTTCATCTTTTTTCCTTTCATATTTCATGTGTTTACAATGATACCACTTTGAGATTTATCTCTGCTAGTTCAACTGCACATCGTCATAATTTGTTGCAAAAACCCTGTACATAAACAGGTCAAATAGAGGTGGCGGGCACCTGTTTCCATTGCTCAGGCACCATTTGAAGGGGTGAGAATTTTTTTTATTCATCCTTTGAAAATACAATAAATGTTTTCAGGCACTTAAAAAGAAATCAAGAAAGTTCTAGAATTGGTTCTTTAAAATGTCATAGACATGTAGCTTTCTTTTATATTTAGGTCTAGAGTATGCCTGGATATGGTTTGCAAGGCTATACCTACAGAAGAATATGCTACATACAGGGAAAACAACAGTATAAATAGATTTACGATTCATTTTTTTTAACTAAGAGCCATAGCCAAAAATTTATTTGTAGGTGGAGGACAATTGAAATGTTAGTTCCCCTTTAGAAAAAACCAGTGAAAGAAAAATAGACTTTATATAGCATGCCAACCCCCTATATATTAGAAACTTTTTAACATTTCAGAGGGGGACCCCCCTTCCTAATGTTTTTGAAGGGGTCTCCCCTCTCTATGAACCTCTCAAAAACATTAGGTGGCTCTCAGAAACTCCCAAGTGCAATTCATAACATGTTCCACCCCCCCCCCCCCTCCACTATGGACTTGTAAGGTCCTTTAAATGTTCTGTAAATTCCGAAACTCATTCTTCCCCATGTTCTCACAGTGGTTCAACTACTCGAAGCAGAAACTTTGTTTTTGCCATGCAAATGTCTGATCATCTTCCACAAGTGAAATAAGTCCTTGTGTGTCAGAGTCTTCACTGATCAAAGTTGATTTCAAACTGATGCAACAGAGTATTTTCCAGTTCATTGGGCAATAGCTTATCAACCTGCACTACAAAGCTCCCAATTTCAGGGTTTAGGAAAAACATGCCCAGTGACTATATAGATAGAATGGTAGCAACTACTTTGGGAAATTAAATTTTGAACCAAATGAGAAGTCTGGCAAAAATTAAAACCGCTTAGCTAAAGCCATCATAAGGTGGTTTTGGAAACATTAAGACTGCCAAACTTCAGGAAGTAACTGTCACAAATAACACTAGACAACAAGTTTTGAGTCCTAAATAAAAATCAGTCAATTCCTATGTAATTGCACATTTGATACATGCATACAGTCGGACCCACTTATAACAAAATCAGAAAAAAACTTTTAACTCTTTATTATACTGGTACTGACTTGAAAATTGATGCGTTCAAGAAAATTAAAACATTTTACATGCACAATACACATTTTTCAGTAATCTAAGCATTCTCTTAACTCTTTAATGCCCAGATAGAAGACCTGGGAGGTTCTTGAAAATACCAAGTTTTTTGTGTTCGAAGTGGACTCGTCCAAATTTCAGCCACTCTTTCCCTCTCCCCACCCTTTCTCCATGAGTTTCTATTCATGCTACCCTTTGCATTGACGTTCACCCTTTCATTGCAATGGATTTTTGGAGATAATTTGTCTACTGAAAACACCCCTTCCCTCACAGTATTATCTGTTTGTAAAATGCATTGAGTACCCTAAGGAACATTCTAGTACATCAGCTTTTAAAATCCCATTGATAGGGCGTTGCAGATGTCTTTTCCGTCCCCGCCTCTGACAAGAGCTTTCATCTTCTTTCCCGTTGGTGACAAAAGCCCACCGAAACATACCCATACCCCCTATCTGGGCCGACTTGAGGCGGTTATGGGAATTGGCCGGCTTCGGCCGATCTGGGCGCTATAGAGTTAAAATAGATTAAAATATCTTAATAAAGATTAAAAATTTAATTAACCCTTTTTTACAGCAACAGTCTCAAAATATCAAACCTGATCTGCTTTATTGCGATCACCCCGAAATATCTCTGGTTCTTAACACGCTTTTATTTCAGATATGACAGTTATAATGAAGATCAGGAAAATTTTAAAAACTGTTTAAAGGGTTAAAAGCTCACGCACAATTGAATACATCGACAAAAATGTGTCAATCATTGCTTCTTTTTTTCTTGATATTTTATACGTTTTGCATTTAAATCCTTTTTGTCATATAAGCATGTTTTTCTTGTAGTGTGAGCAAGGACACCAAAATATTTTTTGTATCACATTTTTTCGAATCATTTGAAATGAGAGTTGCAAACTTAGAGTAATTCAGAATATTTTGATTCTTCACTGTTTTCTCCAAAAAAATTTTTGACTTAAAACCAACTGTAGAGTTACATTTTTTGAAGCAATGAGTACCATTTTCCATCGCAATGCCTGAACGTGGTTTGGAGGTTAGATTTTTGAGAATAAATAATCTCAACCATTTCTTTTTAAAGCTAGTATTACATTATAGAAGTTTGATAAAAAAAATTTATATAAAACTATAGAAAATATGACTAATTAAACATATTGGTTACATTTTAAGAAATGGAACAAATAGGTTTGTTGGTTTTTTTTTTTTTTTTTGAAGTTTTGTATAGAAGATCTTTTATCAAATATTTGTAATCTCAGCCTTATGATGTTTTCTGCAAACAAAATAAGATTTGACAGAGAAAAGTAGAAAAAAAAAGAAATAAAATAGGATTTCACAGTACCGAATATAGAGGTACTAGAATGTCTTCCAAGTAAAAGAAACAAGACATTATCAGTTACAGAAAGGCAAATTTACAGATAAAAAGATTTAGATAAGATTACAAAGAAATTTGCGAGAATGTCATGTCATTCATTATAGGTGTACTTTGTTGAAATCGGTGTTCTTTATAAGCAATCAAAATAACATAGATGAGCAACACACACTTCATGGGACATGAAAAAACTTTGATATCAGAAATTTCCACGTATAACAATGTTCAGTATAAGTGAGTCCGACTAATAGTAAAATACAATACATGGGAGCAAGACAATTATATAGAAAATAAAAAAAAAATTCATAAAATGTGTATTTGAGGAATGATGTCACTCTCTGCTATCCATACAAAGGTTTTTAACAGATAGCTGATGCGAAGATATATTTATATTCATCCTTGAATAAGTTGCCACCTGGCGGCAATATCAACAATTGTGAGCTTTGGCCTGAATTAAGTCCCATTCAGTGCATACAAGCTCTAAGGAAAGATTGAAATATTCATTGCTTTCATAATCTAGTGCGCTTATCCAGCAAGTGAGAGGACGTGGGTTCAATTCCCCGCAAGGGCAGTTGAATTTTCTTTCTAACATAAATATATCTTCCCATCAGCCAGCTGTTAAAAAAACTTTGTAAAAAATGTGCATATATACATAATATAAAACCTCACCAACACAACATTAATACACATAAAAACGCAACAAAAATAAACCAACATAAAAACTCATACTTTTTTGCAAACAAAACAAAGCACCACTAAAAAATAATCCCATTATCTCGAAATTTCTCATGCAGATTATTTTACACACAGTTAAACTTGGTAAATTCGAAGCTCAAGGGGACAGTTAAAAAATTTGAATTATCCAATTAATCTATTCTGGATCTGTAAAATGACTACAAATCAGGGTTGGCAAGTTTTTGATGGTTTAAACTGTGACAATGGCTCAAACTGTCACATCAAAAACTTCAAATATTGCTTTTCAATATTAAAATTCCAAGTGTGGAAATATGTTGATTGCATGTAATGTTTAAAATGACTTATACAAAGGATAAATATTAATATATGATTGTAAAATAATTTTCTACTCTTTACAGAATTATTTTGGACAATATATATATATATATATATATATTATGCTTTATTCAAGTTGAATATTTTATAACGTAAATTCTGAAGGCAAAACTATTGAATGATTTGATAGTCTTCAATTCATGATGATATTCTTGACCTTCCAAAATTTCTTCAATCACTTAATACACACATATAGATACAAGGGTCATTCCCAAAAAGTACATTCCATATTTTTTAAATGAAAAATTCAAAGTTGAATTTTCAAAATAAAATTGACCTCAAATTATAGCCAATGACGTGAAGTTGAATATTTCATATTTTTCACTTTTATTTGGTAATTTTTTTGTGTGTGTTTTATAACTGAAAATGATGGATTTCGTCTACTCTGTTACGAAAACAAATATCGCTGTAAAAAAATTGTTATTTCTGCTGTTTTTCTCTTAAAATAATGAAATAGGCTTATTTCTTACGCATACGCTAAAAAAATGGTTTTAAAAAAATCTGACTGTTGTTTTGATAGTTTTTTGTGATTTTTTCAAAAAACAACACGTACAAAGTTCATTTTTTACATATATTTATAGGAAAGGTTTTTAATTAAAAACTTTCCATTTCCGACAGACAATAAGTTGGTAAATTATTGTTTAACAGCTTAGCTTGAAGTGTTCATAAATTTTTTTGTCTGTGAACTACAAAAATGATTACAGTAACAGAGTGCACTGCTATATTATTCCACCATTTGGCATCACCATAGAATTTCTTGACCATGTTCAAAGCCTGACTAATAGGAAACAGTTGATCATTTATGAAACTGTTTCCCAAATTTTGCTAATCATTGGTATGGTATTAGGGAAGCCTACTTTCATCAGAATTTGTTTAAAAGTTTCCAGAGGTTAAACACAGTTCATATCAAGTAGTACACTTTCGATGTATTCCATCAGAACAATGTTAAAGTAGGCATTAAATTATCAACAAAAAAACTAAAAAATTTACAAATTAGCATTTTGAATTCTTTCTATAGGGACAGTTGTTTTTGAAAGAGCTCACTGGTTTTCCGAAACCTTTTGGTGGATCAATTCAGTACGGATAATCCTTTTATGAATTTAGGTCATCGTTTTGCTGATTTCGAACATCAAAACTGGTTTTTTTTTTGGAACCGAGTTGCTGAACAATAAATCCAATGCAAGAAGTGAATAAAATTTTGTCATACAGAGGGTATCATTTTCAAAGAAGAAACACCTGTTTTTCATTACAATTTGTCAAAAGCTGGGGGTTATCTTTAAGACTGGTGCAAAAATTTCTTACACATTGTTCAGCGGTCAATGTTAGCATACATATTCAAGCCAGAAGTAAACAGACTTGCTAACCTTTGAAAAAAACAAATCTTACTTTATCTGTAAAATGAGTAACATGGCCTGTTTTCCAATCCACAGAAAGAAAAAATGTGGGTGTAGGGAGGGGATGGGGTAACCACATATTAAAAATTGATTAGGAAGTTATATAATTAGAATCAGCAAAAGTAATTGCTGCATGAGAAAAGACACGGTTTAATTTAAAAAATACAATATTCTCAGGAAAAGAACAGATCACAGTAACAAAGAAATTGTTTGCTTGTGTATCTTTTGACATTTTTACATTACCATAATGTTTTATCTGAAATGAAATATGATTTCTCTCACTAATAAACAGAGCAGGGCCTTACCAGACGCAGGGCTCAGTGCAAAAATAATTTTGGAGCTAGAGGCATTTTAATAATTTCGGCTACCCTTAGCTCTGATTTTATGTATTCTATGCAAGAGTGTGACGGCATCCAAAAAATTCATGCATCAAAAATAAGGAAACTAATTGACAAAGATAATTCCAGCACTCATGAAATTTCAGAATGTAAAAAGTAATTTCAGCACTCTTGAGAATTCAGAATACAAATACAACTACAACAGGCAAATTGCCCAACGAGGTGGCTGACTTAAGACATCATGGATCCCCGAGCCATTTTTTGGAGGCCCTACGTACTACTACTACACTACTACACCACACATGCACCCCGCCCACACCCCCCCAACGAATCGGTACATGCGGGAATGTGCGTGTAGGTGTAGTGAAACCCGACGTGAAGTTTTGTTGTTTCTCTGTAATGCTTGTTATGTGTAGTGCTGCCATCTGCCACCAGTTTTTCTAACTATGAGTGAAGTGTTATGATTGAATGATATATCGTTGTAGGACTGTTGCTCTCTGTGGCGAGACTTTTTAACGGGGAGATCGGCTCGCATTTGCGCCTTGAAGTTGGGAACCACAGAAAACCAACTTCAGCCGACCACCACTGTGGGGTTCGAACCCGGATCCTCGCATCGTGAGTTCGTCACTATAACCACTCAACCACCACAGCGGCAATAGAAGTTAAATGGAAAAAATAATTCCACCATACCCATGAAAAATCAAATAAAAAAAAAATTTCCAGCACCCATGAAAATTCAGAATTCCAAAATGGATGAAAATTCACTATTTTTGAATCAATAATGCAAGAGTTATTTTTTTCTAGATGAAAACGCAGATTTATACAGAATTATTTCCTTGTATATGAAAATGCAAAATTCCAGAATTTGATCATTTCTGTCGCACCATGGTCATTTTATGCACACGAGGGCCGATTAGACCAGGACCTACAATTTATTGCCGATTCCGAACGGCAGGCTTGTTTTTTATACTCATCTAGAGGTTGGCGTGCTAACTCCTCGATGGGACTCCCTGCGGTAGTAATTGTTTTCTGCGGTCATGTCACCGTTTCTGTTGTACCAGTGTCAGGAAAGTTTTCTGACAAGGACAAACCGGGTATCGAACTCGCGACACTTCTAAACATCCTTTGGTACTTTAGGTGAGTATCTTATCGACCTGGGCTACCGTGCCCCAAAATTCCAGAATAGATGAAAATTAAGAATTTAAGAAATAAATTATTATTACTGTAAGTGTGGGGCCAGGTGGGACCATACCTGTCGCACACTCTCTAAGGGTGATTCTGACAGGCTCCCCCACAATCATGTAAAAACATCAAAAGATAAAAATTCATTAGATGGATGCTAAAGGGTTGAAAATCAACCGAGATTCATAAATCCAAATTAGACATTCTAGTCATCTGAATGATCAATATTAATAGAATCAAGTGCAATATTATTTTTTGTCGAAAATTTCCAAAAATCCTGACCATGAATAATAAAAAGTAATTTTATAAGTTTGAGATATGAAAAATTTTGACGATAAGCAATTATCGAAAAATAATGGTCTATTATTGTAAATCTATCAGAAGTGTGAATTATAAACTTGATTTTTGGCACAAATTCATTTAGAAAATTTTGTTCGAATTAAAATAAAACTATATAATTCACAAAAGCATGAAGGGTTAAAGATATGGCATGCAAATTTCAGAAAAATATTGATCCATCAAACAGATACTAAAGGATTGAGGTGCCACTCAGTCAGATGGGGCTCAGGACATCATTTTGGCACATAAGCCACAGCAGTAAAACTACCATGAAAACTCCTAGCAGTGTCCCACTTTTTCTCACCAAGGGACGTGGGAGGGGATTTTTTGCCACTGGTTCAACGGAGTAATGTCAATCAGCTGAATATCAATTTATAACGCTGATCAGTTTGCAACATAGGCAGGAAAACATCAACATTGGTGATTCTGTAAAAAATTATATTTTTAGAAGTGAAAGTGCATAATCATATTAATTAGCAGCTAAAATAATACTAAATATGATTAAGTCATAATGGTTGGCTGGTACGAGTAAATGTAAAAAAAAAAGCACCTACTGTGTATTTAAATTTAGAAATATCAGAATAAAAAATATATATATATAAATATTTACTATTTCACAAATTGGTCAGCAGCAACAGCGCTGAATGAAGATGATTAAAAAATTTGTCGAGAGAAGTAACATCTGACTGTTTGTGGGGGATTAGCTCATACTAAAAAAAATTAGGAGTTTTTCCATTCTAAAAACCAAAAAAAAAAAACCTTTGAATTACACAAAATATAAAAAAAAATTCAAATTAAACAAGAAATGTTAACATTTAATTAAACAAAAACTCAAGGGGAGTTAATAAGAGTTTGAATTATCTAAAATTTGTAATAACCATGTTCGAATTAACCAAGTTTCCCTGTATATTTCTTAATACCACGTACACAAATTTTCATGGCCAATTAATGTTTACTTTGGTCATTCTATTTCAGCTTTTACTGAGCCATTGGAATCGCATGAAAAAGGTAACAGTTGCAGAAAGATGATCTTTTTCCGCTTCCCTGAAGACAATATTGACATCATAGCATCCAATAGGCAAAAAAATATATATTGTCGTAGACCTTATCACCTACTACTACTAAACCAGGCATGCACCTAGTCCCTATTCCTCTGCAGAACTTCTAATTGGTACATGTTGGAATGTGTGTATGTATAGTGAACCTTCCGTGAAGTTCAGTTTCTGTGTAATGCTCGTTATGTGTAGAACTGCCATCAATTTTTTATTTTTAAACTGAGTTTTTCTCAACTCATAGTGAGTGAAGTGTAATCAATGAATAATTGTAACGTTGTAGGCCTGTTGCTCTCTGCTGCGAGACTTTAACGGGGAGATCAGCTCGCATTTGTGCCTCAAAGTTGGGAACCGCAAGACCTTATCACCTATTGGACGGATTCAAATGTGGTCGCATAGTCAAGATGCTAGAAACTGGTTGGTTCTTCTGAGCAATAGATGATCAACACTGAGCTAGTGTCAGCAGTAATGGTTGCTACAAGGACCTCATCAGCGAAATTAATCCTTTAAGCAGTTTTAAAATTTTCCTGATCTGCATTATAGCTGCCACATTAAAAATAAAAGCATGTTAAGAACCCGAAATATTTTGGGGTGACTGAAATAAAGCAGATCAAGTTTGATGAGATATAGAGATAGCCACACTGGAAGGCCAAGGTGTACAACTACAAGATTAGATGATTGTTGCAACAAAGTCGAATTGCCACACCAGCATTGTTGTCCACCATCTAATGAACTACAGCCTCTTCTAAAATATTCAGTCATTACACTTCACTAATAGTTCGAAAAATAGATGGCAGCACTATAACAGGTATTACACTGAAACAAATCTTGCGGTTCCCAACTTTAAGGCACGAACGCGAGCTGATCTCCCCGTTAAAGTCTCGCAGCAGAGAGCAACAGGCCTACAACGTTACAATTATTCATTGATTAAACTTCACTCACTATGAGTTGAGAAAAACTCATAGTTTAAAAAATTGATTGCAGATGGCAGCACTACACATAACAAGCATTACACAGAAACTGGACTTCACGGAAGGTTCACTATACACACACACATTCCAACATGTTCCAATTCATTAGAAGTTCCACAGAGGAATATGGACGAGGTGCACGTATGGTTTAGCAGTGGTATCTCCCACCATCTCGCAGCTTTTGGCTAAGGGGAAGTTATGCTCATAGCATCTTTTAAGACATTCTGCTTTTAATACCACAATTGACTGAGTCGTCTGGAGTGGTGCCGTAGCCAATCTTTAAGATGGCTGCCAGCAAACAGAATCACAGTGTTCAGCAATGAATCTTGCATCAGTCTTGGAGTAGATGACCATTGGATCCATGTGTGGAGGTGCTGGGGTCAGGAGTCCCAATCAGCCTTGGTTTTAGAGGCACACAGCTAATAGCCCTGGTATGGGGGTGATATCTCTAACGATAGTATATATATATATAGGTTGACCCTATTCATCCTGCATATAACTCGAACAGCTCAATGATACACTGCATAGCACTCGATCCTGGGGACATTTTCTCAACATGATAATGCCCAACCTCACATGGTTCGCATATCTCTAGACTGTATCTGTACTTTTGAAACTCTTCCCTGGCCGGCAAGGTCATCCGACCATTCACCATCCTTAAAAAGTCTCGCCAGAGAGCAACAGGCCTACGACGATACAATTATTTAGTCATCACATTTCAGTCATAGTTAGAAAAATTGGTGGCAGATCGCAGCACTACACATACCAAGCATTACACAGAAACAAACTTCACGTTAGGTTCACAACACTTACACACACATTCCAACATGTACCAATTGGTTAGACATTCCACAGAGGAATATGGATGAGGTTCGTGTGTGGTTTAGTAGTAGACCATTTGCCAATTGAACATGTATGGGACATGACAGGCCAGATTTGGGCACCCCAAAATATCACAGTTCTGAAGCAACAAATGCCTGGCAAAATGTATTGCAGGATATTAGAAATCTTTATCATTCCTTACATAGATGTATACAAAACATGCATCATCATCAGAGGAAAGTTTCACCAGTTGCTGATTTGAACGTCCTATGAGCAATTGCTAGCCATTGATGGGTCCTATTGCCTTGAATTTTTAATAATTTCATCATCTGTTTTTAAAAGCTTCATACATAAAAATATAATATAGTTCAGTAACAGTCACTTTCTGTATGGTGCTTTGTTTTTTCTGCAAAAGAGTATTACAGCACAATAGTTCATTAATCGGCATCTGACATGTTACTTCGTGTCCCATTATGCTTGTCCAATAAAGATGTCCATAAAAAATACAGATGTCAAATATAACTGAAATACAGCCACTCCAAATAAAGAAAATTATAATGAAAAAACCAATACACACAATATTCAATACACTGCCCATAAAAAAATATACAGTGAAACTCCTATAGGCAGCTACCTCTATTCTGCAGACAATAAGGGTACATAGATATAATACAAAAACCACCCCCATTCTGCGGCCAAGCTGTCCACTTCCTTATGAATAAGAATTGCAAAATGTGATTGAGTTTTTTTTTAATGTGTTAACACCTTTTTATAGTTCTCTTTATACAACCTTACAATCTTTATACATCATTACCTTTTAAGACCAACTGGATTTTCTGTTCATGTGTGACACTATGGTTGGAAACATTTGTAAATAAAATGACAAAAAAGGTTAACGCTATAAGGTTAATCATAGCTGATAAAGACGGTTTCAAAATTTGCCATCAGGGACAGAGCAGAACAAAGTTTAAACTTTATGGAAACTTTCACTTTTTGGCATGCAAAAATACAGTAGAACAACAGTGAGAGAGTAAAAGAACACCTATAGTACTTACTATGAGGAAATAATGGATCTCTAATAGTAGACTCAGGAATATGACTGCATGATCAGGTATTCAAAGTTTTGCATAAAGTGTATGTATCTGGTTTTTGGGCATTGTAAATGTAAGATTTTTTTTGTGATGCTTTTATTTTGATACATCCCCCTTTCGAAAATTTTTTCCTGTCTTTTATCATCCAACTTCTATTCAGCAGTTAACCTCCACAAAGGGTAACTTTTTTACGGAACGCACTGGGCTAATCTTAGAGAAGCTTCACTTACTCCGAAACGAGAGCCAATAAAACTTTTTCATGGTGATATTCATGTTCAGCAGGTAAAACTATATAATTTGTATATTTTCATTTTGAGTGAAATTTTATTGTTGTACAGTGCAATAGATTTTTTGCACTAGACTTGGTCGTAAGGGTGGGTTGGATAATGGCACCAGATCATGGAACCAGGTTATATATTGTACTCCCCTCTAAAAAATATATAAATAAATTAAATAAAAAATAATACAGTAAAACCTCGTTTAGTCGTCACCCTGATAAGTCGTCACTTCGGTTAAGTTGTAATTTTTCTTCAGGCCTTTCCAGCTTTCAAAGACAATAATGCTATTAAACCCTTGTTTACTCGTCGCTAATTTTGGTTAACTCGTCACTATGGAAAAAGTTTGGGAAAGTCAGAAAAAAAAATAGCTCGTTAAAGCATTGCTATGTGCTTAAAAGTCACCATAAAATCCTATATACCCAAACCGAACAGTTTAAGTAATGAAAGTTACGCTGGGGAAGTTCATTTGCCAACTAAGGTTTTTGAAACGTTAGGGGTTGTTCGAGCTAGATCTCATTTCTGCATGGGCCCTACTAATTTAGGCTTCAAATTTAAACAAAATATCTTTGTTAAAAAAATCAGACATTCTTTCCCAGTTGAGGTCTTCTGTTTACTTTTCCCTGCCCAGGGTCCCCCACCGCAAGTCAAAAGTGTTTAAGATTTTTCAATTTGATGTATATCAAATTGAAAATTATAGTGTTTTAATTCTTCATCAGTAGTTCATGATGCAATTACAAGGTAATCTTGAAAATTATTGTGCAATAGAGTTGTTATGAAGAAAAGCTACCTATTCTAACAGTTGCTCTGTTAGTCTAAATTAAAAATTACTATAAATCAAAGTGTACCAGTACATATTACCACAATAAGTTAAGTAATCGAGTAATTAAGTTAATCGAGTATTAGTTAATTAAGTAAGAGATCAAAAAAGGTAAAACATTGGTATTATTTTTTCTTTTGCAATCCATAAATTTTATTAAATATTTTAATTTTGATTCATACTTCAATAAATGTCATATTACTTTAAATTTATACAATTTTCGGAAGATTACACATTAAAACTGATGGCACTCTGCTTAAGTCGTCATTCCCCTTAAGCCGTCATAATTTTTTGATAACATGGTGACAACTGATTGAGGTTTTACTGTATATAGCAAAGATCTAGAAGCTCTCAAGATTCCAAACCTATGTGAATATGAAATGTATTCTGCACAAAGATAGTGAATAGCTGTTTCTTATCTTTATATAAACAACCTCTACAGGTTGAGCTCTTACTAACTCCAATGACATTAAGATGATTTTCAAGAGTACAGTGACCAGTAAGTAGACTACCTACAGCTCTTTGAACCCCATTTTTGCTGAGCTTCACCAGCTCCTTCAGTCTAAAACTAAGACACAAACGATCTCTTGTCCATCATTCACCTTTAATGCTCGGCCACAATTTTGGCACTGTTTTTTCCTGAATACGTAGAAGACAGTATATATTCCTAATCAATTCACATGAGATGCCCAATGCTGGCTCAGGACCAATAGCGTCTTAGAACCCCTTGCAGCCAGCTCTCAGCCAATTTTTTACACAAGATACCTGAATGATCAGGTACCCAGAAAAGCTTGACTATTGTTATCGGACAGATTAGAGAGCATTGTAACACTCCAAGACCACATGAGAAGTCATTTCAGACTTTTATAAAGAGCTACCAGAGCAGCCTGACTATCAGAGCATATGAAAATAAATTTCCTACTAGAACCTCTATCTATGCAAATTCTACAACACATGAGAATTGCAAATATTTCAGCCTGAAAAACAGGGGTTGTAGCCACCTAAAAGATATTAGAACCATGTACATCTCCAGAACATCATATTCCAGCTCCAGTAATATTTCTACGCTTAGAGCCATCAGTATACCAAATTAGATTTCTATCACTGATAGTAAGAGCAGTGCTCCAGCCTTCCCTGGAAGAGAATTGAACTCTATAAGGCTTACTAAATGCAAATTAGGAAAGCATGCCATCACTTGGTATGTTGAGATGAGATATGGGTGTTGCTTAACATTTACACAAAGACCACCCCATGATAGGTACTGTGAGAACTCTTTCCAATGACACAAAAATTCTTGAATCTTTTCATACCAATTATTGCCCCGGACTCTACACACGCATGTGTAGAGGATAAATCCTGAGTAAAAGGTTTGAGAGCTTCAGTAAGAGTGGCCTTCATACAGGCAGAGATAGCCATGCAAACCATCCTTTGTAGTCTAGCCAAGTATTTTGACTCGGCCGTATTGTACCTTGTTCTGCACCTTGCTGGTATATTCAAAAGTTTTACCAAATAACTAGATGTTCTTTAAAGTAAGGTCTCTCTTTCTGGTAAAAGAAACCATGATAGTCTTTTGTGGGTTAACCAGAAGTCCTTCACTGTCACACAAGTTTTCAACCTTTCTGAGGGCATCAAGATAATACTAGATACAGTATCAATAAACTTGCCTCTAGCAACAATTAAACTATCGTCATATATAGTAAATGCAAGATATCCCAGAGTTAGCCATTTTCTCCAGGAGAGAGTCTACAAGTTGGGAAAGAGTAAGCCTCCCGGTAAACATAAAGATTATGCATTTACACAACTGAAAGATAAATTACTGATTCAATTAATTTTCTTATTAACACTGCTCTCAAAAGCTTAAAGAAAAGTGTCAATAGGAACCTTATCAAAGCCTCCCTCAACATCAAGAAATACAGCCACACAATGCTGTTTCTTTAACAATCATTCTCCCACTAATATACGAGACAAATTATATAAGGCAATACGAATAGATTTGCCTGGTTGATAGGTATATTGAAAGGTAAGATAGTGGTGCTGTCATTAACGCATATTCTCTAATATGTATATCAACAAGTTTTTTCATTGTCTTCAGTGAGAAAGATCCGAGACTGCTTTAGGAGAGTCTCGGAACACTTTGTAACATGCTTTCAGCCAATTCATTACCTGAGATACCTGAACAATCAGGTAACCACCAAATTTTGACTCTATTGTTGTTGAATAGAGTAGTGTAACACTCCCACACCACATGGAAAATAATTTCAGACTTCTATAGAGCCATCAGAGCATACAAACATACATCTTCTACTAAAATCTTTATCAACGAAACTCTACAGCACATGAGAATATTGAAAGATAAACAGCGGTGCATTAAACCATTGTCTAATATTTCAATCAATGAGTTTTGCCATTGTCCTAAGTGAAAAAGATGAGAGACTGATTGGCCTATAAGATTTAGCCTCATATTAATCACCTTCAATTTTTGGTATAAAGATTATCTTAGTGTGCCCTCCAGGCAGTTGGTACACGCCCAAAAGCAGTTGTGATCTATAGATTCTACAGAGAATTGGAATAAGAATTTGTTTACTCCTCCTGGTATGAATGGAATTGATCCAGCTCTCATGCTGTTTCATGTTTTAAAGGAATTTATTGCCTACATAAATTTTACCATATGCGACCACCTTCCTGGCTAGATCCCATTCACTCTTAATTTTCTATTAGGTAGCTTGATGGTATTCAAGCTACGTTTAATCTTTGGATATCGTTTTGACCAACCTTGCCATATATAGCAAGGATATCACCACCATATTTTCTCCAGGAGGCTCTCTTGGAATCCCTGAAAGCTAGGGATTATAAGCCGAGAGTGCAGTCTCATATTCTTGTCACCTAACAACTTTTTTTTAACTCTATTAAAAATAATTTTCTGCAGTTTCTCATTTTACTCAGCACTTTTGACCACCATGACACTAATTTTTATGAATCAGCATTGTGTTCTACAATGGTGGTAAAAAGATTGGAGAATGGCATGTTTCAGCTGGTCAACAGACAGCTCCAAATAGAGTGCAGAGGAAAACTTACCAAACTGACCAGATCTCAGTGCTTGACAATCCTCTCTTTGTGGGCAACCCAATAAGTTAACTTTGGGTTCCTACCTACTATAACTGCCGCCCTGATTGGACTTATAACAGTAAACATGATCAGGCGATGGTGTGAGAAAATCATTTCATTTGAGACCTTCCAGTCTTCAATGCAATCATAGCATGAGCTATTTGCATAGCAAAATACAAATAACCTCACATCTATTAACAGTGTAACTAAGTTTATTACCTTCATCAAGAATGTATAGAATGTAATTTAACACAGATTCTGAAAGATCCTCATTTATTGCATCCATTACGCCTCCCATAAAACATGGTGAGCATTAGCCCATCGTATGTCTTTTTCCTCTCTCTCAAAGGGAAGATATACTGACATGATGATTTCTTTGTCCTTGAATTTCATAAACCATCTTGATAGCAACAGTGTCACTACTCGGATATTTTATAAGATTTATAACCTTGAGCTTAGTGCTGGCAATAATGCAAGCTCTAGGTCAGTCACTAAGGACATCATAAAGATATTATATCCCTCGACTCTTAGACCGAAAATGTTACTGTTTCGAGTGTAAGGTTCCTGCATCAAGACAATGTCAATCTCGCTTCTAGTCATCTTCATACCTAGTATGGCAGAAGGAGAGAGACTATGATGATTGATTTGAGCAACTTTGACTTCACAATCCATAAAAAATTAGATGATAGTAATAAAACTAGAAAGGGGAAATGCCACCCCCCCCCCCTCCCCAACTAGTATTATCAGAAGAGGGTAGCTCAGGGACACCCTCTTTGCTCAAGTTCTGCCGATGCTTATTAATCTCACCTTCAGACATAGATGAGTCAGACTGCACTGTACTTTTCAAGTCAGTAAGAACTAACAAGAAAGGGGATATGGCAGAATGATTTTGCACGGCAGCAGTTTTGCAAAAATGTTTTTGACACAAGGCTGGCACAAATAACATAAGAAAAATATGAAATGAGAATAAAATGTTGCAGTTATTTTTCTTTTCAACATAGTATAATGAATGTAATTTTATCAGATGCACTTTTTCTATAGAGCTGTGGATTAAAGAAAAAATTATGCCACTACAATCTAATAACATGGGAAAAATTACTTATTTCAATAAGAAATTTGTAACATTCAGTTCATACATTGTCTCATCATGGTCAAAAATTTGCTCTGAAAATGGGTTGAATAATAAATTCCATAGATCAAATTCTAATGGTGGGAAAATATAATGACAAATAAACTGTAATAAACTATAATTGCAATGAGAATGTGAATTTAATCAATATTAGTCGATATATTCTTCTGCCCCCTCCCCATTGTGATCAGGAAATTATTTTGACCATTTGCTATCAAATATGATTTCTACGAAAATTTCCAACAATACAAATAATTGATAAAGTAGTGAAATCTTAATAGCAAAATCTCAATATAACATTGTTCTGGGGGCTAAGAAAAGGTATTTTTGAAGAGGGGATTACCGTTATAGCAAGAGGCATCATTATAAATTTATTTTGTTGACATCTTCTGAATCGGGGTTGCTTGTACCACCAGAAACTGCACTTATAATTTATTAGCTGTACAAAATCATTAATTAATAAAATTCAGTTTGGTGTTTCACCCAGTCAAAAATAACAGATTTCCCACATTACACTCCAGTGTCTTATGCAGAAAGTAGCAACAGATGCAACTTCATTCAGAAACAGGTGATATAAACTACTGATAAAAGAAAAAACTATCAACTGAGAGCACTTGGTCGATATGGAGAAATGTATTACACAATAACTATGATGCCGCCCCTGAAACACAAGAACTACACTTTTGTTGCTAGGTACATTACTTTTAATTAATATATGTTACTTATATACACTGTATTATTAACATCTTGGGTGTAATTTGGTTGGCCAGCTCTTCACTTGAGCTGCTGACATCCTCTCATTTGTACTGTTTCTTTCAGAATATCTCTTGTTGTCACCTCTTCTCGTTCACCTCTCCCCACCGTCCCTCATCCATCCTTCTAACCCGTGACCTTTCTCACACTTCATCAAGGAGGGTCATCCAGATCTCACAATAACTATTTGAATTTACATGGTGACTGTATGAAAGTAATGTGAAGTATGCAGGACCAGATTAAACATTAAACAAAAAATGTATGCATGTGCTTAGGGAATCGGGAAAAAAAGGGCACCATATAAAGTTAAATTTTTCTCCCAATGTAAAATTTTTTTCCAGCATGTGGTAGAAAATCCTCAAAATCTAAAAGCAATTGATTGTATAGTTGCAGACCTTTATCAAAAGGGTGGCAAAAAAACAGAGAAACCAATAATATTGAAATATTGCAAACTAGAGATCATGTTAATACTGAATTTTGGAATGAGATTTTCTACAATTTCAACAAAGTATGCTCAGGCCTTCTTAATAGCACAATGGGCCTTCTACGTAACTAAAAATACCTGACAGATCTGTTGCGAGGTCACAGGCTGTGCTAGAGTGGGCACCTTGCATTAACAGCAAGTTCTACACAATAGGGAGGTGAAATTTTTTCACATATATTGCAGATCTTTACGAGTCATCAGTAGACCAACTTTGAGGTTTTAGGGATAGACTTGAAACGAAATCATAGTTTTGACGTCTCTCTGCCATATAAGCTGCATCAGTAAAATAACCATGAAAACTCTTTGCAGTGTTCCCAGTTAGATGAAACGTACAAAAAATTGCAGCGCTCTCTCCAAATCATTCAATCTAGTAGTTATTGTTCAAATTGAAAATTATTAATAACATTTTCTTCTGAATGTTTTGCAATTATTTTCCTCCTTCATCCCGATTCAACGCTGTGCAGCTGCATCGGCCGCACAGCCCTAGAGCTGCCATAACATGCTGTGATCCACCATAGAAGTAAAAAAAAATTGCAGATTAATCAGATGTAGATTACAAACTTGAAAATGTATCAGAAAGAACAGGTACCCAATGATGGTGATTCACCAAAAATAAAATACCTGTGGGTAATATTATGGCCATGTAAAGATTCAGTGGTTGTTCCTGAAGTGGGTTTACAATATTCTAAAAAGCAGTCAATGGGATAAAATATCTTCAAAAGATTTTGAAAAAAAAAATCTCATCTACAGTGTGCCTCTTTGGAAAATATAAAAGAACAATTGAGAAACTTCCTAAGATATTAAATATAAAAAAAAAAATCCAAAAGATGGTATCAAAGGCTGCAAGTAGAAAAGGGGGAGAGAGACTTATGTGTTTGGAAATATTCACATATTCTCCCTTAGGCTGGAGTTACACTATAAAACTTTGATAAAATACCTTTTATAGAATTTGAAAAAAACAACCAATAATAATATTGATTAAATTTCCTCGAATGCAACTGATACGCTCATTGGTGAAATTTTTCAAGTTTTATAAAGGATCTTTTATCAAACTTTTATAGTGTAATCCAGGTCTCAGATAAGTTACTCCTTAAATAAAATTTTATTTTTATACCGTCTTTTTCATTGATAGATTCAATATCGAGTTGGGGGAGGGCACACCTTGTGAAAGGTTATGTTAAATACAAGCTTTCCCAAAAAAAATTTTTGGTTGCTTTTACTTATGGGTGTTAGGCCCTCCTCACACAGGAAAACTCAAGTCTGGCAACTGATAAGCGAAACTTTCCAGAAGACGGACACTTATATCGCTATGGAAGCCCTCACATGAGGAAGCTGGTGTATTGGCGACGAAATATCAAACGCGACTCAGTCACTTGGTAATTGGCATGTTAGTCACCACCAATTTTCGCTGCAGAAACTGCCTACTAGCATTCCTTAATAATTTCGTCATTCGACTATGCATTAAACCCAGCGTTAAATTTAAAATTTGTTTTGGAAATTGAAAAGCAATTCATAGTAAATAATTATCAATTTAAAAAGGATTTGCAAAAAGAGATATCACTGAAAAAGTATCTGATGAAATTTCGACAGAGAATTTCAGTTCACAGGTTCACACAATTTCTTTATTTAAATTTATATTATTTTGAAATAATGAAATCAGCTGCGTCTGAATTGTTTCGAAACTGTGGGTGCTAGTCTTTAGTTTTATATCGAAAACTGTAATTTCTGAATCAATTCTGGGGGTGCCCAGATCCATGCCACAAAGTACCGTGGGTGCTTGAGCACTCCCGGCTCCGACGCCACTGAATGAGAGGCCTGTCATTTCAACTTCTTCCACGGGACAGCAAAGAACATAACTCACTGTGTGTGTATATATACACACACACCATTTCTAGTGTATTTTTAAAAGCCGGGGGGGGGGGGGGACAATAGCCCCCTGATCTTCCTAATAATGGGTCTGTGGTAAACACATGGGGCCCACCCAGGCACGGCCCCTCAGAGGTGTTGCAGAAGATGGGGCGTCACGAAAATTACATCGGGTAAAAATTTCATGAGTAACCAAGTGAATTTGCCAAGAAGGGCCTTAGAGAAAAAAAACACATGGCTCAGGGACCCATGATGCTCGAGACGGCTTTGACTAAGCAGCTATAGGAATTTTCAAATTATGGTCTACTTTCATGACATGTACCATGTTTTTAAGTACATATTCTATAGGGCTGTTCCCAGATTTTTCCCCTTGCTTGGAATGTCTAAGTTAGGTCACGTACATGCACATCTGTGTGGGAGTATTCAGAGAAAATCATTCCCTGAAACAAACACAATTCATGTTATCTCTAGTTCGCCTACAGTTTATTTTTTGCCTCTCAGAACCATAGCTTACGCAGTTTCATCTCATGAAGCTACTCAAAATCCTGCGTGACAAAGAAACAATAAAAATGTAATAATAAATCTAACGTATACGTACTGACATGCATATTTATTAAGGAAAAACAGACATTTCATTGCAAATTTTTTTCCATTGAAATCACTTAAAACAAATGAAATTATACTAAACAATTATATAACTTTTTACCATTTTATTGTCATTTCAAAATGATATCTATTTAAATAAAGAAATTGTGTATTTACATGTGAGCTGAAATTCTGTAGCAATTTCACATATAATAGAAATTATTTTATTTTTTTCTTTGTAACAATTATTTTTGATTAATTTCGATTTTTCCTATCCCGGTTAACAAGATAATACTGGAAGATAAGAACTATACTGGAATTCAATAAATCACGCACAAGGCCCGTTTACATGGGGAATATTAAAAAACTGTTTTTCACTCTGCAATAGTGAAAATTCTTCATGTCTGTACCTCTGTTCATCATACTAGCTCCTATTCATCTGCAATCTAGCATTTTGTCACAGCCTTTAATAATATAAATGGTTAGGTGTGTGCGATTATATATATAATACACCTAACCATTTATATTATTAAAGGCTGTGACAAAATCCCAGGCCCATGGTCACTGTGGTCACTAAAAGAAATTAGTCATTGGCATTTAAATTTTCTATAGCCCTTCTACACGTGCTAGATTGCATATGAATAGGAGCTAGTTTGATGAACAGAGGTGAAGACATGAAGAATTTTCACTATTGCAGAGTGAAAAACAGTTTTTTAATATTTCCCATGTAAACGGGCCTTGTGCGTGATTTATTGAATTCCAGTCTGAGGATAAAGTTATTTTTCATTTCAGGAATTTATGCAAGCCTGTTCATCAACATGAAAAAAGGTCAAGTCCCAGAAAAGCTAAAGTAAAGCTGTTAGATGCTTAATTTTTTTCTCGATTTGTCAAACCTTGGTGATTACTAAATTGGAGATTGGGCGAACACAAAATTTTCACGATTTCTTTTAACATGTTTGCCGAAAAAAATGAAGTTTAATAAGTCTTGAAAATTATTTTTTTAAAAACTTGAGATAAATTTTCTTGTGAAAAAAATATGATGGGCTCTTTTAAGCAATTTGGCTGGCGCTTACTTTTCCTTGATTTATCACACAAGCCCAGACATTTTTTTTTTTTTATTTGACTATATTTCAACTTCTTTTCAATGTGGCAATATTAATTTATTATGTTTAACAATTTCCTTTCCACTGACCACAGTATAGATACTGCTTTCCAAATATTAATCATGAATGTCAATTTGCAGTAGTGAGGTTTATTTATGATTTTCATTTGGTAAAACTTTTATGAAAAGTAATGGCAATGTGCAAGTAAAATAAATGTGCCCCAAGCTTGATTTTTTATACAAAAATTATGTGAATAAAGCATTATATGAAAACTTCCAATACTCATCGGTTTACAGTGTTTGAACAAATTCTTTTGAGATTAGGGTGGATTAGCTTTGTCATGACAAGAACGATGTATTCAGAAGTTGCTCATGCTGTTATGTTAAGAGGCATCAAGGGCATTGCCAATTTTTTGTGTGGACCATTCTGTCCTTCCTGGTACATAAAACCACTTCGAAACCTGTTATTGGTTATGACATGAAAAAGTGTCTGGACTAAGCTATATCATTAGCCAGATGTAACCAACAAATGTCAAACTATAATCTGTTCTAGTCATGGCTATTACAAGCAGCAGGAAAACTTATGAACTATTATTGTCCAATAAAATTACATGTTGTGAATCAATCTATGTTCTGGTATCACGCGTTTGGGTGTCTGAGCCAGATGACTGATTTTTTAATCCACTCCCATCATTTATAGATGGGTCTAGATTTCAGTTTGTGCATTATAATGCTCGCAGAAATAGTGTGTGAAGTACACTAAAAGTGAAGCTATACAGTAAAATTTTGGTATAACAGTATTCTTCAAACCAAAAAAAAAAAATCATTGAAGGATTATCATTCTAAATTAGATGAGTTCATACCACCAAAAAATATATTTGCAGACATATTGCCCACATAAGACATTAATAAAGTTCAATTAGGTGTTTCACCCTTTAAAAGAATCCTTCATCGTATAGCACTGTTGTGTCATGTATAAAGCATTTCTTTTCATGCAGAAAAATTTTTCTTCCAAAGGCTGAATACAACGGTCAAATATCTATTAACTGGATTTTGCATTCTTTACTCAGACAAAAAGTGTTTTAGGATCTACTACTACTACTGAATTGTACAAGCACTTTGAGAAAATAACTGGAACTTCTAACAAATTGGAACAGGCCAAAAAGAGTATGCATGTCCCCAATGTATTTATTACATGAGAGCTACTTCGGGTTTAAGGATTGTGTTTGGGTCTGCAGAAAGAGGAAAATATACAACTAGATTATAAAGATAATAAAAAAAATTTGAAGTACCAAGGTGTCTACCACATACCTGAAGTGAAGTTCAGTGACCTTTGCTTGAACGACCAATTGAACTTTGCTGGACTTTTTCATTATAGCAATTATATCTAAATAAGTACCTACTGCATCATTGTGCTCAGAAATATCAAACAAGTCATTTGTATCAATGCAGAGTGTCTACCACATACCCAAAGGAAAATTAAGTGATTTTCCATGATCTTTGCTGGATTCTTTCATTACAGCAGCAATACCCAATGCAGTGTCCACTGTACCAATGCAAACGACAAACAAGTCACTGTGTCAATGATAACTATGCTACAGTTGATGAAGTAGAATTGGGCTATTGGGCATTAAATTTGCCATTTGCAACCATAATCCTGCCAAAAAATCTCATACATCTCTAGGCAGATTTGGACAAGGAGCGAGCCAATTTTAAAAACAAAATCTTTGAATGTTCTTTAACACATCAGGCAGCGTTGTGTGCTCAAGAGGCGGGGTGCCATTTGTACTCCAAATCAAAAATGAAAAACTACTGATGGAACAATACTTATGGTCAATCTCTTCCCCCCCCCCCCCCCCCGCAATTGTTTAGGAGCAATTCCTGGTGGTTTCTTATTAGTTATAGCAATTTGGCTGTTCAGGAAGAAACTTATAAAATGGTAGAAAAAGTTGGAGAAATTGATGCTATTTTTTTGCAATTTAGCACTCTTTATTTAACGACATTGGTGATTCAACACTTGTCATTTGATGGAAAAGCTAGTAAAATATATCTTGCAGAGATTTGGTTGTTTCTGCAGAAAAAAAATTCCAGAAAAAGCCATCTTCAGCTGACCACCACTGTAGGATAATAGGTATCTATCAGGGTTTTTTTTATGAGAAGGCCAATAAGAGGCCATGATTTTCAGGGTTGAAATGGAGCATGGTAACTTACTGTGAAAATCCAAAAACAGTTTCATAAAAAATCTGACCGCTTCTTTCATTTCTCGACTTTTTCACTGCTTCCATAACCTTTTTCTAATTTTGTGACTTCCATTATGATAAGACTCCCTGAGTACACATACTTTTTATAATATCTGAGCCAATAGTATAGTAAAAACCGGAATAAATATCTTAAATTCTAGAAAAAAAAATACAGCATTTTATTAAAATTTTAATAAACAGGCTATAAATATGTATTATATGTATATAAATTTTCACAACAATATTTGGTCATATGTGAGAAAAGCACATTTCCAATCAAATTATTTATTCTCATACAAATTGTTCTATTCCAAACACAACAATTTTTACAATGATTTTTCTTAAATATAATGAAAAGTAAATATATAATTTTGCAACAATTTTGCAAAAAAAAAAAGTTAATACAGTTGAACCTGGATACAACGAAGTGTCACAGGATCAAAAATATTTGTCATGCCAGATATTCATTGTAAACAATGCGAAATGAAAATTAGATTAGAAACCAAACATAGGGCTCCCACTCAAAAAATGAGAAAAAGTAAGAAAACGCAGGACTGAAAAGTAGGATGGGGCAGGGTAACCCCCTCAGACAACACAATCATAGCATAATGAAAAGAAATCTGTAAAAAAAATTTTTTGCAAAAAATAATAATAAAAAAAATAATAAATTTAAATTCTGAATTAACTTTTTTTTGTAACACTATTTCAGTATCCTGTAAAATTGACTCAAGCCAAAGCAAAATGACAAATGACTTGGTTACAAAATCAATTTTTGGCCAAAAAAGTGTGCTAGCAACCACAGAATTCTTTTGTCTGTCTGTCTCTCATAATGTATTAAATTTTTTGGAGTCTTCCAAAGTGCAGAGTTTGTCAACTCTCTTCGACAATGCACAGCAAATTTTGAAGACTTACATTTTTTAAGAATGACGCCCCCCCTCGAGACCACTTTCAAAAGTACAATGCAAAATGTGTAAATTACAAGATCTGATGTAAATAAGGCAAGGTGAACCAGGTAGTTTTACTGAATTGACCATCATTTTTTAAAGGGATTTGTTCACATTTTACTGTTCAATATGCAAGTGTAATCATTTTTGACAAATCAACACTTCCATTTCTAGCTCTTTGCTGAGCATTGTGAATATTGTTTATAAATATACAAAAAATACTTTAAAATACAGAAGACAATGGAATGCTATTGGGTAGCATCAGAATCACCAAACCTAGGATAGGCCTATGTATCCAACTGCTTTGTAATGCAAACTGATGGTTCCCCTATTTGCAGCATAATTTTGAATGATGAATGCTAGTTACTGTCCAAGACCATGACGTAATAAATACAAAATTATTTTTTCCACCCAGACGGAAGTTTTTAATGACTACTATACTTGTTGAACCCTCAAAAAATTAAGCAAATGAAAAATTAATCAACTAAATGGTCCACATACATCCCCAAAATAACCTTAAAAACAATACAATTGCTGCTTTGGCAGAATCATTAATTGCATTCTCCAACATTTATAATATTTGGCAATATATCAATGATTTCCTGCTCAATTAAAATCAATTACACAAATTTTGCCAATAGGATTTGGTAAAAAAGTAGGAAAAGTAGAACAAAAACTAGAAAGTAGGACAAAACCGAGAAAGTAGGACAAAAGTAGGACATTTTACCAAAAAGTAGGAATAGTAGGATGAGTGGGAGCCCTGCAAACACTGTTTTATAAGTTTCAAAGCAAAGAGTTATTTCCTGAACACTAGAACTGGAATTTCGAACTACCTAGAACGACGGTAGTGGTAATTTTGACCACCATAAGAAAATATATATATTTTCCTCTTTACTGAAACTTTTTAAAACAATATCTATTAAGTCTGACTTATTATTGCATTAAACTTTTGCGAGTACCAATTCAATTTTTTGCAATTTTAGGCAAAAGGACTTATGACAAAGACTAATCTTGTTTTGTTTTATTCAAGAAAAGGTTTGACAGTTATTTCAGCTCTTGTAATTCATGTCTACATTTTGACTTAGCAGCCCACTGACAAGGTTTAAAGTATAATACGTTTGAGAACTTTGCGAAAAGATAGCATGTGTGGAATGAAAAAACGTAAACAGCTGAAAAAACCTGAGCAATGTAAAATACATATGCAAGACAGCTTTTCGATGCCGGTTGAATTGTGCACTGAATGATTCCATTTTGTTGAAAGTATAAACGACACTCATTAGTACAGGGATAAAATTTCATAATTTCTGGCAGAAATTTCTTTTGTAATTTCAATTTTGTGTGTGCATGGTACTCAAGACCTAGATTTTCTCTGCTTACCAACTGTATAATTATTTTTCTGCTCAGTCAAGAGGATATGTTGAAAAATAATGGCTTCCCAAGTCATCCAGCAGGGTAACTAGGCTGAGATCTTTGGTAGCTCCCCCCATAGTGTTAAGAAACAAAAAATGATAACAATCATCACTGCTCCTGGGCTGGAACTCTGTCCATGGATGAAATGGTGAAAAATGAAAATTCTTTTTGTCCTGTGACATTGTACCAGCAAATGTAATGCAGTAGAAGTGTAGAAAAGAGATCCATAAAAGTGCTAAATGAATTGAATAACGTACGGTGACGAGCTTTTAAAAAGTTTACCTTTGAAAGGTACAGAATAGCTAATGGAGAAAAGCAAACGCCATGATAAAACACCTGTTTTCCCAGTATTAATGTTCGTATAAAAAGACACTCCATTTCAGCATGTTTTACAATCGTCTTAGTTAAATATCTCTATAGTGGTCAAAATGACCGCTACCATCATTCTAGGTAGAACTTCATTTTATCACTAAACTAAGGAACCTTCATACCAAAGGAATATGAATACTCCTTTAGTATGAAGGATAGAATATTCATACTATATATTTTTATTTTTTTTAGGAATTTAAGAGCCTCACCAACATGAGAAAAGTCATGAAATTTCAAGTACTTGAGATAAACAGTTTGGGTGTAATTGCATGTGAAAATGACGGCTTCCATTGTTCTAGTGTTAAAAGCCTGAAACTTTTATAAGATGAGAAACATTTTATGGTGCTGATGTTTAATGCTGCAAAAAGCTTCCAAATGACATTTAACCATTTTAGTGAGATTTTAGGCACAAAAATCTTCTGGGGTAACAGAGCTATAAATATTTCTGACAAGTATTAGTTATTCAAATTCCCATTCAAGGTAAATACATGATCATAGCACTCATTGAACAGGACTGGGATGGATTAGTTTTATGCAGACTTCCCTCTATTCAAACGATTTCCAGAATTCTTTGAACACAACTAGCTTTTCTAGGTACAGTACTCCCCTTGAGATTCTGAATTGGAACCTCAACTTCAGACTGATAAAAAAAATTTTAACATTAATATTGCACGTTCCCTAGGATGACCAAAAAAAAAAAAAAAAAAGATTCTTCATTGCATCCTACTTTGTTATAAGCAGGCTCAACTGCAATATAAAATTTTTCTTTCATTAACAAGAAAATATAAAATCAAATAATATGATAGAATGAACACAACGTATTTTAGACCAACAAAATACAATACTATGTACAAAAAAAAAAGATTTAACTACTGCTTACATAACAAAATTCTTGTTACAAGATATTCGTAATACACCATCAATGAGCTAATCTTGAAGATACTTATTGCTTATAGTGAAAAGTGTTATAACCATAATTTTTCTTGCAATTGTAAGCTCTTGTTATAACAGATGTCTATTGCATTACACTGCTTCAACTTGTTGAGAAAAAAAACTTAAAAAATGAAAAAGCGAACATTCAATATCCGTAGTAGATTTAGTTCTCAATGCTAAAAAAAACCAACTCAAATGAAAATCAACACAATAAAAGTTCAAACAGTAAATAAAATGAAAAATGATTCATAGGACAACATTCAAATAAGCTCAACTTTTACATGAAGACAAAATAAAAACCTGAAGGTATTGGTTATTAGATATTGTTGCAACAATGAAAATTATTGCTTTTTCGAAGAAGATCTGAGGTTCCATTTGAATAACATACCTCTTCGAGTGTTCTTCACCAAAGTATGTTGTTCAGATTGAAGGCCTTGAGTTGTGTTTGCCAGCACTTCAGGGGTAGGTTTTGTAGACACTCCTTTCTCCTCATTTGTGGTTCTTGGAATCTCATCGATACCTTTGATTTCCTAAGAGAGCAACAATTACAAAAACTGTAAATATCAATGAAACATAGAAAACATTACTCAGTTTGATTGTTAAACTAAAAGTGACACCTACAAATAGAAGTAATAAAACTTTTTGGTAACACAAGTGAAAAAATTTTCTAAAGCATAAAAAAAAAAGATGCATAACAAAATTGCCAATAAAAGTAGATTAGATTAACTATTCAAAATTGACTACACATTATATACTAGGATGTTATAATTAATCAAGCTTACTTTTTGCTCCTTGGATATTTCAAATGACTTTTCTATCTCATTCAGCAATCTTTCATCTCTTCCCTTTTCAGAAATACTAGTACATTCACTGCTTTGTGGATACTGATTAGGAGAGAAATTTACCATACTAGAATTTGAAAGTGACTTCAATGATGATGTAAATTGTGTTTTTAAATCAGATGAATCTGTTTTCTTCATGTTTGCTAGGGTGTTTTGGAACTCTGGGCTTCCAACAGATATTTTTTCACTGCTTGTTTCAGTATCATCAATCACACAACAATCAGAATCACATGAAGAGCTAGCTCCCTCATTTTTCATAATTCCCTCAATTCCCAGCAATGAATAATCTTTTTCTGCCATTAATATATCCTCTAATATTTCATCTGAGATTTCTTCACTACCAAGATTTTTATCATGTAAAAAAGTTAAACCAATTGCATCAGACTGTTGTGATGTGGTTTTAACTTCTTTGTCACCAGAATTTGTGATCGCTGTTGCAGATGTAACAGAATTGGATGGAAATGTTAAATCAGATTGATTTGAAGAAGAAACCGCAACATTTTTTTCCATGTTATCCAATAAACTAAGAAAATCAATTGCTTCATGAGGAGATTGACAAACTCCTTTGTTATCAAATATTGAAGTCTTTGGAGGTTCATCTTTTTTACGTTTCTTGATCTTCTTGGGGTTAGTAGGTAAGGATTTATTAGTGGGAGAGTTACCAAGATTTGTATCTGAAGTTCCACAATGAAGATTCTCAGGTACATGTCTTGCAGCTTCACCATCTTCTGAAGAATCAAAAGAAACATCTAATACGCTGCAATCTCTTTCGGCATATACTTGCTTTCTACTTCTTTTTCTACAAGCCAACTGTTGTACAGATATAGGAGCATTGCTTCTAGAGATATCCTTGCTGTTTGTGTTAGACTGCATTAAGTTACTTCCAGAAGACGAGTCATCTGACTCTGATGTCGAACAAACATAAACTTCATCAGTATTTTTCTGTATAGCCTTCCCCTCCTTTTGAGTTTCAAGGGGTTTTTTCACTTTATTTATAGGAAACATTTTCTGTTCTTTTTTTGCTTGCAATCCTTTTATTAATTCTAAATCTTCAAAAGGCCTTAAAGGACGGATTACCAAATTTTGAGTTTCGAATTTCAACGCATTGTCATCTTTTTTTTTAACAACTGCATCTTCCTTATCTTCATCAGAAAAAAAGTTGAAGGACGTCGTAGGACTGCCAAGTGAACTTTTGGAATTTTTTATATTGTCTTCACATTTTTTGCTACCATTAAAACCAGAAAGTGTCCCCTCTGTTAACTGAGAATTCTCCGCAGATTTTAAGGGATTGTTTGGTGGGCTTTCGGAACTTTGTACATTTTCTGATGAACAGGAAGGCAAAAAGCCTTCTTTTTTATCACTGATTACTAATCCTTTACCTGGAGGATGACTCTTTTCAGGTGATGATTGTGTCAAGTCAATAACCTCAGCAGTACCTAAAAATATAAATGATTTATAAAAACTAAGTAAAATCAAACTATAAAACTATATTGCACATCCTCCTAATAAACATTCCTTGAAGGAATTTCTAACAGAGTGGTAAATGTTACATACAACTCCTGAAAGCATACATGTATTAGTGAGGTCATGCATGCTCTCTCCCGAATTTGAATTGGGAATTAATAACTGCATGTAATTTTTTATCATTCAGTTTTGCTTTATGGGTCTGCAGCTTTCTGTTGTAGAAAAACTTTTTAACACTAGAAAGATGGATCGCGAGAGTATTCCTGGAAAGACGGGATGGGGTCAAAATGACCCCCCCCCCCCCATAGCTTTTTCGGATACCCAAATGTTTCAAATCACGGTACAGTCAAACCTTGTTAGTGCGTCACCCAGTTAACACGACACTCCGCTTACCGGGTCACTTTTTGGTAGTTCCAATTGTCCTCAGGCACAGCTATGGCTTACTCCATTTAACGAGTCACTCCGCTTACTAAGTCATATTTTTGTTCTCCCAAGAGTGACTCATTAACAAGGTTTGACGGTATTTCATTTTTAACTCTGTTTATCATAAACAGAGTTATAACACAAAAAACAAAGGGTGAAACCACTGACCTATTGATACATTTTGTTTTTATCTAGCACTCAAAGCATTACGTAAAAATCACCTCTCTCGGTGGACATTTGCTGCACACTGGTTTTTTGCATTGCATACAAGATTGAAGTGTTTTATTGAATACGCAGTTCTTTCTTACTTGGCATTTCTGTCATTTTGTCTCCGTCAATAGGTGTTCTGCATATTATCGCATTTTGAATTGTAGTTTTCAAGTTGAAATACTCAGCACGGAGTACTTCACATAACTGCAATACGTAACTTCTCAGTGATTTTTTTTCCTGTCACTCGTTTGTACAAAATCCAAGCATTTATCGCTGAGTATCCAAAATGTTAGAAAATACATTCATTAGCCAGCGACGACTTCCAGTCTTGGTCATGTATAATCGCACCATATCATCCACGATGTCAACTCCATATTTAGTTTCGTTATAATAGGCAACTGTTTCTGGGGTCTTTTTTTCGTTTTCATTGAAAGTTACATCAGTATGAAGTGAACTCAGAATTAGAACATTTGTATTCTTTTTTTCCTGATAGAATGTCAGCGTGATATCAGTTCCAGTTCTGAATACGATCGACAAGTATAGATCTTGTTTTCCTATTTTTGCAGTTGGCACTTCACAACAGTCTATTCGAAAGGTTTTCAACCAAGATTGTCGATTTTGAAATCAAAAATGAGTATAATCTCAGTGATGTAAAATAATTATGTTACGTTTCTACCTTTCCGTAGATAAGGTTCAACTAATCGAATTACAACATGTCCATGGATATTTTGATTTGCTGGTCTGATATTATCTGCTCCAATGTAAGGAAATCCATATTTGGAGTCAACGCAGCAAGAAGTCAGAATTTTATCCCAAATTTATCTGGCTTACTTGGGATATATATGTGTAAATGGACATCTTGCTTTTGAAGGTAAAAGTTGTTCGTCAACAGTTAGATTGAGCTCTGGTATGTAGCAAGCCGCACTGTTTTCTATGAATGAATTCCATAGTGAAGATGCAAGAGCAAATTTATCAGTTTTCAATCTTTCAGATTTCAAATCAAATCTCACGAATTTCAAAATTTTTTTTGAAACGATCTCATCATTGTTTGGGAAAAAAATGGAGGACCCCAAACTGACAACCACAATGAATTCAGGGTAAAGTTTTTTGCACCGTATATACCTCTTGCGTACATAATGGATATCGTTGCATACAGTTCAGGCAAAGAAATTTATCAAGAAGTTTCATTTAGATGACAATGAGCTCCAGCTTCTGTACATCATGCATCATTTTATCGGTGAAAATAAGGCACCACGAACTCAGAACACTTTTATTTATGTTTTTTGAAACAATTGTGCGCGACACAATAAAAACAATAAGAAAAGCAGTATGACTATTTTCCTGCAGAGCGCAATATGGCTCACGACGGCACTTTAAGTCTGACGTGATTGGACGACTGCTTCTAGAGGAGTCAAATGCGTCATGCTCTGTGCTGATTTGGTTCATGCGGTGCAAAAAACCTACTCCTAGGAAAACCCGGCTTTACACATTAAAAAAACACGATTCTGATTCAGTTATGCAGGGCCATTATCGGCTTCTAAGGCATGCTGAGACGCTGTTTATGTTAACAGGTTTGAATGGCTTTGACCATGCTTCAAATTCAGTCTCTCATCATCCAGAAAAATATCACCATGAAGGCACCCTGGAACACAGCCGACTCTGGAGTCAGGATTGCATGACGTTTCATAAGCGTCCCTATTCTGGCATTGCAATTAAAGTTTGAATAATGAACATTCCTGTATGAAAAAAAACCACATTCGAAGATTCGTTTACCGAAAAATATTTTAATTATTTAATAAGAATTTCAATTACTTTTAACCCAAAAAATAATTTTATCTTTCTTCACTTTTTTCCCTCTTCATCAAACCCAGCAATATGTAATTAAAATCCGGAAACCCTGTAAACATTTAAAAACTCTGGCATTGCCGGACCAAATCCAGAGAGTTGACAGGTCTGCTAATAAATATATTTTGGAAACACAGAAAATGCAATCAAAATTGAGATCCAAAAAATTGCTTTAATAAGACTAGAATAGTTACATTTGTGATGGATATTCACAGAATCCTCTAACTTGCTATAACAATTTTTATAGAAGAAACAAAATTCAGCTGAGAGACGGTATTCTTGGACTTTCATTTTAAAAGTTAACAGTCCCAGGCTCTTCAAGAGAACAAGGAGAACAAAGATCCACTCAACGATCCATTTATTATCTGATTGAGGACCGGTGGAAGTTTTAATTAAATTCATTCATGAAAAAGTAAATTTGCAAGATTATATAATTTTGAATAATTAAATTCAATCACAAAAAAATTTTACTGCAGATAGTTGAGTTTATTAATTTTTGTAATCATTTTGAAAACTTACCTTCCCTATCCCGCCTATATTAACCCTGTAGCTGTGGTCAACATGAATATTATATTTCACGTGTTGTATAAAATTTTGCAGGGTACAGTATTATCACATTCTATATACACAGCTAATAAAAATACGCCACGATTTTATACAGAAAAATTCAAAAACTACCCACGGTTGGAGTGTTAAATTCGACTCACTTTACACAATTTCATCTTATGGAATCATTTTGAGGAACCTATCAATCATTACTGTTTCAGCGAGGGACACTTGTATATAAAATTTAACTCTCAGAACTGTTCTGGATCTAAGGTAGAGGCTAATGGCAGAACAATAAATTTTCGGCAAGGAAACACTTAAGAGATAAGCATCTGAACAGATAAGTCACCAGCGAGTGAGGTGTTTCATATAGATAAGAAAATATCAAGTAAAACAAATACTAAATTTTCTATAATTCAAATGAATTCTGAAGTAGTACCTATAGCACAATTTTATTAGTATTAATATTTTTACCTTTTGTGGGGCTCACAAAGGAACTAGAATTTTCTATACCACTCTTGCAAATATCTGACTTTTCCTTTAATGCACTTCTATTAGATAGATGAGTCATTTCTAAATGTAGCAAATCAAAAAAATTAACGCTATATATTTGTTTATAGGAATAATAACGGATCAAAAACTGTATCAAAAGAGATGAATTAATCACTCAAATTTACCAAAAATGAAGACAAATTTCTTAAAACTTAAAAACATAAATCAGAGGGGTTATTGTATTTTGTCAATTATAAGAGACCAAGAAAGTTTTCTACACTCCCGGTCAAAAGATATAGGAAAATAATGCTATTTCTTTTAATGAAAATGACTCGTTTCATGACTTGCTTCTCAGTTACACGTACGCGAGTCAAAGGAAATTTATCTTTTTAAAATAATTTTTTGGAAAAAAAAATTAAGCTATGAAGATAATCTGTGTGATACCGAGGACTAACTGCATAAAAAACTGCAGACTCGGTATAAAAACAACTATTTATTATACTTTTTTCCAAAACCTTAAAACATTTATAACATACTACCTGAAGACTGAGCAGGTATGGTAGGAACATTTGTCACAGTTGAGTAATCTGATGAATAGAACACTGTTGGTAAAGGTGGTAGCTTGCCTGGTACACTAGGTGGCATTTCAAGAAGTTTGGACAATGTTGGAGCTAAAAATAAAACAATCAAATTGTCAACACTCAAAAACCAAGGACATTTCTTACAATTTCATAAATATTTTTTCACTATTAAAGGAAACTTATTTTCTGGATATGTCTCTAGTTGAACGTAGAAAGAAAAGTAATCTAATCGCTGCTGGGACTTACACCCAGGCTCTCTTGCAAATTGAGCAAGCATGCTACTATCTACATCACTGAAGACATGATCCTGTCTTCCTTATTTCATGCACTGTGGTGTGAAAAATTGTTAACTTTTATTTTGTAATACTTTTTTTTTTGGGTTTAATGACTGGAAGAAGTTTCAAAAATTGAGTTTTTTTTCCTGTGGTTTTGATAGTTGTTTTGATTCATTCATTCATGTCGTTTTTATGGTTTTTTTCAAAACAGCACATAGAAAAGTATTTTTTACATATATTTAACTACTTAAAATCAAAACTTTTTATTTCTGACAGACAAAGAGTTGGTAATAATGGTTTTAACATCTTAGTCTGAAGTGTTAAATTCTTTTGACTGTGAACTGTAAAAATGATTCCTGTAACAGTGAACACAAATGCTTAACTGAGAGAAAGCCATCTCAAATATTCGTAATAGGCTATGCAAATACACTATTATTTTCTTAACTATTATATACACAATGTGATAGGTGTCCCAGAGACTCCTTAAAACGTTTGAAAAACATCTATGCCATGAGGAAATTTAAAAAACACCCCCCCCCCCTCGTGGTTTGAATTTTGGTCTAGTAAAATGTTTAAAATCTGGTCAAAGTGGACATTGGACTTGCTCAGCTGTATATTATGTTACGAGGATGATTTTTCTTTTACTTATGATAATGACATAACAGAGTGAACATTCCATAATAAAAAACCTGGTACTAAAGATATCACATGAATCTTAACTTAAACACAAATCAAATTCAAAAAAAGTTGACCAGGCATTAAAAATAAACCTTTCAATGAGCTCAAGTGTGTTAACAGATCTATTCTAGTATAAAAATAGATTTCCTAAATGACAGTAACCAAGTGGACATTTTAAGATAGTTAAAATATAGGGGACCCAAACAAAAAAAATCGTTTATAACGAAAAAACCTTTTTTTTGAAAATTTTATTTATGGCAAGGTTGCACAAATCGAAAAATGTTAAACACTAGCCAAATTTCTTAGGGGAGCCAAGGATATTTTTTCCAAGTATTTTTCAAGGGAAAAAGGGCCAAAATAATTTTTTATGTTCTTTTCCACATCTTTTTGGTGAAGATCTCCCTATGTTGGTTAGAACCCATGCTAGATCCCGAAAATTTTGCACTGTCATCAGACTCTAATTTGGTCATCGCACATATAAAGTTTAGGTGCCAACAATTTTTTAGTCACCATGGGGGAACCTAGCACCTGTGATTTGTCCAATCCTGATCTAGAGCACAAACATAAAATGTCATTCCAAATTTTTGTGTAAATCTGAATTTTTATTTTTTAAAGGTTCCTTGTTCAACACTTTTTTCAAGCTGGGGCAGCAAGATTGAGGTTTTGTTACAAACAATGGTTAAAAAAAAAGACAAACTATGATTTAAAAAATTATATAGCATCTGAAACAAATTAAGAAATACCATATAATAGACAATTAAATAAACTAGAAAAGAAAAATTAAAATTACAATCATAATGATGAAATTCTGAAAAAAATATTCAGGGTGTCTACCCAATACCAAAATTTGGTGACTTTTTGTTGACTTTTCTCATTCGCAGGGCTCCCACTCTAAAAATTATAAAAAGTAGGATGGGGAGGGTACCTCCTTTGACAACATAATCATGGCATAATAAAAAAGAATCCCTAAAAAAATTTATATATATTTAATTTTTTTTAATTTAAAATTTTTTCATAGCACACTATTTCAGTATCCTGTAAGATTGACTCAAGCAAAAGCAAAATGACAGAAATGTCATGATGAAAAATGTTTGTTCGGGTTTGAAGACCATCGTCCGTTTAAGTTAGTTCTCAAAGTTTCCCGAACACTAGTGGTTGGCAAACACTAGGTGTCAGGAAAATTGATAAAACTGGATCAAAAGTCGATTTTTATCAAAAGTCATTTTTATCAATTCTCCTGATGATGCCAACCACTAGTGTTGGGGGAAAGTGAGAACTCAAACGGACGACAGTCTTCAAACCTGAACAAACAATTTTCATCAAATGATGGCTGCGAAAACTTTATCAGAAATGTCTTGGTTACAAAAAAAATATTTTTGGCCAAAATAGGATCTTAGAAACCACAGATAATTCTTTTCTGCTCCCTCACTATATATATATATATAAAATTTGCTTACGTAATACTTGAATGGCCTCTAAGACGAGATATCTCGTTATTGTCACTAAGAGTTCAGGACATTCAAATATGGAAGTTTATTTTTAGATATGAATTTTATTGCAGATTTAAAATACTGTTCTACATTTCATATACATTTGTTTCTTATTTGCGTATGTTTACAGACTTATGTTTAACAGGGTCTCTATCAAATACTAAAAGCAAAATTCTGTGACTTTTCAGCGACCTTTTCTCATTCTCAGGGCTCCCACACAAAAAATTAGAAAAAGTAAGATCGGGAGGGAGGGTACCCCTCTTGGACATCATAGCATAATATAAAAAAAATTCCTATTATACAAATACAAATACAAATACAAATACAACGCCACAACAGGCAAAATGCCCAACGAGGTGGCTGATAAAAAGATGCCCATAAAAATATGGATGTCATATGTTTCAAAAATACAGCAACCCCATTAAAAATGCAATTAACACAAATTATAAACAATATATACACATGATAAAATATTATACAATGCCCATAAAGAATACTTATGGTTGTCTTATTCTAAGAATGGATAGCTTCTCGATTTACCCCAACAAGTTTATCGTATTTCTTTTTAAACGTGTCAATTGTGTTACAATTTACTACCTCCGAGGGTAAGCTATTCCATTTATTAACAACCCTATTAGAGAAAAATTCCCTGCGACACCATAACCTTGCATTGTCCCTCACCAATCGATACTGGTGTCCCCTTGTAAAAGCAGTTGATTGGCGGTGTACTAAAAGTTCATGGTCCATCCTATCCATCCCATTGAAAATTTTGAACACTTCGATCATATCTCCTCGACACCTGCGTTCATCCAATGTAAACATATTCAAAAAATGAAGTCTCTCTTCATAACTCAAGCCCTGTGTGCCAATAAGGACACGCGTAACTCTTCTCTGCACCCCTTCAATCAAGTCTATGTCCCTCTGTAGGTATGGTCTCCAAAACCTTACAGCATACTCCAGTCCAGGACGAACTAAGCCTCGAAAAAGCGGAAGAATGACTTTAGGAGAACGCGAAGAGACCTTTTTGAAAATAAGACCAAGCATTCTATTCGCTTTTTTGACAACCGCTGAACAATGTTCAGAAAACTTAAGTCGCTCGTCAATGAGAATTCCCAAATCGGTGACTCTAGTTGCATCCGGGATAGTGACACCATTCAACTCGTAAGATAACCATGGGTTGTTCGAACCAAAATGAGCGACCATGCACTTATCTACGCTAAACGTCATGCCCCATTCATTTGCCCATGCTGCAATCTTGTTTAAGTTGGTCTGGAGCAACTCCCTATCGCTTTCATTCCCGATTACCCCCATTAGCTTCACATCATCTGCGAATTTGCTAGTAATTCCATCGATACCCTGATCGAGTTTGTCGATAAAAAGTGAAAAAAGTATGGGGCCAAGGACACTTCCCTGAGGAACCCCACTTGTGACGTCTGTCCAACCAGAGAATTCCCCGTTCACCATAACTCGTTGCGACCTATCTCTTAACCACGATTCTATCCAATTCAGCAAGTTGCCCCCTATTCCAATCTCGTGTAAACGCTTCAAGAGTTTGCCATAAATTATTATTTGAAAATTTATTATTATTATTTTGAAAATTTTTTAAATTACTTTTCCTTTTTTTATAGAACTATTTCAGTACCCTATAAGATTGACTTGAGCCAAAGCAAAATGAAAGAAATGACTTGGTTACAAAAACAAGTTTTAGCCAAAATAGGGTCTTGGCAAACACATAATTCTTTTCTGCTCTCCTCACAATATGTATATTACATTTTTCTTTTTTGGGGTCTTCCACAGTCCAGTCTGTCAACTCTCTTCTATCAATACACACGGCAAATTATGAAGATATGTAAGTATATAAGAATGACGCTCATTCAATACCACGTCCAAAAGCAAAATGTATAAATTACAAGGTCCAATATGAATAAGTCAAGGTGGACCAGGTGGTTTTACTGTGTTGTCCATCCCCTTTAAAAAGGATTTTTTTTTAATTTTAGTGGTCAATGCCAGTGTAATCGTTTTTGACAAATGAAGCAATTGCATTTCTAGCTCTTTAGTTGAGCATTGTAAATATTGTTTGTGCCTCTGCATGCCCTAAAAATAGAGAAGAAAATTGAATGCTATTAGGTATCATCAGTCACAAAACCAAGAATAGGTCTATGTTCCCAACTGCTTTGCTATGCAAACTGTTGTTCCACCGATACACAAAATGTGCACCATAATTTTAAATGATGAATGCTACTGTCTAAGACAATGAAGTAATAAATACAAAAAATTTTTTTTTTCAACCAGGCAGAAGTTTTTATTGACTACTCTATTTGTAGAACCCTCAAACTAAGCAAATGAAAAATTACTAAACCCCCCCCCCCAAATGGTCCACATACACCTTACCCTTAAATAACCTTGAAAACAATACAATTTCTGCTTTGGCAGAATCATTAATTGCAATCTACAACATTAATATTATTTGGCATCATGTCCATGATTCCCTTCTCAATTAAAATCAATTATACAAATTTTGTTGATGGGATTTTGTTAAAAAAGTAGGAAAATTACGACAAAGTGGGACATTTTACCAAAAAGTAAGTAGGATGAGTGGGAGCCCTGCATTCAACAAAATGAGCCATGTTTGACTGTTTTCTTACAACAGTTGTTCCCAAACTGAGTAGTGACCACCTAGGAGGTTTGGACTAATAAAATAAAGGATCTTAATGAAGGGGAACGCAAGTCAATTAACAAAAAAAAACCCTGAATTTTGTTTCAAATTCTTAACTTTTAAATTTAAAGTTGATTTAAATACAACGCCCCACAGAAACTGGACCCTAAGGGCTCAAACCACATAAGCCTCCTACCCCCCATGCAAAAGCATATGTGGATACAGGTTGTTTCCCGAATAAGGTGGGAGGCTAATGTCCATCTTTTGCTCTTCTACCTACTCCAATAATTTTTTTTAATTGGGGGGGGGGGAAGAATCGCGTCCATTGCCCCCTCCCATATCTCCACCCATGACTTCAATCAACTTTGTAAAATCACCTAAGCCCTCAGGTTATCATGAATATTCAATGCAATCCATTCCTACATAAGCATTTGCAAGTCGTATATACAGATGTCCGGCAACCCTAGACCCCCTCATCAATTTTTTTGTCGTATCTGAGTTTCTCTCTCTCTCTGCCACCTCCAATAAAACTTCCCAAAGCAAGATCCGTGGGCGCACCCACGCTCGTTGAAAACGCGTCCTGCGAATGCAAAATTACAGAGAACACTATTGATCAATATTAAAGTGTGTGCACAACAGCAGCATTGCGCTGCGAAGCATAGCAATAGTGGGCTTAAAACAAACCAAAAGACCCGAACGATGCTAAATGGAGCGGGGTGAGATAGATAAAGCAGTTTGTTTAGTTGGCTCAACGATCGGCGATCTGACTGTTGAAATCGGCAGTTTGTCGTCGGAATCTACATGCATCGCCAGAGAGGGATGAGCATCAGAAGAAAACGTTGTTTTAATAGAATGTGCGAGAATGAGCCCATTTCTTTACTGATTACATTAACGTGCGCAGGAAAAATAAAAAAATTACGAGAGCTGAAACCATCGTTCAAGGGTACATAGTCCAACCGACTTTCCAATTCAGAGGGAAGCCCAGTAGAGCGCTGATCCAGCCTGGGGACCCCAAATGAGATAATTCTCATTTCTGTTTTTTCACACAATAAATTCATTATACTGGGCCTGAGGCCGCCAAAGATCTCAGCTTAGGGGGCCCTACTGCAAGATGTGAAGCCACTAGACCAGTGCTTCTCAACCTTTGGAATCCAGCGGCACGGTTGATTTCTTTCTCTTGATTGGAAGGCCTGGGCATACACAAGATTGATGGGAAATAAATAGGTGAAAATGAAGCAATAAACCACTTATGGCAGATGCCAAAGCCCAGCGGTTGAAGAACACTGCACTAGATCAACCAAGGGCCCTTTTGAAGGGCGTGCATGCGGATTTCACATATTCCTTTTCCTATTCACATTTTTCGAAGTCCAATATTAGACGCTTGTTATTTTCTCTATTGTCATGCTTAGGTATCCGTCTAGATCAGGCATCTTCAATCCATTGCTTACAAGGACCATGGTGCTCCCCAAAGCACTCAGAGTGTCCTATGCTCGTATGCGATTTGGTGCTCATGAGCATTTGATCAGCATTTCTTTAAACATCCCCTTGTGGAAATTGCATTCAATTATTAAAATCATCCAGATTTGATGCATTCGTATGATGCAAACATGACGTAAGGGTGCTCTTCTTTTGATGACGGGTACAGGCAGTGCTCACAACTGCAGAAAGGTTAAAGACCTCTGGTCAAGATCACAAGCTTACCACCATGTTCCAGTGGTTCTCTTGTCAGCTGCCTCCCCTGCGTAATTCATGGTTCATCAGTTCCCAAGAAGTTTGGCAGTTTTTTTCACCATATAAAAGAACCACTTTAAAGCATAGGTTTTGTGTGCACAAATCCATATTTTGAGTTTGCCACAACGCTCCTAGAGCCCAGATGCGCACTTTTGGAAGCACTGTGGTACTCCTTTAAATTTTGCCTAAAAGTTATGTCGCAACACAAATAATGGTGAACGAGTCAGATGTCGGTCTTCTCTTGAACTCTCTCGTTCTGTCGCATGCGTATACTGTACGATTTCGTCGTTTGGTATAACTAGTCGGTAAAGATCGATGCGATCAAAATAAATTTTAAAATGGATAATTAAAAAATTCTTTTGCGGGAGGGGGGGGGGGGAAGGATTAGTGCCCTTTCACCTGTCCCCCACAAGGATGGAGCTGACAGGGCTGCAGCCCTAAGGCCTGGGACAATCACCATCATCGTTTTTTCATGCTATAGATTTACTAGAGGCCCCCCTCAGTGGAAACTCTGGCTTGCGGACCCGCCAAAGATCCAACAGCCCTGCTCCATGATGTGGGGGAAGATCATGTCCGTTCTACAGAAAACCAATATTGTTCCCAATAGGACTTCCTACAGCCTCTAGGAATTACCACATGATCTTGAGAACACTGCTTTAGGGGAAACATTACAGATGTTGAAAGGTCCAAACAAGCAAAAAAAAGAAAAGTTCTTTTTTGTTCATCCACAGTCTAGAGAGCTTTTTTGCCCCATCCCATATAATGTCTGCTCCAATGTAGGGTGGCTACATATTGGCATCGTTCTTTTCTGTTGCTACTCACCATCCATCCTTCCGGGGCAAAAAAAAGTAGAAATAAAACCTGGGAGAAGAAAGAAATATTGAATGCCACAGCTTCTACAAAGCCTAGATTTTGAGGGGGGGGGGGGAAGATCTCTGGAGAATCAAAAAAAATTGTGACCTTCACTTAAATTTTGTGATTTTTTTTTGGGGGGGGGGGACTTCAGTGAAATTTTTCTCATTCCGTGACTTTCCCATGCTGGTAGACACTGTTATTAAGTCTAGGACATGTTTTGTACATTTTTTTGGAATGACCCATATACCACACTGATATTACCACTAACAGAAAATTAATAGGCATGTGATTAATCTTCCTATTTTTACATGTTTGGGCATACATATTTTAGCATCAACATTATTTAGAGAAACAGTTACGTCTAAAATTTGCTTGAAATTCTCTGAATTTATAATTCAAAAGTATTAAAAAATTGTCAGCAGTAATGGTTTATAAGTTTTAACTATATTTGTTATGGCCATCTTTTTCTCAGCCACCTCATTGGACATTTTGCCTGTTGTGGCCTTGTATTTACCAAGTTACTAAGCTAAACTTAATGACTAATCACCAAAAAACTGAAATTCAATTAGGCACATCAATTTTGCTGTAAATATAACAATAAAAATAACTCGCCTGATAATGTGACCGAACTAACAGTAGAAGATGAACAAGATGTTGTATTTGTGCATGCATCAGATGATTCTGGATGTCTTGGAGATGAATGGTAACTTTGGGAAATGGCTGCAGTTGCTACTGCAAGTTGGCGTGCAGCTGCAGTGGCTAATGCACTAGTTGGATTGAAGAAAGGTTGAGGTGAAGTGACAGCACGTGGACTAACTTGGGGAATAAAAGCTGTAACCTAAAAAAAATTACATTAACTTCATTTATTTCCTAAACAATATTTTGCAAAGTATTTCATATGCAAACATTTCAACTTAATCAGATTACGTCATGATTGGATCATAAGTATGAAGAAAGAGATTGTAAATATGCTACTCTAACTCAACTACATGCATCACACTGTGAAACCATTAAACTTGATTATATTCTCTTTTGTTATCTCGCAAGTTTTTAATTCCTTCATTCATTTTGTTGATACCTAATTTAAAAAAGGAATATCATGAAATTTGCACATTTGCATGGAATATTACATTGAGGGTATTTGGTTCCTAGCACTCAGTTAACTCAAACATCCAGTGTCCTGTAAATATGATAGCTAGATGTTAATTCCCTATTTATCCAGCCTATGCATACGATTGGTGTTTCCTGCATTCACTTATTTCTCAACATTCCGTACATTGTTACTGTTTCGTTTTAACCAGTTTGTACCAATTTTTATACTCCGAGCGAGATTAAGAACTTGCCATTTGCGATGCTCTTTTCAGTCATTTCTTTTCAATGGAGTAATAGCTTTCTGCATAGTGATGGCGCTACTTAAAACAGAAAAACACGGTAAAAACGAGAACTTAAAATTTGCCTTTCATCATCTAAATTCTCTGCTGATCAGCCGTAAAACCAGTCATTGTTGATTTTATGAAGCCAAAACCACTTTTACCATATGTGGAAGACCAACCATGACTTCAACAAGGGTGGAGCTGACAGGGCTTCAGTCCGGGACAATTTTTAATATTTATTATTATATTATTTATTACTATAAATCCACTATACAAGAACTGGTAAAAAATCTGGCCTGGGTCTGCCATAAATCCCAGCCTAGGGGGCCCTACTGTAAGATGTGGGGCCATGGGATCAACCAAGATATCAGACACTTGTCATTCGCTTTTTAGTCATGCTCTGGTATTCACCGGGATTGCAAGCTCCACTTCATTCCTTTGAATTTGGCTTAAATGTCGTGTCCCAGAACTTTCAATGGCAAATGATTTGTCTCTCAAGTCCATCACGACCCTATTCTATGTTTGTCAACCCTCTTGTTCTGTCACATGCATGCACAATTCTGACATTATGCTATAGCTAGTTGATAACATGACATTTTCAAAAGGGGAAAAAAAGATAATTTATAAAAAACTTTCTTTTCTGGGAAAAAAAAATAGATGGCCTTTCTCATATAGGAATGCATATTGTTCCTAAGAGGATAGTCTCATTACAGCTCCTCTCCCATTCCTCTAGGAAATATCACATGATTTGAGGAACACTGCTTTAGGTGAATATTAGATGTTCAAACATTCCAACAAGTGTTTTTTTTGTTCATCCAGCTAATCAGCTTTTTTCCCCTACCTCATAATGTCTGCCCCAATTTGAACTACACATTGACAGATAACATTGCTCTTTTCTGTTGATACTCATGCATCCATTTCTCTGGTTGAAGGGAAAACTATTGGATCCCACAGCTTTAATGGCTTAGATTATAGAGAAAAAAATTAAAAAAGGTCTTTCAAAGGTCTTACTCCAGTAGTGATGATTGAATGAATATTACAGTTCCTTGCTATTAATCGCTCCCATACCTTCGTTGTGATTGTATCCTAAAGATTGACATGAAGTGTTAGTGCTGATGATTGTAACAGAACTTCCTGTGGTCCTCCATGTGCTGGTTAATTGTGGATTGATCTGACAATGCTCAATGCTCTCTCCTTGAAGATTCCTTTTCGCCCTGGGGTCTCCACGGAAAGGTAATGTGGATCAGCATAGACTTCCTAGCTGTTTGGATATGATTGTGGTGCAACGGAAAGGTTGTTCCAGAGTAGGAATGAACTTCCAGAAATATTCTAGTCGAATTGATGTTGACCGTCAATTAGATGAGACCAATCTAATTTACCAACTGTGGATAAATTAGTTTGATATATTTTATGAACATAAAACTTTAAAATTGCTGCAACATGTTATTTTGATTGATGAAAGAAAATTTATATACAGTAAAACCTCGTTAATTCATCACCCTGATAAGTTGTCACTCCGGTTAAGTCGTCATTTTTCTTCAGGCCCGTCTCTAGCTTTCATAGTTAATAAATCTTCGTTGACTCGTCGCAAATTTCGGTTAACTCGTCACAATGAAAAAATTTTGAGAGAGAGTGGAACTGATTAATTTTATGGTTCCTTTAAAAAAATGAGCTTAACAGCATTGCCATATGCTTAACTGTCAACATAAAAGCCTTATGCACCAAAAGAAAAATAGTTGAGTAATGAAAATTAGCTGGGGAAGCCTATTTGCCGACTGAAGTTTTTGATATGTTATGGGACTGTTTGAGCTAGACCCGATTTCTGCATGGGCCCCATTAATTTAGAGGCTTCAAATTTAAACAAAATATCTTTATTGAAAACCAGACATTTTCCAGAGTTGAGGTCTTCTATCATGTGCTTTTTCCCCACCCAAGCCCCCCCCCCTTCTCATGATTCTCTCAGCAGTATATTATGTCCCCACTTCTGTGCCCGCATGGGTCTTCCCTTTAATGTCACTGATGACAATTTTTGACTACGCCTCGCAGGATCTTCTATATGGTCACTCACTGAATCACTCATATGGTCACTCACTGAATCATTCATATGGTCAGGGCATACGAAATGTCAACTGGAGCTAGATGTCACATGGCCTTCCTCTATGGAGGTCAGCCCAAAAAGTTAATGATTAGAACATAAATTATGTTATCTAAATTCATATAGTTAAAAATGCATCAATAAAAAAGTTTTTAAACGATTATTTTTTTACACACAGTGATTTGTAATTTTAAAAAAATGAATTCCCCATACTTCAGATTGAATAGAGATACGCAAGTTGACATCTCTTCCAGCAACATTATTAACCCTGGATTCAACACTTCTTCTGCAATCCTCTGATCTTGATGATGATGATGCTTTGCCTTTAGTTGGAGAACTCTTAGGGGGAATAGCAGCTACTCGCTTAGGAGAAGGTATAGGTGGAGGAGATATGTTTAGGTAAGTTTTATAGGTTCCCTCGAATTCCTCCTCAATACTAAAGAAAACATAGAACCAATCAGTAGGCAAAGCACACAAAAAAATATAAAAAATTAAGTGAATTACAGAAGTTTGAAGTTACTATCATTCATATATAGAAAAAGATATCCTTTCTGCTTGTTAGTACATGACATAACTCAAAACTGGCTGTTTATGTAGAGATACTGATTTTTTGGAAAGTCCCCATAGAGACAAGTTATTCCCAAGAAATTAATATCTATATAAAAAGCCAGTTTTCAGTATATCTTGTACTCTTACACTTCAATATACAGGGTGCCCTGTAAGTGCTAATGCGGCCTTTATCTCATCAACCATCCATCGTAGACATTGTCTTTTGAACATTTTTTAATTTGAAACTTTCAAAAATTACCCTGTACTAGTTTTGAGTGAAAATACAGTTTGTAAAAAAATAAAAAATATCAATTTTCTACACCTGTCCTCTAACTTGCAATTAGAAAGACGTTGCCCTGTCTGTCTTGAAACCAAAAAAAAAATCCAAGTTACTAAGTGCAATATTCGCCGAGATATTCGAATTCAAAAAATCGCAGAAAAGTTGGGAAATGACAGCATAAATGTGGGGAAAGAGCACTGTGTTCGTAAGTTTTTGTAGTTTTTCCATAACTTTTTTCCGATTTTTGAATTCCAATACCTTAAATAAATATTGCACTAAGAAACATGAAATTTTTTCTATTGGCCTCAGGAGATACAGGGCAACAACTTTTTAATTGGAAGTTAGAGGACAAGGACACCATATAAAAATTTCTATTTTCTATTTTTTGTGACAATGTATTTTTGCTCTTAAAACTGGTACAGGGTAGTTTTAGAATGCCTTTTCAGCATTTTTTAAATTGAAATTGTACCTTTACCATGGACAGTTGATGAGATAAAGGCAGCATTAACACTTACAGGACACCCTTCATATAGCAGCAGCTCTTAACCAGGAGTGCGAGGCAATCTTTATCAAAATTACTGATTTACTTTTTTTTAATATTCAAAAACATTTATAAATTTTTGTTTCAAATTCGGTTTAATATTTTCGAGTGGCCGCGGAGCCCTTAGGGTACAGTGAACCACTGTGCTAATGAATTGTTGGGGCCAGTCACACAGATATACAGGAGTAATGTTGCTTAGTGTATTGTCCCAACAGATTGGAAACTTGCTAATGTTGTTCTGATATTTAAGAAGGGTAGTAGAGAAGCTGTGTCCAATTATCGTCCAGTGAGTTTGACGAGCTCCCTCTCGAAAATTTTGGAAATTATCAAAAGGCAGTTTGTGAAGTGGATAGACGAGAATAATGTATTGTCGGATAATCAGCATGGGTTCAGGAAGGGGAAGTCATGTGTAACTAACCTCCTTTACTTCTATGATCACGTGTCTAAGGCTTTGGGTAAGAACAAAAAATGTACATGTTGTTTACCTTGATTTCCAAAAGGCATTCGATCGGGCCCAACATGGTAAACCCTTGAAGCGTTTACACAAGATTGGAATTGGCGGCAACTTGCTGAATTCGATAGAATTGTAGTTAAGAGATAGGTCACAATGAGTTATGGTGAATGGGAAATTCTCTGGGGACAGGCATCACAAGTGGAGTTCCTCAAGGAAGTGTCCTCGACCCCATACTTTTTATCGATAAACTTGATCAGGGTATTGATGGGATTGCTAGCAAATTTGCAGATGATGTGAAGCTAATGGGGGGTAATCGGGTATCAAAGTGATAGGGAATTGCTCCAGACTAAGTTAAACAGGATTGCAACATGGGAAAATGAATGGAGCATGACATTAGCATTGACAAGTGCATGGTTGCTTATTTTGGTTCGAACAAACCACAGTTCTCTTACAAGTTGAATGGTGTCATTATCCCGGATGCAACTAGGGGTCACTGATGTAGGAATTCTCATTGACAAGCGGCTTAGATTTTATGAACATTGTTCATCGGTGGTAAAAAATAGAATAGAATGCTTGGTTCCATTTTCAGAAAGGTCTCTTCCGCTTTTCCGAGGCCTAGTTTGGCGTGGACTGGAGTATGGTGTAAGGTTTTGGAGACCACGCCTACAGAATGACTTTATTGAAGTTGGTACAGAGAAAAGCTACGCATGTCCTTATTGGCACACAGGGCTTGAGTTATAAAGAGAGAATTCATTTTTAGAATATATTTACATTGGATGAACGCAGGTGTCGAGGAGATATGATCGAAGTGTTCAAAATTTTTAACGGGATGGATAGGAGAAAGTATGAATTATTAGTACACTGTCAATCGACTGCTTTTACAAGGGGACACCGGTATTGATTGGTAAGGGACATTGCGAGGTTATGGTGTCGCAGGGAATTTTTTTCTAATAGGGTTAATAAATAGAATATCTTACGGTAGTAAATTCTAACACAATTGACACGTTTAGAAAGAAATACGATACCATGTTGGGATAAATTGAGAAGCTATCCATACTTAGAATAAGACAACCATAAGTATTCTTTACGGGTATTGTATAATATTCTATCATGTATATATATTGTTTGAAATTACATTTTCAATTGGGTTGCTGTATTTTTGAAATATATGACATCCATATTTGTTATGGGCATTTTTTTTCTCAGCCACATCGTTGGGTATTTTGCCTGTTGTGGCATTGTATTTATATTAGAATAAAAAAAATTATTTTGAATTCAAATATCTCAGTGGATATTAGACTTAGAAACATGGAATTATTTTATTTGTTGGTTTCAGGAAAGACAGGGCAACAACTTTTTCTAATAAGGTTTTTCAGGACAGGATGACCAAACAAAAAATTAATTTTATTTTAATAAATATACAAGTACTTATAATGTGAACAACGTATCTGAGAACTACACGTTATTTTATACTTTTTCTAATCTGAAGTATGCCTCTAGGATCATCCGTTCACCAGTAATTTGCAGCCAATAGACTGAAGCGTTCACCCTATATATTTTCAATATTAACATTTTTTTACCTTACTTTCATTTAGCTTATTGTTCCGCATAATTTTTCACAGGTCTCAAATTTATTCAAAGAACAGCAATTTTTACAAATATTTATAAGCAGAGATATACGCTAACCAGATCAGAGTTCTCTTATCGCGCATTTAATCCAACAACTCTCTTCCCCCTCTTGAGATCGCCTCGCTATTTAAAGCTACGGTCGAAACTTCCATAAAATTCTATTTTACAGTTTCCAAGTTGGCGGAGCCACCAACGGGAGGTTGGGGGAAATCTTCTGAAATGTTCTCTGCCAATCACACTTGTGTTTGCGCTAAACAGAAACCGGTATTAACTGCCATTGCCAACAGAAGATTGCTATTTTTTTTCCCCCGAGACCCTCTAAAATATAATCGTGCCTTCTATCATTTATCAGTCATAACATTGCCCCTTTCTTAGAATTGTTCATCCCAACAATTCAGTCCTTAAGTTGGCAGGTTGCATTTAGAGTGGTAAGAGGCAAGTCTGTTAAAGTGGACCACCTTGCACTTCAAGGATGGTGTTTTCTGGATCCGAGCTGCGACATCCTTCAGTCTCTTAACAACTCTGTAGGGTCCTTCCCATGACATCTGAAGTTTTGGGCAGTCCTTTCCGGCACTTCAGGTTCCAGAGCCAGATGAGGTCTCCTTCTTTGAAGCCATGAAACATGGCCTTCTCATCATAGCGATTCATCTTTTCAAAGCCAATATTGATCCTGCTCTGGCGATTCAATGTACATCCTCGAGGTGCTCCTGGAGCCCCTGGACGTATTCTTCAGGTGGAGGAGAAGCATCTGGTGGTCCCCCAAATAGCAGCCAAAGATCTCGTTCCATCAGCATCTGTAGTGGGTGAGAATCTAGTGCTCTCATGTACGGCAGTTCGGCAGGAAAAGCTGTAACTTTGCATCCCAATCCTGTTGGTTCTGCGACACAAAAGCGAGAGATGAGCCAGTACCAACTGCCGTTGCCAACAGAAGATTGCAATATTTTTGAGAGAGACCCTCTAAAATAAAATCATCTATCATTTATAGATTGTAACATTATATAATCTACTAACATATATTACGCTTACATTCACCTGTAGCAACTACTTTCATCAATAAACTAAGATGAAATTTTTATTTTCCAAGTAGTATTTTATCATATACCTAAAGTTTGCCAAAGTTAATTCAAAATATTTATTTAAAAAAAGGGGAAGAGAAATTCAAAATGGAAATATCAATCTTTGACAGGTTTTCATATTTATTAGCCACAAAACATGCTTAATATCGCATCTTCCTGGTGGGTCATACCATTTCAAATCACCCGGCAAAATGCCGAAATGACACCCATAGTCTCAGATTTCAATGATTTTTTTTTTTATTTCTTGCATTTACCATCCTTATTAACCGTGTGAAATATTATTTGCATATCTCTAAAATTTTTTGAGAAAAAAAATGTTGAAATTTATCTAAAACTGATGCAGATGACTTTTCCGAGGCTCAATTTTTAAGCGGCATTGTTTGAGAAAATAAATCATAACTTTTTCTATTTTCAATATATTCAAGTGAAATTTTCACTAAAGTGTTCACAAAAACATACAGAATATGAATAAAAATAATTCATACACTTACATTTGAAATTTACATGCAAAAAAATTATGTAAACTTTGTTTTTGTGGAATTTTTCGTTAGAAAAAATACAATTTTTCAAACGTATTTTTAGACCAGAGGCACAGCAGTTACCAAAACAAATTAGGAATAAGACTCAATTTACCCATCACAACAAGTGCAAATTTTAACTCTGGCCCCTGCTTTAAGAAATGGGAACAAGGAAAAAAAAAAAAAAAAGAGTTCAATGTCACTGAATATGCCGTGAGAAAAGCAGGAGAGCTTTTGTAAATGAAAAAGCAAAGGTGAGCCATTGTGTTTTTATTATAAAAAGAATCAAAAATTAAATTTCAACGATTTTTTAGCAATCTAATATTTTAATGCAAAGGTTTAAATTTTCTTTCCTAGTCATAGTCTACATTTTTTTGTGAGCATTTTAGTGGAAATTTCATTTGAATATATTGAAAACCTGCAAAGTTACGATATATTTTCAAAAATAATATTGCTTGAATGGGGGTTAGCCTAAGAGACGTCATTCGTGAGGTTAGAAAACATTTTTTTTTTCTCAAAGTTTTAGAGATATGTACATGAAACCTTGCATGGTCAACAAGCATGGTAGAAGCAATAAATAAAAAATAATAATTGGAATCTGGGATGATGGGTTGCATTTCAGTATCTAGTTGAATGATTTGAAATCGGAACGATCCAGTCTTATTTCGATGAATTTTGTGTTGCGAGCCAAAATAAACATATTAACGGTCAAAAAACCATTATTTTTTTTCTCTAGCATTTTACTTCATATATTTAGGAGAAATTTAAAATAAAATTTGTTTTGGTAACTGCTGTGCCTCTGGTCTAAAAATACGTTTGAAAAATTGTATTTTTTCCAACGAAAAATTCCACAAAAACAAAGTTTACATAATTTTTTTGCATGTAAATTTCAAATGTAAGTGTATGAATTATTTTTATTCATATTCTGTATGTTTTTGTGAACACTTTAGTGCAAATTTCACTTGAATATATTGAAAATAGAAAAAGTTATGATTTATTTTCTCAAACAATGCCGCTTAAAAATTGAGCCTCGGAAAAGTCATCTGCATCAGTTTTTGATAAATTTCAACATTTTTTTCTCAAAAAATTTTAGAGATATGCTAATAATATTTCACACGGTTAATAAGGATGGTAAATGCAAGAAATAAAAAAAAAATAATTGAAATCTGAGACTATGGGTGTCATGGCTGGGTGATTTGACATGGAATGACCCTGGTATTTATAGCAAGGATAAGAAAAAAAGTAATGACAGCACACCTCACTTACTTTACTATTGCATACATTTTTTTAAAAACTAGTTAACGAAATCAGCAACATTAAAACTAAAAATTTTTTGTGTCCTTACTCATCCAATGTCTCTGCCAGAAATTCAAGATCTCGATCTACAACACCATTTCCAACCATTTCCATAGCTGACTGTATTTGACTAGGGGGGGAAAAAATACATTAGAAATTCACATTCATAATGTTGTGTAGCTTGTGAAAATACTGAGTTTTTCAAGCTACTTCAATAATAAAATTTTCTCTAGTTTCATTGCACATCAACTTCTGAATACATTTAAATTTTTCCTTACTCTTCTAGATCAATTTTTTTTGTCCAACTTTTTATTAGGATTCAAATTTGCTTTGGAAGATTAAGTTCAAAGTTAACTACATTATATTTGGAAGCAGCTCAAAGATCTGTGAAGCTCAATAAAACATATTTACATATGATATAATATTACATTATAAATACAAAGGTAATGAAAATCAAAAAAAGATGTGCAATAAAAAATTTTCCCTTGCTCCATCCATTCAACCAACACAAAATTGTGCATCCAAAAAAAATTCTAAGGAAATCTATATAAATCTTTTTTTAAAATTACTGTGTGCATGTGATTCCAGACGTGCCAACTTTTGAAATCCAGAAGTTCTCCCAAGGGGGACCCCCCCCCCCGGCACTCACACAGACTAGATAAAAAAAATTCACAAAAAAAATTTAATCAATTTAAGAAAAAGTTACATTCCCCACTTCAAGGCGGGTTCTGCATTGCCCCTGAGCAGAATATAATTCCATGTCAGTCTTTCTGTGCAGAATTGAGAAATCACATCTACATACTGTTCATATAACAAAAGTGTTTCCTTTTGTGGATGCTATCAGTGATTCTACCTTGGGTATATGAACTCTTATAAGCTTTATATTTTAGCTTTATTATAGCTTAAAGTTTTATATTTTCTTTCTGAACACGTTTAATCGGATGAAACAAAAAAACAACTCAAATTACACCGTTGCCGACGAAAAAACGTGTTTATCACACGGCTATTAATGGAATACAATAACGATTATACAGAAATTTCGGCAACCAAGGGCTTCCCCCCTGATAAATGATTGCAGATAAACGCTACGAAAACGAAGTCGCGTCTTTGCCAGTTGCTTAAATGCGGTCACAGGGACTTTTTTAAGGCTGCTCGATGGAAATGACCATGGCTGTCCTCGATGGGTGTTTTCCCTAACGACGGCGGTAATCATTGACGCTACGGCAACGTGAAAGCTCGCATGAAATCTAATTTTCTGCCAATCCGGAGAAATTTTAACAAATCCAGAGAGCGGGAAGAAAGATGAAAAATCCGGAGTCTCCCGCCTAAATCGGGAGAGTTGGCAGGTCTGTGATTCCTATGATAATGATTCTTACATATAATTGAGTTTTTGACCATTTTTCCTTTCTTGTTACAAGGTCATTATTGTCATTAATGTATTAACACTAGAGCCACCAGAATTTCTATAACCTCTGAAGTCTTTTTGTTCACTGCCGCCAAAAATACTTAACAGCTGTAAATGTTGATTTATTTCTGAATTAAAACTAATGCCATAAGAACTAGGGTTGCCTGTCTTGAAATATTGTCATGGGGTTTTTTGGATACACACCCCCCCCCCCAATACGACCTAACCCAGGTAAAAAACATGTTTATATTTTTCAAATTTTATTCTTCAAATTTATATTGCGTATTATTCATTGATTTCAAAATTTTGGAACACAAGTTGTTCCACGATAACCAAGTGATACTCCCCTTACAACTCAGAGGTTCCAATAAGGCAAAACAATGAAGGGTGATTAGGGATGCCAGACTTTCCGCTTCTAAAGAGTTTATGTGTTATACACGTGGATGAGGATAGACGCATTGCTTTGCATGTTCATGAATTACTGAGGGCATGCTACACTAAACTTTTTGGGGGCTCAAGTGACCTGAATCTTTAGGGTTCCGCCACCGATGCCCTCCATTCCACCTCCCATTTTTAACTAAAGCAGTCAACATTTTACGTTAGAAGATAATATTCAATTTATTAGCAGAAAGAATGCGAGATGTTATCGCTGAAATTATGTCGCTTCTGTTTTGAAGGTACTGCAACAGGCAAACCATTTTATCATTTCCCATATAATTACATGATGTCAAAATAATTGTGTTGTATACATGTAAAATACTCAGTCAATTTATCATAAAAAATGGGCTTAGTACAATGAAACCTATACGGGGTGGGAAGTGACAAAGTCCATTTCGGAACAATTTTGGAGCAGCAAAATATAGGATTCGGAGCAGATATTTATAAATTGGAACAGTGAAATCAACAAGAATATTTTCACACATTAACCCTCTCATCCCTTTTCAAAATAAAACTGCACTGTCTTTCATTATCAAACATCTTTTCATCAGCTTGTTTTTTGTTTTTGGTGTTTCAGGCTTTTGACACCTTGTTTGAAAAAGAGGCTGTCATAAAATTTTTCACACCAGTCTATTTAAGATGATTTTGCTTACTGAGGGCACTATTTGCTGTCCGGAACAGCAGCACTTGAAATGGGATAAAAAAAATTTCTATAAGTTTCAAATTTTTTTATACTCTGAAAGAAATTGTTGCAAAATGAGTGTGTTTCGGAAGAATCAACACAATGTTTGGCGATTCAGCACTCATTATTTGGCAAGATTGGCAATTTAATGCTCATTATTTGGCAGACATGCTCTTTTTACTCCTGGAATGAAATTTTTTTTCAAGAAACATCTGGATTTCATGCAATGACGATCGACTACAGTAATTTCTGCTGCTTCCAGTGGAGACTTTTTTTTTGGAAAATGGAAAGTAACTCACTTTAAAGCTGAAAGACCACTGCAAACCATCTTCAGTTGCACGATCACGGATATTATCGGGATTCCATGATGGAAAGCCTGATGAGAGACCAATATTTCAAGTACAGTGGAATAAAACACGCTCTTCTCGGAAAGAATCGTTTCGCAGCAAGTAGGAACAAAAATTTTTTTGTCGTCTTTTCCAAAATTCCCGGCATACTGAAGCAAAATTCGCTATTTGGCGCAGAAAAATATGAAAATACACTATTGGAGCAGGATGGCGCAAGAAGTCAATTTTGGTGCCAAGTTCCCACCCCAGTCTATATATATAGACCTATGCTCATAAATGAGACCTTTCAAATGAGAACTAGTAAAGTCAATTGCAAATAAGGATTAGAACCCAGTACTCAGTGGCATCGAAGCCAGGAGTGATGTGGGTGTTTGAGCACCAATGATAATTTGTATCATTTGTCTAAGCACTCCCAGAATTTATTCAGACGTTGAAATTTCCTATATCAAGTTCTCACAGGTTCAAGCAATCACAGGTTCGAAACACTTCCTTTGCCCCTGCCAGTCCTGCTGAACTGAACATATTCAAATTTACTCATCTATGTCATAGTTTCTCAAACTTTTTGTTCTCCCGCCACCTTCTTCAGAATATTTTTCTCATTGTGCCCCCCCCCCCAACTCAAGGATCCTTTGCCATACCCATTCCCCACCAGAATCCTCAACGGGCAGTGTTTTATAGAAATTTTATACTCTGTATTTTTGGCTGTGTGAGGCCATGCACATATAAAACTCTGAAAACACGGTCCGACTAGTTTGCATGGGAATATCTTTGTGCCTTATTTTTCAAGGGGCAATATTGCCTACTTTGGAAAACACTGATGGACATCATAGACTCAAGCATATCATATGTGTACAGAAAAACAAACATACAAAACTGATTATATATACATAACAGCAACCTCAGCTGTCAGATGTTCATTCATATATAGTGAATATTAATCAATAAAATTCAATGCCTTTGAAATAGTTTTACAATCTTTCTCAGGTGGACATCAATTTTGTTACTTTTGGATAACCACCAGACTGATTACATGAAGTGCTTAGATAAAATCACATGGCAAGAGCGTTTGGTATTTTATTTGACCTTCTGGTATTAGATGCAACACATTTAAATAGTTCATCATAAATCACACTCAGCGCAAATTATACTTAATGTCGCAATTGCCCTACTTTAGAAAAAGTCTCTTTGTGGAAATACCTTGGATTTTATGTGTACTAAAATTTAAAATGGAAAACCCATATTGCATATCTAACTGAAAAGCTTAGATATTTCCTATATAGGTTTCATCACATACAAAATCTTGTTAATAATTATTTTCTACGTTCCATACACTATGCTTGGGCTCAATCATTACTGCTGAGCCACACATACACTTCGTCCATATTCCTCTATGGAACTGAATGCGAGTACGTGTTGTGAACCTAACTGAGCGTTTGCTTCTGTGAAATCCTTGTTATAGTGTTGCCATCTATTCTTTGAACTATGAGTGAAATGTAATGATTGAATAATTGTACCGTTGTAGGTCTGTTGCTCTGTAGCGAGAAATTTTAAAGGGGATATCGGCTTGCATTCATGCCTTGAAATTGAGAGCTAGTTCAATCATCACTGCAATATGGAAAAAATATTTGGGGATGCAACTATAAAACCAATCTACTTCCAATCAGGGCCAAAACCAGGGGGACCAGAAGGAGCAAATTTTACCCTTTACCCACTCCTTCAACATTGCAAGGGGGCACAAAAATGTGTGCTAGTCCCGGCTAACCAAGCGTCTAGTTGCAGCCCAGTGTTTCCAATGATAAACATCCAACAAAAGTTTCTTTGTGCTATTCAATTTCAAATAATGATTTGACAGCCAAACATATCTTTAGAAAATGGCAACTTGTTTTCTAGAAATTAGTCCTCTCCCTGCAGAAAAAATAAATATCTATGCTCAGCAAAAAATAAAATGTCTGAGAATATCCCATGAAATCTTTCTTCAGCTGTATAGGTATCACCAGCTCAGCATCCCATGTGGTGGAGGTTGTGACGGCATCAGTTCTACCCCGCTGTCCTAACCCAGATATCTTTTCTCCACGTGCAAGACCAGGCTTCAGTGAGGAGTCTGTGTCCCGAAAAGAAGGCTAGTACTCTACCTCGTTCATCCTACAACCGACAGGAACAAGAGCCCAGTGGCCCTAAACCGTTATGTCTAAACTTGATTAGACTGTCAATTCACCAGAATATAGAGACGTACACCTATTCAGAGGGAAACAACTTGTTAAAACAGATCCTTGTTTGAGTGTGTATTTTTCATCTGCCTTTCTCGGCACACTGGCGACCTTTAAGGGAAATGTTCCCATTCCAAGATCTAATGAGATAGCAAGATCAGTAGCCTGTAAAAACTTAGCATATAAGAATAGTAAAACTCATTTTCATATCATACGGAATAAGATACTATTTCAACTTTTGACATATGGAAGTTGGCAACATAGGAGTAGTAAACATTGAAGACCTGGCCAGGGTCCGCAACAATAGGCCTATTGCACATTGATTTTTATCATGAAGTTATTAACCGTAAAGTGGTTTATGGCCCCCACTAACGGCATAAAAGTAAAACATCGCACATCTTTCCTGTAGAACTATATTGCAAAACATTCATCACAATTTATACTGCACAATTATATTTTCATATTCTTTATACAGAGTTAGACTATGACTCTGCGGGATCCCTACCAAAAATCCACGGGACCCTATGATCGGTAGAGGAAGGCAATACGACAAGCTCCAGGATCCTTCACACGGGTGTAAGCGGAATTTATGTGGGACATCTGTAGCCCGACCTCTAGTCCCGTTCTCCCCCGACAGCCAGGAGACCCCACCCCCCCAACTGCCAGACTTAGCAAACATAACTGGCCCGAGCTGGAATGCCGATACCTATGGCGGTTTCTGGTAACAGGTGTCCCTGGGCCTAAACTAGAATTATTTGAAATGAATTTGTGAAGAATCCCAGGTCATCATGTTACACTAGTTCTAAAAAGAAACAAAGAAAAACCTCCAACTTTTTCCCCTTTTTATTACCATCCATCATGATCATGCAACCATGAAAAACAGGTTTTACTACTTTGTACACTTTACTGCATTGACATACTCGCAGGTTGTTGAATAAGATGAGGGATATCTAGTTGCTTCCATGAATGAGGGGCCATGTAGTTGTCAAATTTTGGAGTTTTTATTCCCTGCAGATTTTCTCCCTTCCAGTCATGTAGCGGAAATTACGGTACTTTCATGGCTATCTGCCAGCATTCAAAGACAGTGTCTATACGGCGTAAATTTGCCTTGGTCATACAATATTGCGAATGCTCATTTTTAAAATCCTAAAGGATCGGAATGCCCGTAAAACTTTCCTGAGATCGTGGGAAAAAAACCAAATCCTTCAAAACTTGACCTCCAATACCCGCAGTTTTATCATCTATCTGCTATGTGGTAGTCACCGTTTCCGCTTCACGAAAATCACGGGTGTGTACGCAGAGTATGCTTTTAGAGGGGCACAAGGATCTAATTCTTCACAGAAAAAGTTTGGGTCACTAACACTCGAAAACAATTTTAAATTAACAGATAGTATAAAAGAAATAATTTTATTCCAATATTTTAATTCCCTACAAAAATATTTAATTTTTGATCTTGGGGAGAAGAGAAGCTGCACTCTCTCTCCCACTCTCATTTGTTCCCTGCCATTCAATCCCTAATTGTACCCTCCCTCGGCGCCAATCCTTATTACTGCCAGAAGGCTCCACGACCGACGAAGTTTCTTTCAGTGGGGAGGGGTCTTTCTTGTTTACCTGGCAAAAACTGAGTGTCTCTTCTTTTGTTCACTGTGACCGTAGGGGAAGGATGGTGCTGACACGAAAAGAAGCCCAAAGACGAAAATCAGAAAGCAACGATATTGAAACCGAAATAAATTAAATACACTATGAAGAATAGGTGCCAGAACCTAGAGGTTGAGGCCATTTGAGCCGCCTTCCCCCCAGTAATTACTGAAAAAACCATTGCAATACATCCTCCCTCTCCTTCGTACACGCTTGAGTCCGGACGGGACAACCAATAACTTTTACCCACCCCCAAATGTTTTCTTGAAAAATATTGGGAAAACACTACATTATAAATGTCCATTCATAACAGATCTTGAGGGCTGATGGCGAAATATTTTTCGAGCATCTTTACAACAAAATTTGACTGGGGGTGGGAGTAGAACATAAAATCAAATAAACAACAAGTGAATTATAATATTGACTTTAAAAAAAATGGAAATAAAATCATAATCCTTCAACATTATGAAGGGGTGCCAAAATGCGTGCTTGCCCTGTCCAAGCATCTAGTTGCTTCCTTGCTTGGAGGTCAGCGAGCTTGAGTGAGAAAACTCATTTTGCTTATACAGTAAAACTCCTCTTAACGGACACCTCAGATGCTGTCACCCCCCTCTTTTATGGCCAAATAATAATTTACCCTTGTATAATAAAAGTATGCTTTTCACACAAACCCCTGATTAATGGTCACCCCTCTTTTACGGAAGAATTTTTTTGTCCCACTGGTGTCCGCAAAAGGTAGGTTTTACTGCATTATACACTGAGTGGCCACATTATTCTGACTACTTTACAGTTTTAAGCAAATGAACTATGGCGCCACACTGTTGCCGCTAGAGGGCTAGGCTGTCATTAAAAAAGGAAAGCTTAGTTCCTGAGTACAGAGCCGCAACTAGAGGGGAACAGGTAGATCTGCTGCCACGGGCGCAGGGCCAGAGGAGAGGAGCAGATTTCATCTATCATTCAACATTACAAGGGGGTGGCAAAATGCGTGCTTGCCCCGTGCTGACCAAGTACCTATCTAGTTGCGGCCTTCGTAGTATAGGTCAGTCGTTCTAAACATTTGGAAGCTCGTGGCCTGGTAAATCTCTTTTGTGTATGTGAAAGGCCTGGCTTTGCAATGCAAATATAAGCCAATGATAGGCATTTTTAAGACAAATCTAATGGTACTACCAGGGCCACAACTAGAGGGGAGCAAGCTGGTCTGGTGCGTCAAGCCGGAGGGGGCACATTTTACCATCTAACTTCTTCTTCAGCATTATAAAGGGACATCAAAATATCCGGAGAGCATGCTTGCCCCGGGTGACCAAGCATCTAGTTGCGACCCTGGGTACTACTCTGGTTAAAATAGCTTTCCCAGTCTGGACACCAAGCTCGCATTCCGCTTTCGTACCCGAAATTATTTTGCGCTTTATCTCGAAAAGTTAGGAACGTAAATATTGGTATCGTCTATTAGCTATTTCAAAGACAAATCCAGTGATACCAATATCATTATGTCAGTAGCAACAACGCTGTTTATAAAAGTTTTCTCCTACACAGTCCCACCCCTTCACAGGGGCAATGGCTAAATCCGATAGAGCCTGGTCCGCGTGTTCTTTTTGAAAGAAAGTATCAACAACGAGATTCAAGGCACAAAGAAAGTATTCATATCGAAACTTGCGGCCTTGTCCATGACACGCAGCCTACCACAATTTTTTCCCACAGAAATAGAAATCAATGACTTTGAATTGAAACCATTAAATTCTTTAAAAAAGGGCTATGGCTGGAGGAGGAGAGGGGTCATTTTCAAAAAACTTCAGTAAAACGACTTTCGTATTTATGCGACGTTTTGACCTGTACGAGCATACAAACTTTGTTTATCACGTCGTATAAATGAGGTTTTGTTATATTGAAACTGAGCCCCCCCCCCCACAACATTTTGAATAAGTTTATGCCTATGTTTGCAGGGTTAGCATCGCTAGGTCACGGGAATTGTTTTAAGACAGAAAAAAAAAACCCTGAAAAAAACAGCCGATAAGTTGCGCTGATGTACACAAGTAAAAAAAAGATACACAAATAACGAACAGAATGCCTCAAAATCGTTTATTACAGCAGTATGTGTTCCACATGACCGCCACCACAGGAGATAACACATTGCAGGGAGTCACAAATCCAACAACAGCAGAGTGCAGCAGGTCCAAATGTATACATGATACACCTCTGCGGGTCGCATCTTTCAGTCACGAGAGATTGGATGGATCGATACACCCGGGACCGTACTGCTCTTACCAGCACCACCTATCGGCTGTTTTTTGAGTTATTTTTTTCCATTTCAAAAAAAAAAACCTGTGACCTAGCGATGCTAACCCTACAAACCATTGTTTATTTTGGTTATTTTTCCATTTTTTATTCATTTTTAAAGTTTCTACAGACTTTTTGTGTGTGTACCCACCCTGTATATAAACCCTTTAAGTGGTTTTTAAAATTTTCCTAATCTGCATTGTAGTTGCTACTGTAGAAACCACAAAACCTTCAAAAAATTCTCACCTATTTTCAAGATGTTTTTTTGATGGGGTGTGAGCATGGCCCCCACATCCTGGAGCCGGGCCCCCCAGGCCAGGATTTTATGCGGGCCCCCGATCAGATTTTCACAGGCCCCCCTTTATGATGAATTTACAGCATAAAAAAACAAAAAAGGTAAAAATCGTCCCGGGCCCCAGGGCTGGAGCCTTGTCTGCCCACCCCTTGTGGGGGCCATGGGTGTGAGCTGATAAATGCTCCCCCCACAACACCAAAAGTAATAAAAAAACAAGGAAAAAGAAAAAGTCTCTCTCCCTTTCTATTATCAACTTTAAACAAAAACTGACTCGCCCACTGGCAGTTGACCGAGAAGCCGGGAGGAGGAAAAAACGCTATCAGAAAGACTGTTGTACAGAGCTAGGCGGGCTTGTCAATGCCGAAATAAAGAGCGTTTTGAGGTTTCAAGAATCCACGAAATTTCGGGATTGCTAACATAAAGTAGATCAAGTAAGGGACCGTTCAAGTATTACATCATCGATGGGGGTTTCCGATTTGCTGACTTTTGATGACAGCGGGGGGTTTGGATAATGCTTATGTCATCAACCACCCTTTATGAAAATATGAAATATTTTTAATGTCATCTTACTCTGTGCACCAAAAACCTTTTGATAGTTTGTGGGCACTTGAAGTAACTTTCCCTTATTGATAAGTCCCCTACACAGAGCCACTTTAGTAATCTCTAAATGTTTTGCGGATCCAAGTGATCTGGAAATGTGTCCGGGCTGCTTAAGTGCTCTGGAACTAAGCCACGCATCACTCAAGTGATCTGTAACTATATGCCGCGGATCACTTAAATAATCTGAGAATGTGTCGCGGGTGACTTGAGTGATGTAGAACCGCACTGGGGGCCACTTAAGTGCTCTAAAACTATGTCACTCAAGGGATCTCTAAATGTGTCACGGATCGCTTAAATGTTCTGGAACTGTGTCCCGGGTCATTTAAGTGATCTGAAAATGTGCCACGGGCTGCTTAAATGTACTGAAATTGTACCACAGGACACTTAAGCGATCTGTAAATGTGCCACATAGTTCATTTTTACAAAATTAGGTTTGAGGAGGGCAGGCCACATCAGATAACCACCAGAGCCAATATTTGGTCCGTGGGCCAAGGACCTTTATGCGATTCATCATTATATGGCTTAGAGGGTGGGTCACAATGAATTTATTAAAGATAAATTTTGAGTTCATAGCCTTCAAATAACATTGAAATTAACAGAAATTGATTATAACAACATATAAAGGTATTTTTTCAGAAATTTCAAATTTGCATTAAAAAATTAATTTTTGATCATTGGAGAAAGACTAGTGTAGAATTTGAAATGCAAACTCTCTTAGTAGATTATCCAGAGAGATTAGAGATCTTGATGTTCTGCTTTCTTTGGATGTCCTTCTAACAGAAGATTAGGAAGACTGCCTTCTAAATCCTTGAGAAATTTCTAGGAAGACACATGATCCAGTATTGTCGAGAATACTTAATTAGGTCTCGAGATGCTGGCCGAATGGGAAAAACAAGAGATTTAAAATTTATTATTATTTTTTAAAAAGAATGATCTGTGTCTGTGTTTGCATAAATAGTCTTTTGTGGGACACATACATGGTCATACTGGAGGTCTACCATCTTCTAATGCTTATAAAGAACAATCCAAGAGAAATTGGTTAGCACATCATGGCCCTGCACCTATTTGGGTCACCTGAGATGATCATCCAGGGATGTCTGGATGCTTAGTAACAACAGCTTTGAGTTTAATCAATAATCATGGGGGAAAAGATAAGACTGGGGGAAGGAAAAAACTAACAATATGAGCGGGATTCAAACCACCAATTGCCAGTCCTACATCCTGCTAGCCACAGCCCCAATTAAATATATCAATTCTTGAACATCTATCGGTTCCCTATTGTGCATGTGTTCACAGAATGCACCCCTATAGTAATCCCATGCTCTAGGCGTTACACAGATAATAATCAGTTCCTCTCAGATTATTTTTCATAAGTATTAGAAGAAAGCAGGCCTCCTGGTGTCTGGGAGATCTACTTTGTTTATTTGTATGGTGGTAAGAGATCAATGCTAATATATATAATTTTGTCAAGTATTTATAGAATTTGTCAACAGATTCGCTATGATTCATGAAAGAACTTTAGATCCATTAGAGATACTGAAAAAAAATCATAGGCTCATTTACATGTGAACTTAGGTCTAGTCCAGTATCTGCAGTATATATCATAGCCAATATATTTTCTAAATGAGATGAAGTGAGTCACATACATTTCTCATTTGCTAGTGCACCCATCGATGCTCTTTAAGGCATTTTTGCGACTCACTGTATGATGTCAGTGCCAGAGATCACAGATGCCAGTTTGTTTCTTCAGAGTACATTGAAACCAAAATTGACAACTGTACGAAATAGAAACCTGTCTTAAACAGAATCAAAAGATAGACACAACGATATTTGTACTTTGATGTGTATCTTTATAAAACGGACACCTGCCAAAATGAAATATTTTGGTCTCTTGATGTGTTCTGTTTCATACAAGTTTTACTGTACAAGATCTATTTAAAGCTAAATACTATAGAACAAGAGCTGATTGCACTCAGGAAATCTTCCAGTAATGATCAGGCTAAACAGACTGTACAGACCATTAAACTTCTTTTCAACACATTGTGGGTTGAAAGCTAAGAATAAGAATGACGGGATATTGAATTCAATATCATGCGACTCCAATAATGTTTATTGGAGAAATTCTTACCGAGATGCTCATGGGAAAGTAATTTTATTAATTGAATTAAGGGCCATCAGCCTATTACAATAGGTGGTATAACAAAAAATTACACATTTTCATCTATAAATACAAAAAGATTGAATACACAACAATTCACAAGATGAAGGGGAAAAATTAGTACAAAAATGATCGCACAATAAACTTCATAAAATTTCCAGCACATCTCGAAAGAAATTAAATAATCCGTAGATAGAAGGTCGATCAGAAACATGGGTATCCAGCAGGGAAATGAGAGACCGCTCATTTGATTCTAGGGAATTGATATATTGTAAGATACGTTTTCAACGGAAAAATATGTACATTGGACAACAAAAGAAAACATGGACAAGATTGTTAGCTTAGCCTCATGTCTGTTACAAACATTGCACTCAGAGTTATTTCTGGAAAACAAGGTTCTGCCAGTAGGACGTCGGTATGTCATGGTTAATCTTGAGTTCATAAAAAACCTTATTACGTAATTGGAAGGTTGATGAAAAGATATTCTGCTGGTAAAATGGAAAAACAAATGTTTAAAATGAGAAAAATGAGCAGAGTTGTGAATTTTGTTGACGTCAGTTTGAAATCCAATATTAGCAACTGCTTAAAGTAAACTGGGAAAACATCTGTAAATAGTCCAGTGATCATATTGTGTGTGTGTGTGAGAGAGAGATAGAGAGAAAGTTTATATAGTAATATGCTTCTCAGAATTTACTATCCAGAAAGCTACCAAAAAATAAAATCTTAGATTCAAATTAGGAAACGTGGAAAAAGAAATGACAATGATAATTTACAATGGTATTTACACAAGGTTGAGGAGAAAAAAAAATCTTATGAAAATTTTATTTTTCTTGACAAGTCGCAAAGGCTTGTCATGTTATCCTATGATAAAGGGAGAGAGAAACTACTCCTATGTATTTTTTCTCCACTCTGCCCACATAATGTTAACCAGTCATCTGGCCATGATGTGTTATTCCATCATGGCAGCATAGAGGCAATTGTTTTTAATTTAACCAGTCATCTGGCCATTCAACAGAGAAGTTGAAGGAATGAAACATAGTTAAGAAAAAAACATTTTAAGCATTCATTCACCCCTTATATAGACTGCTGCGCTTTTTGGATACCATTTAATAGCTTCAAACTAATAATATTTACTTGGAAAAAAAAACAGTTTATCACTTCACTCATTTCTTAAAAAATGTTGACAAGCATACAAACCAAGCCACAATTTGCGTATTATCTATTTCTCCTTGCAAGTGCACTTCTCTCATTCCTGCAATATTTTCCAATATCGTGTCTTCTGGAGGCTGATCTCTGTAACAACCATGTCTGAAAAAAAAATATATATATATATATACTAATTTTACACTTTCTATGCCATAACCTAATTCTTTCATTTATTTACAATTTTTGAAAGTTATCTAACATGTTGCATCAGGTTGAAATTTCCTATTTCAAGCTTGTTTAAAAAACAAAACTATCATCAACCCTTACAGCGGCAATGACTAAATATCTCACCTAACTTGATGCCGTGTATATATATAAGTGTGTGTATATATACATATATATTTTTCATCCATTCCGAATTATCTTACTTTCTTAAAACCCTTAGGCAGCACACATAGTGGGGCTACCAAGAGGTATGGGGGTGCATAATAGAGAATAGCGAGAAAATTGCATTTTTTGTTCTACACCGCACATACTCCAGGAGCGAGGCAAAGAGAAAGAGGCCACTCAACAAAATGTGTGAATTGAAAAAAAACTTTTCTTTTCACCTCTATCTGCTGATTATATATAGTCCCCCCCCCCCCGCTTTCGCCCTTTTTTCTTTCCCACTTAAAAAAAAAACTGCTGTGCAGGGAGCATTATCACACCCTTAAATTTCAGAATCCCTCCTGTAATTTTCTCTGACCACCTCCTCTTTTACTATGTGTGGGCATCTCTTCCTCCACCCCTATGCAATTTTTTCTTCCTATAGTCACAATTCTTGTATTTCTTACCTCTTCTTCCCACTATGAGCGCAACCTTACTTTGGCAATGCCAAGCCTAGACACCAATGTAAGTTTTCTTCTCCTGATAACGTTTTCTATTCCCTCCAATCTGTCAGATCAACAGCCAGTAGGATGAATCAGCTTTTGCTCAAAGTTTGATAACAGGAGAGACTTTTTCCTTTGCTTCAGGGAGGGTTTTATAGGAATACAAGTATAGTATGTATAAATAGAAAAAATAAGGTATTTTTCTCTTAATGTTTTTTATATTCTTTGAGTTCAGAGGTGGATAGGAAACATTTTCACTTGCATGAAATTGAAAAAATGTATTCTTGAAAAAAAGACGTGGCATTATGCAGAAGGTTTAGTGATTTCCCACTGTGGTAGTTATAATGGGGATCAGGGAAATTTTAAAATTGTTTAAAGGGTTTAAATAAAAATAATAAATATACAATTTATATTCTCGTAAAGAAAAAACTCCCACAAACAATTCAGATACAGAAATAAAACAAAAAAAAACCCTTTTGGATTAGAGCGAATCTGTAACACAAAAAAATTAAACGAATACTAAAGTCAATGAATAAATTTTATATTGAAAAACAAATTTTAATTTATTTAAAAGAAATGCAAGAGAGACTACAGAGATTTTTTTCAGAAATGAAAAAGGAGATATTACTTTTGACCACTTGAACTCTGTGTACATTATAGTTTCCAGTAAAAAAGCCACTGGGATATTATGTAAATAAGCTGCACCAATGAAACCACAAACTCAATTTTTTTTTAAATTTAACAGCCCAATATTTTATTCTGCGCCCAGAGCATCAATCAGCCTTAATTCATTTCTGTGTGCAGTAATGTAGTCATCAGAACTATGTGCGGGTGACCTAATATATATTTGTACATATTGGGGGTGTCGACATAAGCATTATCGTCCAGTCCCAGACCTTCAAGTATATTTCCATGTATGATCGAGCTTTATAACAGGAGCTAGGCACCTCGCCCCCAAGCAACATACTCAAAATACAATTAAAAAATTACAAATTTAATTATTTAAAAAAATTTCATTTAAATACATCTCATAGGCACTCAGAACCTAAGGGCTTGGACCACATGAACCCTCTTCCTCAAATAACATTGTGAGGTTGACATGGCTCTCGATAATTCATGAATACTCAATGCAATCCCTCCCGCCATACACCCTTGTGAGTTGCATATATACGAAAGTCTGGCAACCTTACACCCCAATGTTTTCTCAGTATCAGAGTTCCTACTTCACCAATGATGAAATAAAGAAATTCTCTCTAAAACAAGCTCTGCAGGTGAGCCAGCACACATGAAAAATGCATCCTGCACATGCAAAACTAAAACACACAATTAGTGCCTTACAACACACTGATTAGTTTAAGTTAAAATGAGATAATGTTCACGGATGGCAAAAACATAACATTGCCATTCTGCTTTGCTCTTTTCTCATCATTTCCCTTCAATGGAGTAATAGCTTTTCCTGCTTCAGTGGCATTATATAAGGCAGATACGCACTGTACAAACGTGAACTCAAAATCTGCCTTCGCTCATCTAAATTTTCTGTGTTGATCAGCCCTAAAACCAGGGTTGGTAAAAAAACCAGTTTTTTTTTTGTTTTAAATAGTATTAACATTAAAAACAATGAAATTTCTGAAAAATCATTCAAACTTCCAATAATTAACTAAAATAAAATGTTTATTAATGTAATTAACACTATTCCCATGCTAATTAATCAATAAATATTTATTGCATTTTAACAAAAACCAACTTTTGCAATTTAATTATTTTTTTGCTTAACTCAATGAATTACTGTGTTTGAAAATTCTTTTAATGTTATTATTAATCATATAATATATAAAGGTTTTTCTCCAGTTACTTTCAGTATACTTAATTAGTAAGCTATTTTGCAAAAAGTAATAAAAATTAGGTGAATATAATGTATTTAATGAAGCATAAATAATGCAGATTAATTAGCAATGATTTACGATATACAGGGTGATTATAACTAAGGTTCTGATTTCAAAACACTGTAAATAAAGAATATTGTCAAAATGACTTGAAAATTGACATGAATATTCCTGAAAAAATTCAATTTTATTTGGTAAAGGGGAAAAAATACTTAAAAATGTAAAATTAATGACATCATCCAACATGTGGGAAATTTGCTCGCAGAATGAAAACGATAGCCAGTCATGGCTATGATGATACCTTATAGTATTCCACGATTTTATAATTCATGGAAACATCACAAAAAACGAAATAATTGAACAACTAACTACAACTTACTTAAGAAATGTTAAATATGTTGTCCACTGTGTGTTCTGGCTATGAGGTTGAAAGCACAAAAATTCTTGTTCAACAGCAGAATCGGAGTATGCCCCATGGTCATAATGTGGATGTGCTTGCAATTCAGCTTTATTAAACCAAACGCCCCCCCCCCCCCCGTTAATATTCCTGATTAACTGTGATGCTTGATTTCCTGATGTGCTGGAGATTGCAATTCACCAAATTTTGCAATCTGGCCACTGTTTATAACATTTTGAGGTACCCCCCACAGCCAGAAGTTGCAAGGGTTAAGGTGCATCCTGTCAAAATAGGTCTTCAGCAGCTGCTTTGCTGGTATTGCAATGTGCATCTTGATAGAAGTTCTATCCACACACTGATGCTGTGGAAGTGCCGAAATGATGTGGTTGCAAAAAATAGATTATACTGCTGGCCAAGTACAGCATCATCTACTTGCACATTTTGCACTTTTTTCTTTTGCGAAAGAAACTTCCATTGCTTCAGGAGTATCCATGCAAATTTTCAAGTCATTCTGATCAGTACTTATTGTATAGTTTTGGAACCAAAACTTAAATTATAATCACCCTGTATATGTATAGCTGATTATTTTTCATAAATCTGTTACTACTATACAGTAGATTGCTGTATTGATTAACTGGGCTTAACAGTGTGTGTGTGAAAGTATAAAAAAAACAACTATTGAATATTAAGACTGGGAGATATACAACTACTTTCTAAAGAAAATGAAAATGTATGTGAGGTAATGTAACAACTAGTACAGGAGTCTTTGTCCTTTAAGGACAGATGGTGTCTTTATTGGATTATAGGACCACCTGCCCCTAGCATGATGGTGTCACTACTGCAGCTGCTTCTTTGTGAAGGGAAAAAGAAACCCTGTGAGATAATACACCACTACATTTAGATGTGAGATGCAATCCTTATTCAAGAATTTGCTAAAGATAGAGCATCAGAATGTAGCCAAAGGTTAGAAAATGTTGTAAGAATGAGAAATTTTTGCTTTTATATATAACTTTAAATGACTAAGATACTTCATATGAAAAACATATATATATTCTGGCCACTTTTATGAGACTTTTTGAAAAAAACCACTTATAAAATCTTATGTCATTTAAAGATATACCATCAGAATGTACCCCAAGGATATAAAATGTGGTAAAAATGAAAAACTTTGGCTAATAATGAACCAATATGATATTTTTCAAGGAAAAAAACGATATTTAGGCAACTTTAATTTGATTTTTTGAAAAAAACCAACGTGGTTTAAACCAAACAACCCTGCCTGAAACCAGTCTTCGATTTTATGAAAGACTTAACCAGACATGAGAACCAGTGTAAAATAACCTTAGAAAAACTGGTGGCAGATGGCAGCACTACACATAACAAGCATTACACAGAAACAAAACTTCACATCAGGTTTCACTACACATACATTCCAACATGTACCAATTCATTAGAGGTTCCGCAGAGGAATATGGACGAGGTACATGTATGGTTTAGTAGTAGTGTAAAATAACCATAGAGCCTTTCAGTGGATGGATTTCATATTTTCATCATACATCCCAGATCAAAGTCTGTATATTAGATGTTTGTTATATTCTCTATCATCATGCTCCGGTGTTGGCCTGGATCATGAGCTTTTCACCGTATTCCTTTCAATCCAGTCCAAATATTCTGTCGCAGCACTCTCAATGGTGAGTGATATACCAATTCAATCACCAACCCCTTTCCAGTCAGAGTTTGTCTTCTCTTGAATTCTCCCATTCTAACATGCACATATAAATTTTTTGTTATTCTCTAACTAGCCGGTAAAGAGATTGGTGTAATTTTTTTTTTAAATTACAAATAACTAAATTATTACAGGAAACTCAAAGACCTGAATTTTTTCAATCAAAAGATATTTGAAGAAAAATAGATTTTATTTAAAAAGGCAATATTGAACACGCATGAACACTGAAATAAAATTAAATGTTTAACACTTTTTGGAAAAAGTTTTCTGGAAAAGTTTTTCCAAACATTTAGTTTTTTTTAACGTATTTAAAAATGAATACAGAATCAGAATTCTTTAAAGTTAGAAAGAATGGCAGGGGGAAAAAAGTTATTGGATAAGCCACAGCCTCAAATCAGTTGCAAGAGCTAAAAATTGACTTTAAGTTACACTACATAGCCATAAGTCAGAGTTCAGATATTTTTTGAATTTCTAGAAAAATACTTGAATTGTAAAGGTTCAATAAAGTATCAAGTACAACGGGCGAGTTTACTAGCTACTCGCTTGTGGTTTCACTTGCTGCTACTAAAGTCGCTCTGTGCAGGGGCGTAGCCAGAAATTTCGTTCGGGGGGGGGGGGGAACCAAAGTGACAGGACAATGGATTTGGCCATCTTTTTCCCTTTTTTCGGTCATTTTCTCACATTTCGGGGGGGGGGGGAACCAGACCCCCCCCCCTCGCTACGCCCTTGGCTCTGTGTAATACTGTTATCAAACTCTCTGCTTGCTCTGCTAGTGCAAGTAAATATGAAGGATTGAAGGATGGGCTACTTTTCTCATTACTCACCAGCATTTTTTTGCTATCACCCAGATACAATATGGGTGTGGCTACTTTTTTTTCTTTGCAACAAAACAGACAACAATACACAAAAAGGAAGGGAAAGAGAATGAGTTGCTCTCTTATCTAGAGAGAAATTTTACTAGTCTGGTGTAATTGAAATTCCCTGGGCTAGTTGAAACTGGTTAGCTCACTAGCAACTTTACTTATCAGAAAATAGCTAATAAGCTAAAATGTAATTGAGCATTTGACCCTATCTTGTATTCACAATTTGCAGTGAAAATTTAATCACGAGTGCATTTAGGAGACAAGAAATTAAACAAGAAAAAAATTTTTTTAAATCAATCCAAGAATTATCTTTATTATCACTTAAAAAAAAAAATGTATACACAATATAAATTTTGTAAAAAAAATTTTTTCAAAAAAACTTTTTTTTTTCAGAGATATCACTTCTAATTTTTTTCAGAGGTTATTCGACAATTTATTTTTCTGACAAATTTTGTTGAAGAAATTATAAATTGGTTTCAAGTACCCTAATTACATTTATTAGGTTATTGAGATAATTTTGAAACTTCGATTTGGTTCCTTTACCGACATTTTATCAGATTTATAGATCTCAGATTTTTTTTGACAACTTCACAAACTTGCATTTATTCTCAGGGTGTAAAAAAATAGGAACAAGACAAATTTACGACGTAGAGATGCCATCTTTGAATGCCGCAAATGTAACCGGAAGGGGCAAAATCCCCAGGGGAATAAAAACTCCAAAATTTGACAATTACACGGCCCCTCATTCAGGGAAGATATCCCTCTGTAACAATAGTTGGGAACCTTTGGGGAATTTGCCAAACCTGCCTCTATCTCTTATTTTCGAAACATGTTTATATAGAGTTGTAATTGTATAATTTTTAATAGAATTTGTTATCTTACCATTTATAACCGTACACGGTCGATTCAATTAGTCTGATATTTTCATAGCTCATAGTCCGGTAAAATGTGCGATCTTGATCACATCGCCATTTTAAATTATTGTTGTTGCCATTCTTATTTTTGTAAAAGTTCCTACAAAAAGTCTATTGTCATTTATTTATGTAAATTAGACATTGTATTTTCCTATTGGCCATGCTCTGATGTGTATTTTTCTGAGATGGTCGGTCCCAGGAGTTGGATCGTTCCGTATTTCCTTTTATAGGTATAAATACCCGGAGCCACTTCGCATTAACTTGCATTCGTTCTCGCCTTTCAACTCAAAATACATCACTTTAGGTGAAGGTGGTCGCCTTTGGGTGAGCCATCTGAAGAATGAAATAGTATGTCTCACTGATGCTTATAGTTCATCCGTCCGTCGTATGGTTCCGCATCGATCATTGCTTCCGATTGTCATCTCGGCAGTTTATGCAGCTCTTCCTGCAGCGTGAGGCCTCGTCTCGGATCGTGACCTTCCGTTCAAGATCGGTGCCGTCACGGTTCGTGTGACCCGATAACGATCGCCAAACTCCTGCAGTCGGACTGGATTGATGAGACAACAGACTTGCATTGGTGTACGGTATGAAAATTGAGAAATAATTCTGTTATTCGTATCCTACTTAAATAGTTGAAAGCATCAAGAAATATTCTTATGTTAAAATCTGTTTTCAGAGATCGGTTTTAGTTCAATATCAAGAAAATTTGCGTTCACAATTACCGATTTCGTATTTGAATCATCACGTATTTGAATTTTAAGTGCAGAAAATGCGGTATTATAGGGATTTTTACAGCAGAACATTTCCAGTCAGCCAAGGGCTAGTTGCAGAACAATACAAAACATTCTGCTTTGGGATATTGCAGATGTGTTGGTCTAGAGTAGCCAACAAATACCATTTTTTTTAGTGCAAGGCAAGCAGGCCCATGTCACGTGTGGTCAAGTTTTTCAGCAGAATGGTAAATAAATACACCAGACTTTAGCTTTTTGTTATATTTTATTTTTTCAAACTAGTTACAACTAAAGCTTCCATCATACAAGAAAATCATTTTCACAAATAATAGTTTCCTTTTTTTGTCTTGTAAATCATTGCAGCCTGTTACTTCAGGGACCACATTACACTATCCATATTTTTACACACATTATACAGGAGCATGGGCTATATAGAAAGGGGTGGCAGCAATCACCCTGTTCATGAAAAAATATATTCTTGGCATAGGTGGAAGTAGACAATCCCCCCAATATGCATCACTAACACCCTAAACAAACTGTCCCTCTTCCTATTTGAAGAGAATGTACCCGCTTATGTACAAGAGTCCAGATAATCACTTAATGATGTGTGGCGTGGTCACCAAACAGTTTTGCCTGCACCCTACCCATCAATAAATAAGACAGGATGTGGGGCAGTCTATAAATGACTATCTATAATAGGAATGTTAGTTTAGGTACCCAACAGACCAAGGAATGTTTTCTTTCACTCATTGACATTTCTAATAAAGATGTCATTGAGAATATTTCATACTTTCAAAAAGGGCAGTTGATGTGAATGTGTAATCATTACAGCCCAGATTAAATGCAAATATATATGTGCATACGCATTTGCATATTTTGGCCTTTTAGCATTAATGCACATAAATGCATAAAACCAAAGAATTTTCAATATAAGTACATATTTTTGAAGGTTTATTTAAGCTCAAATCACTTTTTACATAATTTTTCAAATAAATATTTCTCATAATATTTTCATACCATCGGTTTTTTTTTTGTCCAAAGGTAGGATTTTGGAAATTAACAAATGTTTAAAATATTTTCCAAATATCAACCGTTTTATTGTACCGCTATTTCTGGAATGCTTTTTAAAAAATAAAGTGGCAAATTTTTTTTTGGTGTTTTGTTACTGAGCAACTGCAACAAACTAGAAATTGAAAAAGCTGAAGTAAAAAATATTTAGAAATTATTAATAATAGAAGTTAATTACATATACAGTATACACATATATGGAGATATTTTTTTGTAAATTAATATGCACTAAAGAATAGCAAATATGTGTTTTAAAAACATGTATATTTTTTGCATGGTGATTTTTTTAATGCATATTTTCTCATTTTTGGTACATATTTCGGAAGTTTTAACACATTTTTAGAGTTTTTTAGCATATATTTTGGATTTTTAATATATATTTTAGTTTTATTAATGCATATTTTGGCATTTTTAAGATCATATTTTGGTATTTTAAAGTGCATATTTTTAGAGCATATTTCGCGGCTTTTTTTAATGCATATAATCCAGGCTATAGTAATCATCATTCAAACTCCCTTCCCTTGTCAGCAAAAGTCAGCAAATCTGAAAACCCCTCCACTCCTCCTTGATGCTGACAATATGTGAATGGCCCTTTTTTAATAAAGCTATAAATTACACATTTTTTGCTTATAACAAGTGGAGTTTGTAACCTAATTTCATAAAACTTAAAGAACTTGACAATGTAAGCATTACATAACATATTGAAAGTTAAAATAGAACCATTAGATATTTCATGAGATATGATGAAAATGTGTGATGGAAATTAAGTCAATTCTTGTTTTTATGAACCAGTACGAACATGAAAAAACAGTTTGTGAAATCAGAAGTTTCTAAATAGGAAAGATGTTTAAAGGAATAGTATACTGTTTGGGACCAGAAGATTGGTTTATAAAAACATCCAGTTTATAAAATCGAGCATAAAATATTGTGTGAATGTTACAAATTATTAGCAGCTTTTTCCAATACATGATTGATTAAAAACATTTTTTCTTGCTTAATTTCTTGTCTGTCTCCTAAGTGCACATATGGCTAAAGTTTCACTGGAAATTGTGAATACAAGCATAGGGTTTATATGACCAAAATTTCAGAACAATTCATTAAGTGTTCTTTAGGACATTTGAAAAAACTCTGAACTCTAAAGTGTCCCATGACTTATGCCAATAGTGTGTATAATCAATAGCTTTTTTTTTAATGAGAAATTATGGAACTAGATTCTGTATTAGTTGGCCAAGCTGCATCATTGAAGATAGGTTTTCAAAGTCTAGTCTGTGGGATTCCCCCCACCATGAGCCAATGCCATTGTGTTTGTCCATTTTTTAATACCAGACTTCGAACAACAACTTAAATCTAGTTCAATTTCCTTTTTACAAAAATAACAAAAACTAAGTATGCAAAGACTTTCAAAGAACCAGCTTTCAGTCAGACAATTGTCAAGAAAGGTTTTCTCAGTTCAAACAAATGCCCAAAGATGGCTGAGATTGGGAATGTAAGTGTGTTTTGGATTTATGAAAAGGTGAGGAAGCAAATGAAAGATCTCATCCGAGGCAGAAACCTGAAAAACAAGTCCAAGTCTCATAGAGACGGGTGAGGAAAAAGAGAAAAGATTAGTCAAAACTTGGAGACAAGTATATTTTGAGGGAAAAAACCTGGATGTAAAAAAGAGTTAAAGTGCTACTAAACCACACATACACCTCATCCATATTCTCCTGCAACTCTTTTAATGGATTGGTATATGTTGGAATGTGTTTGTACGTGTTGTGAACATAATGTGAAGTTTGTTGCTGTGTAATTCTTGTTATGTGTAGTGCTGCCATCTATTTTTCTAATAATGAGTAAAGTGTAATGATTGAATTATTGTACTATTGTCTGCCTGTTGCTCATTAAAAAAGTTATGTCACTTTCTTCCAAATTTGAAAGACAGGTGGCAGCATTTCTATACACAAACAACAAGTTATTTTTACATGTTGTGATACATGTGAGTTTTTAAATGTTTATTGAGACCCAATTGCTCTCCTCTGAGATAGGAGCCTATTCGTGCCTTAAAGATAAGAAATGCACCTTTGGCTAAAAGATAAACTGGAAACTCATCTAGACTTCTAGTTTGAAATCATCACAAAAGATTCATCATGGCATCAGAAGTACCCCAAAGAACTGCTGTTTTCTCATCTGGACACAAGAATATTGTTTGAAATCTGATATTTAAAAATTAACCAAAACAATCACAGAAGCCCACGAAAAAATATGACTTCAGACCTTTTATCAAGAACAATTGGCCAACTGATGTGGAAGTCACATGCAGGAAGTCAGATGCATGTAACAAGTGGGAGGACATGGAGAAATAACATTCCCTTTTCTCACAAGAAAAAAATGATCTTGTTACTTTTGGATGCATCCTTCTATAAAAACATTTTAAATGCAAAATAGCTGGTGTAAATAAAAATCATTCAGTTTAATCAATATTTAATTTATAAATGGCTAAAGTGTTTTCTTGTATGTCACCCTACACCAATTTCCATTATAAAATAAAATAACGTACTTCAATTTCATCTTTTCTATTATCTTATTGTACATCCTGGAACATCTCTGGAAAAAAAAATATATATATATGTCACACTCATAATTTGTTACAATCAAGGAAATTAAATTAAAGATTAAGTCAAGTGTATGACCATTATAATTTGACAATGAAATACTTTTATAAAAAAACACACCTAAAAAATAATCAGATCTTGAAATTTCACATGCAAATTCCTTTATACCAAGTATACAAATGATTAAATTTTCAAGGCTGATGAATGTTAACTTTCGTCATGCGCGTTTCTACTGCAGAACTAACATTGTATAAAACCATTAACAATTGCAGACAATTTATTTTCACTCGTTGTTGGCATTGCAGTTCCCTGGAGACACAACCAATAATGACATTGCAACGTTGTCACAAAGACCTTATAGTCAATTGAATGACTTCGAATGTGGTTGCATAGCCTGGATGCATGAAGTTGGCTGGTCATACTGAGCAATAGGTCACTACCTGCACCGTATGGAAATGACTGTGCTGGCAGCAATGGTTGCTGCAAGAAACTCATCAGTGGAATAAAGGCTCTGGAAACCCAAGATGCACGAACGTAAGGCAAGATAGAGGATGATTATGCAACAGGCCCAAATTTCCCCAACAACGTCACTGTCTGCTATCCAACATGCTCCAGCCTCTTCCATATGTGGTACCCAACTTCAAAGAACAAATGTGAACCAATCTCCCCATTAAAAAGTCTCACCGCAGAGAGCAACAGGCCTACAACGGTATACTATTCAATCATTACACTTCGTGCATAGTTAGAAAAATTTAAGGCAGATGGCAGCACTACACACATAACAAACATTACACAGAAAAAAACTTCACGGAAGGCTCGCTACACACATTCAAACAGGCAGTGTCGTAACTAGCCATTCCTGTGCAAGAATTTGCATTCAGGCCCCTTCTCCCCCCCCCCCCAGAAGTGGGCCTTGTGCAGGTGCACCAGTTGCAGCACGGCCAACATGTACCAATTTGTTAGAAATTCAGCAGAGGAATATGAATGAAGTGCATATCTGGTTTATTAGCAGCCTCTTCTATACCACCTGTGGTACCTTCCACCATGTCACAGTGTTTGGCTGAGGCAGAGTTATGCTCACAGCGGCTTTTAAGACGTCAGCATTTTATCCTACAACATCTGCAGAGTCGTCTAGAGTGGTGTCGTTGCTGATCATCATGGCTGCCAGCAGACTGGCATCACAGTGTTCAGCTATAAATGCCTATTCAGTCTTGGAGCAGATGACCATCGGACCTGTGTGTGGAGAAGCCAGGGCCAGCGGTCCTAACCAGCCTGTGTTTTACAGATACATACAACCATTACTCCTGGTGTGGCATATCTATCCCTATCTCTTAAGACCGCGCGCGCACACACACACACACACACACACACACACACAGGTCACCTCTAGTCATCCTGCGTACAACTTTAACAGTTCAACGATATGTTAATGACATCCTGCAGCTGGTCACATTACCCTTCATGGCACATCGTGGGGCAATTCTCAACAAGATAATGGCAGGTCAAATACGGCTTGCATATCTCTAGACTGCCTTGGTGCTGTTGATACTCTTCCTTGGCCAGCAAGGTCACTGGATCAATCAAACATGCATGGCATGGGCGGAGATATAGGGGGCGTGGGGGACAGAATCAAAGGTGGAGTCGACAGATCTAATGCATAAGTATACATGAATTGACATCATCGTGCCCCCCAGCAATAATGACCATGCCCTCCTGACTTCGAAGTCTATCGTCGCCTATGATACATGGGAAATGTCACAGATCTGGAACAATTGATGAATAATTTTGCGATGCATTCTGCCAGTCAGACCAGGAACCTTTATCACTCCTTACATCAACATAAACAAGTATGCATTGCCACTGGGGGGTTACCAATTACTGATTTGAACATTCAATGTACAATTGAAGCCATTGATGGGTCCAACAGCTTTGAATTTTCAATCATTTCATTAGCTGACTACAACCTTTACAAATTTAATTTCAACAAAAACAGTCACTTTTTTCATGGAGCTTCATTTTTTTGTGAAAGAGCATTGATACAGTGCCCCCCCCCCCCGCCTGAAGGAAGAAGCACACTACACTGATGTGATCATCACGTCATGTCAAAGGAGTTGTCAATTCTGATTCGTGAAAATTATGTGATGCGTAAATTATGTGACATGAATTTCTCACGTCACAGAATTTCCATGTATCAGAATTTACCACGTCTCTGACCTGATGTAAAATCATGTCAAGTCAGTGTAGTGTGTTTCAGTCATAAGACTGACACTGTACGAGATGGAAACCTGTCTTGAATGGATCACAAAATAGCCACATCAATAATTAGTGCTTTTATATGCACCTTTATAAAATGGTAAACTGCCCAAAACCGAATAATACTTCAATGTTTTGATGTTCCATTTCATACAGGTTTCACTGTTATTCTATAACCTATTGAAATAAACTATAATAAATTGAGAAAAAAAATTATGTGTACTTACTAAAGAACAATATTTTATACACACCCAAGATTAATTATATAAATTTCAAACTAGATACCACTTTTAAGTTTTGTTTAAATATAATACTGGCAACAGGTTTTAAGCCCAGTTTGGTCTCTGCCCGCATGTTATTTGAACCTCTTTTTACATTTGTGGGGAAAAAAGGCCATGATAAGCATTCCAATGCAATCCACACCTTTTTGTCAACTGGTTGATTTGTTATTTTTGAAATTTGTCCAGGACTTTTCATCCACCCTGCATATTTTAGACATTAATAATTGAAACAACATTTTCACACACACATTTTCTTGATCTCATAATATCAACACATCACAAGCAGGGAACAGATCTCTTAGTTCAACACTTCATCCTCTCTTTCTGACTTAAAAATAAAACCCATTCCTCAGCTGCAGTAAGTTACCAAGTGTAGAATCCTTTGTTAAAGTTTTTAAACAAGGAGAAAGAAATGGTGTACTATATTTTTCCCTTCCCTTTGCTCTTTGTCTAATTCAAGTTGGTAAAAAATATCCAATAGGGGAAAAAATGAGATGAGAGTGCGTATAAAATAAATTTGTCCTTGACAGGGTTACAATATCACATCAATACTGTGTCTAGAAGAAAGGATAAAACTTTTACTGTAACAGCTGAAAATTTCCTGCATAAGCAGTGTTAATAAACAAGCTTCTCATGTTTTAATAAGGTATCTTTTTAAAATTAGTCTACAAAGAAAAATTGATAAAAATACATTTTTCTTGAAATACACATTGTTCTCTATATTTACAACAGTAACCCTTTAGAATATAATGTACAAGATACATTATATCATAAAAGTGTGGTATGGAAGAAATATAGAAAACACATCACTACTACATTTGTTGATATATGAATGTGTGTGTATGCTGACTTGCAACCCTATGAATCCATTGTATGAATGGAAAAAAAATTTATACTCTAAGTTTTCATTTCGGCTTTGTCAAGAGGAGGCTATATATTAAAATAACTTTGAACAGATGAAAATTTTGAAAACAAAGTTCCTTTTTCGTCATCATCTACATGCACGATTCTCTAATTAGTGATCAGATCAAGAAGGATCCAAATATAGATCAAAAACTACCCCATTACTAGTTTCATATTTTTATTATATGATATAACAATGCTTGTTCCTTGTTGTCCCGTAATGTAGGCCTATGTACAGCGTATTATCTTCATCAAAAGTTTAACTTCTTAACCTGATCTTTACTGTGTGAAATGTTTTTCTGCGAGAGATTTTTTCATGGTTATAGAAATTCAAAACTCTAATTGAAAATACAAGTTATTTTGCCAATTATTACCGAGTGGATTAAACAAACCATTATAAGCAATTTCTTAGTTACGGGTGCATGTATTTAAAAATTTTACATATTACACTTTTGTTTGTGAATATATATATTTTGATATTTTCTATCTTTACTCTCAGCTCTCATGTGAAGTTTTATACCTATAGGGTAGACCACTGTACCTAATTTTGGTCAATTTTAATCAAAATGGGAAAAAAATGTCAAATTTCACAAAATTCTGTCAGAAATGTCGATATCAACCTGAAGTTTCCAAATTTATTTCGAAAAACATGCTGAACTCTCCTCTATATGTGATAAAAACTGGAAATGTTTGAATCAATTTTTATCTGATATTTTTGTAAATAAAAACTATGTTCCATTTATTGGAACATAGTTTTTATTTACACATGGAACATTGGCCTTTAAACGGTTAACCAACAGGTTGAATGAAAACCTTCAATTTTAAAACTGGGAAATGTCACCCCAGTTAACAGTATACAATGATATGACATTTTATATGTAGGAATAGACATGAAACTTTTATGAATTTGTCAAATGAATCAGAAAATTTGTTAAACTAGCAGAGTTAAGCAGTCAAATTTTTCTAATATAGTCATTTTATATGCCATTACTGATTTTTGATCACTGTTTCAAATCTCTTGTGAGAAACAATTATCATGCTCAACTTTTTTTTTTTTGTAAAATACATTTGAAAGTCACTGAAGACTTGCTATAGCATTTTCCCGCCAAGGGTTATATTTATATGCAATACGTGGCAATTTTACAGACAATTTGTAACATTTTTGACGAAAATTGACAAAATCCTGTATTTATGATTCAACTTTACTGTATTTTTCTTGCTAAATTATGGCCACCCTAACCATGAGAAAATAGCTTTGTGTATAATATTTCACATCTGATTATATTTTTCACACTTAAAAAGGTATTGGGGGAAAATCTCAAGCGCTTCCGTTATAACACCCCAGTCATAATGACAAAATTCTATGGAATTTGTCATTATGACAGAGTTTGACTGTATTTAGTCAGCTGCTGTCCTAACACATGGGCCTACCTGGAGACCTCAAGTGTAGAGTGGGGAAAGGCCTCACAAAAATTCAATCTAGCTAGAATTTTCACAATTAAGGATGTAAATTGGTAGGCAGGCATTTTTAATCAAGTAGGGACCTCAGAAAAATCCCTTTGCCTGAGGGCCCTGTATTTAATACTTGTAAATAAACTGCCAGTCTTGTTTGTACATCAAAAAACCATACTCGATGGCCATGGAATGCTTTACTTCATAAAATATAAGCTACAGAATAAAGCTATGACTCATTTTGTGAATGCTTGACGAGAATAAAATGTTAAATAATATAAGATGTTTACTGAATAAAAATTGTTTAATTTTGACAACATATTTGAATTCTTACCTTGCTATTAAACCAATCAGGTGGCCGTGGATCATCATCAGGTAACATAGAGCAAGATATGGCGGACCTATGAATTAAGAACTCTTTGTCAACTCTTTAATTATCAAAATCAACAAAATATACAAGTTTCCATAAATTAAAGAAAAAACCACAAAAGAGACTTACAGCAGAACTCGGTTAACTCAAATTCTTACAAACTCTCCATGAGTTTTCTAATATAAGGTTGAAATTTCTTGTTTAATTCAAAAATGTTTTTGAACATTTTGGATAATTCAAAGTTAGAGAGACAGTAATTGTTTCTCTCGACAAATTTGTTCAATCTTCATTATCCAAGACTATTGGATGCTGATCAATTGGTTAAACAGGAAATATTTAAAGATAAAAGTTAAAAAATTCAAATGTTTCAGAATTTAGGTGCACAGAGGGTGCAATTCCTTTCTACCTTGACTCTTGGCGCTAAAATTCTGTCTGCTGAGCAACGTGTAAAGTACTGTTGGGCTAATCTTAAAGATGATAATCCCAGGTTTTATGACAATTTGTAATAAGAAACAAGCACTTCTTACTTTGAAAATAGCAACCTTTTTATGTCAAAATGTATGTCAGAATTTAATTTGTTTTTTGGTCAGGATTAATTGTTTAGCAACTGTAGGAAAAAAAATTGGCTTTCATGATCGAAACAAGCAAAACCACATTATCTAAATGCATAAAATATTATTTTTGTTCATCTGCCAAAACATTTTGGATGACTAATGAGCAATATTAAAAGCGATATCAAGTTCGTGTAGAAAGAATTCAAAATGCCAATTTGTAAATTTTTATTTTTTATAATTCAATGCATTTTTCAACATTGTTCAGCTGGAATGCATTAAAATTGTGTATCACTTGATATATGTTCAACCTCTGGAAACAGATCTTCAGAACCAATAGTTTCTTCACACAAATTCTAATGAAAATAATTTTTCCCAATATGTACCATAGAAATAATTATATTTGGGAAACAATTTCTTAACTGATGATCAGTAACTGTTTCAGTAAATCAGACTGAGTATGATCAAAAAATTCTAGTAATACCGATTACAGAACGGTGGAATAAGGTATCAACTAAGATCAATTATATACTATATTTTCCTTCGTATAATCTGCAGTGGCACATAATCTGCATGCTAAATGTGAAGAAATAAGAAAAAACACTGTATAATCCATGGCTGCGTATTATCTGCAGGATTTTGAAAAATAAAAAATTGCCTTGTGTTTTAATAGTCAATCCATTGGTACACTAGTTAATGAAATTTACATCACGCACGAAACAAAATTCACAGTTCAATCACAAAAACCTTCAAATTCATCACAATACCCATCACGCTGATAACTTTCTGCAAATTGTCCGCTGCTGTATATAATCCATATTTTTAATGTTTAACCACTTTTTTCACTGATAATCTACAGATTATACGGAGGAAAATATTGTATATTAATCCTACATGAATATTGAAGATTAAGTTGCAATTTGCGGTAATTTTATGGATCCATTATAGATTAACTGGACAATTGTAAGTTTTGCTGTTCCCTTGAGCTTTGAAAAATAAATGAATAAAAATTTAAGATTTTTTTCAAAAGATGTTTTACACAAGAACACAATATACAAAATACTACTGTGATGCTTATGACAAACCCCCCTACAGCAAACAAAAACATTTCAAACCGAGGTCAAGTTATAGTTTTCAAACTTATAGTTTTAATCAAGATCCTGCTATAAAAAGAATGAGCTAACGAATTAATTACAATGGTTTTAAAGGTAAAATTTTCCAGAAGAATAATAACAGTGGACTGATAGGCAGGAGAGAGATAGCCAATCAATAAAGTTAAGAAATTTCACTACTGGCCAGTGACTACTGAACCTGTTAAATCCAGTGGCCACTCATGCATATGCGATACACAAAAATTCCACTTTTGCTAGAGCTGGCACAATAATTGAAGGGGTTAAGGTCAAAGTGGTGCAAGTCAATCTTGTTTTGAGAAAAGTTTTACTAAAATTGTTTTCATAGATTCCCACATTCAAAATTTTGTGATTTCACTATTTAGAGGTGAAGTATTGAAGCTGAGGCCTAGTTAATTTTTACTTTTAACAGTTTAACACGTCTAGATTGTATTTCTAGACTTGAGTCAGAATTGTTAATTAGGGATGGGACAAATAGCAGAATACTGAATATTCAGCAGCCGAATATCATTTTTTAAAAAAATTCAAAATTATAAATTGCCATTTTTAATTGAAAATAAAATTGGTAATTTCAAATGATCAATATTGAATTTTAATTACATAATTTATTTAAATAAATACTAGAGAAATGGTAACCAAGATTTTTATTGCCATGATACTGACAATCAAATTCAACAATATTGTATTTTAATATTACACTGATACCTAAGCTAACAATGATGATTCATTCAGGTCAGGGTTGGTAAAAAAAAGTTTTTTTTAAAAAAACCAAAAAACCGGGTTTTTTTTGGTTTAAATAATATTAACACTAAAAACAATAAAATTTCTGAAAAATCATTGAAACCTCTAATAATTAATTAAAATAAAATGCTTATTAATGATAATTAACACTATTCCCCATATTAATCAATAAATATTTCTTACATTTTAACAAAAACCAACTTTTGCAATTTAATTAGTTTTTGCTTAACTCTCAATGGATTACTTCGTGCTTGAAAATTCTTTTGTTATTAATCATATAATATAATGATGTTTTTTCCAGTTACTTTCAGTATGCTTAATTAGGAAGCTATTTTGCAAATACTATAATAAAAATTAGGTGAATATATAATGTATTTAATGAAGCATGTGTAGTGCAGATTAATTAGCAATGATTTACAATATACAGGGTGATTATAATTAAGGTTCTGATTTCACAACACTGTTAAAAAAAGAACGATTGTCAGAATGCCTTGAAAATTGACATAAATATTCCTGAAAAAAATTTAATTTTATTTGGTAAAGGAGAAAAAATACTTAATGTAAAATTAATGACATCCAACATGTGGGAAATTTGCTCACAGAATGGAAACGATAGCCAGCCATGACAAAATAACTTAATTATAGCATTGCAAAATTGTATAATTCATGGAAACATCGCAAAAAACAAAGTAATTGAACAAATAACTACAACTTAAGAAATGTTAAATATGTTGTCCACCGTGTTCTGGCTATGAGATGAAAGCACAAAAATTCTTGTTCAACATCAGATCAGAGTATGCCATGGTTATAATGTAGATGTGCTTGCAATTCAGCTTTATTAAATCAAACGCACCCCCCCCCGTTAATATTCCTGAGGAGCTTCTAACATATAGGGGATGTGCTGGAGATTGCAATTCACCAAAGTTTGCAATCTGGCCACTGTTTATGACATTTTGAGGTACCCCCCACAGCCTGAAGTTGCAAGGGTTAGGGTGCACCCTGTCAAAATGTGTCTTCAGCAGTTGCTTTGCTGGTATTGCAATGTGCATCTTGATAGAAGTTCTATCCACACACTGATGCTGTGGAAGTGTCAAAATGATGTGGTTGCTCAAAATAGATTATACTGCTGGCCAAGTACAGCATCATCTACTCGCAAATTTTGCACTACTTGCACTTTTTCCCTTTTGCAAAAGAAACTTCCATTGCTTCAGGAGTATCCATGCAAATTTTCAAGTCATTCTGACCAGTAGTTCTTATTGAATAGTTTTGGAATCAAAACTTCAAATTATAATCACCCTGTATATAGCTGATTATTTTCATAAATCTCTTATTATTATACAGTAGAACCTTGATTAACTGGGCTTACCATGAAAGTACATAAAAAAAAACTGTTGAATATTAAGGCTGGGTGTACAGTGTGAGATGTGCTGCTACTTATGGGAAAGAAAATGAAAATGTATGTGAGGTAATTAACTACTAGTACACTAGTCTTTGTCCTTTAAGGACAGATGGTGTCTATTGGATTATAGGACCACCTGCCCCTAGCATGATAGTGACACTTCTGTTGCTGCTTCTTTGTGAAGGGAAAAAGAAACCCTGTGAGATAAATACACCACTACATTTAGATGTGTGATGCAATCCTTATTCATGAATTTGCTAAAGATAGAGCATCAAAATGTAGCCAAAGGTTAGAAAATGTTGTAAGAATGAGAAATTTTGGCTTTTGTATATAACTTTAAATAACTGAGAAACTTCATATGAAAAATATATATATATATTCTGGCCACTTTTATGAGACTTTGAAAAAAACCACTTATATAAAATCTTGTGCCATTTAAAGATACCATCAGAATCTACCCCAAGGATATAAAATGTGGTAAAAATGAAAAATTTTGACTAATAATGAACCAATGATATTTTTCTTAGTCCACTTTTTTGATTTTTTGAAAAAAACCAAACTGGTTTTTTTTTAAAAAAGTACTTGGTTTAAACCGAACAACCCTGGTTCAGGAATCACATTTGTTAGCTAAAACATGATTTCCCGCAGGTTTCTATGGAAAATTGTTCGATTCATTCCAGCTTCTGCCCGAAATTTAAAGATAATCAGTTAACCCCTTTGCTTACAAGTGAATTGGCAAGAAATTTGGATGCTCTCTATTTGACGAATCAGCAATAAATATAGTAATCTTGTCCTAACCTAACTGCATGTTAGAAAAAGGGGAGAAAAAAACAAATGAAAGAGTAAGACAGTATATTAGATTAAAGGCAATACGAATGTAGATACAAAGTTAGATTTCTTTTCACCCTCACCCTACCTGTTCTCTTTCACTCTTATAAGAAAGATACATTATATGCAAGGTGAAAAAAAAGCACTGTCAGGGTATGCAAAAAAACAAAAGTAAAAAAAAAAAAAAAAAATAGGTTGCAACAAAGCTTCAGGAAGAGGAAAGAAAACAGTGAACTTGTTTGAATTCATTCCATTGGCGTTTGGACACAATATTACATCCTTTGATCATAAAATAGTTAAAACCCCAAGGAGAAATATAAAAAAGGCAAAAACTGATCGCTTAAATGAACAGCTTCGAAACTGGATAAATGAGAATTTACAGGAAGATGAAGGTACTGAAGATGTTTTTATTTTATATTAAATGTGCACACACAACCAACACCAGCTTTAATCTACTAAAATACAATACAAATACAACGCCACAACAGGCAAATTGCCCAACCAGGTGGCTGACTTAAGAACATCATGGATCCCCAAGCCATTTTTTGGAGGCCCTACCTACTACTACTACACCACACATGCACCCCCAACCAATTGGTACACGCGGGAATGTGCGTGTACGTGTAGTGAAACCTGCCGTGAAGTTTTTTTGTTTCTCTGTAATGCTTGTTATGTGTAGTGCTGCCATCTGCCACCAGTTTTTCTAACTATGCGTGAAGTGTTATGACTGAATGATTTATCGTTGTAGGACTGTTGCTCTCTGTGGCGAGACTTTTTAACGGGGAGATCGGCTCGCATTTGCGCCTTGAAGTTGGGAACCACAGAAAACCAACTTCAGCCGACCACCACTGTGGGGTTCGAACCCGGATCCTCGCATCGCGAGTCCGTCACTATAACCACTCGACCACCACAGCGGCATTAAAGTTAATGTTAACACAACCCACTTGAGTACATATTCCTGCGCTTCCCATCTATTTGCGATTTGGTTAGCTATTTCTGTGTCCGATACATGCAGATGGTGACAACACTGATCTTGCCTGGCAGGGTTGATTTGTTTAAACTGTAACATGACGTCCTCCGGGTCATGTTTTCCTTAATGATAACTCTGTCAAGAGTGTACATACTTTAGAGTTCTTAATCTGTTGGTGTCTCCCGGGAGAGATGTCACCTAGTCTCATTGGAGGTTGTTTTCCTCCGTATGTTCTAATTTTATGTTAACATATGTATTTCGTTTGCTGGCAGATGGCCGCGGACCTTGTTGGTCAACTTTCCCAATTGTCGTTGGTCGTGTTGGGTGAACCTGGCCAGTTTGCCTGACATGTTGCCAAACGGTAATTTAATGTTTGTACTAATATTTCGAAATTATATGCAAATTATACAGATGTTCTTATTGTTGTGACGTAATATTTTTCATGATGTGACTGAGTATTTCCGCGGTCCAAGTGGACCAAAATACTTGTTCCCACTAGCGTATATATACAAGTTGTGGTTATTGAACGATCGCATTACATCTCATCACATCTCGTTGCATTTCTCTTCACCTCACTCGTTTAACGAGTTCGGTGTTCCGATGTTATAGTACAGTGGTGCTAATCTTCTAGTCAGGTCTAATGTAACGTGACATCATCTAGCCTTAGGCTTGGAATCGTATCCTATCACGAGCATCTAATTTTATATTTGTGTCTCGGCAGGTCCGAACTTTTTAATAGTAGCTTTACATAAAAGCAATGGCTTGGATCTCCTAACGCTAACCGGGTGTTGTCGAAAGGTCTCTACCCAGGGTTCCTGGTCTAGTTGGTATCGCCAACTGTGTGAAATAGATGTGTCGATAACTGGCTGTTCTCAACATCTCTGCCTCATCGCCACCTGATTCCCGATCTCCTGCAGCTCTAGCTCTTCGGCACCCGCTGGATTGACATTCGACGATCGTCTCTTCTACAGATTCACATCTGTTGCTTCGCCAGACTCTTGGTTCTGATGTTGTGCTAATTCGAAACAGTGCACCCAGAAATAGGAAACACGGCTCCCAGCTGACTTCACCGATCTCTGGGCCAGTGAGAATCGGCCTCTGACGGGTCTTGTCTCCGCGGACATCCACTTTAAAACCGGACTTAGTGTCTCTCTTATAACCACATGCCAAAGTTCCGGACCTTCCCCAGATAAGTGCAATATATGAAAAAGTCTCTGTGATACGATTATATTTTTAATTTAACGTTAAACTAATTTTTTTAAATATCGTTGGAAGATTTATGAATTAATATTGTAACTGTGTTTGGTTTTATAATTGAATAAATGTCTTGATTTGAACTCTGTTGTCGTCTTATTTCCTCGTGCTGTCAAAAAACTTGAGGATAAAAAATATAATTCGGGAAGTAACATTAAAACGTTACAAAACCTTGGTTTTAACCAAGTTGGCTTTTTTCAAAAAAATCAAATAAAAGTGGCCTAAATATAATTTTTTTTCCTTGAAAAATATATTGGTTCATTATTAGCCAAAATCATTCATTCTTGCATTTTATATTCTTGGGGTATATTCTGATGGTACATCCTTAAATGGCATAAGATAGTATAAGTGTTTTTTTTCAAAAAGTCTCATATAAAGTGGCTTTATATGACTAAAAATACTTATAGCGGGAGTTACTCGCTGTTGTAGACAAAAGAGTCTAATTCAAAATGAACCGGCACAAGAGCAGAGGAAGAGGACAGAAAAATAAAAAAGGCATTGGAAAATACCTTAGGAATACCTTTGAAAAATGGCGGTGCCAATTGCAAACAAGAACACAGTCTCGTTTACAATTGGCTTCGCTATTTTTCTTTTTTCTGTCCTCTTCTGCTCTTGCTGCCGGTTCATTTTGAATTCACCTCTTTTGTCTACAACAGCGAGTAACTCCCGCTATATAAGGAGTATTTTTACTATATTTCTCTTTTTTCTGCTACTGATGAAGGAACTTCATATAGTTCCGAAACACATATAGCCGTGGTTCCTTTTTGCAATTTTGGGTATACTAACGTTGGTCGTTCAATTGTATTGCTCTATATCTTTAGCAAATTCATGAATAAGGATTGCATCATACATCTAAATGTAGTGGTGTATTATCTCACAGGGTTTTTCCCCTTCACAAAGAAGCAGCAACATTAGTGACACCATCCTGGTAGGGACAGCTGTCCCTAAAGGACAAAGACTATTGTACTAGTGGTTATATTACCACAGATATTTTCATTTTCTCTCCCATAAGTAGTAGCACATCTCATACTGTATATCTCCGTGTCTTAATATTCAATAGGTTTTTTTTTTATACTTTCACCGTTAAGCCCAGTTAATCAAGGTTCTAGATAATCACTGATTCTTAAAACGACACCCTTATTGTGTTAACTGTTATGTATGTGGTTATACTATTGTCAGACAGATGGCGCACGTCATTGTATTGTATTAGCTATTGGACGTTTAGTGAGTTCGCGCCATGTTGTTGTTAGTATAGCATCTTTGCAATCCTGTGTTCGTTATCATCATGCATTTGCATATGTCTGTAATCGAATTATTGTAATTAACTGTACCATTAAACAAAATAGAAAACACAGGCGACCAAGGATTTAAAAAAACCAGAACCGTATCTGTTTAAGAGATGACTACGTGAACTCAACCAGTTGGCACCGCACCGTTCCAGTTTCATTTCGAACAGTTCGATGAATCCGTTGAAGAATGGAACAGCTACGAGGAGCGATTGGAATCATATTTCGCCGTTCACGATGTACCCGAAGAGAAGAAAGCATCGGCTTTGCTAAGCGTCATCGGGCCTCGCACTTACAGGATCCTAAAGAACCTGGACACTCTGGATCTCCCGTCTATGAAGTCCTACCACGAGATCGTCACCCTATTGCGAGGACATCTGAATCTGAACAAGATGACGGAACACTACAAGTTTCACAAGAGGAATCAACTTCAAGGTGAGTCAATAGCGGATTATACAATCGAATTACAGAAACTTTTGCAGAATTGTAACTTTGGACCGAATCTATCTGTGATGTTACGCGATAGGTTCGTTATGGGTTTGAGTTCCAAAAATATCCAAAAGAAACTTCTGACTGTCGAGAATTTGACTTGCGATACTGCGAAATCTACAGCTCTTGGTTTAGAAACTGCGCCAAAGGATGTCCAAGAAATGCATAATCAACTGTCACAGCTCAGCGTGAAGAAAATCAGCGAAGTGTCTTGAATGGCACCTATGGGAAAACTATACCAGAGCAACGCGAACTCAGAATCGAAACAAAGTGAAACCAGCGAACAAAATCATGCTTGTTATCGTTGTTCGAGCACTTTTCACATGGCTCATCACTAAATTCAAGGACAGCATATGTAGATTTTGTAAAAAGAAAGGACATCTACAGAAAGTGTGTAGATCGAAAACTAATGTGAAACAGCTGAACCCAAAATCTGACGTGTTTCCTGCATAGGCGGAGATAGACTTGGAAGTCTGGGGGGGGGGGGCAAGATGATGATTCATCTATACATATATGCATTAGATCTGTTGACTTCACCTTTGATGCTGGGGGGCATTGCCCCCTCCCCGTATCTCCGCCCATGGTTTCCTGTCAATAATCTACAGGCTAATAGAAACAAGAAGTTGATGCTTGATGTATACCTTCAGGGAAAGAAACTTTCCATGGAGGTGGATACCGGTGCCGCAGTATCATGCATGAATGTACAGGAATTCAAGAAAATATGTCCAAGTGTAAAAATTCTAAAAACGAGCCTGGTTCTAAAGAACTTTGATCAATCGTTGGTGCATCCAGTGGGTCAAGCTACTGTGCAAGTACATTATGAAAAGCAAACTACTACTCAGAACCTGTACTTGGTGAATCAACCAGTAAATGCAATTTTTGGAAGGGAATGGCTACAAACCCTGAAAATCAACTGGACTGAGATGAAACGTCTCACCCAAGAAGGTTCGAGATCTTCAAAGCTTGGAGACCTTGCTTAAAAATAATATTGAAATTTTCACCCCAGGTCTTGGTCGGTTGGAGAAATTACAGTGTCACATTGAATTGAAAGCAGGAACCAAGCCAAAATTCATGAAAGCGAGACTAATCCCTTTCTCACTGAAAGAACGTGTCGAGAAAGAGCTGAACAGATTAGTCTCTGAAGACGTATTTGAACCTGTGAACCATATATAGTGAGTGGGCGATCCCTATCGTTCCAGTGGTGAAATGTGATGGAAACATTCGCATATGTGACGATTACGAAGCTACCCTCAATACGGTGCTTAAGGTTGATCAACATCTGTTGCCGAAAATAGATGACATCTCTGCAGAGCTTGCGGGAGGAAAAGCATTTTCAAAGATTGATCTCGCCAAAGCTTACCTACAGATGACAGTGCAACCAAGAGATAGACACCTACTGACTATCAATACACACAGAGGGTTATTCCGATACAAGAGGATGAACTACGAAATAGCGTCAGCACCTGCTATTTGGCAGAGGAGTATCGAACAAGTTCTAGCTGGAATCCCCGGCGTTCATGTGTAGTGTATTTAGACGATATCAAAGTTACCGGAGCCTCTGATGATGAACACTTTGAAAGATTGAATGCTGTGTTTGAGCGCCTGAAACAATATGGTTTGAAGGTGAACAAAAAGAAAAGAGAGTTTTTCAGGGAATCAATTTATTATTGCGGATATAAAATCGATAAGAATGGTCTATGGAAAACTTCAGAAAAAGTGAATGCCGTATTAAATGCACCAGTACCTAAGGATGTGTCCGAACTGAGAAGTCAAAAATGGAATCAAAAATGTCAAAATACATATGTGCTCTTGAAAGGGGAGATAGCTTCTGATCAAATTTTAGCTCATAATGACCCTAAATTGCCTCTCGTGTTACAGACTGATGCTTCATCGGTTGGCATTGGCGCTGTATTCAGTCATTACATGCCGGATGGTTCGGAAAGACCCATAAAGTTTGCATCACGTGCACTTTCAAGGACTGAAATGAAATATTCTCAGATTGACAGATGCGTTGAGTATAGTGTGGGGTGTAAAAAAATTCCACCATTATTTGTTTGGGAGACATTTCTTTCCAGTAACAGACCATCACAGCTCTTAGTGTCAATATTCTCTCCACACAAAAGTTTACCAGTACTCTCGGCTACACGAATGTTGCATTATGCTATGTTTTTACAAGCATTTAATTATACGATTCAGTATCGAAACACCAAGGATCATGGGAACACTGATGCCTTTTTGCGACTACCTGTAGAGAGTCAAGAGGACAGTTATAATGAAGTTGACTGTTTTAATGTAATGCAGATTGAAACTGAAGCCATCCTGCTATAATCAAAATGGAGGCTTTAGCACGAAGGCATTGCTTTTGGCCTGGTATAGATAAAGATAGAGGTTTTTGTATCCAATTGTGAATCTTGACAGAAAACAAGAAAAGAACCACCAAAAGTTTTGCGACATCCTTGGGAATGGATAAATGGTCCTTGGCAACGAATACACATTGATTATGCGGGTCCATATTTTGGAAAAATGTTTCTTGTAGTTTGTGATGCATATTCCAAGTGGACTGAAATCATAATAACACGAAACATAACTGCTAGTACCACTATATCACAACTTCGAAAATTGTTTGCTCAGTTTGGTTTGCCTCAAACTTTGGCTTCCAACAATGGAACAAATTTCACGAGAATAGAGTTTCAGGAATTTCTCAAGTCAAATGGTATCAAACACGTGGTATCGGCTCCATACCATCCTGCTACGAATGGTCAGGCTGAAAGAATGGTTCAGTCATTCAAGTATTCGATAAAACCTACCTTTCTTACGGAATCGGATCTACATAACAGATTGCAACAATTCTTACTGATGTATAGAATAACACTGCACTCATTAACTGGTAAAAAGCCAAGTATGTTGTTTTTGAAAAGAGAGATTTATACCAGATTGGACTTGATGCATCCTGATGTGAGAGGGAATGTGCAGAGAAAACAAGAATCTCACACTCATGCATTCCATCGTGAATTTTCAGCGGGAGAAAAAGTTGCTGTTAGGAACTATCGCTGTGTTGAGAAATGGAAGTTTGGAACTGTACTGATCAGAGATGGTACCCTGTCATACAGCGTGCAAGTGGGACTTGAAATCTGGAGACGCCATGTCAACAAAATCCAGAAATGCGGAGAAGCTGTGAAGGACGAGAGTGATGAATAAGAGAATATCCGAGATGTGCCTCCTCTTGCCACTTCGGGAGAACAGTCTCATAGTAATAATGATCAGTTTTCTTTTTCAGGTTCTCACACTGATGTTGACAACCGACCTGGAGTGGAGGATCGGCCACACACGGCTGAGGACGAGACGGCTGGAGATGAGACTGGTGATGTTGTGTCATCGGGTGTCAAGCCAACGCTACCTGCCCACCCTGTGCTTCGTAGGTCCACTCGAAAAAGAAAACCTCCGAACCAACTTGGATTATGAAGGTGACATTTGCAATGCTAAGAAAGGGAGGAGATGTGTATGTGGTTATATTATTGTCGGACAGATGGCGCACATGTCGTTGTATCGTATTACGGCTATTGGACGTTTAGTGAGTTCGCACAGCGTTGTTACGATAGCATCTTTGTAATCGTGTGTCCATTATCATTATGTATTTGCGTATGTCTGTAATCGAATTATTGTAATTAACTGCAGCATTAAAAAAAATAGAAAACAATAACATTAGATTACAGTTAGCAATAAAAATACTATATTGTAGGACTAAAATGTCCTTCAATTTAACCATAATGATTGCATATGATGCTTAAGACAAGCTCCTATAACTTATTCTAAATGCAAAAGTAAGAATGGCAACATTGACAAGTTTTTGACTGTTTTAATATTAAGTTTCTGCGGTTAAAAGCTATAACCCTGTGATCTATTACACATATTTTGCTTAGTAAATTGAACACAAGTAATCAGTAGTTCAGATAAAATGGACCCTAAAATTATATATTATCTGTTCTAGACTGTTGAAAAATTCAGAGTTGCAAATTAAAATTAATGTTGTTTTAATTATTGACAAATTTGTGTTTAAAAATAAAACTTAATACACAAAAAAGTAAGTTTTCCATCATCTTATGAACTTATTGTGTTAAAAGTATTATCAAAAAATATTCATTTAGGTTTTTGACAGTTTAAACCAGTTTTTGACGCTCTTCATGTCAAACTTTTCTGACGTCAAAAACCCAACCCTGCTTATTTTGCCAGAAATGCAAATGTGTATACCCTATTGAAAAACATGATACAAAATATATCACGAAAATGATAATCAGAGCAACACGGGAAGAGTAAACGTTAAAACATTATTCCACATTTTCTGAAATTTACACATTCACGTTTCTGTGGCATAAGGGGGACGATATAACTACTACTTCTACTATGAACGCTGACTGCCATGCCGATGCACGACTCAGAAAATTCACCAAGATAAAAAAACAACAGCACTAAGTGGTATGGTTATAACCTATGTGTTTACATATAAATAATCTATTATAAACTGAAGAGCCAAAAAAACTGGTACAGGCATGCGTATGCAAATAAAGAGATATGGAACCAATCAGAGTACGGCGCTGCGGTCGGCAACGCCTATATAACACAACAAGTGCCTGGCATAGTTGTTAGATTGGTTACTGCTGCTACAATGGCAGGTTATCGAGATTTAAGTGAGTTTGAACGTGGTGTTATAGTTGGTGAACAAGAGATAGGACATAGCATCTCCGAGGTAGCGATGAAATTTGGATTTTCACGTACCACCATTTCACGAGTGTACCGTGAATATCGGGAATCCGGTAAAAAATTAAATCTACGACATCGCTGCGGCCGAAAAAGATCATGCAAGAACGGGACCACCGACGACTGACGAGAATCATTAAACGTGACAGATGTGCAACCCTTCCGCAAATTGCTGCAAATTTCAATGCTGGGCCATCAATAAGTGTCAGCGTGCAAACCATTCAATGAAACATCGATATGGGCTTTCGGAGCCGAAGGCCCACTTGTGTACCCTTGATGACTGCACGACACAAAGCTTTACGCCTCGCCTCGACAACACCGATATTAGACTGTTGAGGACTGGAAACACGTTGCCTGGTCTGACGAGTCTCGGTTCTAATTGCTTCGAGCTGATGGACATGTATGGATATGGAGACAACCTGATGAATCCATGGACCCTACATGTCAACAGGGGACTGTTCAAGCTGGTAGAGGCTCTGTGATGGTATGGGGTGTGTGCAGTTGGCGTGATATGGGACCCCTGATACGTCTAGATACGACTCTGACAAGTGACAGTTACGTAAGCATCCTGTCTGATCACCTGCACCCATTCATGTCCATTGTGCATTCCGACGGACTTGGACAATTTCAGCAGGACAATGCAACACCCCACACGTCCAGAATTGCTACAAAGTGGCTCCAGGAACACTCTTCTGACTTTAGACACTTCCGCTGGCCACCAAAATCCCCAGACATAAACATTATTGAACATATCTGGGATGCCTTGCAACGTGCTGTTCAGAAGAGATATCCACCCCCTCTTACTCCTATGGATTTATGGACAGCCTTGCAGAATTCATGGTGTCAATTATCTCCAGCACTACTTCAGACATTAATCGAGTCCATGCTACGTCGTGTTGCGCACTTGTACGTGCTTGCGGGGACCCTACACGATATTAGGCAGGTACACCAGTTTTTTTGGCTCTTTAGTGTATTAGAAGCATTGTCATACAGAACAATGTGGCGTTACAGATGCAGTATAATCCAGATCGCTAAGGACGCCATAAGTGCCAAGGCCGGCATAATGGTGCTGGGTTGACGAGTCTAGATACCCAGATAGATTTATGCCCTGATCGGTTTATTATTTCAAATAAGTAATAAGAGTCCAGGTTTTATATTTATATACTCAGATTTATTTATACTATTGTTTATAATAATATTATTGGTTTCCTCTTTTGTTATGTTTTCTGTACCGATTTTTTTTTCGATGTCCACAGTCAGTTACAGCCTTGGCGACTTTTCGTCTGGCCTGTTTGGTGCCGAAAAAAGTCACCAAGAAGATCTGGATTACACTGTATCTGTTCTACTGTGGCTATAAACTGCACACAAATATATTTTTATATATTATCTTACCAATTATCTTTCAAATCTGAACTCAGCATCAACAAAGAAACACGAGCCATTTCACTTGTGCCCCAGTATCGCATATATAATTCATCTGAAAAATATAAAACATTCCGTATACATTGTTCAGTGTTGTCTGGAAAACCAGGATAGTCTCAGTATTTCTATCAAGTGATTCATTGTTCTGAAAAAATACTTCAGACATGTTTATTTTTGGTCAATGAGATTTCACGAAATCTTTTTAATTACTATACAATACACACAATATACCTTTAAGAATTTTATGGCTGGGTAACAATAGAATACCAAAACTTTGTTACAGCGTTCATTCTACATGCTTGACAAATCTCATGCACCAAGTTGCCATGGTGTCTAAAATTTTCTATGCATAATTATTTGCCAAATAGAAATACATAGGATAACAAAAAAATTTCTGAATTCATGTCAGCTTGTCTACCAACATGGAAACGGGTTCCAAGTCTTTAAAAACAAAGACTTTTCTTGATTGAAACCATTAATAATTTGGAAACCCTTGTTTGGTTTGGGACCTTATTCCCAGAACATATTAATCACTAAGATGCCCTTAACCGGGGAAGTTGTATCCACAGCACAAGCCACATCTGTCTTAATAACTTCTTGTGTGTGTTAGTGCATATGGGAAATCCAAAGAGAAACCTCTTGTATAAATACATGAATTCAATATGAAATAAGTAAAAAGACAATAAAACAGTACAAAGCAGATAAACCTGTACTTTATTAGATAATCTGGTGCAGGGATTATCAAAAATTTAAAACTTGCTGCATCTTTGGGAAGAACCCCAGACAGCAGGACCCACCGGAAGGGGGGGGGGCAATGCAGCGAGTCTCTTCCCCACATAAATTTTGAGTTGACAACCTTCAAAAAGCATTTTAGAATTTTCAGTCAGAAATTGAAACAGCAAAAAAAAAACCATGCATTTTGGCGCACCCTCTAGTCCATCGGCCGGGGCACTAGATCCGCCTGCACTCCCCTCCCAGTTGTAGCCCCGCATGAGACATTAAAAAAAAACTTTGATTTTCAATCAATCACGTTGGAATTTAATATTTGTGATTACAATATCTCAAGATAGCGAAGGGTGCCGCGGTCTACACTTTGTGAATCACTGTTTTGTTGCGATGTCTGACTGGATAACTGAACTATGCAATGTTTTTTAAAGAATGTTGGAAAGGACAATAAAATATTTTTTTCAAAAACACTTACATTCCTCGTTCTCAGGATTAGGGGTTGCTCTGGGATTCCTAACTAATTTTTTCATACCGATTCGCCTCCGACCCACGAACTGTTCCGGAATAGCTAAATAGCCTTGCTGCATGATTGGAGTAAGTTTCGCGAACCTTTAGGATGGAACTCGCATACACTTGAGGTATTTCACAATTTCGAATCAATCATTGAATTACAATGCGTCTCACTACGCCATACAACGTTCCCTAACTGTTTTCACGACAAAGCTGTTAAATGTAACTTGCAACTTGAAATATCTATTATCCACAAGCATTAGTGCTTCTTGGCTGTAACTACGTTTGATCTTATCAAACTCAGATACGTGACCATATGACTTTTACTCTGAGACTCATCCTTATTTCACCTCAATTTTGACCAACTTTATATAAAAATGTTCCGTTTTTTCAACAAAGCTTATAAATATGAATTTTTACTCTTTACTGAAATCAAGGATTAAAATTTCCCAACATATCAATTATAACTATAAAATATCTGTACGCCTACGTTGACCATACATCCCGTATTTTCCGGGCGATCCCGGTATTTTTTTGTTTTTCTGGCCGTCCGGACGTTTTGGCAAAAGTGTCCCAATTTTTCCAGTTTTATACACGAAGCCTACTTGAATTATTGTTAATTGTGAAGAAAAATAATTTCAATCTTTGACAACTCATAAATTATATTATGATAATTACAACTATAAATAAGAATATTAATCTTCCACATTTGTCTAGGTGAACGTTTTTTTTCGTGGAATTCATTTTGATCCACTGTAATTTGCATTAATGCTTCATTTCTCGCCATTGCGATTTTTCCGTAATTTCACCAATATTTTTGGCAATAATTGGCGATGTCCAGTATTTTCCCGTATTTGGAATCTCAATTTCCCGTATTTCTCTCAGGAAAATATCATCAGCTTATGTATACCAGAAGTAAAGAGCGTTATGTTCATTTTCTTAAATATTGGGTTAGCGCTATTAATTTTCATTACTTGCGTTCATGGAGGAAAGAATAACAGGAGGTGACATCAGGAACGAAAATTGAAGCTGTTGTGGCAACCCTATGGGCTGACAAGTAAGCCCAAACAAACCGCTCTTTTCCCTATACTTAACGTGTTTTGCCGGATCGAATTCTTTTAAAATTTTAATAACTAAATAAATTTAAGCACCATGACCATTTAATGAGTCTTCAGGTAATCTACATGATAAAATAAAGGGGAAAAATAAAATCTTATCCTTATATAAGGGGTTGTTATATTAATTTATTTTTGAAAAAAAGGGGAAGATCTTTTTTCACTCTCGACTTGTCATAAGTTTTTAGTTCAGTGCTTCAATTTATTTTAAAAATTTGATGCATCACATTAATGTCTATGGGAATATGATTAATTAAAATAATATGAAGCTGCAATAAAATGCAATTTCATAATTTTTTTCTTTTAACTGTTTATCTTGCCTTTTTGTTTCGTTCATCATTATGATAGATCGGGGACATTTCGAAAGTGTTTCAGGCCCGTGGGCGCTCGTCTTAAGCTTTACATGAGGAATTTTGATTTCGGAATCAATTCTGAGGTGCTCGAGCACCTTCTGACAGGGCCATAGCTAGGATTTTTGCCACCCGGGGCAAACAGCATTTTGCCGCCCCCGTGCCTCAAAGTACTGGAAGTGCTCGAACGTCGTCCGCCACTGTGTATTTATGGTTTTGCTGCCTGTAGGCTGTACAAATTTCGCCACCCTTCTTCCGTTCCACTCTCATATTCTTGAATACGTTACTGGAAATATATGCCGCCCATCCGAACTTTCCGCTATGTAGATGTATTGAGAAAAAATATTAAAAAATAAACTTTTTTTACGAGCCGCGATAAGTCATCTCTCTGGCCTATAGCGAAGCGCTGCAAGCGCTTTGGCCTATAGTATTTAGAAAAATAATCTGGGCTGTTTTTTTTCTCTTCATTTTGTACCAATTACTTTGCTTTTAAAGTGGTATGTGTACGAAAATTTGACAAAAAAGTTTCGAATTGAATTTGAAATCTAAAATTATGTCTGTGTTCGAGTTTTTGCCTGGAATGGAGAAATATTTCTACGATATTTTAATATAAACAGCTGAAAGGCATTATATATGCTAATGTTTTGCATATATAATGTTTTTCGGAAAAAAAAGTCAGATTTTTCAAACACCGCTTGTTCAAGTGTCTTTAAACATTCTCTTTCTCTCAGCACTGAGGTGTTACATACTTTGGCATAATTATTTTTTAATTAAAATGCTGAGAAGAAATTTTGTGGCACAAGATATGGGTAAATTTTGGTTATTTTCGTAAAAGGTTCCATGTTGTTGAAGTTAATATTCGAAAACAAATAACTAAAATTGTAAAATCTTTCGTTCAATTGTATAAATATATCCAAAGAATTTGAGGGGAAAAAATCGAGTTCCTAAAGTGAATAGTAAATTTTTAAATGATTTTTAAAAACGGGAATGTTTCTCACATAGGAAAGCATGGGAAGCCACGGTTTGTTTGGGTTTACTTGGTCCCTTTAATAGAGCGATCACTGGCTTCATCTGGCAACCCAGATTCCCCATGCTTTCTCAACGGAGGTGCTGGTCGCGTCACCTCCTGTTATTCTTTCCTCCATGACTTGCGTTACACTACACAGAGGTATAGTACGCGAAGTCCTGTGTCAATAAATAACAGAAATATTCATTTTACGAAACAAGCAAGCTGTATAACTTGTACCGCTTTCTTGCTTGTTAAGCAATTTGAAGGTTATACAGTCGACGCTCGTGATAACGATCCCCCTCCCCCCGTGTTATAGTGACCATTCCATTACAACGACTGGTAGGATAAGTCCTAAATGTTTTTATACAACGAATAATCAATGTTTTTCCTTTCGATATTACGACCTTCTAATATAACGTCCATTTTCGATGGGACGATGGGGGTCGTTATAACGAGCGTTGACTTACTACTCTCCAGTAAAATTCCCTTTTGTTACGCGGTGTCTATCTCCGGTTTATCGATATGAAAATTCACATTTTTGTCATGTTGAACTTTATTTTTTTTTTTTTTCGTAGAATTCATTTTAATCAAGGTTGGCAGGTTTGACACATTGGCAGTTTTTGATGGTTTTTAATGGTTATGTCATTTAATTTGACAATGCTAGCTTGTACATGAAGCTTAAGAAACTCCTGTAACTTAGTTATTCTTACTTCTGCACTATGATATGGTATATTTACTAGCATTTATAATGCAATGGTTTTCCAATTGAAGCTGTATTTGATTTTAAAATGTGCAAAACAAATGCTTTGGGTATCAAGTCCTGTCGACTCTGCTTTGGTTGAAAATACTCTTTAAAACTCTGAATTTATACACCCTGAGCTCTAAGAAATTTTAAGATGAAAATAAATGGGTTTAATTAGTGTATTAACAGATTCTGTGAGAGAATTTTTACAAGGAATAAAATTTTGGGCAGATCTGAAAATTTAAAATATCAAAATAGATTCTCAGTAATTGTAATTCCGAATATAAAACCTTTTAATCTACATATAAAAGTGTTTACGTGTGATTACATGTTACGTGGCATTTTTAGCGACCATCGGTGATCTCCCGTTTTAGAGAGATGCAGATTTCTCGTTATTTTCCAGGGAAATATGGTCAGCTCAACGGCACCAGAAGATATTCACCCCATCTTTAACCGTTAGGGGCCGTTCAAGTATTATGTCAGCAAATTTTCAGCCATTTTTGACCCCCCTCTGTCAGCAAGTCAGCAAAAGTGACTACTCCGCCCCTTGTTAGCAAAATTTCGTCAGCTCTACCCCCTGGGTCATATTGGTGGGATCAGAGACGTACGGGAGGGGTGTAGGAGGGTTTGTGCCCTCCCCCAGACAATCAAAAAATTACTTTAATGCAAAAAAATTTTAATAAAAATTTCGAAAGAAAATATTTTTATAAAATGTATTATGTTATTATAACCAATTTGTTAATTTCAATGCTATTTGAAGGCTAAGTACTCAAAATTTCATTTTAACAAATTCATTGAGATCCATCCTCAAAGCCTGAAGTCTTCAACCTTTTTCCAGTGGCGAGCACTCCCTTTATCCATCGTCAAAAAGAGCACCCTTTTCGGAAAATTTGACATACGAATGCATGAAATCAGGATGATTTCAATCCTAAAATAAAATTTGTTCAAGGAATTTAATTGGAACGTTGATCATGCTCGCGTGCACGAAATCAGACACTAGCATCGATTACTCTAAGTGTTTCAGGGACCGTGGTGCTCGCGAGCAACAGGGTGAAGATGCTTGCACTAAGTCATATGGTAAACCCTTGGCCCATGGACAAAATGTGTCCCTGAGATTTATCTGATGTGGCCTGCCTCTTCAAACCCAATTATTTATTATTGGTAAAAAATGAACTAAACTGCACATTTACAGATCACCCAAGTGACCCGTGGCACAATTCCAGATCATTTAAGCGGCCCGTGGCACAGTTCCAGAGCACTTGGATCCGCGAAACATTTAAGCCTCGTTTATATGGGAAATAGTAGAAATTCTCGCGAAGATGGTTTTAAACTCTTTTTTTTCCAATTCCTGTTTTCCATTTCTTTCATTACGAGGGGAGAAAAGTCGTCAAAAGCGAGTACTAGAACTCCCAATGCTACCCAACGTGCCCGCAAACTAAAGAAAAGTTTTTTTCGTTTTTGGCGCACCGAGTAAGATGCCATTAAGAATTTTTCATTTTTGCAAAGGGTGTTTGATGGCGTAAGCATCAACCAACTCTTCCCCCCCCCCCCATCAAAAGTCAGGAAATCGGAAACCCCTCCCCCATGCTGACGTAATACTTGAATGACCCCTCAAGACCGAGCTCGATCGATCGTGCGGGTGAAATACTTAAACATTCATGTTTTCAAAATTTCTCGGTCTTTAACCCTTTAAGTCAACAATTTTTTTTTTAGGAGGTGTTGGCTCAAAAACTTAGAGCAGTGGTGCCAACCTTTCTTCGCCATGCTCCACCTAAGTATCTTGTAAAAAAAATCTTGTTGCCTCCCCTCAAGAGACACTTATGAGAGTTGGGGGAAAAGTGGCCAAAACTATCGAAAATTTAAGAAAAAGTTAAAATATTGAATAGAAATTTTTTAAATGCTGTTTTAATCAATTTCTGAGTTTGAAACGCTTTTTGAAGGTTAAAAATCCAAAATTTAACAAGAAAGATTTTTTTGCGCTTAGGGGGGCCGTACGTCCCGTATTTTCCGCGGCAGTCCCGGTTTTTCACGTATTTTCAACGACGCCAACGTGACTTAATCTTCTAATCAAAGATTAAAATTATCTTTCCAACTCAGAAATTACATTACGATAATTACGACTGCAAATAAGAGTATTTATTTCACATATGTCTTTTTTTTTTAATTCACTGCAATTTGAAGTGGCGGTTCATTTTCCTCGACTTTTCTGGACTCTTTAGCAACTTTGCTTACTCTTTTTGCATCATTTTTGGTGATGTCCTGTATTTTCCCGCATTTCGAGAAGTCCAATTTCATACATTTTTCTCGAACAAATATTGCCAGCCTAACTGCGCTCTACTTCAAACTAGCCTGTCCCCCCAAAAAAAACTAGGTCCTACTCATGCCGCTGCCCCTTTGTGACGTATACAGCAACGTGACGTGTATACACCTCTCGATAACTGATGCCCATGGCACCGAAAATTTTGTCCTCTAACGAGGACTGTCCCTTGATGGATATCAAAATACATTGAGGCCCAACGACGTCATTTTAAAAAGTATCCGTTATTAGGTGGCGCCCGTTAACGGAGGAATTTACTGTAGTTATTATTTGAAAAGGAATCTTCTGGGAATTCTAAAACACCTAGTCTAAGGCAGGGGTTTCCATTTTCAACCTTTGAGAGTGCACGGGCCAAAAATTAAAACCCCATGGAGCCCAACGGCCAACAAGTCATAATGTGGTATCTCTATCTACAGAGTGGCGTCTTAAACGAGTGGATCCAACAGGGCCACGGGGCTTCCAGTCAAATCAGGAGCCCTAAATTATTGAATAATTTTATTCAGAGATATATTTTTTTAGTAGTTACGAATTTTAATCAATTCTGAAAGTATTTTTTCATTAAATATGATTTTAATTCTGAAATTAATTTATTTTATTTATTATTTCTAAATTATTTCATTTATTATATTTTAATCATTATTGAATATGTATTTTTCATTAATTGAGAAATTACTTTTTCATTAATTGAGAAATTACTTTTTCATTAATTGAGAAATTACTTTTTCATTAAATATGAATTTCCATAAATCTTGATTGGTCCCACTGAAAAATCAAATTGTCCCCCCGTGAGGCATGGACCCTACTTTGGGAAACAGGGATCTAGAGGAAATATTAATTTCTATGTTCAGTGTAATCGATTCGAATTTCCCTGATTTTCTCCTCCTAGAATTTATTTAGTTCACACACAATTTAGAAATTACTGTAATTTTAATAATTTTATCGACCATGACTTGAATTTTACGGGAAATTCCTTTATTTTTACCATCCTGACTTTAATTTTTGTAAAATATCCCGTTTATTCTCCCAAAGATGTGTGATGACTTATATTTTATTCTTTACTGTAATTAAAGGTTAGGATAAATTTACCAGTAGGGAATTTATATTGGACCTTCCCTCCCTCAATATTTTTTGCCACCATCTCCATAATACCCATATAGTCAATCCTCGTTTTACGAACTTAATTCGTTCCTGAAGTCCGTTCGTTAACCGAAGCAATTTCTCCCAGAGGAATAAATCTAAAGTGAATTAACCCGTTCCCAAGACATCGAAAATTTCCAGTGTGAAATCTTACAACAGTTCCTGTGCATAATCAAACTGACAGTGAAAATATAACCATGAAAAATGAAATTAAAACGACGATAGAGCCATGACACAGGTTTCGTTAACCCTTCAAGTGTTCATTTTCTCGCTCCTTCTTTCAATATGAAATGTACTTTTTTGGAGAATTCTTCCCCATTCAAAGATTCACCATAAGTGAAAATAGGGTTTCGAAAGAAACGGGGGGGGGGGGGGTAGGAGGGAAGAAATTATGCTAGTTATATATATTTTTTAATCTCCTTGCATGTTAAGGATTATTTGCCCAAACAGGTTTTAGCGATTCAATAACAATAGATGATATAAGGGAAAGTGACGAAAGACGTCACTCTCCCTTGTTAATACAATAGATACGGAAAACTGGCTGTGAGTGAGAGATATTTTTCAGAAAAGGAAAATTCATCTCTGTCCTCACGAGGACTCTAAATCCGGTCTCTCGTTTGCCGGACGAGTGCTCTACCAACTAAGCTATGAAGAGACATAGAATTTCCCCTCCTTGGAGCGTATGTATATGCTGAATGGCTCCGTGCAATGGACGGTAGCAACACATTCTGCTAATAGCTCGCAGATGACATCAGGTGAGGGCAGAGATGAATTTTCCTTTCCTGAAACATCGATATTTCCTCACTCAGCCAGTTTTCCGTATCTGTCCACCCTAAGCCAAATTGTTAATTTTGAAAATTTGGTTCGAGTTAAAAATGATTTAAATAACTCATCACCTGATAAACGCAAGTGCGATTGTACTAAGTAATTTTTTTCTAACCAAAAAAAAATAAAACACAAATTTTGGATTTTCATCAAAAAGGTGCCCTAATTCCGTTTCCCCCACTCTAGTTATAAAATAAAATAAAATAAATAAAAATAAAAATAAAAAAATAATTTTTATTTTTATTTTTATTTTTAAAATTAAAATTAAAATTAAAAATTAAAGAATAAAAAATAAGAAATAAAAAATAAAAAAAATAAAAAAAATAAAAATAAAATAAAATAAATAAATAAATAAAAAAAAACATACTAGCTACAATTCCCGGCGCTGCCCGGGTTTTCTGCAATTACTGGGAGGATTGAAAAAGTGACAAACCATTGTAAAGGCATATGAATGCCTGAAACGCATTGCTAGAGAACCACGGTAACCAAAGTAAACATCCCGAAAGCGATTGTTGAGGCTCAGAAACCATTGTTGCCCGACAGTTTTTTGCCCATTTGGGGCATTTGCTCTGCGCCATCGAGCTTATATTACTGGAGGGAGCATCCAGCCTCCGCCCGGCTACATCTAATGCAAGGAAACCACGTGACTCGGTGAAAACAAAGTTCGTTTGTCCATAGAAATGTACTGTTCGGTCTCTAAATATTGCGTTCTAAAGATTAAAAAAAAAAGGATAGAGAACTCATCTAAAGATGAAAGAGATTAAATTATTTATTTCATTAATACTGGAATAATTTTTTTCGTTAATGCTGACAAATTTCTTTCACCAATTCTTGAATTTTCCTCCATTAATTCTTGAATTATTTTCTTTATTAATTATTATTTCTTTCATTACTTCTGGAGTAATTGCTTTCATTAATTCTGAAATTCTCTTTCATTAATTCTGAAATTCTCTTTCATTAATTCTGAAATTATCTTTCATTAATTCTGAAATTATCTTTCATTAATTCTGAAATTATCTTTCATTAATTCTGAAATTATCTTTCATTAATTCTGAAATTATCTTTCATTAATTCTGAAATTATCTCATCAATGCTGAAATTTTTCTTTCATTAATTCTAGAATTTTTCTTTCATTAATTCTAGAATTTTTCTTTCATTAATTCTAGAATTTTTCTTTCATTAATTCTAGAATTTTTCTTTCATTAATTCTAGAATTTTTCTTTCATTAATTCTGGAATTTCTTTCATTAATTCTGGAATTTCTTTCATTAATTCTGGAATTTCTTTCATTAATTTTGGAATTTCTTTCATTAATTTTGGAATTTCTTTCATTAATTTTGTAATTATCACTATCATCAATCTGAAATTATCTTTCATTAATGCTGAAATTACCTTTTTCACCGATTTTGGAATTATCTTCCATTAATTCTATTTCTTTCATTAATTTGGAATTCTCTTTAATTAGTTCTATTATTTTTCTTTCTTAATTCTGGAATTATTTCTTTCATTAATGCTGAAATTATCGCTTTCATTTATTTTGGAACTGAAATATATTTCATTAAAACCAGAATTTTTCTTTAATTAGTTCCAAATTATCTTTCATTAATTCCAAATTATCTTTCATTAATTCCAAATTATCTTTCATTAATTCCAAATTATCTTTCATTAATTCCAAATTATCTTTCATTAATGCTGAAATTATCACTTTAATTAATTTATAAATTATCAATTTCGTCAATGCTGAAAGTATCTCTCATTAATTCTGGAATTATCTTTAATTACTCTCATGAAAGGGGCCATTCAACTATTACGTAAACAGATTTTCAGCCATTTTTGACCCCCTCGTCAGCAAAAGTCAGCAAAACACTGACACCCCCCCCCCTCCCCAAGCAAAATTTCGTCAGCAGCTTAGAATATTTCATATCTTCAAAAAGGGTTGGTTGATGACGTAAGCAACCTCCAAACCCCCCTCCCCACCTTATCAAAAGTCAGCAAATCCTAAACCCCCTCTCCCCCCCCCCCGACGCTGACGTAATACTTGAATGACCCCAAAGTCATGCCACATGCAACTCATGAAAGGAACAAATCTAAATTAAAGAGACGTAGAAATGAATGGTTTTTTCCTTTTTAAGGGAGCTAGATATATTGAAATTTTTTTTAAGTGCAAGTCATTGTTCTTGAAACACCTGTTCTTATCATCCGCCTGTTTTTGCTTCAAAAAATGCTTGATTAAAGCTGCGGAATTTTTTCAATGTAATTTATATGGGCCCCATAATTAATTTCAAAACATCCTAAACTGTATGGATTGATGCAATTGGATAATACATATAAGACAATACGGAGACCGCTGACGTCATACTCCCTCAAGTAATATAAGCTCGATGGGCAAAGCCCTTTTGGTTTTCTGAAGCAGCTTCAACTTGAAACCCTACCAATATGAAGGGAGTAAAAGAAACTCACAAACATTTCGCCATTTGCGAGGCCGATCTTCTTTTCAAGAAGGAAAAGGAAAGTTCAACTGAAAAGATAAGTTTTCCAGGTACCGATTTCTCTGGAATAGTCTTTTGCTCTCATAAAAAGTCAGACAAAGAGCAGATGGAGGATGGTCGAGGCGAAGGATATGACCCTTGATGTTCATTAAAGTGAAAAAAATTTAGTTATATAACCGTGGGAGTAGAAAGGATCTGAAATTATCGGGTTGTCATCAGATGCCGGAGTTAAAACATTCTATTTTAGAGCAATATAGATAGATAAACATCAGTGTAGTAGCACAAAACCATTCAAATTCGAACATTGGGTGGTCTTCAGATTCGAAGAGAAGGGAATGAAGAAAAAAAATACAGTGGAGAGAGAACCCCGTTTATATGACTTTCGAGACCGAATCACATAATTTTCATTTAGCCGTGATTCTCCCATAATTTTTACTTAACTTTCGGATTATGCTTAAAAGTAATCTGAATATGAAGAAAAGAAAGATCATGAGATTATGATTTTGTGATAAATTTAATCCAAAATGATGACTTTGCCTTCACTTTAATCTCTTCAGGATTCTTACGATTATTTTACAAATGACGAAAAAAGAAAATCAAAAACAAATTTGTAAGATTTTCTGCGAACAATACTGTTTATATTTGTATTTATTTTTTATTACATTTTTTTTGCAACCGTCTCCAAAAGTAACTCGGCATATTTAATTTCTTCGCAAGTTTCACTCTTTTATAGATCCAGATTTTTTTGTCGAAATTTTCATTTTACATTCAAGAGAAGGGGAAGGAGGCTTTTCTTCTTTTTTTTTTCAGAAATTATATATAAGAAAAGCTGATTCCACGCAGCCAGCTAGCAAGCAAGATACCACAACCAAAGGAAATTCTACTGGAAATGAAAAAGGACGAACTCATATATTGTACATGTTTCTCACCAGCAGAAAATGCTTCAGGAATAACACGGGGAAACTAAGCACTAATGCAATGGAAAAAAACTCGGAAGGAACATGTAGTATGCGAAGAAGCATGGTGTGTACATCTAGTATAGTTGCTTTTCGATAAATGTAAATTATTTTGTTTATGGCTCACCGCGTTTCCGTAGTTCTCAAAAACTTGCAATAAAGTTACATTTACATTTCAGAGCCCCACTTTCAAGGAGTCATCAACTTGCTGAATGTTTATGTATCCGTTTACAATCATACCAAAAATTATGGCTTTTCTGGCGATAATATTCATAAAAATATTAATTTCAGTGAACGTCTTTTGCTACCAATAAAAAAAAAATTAAATCCTATCGACAGAAATGAAACTTAACGAGTTTCGGGGTTCCAGTTGGAATGAAAACGCCGTGAAATTGATGTGTGCATCTAATAAATTAAATATTTTAACATTAATATGTATAGTTTTATGGGTGTTCCTGAGAGTGATTCCGTCATTATTGAATCTCAAATGTTTGTGAAAATTAGAGGGGGGAAGAGGAGAATGGCATGGCGTCTGTCTTTGGGGGATGTGTTGGTGATAGTACATCTTTGTGTGATTAAGCGAGCCAATGGCCACTCTCAAGCGGGGCCATACAGTAATAACAAACCATAAAAATACCAAGAGACCTTGGGTATCATATGTCAATGCCTTTTTAGAAGCTGTGTTACGTAAGATGAAATTTGAGATTATAACCGGGAATTTCATGTTGAGAATTTATTGTTCGCAAATGCGGACTTGTGTAAAATTACTTTTAGTTCAGATTTTTTTTTTAAATCGAATATTTGTTTTTCATCTCTTGTGTTCCTTTTGGATTGTTTTTCTGTTATCGTTGAAAAAGGATAGAAATCAACATCTACATTTTTAACGTCGGAAAAAAAGGTAGAATTTTTTTCTTGTTTTTATTTTCCATTCTAAAGTTTCAGTATTTGCATGTGTTTCTGTAGTGCCTGCTCAAGCTAGAACAGTGTTGACAACTTAGTTATTTCCCAACTAGATCAGCCTTTTTCTTGGTCATTTGGATGGAAAAAATACCCTTCCAGTTGAGTTCTTTTCGAAAAAATTATATTATTAAATCACGTGAAAATACAGGAATGTTCCGGAAAATGCGAGACGCATGGTCATCCAAATAATGATTAAAATTAGTTCGGGTTGTCAAGTCCGGTTTCTAGTTGCTTTAGATAAAGAGACGAATCTTTTTTTCTTATAATTTTTCTGCATGTGTTATACAATGTCACCTTGCTTCCTTTTGTACTTGCAATAATTTTCTACCTCGCTGATGTTTTTTATATGTTTTTAATCAATGCCAGCCATAGGCGTAAACTTCTATAGGGCCCATGGGCCCGAGCCCCCCCAACATTTTTGAAGACGCGGCTCAGCCCCCCCAAAAAATTCGTATGAATATGGCTTATTCATTTTGCAATGATGAAAATTTTTTTTAACCAAAAGTTGTCCTAATTATGAATTAGTTAATGGAAACAATCTGCTCAAAATTTTAGTTCTTTTAAAAAATCTGGATGGTCTTTGGCTTTCTTGTTCCATGACAATACGTTTATCTCATTTCTTCCCTGCCGTTCAATCCCCAATTGCACCCTCCATCGGTTGCAATCCTTACTGCCAGAAGGCACGGCTGAGAGGAAGATTCTTTGAGGTGTTGAGGGGGCTCTTTCTTCTTTGCCTGTGGCAAAAACTGAGTGTCTCTCGATGGAGTGTCTCTTCTTTTGTTCACTGCGACCGGAGGACGGCCATGGCGCCGACATGAAAATAAGCCCAAAGATGCATGGTGGGGGGAGGGGGGAGGTTGAAAATTGGGAAGCAATGATATTGAAACCGAAATAAATTACACTCTATAAAGAATAGGGGCCAGAACCTAGAGGCTGAGCCCCCCCCCCCCGCAATAAATTTTGTAAGGGGACTGAGCCTCCCAGTAATTACTGAAAAAAACCATTGTGCAATGCATTCTCCCTCTCCTTCGTACACGCATGAGTCCCGTATATGCGGGAGGACCAATAACATTTAGGCCCCCCCCCCCCCAATGTTTTTTGAAAAATATTGGGGAAAAAAGCACATTCTAAATGCCCATTCATAACAGATCTTGAGGATCGATGTCGAAACATTTTTCGAGCCCCTTTACAACAAAATTTGACTGGGGGTAGAATATAGGCGTAAACTTGTATCCGGCCCGTGGGCCCGAGGCCCCCACCCCCAACATTTTAGAAGAGCTGGCTCGGCCCCCCCCCCCCCCCAAAAATTCGAGTGGATATGTTTCTCACACTTGGCTCAGAAAAAACTTTTTGACAAAAAATTTTCTTTAAATAGTAGAAATCCATCTGCTCGAAATTTTATTTTTTTACTTTTCTTCAGAATCTCAACGCACTTGTTCTGTGACAATAGTAGTCTTATCTCCCAATCAATCCAGCATCCATTCATCCTAAATTGCGTCCTCCCAGAGTGGTGCCTGAAGGCACCAGTGTAGATAACTTGGGGGGGGGAGGAGGGATCCTTTCTCTTGCTTGCACTGTCGGTAAACTCAAGAGCATCTCTTCCTTCTTTTGTTGAGTGTGACCCTTGGGGATGGGGACATGATACAACACAAAAAAAAGAAAAAAAGTGGGAGGAGGTAAAGTGAACAACGATTAAGCTTATTAACAAGTTCTTCACAACAGAGGCGCTGACATGAAGAAATTAACATTGGGTGGGGAGAGAGCGCTGAAAGTTGCTGGCCGTCCCCTATATACGGGGATGAAATGAAGCACATACGCAGGAAACAGAGGACGCACTGCATTGTTCTTCTGAAAACTATTGGGGGGGGGGGGGGGGGGGGGCTCAACCACCTTACAAAATTTTTTGGGCTCAAATATCCTCCACTCCTAGGTTCCGGTGCCTTTGAGGGAATCAAATAAATAATAGTAAAATAAAATTAACACACAAAAAAAAAAGAAATAAGAAATGAATGGAAAATTTCAAAAGCCCCCTGAGCCGGGTACCATTGCATTCTAATACTAGGAATATGAAATTTCCTCCTTATAAATCAGGGATTCTCAAACTATCTACGTTAGCAGCACTCTTATATAGAAATTTTAAATACGGTATTTCAATAAATGTTGAAGAGAGGTTAAAAGGTGAAATTTGCGTCCCCCCTCTGGTCCGGCACCCTAGACATTTGACCCCTCCCCCCAGCCCTGTTTCCAGTACTCCAACACTTAGGTAGCCAGGGCCGGAACTAGGGAAGAAGGCAGTTTTCCACAGGCGGAATTCTTGTGGGGACTGCTAATTCTGGGGGGGGGGGGGTGGAAGAACGAAAAATATCGTTTCGATCGTTTTTTTTTAGTGGGGAGAGGGTGAAAAAATTACATACTCTTCCCTCCCTCCACGACTAAAATGATCCTGTCTCCGTTGGACCGGGCTTTGGACAGATCTTTCGCGAGGACCCCGATTTTTCACAGGGAAGTGCTTGGACCTGTCGTAAGCGTAACTTGTATTAAGTCGTATGTTAAGTGCATTAAGTCGTAACTTGTTTTAAGCCAATGGGATCGAGACCCCCCCCCCCCCCTCTTATTAATTTCGGAGAGCTGGCTCAATCTTCCCCTCTTCCCCAAAAAAAAATCGCATGGATACGTTTTCCACACCTAGACTCGGAATAATCACGTCACGTCAGTACAGTGAGTTTCGGCCTTTATACGAAGCTGTGACATGTAAAAAAAAAAGTGGCGATTTTTCCACAAACACTTTTTTCCGGCCATTTTACAGGATGCGACCTCTATTTATCGGAAAATACTGTAATTTTTTCTATGTTCCATTGCAAATTATATTGGGGAATTTTTCTAAAAAGGATGTAGTATTTCTTACTTATGTTATTCAAAAATTGTGTTTATTTCAAAATGAAGAATTATTCTCAAGGTTTTAATAGGGTTCCTCCTTTCCCGATCAATTCTTTTTTACGGACGAATTTCTATTTGTCCAGCCGGTGACCGCAAAGAGGGGGTTTTACATACCCTGTTTACGTTCGCAGCACTGTTAGAAATTTTAAATATCTTGCGGCATCACAGTCGATCTCAAGGAGGCATTTCGATGCTTTCCCCCCCCCCTCCCTTTCCGACAATAAAATGATCTTCACTCCTAGTTACAGCCCGTCCGTGGCCTCTAGTGGCGTGTTTCCCGGGGGGGGGGGCACTCAGCGAGCTATAAGCACGGCCATGGACTCCCACATAATGGAGAAGGGCTTCTAGCCTGGGATCTTTGGCAGGCTTTTTATTCCATGTATTTTTTTTTTTTTTTCATGATCAAGGGGCCGCACCTTCTGCAGCTGACAAAGAGCATTTCAATAGGGTTCAGTTTCGGCTGCTTCAATGCAGGTTTACTGAATACAATCACCATTTCCTAATTAGAAGGACAGGGAGTGTATAGTGTGTCGCTTATGTGGGGAATATGTCACCTGGAGGCATCCGTCCATATGGGGACCCCCCTTCTGATCCTGAAAACTACATTCTTCTTGACGCCGCCGGTCAAGGCTTTAAAAGCTTTTGTGCTTAATGGATGGCCATCCGTGAAGGACGCCGACATAGATGATCCTAATTGGAATATAAAGAAATTACGGTGGTGAAGAAAAATCTAGACGAGGTTTGTGATTCTGCAAAATAAGAATAGCTGTGTTTGGAGCCACTTGAAGGAAACTCCTTGTTTTTCCACTGAACCCCCCCCCCCCCCCCCCACAAATGTTGAGATGGACAGTTCCACAGTATTTTATGGTTTGTGTGGACCACATTCGGTTGTGCACGTACAGTATAACCTTCTGTTAGTAAAACATGTTGTATTACAAGAAAACGGAAAAGTTCCTCGTGATTCCGCACAGTTTCCTGACAGAAAAAGTAAGCAATATTAAATATAGCTACACATTTTTGATAAATTCATGCATTTTAAACATTTTCTTTAATGATAATTTATTCAGAATCTTCAAAAACAATCTAGATTTTGCAGCCCTCTAATACTTATAATCAATAAAGCGTTTTATAAAATATTTTTTTTCTGTTAGACATATCAATAAATTAATAAAACTTACCATGTTTTATTTTTTTCAATCATATTTAAAATTTATTTAAGAAAAATTTAAACTCCATTTGGCTTGCGTACTTGTAAAAGTGACAATATTTGAATCGAGTTTTTAATAAGAAATTTATGCAACTAAAAAAATTATTATTTTTCTAATTTAAAACCTGATATATGACTCAATATATGAGAGTAAATAAATCTTAAATAAGCGACATGTAATTTGATTTTGGGGGAAATATACACTGTATCATGAAATATAAATAAATACAGGGCTCGACAAAAATCATTAAAAAATTTAGGCACCAGCCAAATTTTGTAAGAGCCAAGCATGGTTTTTTCACGAGAAAAGTATCTTAAATAATCTTTTTTCAACCTTTCTGGGAATTGATGACCCCCTTCCCAGGGCCGCAACTAGATACTTTGTCATCTGGGGCAATTCGGAATTTTGGCGCCCCTTGCATGTAGAAGAAGCAGTTAAAGGGTGAATTCGACTCGCATTCTGGTCCAGCGTCCGGAGCACCAGACCTACCTGCTTTCTCTAGTTGTGGCTCTGCTCCTTTCTATGTTGGAAGACAATTATGAAATCGGAAAATTTTGAGCCATCACTAGATTCTGATTTAGCAATCACATATACAAAATTTTAGGCGCGAATACAGATTTTCCAGTCACCATGGTGACCTGGCACTTGGGGTTTGTCCAACCTTGGAATAAATAAAGATGCATATACTGTTCTGAATATATTTTTTGTATATAGTCATTTTCATGACCCCGCCCAGGGGATTTCGGGATTCATGAGATCTGGGGGATCCTGGGAGGATATACTCAGATTTACGGCATGACTAGATCTGAATAAATTGCCTATGGCGATAGACCGGAGTTGTGCTCGTTTCAATGAGAGAGAGAGAGAGAGAATGAAAGTATATTTTTACTTGGACCGTGATCAAACTAGAATGGGGCTCAAGGGCAAAGGCTACGCCCCCAACAATCAAATAAATTTTTGTTAATTAAATGCTTTTGGAAAATTGGCACCAACTCAAAAATTCTCTGGAAGAAATTCGTGTCCCCCCCCCCCCAATAGATTGGTTTTCTTGGGTACGCTCATGCTCAGGGTAGTCCCATCCCAAGGGCGTAGCGAAGAGGAAGACTTGGGGGTCTGGTCCCCTCGTCCGAAATGTGAGAAAATGACCGAAAAAAGGGGAAAAGATGACCAAATCTATTGTTCTATCACTTTGGTCCCCCTGCCGAACGAAATTTCTGGCTACGCCCTTGTCACATTCACTTTGGTAACAATACATTAAATGATTGTTATACAGTCGAATATCCTGTTATAACGAAGTCCAAGAAACCGGAGAAAACACTTCGTTATAAAGAAATTTCAGATTGTTTGCATTGTTCCTATGTATACTTATTAGAGGGATTAGAAAACCATTCGTTAAAACGATATTTTCGCTGTAACGGTATTCGTTAAAACGGGATTCGCCTGTAATTAGAGCCCGAATTTTCCACTTAAAAAAAATGGCTAAATGTGAACTAAAACTGAGAAAATATGTGCTAAAGAACAAATAACCAAGCAAAAAACGCAAATGCGTTTTTAAATGCATCTTTTCTATTTATCTCGGTGCATATTCATTTGCAAAAACATTCTCATGCAAATGATTTCTACGTGTATTTTATTTAGGAATTTCTAGTTATTAGTACCGTAGCTGCTCACTAATAGAAAGAAAAAGTTGCTCGAAAAGAAGCAAACTACACGTGCACACAAGTAACAAAACATGAATAATGTCAAAAATAGGCGGATTTTTCTCCTGAGATTTTACTTCTTTTTACTTGAAAAAAAAGAAATGACAAGCAAAATAAAGCACCCGGGCTTCGGGTATGGTCCATTGTAGCTAGAAGGTCCTTGGAGTTGAGCAACCAAACTATTTGAAAATGTCGAATTTCCGATTCGATAGACGATTTTCCTGATCCATAAATCCATGGAAGTGAGCATGAATGTAATAAGTTCAGACTTTTAATTGTTCAGTTGGTCATCTAAACCGCTTTGATGATACGAAATTCTATGGAAAACGTCTTATACTCTTAGAGAATCAACTGATTTGAGATCAAAAATCAATTTCACATGACTAGAGTTCCGTTCAATCGTTTAATATTAGAACGAAATGATCTCAAAGACGTCCCAATGCAGATAAAGCAGCAATTTTCAATAATTTTATGTTCTTACAGAGCGAAACGTGAAAATTCGTTTATAATGAGAACTACGTTACAGCGAAAACTTTTTCTTGTGGTTGTGAGCTGTTGTTATAACGAACTTTTATTGTATTTATGAGCAATATTAATTTGAAAAATTTACAAAAATTTAATTAATCTTCCGCACAACTTGAAAATTTGCACTTATTCTGAAAATTCTTCAATTACATACATTTATACACACATTAATGCTAAAAAGAGGTTAATTTATATAAATGCAACAAACAGGACTAATCATAACAAATTTATAAATAGTGCAAAAAAAAAAAAAAAAAAAAATGAATAAATCAAAAATAAAAAGGTCAATTTCCCGTGACCTTTCATTAAATTAAGTTGTATAATAACCAAGAATGGCCACTGAAGCTGTGCTTTCAAAGTGTGAAATATCGACCCCTGGGGGAAGGGGTCGATGCAATTGTCCAAAGGGTCGATAGAAGCTATGGGTTTAGTATAGGATCCTATGGGCAGTGCCATCTTAACCCATGGGCCTACCCGGGCGCGGCCCGGGGGCCTCAAGAGAAAAGGGACCTCACAAAAATGAGATTTGGTTGAAATTTTCTATAATTTACCTGGTAGGGCCTTAGAAAAACCACTTGGCCCGGGGCCCATGGTGCTCTTAAGACGGCCCTGCCTATGGGTGGGCTTGAGTTGAGAGAAATGAGAAAGAAATTTTTTTTAAAGAAGAGCTATGGAACACAAAAAGTTTGGGAAACTTTTCACTGAAGCAGCGGTTCTCAACCGGTGCTCCGTGTACACTTCCCGGGGGCTCCGCACCCACTCGAAGAAAATAAATCAGTAAATTCGATAAATGAATATAAGAGGAGAGCGTACGGGGCTCCACCATAGAAATTTTTACGCCGAATAGAGGCGTCCACTGATGCATATTTGTGTTTGAGTACAGGTGATCATTTGTGGAGATTTTACTGTATTTAGGAAAATGTAATGGAACCCTTTGTATATATCTCCCTATTACGTTTCTGACCTTACTTATTTGTACGAGGTTTTGCTTCAGTTGCTATACATTTCTATACATTATCCCTGTATACAGGGCCTAATTTCTTCATGGGCAAATGAAGCCTTTATAACTTTGAGCCCCCGAAATTCAAACAACATACATTCACTGACCAATTAACATCTTTGACTCTTGTCGCAAGAGCCTCCTAATTCCTGCTTTACCCAGGGCCCTGCCTGTATACACTTCAATTAATCGAGGGCCCTGCCTATATACACTTCAATTAATCGACGTTTTCACTTCGATTCGAACTCCCAAGTCTTTGGAAAACACCTTTTCTATCAATCGAATCACATAATTTTTCAATTGGTGAAAACGTGTCACTGAAATACAGTGTTTTACGGTTTTCAAAAACCCATCATGAAGAAACGTTGTAAGCGGAAAAACTAAGCCGGGATCGACTGTAGTTTCTCATGCATATTTTTTACTGAAAAAGTAATAAAATTTAAGATGATTGACTGGTTCAATCAGGGCTGCAACTAGATGCTTGGTTACCCGGGGCAGCGCGCATTTTGACGCCCCCCTTGTAATGTTGAAGGAGAGGTTTTAGAATGAAATTTACACCCCATCCGGTCTAGCGCCCGGGGCACGAGACCCGCCTGCTCCTCCCTAGTTGTGGCCCTGTGTTCAATGGCTTTTGACAGGTACTGAAATAATTATTGAACGGGCTACGGTATGCTGATAGCCAGGGCTGTAACTGGGATTTTTGTCGCCCCCACATTCGATAATTTTGTAACGGTGTTCTCTGTCAAGTAAGGACGTTTTACATAACGTTTAAATAACACTTTTTTTTTCGGTTAAATCTTGAAATGAATACCGTAAAATTGCTTGAGACTTATTGAAGAATTGCTTGAGCAACAGTAATGTTATGATAGTATTATAAGTATATTTCTTCTCAAGCATAAGATTTTGAATCAAAACGACAGATTTTCACAAATTTTTTTTTCGGAAACGTCTGTAAAGAAAAGGTGGGTGGGGGTAATTTTCGGAAAAAGTTCGTTTTGCAGTACTGCTTTCGCATTTATACGACGCGTCGTATAAACGAGGTTCCATTAGAGCCTGAGCCCCCCAACATTTTCAATAAGTTTACGCCTATGATGCCAGCACCACGCAACCTCTCCAATCGTGCCGCACACACTCTTGCATATTTAGTACATTTTTTGCATACCTTCATGTATCTATGTTTGTAAATGTATATACCCCTGTTCTGCATGTGCTATACAATTTCACCTTCCATCCTTTTGTACATGCAATAATTTTCTACCTCGCATATTTTTTATATTGTTTTGAATCAATGCCAACACTGTCATTATCCCCATTGTGCATAATTTTCGATTGCAGCTCGCTCTGTAAACTTCTGATAGATTTCTTGCTATGCTTTTTTTCAAGTTTGTACATCGCCACACCCTCCCTGTTTTGCATATGTTATGCAGCATTAGCAGAGAGAGTGTTATAATTAATGTTTAATAATTAATAATTTTATTAGTTAATAAATTTTAATTAAATCAATTAAAATTTATGTTAATTAATTTCATTAAAATTGGAAATTTTCGCTTGCTATGTCATTTGTACAAACACACTGGTACACACATACATTTGTACAAACACACTCCGCTTCAAGTGCCCTTTTTTTCTAGTGCCCCACCATTTAAATTTCTTATAAAATGGCCTGTTATTTACCGTTTCAAAACAGCCTTTTTTAATTTTAGAGATTTTAAAACTTACTGCATTAGGGACGATTTATATAACTTTGTAGGAAAAACTGACCATGGAGTCAAAGGTGCAGAATTTATTGAAATATCTGATTTTTAACATGAAGCTCAAGCCGAGTAGCACAAGTGTATATATATATATATATATATATATAAAAAAGACTTCCAACACCCCAAAATTTTACTTCCTGCACTAAAACCGAGCTTTTAAATTCTAGCATTAAAAAATCAGCGACACATACTAGGCATAACAATATGGCAACGAAGAATGGTGTTTTGTATTTCTTTCATACAACTTCCGACGTAATATTTCTTCAAAATATTGAAAAAGGGTCAATATAATCTATATCATGTCAAAGCCTTGAAAATCTGTCTGCAACACAATCTGGCCCCAATATACTCCAAGCCAAAATTCATGGTTGTGTAAGGAACATGGCCCACACAAGGGCAAGGCCGACAGGGTTTCAGCCCTGGGGCTGGGACAATTCTCATAATTTATAGCTTGAAAAGGCAAAATTAACTATAGAAGAGCCGTTAAAAGTCTGACCGAAGAGAGGGAGTAGCAAAAGATCTCATCCTAGGGGCCTTACTCTAGGATGTGGGGCCATGGTAAGGAAACTTTCTGAAAGCTTCGTCAATAACTACGCACAATGATATTAAAATATGTAATGTTTTCACAAAAGTAGTTAATGTTGGTTCTTTGTCAAAAATTACTGTAAAACATTTTTAAGAAACTACACCCAGAGGATGGCAAACCCTCGGCACGTGAATGCCTTTCAAAATTAAAGAAATTATCATTTTTCAATCGAAGAAATTAACTTTTGAACAATCCTTTTATGGTTGGGATTACACTATAAAAGTTTGATAAAAGATCTTTTACTTAGAACTCCTGGTTACATTCGCTCGAGTGTAACCGATACGCTTATTGGTTGTAATTTTCAAGTTTTATAAAAGAACTTTTATAGTGTAATCCTGGCCTTATGAATATATTACAAGTATAGGCCCGTAGGCTGTGATCGTCCCCATGGTGGACATACATTGTATAAAATACAATTGCGTTGTATATCCATGAATTCTGGGGTGAGGGTGGGCCAAGCACCTCCTAGAGGTATTGGCTAAGCCCTCGTACAAAGATAATTGTTGGGGGAAAACACAGAGTCCCATAGGCGGAACATCTTGCGGGGGCAAGATGTCAACTCATATATACATTAGATCAGTCGACTCCACCTTGACGCTGCAATCCCGTATCTCCACCCATGCAGAGCCCTCATTTACCGGTGTCTATGTCAGGGCTGTCTTAAGAGCATCATGGGCCCCCGGACGACCCATTCACCATGTACTTAGCACCCATCTTGAGTAGAGCCCCGTACGGCCACAATGGGTCGCATGTCCCAATAGCCGCCCCTGTATTCTATGAAAAAGGCAAGTATGCATTTTAGTTCCCTCACCCAGTATTTTTTCCAGAATGGTCCGGAAGCAAAGGAAAAATTCGGCTTCTCACTTGTCCGGTCCCTTGAGTAAGATACATTTGAAATAAATTTCGTAAAATAACTTTGTTATACATCATTGATAAGTGATAGCTCCCCAAATTAAGTGTTGTTTTAAGGATTAAATTACCTGTTACAGTGGAACCTCCCGTAACGGACACTTCCCATTAGAAGACACTAGATCCTGATCCCTGCCCCGCGGAATAGGGCTTTAATGTATTTTACTCCCCGTTAGCAGGGACACTCAATACCGACAGTGAAATCAGACAAACTCTAATTTGTGAATTTTTATTCATAAATTTATCATATTCATCTGTGATTATGTACAATCAAAAGCTCGTATAGGTAAATGTGATAAAATCCGTCAATTAATTACTTGATTAACTGAACATAAGGCTGATCACATAGTGGGACGGAGAGCAAAGCAACGAGGAGAGAAGATCAGAGCAGCGAAATTAAACACCGATTCCAATGTGCTGCGTATAGCGGCGCGCACCGCAGCAGGAGCGGGAATTCCGCGACAAGCGATAAGAGCAGCACATTCAAGATATTGTTTTCGCCGCTCTGCTCGCTTGTAAGTAAACTTTCCCCCGACTTCTCGGTCGTTGGTCCTCGGCTGTACCTCCACTACGATTTCAGGACGAAATAACTGGATTCTAGACTCCCAAAAGAAGAAAACACTTTAATTTATTATCCACACCTCCAACGAAACCGTCCCTGTCTCTTCGGTACAAACTTTTACACCCTTCTCTTTTTCGAATGTCTCCACTCGTTCCTCTCTCTCGCGACTCTGTTTCTCCTCGGCCTTTTTCCAACCTCTTTTCTCCTGAAGCTTACAGCGTAGTTTCAAGATGTCCGTCGAAGGGCTTGTTTTCGCTGTTAAAAAGCGGTAGTGAAGTCAAAAATGTCACCAGAATCGTTGATGTTAAGTTCTCGACGTACTTCAAAAAGGTGTGCATGTGCTTAACCAAACCGAAAATGATTTATATATTTTGAGTTTATAATATTTACATTTTGAGTTTATAATATTTACATTTTGAGTTTATTATATTTACATTTTGAGTTTTAAACTAATTTATCATGCACCGTGTGGGGGTACATGTGTTTGAGTAGTCTAAATTAAAAATCATGTATGTTTTTGTGGAAAAATTGGCAAGTTTTATTTGTTTATTTATTTTTTGCGTACCGTCCAAATATTTCCATACTGGAAGCGTATCAAATGTTTTTTATGCTGGATTTTTGGGTGTCAATAATTACGTTTCTTGTGTAAAAAAAATGGAACCAACAAATATTTATAGAAATAAAGCAATTCGGGGGGGGGGGGGGGAGTATTTTCCACTTCTACCCTCCTGCCTATGCTAATAATACAAATTTAAACGGTGGGGAGCTTTGATAAACTTGATATTTTTCTCAATTTTTACTCCTAAATTTAGTAGAAAACATTATTGATCTTTCGAGAAGTGATCGCACTCAAGTGCCGCGGGAAAATATGTGTAGGGAGGAAAGCGACCAAAATAGGAGGAACATTTCCGTAGTTTATATTTAAAAATAGTGATATTCACACATTATTATTTCTAAATTGTTGTCTGAGCAATGATTTTTATAATTATGAAATTTTTAAGCATTCTTTAATTTTAAAAACCAAGCTGATTGAGAGTTTCTATTTGATACTCTCTGCTACATCAAACGCCTCCACTATGTGTACTATATGTTGCTTGCAGCTATATTCTCGTGGCGCTTCTCTTCCTCCTTATTTGTTGCTTTGCTCGCCGCTTCAACTATGTTCTTAGCCTTAACTCGATCCAAGGATGCCGATTCCGAATGGTAACGTTTGTTTAGTTTGCACATGATACGTGTGAAGAAAGCCAACGTAACCACCATGATAGGTTGATATGAACGTTTATTTCTTTTTCATATTTTAGTTTTTATTGTAAAACATGTGTAATGCACGTACGGGAAAAAAATTATTTTAACCCTTTGAAGGGTGGTGGGAACCCCTTTGTCCCACCTTTTTCAAAAATTTATAGCTTGACGAAAAATATGAATTTTTTGCTCCAAACCGTATCAAAATGTAGTTTATAGTTTCAAAAGTTATCAGAAGATGGCTCTAGTTGTCCACAATTTTTTTTCATGGCAGTTTTTTTCGTAAAACATTTTTGCTGACAGCCAAAAAAAGTGATTACCGATTTTTACTAAATTTTGCATCACCAACTGGGTAAAATGGTGCAAATTCAATGTATAAAGTTGTGAATTTTGTTTTTGTAAGTAATTTTTGGTTCTACAAGATTTTTCAGAACTTCTGGATAAATGTTTAGAGAAAAAGGGTGGAAAATATGTAGTTTCACCGCCCTTCTACAGCATACCCCCCTACAGAGGGCAGCACCAACTTCCTCACCCTTGGGAAATCTCTTTGGAATGCTTTTTTTGTAACATGATATGCTTGGATCTGGCAAAGGCGACTGGAAGGATCTACTGAAGGATCTATAGATCTGGCAGATGTATTTTTTTTGTTTTCTTTAGTAAGAGGAATAGTTTCTTCTTATAAACAACCCTCTATAGCAGCGGTTCTCAACCTTTTCTGACTCGCAGAGCCCTTTGCAGTATATAATTTCTATGATGGAGCCCTGTTTGATTCGAGGAGTCCTTTTTTGTATATAGTTTTTATGGCGGACCCCTGTATTTTCCTCGAGTCGCCGCGGAGCACCGGTTGAGAAGCGCTGCTCTATAGAGTAGAAGAAAATCCAAAATGTCTCGAAAAGGACCAACAGCTACTGAAGCTCTTGCTCTTATTGAATAAATACCATTGTATCCAGACATAGGCGTACGCAGAATTTTCTCGAGGGTGTTTCAGGTGCTTTTTCCTTCTAAGGGGGCTTTACTTTTTCCTGCAAAATAACACTATAATCTTGGCTCGGGGGGGGGGGGGGAATGCATAGGCTCTAAAATTGTGCCACGTGTCACTCAAGGGATCTCTGAATGTGTCACTGATTGTTTGTGTTCTGGAACTGTGTCGCGGGTCATTTAAGCGATCTGTTAATGTGCCGCTTAGTTCATTTTTGCAAAATTGGGTTTGAGGGGGGCAAGCCACGTCATATAACCTTCAGGGCCATATTTGGTCCGCGAGTCAAAGGTTTAGGGCCATTTATGGCTTAAAGGGTGGGTCACAATGAATTTCTTAGAGGAATTTTGAGTTCTTACCTTTCAAATAGCATTGAAATTAACAGAAATCGATTATAATAACATATAAAAAGGTATTTATTTCTTGAAATTTTAAAAAATGTTTTCTTTACATTAAAACATTTTTTTTTCGTCGGGGGGAGGCGCACATATGCACCCCTTCCGCGTACATTTCTGACCCAACCAATATGTGTTAGGAGGCGGGGGCAGTGCTGACGAAATTTTGCTGACAAGGGGGGGTGGGAGTCAGGGTTTTGCTTACTTTTGCTGACGGGGGAAGGGGGTAAAAAATGGCTAAATTTTGTTGACGTAATACTTGAGAACGGCCCCTTATAAAATATAATTTTTCTCCTTGTGGCAACACCACAAAAATCCGAAGCCAAGGCCGCTGGCTAGAGAGATGTTAACATTTGCCCGTCGCAGGAAAGAATAACTCTTTCCTCCATGGAATATTCTTTTCTCCATGGGTCGCATCTTTGCACATGTCCCTTCTCTTGTCCAAATCCTGTTTCATTTTACCTTTGTTAATAATGTAAATAATTGTTATGTTGCTTAATCTGTTTCGAATAATATACCTTAAAGTCAGCTTCCATAGCTACATACGACGTATGTTCATGAATGTCTTTCTTTCAAAGACGATGGCAGTATTAATAACCTGAAAATGTACCTGTATGCCTTAAAACGATGCTTTTTGGATCACGTGATATCTCCCTTTCTTTAAGGGACATACAAACCGTATCCAAGAAAACCAATACGGCGACTTCCTACGCGACTTCATGAAAGAAACAAATCTAGATTATGTAAACGTAGAAATTGTTTTTTTATTGATGGGCGCTAGATATTTTGAAAATTTTCTTGAAATTCAAGTTATCAATCTCTGCCTGGTTTTGCTTCAACAAAGGTTTAATTAGAGCGGCAGGGTTTCTTCAATGCACTTTATGTGGGCACATAATTATAAAACATCCTATACTATATAGATTTATGCAGTTGGATATTAAAAGACAATACGATGACATTTTCATTTTCGTGCTTGAAAAGATAAAAAGTTGATATCCATGCAATTAACAATGATTTTAATTCAAAAGTAGGTCCGGGCAAGGCCGTAACTAATTTTTTTGCCGCACCCACAACTTTAAAATTCGATAATTTTATAACTGTGTTCTTTGTTCCCACCTAAAATTGTCGCCCCCTCTAGTTACGGCCCTGGGTCCGGGAAACTGATCTGAAACTAATTATTTTATATTTAATTTTCTGGTCTACGTATCTCTAAGCGATCTGAATATTTCGAAAATCAAGAATTCAATTTTTAAAATTATTGATGTGGTGGAAAACCACACTAAATTTCCGCATTTCTCTCTCAACAGTAAAATCGGTACTTTAAACATTGATTTCTATGGGGATCATCTCGTGCCCGTCTCTCAGTGATGCTGATTATGACGTCTATTCAAAAGGCCTCATAACAGACACCCGAAAGTCATTTTCTGAAGATTAAAATAACTGTTTAGCTAGCAACTAATCGGCTCGTTTCCCCCCCCCCCCCATATAAAACTAGACGTAGCCCGGGCTTTACTCGTTAGGAATGCAAGCCAATTGCGGAATCCCGTGAAATTCCCCGGGTGCATTTTTAGGTACGGGAGAGCAACCCTAGTGGCAACCCTATGATCCGACTGAGTCAACACCTTCTATAGCAGAAAGCCTCCGCGCGAAGCTTGTGACGTCACTGAAGTCGTCCATTTTCACCTATAGTCATTGGATATACTGCAAAAAAGGTAAAAATTTCGCATACGTCGGACTGCTATATTCTATGGCTACAGGTGAAATGAACGACTTCAGTGACGTCAAAGCTTCGGGAGGAGGCTTTCTGATATAGAAGGTGTTGGTCATGAGCGGATTCGGGGGGAGGGGCGATAGGGTTGATCGCCCCGCCCAAGAGCACAAAAGTGAAATAAAAATTCATCTGTCCCATGAAATACGGGACGATTCAACGGAACTAATGATACAAGCCTCCATTCAATTCGAAGTTGAATGTGTCTGCCTCAGCTTCATTCGCAGTTGAAGCCTCTACTTCAGTGGTACTCAACGGGTGATTCGTGTTCACTTCCTAGGGGCTCGCTGCAGCTAAATGAGGCTTTTTGGATCACGTGATATTCCCCATTTTTTTTGAGGTACATACAAGATAACCAATATGGCGACTCCTGTGCGATTCATGAAAGAAACAAATCTAAATTAAAGAAACAGAAATGAATCGTTTTTTCTTTGTAATGGGAGCTAGAAATTTTGAATTTTTTTTTTAACTTATCGATCTGCCTGTTTTTTCTTCAAAAAATGCTTGATTAAAGCTGCGGTTCTTCGATGTAATTTATATGGGGCCTATAATTAATTTAAAAACATCCTAAACTATATGGATTGATGCAATTGGATAATATAAGACCATACGGAGACATTAATTCTCATTTTCCCGCTTGAGAAGATATAAAAATTTGAAATCAATGTTATTGCATGAATATCCACCTCAAAAGTGTGTGTGGCTCATTTTATATTTAATTTTCTAGGCTTCGTATCTCTAAGCGAACTCAATATTTCGAAAACAAAAAGATTCAATTCAATTTCTAAAATTATTGATGTGGCGGTAAACCCCACTAAATTTCCGCATTTCTACGCTAAAATCGGCAATTTTAACATTGATCTCCATGGGAATCATCCAGTGTATGTCCCTCAGGAGTGATGCTGATGATGATTATGCCGTCTATTCAAAAAGCCTCATAGGAAAATAAATCAGTGAATTTGATAAATAGCCTACAGTCAAACTCTATTGTAACGATATAGAAGGTTCGGCGAAATTTTGTCGTTATAACCGAGGTGTCGTTACACCAGAAAATCGATGGTTTCATGACCCTATTAAATATGAAAATGTAATCAGATGCAATGAAGTAGTGTGTATGAAGTTGTTTTGTTATATTAAAAGAGCGACCTTGTTTGATCAGGAAAAATACTGGAAACAGATCATAAATACGGGACATCGCCACTTCTCACTAAAATGTTGACAATTGTCAGACAAATCGCCAATTAAAAATAACCATTGGTGAGAAAAAAAAAATTGAACATGTCCAGAGCGCTGTCTTAACGGCATCACAGGCAAAGTGATTTCTCTGGAGCTCTACTTGGCTAGAGAGGTACCTGCTACCCAATTTCATACTTCACTGTCGAAAATTTAACCAGATCTCATTTTCACGAGGCTCTTTCCACACTTGAGGATCCCGGACCATGCCCGGTTGAGTGCGGCATTTTTTCCAGGCGTTAAGACGGCATTGAACGTGGCAAATATGAGAGATTAATATTGATATTTATAGTCATAATTACCACACACACACATCCGTCTCCCTATTTTGGTCAGGGTTATGAACTGAAGTAAGCTTTTTCGAAAAGGGCCTTTTTTAATAAGGGAAAAATGTCAAAGGACAAAATTACGAAATTTTCCGTATACGTGTAATATCACCCTAATTATGATAATACGGAACGACAAAAAATGAGTGCGTTTTAATTGACGTTATAAGCGAGGTCCGTTAACATTCTCCGTGTAAATTAATCAGAACCGCCAATTAATGACGTTATAATCGAGTAGGGCATTTTAACTGTTGTCATGTCCCCCCACATCCTGGAGCAGGACCCCTGGTTTGGGATGTTTACCGGGCTTCCGAACCAGACATTTCACGAGCCCTTCTATAATGAATTTAAAGCAAGAATAAGCAAAAAAATAATTGGCTAAAGCCGGTCAGCCCTACCCTTTTGGGGGCGGTGCCTGTTGTGGCCTTTGTATCCGTATTAAAATATGAAGCTGAATATAGAATGAAATTTTTATATATTTTTTTAAACTGTTCATTGCACCTTCTCGTTTCGTTCATCATTATTAATAGACCAAGTTTTTTTTGAAACTGCTTTAGACCTGTGGGTGCTCGTCTTGAGCTTCACATAGGAAATTTTCATTTCTGAATCAATACTGGAGAAGCTCGGGTACGTGCTACTAACACTGGGTACTCGAACACTTCGAGTTCCGATGCATCTATTATGCTTTTTTTTTTTTTTTTTTTTTTTTTTTTTTTGCAAAATTTTCTCTCAAATTAATGCAGTAATTAGAATCGCCGCTGTGATGGTCTCGCATTGCGAGGAACCAGGTTCGAACCCTACCGGTGCCACTGTGGTGGTCGGTCGAAATTGATTTTCTGAGGTTCCCAACTTACAAGGAAAGGGTCTCGGGTTACCGCGCAAATTGAGCCGCGTTTGCGACATGACGCAGGGCGGCACTCTGGTTTGCAGCCAACGGAAATCAAAAGGACAGACAGTGATGGTAACCTCTTCCAGCAAAATTTCCCTTTTCACTAAATTCCCCCCACCCCAACGCATTCCAAAAATTTGCTGCCATCTATCGGGGAAAATAGGTAATCAAGTATTTTACAATAGAAAAGTATTGCACTGCATTAATTTCTATTTTTTTTTCCAAAAAATTCTTTTGTTTGAACTCGCAAAATTTCCCACTAATGCTACGAAATTTCCCACTTCGGCAAATTTTGGCCAATTTTTCCAACGAATATGGGAAATTTCCCATGAGTTACTATCACTGAGGACAGAGCATGTTGAGACACGAGGCGACACTACGCTAATCGCGTGTACGCGAGCACACGTTGGCGCTGCTGTTGAGTCGCAGATTTTCGTGTCGCACGTGCACGATTCTTCGTGTTCAGTGGGGGGTTTTTAAAAAAGTTCTATATGGAGTTTGCACTCTTATGAAAAATGTTTAATATGAACGTTATTTACATAAGCACGGTTTTACCAATTATTTCTTTTAATTCCTGAATTATATTTATTTCTGAATTTTTATTAAATATTGTTCTTTCTAAGGTTTTGACTTTTCATTAGCTCTAAATTTTCATTCATTATGGGGTTCATTAATTTCGAGACTCATTTATACACCGAATTTTAACTAATTTTGTGAGTTTCCAAATTTTGAATTGTCATTAATTCTGAATTTTCATTAATTTTTATCCATCCAGAATTTTCATTAATTTTTAGAGAAAAAAATCCTTTTGTTTTTTTAATTAGCCTAGAAATTTTCATTTTGGTTGAATAATGGTGAATTTGGCTTTAATTCCGAATATTCATTAATTATATTTCATCGATCGATGGAGGAATTATTTTTCATTAAATCGGAAATTTAATTATTTATTTCACTAATCTAATTTTTTTTTATTAAATATGAATTTTCAGCAGTTTTGAAATTATTAATTTTAAATTCTGATCAACCCTTTCATTTTTTTTAACTTTTCGCAATTTCCAAATTTTCATTCATTATCGGATTAGTTTCCATTAATTTTGAAATCTTTATTTCATTCTAAATTTCTATTAATTATATAATCTTTAATTTTATTGTGCTATTCATTCTAAATGTTGTCTTCATTTTAAGGTCAACTTTATTGACCAATATATAATATCCAGGCTCCGCACCCATGAAATCGTTTCCTTCCGAAAACGCTCGTGCACTGGGAACTGCGTTCCAATATGCGCATCCCCTCGCTACGCGTGGGGCGTGTTGATGTCATCGCGCTCGGGTAGCGCGAACGCTACGAGGTAGTGACGCTACACGCGATTCGTTTCAATTTGCGCTTTTAAGCAGGGTCTTCCTAGTAGAATTTCAGCGCCGGGTGTAGCGCGAAAAAGCTAATTGGTTAAAAACCCGAAATTCAGGTTTTTTTTTCCCAATCGGCGTTTTCACGCTGCACGCACCGTAGAAAACCTGCTCCTAGGAAAACCCTGCTTTAGCCTTATAAACATGCCACAACAATCACGATCCAGGATGAAACTACAATATTTTTAATTTGAAAAAAATCTAGAAAAATCGCAATAATTATCGAATGTGGTCGAGTAAAAAGTTTTAGAGAATTAGTAAATGAATTGAGTATAAAATACATGAGAAAACTTCCGTGAACATTCTAAAAATGAAAATTGATTTAAGAGCTGTTAGCAATGCTGTGTACCCGACACAAACTATCCCGGACAGTTTTTCTATAATTTCTACAAGATCCAGATCATGAGAATCAAGTAAAATTCATATTCAGAAGAAATGCCAAAAATTTCATTGAAAAACTGAATGACAAAAAAAAAAAAAAAAAAAAATTAAAACATTACACATTAAATTTTGTTGGATGTGAGTGTAGAGGGGGAAAAAAAACTAACTCGTCTGATTGAATTAAAATTATCATCATGAATAAAATTAAATTGAAAATTATTATGAAACATGCATGCAACACAATCCAGTCATACCTTGGCACTCCGTGTTTTGGGAGCTCGCTAAACTCGGTACTTGGCTCATTTTCACGGCCGAATAAGTGTCGGCGATTGTCACCCGCTGTATATTATACAATTCATGCTACCATGGTCAATCACTAACTTGCACTCCATTCATAAAAAAACAATCTGCCTCGTTGAACTTTGTTAATTATGGATAATGCTTCTTCAACTTAAAAATTATACAGGGCTCTAGCTGTCAGAGAGCAATGCTTTTGCTCCCCCTCTCGGCCTGGAAGACGACTTACTGAAATGAGTTCAGTTACGTAACCGTAAAAAGTTCTTTCCCTCTATCAGATCCAGCCAATGAACCTGTAGATCATTTTTAAGTTGAATAAAAAAATATGCACGAGAGCTTTTATAGTAAGCAGGGAAATGTGGAGTTTAATAGTCAACAAGTCAGCCAAAAAGTTTGAAAGCATTTTGGAACATAGAAGGAAAAAAAATTAAAACAACTCTCTGGTGCAATTGTTGAAGGGTAAAAAAAAGTTTTGTGTGTACTGATATATTACTTGGTTAAGATCGCTAAATCCGATTTAGTTTCCATTTTCCCGCGAACATTCAATAGGCTCTTAGTTGTGTTAAAGTGAGGTAAAATTTATTACCTTATTAGCGTATTGCATTTAATGCAAGTGTGTTTAGTTTGAATTTTTTTTATGATTGCGAACAAATAAATTGGCATAAAATTCACCGTGCAAAATTTTTAAATTTTGAGGAATTCCAATATGTTTTTATAATTTACATTAGTTGTAAAGGGAAAAAATATAAAAAAAATGTTTCGTCAGTAAAATTCAAACTGAATGTATTGAATGGAATGATTCGCAAAGAAAACTGTCATTTTTGATGCATTCCATCTAGTTGAGAACCCCGCTGCGAGTTTTTGGGGTTGTTTTTATTGGCGTATATGCCAGAGAAATTGTCTCGTTTCAGTGAAAATTTTGTATCGAGCCACCCCGATTTCATATATGACAAATGAATCGTCTGTAATGGACTGTAAATCTTCAGAGATCAGCTTAAGGTCGATTTTCGGTGTTTATCTACAGCAACGGTTCTCAACCGGTGCTCCGCGTAGCCCCAAGGGCTCCATGTGCAACTCCCAGGGGCTCCGCGGCGACTCGAGGAAAATAAAATGAATCAGTAAATTTGATAGATAAGTAAATAAGGCCGGTATTACACTATAAAAGTTTGGTAAAAGTCCTTTTATAACACTTGAAAAATGCAGCCAATAAGGTCACCGGTTGCATTTTCTAGAATGTAACCAATAACCTTATTGGTTAGATTTTTCAAGTTTTATAAAAGGGATTTTATCAAACTTTTATAGTGTAATACCGGCCTAAGAGAGGCCTACAAGGTTCTGCCATAAAAATTATGTACGAAAAGGGGCTCCTTGAGTCAAACAGTGCTCCGCCATAGAAATTATATACTGAAAAGGGCTCCGCGAGTCAAAAAAGGTTGAGAACCGCTGATCTACAGTATACAGGGTGTCTTGTAAGTCCTAATTTGGCTTTTATCTCGCCAATCTTTCGTCATAGAGGTTTGGTTACATATCAAAAATACTCAAAATATGTTCAGAAATCACCCTGTACCAGTTTTTAGATTTAATAGTGTGTCACAAAATAATAAATCTGAATTTCTATCCTCCTGTCCTCTACCTTTCGATTAGAAAGTTGTCGCCTTGTCTTTCCCGAGCTCAACAAAAAAATTCCATGATTTTAACTGCAATCCTCGCTGAGATATTCGAATTCAAAAACGGAGAAAAGTGTCGACAGATAAATATAAATGAGGAAAAGAGCATTGTCCATTAGTTTATGATGTTCTTTCCCAACGTTTCTCCGATATTATACATATTACTGTATGTCATACAATGAATATTACTTTGTAGAGAAGTGTGTCAATGGAACATAAAAAAACAGTGAAGAATCCCTATTTTAGGTGATGCAACTCGTGCAGGTCGGGAGTTACGCTATGAGAGATGAAGTCGTATGCACTCATACTCTCATATGTAACTCCTAATCCACAGGATGGTTCATTCTAAATCCATCGTACAGCTCCTGAAAAATGAATTTAGTATATGCATATGAATATAAACGTATATAAGCACATACACTATACAAGTCATATTATTACAAGTTCCCATTAGGAAATGCTCTCTCTGAGAAGTATTCATTAAATTTTTATTTTTATTTTGTAAGTTTTTTAGGATTTTTATACGTTTGAATGTGTGTAAGGTATTTAAGGAAATCCAGCAAAAATGTCATCAATAATTTGATTTGAAGTATACATATAAATGTGTGTATTTTTAAGGAGGAGAGGGAGAGTTTTTTCAGTTGCGTGTTACAGAATGCGAATCAAGTGCAGTATATATATTTTACAGATAGTGGAATCAACAACAACAAAAATAATCGAAAGTTAATGCTGATTGTTGTATCAATGCCATGGAATTTTTTTTTCGCTTATTAACTACAGATAAAATAATTTCAGAAAATCATGAACATGTACTTGAAACTAATTTTGTATTTCGTGTTTTTTAATATGCAGATCGTGCAATTTTTTTAGCTTGTCTCGGGTAACATGAAGCACTAACCCGTGAAAATATCGAAGCCGGATTTGCTGTTCTGACAAATGGTTGATTGCAGCAGCTGGTTACATGCTTGTGCTTTGCCATCTGCGTTTAAACGACTGTCCTTTCACGTACCAATTCACCGGATGTAGAAAGGATACTTGTAATCGTTTTTATATGTTATATAAAAGCAATACAGCTTTGCATAAGTTCGTTTATATGCTGGCGTTTATTCTAGCAGTTTTTGAATATATTGAAACTCTTTTATGCATAATACTGTTATTTATCAAATACATATATAAATTATTAATTAATTCTGTTGTGTTGTATTAGTTCATGTTGATAGTGAGTATATATTATCGATGTCTGTGAAAAATAAACTTGCGTGTGTGTAGAATGTTATCTGGCAAATCGTTCATATTATATATATATTCATCGTAAATGAAAATTCATGTTATGACACAAAACATGAGCAATTTACGTGAGTGTAAAAAAAGAATTGGATCAAACATTCTTTGCGTAACTGAATAGGACAAAAAACGGAAAAATTCAACTACTTTTCTCTTATGATCACACACGATCCCGACTTTCTTTTATGATTTATTATTGGTCGTTATTTTCTCGCACCACCTTCATTTTATGCATGCGCGAAGGTATACAAGACTAGTATCAACAGTTTGAAGCTGTTTTTGAACGACTGTTCCTGTATATTGGCTAGAATTCCAACACAGGCCTGTCTAGCTAAAGGCTAGCTGGCGTGTCAATCACCACTAAAGGATTTTAATCGCAACGTTACATATTCTTGAATCGATAATAATAATTAAACACGATACAGGAACATGAATAAGTTATGGAGAAGTCTGATGAACTTTAAATCGGATCTCTAGTGACGAGAGTGGTCACTTAGGATATGGGAGAATACATCTAGCTATGCCCCCACATCCTGGAGGAAGAGAGAAATAGAAAGGACCGGCCGGGCTTTTCACGGGACCCTTTATAGTTAATTTATAGCGTGAAAAAAAAAGGCAGTCATCCCGGGAATCAGGGCTGAAGCCCTGTCAACCCCACCCTTGTGAGGGCCATTCATCTAGACCACAACGGGGAACATTCAGACATTTTGAAATGAAATACCGAAGGAAGACTGCTCGAATAGACCTTTTTTCCCAAATCGAGCACAACTCAGGTCTATCGCCGTGGGCAATTTACTACCTAGCGAGTTGTGCTGGAAGTGTAAGTGTGCACCTAACAGTCTGAGTGCGTATTAGCCCCGTTCACATGTGCAAATATTGCGGTAGCATTGGGAGTTCTAGCACCAGCTTGAAGACTTTTTTCCTTCCTACGGAAAGAAGTTGAGCGCAGTCATTGGTGAAAATTTTTGAAGCGGGTTTTAAACCCGCTTTTTCTATTTCCCATGTGAACAGGGCTAGTGAGTGTTGTGCCTGATTTTCAGTGCTGCCATCTATATTTCAGAAGTAATATATTTTATGAATGAATATTTGTATCGTTTGTAGGCCTGTTGCTCTCTGTGGCGAGCCTCAGGCAACCATCACTGGCTGGAAAAAATGCCGGGCTCCTTCAGTAATTTGAAAGAAACACGCTTGGTGTGGAGAAAAAATTCGGGGAGTGCCTAATAGATTCAGTGTGAATTTACATGGTTATGATTACGAGTTCGTCAAACCCATATACAGAACATCCATTTGTGGTATTTGATATATTCTCGTTGATTTTTCTCCACATGGTCTGACCATAAAGGGTGTCGAACATTTTATATATTATCATTATTTTTTTAATGTTCTCCTTTTTATTTTATTTTTCCAAACGTCGAAATTACAGTACTATCATAAAACAAAGATCGCTGTTTCGAGTCTTAAGGCCGAAACACACACGACGTGATAACCACATCACGTCAGAGACGTTGTGAATTTCCACGAATGAGAATTCTAACGTCATAGAATTTCCACAAATCAGAATTCATAAAACTCTGACATGACGTGAAATCACGTCACGTCAGTATAGTGTGTTTAGGCTTTTATTCGTGCCACGTTAACTCACATTGGAGATTATTATATTGGAAACACACTAAGCAAGATCACTAAACTTCACTATTGCAGTTTAGTTTAGTGTTTCCGTGCTCATGACCCTTTATTACCTCATGCACATCGGCATCTTTTGCTGTTCCATCCTATCGGCAGGTGGGTCACGCAAAAAGATGCCCAACCCCCTGCAGATTATATGAATTAAAAAAAAACCATACAAAGAAATAAGCTTGTTCTGAGAAATGGGTACTAACGGCAGGAAGGAAGTGAACACGCGAAGGAGGTCTGTTGCAGGGAGTGCATCGGTTGATGGTTGTCTTCATTCATTATCATAATCCTGCGATGGTAAATTTAATTGCGAATGTAGTAGGAGTTAGACTCTTTTTTTCGCCATCAGACAAGGATTTTAGTGTCTGTGTATTCATGTTTCCGGCACTGAAATAATTGCTCGTGTTTTGGGTATAACCATGTTGACGAGAGCAAGTTAGCAAGCGACCAATGAGAAAATATCATATGCAAGTGAAACTGCTTTCACTTGCATTCGTTTGGTTTTTGTGTTTGGTCTGCGTGTGTACAAATTACGTATAATTAAATTTAATGATGTAATTTGTGCAAATATAGGGTGCATTAATTAACCTTCCAGCGGGCACGAGTATCTAAGAGATATGCGGTTATTAATCCCTTCGCTTACAAGCAATTGACAACAAATTAAGATGATCTCTATTCGAAGAATCGGCTATAAATATGGTAACCTTGTTCTAACCTAACTGCACGTTAGAAAAGGGAAAAGAAAGAGAAGGGAAAAAAATGGAAGAGAAAAGGAAAAGGGCGAAAAAAGGAAGGCCGGTCTAATTCGTCCTCGTCTGCCGAAAATGACTGTGATGCGACAAAAATAGTCAATGATCATTTAAATGAACCAATTTCTTTTACCCGATTTCGACTTAATCGATTGATCAGTGCAGAGAAAAAACTTCATTTATTCGGAAAAATAACAAAAATCGGTTCATCGGAAACTACGAAGATAGTTTTTAACACAATTCATTTGACATGCTTGAATTTATAAACATTTCGTTGAACGAAAAGGAACTCTGCAAGGTCTCACGCCAGTTCCTTAGAGAGGAGGCCCTCCTGAAAATGAAATCTGATTAAAATTTCCGAGAGCATGAAAATTTCCGTTCATGTAACTTGGTAGGCTGGAAATTTTGCCAGATAAATTCTCAGAAAAACTATTTTGCCCATAGGCCTGGCCCCATGATTCTTTTAAGATGACCCTAGTTTAGAGCACATTCCGAACGGTTGGACAATAACGCCCATGCGCTAATTGGGATTCAAACCCGATCTGTTGACTTAGAGAGGATTTTGTGCTAGTAACTCGGCAGCAAGGTGGCACTAGCAAGATGCCTCGATACCACAATGACTGATTTTTATCATTTTTTCCCGTTAAATATAGCTTGTTATATCTCATTGGCGTTTTCTACAAAATTCACTTTCTATACTGTATTTAAGTTAAATTTCGCTACTAGTGAAATATCGAAATTTATGTTTGACATCAGATTTTATATGCATTTTCGACTCGAAAGATACAGAAATCGCTACATAAAAAGCAATTTTAAATTTTTCAGAAACCAGAGCAGTGTCCCTTAACCTGGTGCCCGGGACCGACTAATAAGCTGCTACATAATAATGGTAAGAACTATGCTACAGCTAATGAAGTCTCACATCCGTTTTAACAATAAATTGGGACATTTGCACCCGATACCTTTACGAAAAATTGCTCGTGTGCCTCTAGGCACATAAAGATTGGGAACCACTGATCTAGAGTATTGAAAGATCTAGAACCGAATAATGAAGCTAAATTATCTCCTAAACTTCAGCAGAGCCGACTGGTAAAGAATAACAGCTGCAACTAAGGTCCAGTTACCTAGTTACCGCTAGTTCCTGAATCATCATGATCAAAACTGAATTTCATAATTGATTCAAGAAAAAATGTTTCCTAGCATTAGCAGAATATTTTTCTCTTCTTTCACAATATTTTTCTCTCCCTTCGCAGAATGTTTTCCGATCTAGTTGTTCAGCAATTCGAGTATCACCACAAATGGGAAATTTTTGAGGAGAGCAGTTTAAGATTTTTGTGTGTGTGTCTTTCTAAAGAGCTTTCTTGTATTATAAAGTGAATAGCTCTGTTATTTATTGAAATAGGAGTTAGTGTCCTATACTTATGTGGTGTGTAACGAAATTACAACAAATTAATAGCGTTATTCTAATATTGACAAAAATGGACATAGTGCCCTTTACCTCCGGTATACAGATATATTCTCATAATTGATTAAAAGACATTTTAGCCAATAAAATGCCATAGGCCCTGTTTGCTACGCACCCTGTATAATCACAAATACATTTTAATCAATTCATGATGATGAATTGATTAAAATGTCCGTTAGTTTATGCTGATTTTTCTTCAACTTCGATCAACTTTCCAATTGAACACCCTTAACAAATTGCATTCAAAGATTGAAATCATTCTGATTTCCTGCATTCTTATGTGAAACTTGTCGTAAGTGTGCTCTTCTTTTGAGGTTGGGTACAGGCAGTGCCTGTGACAAGAAAAAAATTGAAGACCTCTGCTCTAGGATCAACGGTTCAACAAAAAATGCCATACCTTTCCTTCCTTTTGCTATGCACCCTGTGTATGTTACAATATGTCATCATATATTATAATTAGGGATACGTAAATTTCGTATTTACGAAATAACCGCGATAAATGCGAATTAAATGGATGAAATAAATGCGAAATTTGCCAATTTTGAAGAATAAATGCAAAAATTTAAATTTTTACTACTTTTCTGCGAAATCTCGATAATTTAAATTTTATCGTTAATTCTTCAGTGTGTTTCCAAGCTATAGTTGACACCTTAAAAGAATACGAAACTAAATACGAAAATAAAAGACCTAGTGTCAGACTCCACGCGTTACATGACTGCGTGCTTCAAATTATTAACAATATTTCTTGGTGACATTTTGCACTACCAGTGCTGAGCGTATAAAGTGAATCTTGTGGGTGACGCATTCATTAAAGAATTCAAAGAATTTAATTCTGTCGTGGCCAAGACGAAGATAACTTTTTTGTGCTCAAGAGAAATGACCAGTGCGTATTTAAGCTACCAAAAAGTAAAAAAAAGTATCACTGTAAAAGTAGGCTATTACTGGCAGCAAAATTCTTCCCGAAACCTGTATTAACCAGACAGAATTCGTGGTTCAAAGGTGTCGTTCATCTGAGCGAATATCATATATTGCTGCTTTTCTCAATAAATATGAAGACGATTACTCCAGCATACGTTTCTCAAAAATAAGTTTTGACAATGAAATTCCAGCTCCTAAAATACGGGTTCAGTTGACTTTCGTTTCCGAGTTCTGTAGGAAAATTATGCTAATCGACAATTTTGAAAGAATCAAACTTTCCATTCCACATGTTTAGTAGAGTAAGTAGATTTGAAATCTTTTGAGCTCAAATTTTAAGGGTATTTTTACGAAAAAAAAATTGACAAATGAGTATAGTAGAGTCTGACTTATCCGACATAAACGGGCCGGCTGAACGTAGGATAATACGAAGGTGTTAAGGAAAAGCCTATTAAACGTCAAACTGTTATAATTTTGCACATTACGAACCTAATGATCATGTTTACAGCAAAACAACAGAAAAAATTAGGTGATAAAATGAACTTACACAGTTACGGAATATTTTGAAGTTAAATACAGTACTTAAAAGTTCAGTCCTGTGATGATTTAAAAGAAAATTTTAATCGTAGTCTGCTCTTTTTTTTCCTGACGAGTGCCGTTTCTTCGCTGCCAGATCTCGCCATCATTATGTCGATTCCTGTAGCTTCTTGTAGCTCAATGTATTTAATCGCAGTTTCTAGAGCCCCAACTCCGTCGTTATGTGAAATTCTGAAAGCTCAACAGTTGAAGCTTGAAATTTTTTTTTTTTGCGGTGGAACGTCGGATAATACGGAAGGTCGGAGAAACGAGACTACTGTATATTGGAATTGATGAAGTATCATAGTATTCTGCTGAAGACACAGCAGCAGAAAAGAGTCAAAATAAATTGACTTTACACATGACATCCACCCAGTGTCGTCTTAATGCATGGGTCCGACCGAGCACGGCCCAGAAACCTCAAGTGCAGAGGGACCTCATGAAATGAGATCTGGTTCAAATTATCGAGAGTAAGCATTTCTAGCAAGGTGGGGGGGGGGGGGGGGGGAGCGGCCTCAGAAAAATGATTTTAGCCGAGTGCCTATGAGATATGCTATTTTTTTAAATATATTTTATTTATTTTTTTTAATTTTCATTTTTTGTGAAAAAATATTTATTTTTATTTTTTTTTTGTGAACAAATACGAAATTTCTGACCTGAATTTTTTTTTTTGCGAATATAAATGCGAAATTTATGATTTAAAATTTTTTTTTTTTGCGATATTTACGTATCCCTAATTATAATGTATTTGTGTATTTATGATCGCATTCGGTGTGTCTGTTACGGTAAATGTGATAAATCTGGTTAGTATACATAATCGCCGACCATTTCGGTAAGTTTGATGAATTTCCCTAAATTTATCACTTTTACCTGTGATTATGTATAATCCCTAGCTCGTATTGGTAGATATGATAAATCGTCTGCCAATTATTTAAATTTTCCGGACATTATGCTCAAACTTCAGTCTATGATGGCGCATTCGGTTGGTAATGTTGGTTATGTTTGCAACATGGTGATAAATACGAAAATGCGAACAACATGAGCAAAGAAGATGAAAAAATTTATTTTTCTGTCTCTCTACCTTCTTCACACTTATTTCAATTTAATTTAATTTTTATGGTGAAATATGCGCAGTGCATGCATCACGTACTGGTAAAACTGTTAAATTCTTGAAGTTAACTGCATAATTTCTTTCATATTTATCAAACTTACCAACTCGAAATCGAAATTATGTATAATCGCCATAACAGGCGATGACGCATGAATATCGATTTTATCATATTTATCGTAACAAATCTACCGCAATTTTTCAGGATAAAATTTAAGTTCCAAACATTCAATCTTTTATCTATCGACGGTACTTTAAATTACCAGGTTAGATAATTTGTTATGTATATAACTAAATGCATGAAAACAAGGATTTTTAATTTTTTTTGTCTTTAATTAGAACTGAATGTTACGCACTTGAATGTTACGGCAGCTACATAAATGTATTTTTTCAATATTTTTTTGGTAATCAACATAACCATAATTTTTAAACTAAATAAAATTTATCTTAAATTCTTATTTCAGTATTTGCTGAGATTATGCATGTCGATCCTTTGATAGTTGGTAAAATGTACTGCGTCTTAATTATTTTGCCCCGCCCTAATGACTCAACGTTGTTGAAAACAAACTCGATAATCATTTCTGTTTTCCTCCTGAAGGTCAAGGACAAGTGTTGCATGAACAAAAATCAAGTGATAATTATTACGGTACATTAAGGAATCAAAGTTGAATGATATGAGCGCAGATATTGAGAAAATTATTTTCAAGTATATATAGTTACAAATAGATTTTTATAATGTCTTACCTGCTGACTTGGTAGGGGGCTCTTCCTAGATCAAAGAGAGCAAAATCTTCAGTGGGTCAGTAGGATATAGGAAAAATTGTCGTCAAGGCAACCAAACCAAAACAGTATAAAAGGGGTCTACACCCCTTTGGGGGAGGGTGCCGTATTGGGTCTTTTGTTCTACATCTACCTGCGTAATATAAGCCTTACCATTACTCGTTGAAGCATCACCCGGAACAACGCACAATTTTTAGCCACCTGCTGTACTTTAAAAACAAGGAATATATAACAACACAAAAAGAAAAGGGTTGTCAAGGTCAGGTCCACCAATAGTTGAGCAGGGGGAAACCACTGGGGGTATAAACCGCTTGCTTACCATTGGAGGATAGCTTTTCGGCGTTGGTTGTTCTTCGGCACGTCAAATTTGGGGATGGATGGCAGCAGATTCACAGCATGTGAATGTGGTGGGTGTGATACGACGGAAGTTCATGTAGAAGGGGGGGGGGGGGTAGTATAACCAGGAAATTGGCTATAGTAATAAGCAACATGGCAAAATAAACGAGCAAAAAAACATGCAGAAAATAACAGCCTGAAATGAGAATACATGGGATGTTTTTTCTTTCTTTAATTTATACACATGAGATTCAACGTTCAAAAACCATAAGCGAACGTAATTCGGAATAGACAGTCGTAATTCGGAATAGACTCGGTTGTAATGACATCCAAGGGATCGCGAATTTGTGTCATTAGAACTGAGGTTGAGATTTTTAAGATACTGATGTGAAATACATTATCATATGTTATCCTCAAGTGATTATTCCACCCTAAATAGATAGCACAGAAATAAAAAGCTTGCATTTTCCTCAAGAAATGCGTGTGGTCTTCGTTTACCAAAACACAGAACACAACTACAAAAAAAGTATATACAGTATACAGTAGATTAATTACTGTATACTGTACATACTTTTTTTTGTAGTTATGTGCAAAAAACCGTAACTGAAAATGTTATAAGCGGGAAATGTCTGTAAGAATTATAAGACAGTTTAACACCAACTATAGCTTTTTATGTTGTTTTTAATTTATTAACAAGCATTACGGAACATATAGAGAAGAAGAAAGAGATAGAGTAATATAAGAAGCAATTATTTGTTATTCCATTAAATATTATGTGTGTTATAATACGGGTTATAGTTTACAAGAAAAAAAATAATAAAAAGAGAAAAAAGTAAATTTTTACATTTTAATTGATGTACAATGCATCTTTGAACCTAGGTTTTCTTTATCAAAAAATCCATCAGAGATGATTGTTTTTTTTTTCCTCTTGCTAAAGTTGAACAATAACAGTCAAGTTTCCGTAAAATCTGGATAGCATCACACGGCACATTTTCTTGCCTTTCCACAAAATATCGAAAAGTTTCCAGCTCTTTAATTGCTTCTGCACACGTTTCAACTTTTGGGGACAGTGGTTATCATCTACAAATTCAAGAGTTTTTATTTTTTTCCTCTAGAGCAGCGGTTCTCAACCAGTGCTCCGCGGAGTCCTTGGGGCTTCGTCTGAAAAAGCCGCTTTTAAATGCTACTTGATGCTAGCGTCTGAAAACTTATCAAGTTGTTTAGGTTTTGTGTTCATGTCACTATTTTGCGGCTTGATTTTGTATCAATAGATTCAGAAGTGGATGAGAAAGACCACCGTTCATTCCTTTGTTATATGTCGTCGTCTATAATACCACTATGAGAACACTCATTTTTTGGAATCGATCTAAAGCGGCAAATTTGAATAAGACCACATAGGAAAAACGTTATCTTTTGAGAACTTTTTCCAGTTCTTATCTATTAGTCTCCCTATTCAGACACATAACTTCGATCAACCTTATGTATTTGAACAGTGGTAAGGGTAATTATACTCTGCACACTATTGTTGGGAGAACAAGAAAAAAAATTTTCAAATCATTATTGTGTCTAATCCTTGAAAAAAAAATTAAAAAAGAAACGTACTTTTCAGTCAATTCTATATGCGGAAAAATAATTATTCCAAATAGCCATAAACGCAAAGCCCCCATATCTTGTTTTCAAGCAATGGTTAATCACCATTTTCGTTTCTATACATGAAAAAAAGGTGAAAAAGTATCTGCATTTTTAAGGAAGGAAAAAGCCCGATGTAAGTTTTTAGAACGTTGTAAGCGGGAACAGAAAAAAATTTAAACGTTGTATCCTGGAAAAGTTAAGATTATATCAATATAGGGAAAAAGTTAAATTCACGAAAGTTAAGCGCACTAAGCAGGAACGTTATAAGCGGTTTATACATTCTTTTTCTTCTATTTATTCCTTCACTCAAAAGATAATATCTTTCCATGGAACACATCTTTGAAATCTTGAAAAATTGATAAAAACGACAATTTTATATTAAAAAATACGACAAGTATTTTTTGACCCTGTCATGTTCCACAAAATAGGCTGATGGAACTTCATAAGTATTTTTAAGTAAAAAACAAAGCTTAAGGACATAGCACAGATGAAATTGAATCACACGGATTTCGATCTCTGAAATATACAATATTGTAGCATATGAATAGGCATCCATTGCTTCCAGGAAACTCAGCCAATGTTTCTACATACTGTAGAATGGATTTAAACTGAATAATGATTGACAATCCTAAAACGATCCCTAGAGATTAGGGTTGGCCAACAGCTGGCCTGTAAGGTGATTTTGTGCGGCCCGCGACACAATGAAAAAGTATTATACTTTAATATTACAGTATTCGATTTACGAAATTGTGGTTAATGTAGAGAAAAAATTATTTCTGATTTGACAAAAACAATTGATATTTTCAACACACAAACACAAAACCTTTTTAAACACACATCACATAATTGATTTTAAAAACCTACTGTAGGAGTTATGGGAGTAGCAGTACAGATTTTCTTACGCAATCATCGGAGGTCAGTGATGGTAATCTCGATGAGAAAAATTTCCCTCAAAAAATTTCCTTTCATGCTTTTTATAAAAGTTCAAAACTAATGTGCTGCCCCCCCCCCTGTCTTTTGGTAAAAATATTCAGTCAGTGCATTTTTCTTTAGCAGGGAAAAAGAACAAACTCTATCTCTAGAAAAGCACTGCACGAAATTCAGAATAACAAATTCCAAAATATCAAATCATTTTTTTGTTTGATAAACTTTAAATGTTTTATAAAGTAACATTCTTTACTCTGGTGAGAGAATTAACATTCATAATTTGCTTAAAGAAAAGAAAGATGAACTTCTTAACAATAATAATTCATTAATAATTATTTATATATAATTGGTATTTAATTAAGCGAAAAGTTCAGTGAATTTGTTTAAATCCCTTCAAATGTTTGAGGCTCACGATGCCACAGCAAGCAATCATACTGGGTGCGACTAATATGCCGAAGTTCTCTCCCCGTTGTGCATGCGGCTTATATACCGGAGTTTTGCTCCTGGTGCGGCCTGCCACACTGCGTCTGACCATTATGTTGGCCCTCGAATAGAGAGAAATGTGCCATCCCTGCTATAGATATACTGTAGTTATCATTTGACAAAGTAGACAAATAGTTCACCAATTTGTCGAGCTCAAATCCTAAGAATTTGTCGGAAAAAACACCTCGAAAACGAAAGCAAACGTGCTATAAAATATATCGTTATAACCACACACACAAGGTCATTACATAACAATTATATTATGATATATGAGCAATATATGCACAAAATACCATTGGTTTAAATCGGTGTTACTCAGAAGAATAAGTAACCACATAACTAGGGTTGCCAGGCAGTCTGGCGCTTCGAATGGGGATGAGCAATTCACCCTTTAATATTACGCTAAAATGCGTGAGATCTCATCAAAACGTACATTTTGTTCAATTTAAAATAATAATCATCATAAAGAACGTTAAAGAGAAGTAAAGCTTTTGCAAATGTGGTTTTCTTTCATCTGAAAACCATGTAAAATATCGATGGAGTTAGTTAATTTTCTGTTTATTAATTTTCGGGAAAAGCTCGAATAAATAATGAAAACCAATTTGGTTTTATAAAAGGACGAGATGCTGAAAATGCCCTTTTTGGCCTTTTCAAAACATATTCATAATGGTCTGACAAGAAAAAATTTACTTTTGCAATATTTTTAGATATTTCAAAGGCTTTTGTGTGTGTGTGAGACAATGTAAACCATTATATTCTCATTCAAAATCCTCGGTATTCGAGGTCATATATTAAATTGGTTCATCTCATATTTATCAAATAGAGAGTCAAAATACAGTATTGACGGAAAATTTGAGTAATTATGTCCAAATAAATAGAGGAGTCCCTCAAGGATTGAAAACTAGGTCCTTTGCTTTTTCTGATATTCATTAATGATTTATGAAATTTGGAATTTTACGCTTCCATGATCACTTATGCCGATGATTCTGTATTAATGTATTCATGTGATGATCTTGACAGTCTTAAGAGGTCATATTGACCACGACTTGATATTAATTCAAAAATGATTCAATACTAATGATTTAAAATTAAATTTACAAAAGAAAAATACGTTAATTTCAATCTTATGCAAACTGATTTAAATCTAACCCTTAAATTTCTGCTTGTGATTTGCATCCTCATTGTAATTGTGATTCAATTCAAGAAGTAAACTGTATTAAATACTTGGGTTTATGTATAAATGTAGACAGCAATTTAAAATGGAAATCTCATGTTCATGAACTACTCAAAAAACTTCGTTTTGTTTAATATATAATTTGTATTATATACAAGTAAAAAGTTTCCGCTAATTTTTTAAAAGACCTGTGCTATGCATGGTTTTATTCACTTATAAATTACGATACAAAATTATGTGGGGTGGTGATTACAAAACTAATTTATTGCCTTTATTTTTAATCAAAAAAGAGCTTTTAAAATTTTGAGTCGGTGTCAGTTTCATTCTTCTACAATTTTTAGAAATAATCTGCTTCCTTTGCGCCATGATGCTCTTTTCCGTATTATTCTTTTCTTAAACCGTAATAAAGGCTTATGCAATTTAAAAAATATCCGAGGGAAGACCTCATATAATTTACCGTATTCTTACTTTTAGGAAAGAAGTTTTTCATAAACATTTGTTTTTTTTTTTAATTGCGTCCTACAGAAACAACTCTTCGTGTTCCACAGAGTAAGCCACAAGTCTTACAAACGTAAGTAACAGCTAACAAACATATACGATTCAGAGAAACTTTAAATTGTAATACAAAAAAGAAAAAGAAAAATCAACATGTATAATAATAACATATGATAAAATTTGAAAGCGCAGTATAGCACCAGTGGATGCCATAAGTATCAATGCAAATATTTAAAAAAAGAAAAAAAATGTTTACACAATTCATACATGAATAGATAAATATACGACCACACATATATATGAAAATAGTGAGTAAAGATTAAATTCGAATAATAAATAAGCGATAAGAAAAGCAAAAATAGCAATAACACGGAAAAATTAGATTAATTATTCAAAAATCAAAAAACCGCATTTACAAAGAAAATGAGAATGTGCAAATGTACACACTGTATATACAAGTAATAAAACAGAAACCAAATTATTTTTTCGCAAAGTTATTTTGTACATACAATTTTACAATGTGAAGGACATCCTTTGATCTGACTAAATCAGACAATACAGGCGGCCAAGAAATAGACAGTTTCTTAAGTTCTCTTCTGAAATGAACCCTCTCCCTCGTCAGGTTTTTGCATGACAGAAGAAGAGATACATGGGATCTTCATCGAAATAGAAGAACACACCGAGCACTACTGGCAAGTTTCATTCTGACTAGCAGTAGATAGCTTTGGAAGTTCCCATGGCCAGTAACAAATTGAGTCAAGTGGAAGTTGGTGGAGAAATTATGACATTTCATTCTCGCCGGAATCGAAGGGAAGAAGCTCTTTACCGGCCTTGCATTTTTAGAACTGATACATTCCATGTTCCACTAATGCATGAATAACTAATTCCGATTTATGTTCATAAACATATACTTATAGTAAGATTTTGGAGCTTTCACAATTTCTACATAATAATTTTCACATAACATCAAGGATTTTTATTATTTAGCTACGAAATTATACAATTCATTACCATTAGAAATGCAGAATATACCCGCACACGTGGCATTTAAAAAAGCATTATTCAAATTATTAATTTCAATACACGATATAGACGACTTATTTTGACCTTTAAGAGAAGCAATACTGTGTGTGTTTATCCACTATAGCTTTGCCACTTTAATTAAGTATATTTATGTGTATTTTTTTAATTGAAAAAAATTGCTCTTGTTTGTGTTGTATATGTATGTGCGAGTTTCATTTTTTTTCATGTATTTTTTATTTAATGTTTTGTTTACTTTACATTTCTCGTCATACGTTTTAAGAATTTTTTTTAATGTTGTGTGTGTATGTTTTTTTGTTTATTTTTTTCATTGATGGACAATTGCTTTTGACATTCATAATTTTGTTTTGTTTATGTTGTATGTGTCTTTTTTTAAATGTTTCTGTGTGTGTGTGTGAGTGTGTGTAATCATGCCGTATTTTCTAATTTAATCCTTAATTATTATGTAACTTTTCAATCATGTACAGTCATCATAGTCTCTGGATGGTAAATACGAATAAATTTGAAATTGATTTAAAAATGCAAAACTTAATAATAAATTGTAGTTGTCGAACACCTTTCAGATAAAAATACAATAACTATTTGTTAAAGCTATCTATTAATGTAGAAACAGAAAACAATTATCGAAGCGGTCTCAATTAATAGCATTAGATCGTGGCATCACACTCTGATGTGAAAACTAAATCCCAGCTTACTAAATACCAATCATTATTTATTTCTATACGAACCTGTATTTTGCTTTATTCTAAGAGTAAGCCATTTCCTTGAATAAAAATTATAAATTGATATTTTACGACACTCTAAGAACCTACTAAACCTACACTTTTGGGCAATGAATGCCCCATGATAATCTTATGGTAAAATTAGCATCAATTGTGTCAGGTTGATAATGGCCTCCCCAGTGTATTATTCTGCAAAATTCGTCATGGTAGCCGTATACCAGAGGGCCATGGTAGCCGTTTCCAAATTAAAATACGACCTTCATAACATTCAAACCAAAACAGCAACGTAAATCGTAAGTATAAAAAGCGATCATGCAGATCGATACACACCAAAATGTAGATTTAATACGACGTATTATGTTGATTTCTTTCTGAACAAGAAACGACATAAATCAACTCTAGAGTACGGAATAAAATGAAATTGATGAAGAATATATGTTAACTTAGAATTTAATGCGCAATTGATCGAGAATACCAGCGTATTGTTTTTATTGGAGACTTCTACAATGCTTTTGTTTTTATTTGGCTCTTGTGACCATAAGTTTGATAAATAATTACAAAATACAGTAATAAGGAAAAAATTATAGAAAGTTGCTTGAAAGTGCTTAATTTAATTATGCTTGTCCCGGTTGGAAGACATTTTTTTCATATTCACAGAAAGATAAAATTGTTAAACAAACAGCAACAAATAATAAAAATCTTCATGTAAACGGCAGGTTGGATGATGACTGTTTCACAGCAGGGGAATCGAAAATCATAGTAAATTAACTTTCGAAGCCGCATTCTCTCTCTTCTCTTTATACATTACTTTTCTCATATATATACATATATATATATGTATGTACACACATATAAGCACCACTACTATAATTTTCTCGTTGACTTCATAAACCAGACGTATATCCTTGGACGTGTTCTATAACTCGTGGTTTGAGGCCTGAGAGATTATTTGGCGTGATGTAAATTATTCTGCAACGCCTTTTTTCAATTCCTTTCAATTAAGCGCTTCGAACTACTGAATTAACGGAGTAGTCATTATATATGTTATATAAGCGTTTATATATCGGGTATAAAAACTAAACGATAAAGTGTTAAGTTATGAAAAAATGAAAGTATAATTTTTCATCAAGTACATTAGTGCTAAAATTCACCTATAGCGGATGAATTTATTGTTGATAAATATATGTCATATACAGAAAGAAACGAAAAAAATATATAAATAGATAATAGGACTGTAAGGTATATGCATGATATATACTGTATATTTTTAAAAGTTCCAAATTATACACTGATTTCTAACGTTATAGATCAGAAATTTTCAATCTATTGTTTGCAAGCACCATGGTGCTCCCTGAATGACCTAGAGTGCTCAATGATCGAGCCCAATTTTGTGCTCGCGAACACTTGGTCAATGTCCCAATTGAACACATTGTACAAATTGCATTATAAGATTAAAGCCGCTGTGGTGGTCGAGTGGTTATAGTGCCGGACTCGTGATGCGAGGATCCGGGTTCGAACCCCACAGTGGTGGTCGGCTGAAGTTGGTTTTCTGTTTTTCCCAACTTCAAGGCGCAAATGCGAGCCGATCTCCCCGTTAAAAAGTCTCGCCACAGAGAGCAACAGTCCTACAACGGTAAATCATTCAACCATAACACTTCACTCATAGTTAGTAAAACTGGGGGTAGATGATAGCACTACACATAACAAGCATTACACAGAAACAAAACTTTACGTCAGGTTGCACTACACGTACACGCACATTCCCGCATGTACCGATTCGTTGGGGGGTTCCGCGGGGGGGGGGGGGTGCATGTGTGGTGTAGCAGTAGTAGGTAGGGGCTCGGGGATCCATGATGTCTTAAGTCAGCCACCTCGTTGGGCAATTTGCCTGTTGTGGCGTTGTATTTGTATTTATTTGTATTTGTATAAAAAATTATGTTGATTTCAGGCATACGAATTTCTAACTTTCCATAAGGGTGCTCTTCTTTTGATGATGGATACTGGCAATGCTCGCGACTAAAATAAGGTAGAAGACCTCTGTTATAGATCAAGCCGAACCCTTAATGGTTTCAAGGCTTTTCCATGAAACTTGAACAAAAGCGTGAATATTTCTTTTTTTTTCAAGGATTGACAAATCGAAAAAATATTTAGGCGCCACCCTAATGTTTTAGGAATCAAGTATGCATGGCCCCATATCCTGAAGCAGGGCCCCCAGGCTGATATCTTTTTCTGGCGCCCAGTCAGACTTTTCACGAACCTTTCTATAGTCAATTTATAGCGTGAAAAAGCTAAAAAATGATGAGAATTGTTCCGGGCCCCAAGCTAGAGCCCTGCCAGCCCCGCCCTTGTGGGGGCCATGCAAGCATGAGTTTTGCTCAAGAAACATGGTCTCAAATAATGGGTTTTTTTTCGACTCTCCGGAACTTCGTAACTTCTCCTTTTAAGGGGACCTCTATAACTTCACAAAATGTCGGTTTTCAAAAATGACTAAAAATACCTCATTTAATTGCAAATGAAACGTAAAAAATTTCGTGTAAATAGATTAATCAGTTCTTTCAAAATAAAATAAAGAATAAGTGCATAACAATGTAAAAGTATGCAAGAAACAAACTTTGAACGTATTTTTCTCAGATCGAATTTCTGAAGTTTTTGCAATCCAACCGTAAGGTTAAAAAAAACTATTGCACCAAAAATTTTGAAATTTTAGAGGAACGTTCATTCAACATGTGTTAGTAAAATGAACCTGCTCATAGCAATTGACCAATGAGTATTTTAAAAAATGAAAAGAAAAACGAAGGAAGTTTAAAAACTATCTAAATTTATAAAATTCCAATGAATGATCAGATCACGTTCGATGGTTATTTTACAAGCACATATCGTATAAATATTCCTATAAAATTTGAAAAATTTGGGTGCGCTTGTATTTTTTTTTAATCCTACGGACAACCTCAAAAACTGCAATCTGAGAAATTCGCATTTAAAGAGCTTCGTGTACACATTTACACTATAATTCATTTCTTTTCGATTTTAGAAGAAAAATTGGATTGATGCGAAATTTTTTGCATTTGCTTTGCGTCAAAATGGAGTATTTTTCAAGGTCATTTCTGAAAAATCGACTTTAAAGGTCGTGACACTCCTTAAAAACTTAATGTATTGAGATCAGAAAACTGTATCATCCTTAGACTCCAATTTATCAATGACATATAGAAAATATTAGACTCCAATACTGGTTTTCTAGTCACCATGGCGAACTGACACCTGGGATTTTTCAAGTCCTGCTGATATAGATATTTTTATTGCAACATCAATGACATTTTTACAGCTTTTGAATCCTCGGAATCATAGCAAATATCTCGCAAAACCCTTGGGTTCCGCAAAGCCACTGGAATTGTATGGAATAGTATATATCTAACGGTAGTTTCATTTTAAAAACAATTCAGAGATTTAAAAATTTAAAAGTTTTTTCAATAGTTTCATGTTTTATTATCATTGTTTTTCATTATTGCGTTCAAGGGCAGCTATACACTATCAGCTGAATTTGTGAATAAGAAAGAAATCTAAGTTATTCAACATTATCTTAAAAATTACCGCGATATACGAGTAATGTCCTCTTGTCGCGTGCACGTTCAGGAAATTCGAATTATTACGGATTCTTCATTCATTCCTTGCCGAGCCACTTGCCATCGATTGACTGAAACGACCCCACCTATCGAATGTTTAATGAGCAGAAAATGGAGCTCGAAAAGACTATTACACTAGTAAAACTGGCATCAACAGCAATTAATTTGTAACAAATTTCTGGCCTTTGGCCAAAATTATTATATACCGGCATCATCTTTTTTTTTTTGGGGGGGGGGTGATATGTTCCACTTTGTAGAAGAGGTGAAAACAGTTTAAGTCTCAAAGCAAATACATAATGAATTGTAGGTTTATTATTATTGTTCTGTTGAATATTTACAACACAAAATATCTTAGCTTTAAGAGAACTTAAATGAAATACTGGTGCAAAATGTAAATAAGCAATTCAAACGATTTTCTTAATCACGATTTTGAACCCTTTAAATGGATTTAAAAATTTTCCTTACCCACATTATAACTACCACACTGGAAATAAAAGCGTGTTGAGAACTCGAGATATTTCGGGGTGCCAGAAATAAAGCAGGTCAAATTTGACGAGATATCTCGGGATTGCCCCTGTAAGGGTTAACATGATGATGTGAATTATCATCACTAAGGTCTTTTTTTTTTATGTAATTAAAGAAAACATTATAGGAAGCCCAAGGTTTATTTCACAGTAAGAGAAAACAACGTGAATAAATCCATTTCCCGATCCCAGATTCAAACCCAAACAAATGATACGTTTATTGCTAGGTTGTGTACTACCATACGTGTTTCATTGATTTTTAAAACTTCACCACATCATCTCGAGAAAAATTATCTTCGATTGCCGCTATAGGAGAAGTACCAAATCAGGGGGAAGAAAAAAATAATTGACAGAAAAATTTGGAAAAAATGTAAAATATGCAAACTATGAAAGAGAAAAATGCAGAGAGATACGCAGAGAAAATTGTAATTTTTGATGTATTTCATGTAGCAGGGAACTCAGATAGACAGCCACAATAATATATGTGTCAGTATAGTACTGTATGTAATGCTCGGTTTGAAAGAAAAAAAAAGTATAGTATATAACAGGGCTGGACGAATATCGCAAAAAAATCTAGGCTCCAAGAAAAAGATTTAAGCACTGAAAAGAAATTTTAACCCGAAGAAAAAGGTCCAAAATAATGCTTCTTCTGACTTTTTCAGGGCATAGTGACCCTCTTTCATGTTGATAGATATGCTGCTACAAATTCAAAACATTTTTTGCTACCCTCAGCCTACAATTCAGTATTTACACACAAAAAAGTTTAGGCGCCAAAATAAATTTTTTAATCACCATGGTGACCTGGCGCCTGGGATTTGTCCCGCCCTGATATATAACCTGACCGGCACCACAGTGGTGGTCGGTTGAAGTTTCTGAGAGTCGTGAATGAGAGCCGATCTCCCCGTTGAAAAGTCTCGCCACAGAGCAACAGACCTATAACAGTACAAATACGCAGTCATTCTACTTCACTCATATTTCATAAAAAAATATTACAGCCTTAAAATTCAAGCACAACACTAGATACGCACTCAGACTGTTAGATACACATACACACTTCCGGCACAACTCATTTCGGTAGTAAATTGTCCATGTCGATAGACCGGAGTTGAACTCGGTTTGAAAGAAAGTATAGTATACAGCGTGGATACTACCGACCGCCCAATAATTACACATGTGATTCCTTGTGAAAAAATAAAACAGAAAAGTGTTTTCCGGTTTTAGGATGGGGGAGGAGATGTTGCCACTTTTCGAAAATGAACTGACATATTTAATCCCGTTAGAGGTCAGATTCGATCATTTTCTTTCGTGATTGTCGCTTTTTTTCTTCTTTGTGAAGAGTAATGTTATAACCTTGTTATTACGTAATAAATTCGCCCCACTATATTGGCAAATTTATCATCAGTTTTGTAAAGTGTTAGCCAAATGAGATCTACCGTAGCCACCGCTTATAAAAATCGCGTTTAGTTTAGTCATTTTGATTCTTATAAGCGGTTGATTCTAATATCCGGAGATTTTTTCTGTTGCTTCTATATATTTACCACTGGAGTACGCAAGGAGGGGGTTTAAGCTAAGATTATGTTTTTTAAAGTAAAAAACACAAAAAAAAATCTTATTAATTTCTGAGTACTATAAAATTTTTATTCTTAAAATTTTAAATCAGCTTGAGTATCCATAGCATATCATTATCCTTAGACATCGTTTGTTGTCAATGTAGACTGACGAAAATGTGATACAGTAACTACTAGTTTCCGAGGGCATAACTCACATAAATGTTTCCCAAAGTGAGCAAAGATGGTCCGGGCGGTTGCTAGGAGCTATGGGTGTTTATTTTCCACCACAATCCTCTTGCTGATAAGTTCTGTCATCAGGGACGCAACTAGATACTTTGTAAGCAGTAAAAAAGTGAATTTGGGGCTCCCTCTAGTTCAACTTCCGGGGCACCAGACCCGTCTGCTTCGCCCCTTCCTAGTTACGGCCCTGTCTTTCATTCATAGCTCACTTTCCTACGAAGCTGTGATCCTCACTGTTTAAGGGAGCAGTGCGTCTTAACGCATGGACACACCCGAACGCTGCCCGGGGGCGGGGGGGGGCCTCAATAGAAGAAGGGCCCCACAAAAATGAGATGTGATTGATATTTTCGAAAGTAAGCATGAAAATTTGTAGGCAAGCATTTTTAGCCAAATAGGGCCTCAGAAAATTCACTTGGCCCGGGGGAGGGGCAGTCAATATAGGATGATATTTACCAAGGTAAGAGTGATAATAAGTGGTCCTCAAAAATAATCTTGTGAATAACAAAAATATTTTACAACTTTCCGGTACTGAGATAAACACTGGCAGTTTTGAAGAAAAAAAAATTTTTTTTGTTTCTTTCATAAGCAGAAATCTGCGAATCTTATAACCGATAATTTTCCTACGTTAAAATAACGTTTGGTTTTCGTTTTGCCGTTTTGATTCTTATAAGCGGTTAACTCTTGTAACCAGTGACTCTTATAAGCGGTGGCTACTGTATCTGAAAAATTGTTTTTTTCCAAAATCAACACTGCCAAAAGTGTTAATTTGTTCTCTTTCACTATCAAGTCAAATTTTTTGACGGAAGGTGCATACAGTGCATAGTGTTTACTGCACGATCATTTTTTTACGCTGTCGTTTTAATCAGATTACATATTGATCAATAAAACAGGGCAAAATTTTTTGTTATTTTAAAATTTCATCGAAACTGCTAAGCGTAAAAATCTTCAACGAAGATTGCAAAAATGGCAGCTTGTAACGGAGGTGACTGGTGGACAGTGCCGTCTTAACGCATGGGCCCACCCGGGCACGGCACGAGGGCCTCAAGAGAAGGGGGCCTTCCAAAAATGAAATCCGGTTGAAATCTTTTAGAATTTACAAGGTAGGACCTCGGAAAAACCACTTGGCCCGGGGGCCCACGATGCTCTTAAGACAGCCCTGCTGGTGGAAACAGTAAAATACTGTAATAATAACGAGATTAAATCATAAACTTTAAATATAAACTAATAATTTTAGGAATTAACACATTCAAAATAATTAGTGGTATCAGATATATTTTTTTATTGATTATTCATCCAATCCCGTTTCATTCCGAACTCTCCATTTTGCAATGAAGATTTTTCATTTCCTTTTGACTACAATTGATTTTTATCGCCCTGAAATGTTAATAAATGTTTACTTTACCTTTTTACAAGAAAGATTTTGACGACTTCGAAATTTATTTTAGCCGAAATCAGTGTTTTTCAAAGTGAGCAATATCGCCCTTTGGTGGACGATAGAATGGTCCTGGAGGCGATAGAAGTAACGGATTTAACATAGAATCATATGGGTTCACTTGAGTTGGGGAGTTGGGGAGCGATGAGAGAAAATAATTTCTGATGAAGAGGGCGATGGAATAAAAAGTTTGGGGAACTATAGCCTAAATGATTCACGCAGAACTTTGTCATTTTTTCAGATGAAGTTTCATTCAATTTGTAAGGGGTCGGTTGTGAAAATGTGAAAATTGCACACACACAAGTGAGGAAAAAAACTGATTTGCTTTTTTCTATTTCTCTTTAGCGTTATAGGCCTACCATTGTTATCCAGTTTGAAAAACGCCAAGTTGTACGCTTGGTGGACTTTCGGTGAATTTGGCAGGATTTGGAAGTGACGTAATCAATTTTTAAATTATGGATTAATTCAAATTATTAATGGGTTATTAATTATGGGTCAAATCAAAAAACTGAAAACACTTTTTCACACTCGTTTTTCACAAGGAATCACGTGCGTAATTATTGGGCGGTCGATAGTTACCACCCTGTGTACAGAATTTTTAGGAACTATAACCCCGGGGTAAGAACTTTGGCGGCTTTGACACACTATATATAATCTATGTTACCTCACAATATTACGCATGCTATATATAAATCTGCGGGGTTTCGGGAACGATTTTTTGTGTGGCTTATACTCCGGAGGGTGCGTGAAAAGATGTCTCACTCCGATGAGGATTTTGTGTCGAGCCACCCCGTCTGTTGGAAATGAAGGTAAAGGATCGTTAACAAAAACAACGCTGGATTTTACGAACCGAGTCTTTTTTAAGAACTACTCTACACACACTGTGTATATTCTCAAACAATGTCTTTTTTTAAAACGTCTCTCTCATCCATGAACTTTCCATTTTACGCGAACTGATTTTTCAAATTTGTGTGAGTTCATAAAAATGAGCATCGCCTGTACATTTTCAACTATGGCCACTACCGGCTGTTTTCAAATAAATAATAATTAACTTAAATAATAATAGATTCGCAAGAAGCAAAAAAAAAGGCGTTTTCATCCTTTGTTATATAGCATCTTTACGAGAAGCTTTCTTCGGTGGCAAATACACAAACCCATTTCGCATAGCGAATGAGACTGAGCCTGGTCTTAAGCAGTGCCGTCTTAACGCATGGGCCCGGGGGCCTTTAGAAAAGAGAGACGACACAAAAATGTGATCTCGTTAAAACTTTCGAGAATTTGCCAGGTAGAGCCCCAGAAAATCAGTTGGCCCGGGCCCATCTTCCTCTTAAGACAGCCTTGGTCTTAAGTCAAACAATGAATGAACCACGAATGCATTATGACCATGGGCACTAATTCATCTTTGAGCACCACTTCAATGAAACAATCAATCAGCGAAATAGTATTTAGTAATTACTGCATCAACTTATGACTAAAAAGAAGTTATTGACTAAAAAGAAGTTATTGACTAAAAAGAAGTTATTGACTAAAAAGAAGTTATTGACTAAAAAGAAGTTATTGACTAAAAAGAAGTGTCGTTGCTTTGAGAACTGTAATTTGTGTCATAGTTTCAAGGAAAAACTGCTTGTTATTTTGTACTCAAAGGACTAGGCGATATTCTAACAACGTTCGCCTGGGAAAGATGTCGGCAACAGCAATATTCTGGAGTACATAAACCCCAAAGAAATTATCCCGTGATAGTTATAGTTAGCTTACAACAGCACTTCACCAAAAACAAATATAATATTTTTCTGATGGATTTGCTGCGATAAGTACAATCAACCATTCGCGGTTGCAGGGGCTTGTAATGTAGTGGGCATACTAACATGTTGCAACCTGGGTAACGCAAATTCTACCGCAACTCATTGTATGTCTTGGTCATTGTGTGGCAAAGCATAATCTTGATGGTCCTTGCACCAATAAAAAAGCAAATTCCAATCCCATCCGAAGGTGCTTATGCACCCTTGAATGGTTGACAGCACATATCACAACAAATCCGTTGGAAAAACATATTTGTTTTTGGTTAAGTGCTGTTGTGCACTCTCTAAAAACACCCTCTACGCTCTACCAACCTTTGATATTGCGATTCGACTGCACATTCTATGACCAAAAATGTTTGCTTAGGATTCTTATAATACCTCTTAAAATTTGTCCCACGAATTAAGAATCATGCTGCATTAACATTCTACATAAAGTAGCACCAATATATCAACATGAAAAACAAATAAAGTAATTAAGTTTTGAATCGTATAACAAACCAAGAATATTAATTTGGCAAGTTTACATCCCTAACACTGTGGTATAACAGTCATAAAAAATAAATTACTTGTGTGTAATGCTTACTTATTACACTAGTGAGTAGCATTATTGAATACTGTAACATCTGTGTCTTTCCAGCTTTGTGAACCGCGGCCCAGTTAATTTCTCTTTTATGAGTTCAAAGCATAATACTATTAAGAAATATCCTTATTGTACTTGAATGTATTTATTAATGTAATTACACATCTTAAATGTAACTTTTGAAAAACATTGCCACGTGAACAGCTAATAACCAGGGCCGTCTTAAGAGCATTATGGTCCCCCGAGCCAAGTGATTTTTCTGAGGTCCTACCTGGAAAATTCTTGGAAAATTCAACTACTTTTCGTTTTTCTGAGGCCCCTCTTCTCTCGAGGCCCCCGGGACGTGAATGGATGGCACTGCTAATAACATATAACGACGAAAGATGCAGACATTGTAATGCCCGGTGGTGAAAAATACTGACTGCAAATTATATTACTATAAAATACTTTTAAATATTTATTGAATGTGAAATTGGGAAATACAGCATTACCTCGAAGTTACACGATAGGTGGGACCGACGACAACCGCGTAATTCGTTGTACCATACAAATACATATTAATATCAGTTTAATTCGAAATAAATTTTAAGAGAGAACACCTGCCTTTTTTCCTTCTTATTTTGGCACTACTTGCTGTGATACTCTTCTTTGGTATCTGAAAATTTATTTTGCCTTGTGACTACAACCCGGTCCCTAGAAAAGTCTGTGTTCTGGAATCTGTGCAAATGAACATAATCTGTAATGTGCGATTTGAATATCTTGATAACACCCTAGGCCAGCGGTTCTCTCCGCTGATCCCTAAGGGTTCCGTGTGAACTCCCAGGGGCTCCGCGGCAGCTCGAAGAAAATAAAAAAAACCAGTAAATTTGAAAAAAATAATTATTAATATTTTTGAATAAGAAAAATAAGTCAGTAACTTTGATGAATAAATAAAAAATAGGCCTACGGGGCTCCGCCATAGAAATTATATACTGGAAAGGGCTTCGTGGGTCAAAAAAGGTTGAGAACCGCTGCCCTAGGCCATAGTTTCCTAAACTTTTTGTTCCATCGCCCCCTTCAGCAGAATTTTTTTTCTCTCATAGTTATATATATATATATATATATATATATATATATAACTTAAGCCAACTCATAGGATCCTATGTTATACTCACAGCTTCTATCGCTCCCTGGACCTTTATCGCCTCCGGGGCGATATTGCGTACTTTGGGAAACACTGCCCTAGGCCATAGAGAGAAAACAGATACGCAAAACTAGATGAATGAAGAGATATCGGTGTTTCGGGGAAGGAAAATTCATCTCTGCCCTCACAGGGACACGAACCCCGATCTCTCGTTTGCCAGACGAGTGCTCTACCAACTAAGCTATGAAGACAGATAGAATCCCTCCCTCTTGGAGCTTATACATATACTGAATGGCTCCGTGCAATAGACGGTAACAACATGTTAATAGCTCACAAATGATATCAGGGTGCAAATGTCCCCGCGAGGGCAGAGATGAATTTTCCTTCCCCGAAACACCGATATCTCTTCATTCATCTAGTTTTCCGTATCTGTTGCATTAGCAGGGGAGACGTATTTCTACATACATAGAGAAAAATAAGCTGCTTGTGTGTGTTTGGAAACAAGAATAACAAATTTCACCCGTAGGGTTGAAATAAGTATAAAGTTGAATTGCCACTAATGATTGACAATAAAATTAAACTCCAGGTATGAAACATGACAGTTTGCAAAAATTAGATGCCAATAGGACAAGCCCTGCGATTCCGTTTCTAAATCGGGGCAAAATTTACATCTTCATTAGCTTTCCACAGCTAATACCGATTTGCCTATCAAAATTCGTTATAGTTTCATTGCTCATGGTATCTGATCGACAAAACTATTCTTATTTGATTATCACTTGACAATCGCTACTATCCTGCGTACATACTTTCATTCGAGAAATATGAATTTTTCACAAAAAATCGCGTAATTCTGAATTCGTGTAACTCGGGGTATCGTAAGTCGGGATATTCCTACACTGTAAATGAGGGAAAAAATGTCCGTAGTGAATAGTGCACGTGTTGCAGCCCGACATAACTAATGGCAGGGTCCGGTAAAAATATTATCATCTCTAGTAAATATACAAAAATCCATTTCATTTCAGGTAGAGTATATATATACACCTATACATATAAAATAACATGTTCTCTGACTACTTCATCATCACCGGGCCGAAACCACTGAAGCTATGAATATGAATATGAAATTTAGTCAGTAGTTTTATTTTGTAATATAGAGACTCACTAAGAAGGAATTTTTCACGATTCAACCCCCCCCCCCCCAAAGGGTTCAAAGATTATATGGAGAAATCATCGCCGAACCGAAACCGCTGACGCTATAAACATGAAATTTGGTCAGTAGTTTTGTTTTATAATGTAGAAACTCACTCAGAAGAGATTATCAAAAACTGAATCCCTAAAGAGGGGTAATGAAAGGATTCAAAATTTATATGGAGAAGCTACAAATATTTGGTCAGCAATTTTATTTTATTATGTAGCGACCCACTAAGAAAGAGTTTTTTGAAATACAACCCCAAAAGGGGTTTTCAGTGGGAATTTTTAGATTACCAAATCCTTACCCAAATCCACGCGAGCGAAATCATAAGTAAAACGTAAAAAAGTAAATCATAACCAAAGATTTACGATTATAAGTTGTCGTTAAAATTCAAATAGGATATAATTTTTTCCTCAGATTTTACCTGAACCACACCCAATTCACATGAAAAATGTAAGATATGAGATATATTATTTTTAAGGGGGTAGAGAAATATTTACTTACACAATTGTTGTCATGAGCTGAGCATGGCATGCCATTCATTGAAACTCACACGAGGATCATAGGGTCGATCGTCTTGAGGAAGGAGCTCCAAGAATAGGCGACCATCGTCTTGCCAGTGTTGAACTGCTAATCACTATTTCAGTTTAAGTGCTGCTACTGAATGACCAAGTCAACTTCCTGGGGAATGGAAAAAAAAGAAAAAAGGTGTAATTTTATTTCTCTCTCATTTCCTTCCATCCATTTTACAAAACAACACCCCCCCCCCCTTTCGGACATACAGACAGCTGTACGCGGTAACCACCTGCGGGGCAGGCTGACGTGACGAGTATAAAAACGTTGCTTCTCTTTTTTAAATTTGCCTTACCCTTATGTACTACGGAATAAAATAATATAATAATAATAAATGAAAAAAAATAAAAAACCGTCAACCAGGGAACGTTTTTAGTGTGCTGCCATTAATTCCCTTCGGGGCTTTTTCTTTTATTATTATTTCACGTAATAATATTCGGCAGACATCTTTCCGTTCCGAATGGTTTCCATCCACCAACAGGTTTAAAGGAAGTGCTTTTCGTGGGTTAGGGCTTAATCTGAGACTGATCTATGGTGCGGAACCTTTCCGTTCCGGAGAACTTGGCTGCCTTGTAAACAGACAGTTTCGCTTGTTATATTTTGTATCTGCAATTATTTTTTGGAGAAAACGAAGAACGGAAATACGTTGCACTTACTATTAGATATTTAGATTTATTGAATTCGATTGTATATTATACATGAACAAAAAAACCAATGTTTTTTGAAAATTCTACTAACAGTAGCTGACTCTAGTTTAACGTACAGTGCGATTCTTAGCTCGTGGAGCAAACTTTATGACGTAATAGACCCCGCACTAATTTTTTTTTTTAATTATATGGTTAACCATTTTATAGCTCTGGAGGATCCTAAATAATTTTTTACTGTTGCTTATCTAAAGAAACTATAAAATATGTGTAAATATCTATATAAAAATATGTGCAGACAGAGGGTGGTGACTTGGTGTTGTTAGGCAACCAGTTAGATAATATATGGTTAACCCATGCCCCCCGGGCCAAATGTGACCCTTGGAGTCATCTAATGTTTCCCGTGACCTCAAACCTAATTTTGTAAAAATGGACTAAGCGGCACATAACCAGATCGCTTAAGTGAACCGCGGCACATTTATAGATCACAAAAGTGACTTAAGGCTCTGTTCTAGATCACTTAAGTGACTCGCGGCACATTTCCATTTCACTTAAGTGACTCGCGGCACATTTCCATTTCACTTAAGTCACCCGTGGCACATTTCCATTTCACTTAAGTCACCCGTGGCACATTTACAGATCACTTAAATGACCCTGAGTTGCTGCTCTAGATCATGTAAGTGACTACTTACTCTACATTCTTACTTTACTTAATTGGCTTGCGGCTCCTTCCCAGATCACTTCAGTGACCCACAGCACATTTCCAGATCATTTAAGTGGCCCGCGATACGATTTCAAACCAACGAAATGGCCCGCACTGTTCAAAAGGTTGGGTAGCCTGGGGTTAGATTGCGAGTCCAAAGTTCGACAGTAACCAGGAGAGAGTCAAAGATGATGTTTCAGGGTGCGACGTTTTAGTGGGAGTAAAATCGTACAGTGAGCATACGTCTCGTATTTTAATTGAAGGGTTGAGAATCAAAGTGGTCTAAGTCACTGGACTGCAATTTTTCATCACAAAGCGTTCTTTCCTCTGAAAGCTCCCAAAAAATCAGTTTTCCTTGGAATGCTTTTTCGCTTATAATCAAACCTAACAGATTTTGTCACTTCAACTATATCATGCCTTTAATTAGCGAAATCATTTCTACATTTAAAATGATTAGAATTAAACTCAAGCCCAAATTTCACGATTACGATTGTTACGATTTTTAACCTCTTCGCTCCAGGGGTACACATGTGTACATTATTTTTAACGGTTTTAAATTGTTTTTATAATGATTCTTTTTTCAAGTTAAGACCTGAGGTACACGTATGTGTACCTAACTCACATTGGTCTTGTGGTCCAAATTTAACTAAATGTTTTTTATCTTTTTAAATAGGGCATTTATTTTACTTACAATAAACACAAATCAGTTAAAAAAATTTTTTTTGAATAGCCAGTTTTGGCTCAGGTGTGAAGGGGTTATATAATCGACTTTTAAAAATCGCGTTATAGCGAAATCGCATTATGTGAGATCGCGTAAAGCAAGAGAAATCAATAATTAGTTGAAACAATAATCAGTTTCCCCCATCTCATAATGCACAGTAATTAATTTCAGACACGATTTCTCTTCAGTCTTCTGATTGAATTTTTTCCCACAATTAGAGCGAAGAACGTCTCAGTTGAATGTAATATTTCCCTGAAAACAATAGAAATACTGGTCTTTGGTGAACGTAAGTGCGTGGAAGAAACGAATCAAACGGGGCAATACAGATATATTATTTTTCTTTTTATCCCCTAAATACACTTTTTTGTGTGTAGAAGGAAATGAGAGTGTAGAGCAAAATAATAATAATAGACTTGGGTTTCGGGTGCGGGGACTTCCGTAGGTTAGTCCTTTGTTGGACTTCCTTAACAGATAACGCGATTTTCGAAAGAACCTACCAATTTATGGACGACGGTTTTTTATTCTCAAAATGTCACTCCCGAACAATAGAAAATCGTAGAACTGGTGATGAGAGAAAGAGGAGAAAAAACATCTTTCTGCTTTTTCCCCCGGAAATACCCTCGCGCTTCATAAGAAAACCCTATAAGCATGGCAAAGAAACGCGAAATCTTGCGTATGGATGACCAATATAAATATTCTATTTATGTATCAGTCACAGCTAAACACTAAGCAATAATTCATAATTCACTTAAATCGGTATTCAGAAAAACAACCAATAAGCCTATTGGGTACATTCGCTCTAATGTAACCAATACGATTATTGATTGCATTTTTTAAGTTTTATAAAAGAACTTTCATAAAACTTTTATATTGTAATCCCGGATTTAGTCCAATATTCAATACAGTAATATCCCGAAGTTACGCGGTAAGTGGTACAGACGATAACCGCGTAAGGCCGGGATTACACTATAAAAGTTTTGTAAAAGCTCTTTGATAAAACTCGAAAAATTCAACCACACAATAAGATCACCGGTTGCATTTGCTCGAATGTAACCGATGCGCTTATTGGTTGAATTCTTAAAGTTTTATAAAAGATGGTTTATCAAAATTTTAAAGTGTAATCCCAGCCTACGTAGAGTTCAGTTCGGAGTACGATTTTGCATGCAAATACAAATGAATATTAATTAATTGGGAGCAAAATTTAGGGAAGAACACCTGTCTTTTCCCTCCTTAACTATGGATGTACCACCATGGTACTTTCCTATGATCATGGCCTGTTCCTCATAAGTTTGGGTCCAGGGCAAATATGAATTTTTGGGGCTCCTTAATATAATGTTCTTTAAGGCGGAGGCGTATGCAGGAGGAGGGAGGCGTGTGGACCCCGTGTTTAAAATACAAAAGGTAACAAAATTTTGGGCCCTGAGCACGTGCCCCGTTTGCCTATGTACAGGCCCTGCCTATGACCCCATAAAATTTAACTTACCGTGTGACTGCAAAATCTGGTCCTTTAAAAAAATGTGCTCCCTAAAATCTGTGCAATAGGAAGTTTTGTATTGAACGCTTTGAATGTTTTAATGACACCTTGGTCCATCGAAAGAAATAAGGCTGCTTATGTTTGGAGACATGAAGGCAACTTTCACCCGTGGGTGAGTGTTGCAACCAGGCGTGAGCATCATTCACATTAAAAAAAAATTTTAAGACTGGCAAAATATCGTTCTAATTAAAAAAAAATGAGCAGAGTGTCCTTTACCTTCGCTACACAGATATAATGCTTTACAATTTGTGAAATCTAGTTGGAATTTATTCATCTTCTGGAATCAAAAGGAAAGGGGTGTTCGTGTGTGTGTGCGCGCAAGCTCGCGCGCGTGCTTGCAAAAATTTATTTTTGCACAACATTTTGATTCTCATTCATATGCAGCAATAGGGGCCGGAACCTAGGAGCTGAGGCTATTTGAGCCCCCCCACACCTAATAATTTCTGAAAAAACAATGTAATGCACCTTCCTCCTCCTGCGTACGCGTTTGAGTCCCATGTATACGGGACCACCGGCAACTTTCAGCCCCTCCAATGTTTTCTTCACTTCGGTGCCTCTGACTTTGGCTTTCTTCACTTCGGTGCCTCTGACTTTGGCTTTCTTCACTTCGGCACCTCTGCTGCATACAGGGGGGGAGGGGGGTATACTGTGATTTCTAATTACAACTACGAAGAGTAATTTATCATCAGATCGATCCATTTATAGTGTAGAACTTATTCTTCGATTCCGGTAAGAACTTCACGAAATAACAATAATCTTCAGAATCATTCGGGAAACCTTATTCTTACGATACGAGAGATTAAAAAAATATTACTTAGATGCCAATCCATATTTATATCGATCGGCATCACTGCTACAATCTGCCAAGTCAACTTTTCTATTTGAGCTATTTTCGTCAAACATGCAATCAAAAATACGGTAGTTTCTGAAGCAGTAGTTGCGAAAATATTTCCAAATCCACAAAACTTTTGCTCAATGTCGAACTTCCCTCGTTTCTTTCCATTACGACGTGAATTATACTGTATATACGTATATATGTGTGTAAAAAAAGACATCTACGGACATATATATAATATACAGGGTGACTCAAAACTCTTAATAACAATTAACTCAAAACTCTCGTACAAACTTTTAAAGGAGGTAGGAAACACAAAAACAAAACAGAATCACTTAGGAATGTATGACCGGAAACCCCAAACCTGATCAGCTAGAGGATAAAGGAAGATGCAGAAATGACAAGCCAATAATGGGTGGAAAAACTCTTTATTTAGCGATATTTCCCACGAGGACAGTACGCGTACAAGTAAAGTTTCGAGAGTAGGCCGTTGACTCTGACACCGACCTCGTCACAATAATCTGCTTCGCAGCTGCAAACGTCCGCGAAATGCCGGGTATTTTCGAAAGGGTTCCACAATCAATGCGTCGCCGTTGTGAAGCGTGCATAACTGTGAATGGTAAAAACTTTGAGCACTTGATGTGAAACTTAAAGTGTACAAGTTCTGTCGCCGTGTAAAGTATCGCTAAATAAAGAGTTTTTTCACCCATTCTTGGCTGGTCATTTCTGCATCTTCGTTTATCCTCCAGCTGATCAGGTTGGGGCTTCCGATCATACATTCCTGTGTGATTCTGTTTTATTTTTGTGTTTTCTTACCTCCCCTAAAAGTTCTTACGTAGAGTTTTGAATCACCCTCTATACATGGTGCATAGCAAGCACGGGGTATGGCATTTTACTGGCGAATCGTTGATCCTAGAGGTATACTTCCAATTAAAAGTTTTCGAATAACGTGTAGTATTCAGATATGTCATACATGCTTCAAGGGGTTGTATAGTTATTAAAATAAAAAGAATTAACTTTTTACACAGTCCCGGTGTGCACAAAAACCCAATTAGAAAGTTGTTGCCTTGTCTCTTCTGATGCCAACAAAAAAATTCACGTTTCTAAGTGCAATATTCACTGAGATATTCGAATTCGAAAATAGGAAGAAATTTGGGGAAACAGCGTTAAGTGCGAGTAAAATCGTTTTACCCGCATTTAACGCGGATTTCTTTTTTATTCAAATGAAACGAAACAGTAATTCTTAAGTTGTAACGCAACATCAAATTAGCAATATATGAAAAATCTCATTAAACGAATATGGAGCTGACCTCACTGGAAACGTGTTGAAAATAATCTACACCTGTTTCCACTAACGGTCACATTGTGGATGAAAAACAGCTGCTAACACTGGAGTTTTTTTCTCACCTCCTCAACATTAATTATTATTGCTGTTCTAGAGCATTTGTGTGCAGAAGCTGATTTTTCATACAATGAGAGAAAAAAATCAAATGGTCTTGCCTAACATAACGGTCAAGTGAATGGAAATTTATAAAAACCGTATACCGTATAGCTTTAATTATTCGCTCGAGGGAGAAATGGTCGTCATACTGTGATTGCACCTGATATTATATTTCTTCGGCTCTCTTTTTACCTTACTTCTTCAGAGTATGGTTTTAAAAAAATTTTCCGTCTATTTAGGTTTGCTGTCGTATGATTAATAAATCTCTCAACAATAAATTTTTATGTACGTATAACCCTCTATTTTTATTATTAACATACTCACACATAATCCACAGCGTACTCGTTTTATATTCTAAAATGAATGAGAAATGCGTTACTAATAAGTAATAAAAAAATAAATAAGCATGCTATTTGTTTCTGAATAAAAAATTGTTTTTTGACAATATATACTTATATATAAACTTTCTAATTTACACAATGAGCTTAACCCTTGGCAACCATTGAAATATCCAGAGGGGAAAAATTTTAAGGGGTTATATCAACGTTTCTCAAACTTTTGTCACCCGCGGCTCTCTTACCCAATTCATGATTCAAATGCGGCTCCCCAGAATAGTTTGGTAGACATTTTCCCACATAAAAGAACCACTTCAAAGCATAAATACGTAAGCAAATCAATATCTACAGCTCGCCGCGACGCCGTTGACAAAGATTGGCGATGCCCCTAGGAGTCGTGACGCACTTTTTGAGAAACATTGGGTTATATTAAGCAAATGAGGTACCCTGTATGCTATTACATGACAAAGAATTTATTGTCAATATTAAAAAAATGGAATGTTGTACTTTAGAGAACACACTGTATTTATATGATAAAATAAATGTAATAAAATAAAAATAAATGTTTTGCAGTTGCTTAGAAGCATCAATGCCGAACGAGCTTAAAATATAAAATGCGTTTACTTTAAAAATATAAGAAAACCACGTTGTGCTTGAGAGCAACACTGCTAAATAAAGGGTTAATTTGCGAAGCGTTGCCATTTCATAATAACAATGTCAGGAAAACAAATGTCGCTATTCCATCGTTTAATGATGTTTTTACATAAAACGGACTCTTTCTTGATCTCTTCGTAAGTTTTCGTTTCATGGTGAAGGAAAAACAAGAGCTTATCAATCCTTAAACTGTTGCCATCATGTATAAGTGATCGACACAATATTGTAAGACTTGATGAAAAATAAATTTTTTTAAGCGGGAAAAAACAACGCGACTTTTCTTCAAAAACTTCCACGTCTAAAATTGTATGTTATCTCGAGTTACTAGTGTCTCGACTTGCGAGAAATCCAAGTTACGCGCAAAACATTAACTAAAAATGCTTCAACTTGCCAACAAATTACCGACTTACGATCTCGAAACATGTGAAAAAAAGCTCGGGCCTTTTGAAGTAGTCTCAAAGGAATTGTTTATGAAATGAATTATAAAAGTGTTATAAAATATCTTTTACAAAACTTGAAAAAAACAACCATTAAGCCTATCGGATGGATTTGGATGAATGTAACCGGTAGAATTATTGGTTGCATTTTCAAGTTTTATAAAAGAACTTTTATAAAACTTTTACAGTAGACCGGAATTACACTATAAAAGTTTGATAAAATCTTTTACAAAACTTGAAAAACCAATAAGCCTGTTGAAAACCGATGCGCTTCTCGGTTGTTTTTTTTCAAGTTTTACAAAACATCTATTATCAAACTTTTCTAGTGTAATCCTGACCGAATAGAAAATAATTGTAAAATACGGAAATGCACCGGGAAGTACTGGTCATATGGTCCCCACAGGGCCGTCTTAAGAACATCATGGGCCCCCGGGCCAAGTGATTTTTCTGAGGCCCTACCTGGTAAATTCTCGAAAAATTCAACTACTTCTCGTTTTTCTGAGGCCCCTCTTCTCTTGAGGCCCCCGGGCCGTGCCCGGGTGGGCCCATGCGTTAAGACGGCCCTGGGTCCCCATCCACAGTACTAGCTTCTTCATGGGAGAATCTTTTTGTCCTTGCTTGTTCAGCTTAAAAGGCTCGAAGACAAAAAGACACCAAGACAGACCTCCAAGAACAACCAGAACTACAAAGGTCGGTCGATGAAAATATCAGTTTTATCTGATCTTCGGATAAATACAGGGGCGGCTTAAGCGAGAATGCAAGGGGTGCGGCGCACCCGGGTGACAGGTTGCAAGGGGCAGCAGCGTAGACTTTAGTTAAGACCCGAAAATTTAACAAAGTAAAAGTTCACATGACATCACGCTTTTGAGTTATACTTCGACAACGGAAACGTTGAGAAAATAGACAGGGCCTTTGACAGCAATACCAGAAATAAGAATGTAAGCTATTGGGTCAGCTCGAGACAAAATCTGCATCCGTGCGAGACTTACTTTTTGCGGCTCCTGCATATCCCCTCATAGCCCCTACGTCTTGCGTGAGAGACCCTAGGCTGGAATCTTTCGCTGGCCCCAAGTCAGGTTTTCCATGGGGACCCTTCTACAAACAAAATAGTCAAATGAAAACAAAGGAAAAATTCGGCTTCTTACTTGTCCGGTCCCTGGAGTACATAAAACACCTTTGAAAAAATTTTCTTAATAAAAAATAACCTCTTTATATATCATCCTTACAGGACAAGTGATGATGGCTCACAAAAATAAGTGCTGTTTCAAGGATTAGGTTATCTAGCATTACTAAGAATGGTAAAATAATTCTGGAACAAAAAACCCAGAAAAATCTACTTCAAAAGCGGGATGTATGGTCACGCACATTTTGCACGGTACACAATGGTGTGTGGCTTTCTTCTGAAACACACACACACACACAAATCAGGTTTATCTCATGGTCCCCTTCAGTGAAGGCTTCTAGTGCTTGTGCCAGGGTCACCATGACGCGGCATATGAGGCTTTGCACTCAGGCGGCAGGTAAGCTCGAGCCGCCTCTGGATAAATGTGATGCTGAATTTTATATTTGCATATTTTAGGGGGGGCCGTTTAATCATTACGTAACGTAAGAGATAGCGGGGTAATGCTGAACATTTAAGGGAGATCTCTAAATAGAGTAAGATCTTAAAGATCTTAGTCAGCGTCCAACCTGCCCGCGGTCACTTCCATGTAGATAAGAGTTAAAAAAGAACAAGTTTTTGTGCGTTTTTTCCCTCTTAGTGCATTCAGAGCTTGTAGCTCTTTTTGTATAACCTTATAATTTTTATACATCACCTTTTCGGATCAATCGGATTTTCTGTTCATGTGTGACACTATCAGGTTGAAAACATTTGTAAAAAGGATGACAAAAGTGGTGAGACAGTTTAAAAATTTGCTCCCGGGGTGTGAAAGGGTAAACCAGACAAATATAGTCTTTAGTCTTCTAACAAAAATACCCGGCGCTGCCCGGGTTTTCTTCAATTACTAGGAGGATTGAAAAAGTGACAAACCATTATAAAGGAATAAACTGTTATACTGGCCATGGAGGAAAGAATACAGTTCTTTCCTCCATGTATACTGGCAGCATTAAACAAGTGACAAACCATTGTAAAGGCATGTGCAATCTGAAACGCATTGTTAGGAAACCACGGTAATCAAAGTAAACATTCCGGAAGTGACTGTTGGGGCCCAGGAACCATTGTTGCCCAACGGTTTTTCGCTCATTTCGGGCATTTGCCCAGCTCTGACGAACTTTTAAAGTAGCCTATGGTTCAATCCTGGCCCTGTTTGGTATACATGAAAAATTTGGCGACGATCGGTATAAAATTGTAGATTTGTATAAAGAACAAACATACATATATATTTTCACATTTATACATGTATAAAGATACCGAACCAAGAAAAAATATCTTTGTCGAGGAATTATCGTTAAATCGGCAGTCAAAATTATCATCACGTGTCATCAAATTTATGCTGTTGTTGGCAACTTTTCTAAATTGACGTTTTCAGTATCACCATAAAATGCGCTTTCAAGTGCAAGTCAATTAAAATATTTTGCAATTCGCTGCAAAATATTTTAATTGATTACTTGATAAAAGAAATTCAGTTAGATGTGTATTGCTCCTCTAAAGTGGTTTATCGCAATACACTTTGGTGTATCGTACAAAAAGTAGCAATACCGAACACTTTCGATGATAAGGTGATGCCCAAACAGAATAATCACCATCTGTCCCACATTGTGATTCATAATAACTGACTAACACCTTGCCAGCAAACTCAAAATTTAACTTTTCCTGATTCCACATTGAGAGTGCGTGTATATTTTTGACGCTCAGAAGAGCCGCCACAATGATTTTAAAACTCATCTATCTGTCAAGGTAAAATGTCAAATGTGGCCCACGTGTGTCTAAAGGCCGAAACACACTTCACTGATGTGTATTTCGCGTAATGTCCTCTGACATTACGAATTGTGAATTCTGATTCGTTTAAATTCTGTGACGTGGGAATCGCACGTAACATAATTTTCACGTCTCAACTTTTCCACGAATCAGAATTCTAAACGTCTCTGACATTACATGATCATCACGTCACGTCAGTGCAGTGTGTTTCAGCCTTAAGGCATGGCCCCCACATCCTGGAGGGGTCTAAGTCAATTCGTCGCAGCGACAATTCGTCGTGGTACAAATTCATCGCAGGCTCATTTCGTCACTGTACAAAGTTGTAGCGAAGTCATTTCATCGCGACAAATTGCTTTAAAATTCAAGTTTGTTGTGATTTTATAAATAGGGTTGTTGCTTCAGGCGTAAAAAATGGAAATAATTTTTTTTCTCATTTATTGGTAATGTTCCTCCCCCGTCCCATCTCTGTTTTAATTTTTAACAAATGAAGGAAAGTATTCATTGAAGTCATCGAGAGACATTGGAACGTACACCAAGATAATAAATTGGGATCCAATAAATTTTTAAAATTTAATTTCCACCGTATAAGCCACATTTACCACTTTTTGTCGGGATTTTCATTTCTCGCAGTGAGAGGCGTTGGGGAGCACACCAAGATAATAAATTGGGATCAAATAAATTTTAAAAATTTAGTTTCCATCGTATAGGCCACTCTTCCCGCTTTCTGTCGGGATCTCCATTTCTTGCAGCTAGGGGCGTTGGAAGTGCACATCGAGATAATAAAGTGCGATCAATGTGCCCCCCAGCACGATTTCCGTAATTCACTATTAAATGTATCCATGCAGAGAATATAATATTTAAGGAATTTTTCTATCGACAATGTATCTAAGTTTTATGTGTAACAGCTGCGAAAAGTCTTATTTTCAAATTATTTTTTTGCAATGCAATATAAATGTACATTTCAAATCACTTTGTATTATCACCTCGAAATAATATTCAAACACTCCGACCATAGGCGCCAGAAACTGGGGGCTGATGCCATTTGAGCCCCCCTCCCCTTCCCCACTCCAATAACTCATGAATATACAATGAAATGCGCCATTTCGCGTCCTGAGTATGGGTTTGAGTCCCTTATATACGGAATGAATGGCGATTTTCAGCCCTCTCCTTCCTCAATGTTTCCTTCATGTCGGTACCTTTGACTTACCAAGGATGACGGAAGTGTTTAAAACTTGTGGGTTCTTGTCTTGATCTTGAAGTAGGAAATTTTGATTTCTGAATCATTTCTCTGGGCGCTCATACCCATGGCCCCCACATCCTGGAGAGGGGCCCCCAGGCTGGAATCTTTTGAGGGCCCCCCGTCACACTTTTCACGGGCCCCTTCTGTAGTTAATTTATAGCGTGAAAAAGCAAAAAATGATGAGAACTGCCCGGGCCCCAGGGCTAGAGCCCTGTCAGCCCCCCCCCCTTTGTGGGGGCCACGCTCATACCCCATTCCATAAAGTACCCTGGGCACCCACAGCATCCCTGTCTCTGACACCAATGCAAATGTCAATCGATTTTTGATTTTTTTTCAACTCTAAAGTAACAACTCTCGAGTAAAAAGAATGAAATCAGACTTTTAATTAGCCCATTGTATGTAACTTCATGTACATGACACTCATACGGCTCCAGCCAACAATTAGTAAAAATTTCTTCTTACAACACAAGTGAATTAACATTAACAGACAATATATTCAGAGGTATATTCCCTGGGTGGGAAGGAGGGTATGCGGACTTTATCCCAAGATGACAAGTTCAAGTAAAAGGGCGTAACCAAAATTGAGTAATTGGTGATCAAGAACATGAATTAAAAAGGGAGAAGAGAGGCAAGGTTTGAATAGCCCACAGGTGGGAAAACTATAAATCCGCCTCAGATTATAACCTACATTTATTAGGATAATTTTAATTTTAAAAACATTCGTATCGTACATATAAACACTCCACAATATCTAAACCTGTATTTATTTTCAGTGCTTTTGAGTAACATTTTATTTAAATACCTATCTAACGTGAATATCGCAATAAAAAGCCAGATGATGATTAATAGAATAACAAGTGATGCTATTTGAAACTATCATAAATTTTTCTTTTTTTAACGATACGTAGGACAAGATTTCAATTTATTGCAATTTAAATTGAATTCAAACAATTTAATTTAAAAAGTACTACATTAAGTTTTGTCATCCGTATAATCGGTATCTCTAGTTTATGATACAACAAAAACTGAAATAAAGAAAATTAATAATAGGCTAATTCATTCAATTGCATTAAAAGTTTTTCAAATTTCGGAACATGAATTATGGGGAAAAACTTTTGAACACACACGCAAACCAACATATCATTTCCACATTCGGTTTTGCAATATTCCATGTTTTTGCCAACAGAAATATGTAGACCAAGCACACCAACCTTGTACCAAAGCTTAAACGCTGATGAAAACTATGTGAAAATATTCAAAGAAGCCAGCCAAAGATATGCGACTGATTATGAACATAAGATTAATGGTTATATGATATCTATGCGATTGACCCATAGTCGTCTTTCTTATTGGTGATTACGTGGTCTTTGTCGGTGCTCATCCTGTGGGAAATATGAAAACTTCATCGAATCGTCATTCATAAGCACTGTAAATTTCTACCTTTGATCTGCGCCCAACTTCCTTCGCTGAAAAATAGAAATCGCAACAAAAGCGGGAAGTGTGGCTTATACGGTGAAAATTAAATATGAATTTAATTTGATTATTAATTAAATATGAATTTAATTTGATTAGTAATTAAATATGAATTTAATTTGATTATTAATTAAATATGAATTTAATTTAATTATTAATTAAATATGAATTTAATTTAATTATTAATTAAATATTTCAGGCTCTTATGGAGATACTGTAATGGTAAATATTGGTGACTCTCGGAGTGAGGGGGGGGGGGGAAGAAACTCTCGAGTCCATGGGGCAGACAGAAATTTACCGTTAAAGATAGGCTCACTGTAATTTAGGGAATATCATACACAAACCAAAATTTTTCATCATGATATTGAAATTTTATCACAGCAAAAATCAATTATTTAATATTTAAAATTTTTATATAACTGAATTTTCAAATATAATTAAATTTTTATATGCAGTTAAATTTTTAAATGTAATTGATATTGTAATTTTAATTTCGATGACTTTTCCGCAATGACAAAAAATAATTATTTTCACAGTTAACTGCGTGTACACTTTTGTGTTCATGTTTTTTATTTCACGTGTAAGACAAAAACCCACATACAAGCTCGCGTGGAACATGTACAGTGAAGAATCGACGGTTCGACGAATTGATTCTGCGCTGTTATAGCCACTAGAATAAGGGTCCTTATCTAGTCGCCTTATGCGCTGTAATATATAAATTGACGTCACGACGAATTGACACGGCGGCAAACTTGTAACGCGACAAATTTGTACCGCGACGAATTGACACAGCAACAAATTGACCGGCTGCGCATCCTGGAGCAGGGCCCCCCTAGGCTGGGACATTTGGCGGGCCCCCAGACCAGACTTCACAGGCCCTTCTACAGTGAATTTGTAGCATGAAAAAGCAAAAATTATGAGAATAGTCCCGGGTCCTGCAAGTCCCACCCTTGTGCGCCATGGTCTAGGGTTGAATGGAACTGATCTAGAGAGTATGAAACACTTGGTCTGATCATCGGCGGAATTTTTCCCTTACCGTATGTTTTTTTTTTTGAGGGGGGGGGGGGGCAATGTACAAAAGCACAATTTTCACACAGTCAGGTTAATATAAATTATCAAGTTACTAGAAAAAGTTGAAAAAAATATTTCTTGCGTCAAATATCGATATAAGTCCCCCTATGGCCCTACATCGTCTGGATTAGGCCAACACCATCTATAGCAGGTCTCCACGCGAAGCTCGTGACGTCACTGAAGAAAGTCATCTCACCTATAGCCATTGGTTATAGCAGTCCGACGCAGGCGCCATCTTTATCCTTTTTGTAGTACAGAGCGTGCATAATTAGAAGACCCTATTTTAAAGTAGGCTACAGGCGAAACCAGTCATCAGAAAATTTTGTGGAGGACTTCATGAAGTGATGGGAATTTGCAGGGCCGCAACTAGGGGGGGGGGGTGCAGGCGGATCTTGTGCCCCGGGCGCTGGACCCGAGGGGGCTCAAATTTTATTCTGAAACCTCTCCTTTAACATTGCAAGGGGGCGTCAAAATGTGCGCTTGCCCCGGGTGACCAAGCTTCTAGTTGCGGCCCTGGGAATTTGTTTCAGGGGGAAAATAATTAGTTGCACATGTCGCCACCAGAGGACGTTTCATTAAGAAATGACACATTTAGGCAAACGTTTACAATTTTAACAATTGTTAAACACTTTTACAATTGTTACTGCAACAAAACATGTTCCACATGATGTCCATCATTTTCAAATACCATGTGAAATCGCAAGATGGCATGTTCCACAACTGACCAAAATGTGTGCAGGGAAATGTTCAGCATGTGGCGTGAAATGCTGCCTTTAAGGTCAGGTAAAGTTCTTGGATTGTTACGACTTACCACACGTTTCAATTGCCCCCAAAGCCAAAAATCTCATGGATTAAGGTCCGGGGATTTTGGGGAGGCCATAGATTAGGGAACTACCGGCCACCGTTCTTCTGTAAAATGTATTTTAAGAACATTCTTGACACACACTGCAATGCGTGGAGAAGCTCCGTCTTTTGCATAAAGATTGTGTCTGCAAGGCAGTGACGTGCTTGCAGAGCCGGAACAATTTTGTTCTCTAACAGCAATGCATATCGCTTCCCAGTGATTGAACATGTCACTGGACCTGTAGAATGTAGCTTCTCATAGAAGTAGGGACCTAGAATAAATGATGCAATAAATCCACACCATACCATCACTTTGGTGAATGCAACGAAACCTCTAAGATAGCGTGCAGATTTTCTGGTTCCCCAATTCTGCAGTTGTGAGTATTGACTGCACCATCCAAGTGAAAATGCGCTTCATCTGTCCAGAGGATATTCCAAGGTCATTCTGAATCTACCTCAACGAGAGCTAGAAACTGCAGTGAGAACCAGAGTCAAGCGTCATAATCATGTGGAAGCAACCGTTGCACAAGTGAAAGTTTGTACGGATAATATCGGAGAATATTAAACATGATCTTATGGACAGTTGAATGTGGCCTATCCGATTCAGTAATTTCTGCCTCTCGATATAACGATATTCCCTCTACAACAATATTTTTTCTTTGACCTGAGTATCATTATAATGAGGTTTCACTGTATTTTGGTAATTGAAATGGAAATATTGTCTCTTGGCAACCTTGACAAATTTTGGGGTCCCTAGGGTGATGTAGGAAACCATCATCCACCTATTTGGAAACCATCATAATAAAGTAACGAGAAGAAAGCTGGCTTTGGCCCTCGTGGGACATTACTGTTTGTAGCTACACATACCATACTCCCTAGACCAGCCTGAGTTCAGGCTATTTTAACAGTACAGGCATCCCCCAATTTATATATTTACTCTATAAAAAATTGTAACTAGATCTCATTATCATGAGGCTGTGTTTGGATGGGCATAGATAGTGGTGTTCAGATGGCATTGAAGACTACCGCCAATTCACTTAATTATTGAGAGTATTATCACACTTTGAAATTGAGAAACTATTGTGAAAGAAAACAGAGATTTCGAAAGGAACTTTATTTACACAAAACACCTAGATTTACCAAACTTTATGGAACAGTTAGTTTGCTGAAAGGTACAAACTATACAAAAAAATCTCTGAAACATAGTGAGATATGCACAATAACCTCATTACCATCACATACTTCAGAGTGAGAGATGCCTTGGTGCCTAGTAAATGGTTTGATAAAAAATGTGATAGCATACTTATATATGCCTTGCTTGATTACCTCACAAACGCCATACATCACTACACACAATTCACAAAATTCAAGATTGATTTAGTAAAAGGACTATAATGCAACAATATTTTTTTTATAAAAGAAATAACAGAGAAAAAATCAGTGATCTGTGGTATAGGTATTTTACATCAAAATAGGGAATCAGTGTGAAAAAATTTACCCATCCCCCTTTCTCCCAAAATACACATGAAAAAACCGCAATGTGTGTACATATAAGAATGAAGATATTGACATCTGCACCTAACAACACAGTTGCCATTATATCTCCAAGCAATATTATAAATGATGAAAGAGAGAATGAAAATCACAATACATAGTGAAATTACAATAAAACACAACTAAATTTTGATATTCACAGTTTTCCAAGCCATCAATAAGAATGGTTCTATGTGGCATCAGAACAAACCATTAGTAACACTGTAGTAAAAATGCCATTTATTCATTTACATTTTCAAAACAAAAGAGGGTTCTTATATATATACTTGCTTTAAATGAACTTTATAATACTAAAATCAATGTGGGTGGCCTTAACGTATACTATTTATAGATAATTTGTAGATACATATTAATCAAGGGAATGATTATACATGGTTGTGTGCTGCGCATACACTTGCAAATACTGCAGGTAAGATATATAGAAACATATCACAGGCTGGAAATGCTTCAAATCACTGAGTACAAATAAATTACACTTATACACATAGGTAAATGAAAGGAACAGAAACTTGTTAAATCAACCAATTCATAATCAATCCAAGTTAGGATATTAGCACTCTCTTATAAGGTGCAGCTTTGTATCAAAGAACATTTTCCCCTAGCTTGACATCCTGTTATGCACGAATAAACATATCAACTGCATTACAGTATGTCAACCAAAACGTTCTTTCACAAAAATTCTCATTTTATCTTCGATTCATTCTTATATTATCTTTCTTATGTATGGTTCTACAAATCAAAAAAAAAAAAATCATATGAGTGATAGTCAAAGGAATAAGCAGAGGCAACAGGTCCCATCATTTCTGTACTCAACACCTGCTGATAATATTATGGGTTACTTTGGTTGCACGTGATTTGGCATTGCTGTATAAAAACTTTTTTTATAACCTCCGAGCTGGTTTTTTTAGATATGTGCAAGACATGCATTCAGGTGGTAAAAACAAGTCCCAACCATTTCTGTTTGATGTTCAGGAAAAATTGCAGCAAACAGCATCACCCAAAGTCCATCATGCACAGAGCATTTGTTTCTTAGAATGTACTGAAGCCTCTCTAAAATAGAAGCCCAGAGTCCATCTCTTTGTCATTAATGGCTGATTTTCAAGATCAATGAGCATAAATGCAGTTATTTTTGATCCGAAAAAAAAGAGCTGTCTTTGCATCTCATTTAAATATTTATTCTAAACCACAACATATTTTATGACATTTCATTTCTACTGAGTTTTTGACATACATTTCAAATACACCATTATTTGATGAAAATCAAAATGAATAAAGTGAAACTTTTTACTGAAAGATTCATAAGACTTTTAAAGCACATTTTGAATAGTATAATACAGATAAATGTATCAAAAAGTGTAACAGAACTTTTCGATTACCTTAAGAAAAGAATAATGAAATAAAGCATATATCTAGTGAAAAAAATACCACTTTGTTTGCTGTTTTGGAATCAAAATGACAAAAAAAAAAAAACAATTGCCAAAACTTGCTTACTGGGCTTCTATATCTCAAATCTTAATGCAATGGTATTCTTTTTTATTTAGTTAAGGGGGGGGGGGGTTGCTTTAACTGAAGTATGATAAACACTTGTGTAGTACCATGGGGCGGCTCACAACAGGTCAAAAAAATTAAACAGATTAAAAACAGATTTAACAACAAAAATGTGGATGTATTTAACTTGCTAATTGTTCAGATTCACTTATAAAGCATTCAAAAGAAACATAAATATAAAATAATAAAATAAAACTATTTTGATTATTATTAAGACAGATTATTATCAACATTATTAAACCTATTTGATTACTACACTCGAATCCCATTTAACGAATACAGTTGTAGCGAAAAATCTCATTTTAATGAACACTCCTTAACTTAATAAGTTCCTTTATAATGAAATTTTGTTACAACTAAGTGATCTCTTTGGTCTCTTGGAGTTAGTTATAACAGTTTCCAACTATATCAACATCAGCAATTAGTTTGATGATTAAAAAAAAACTGCAATCAGTGAGCTTAGCACTGCAACTAGTTTTTCAATAAGAATTAAACTAACTGGAATAAAATTTTTTTATAAATAAGGAAACTTTTTTTAACGAATAAAACTAAAACTAATTTTTTGAAGTATGGTCTGACAGTTAAAACAAAATCAAAAGAAACACAAGTAACACATATCATTCAAAAAAGCTAAAAAATATTTTTTTTTTCAAAGGGGGGCATCATTTAGGCAGAATAATTTTAGAACAGTAAATCTTCAAATGAATTAAAGCAATTTGGTTCCTAAGGGCAGCCATGAGGAAAACCAGAAGAGGAATTTACAAAAATTTCATTGTATATTCAAAAAAAGCAAGTGAAAAGTTATATGCAAGATTAATATTTTTACAGAAGATAGTTTGAATTTTTATCATAAATGTTATTAGATTTAAAGAAAAAAGAACACAAATCCATTAGTGTACATTAAATTTTTTTTGAATAAAAAAATAAATGTAATGAACAGTTCAAAATTTATCAGAACACACATGCAGGTGACAGCAGGCAAGAAAAGATGCCTTCTACTCAGTAAATCATACACCGTTCCTCAAAGAGATTGTATAGTATACTTGCCTGCCATCACTTGCACTGAAGATTTTTGCCCAAATAGTGAAACTTGTGCCAAAATGTCTTATGAAAAAATCTCATGATCTCAAATTAACAAATAATTTGAAACCCACGCAATACAGAGAAAAAAAACCTTCATTGATAAAATAATAAATTTAGCAATATATTTTGAATTGATAACTCTTTTAGATCACACTTTATTTTTCCCCTGGACCAAAAAAAATCAAGAACATGCTGAAAGTTTTTACAAGTATTGCATTCTCATGTACAAAAAAACATAACATCTACACAGGTAACAAAGCCCTTCATTCTTTTGCATGTTCCACAGAAAAAAAGGGATAGACTTTGTATTTTCAAATAAAAAAATGCAGTTTGAACATGAAAAGAATATATGAATGATGGAAAATTTTAGAAGTCATGAAGGTAACTAAAACATGAAAAAATGCCTGTGTTATTTATCTAACATTTCCATGCTTCATCAAGAGCATTACAAATATCACTAACACATCTATTATATTCATGAAAAACAATGAAAAAGCATCTGCGAATATGTTGGTCCCAAGTGTAGGATAGTAAATTTTTGATAACTTCAATAAAAATCTCAAATAATGCAAAACGTTATTTTAAAAGATGTCATGCATTATCATAGAAATTAAATTACAAATCATCACACTGATACTTTAAATAGTGTCCATAGTATATAAATGTGATCATTTATAGGTATAGATATGAATAGATAATATGTTTAATAACTTGTTATTTTATGCTTAGAAAAATATGTTTCGATTATTTTTCCCTGTTTGCACACCTATAAGGTGCCAAGGCAAGTTTAGTAATATCTTATGGAGACTTTTGCAGTATTAAGAAATAGAAAAACATGGATATAATGAAAAAAAAAATTATCAATTTTTTCAAGCAGAAAACTAATAACTACACAGAGAAATAAAGGAATAACTTCTACCAAGCTAATCATTTAAACATTCAAATTGAAATAAATGTGGCTTTTCTTCTATATTCCCTCAATATTACATAATTGAAATGAAACATTCCTATTTCCTCACTTGATTCTTAAAAGAAAACTGAAATAATTTCATGATAATTAAATTGAGTATAAGAATTAATCAATTTAAAATTTCCTTATACGAGTCAGTTATCAACTAAATTCATAAAAAACAATGAGTTACAAGAAAAAAAAATAGAAAGACAGAAAAATCATGGGAGAGGGGAAGAGAATACGAAGGACAGACTTCCATATGCAAAACGAGAAAAATCTCTTGGATACATGTTTTGATATAGACCTGCTGGTGAAATCCTTGCATTTTCCCTGAGGAATTCAAACTACATAAAATTATTTAGGTTCGTAAGCTTTGAGTTCTCACTTGTAATGCATATTTTGTAGACCACTACATATGTATAAAAAAAATGCACATTATTTTTATTATTTAGACAATTCTTTTAAACTGAAACATGCCATAAGTTCCTGACTATAATCTGAAAACATGCAAATTCTACTAATTTGAGGGTAAAAAATGACTTCCTATAATCCACAGCACAGCAGTGTACAATCTCCACAAGCCAATTTCTTTCATTTGAGGGAAAAAGTCCTCTATAATTTGCAGGGGCATATACAACATATAATAATGTGTGAATGTCACATTTCACGAGCATTATAATGTGATAAATAAAACATTACTAATCTTCCACAGTTCGAACTTGCACATTAGAAGACAACAAAAAGTGCAATGTATTTGAAGTGAATTTGCACCCTTAAATGCAGAATAATCCTCAGATACAGAGAAAAAAAAAATCATCAGTTCTTTGTTTAAATTCAATTTTTCTTCATTATCATCACTAGATATTAAATCATTAATTTGTTCATTCTTAATTTTAGCCTTATGAAAACATTTTTTATTGTTTTTTTGTTCTGGCAAATCTCGCCCATTCACAAAGTTGCATGCACAAAGGGCATCATATTTGTACATCTACAAAAGTATTCTCACCTTTTGGCATCTATTTATCCATTTTTTTAACTTGTGAGCAATCTACTGATTACAATATCAAGGAACCAAGAGAACTTCATTAGATCTTGGGATTAGCACACTGGGATAGTAATCTGTATCACCACCAAATTTGAAGGAATGAAAGAGAATTTTTTTTGTTCCATTTTTCTTTTAAAACATATAGATTCTTCTACTCCCTACTGTAAAACATTTGCTATCTTAAATGAAATTACTGTTTCTGCAGATTATTTTTAGAAGTATTGATTTTTATTCCAGCCTTTATTACCCACATGTGTGTGCGTGTGGTATATTCTTAGTGTGCAGGGGTGGCGGATTAAAGTCAGCTGATGCCCCGAGCGCAAAAGAAAATATTGGGATCTTTAAACTAGAAAAAAATTTGGAATTTTGGTTTTTTGGGGCCCTTTAGAAGTCAGGGCACCTGATGCACCCACCATTAAATCCACCTCTGTTGGTGTGTGATATATTATCCACACACTAAGAAATGCTATTTTTTTTGTCAAATATACAATTCACAGATTATAGGCAGAAAATTATGACAATCTAGGTTGAGGTTAAACTGACATATAATCTATCACTTATAAACTTGTTTATTATATACACACATTTGCTGCAGTCACAGCAAAAATTATTTTTTGAGAGTATATAAATAACAAAAATATAATCCAAATTTAAAACAATATGCATATTATGTTTAATGTTTTGAATGACAACGATGGTAAAATTAGATAAAAATGAAATGCTTCAAAAATTTCCAGACATTGCTTTTGTTAAATAGAGAACTAAAAGAAATTTCATATTGATAATATGGTCTACTTATATTTTCCCAAAATTCCAACTGAAGAATACTAACTTTTCTCTTTCGCTTTAGTCACCCACTTTTTACCTATGTTTAGAATAGTCTAGAATGAAAAGGTTATGTGCTTTCGAAAAATTTAAGTCAGTCAATGGGATAAGTTAAATAACAGACAAATTTTCTCATTTTAACTTTAACATCAACACCTATGCAACCTGTATTGCTTACAGAACAGGCAAGTGAATAAAGTAATCAAACAAATTTGATATGAAAGAAGAATCAACAAAAGATTATCTAACTTAAGTGAAGGCAGGAGTTTCTGGAACTAATTGTCACTACACAAAAAAATTTCAATTGCCATTTATAATTAACTCAACAAACTTATTTTAAAGACTGGTGTAAATACAAAGCCCAAATTTAACACTATTTTAAAAGGTGAAAACATAAATAAAATGATTTTCATTAATTTGAGATTAATTTAAATTTTCAAGTCTGAACTTTTGAATGTTAGTCTCAAATTCATATTTTTCTCCATTTCTTGCTAACAACTTTCCACTTTACATTACTTTGATTCATATATAACCGATTTCCCATTTTCTACCCCTGGAGTAAATGTACCAGGGAGAGATCATTGTGTATTATTTTATCATGTTTCATACAATACATTTATCAGGTTATAAAAACATCTGCAACCTCATGAACTTATTGAACTTAGAAGAACCTTTGGAAGACATTTTTAAATTTATTAACTACCTTTAATTTGTACTAATAACATGTACTGACAAAGCATATTTGTTTCCTTGACTGACAATATCAATGATAAAACACGTTGTGGTTTACACATGTGCACATAAAAATTACATGTATGCTGAAAATTTAAAACTTTTTCCATTTTCTTCTACAATTTTATTTATATATTTTCAGCATTCACACGTATATATGTTACTGTACACTAGAGTCTTAATAATGCAAAGTGAATGGGGCTGAGACCACCTCCAATTATATAAAAGTTTGACTATCAAAAAAAGAAAGAAAAAAACAATAGAAAATACCAAAAACTTTAGTTTTAATAAATATAAAAAAAGGGATGGGATGGGTTGTGCCATAGATGCAGCTACAAGTTTGGACTGAATACATTTTTTTAACTTTGTTATGGTACAAGACAGGCAACCTGGTTCCCAAGCTCAAAGATGTCCTCACATCAATGGGATATTGTTGGATTTGTCTCAACAGTATTAGTCTCAATGGTATAGTACACCATAGACAAAAATACTATGCCATAGTAAGTAAAATACTAAATTTTACCTGCAATGTATAATCCCCAAATATTTTTGATAGGTGTGCATAACAACTGGTCTGGGACCCAAACTCGAAGATGTATTCGCATGAAAAGGACATTGTTCAATTTGTCTGAATCAGACATATCCTTGTACATCATTAATTTCACGGAATTCTGGCACTATAACGAGCTTGACATTATATCAAATCACGATTTAGCACGTTTAAAGACTAGGTATGGAAGATTTGTTCACTGGAATTTTTTGGCGCTAAGTGAGTTTGGGCGACATCTGGGCACTATAACAAGGTTCAACTGTGGGTATTTTACATGTGATTTTTAAGATGCTTACTTTTTTAGAGATGGTACTAGATTTTTAAGACATATAGTCAGAGACTATACTACTAGTTTATTTATGGAAAAAACTTCACAAGTCACATTCTTGAAAAAGGAAAAAAAAATAGAGATGGTTTGTGAAGAGGAAATTAAAATTAGTTTCAATTATCTTAAATTCTTTATTTGAGTCTCAAATTATCTGGAACATGAAACTTTTGAGATTTGGATTTTTGAGGCTCTACTGTATACAACTTAGATTAGCATGGGAATGTATATGTACAGTGGAACCCTGTTTATATGACATTCAAGAGGCCACATCGAAATATCATATAGATGCGAAATCGTACAACTGAAACTTCTTCAAAAATGAGCCCCTTCCCATATAACTCATCGGAAATATTAAAATAATTCAGTGGTTTTAATTGCATTTAAAATTTTTTTACACAAAAATCATACTTGAGGAAAGATAATTACAAAACAATTTCTCAAAACCATATCATAATTTACCTAAAAAACTATAATTAACATAGCATTATTTTTGCTTAAATCTTGAAAATTTTTCATGGTAGTTTTTTCAACGTTGAAAAAAAATCCCAGTAATTTTTAAACTTTTTAAAGGAAGTCTTATCATAGTTTGTTTAGCTGTATTTGATTTCTGTATCTAAGAAAAGCAAATGTGTATAGTGTACAGTTCATTACAAGTTGTATAAAAGAAAGAACTGTGATGCCACGGATTTCCCTACCCTCCAGAAATGAGGGACGATGGAAATTTTTTTTATAGGACATATGGTTTTGTTTAAAACCTTTTGAAATCTGTTTTTTTGTACCTTGCTCGTAAGTACCTTTCAAATTCGTACCTTTAAAATGTTTATAGCCAACTCAATCCAAATTTTGGTATGTGTCAATAATTATCCTGAAATTTATGGTTTTTGTGGTGACAACTTGCATTGAAAACTTATTTCAGCAACACGGTTTCACAACATATAGAAGTTATATGGATTCGGCGGGGATAATGGGAAAATGGTGAATTATTGAAGTTGTGTGTCATATAAATAAAATATATAAAAATGTATAGGGATAAATTGTGAACAAATCGAACTTCATATAAACATGAAAGTTGTATAAATGAGAGATGTATAAACAGACTTCCACTGTACTTGAGATGAAAGAAATAGACATAAAATTTAGAATGAATGGTGATATGATTAAAAATCATAATCATGCACTAGCACAGTTACACTTCCCTAATACTGCCTTTTAATAACGAAACCATAAATTTCTCTTAGTCAAATGTATAATGATTCCAAAGTAATCAATTTAAGATCAAAATCATTACTGAACTGCATTACAATAATTCACTATGAAAGTCAGATAGTGTTGAGGTGTGGAAATGCTCTCACTTCAGTTCTTTGAATGCAACAGGAATAACTCGTTATAAGAAAATATGGCCAATAAAACAACATGAACTCATTCAACAAAAGATGAAGAAAAATTTCTCAGAATTAATAAATTAGGGCATTTCCATCATAACATATAGAACTCTTTAAAAAATGTTTTAAATTTTTCAATTCAACAACCACTTCACCATATTTCATACACCCCATACAAATTCTTCAGAAATGACTTTTTCATGCCTTTACCAATTTATCTTGTAAAAATTTAAATGCATTGTTTGAATGCTGATTTTTTTACATTAAATTCAATTTCATTTGCCAGCAGCTAGAAATTATTTTGCCCTAAATATCTCTCATAGTTTCCGAAGCAATTATTTTGACACACAGCACCCACATCACTCATCTCATATGTATTGATTTTCTAACTATACAACTCATCTCTCAGCAATCTTTATTTATTTAATACATTCTTAATGATCTTAATATATGGAATTAAAAATTTTTTGAATGATCATGAATTGAGACAAGCCAATTTATTTTATTGAACAAACAGACATATATATACTCAGAGTTGTCTTAACAGTAAGATGAGCACCCCCTCCGGCAGGAAATACCAGCCTAACAATTTACAAACGTACTCTCAAAATAATAGTACTATATTTCATTATCATATAGTTCTAATTTTTAAAAATGGGATGAGTTGTGTCATACACGCTGCCATGAATTCAACATATGAACTCAATATACTTTTTGAATCTCACTATATACCAGATGGGCAACCTGGTACACAAACTTGACGATGTCTTAACATTATTGGGGTACCGCTGCATTTATCTGAAAAGAATTTAACCATAGATGCTACTAATTTACACCTGCTATTCATAGTCTTTATAAAGCTGAACCAATGAATGGATATCTTTAAAGTGAGGAAGGACATAGAGGAGGACAGCAGATGGATTGGTCTCAGCCAGGTTTCCTGAACTCAAATAAACGTGTCTGGGATGCACATGAAAGGAAAACTGCCAACTGCCTCTGAAAACTGCCCAAAAGACCAATACTGCTTTGCTTTGGTGTAGGAGTGGGTTTATCTACCATAGTGACATTTAATATGTCTTATTAATAGGACAATTCCCTGTTTGACTTGAGCATCTGTCAGAGGTAACCATACATGCTATTATAACCTTAATTTCGGAAGCTATCTTGTATAATCAGCTTTGTTTTTCTGCTCTCACAAGCATAACTCACGATTATAAATTAGTTAAGCACTTTCACTGTTATATGTTGTTGCTTGGCTTATGCTTTATATCCATACCAAATTTCATTAAATTCTGTTAGTTATTTTTTTTATGAGAAATTAAAATTTTTTTTGTTTATTCTCTTAGTTTGAACACCAGTGTAATTAAGCAAGTATTACATCATTCTCAAGGGTTTTTAAAACTCTGATAATTTCAGAGAAATTATACATATTTTTTAAATTCAATAAATAGTTTTTGATTAAAAATATAATCAACTGAAACTTTCTTTTACCAGGAAGAAGTAGGGAAAAAAAGGCCATGATTCCAGATGGAATTTATCAGGAATGGCAAATAATTATTCATCATAGAAACACATAAGCATTTCTTTACATATCCTACTATAGAATCAATTATTGTGGGAAAAACAAAATTTTAAAGCATGTTGCAGTCATTTCTGATAAATAGTTCAGTAGCCAGCATGATTTTATTGAGCACTATTTAATAATGATACAATGAGAAGTTGCTGGTTCATTACTTAATTATAAGAAAAGTTCCAAAAGAAACCCAGCTATAACTAAGACCATTTATAATAAAACTGACTTTACTAAGAAAATTGTTATCATTACTGAAAAAATTTTTATTTGAACAAATAAAAAATAATTATACATATTTTTTGCATTATATACATAAAAACAAAATTAAATACATGACTAGAAAAAGATATACTCATTAAATAAAACCAAAAAAATGTATATACCCACCCTATTATTTAGAGAACATTTTGGCAATATAAAAAACAACTTATTTCCCAATCTATTAAAACACTCACTGATAAAAATTTTCATTAAAATTATGCTGCTTAAAACAGACTAGTTATGAGCTATGCAGTACACCACTTATTTTTTCTTTCACACTGCATAAAATCACAGATGAAAAAGTGTTTAACAAATGGTTGTAACAAGAACCATAAAATATTTTAGTGAAAATTACAACTATAGATTCCTTTAGAATTAAGTGAAGCTCGCTGTGGTATGCATATATTATCAGATCTTTGCATATATACACATGTAATCTAAGGGGAACACAGAAATATTTTGGTTTAAAAAAGAAAAAAAAACAGGTTAGATATCATGCACAACATCAATAAATTTTAGAGGAAACTATGATGGTAACAAAGTTTTTAATAAACAACAATTTTTTATATTCAAATTACATCTAACACTGATGAGGCAAAATTATTACTTGTTCTTACATGTAATTTCTGAATACTGGACAAAAGTTGAAAAGTAAAAATTATATATGAGAGCATAATTTTCAATATTCTGTACTCCAAGAGGGTTTTCTATAAGGCAACCTTACAAGGTTGCATATATAAGGTTGTGTAAGTGCACTTTCTCACCTAGCTGATGAATTAGATACACAAAAAGAAACCCCCTAATTTTCAGTTTTATAAATTTTACTACGGTAAAACCTGTATGAAACTGAATGTCAGGAGACTGGAATAATATTTTATTTTAGACAGTTTTTCATTTTATGAAGGTGCACATCAAAGCACAAATAGTCTCAATGGAACTATATTTTGATTCCATTTAAGACAGGTTTCCATCTCATACAATGTCCACCTTAGTTAGGTTTCACTGCATTATAAAATCAAAACTTCCTGAAACCTCATCCATTTGAGTATGTTGAGAAGTCTGCAATAGTGAGCAAAAAAACAGAGTGCAGTATCCTAAAAGATTTTTTTAAATGGAAAAAAAAAATTAGCTCAATGACTAAATTATAGAGAAAGAAATTAAATCTCATTTATAAAAGTGTGGATTATAAAGTTTATCAGTCTGTCAATAAAAACTTTAAACTAAAATTTGTAAGTTCAAATTTTTCACAACTTTAATCCATGCAAAACTAACGAACACAGAGATTTAAAAAAACCACGAATTCAACCATCATGAATGTATGATATGATACAAGTAAATTCACAATGGTGAAGTAAGTAACACGTAAACCCTCATGGTGAATTTGTGTACAACTTAAACATTAGGCACTTACTCACAACATTTAACTAAATTTGAAGTTTAGTCATAAATGCTGAAATTTTTTTTTCCGAGCCAATAATTTTTTCACAGTTAATGATACGTACTGGAAGCCAAAATAATCGTAAAAAAAATCTATTTTGAATTATACTGCTTATACAGGGCCTTATTGAAGATGTGCAAAGCCTGAAAAATCTTCTCACATAAAATAAATGTATTGAAGTAGTAATATATATACAAATATATAACTATTTTCATGATTCAAACTATAGTGAGAAAAAAATTTGGATTGTGCAAACTTCAAGGTAAAAAAAAAAGAAATGCATAAAAAAAAACATTCTAACAAATTAGCAAAATCACAGCCACACATGCTCTGCAACAAACAAAGAGTTGCTGTCATTAATTGGGACATCTACAATAAATTCAAAACATAAAAGGATAAGAATAGGACCTCACCTTATGTGAAAAGGTGATTCTGAATTTTTATCTTCAAATTGGCTGCAGTAATGACCACTTAAAGAACCCTTTGTATATATGCAAAGCTACACATTTAAGGGTCAATATTAAGTAAATCATCATAAATTACAAGCAATACTGGAAAGAAAGGTCATGTTCACACATGACCATTTTATGAAATTAGGTAAACTAATAATGTGGATGAAACCACTTATTTTATGAAACAAAAATGTATGAGAGAGTTATATTAAAAATAATTTTAGATGAAAGAAAACATTGGCTCTCTTATCTTTTTAAAGATATGATCTATAAATTAATATCTTATCAAGCAAAATCCAAAAAAAAATGAAACAGGAAGAGGAAAATAAAAAGGTTTACAAGTCTGAAGTAAGCATGAAGTTATGAAATGCTATTCATGTAAGACAAACATTGTTTTTGAAAAACTTTTTTTCTCTAAAGATATTATGGTGCTGGAAAATACTTTGCAATGTTCAATAAAGTATATATTTTTAAACCAGACTTACCATTTACAAACATTGACACATAAGGAAACTTTTTAAAACAAGATTCTACAAAACAAGACAATTTACCAATTCAGTAACTGATGAAGATTGGAATAAATATTTCAAGTGAGAATGAGACCTGTACTCAACATAATTACACTTGAATAAAGAAGTGGTTCCCGCCCAAGAATCCCTTTCCTGACCATATCAATATTTCTGAATGCTAAATAATTAGGCTGACTGCGATGACTTTAGCAAGTTCACTATCTTTTACTGTCTTAGATTTGTAAATTTAATATAATTATTTTATTTCTGTTAAATTCCTAAATGATAGAAAAAATTAGATTAATGCAAATAATTTATAACACATTAAGAAGCTATAAATCATTAGTTATACTTGAGTGTATAAAGGTACTTTAGAGTTGAAAATACTGATAAAACATGTATGTTGTGTAAGAAATAAAAGCTTGTGATATGTTTGAAATATCTGCTTTGAGAAATTTTTGTTAAAAGTTAAAAAGAATTATATACACCAACTAATAATACCAAGGAAGACCATACATCATTGACATGACATGAATAACACTTTCTTTGATAACTTCCAAGCAAACTCCAATATCAAAAGAACTCATGTTTTTTCATGAAGTAAAAATGTATTAAATATAACTTTCACACACAAAAGAAAACCTTTTCAATCAGTTTCTATATCTTTAGAATACAGAAAATTACATTCATTATCAAAGATATAACTTCAAAGAAAATTACATTAATACGCATAAACCATTGGATGAATAAAAATTTGTTTACAAAGCATAGCAATGACTGCATAATTGATAGAGAAAAAATACATTATAAGTAGCTGAAATAAAAAACTTTGGTGGATTGAAATATGGCACTATTGTACCATGGCTCTTTCATTCCTCTTTTTCTTAAGTATAGAACTTCTTTGATGAAGTTTGAATCAAAGAAAATAAAAAGTAATTTGATTTAATAAACTACATAAATTTTATATACAAGGAAAGGAAACATGCATATAAGAATTACAATTTCATGAAATGAAACTAAAATATTTAAACCCTTTTTAAGGTATGTTTTGTAGCACAATATAATTTTTAATAATCATTATCCACAGAAAAAAATAACATAAGATGAAATAATAACAACACTTCATGCAACAAATACTCACAAATATAACATTTACATTATCAAAGACAACAAGATGAAACAGACTAGAGTGGTATATAATCAACAGCAGCAAAGATTAGACTCCTCCACTGTTTGAGGAGTGAACACATACAACAAAGGGTTAAAGACGAGACTGCAAAGCACACCTATTATGGAAGTTAGACAAGGGACACATTCACTAATATTACTTCTCACTATAATGCATGAAGCAGAGAAGTGCATAAAAATACAAATTCAGATCATCAAAACACTTCGATTTTAAAAATATAATTTCAGCTTTCCAACCAATAGTAGCTATGCCTTGGCGAAAGCCTCTTAGACAACCCATCTCAGAATCGAAGAGGTGAATCCTTGTGAGTTGAGTTGCACTGCAAAAATTAAGCTCACAAGCACATACCATTCATACAAGAAAATAACAGGAACTCTTATTACCATATACAAGGAAAAAGTATATGGTTTGATATACGTTTCATAAATCCCAAGTTCATAATTATAAAAAAAAAAAGTTAAACACACATTTGCAGCAGCTCTGATTATTTCCAGTGCTTTAACACACAACAATTCACATCATAGTAAGTCACAAGCAAGAAGACATGACCTTAAATCATTCTGTTCAATACATCAAGATTTACAATCATTTCGTTGGGATTACTTTCAATAAATAATCATGCCAGCATGATAATATGTATGTATGTATATATATATATATATAGGGAACTTTAGAGTGCTGTTTCTACAGTGAAAAGTTTTTTTCTTTCTCATTTCACTGTGCTATCTAGTCTGTGAGAATTATGAAGGTGCTTCTAAAAAACCTTATAATTCAAAACCTCTTTTAGAGTATGTTGAACACAAATTCATAATTTTTTAAATGCACATATTATCAGTGAAAATTCACAAGTGTGATAGAAACTTTATTCTTTTCAAATAAACTACGGCAGTGAAAATCATTTATTTCTCTGCAGTCAAACAATAAAACCTCACTTGATATAACAAAATGTGTTTCGTGCAGGTTGGAAAGCGCAAGATATCCCAAACTATTCCATTATTTTGCACACAACAGACAACTACTGGTACTTTGCAGTCTCTTCCCATTCGTCTATTTTTTTTTAAAATATGAAATCAGAGGAAACTTTTCAATATGCACTGGTCAGAATTCAGTATTCATTATAACTCTGATCATAACATTCATCTTTCACTTTTGTATATGTATCTACCTGTGGAACATAAGAGCAGTCAACCTGAGAATATGGCATATATGGTCTATTATATGCACCATAATACAGATCACTGTCAGTCTGTTTTGCGGTATTATGCTGTTCTGCCAATGGCATCTGATAACCATGCAGTGGGCTGATGCTCTGATGCTGAGAATGATCTTGAAAATGGGCTTCTTGTTCATTTTGTTCATGCCACTGCTGCCAACTGTTGCTTTGTGATGGAGACTCTGGTACAAAATATGGTGATGTGATAGTTGATGTGCCATTCCATGAATTTGATGGGCTGTAATTGTTGTGTTCTACAGGCCTTCTACCTCTACCCCGTCTCCCTGATCCTCGACCGCGACCCCTAGGAGTTATACCATCACCAGACAAAGCAGGTGGGAGGCATCGCCCTAGTTCACTTTTTTTCTTACGCCCTCTTTTGCCTCTCACTGGAGCCATTAATCTCACTTCAGAATCAGGGGTTTGAAGACTTCGGTGCACAGTTGAACTTACGTCATTATGATAATCATTATAACAGGCATCATCATTAGTTTCTTCTTTTACTTCAACTTTTAGTTTTACATCTGGAAATGACACTTCAGAAAAATCTAAATCTGGCAGCAAGCCACAGAGGTGGTCACGTAATTTCTTTAGTGCCACATAAAATGGCACTTTGTCAACTGCTCTAGGTAACTGGGCACATCTTGCACTTGAAGAAGGCATGACAAACACAGACTACAAAGAGAAGAAGAGAAAAAAAAAAGAAATTTGGGTTCAGTCAAAAAAAGAGTTAACAATATTACACTGGGTATGAATAACTTTTGTACAATAATATATACAGGGTGAAAACTTATGTCAGTTCAAATAACTTGTAAACCATTGGGTATAGAAACATACTCTTACAATTTACAAAAATATTTAACCCTTGACTACTCGTACCCTGTCTTATGTGATAACTACTCATGCAGTGTACTTTATATTTATATACCAGTGTATATAGACAGTATTTATTCAGGGTACTAAATTACCATACAAACCAGTTCAGTTCTGCTCTAATTACTTTCGTCTGTTGTACGATGTGCACATATATCACATTTGTACATGTGCATATTTGTTGCTACCATAAATTTGACATTATTATAAGATACAAAGGTCTTTCTGAGACTGAAGTAAAACAGACTATAAGACATATTTGCAGTTTGTGAGACATAATTATAAGACACCAGAAATATTCACAGAAAAATAATGGAAAGAATATTTCCACAACAATAAAATTTGAGTACATATATCAGTCATGTTTTTTTACAATAATGACTGAAATTATAAGGACACCCAAGTAACATAAAAAATTCATGAAAGTGAAGAAAAACCACCATTAATTTTGAAACACAAACAGGATCATTTGACTTTCTCAAAACATGCCATGCCTTGGACTCAGTGGTATTCTGTTATGTTCTTCAATGAAAAAAAAAATTCAATCTTGATGGTTCAGATGGTTTCTATTCATATTGACATGATTTGAGGTCTGCAACACCACAGTTAATGAGCCATCAAATGGGTGGTGGATCAATGATGGTTTGGGGATCATTTTCAAGCCAAGGAAAGACTGATGTAATTTTTCTACCCTCAGGGATGAACTCAAAACGTTATGTAGAACTTTTGCAGGAGTAACTTGGTACAGTCAAACCTCGTTAATGAGTCACTCTTGGGAGAGCAAAAATATGACTTAGTAAGCGGAGTGACTCGTTAAGCGGAGTAAGCCATAGCTGTGCCAATTGGGAGTTTCAAAAAGTGACCCGGTAAGCGGAGTGACGTGTTAACCGGGTGATGCACTAACGAGGTTTGACTGTATACATATAAAGAAGTTTTTTGTGATGAAGATTGCATATTCCAATAAGATTCATGTGTTAGGTCACATAAAAAAGTGGTTTAAGCAAAAATACCTCAATGTTCTTTCATGGCCGGCTCATTCCCCTGACCTCAACACTAGAGAAAACTTGTGGGGCATCCTTTGCAGATCAGTATATACAGGTAAGAGGCAATTTTCTTCCATCCAGCATCTAAAAACAGCCATATCACAGGCTTGGAATTATGTCTCTTGTGAAAATCTCATTGATTTGGTTGAATCCATGACAAATCGCCTCTTTTCTTTGATTAGCAATAGAGGTGGTTGTACAAAATATTCCTTTTGATAAATTTATATGTAATTTGTATGTTTTTTTATTTTACTTTGCCTCAAAGATAAGCAGGTGTTTTATAATTTTGTCTACGCTATATTTTTTATTTTTCCATAAAATAATGTGAAATTTTTTTTAAATTCCCAATATTTGATATAAAGTTATTTTGCACTGTCATAACACAGCTTGAAATTTCTGATATTTTTTACTGCTGCTCTTTTATTTCTGCTCTTTTTTGTGATTTCACTAAAATTTAAGAGTGCCTTATAATTATGTCTTGCACTGCATTTATGTTCTAAATAAATAAAGAAAAAATTGTGTGGATATGTAATTCATAGAGACTGCATCAAAGGAAAATGCATCAAGGAAAAGCGAAGACCAGGGCCGGTGCCAGACATGAAGCGACAAGGCAGCATGTTCACAGGGGCAGCATTTTTGATGACACATTTTTGCACATCGAAATCATTTTGGGGGGAAAGCACGAGTTGGTAAATAAGCGCAATTACAATACTTTTGAAATGCTGCTCGACTCTTTGCTATTCAATGATCAATTCATATCAATACATCTCCTTTCCTGCATTTCTAAAAAGTGCCGTTGGTCCCTACAGATAGGCTGGACATAGCCAAACTACATGCATCCCTCATTTTACACAGCCAATTGGTTCTGCAAAATAAGCACATCGGATGAAATTGCGCAAAGTGAGTTGAATTTAACACAGGTAAGATAGGGATAGGGGTTTTCTTCAAAAAATTAAAATATGAACCCAACCTCCAGTAGCAAAATGTTATTTCAAATTTATTGAATTCAAACTTTTAAATAAGTTTTGAATCTAAAAAATTTTTTAAGCTACATCAAAATAATTTAATCAATACTTTTTACTTCTGCTACATCACTATTTCTGATTAATTCCAGTGAGTGTGAATGTTTTCTCTGAAAAGCCTGGTATAATAGGCTGATAACTTTTTAAGGAAGGAGTCGTGATTCAGGTAAGAAGCTGCATACTTTGTCTCTACGAAAACTTCAGTAGCAAGAGAATTGCCAGACTTCTGAATATCCCTTGCAAATACGACAGTTCTAGTTTCATTGGATCACTTTCTTTGATAAGGTAAAATTCTGATAGCATTGTCAATGTTATCAAAAGTCGTTGATTAGTGAGATCTGGCGAATTGGATTTGAGCATTTGTTGCAGAGCTTTCTCATCGAAGTCATATAATCTAACAGATTTTGTCATTTTAACTATGTCATGTCCTCAGTTTCCAAGCCTACTTTCAGGATTAACATCACAACTCCAGGCCAAATTTCACAGGTTACGATTTATAAAACCAAAATTTCAAAATTGTGATATAGCAAAATTACGTGAAGTGAGATTGCGTAATGCGAGAGATACTTGTATATCTCTTCGAGTTGCATCCATCCTTCGAGAAAGTTCAAAATCACATCTAGGGTTCATCTGGTTTTTGAGGTTCAGGTTTCTGTGAAAGATGGTGCTGTTTTAGCTCAGGAATGTTTGGCTGCTTGTTTTTGTATACCAATAGTTCTCAAAGTGTTCATCTGGGATCCTAAGGGTGTTGACAACTTTTGTCAGGGGCATTGCCAACTTCTTTTAAGGGTGTTGCAGTGAGCTTGTGATATTCACATGTGCCTGTTTGTTACTTTTAAGTGGTTCTTTGTTAGACTATTCGGGGAGACGTGGATGTACATTGGCAAGGGCAAAAAAGCAGCATGTGAGAAAAGTTTGAGAACCACTGCTATATACCTTTATCTGTTCTCTTTTAGCCTGTTATCTGAATTGTCTGACAGACCCTCTTCTTGCAAACAAGGTGTCACAAAAAGCAGTTGGATTTATGTCATTTTTCTGCCATGTCTCCACAATGCTTCAAAAATAATGTTATATTTTGCTTGTTTTGACCAGACTTGTAATTTGATAGCCAAAAATATCTCACCAGAAAAGTCAACACTTTATTAGTGCCAAGTTGTGTCCAACAAAGAACAACTGAAATTTTTGGGCTATTTATTGTCAATGTCTTGTCTTTTCTATTGGACTAGACTAGTGTTTCTCAAAGTGTGAGTTGCAGCTTCTAGGGGGTGTCGCCAACCTTTGTCAAGGACACTATGATAAGCTATTGACATTGATGATTGCCTATTTAGTTAGCACTTTGAAGTGGTTCTTTTTCAGACTGCTGTGGGGAACCGCAGATAAACGTTCTCCTGGCAAGTAAGTCATGGATGACAAAAGTTTTAGAGCTACTGCCCTAAATCATTGGTGTGACCTGCTCCTCCCTGGGGTTGTGACCCAGACTTTGGGAACCTGGCAGCACAAGACATAACAAGCATTATACAGTAACAAACTTCACATTAGGTTCAGAACACATACACACACATTCCAACATGTAACAATTCTGGATATTATGCCGAGGTAAACAGGAAAAAAGTGTTATTTCTCTCCACCTTGAACTGAACCCAGGACCTCTTGCATATAGAGCAAGTGCACTTACCAAAAGAAAAGAAAAACATCATCCATGTAACAATGCGTTAGATATTCCGCAGAAGAATGTGGATGAGGTGCATGCATGGTTTAGTAGACTTTGGGAACTACTGTATTAGGGTAATAGACTTGAAGAAAGAAAACTCTTCCAAAGGGCAGCAAAATTTCTAGGACTCTGACCCTGGTTAAGATTATATCCTCTTCGCTCCAAAGATACGATACACATATATGTACCTCATTTTTAATGGTTTTAAATGACTCTTTTTTTTTTCAAGTTAACACCTGAGGTACACATGTGCATATTTAACTCAAATGATTCCAGTAAAGATATCAACCAAAATTAATTTTTTTAAGGGCATTTTGACACAATAAACACAAATCAACCAAAAAATTTTTTTTCTTACTAGTGAGTTTTGGCTCAGGTGTAAGAGACAAAGGTGTTGTGCTCAGTTTCATGTTTTTGTGTGTAGTAACATTTGTGATTTCTTCACACTTTTACATTATTAATGCCACCTTTGCTATCAATTGTAGTGGATACTATGAGAATTTTTAAATATTACTTTATAACACATCCTCCAATAGTTCTGAAAAATATATTAACAGACAAGCCTGACAAGTCTTATTGTACCAAGAATGCAATGAAAAAATTTATTTCACACAAAATATAACTTACGATTCCAGTTCCTTGAATGGGATCAGGCTGTCTTCCGAAGTCAAAATTCTTCTTTCCTGAGAACACCTCATATATCACTAAAGTGACGTAAAAAAAAAAAATTCTATATTCTATAAAGGATAAACTAAACAGATATATCTCAAATATAAAATCATCATGTGAAATATAAATCTGTCAAGTAAAGAAAAAGTGTTTGCATCAGCACACAATTACACAGTTCTAAATGCTCACAACCCCCCTTAATGAAGTTGTAAAGGTGAAAATATTCATTATGTTTTAACTTTGTTGCATCCATACTGGTTTATAAAAAAAGGAATGTGCTTAGCTAAAACTGAACATAATTTACATGCATGATATGCCAACAGTTGGAAATTGAAATTTTAAGTAAATTATTTTAAAAAAATGAGGGAAAAAAAAATTTTAAGTAAAATAACTGAATTCATTACTAAAAATACATGTTTTGTTTATCTTTTCTTTCAGATAATGAATTCAAAAATGGAAAACCTCAAACCCTCTTTATTTTTTAAAATTCTGGACAATTAACTCTGCAGAATACTGAATTTTCTTCCCACACTTCACATTTTGTTATTTCAATTATCTGTGTGTGTGTGTATAGCTTCAATTTTTGAAGTGATACATAACATTTTGTGCTTTAACAGCATTTGCAAAGTTACCTCATAACCAATTTTTAAGTCTAACTAATGAGCAGCAAATTTGTGCTAAACATATTTCAGTAGTCAGATTCTTAGAAAACAAATCCTTCATCTATTCTCTACATGTTTTAAAATCATTAAATACTAACACTAACAAATTCCCTGGACGGATCATGCTGATCCCTTGGGAATACGTGAGGATCACGTTGTTATTATTATTATAAGTGTAAGTGTATCACGATGGTTCTTGAAGACAATGCCATTTACATATCAATGTAATTAAACTAAAACAAAGTTTTAATATAGGTTTAGGCACAATATACATTAACTGATAAATTTATCTATAGATTCCATCTGATCAATTAATTTTTACTATAATTGCAAAAAATTTCTGCTTTTGAGGAAAGAATAATTCCCAAAGTATTTATCTAGAAAAATACAGTTCACTTTCATGTTTCTTACATAAAAATGGCATCACACACACGCATAACATTAGTTGACAACATTGCAATTAATGACAGAATATTTCATTTTGGTGAGGCAAAGATGAAAGTTTTCAAAGAGCCAGAGTCAATTTGACCTGTCAACAGTCAAATCCGTGAAATGACTTGTGTTGGATGACCATATCCTGATGGTGGTTTTGATCTAAGTGTAGTAAAGACAAATAATTTAACCTGTGTTGGGTAATAAATTGGTGATGGCTGTAATTTACGGGTGGAATTGGTGATGCAAATACTTGAAGAAAAATAAAGAGAGCTAAACTTAGATGAAATTACTTCAAGTATTTTCAGTGTGTCATAGAAGAGCACTCAGTTCTCCAATGTTCTAGCATATTTTGTTGAAGCAAATTGAGCTTGCTTGGAAAAAAAATCTTTTGTATTCGAAAAGGAGAAATATGCGACACCAGTAATCATGAGATTTATAGCTAAGGCTGATCTATTTTATGATTTTATCTTTGAGGAATATTGTGTCTCCCATACAGATCTTTTGGATTGGTTGATTTCAATTTAAGCATTTCAATTTTAGGGGGTTTGTCCAGCCAGAATTTGGGTCTGTTTCCCGAACAATTCACAAATCTTGAATCTGAAACACATACCTTTCACAAAATTCAAATTACCAAACCATAAATTTTGAATTTCATTTCTTTTGTAAAAAATTAACTAGATTGTTTTTCTTTCCACAAAATTATAGATCCATTTTAACAAAAACAGGAAGTCTGGACCGACCCCTGAATCCAAATGTTGGTAAAGCTGCAGACAAAAAAGCCATACTTCTCCATCTGTTGAAAGATTATTTTCTAGCTATGGTTTTAGTATAATGAAAACTTAGAAATAAGTTTAGTAATAAAAAACGTAGGATGTGCTTGTGCAATGCAAAAAGTATTGATTGCATTTATTAATACACATTATATATCAATAAAAATTCAGTTGAGCTCTGTTAACATGAAAAGTGAAGAGTCTAGTCTCATGTTTGCTCATTGTTAGTTACTTGTTAACCCTTTAAGCAACATGGACAAGATATCTCACCTCCTTAAAAACCTTGTGGCATTGCTGGCAACATGTGTGGTAAGATGGAAGTCACACCCCCAGAGCAACTGCCAGAGTGCAGGTGGGTTAATTGATTGTCCATGCTCGACGCACCATCAAGTGATTATTCTAGTTATCACTCAGTTCATTTGGTAAAGAGACCATCGACTTCTTAGGATTCCAGCTATCTTGAAGTGGCATCAAACCTCTAACAGATCAAGTGCAATGTACTCTGGATTATCCAAAACTAACGATCAGCTCATATGGACTGATGAAGCAACAAAGTCAGTCACTGTGACCAAGGAAGTCATGGCAGATGCCCCGCTCCTGAAACATCCACTTTCTGGAGCCAAATTAAGAGTGTTTGGGTAGATGCTTCAGATGCCACAGTGGGTGGTGCTGTCATGCAATTAGCCAACAAGTGGGAACGCATAACATTTTTCTCCATGAAGTTGCCTAAAAGTCAAAACAAAGGGTCCACTTATGCCCAAGCAATTTTATCAATTTATTTGCAATTTATTCTTTGGTCAAAAAATTCAAGCATCTGCTTGAAGTCAGGGAGTTCAGTATCTTCACAGATCAGAGGACCCTGATTTTTGTCAAGTAGAATCCAAACAAATGTTCACCATGGCAACTTCATAATTTGGACTTGATATCCAAGTAATTAACTGATATCTAGCATGTCCAGGGCTCCCAAAACTTTATTGCAGATGCACTGTCAAGAATCAAAATCAAAGCAATAACTGGTTTTACAAATACAACGCCACAACAGGCAAATTGCCCAACGAGGTGGCTGACTTAAGAACATCATGGATCCCCGAGCCATTTTTTGGAGGCCCTACATACTACTGCTACACCACACATGCACCCCCCCCCCGCGGAACCCCCCAACGAATCGGTACATGCGGAAATGTGCGTGTACGTGTAGTGCAACCTGACAAAGTTTGTTTCTGTGTAATGCTTGTTATGTATAGTGCTGTCATCTGCCCCCAGTTTTTCTAACTATAAGTGAAGTGTTATGGTTGAATGATTTACCGTTGTAGGACTGTTGCGCTGTGTGGCGAGACTTTTTAACGGGGAGATCGGCTCGCATTTGCGCCTTGAAGTTGGGAACCACAGAAAACCAACTTCAGCCGACCACCACTGTGGGGTTCGAACCCGGATCCTTGCATCACGAGTCCAGCACTATAACCACTCGACCACCACAGCGGATTTAAGGATATAAATTTCAAAAAATTTGGGGAATCTCAAAAAAGCGACCCAGAACTGAAAGCAATTTTGAAGGGTAACAACACATATCTACATCTGGAACTGAAACCATGTCATCTAACAGATGGTGAGTTATGGTGTGACATTTGAACAGGCTCACCAAAACCTTTCATTCCAGACTCATATGGCAAGCTGATTTTTGACCACCTTCACAATCTATTACTTCTCATAATTGCTGTAATGAAAAACCCCATTTGCTCATGATATGTGTGGCCAAACATGAACAAAAACATCAGAACTTAGGTTCTCTGCTGCCAATTATGCCAGCAATCGAAAATCCAGAGAAGTACAAAAGCACCCCCGAGTACCTTTGCACTTCCAGACACTCGTTTTTCTCATGTGAACATTGACATTATAGGTCTTTATCAGCCATTAAACAGGAACATCTACTGTCTCACCATGATAGACAAGAGGGCCCGAAGTCACATAGATATCACGCATATGTGCAGCATGTAGCCATCTTTTCTAGGTACAGCCTGTAAGCATATGCATTGAAACAATGTGCAAAACATTCTTCGATTCTTGGATCAGTCGGTTTGGTTGTCCCTCAACAATCACCACAGATCGTGGAACTCAATCTCATCTGTTCAAGCAGCTCACAACACTGCTTTGGAACAGATCAAATATGAACCACTGCATACCATCTGATTGCCAATGATCTGGTAGAGCGATTTCATTGCACCCTAAAAAATGCCATCATTGCTCACGACAACACCAAATGGACAGAATCACTTCCTATAGTCCTCCTGGGTTTATGATAAGCTTTCAAGGATGATCTTCAAGCTGCCTGTGCTCAACTGGTGTATGGAAGTACTCTTTGGTTGCCATTTGACCTGCTTTGTGATGTGTTCAAATCTGTGTCATCTGTGTCAGACACTATTAATCCCGTTTCTCCCTTTTATAAGAAAACTTTCAAGATTTATGCTCATCCTTCCTTAAAATCTTGTTCTCAAAGGTTCTTACATGTAGACAAAGTTTGACCAGCATTAACTATATTCTACACTGGACCATATCCTGTAGTGCGAAGGAATCAAAAAGTTTTTGTCATCAAAGTAACGGTAAATCCATCTCAGTCTCTATTGACAGAATCAAGCCTGCTTTCACAATGGATGACAGAGAACTACCTGTAGTCAACAAACTACCAAATGATATTAATACAAGATTCATCGAAAGACTGGTTATTTGTGGAGATGAAGATTACAAGGAAGAAAATTCATCACTGCCCCCATGGGGACTCGAACCCCGGTCTCTCGCTTGCCGGACAAGTGATCTACCATCTAAGCTATGGAAGCAGATAGAATATTTCAACCTTGGAGCGTATATATATGTTGAAAGGCACCGTTCATGGATGCCGTCAACAATCAACTAATAGCTCGTGAATGACAAAGGCCAACCAGGTTTGGCCTTTGTCATTCACGAGCTATTAGTTGATTGTTCACTTGACAAAGGCCAACCAGGTTTGGCCTTTGTCATTCACGAGCTATTAGTTGATTGTTCACTTGACAAAGGCCAACCAGGTTTGGCCTTTGTCATTCACGAGCTATTAGTTGATTGTTGACGCCGTCCATGTACGGTGCTTTTCAACATATATATACGCTCCAAGGTTGAAATATTCTATCTGCTTCCATAGCTTAGATGGTAGAGCACTCGTCCGGCAAGCGAGAGACCGGGGTTCGAGTCCCCGTGGGGGCAGTGATGAATTTTCTTCCTTGCAATCTTCATCTCCACAAATAACCAGTCTTTCGATGAATCTTGTATTGACAAGTGGAGAGGACGTTTCTATATACAAATGATATTAGTTCTAAAGAGGAAGTTTAAAATTCCAGTCAACCACGGTAATAACTAGTTACGGATGAACAGTCAATTTTCCAGAATGATTTGCATCATATTTTTGATTGCACATCTTTATACTCATTTATATTCTTATAGTGTGTAGTGTGTTCAGATTTTGTTCATATCCTTGCATATGTGTTTACATTGCAAACCATTCACCTTACTCTGAAAAATATTGAATTGCGAACTGTTACACATATTTATACGCATGCGTATACATGTACTTATTCTTTCATTGTTATAATTTGGTATCATCAATATGAATCTCAATCTTGTATTTCCTGCATTAGCATTCGCTCGTTCACTGGGGAGGGGGGTCTGTGGCACCACTGCTGACACATACGATAAGACAGAAGCCGCACCCCCAGAGCACAGGCAGGTTGATTGATTGTCCCTGCTTGAAGTGCCATTAAGTGATTATTCTAATTATCACTCAGTTCATTTCTTGTCATGTTCAAGTACGTAATGTAAATAAAGTCTGTACCTTCATGTGAAATAAAATGTATGTCTTTCTTGAATTGAAATGCCATACAACCATCGATACAGCAAAACCTCTTATTTTACACTGCTCAAAACAATTAAATGATATTGCAAATTTTCTGATGATTAGCAACATAACTATCTTGTTTTTTATCCATGGTGAAAGAAACAGGATTGAGAAATGCATATTTCATTCACAAACTTCGAAGTATGCAGACTTTGTGTGAAGTCAAAAATCATGTTTCACTGGTAGACAATGAAACATGGCTTGCAACAAACTTTATAAAGGTGACCGAAAGAAACCATTGAATGCTTCTTGATTGCTTCCACGAATGAATGTGATGTCTCAACAGTGTGATTTAGCTGAATCGGAAGCCTGGAGGCCTATCGGTAGTCTAAAAGCAGGTTAAAGACAATCCATTGTAGCGGAAGCCATTGCGCTACTCAAAGTGTGATTCCCGGTCTGTGGAATTGATTTTTGGAAACCAGAGATGTAAGCCAAAGATCAGGGCAAGGTCCTAGGCCTTCAACATTACAAAATGAAGATTGAGATTAATGACTAGGAGAAATCACAGGATGAATGGCACTCATCTGCAGCAACATCTTCAGACAGTTAATGGAACCAGTGTTTCACCTCAAACTGCGAGAAACCGACTCCACTCTATTGGTATTTATGACCTATGGTGTACGTTCCTTTGACCAGATGCCACCGTACTGCCCATAAACGGTGGGTACAAGAACATGTTGGTTAGGGTTGAAATTAGTGGTCAAATGTTCTGTTCTCAGATGAGCCCTGTTTCAGTTTTTAACCTGAAAATAGGTGATTGCTGATATGGAGAAACAGTGGTAGTTGAAATAATCCTGCATTTGTATTTGAACGTACTCATATGGAGGATCAGATTGATGGTCTGGGTGGGTATCTCCATAAATGGCAGCACCGACCTATATATCATCAGGAATGGATCACTGATGGCTCAGTGCTATAGAGACGGAATTCTTAGGCCTTTTGTGACCCTCCCATGCTGCAGCAGTTGGAAATGAATTCCCTTTCATGTATGATAACAGTACCCCACATTGTGCTCGGCTTGTGGATAACTTTCATTTTGATGAAGGAATCCTTCAAATGGACAGGTCATCGTGTCCTCCTGGCATGAATCCCATTCAACATGTTTGGGACATTCTAGAAAAAAAAGTTGCTGGTCGTTCTTCACCCCCACAAACTGTTCAACAGCTAGAAACCATACTCCAACAGGAGTGGGACAGAATACTCCAGTCCCTCATCAATTCATCAATAATGTCTGCGAGTCTGTGCCTCACAGGTGTCAAACATTGCTTTCCATCCGGGGAAGCCATACTCTATATTAGAGATGATTTTCATTCGAAAAAAATTACATTTTTCTTTTTTCATGCATAATTTGTGCATTTTCTGTTCTTCAGCATAAAACTTGAATATTCCATGTTACATGCATGATTATCTTTTCTTATATTCTACTACATCTCTGGATCCCATTTCAGCCTTTAACATATCCCCCTGATCTGTTGCGTATAGCCAAAAAAATGTGATGGATTCTTTTATTTCACAATTAGATTCTCATTTCTTTTTCTTTTTGTATCCTGTGTATATAATATATAATATGGAGGGTGTAAGATAACAGATGAGATGGCAGGGGGGCCCTCAATTGCTTTTAAAACATACCTCGATCCTAATACGTGTACATTCATCCATCTTAACTAAACCCCGAAACTTTTCTCAAACTCCCAATCCCATCTCGTCTGTAATCACCACAAAATTTGTTAATCGCGACAGTACCCAATTGTCCGGGGGAAATATGTTGTAAAAATTTTGTATTATTTTTTTTTTTTGACACAAAATACAGTGTTCCAGACTCTGCCATGAAGCTGGGCTGGAAGAGATCTCGGCAACAGGATAAGTCCAGAGGCAAAGTTCTGGCGTTCGTTCATTCATTCATTCAGCCAAAAAAATGCTATATCTCTTAACTGTTTTGAGCAGTGTAGCATTGGCAAGCCCAGATATTTTATAAGGTTGATTTCTGAGCGAGAATTTTTTTCCCTACACCTACTACTTTGCACCTGCAGAAAATCGGAAAGAAAGCCTTCCTAATTAAAAAAGATAACATTTTATAGCGGGTTTAGTGGTTTTTGCTCTGCTGCTTAAAGGATTAAATCTGTGAAGGAATAAAAATCTGCAATCAACAATATCACATAAGTCTGAAATACATTAGAAAACATCATAAAAACCTATTGGCCAATTATATATGAATCATTATGGCCAATATAATATATTTTTTAAATATTAGGGCTGAAAGACAGCTTCGTTTTATGTATATACACAAAGTGAATAAAGAGTTTCTGCACAATATGTGATACTAAATCGATACCAAGCATTTATTGTACAAAACAGTCTTTGTGAATAGAAACACTTTTTACCTCCAAGAAAAATGTTAATCCTTGAAGTTAATCCAAGGTAGAAAAATTTTCATGTAACTTACACATGGATTGATGTCAATATTTCTTACCTGTTAGAGTTTTAAACTTAGTTCTGGGACCCCTTAGCAATCATCAGCACAGGGGTCTGCAGACCAGCTATTGAAAATCACAAGAACTGCACATTACTTACGTAATTGTACATTCATCTCGTAAAAATTACTCTGGGGAATCGCTAAAAAATTGGTGCATGTCAGAAAGCATTGAGTGTGTCTACAAATGACCCTAATATATTTATGATGTCAGAGTTGTGCGTGTTTTGTGTTCAATATGTGGCCATTTGTCTTCCAGATGAAAAGTTATAGATTATTATTCTGGCATGTCAAATTCACAAAAAAATTAAAATTTGCAAATATTAATCAAAGATTTTATTTGAAATCTTGCAAAAAGCATAAAATATATAATAGAATTAAGTATTGATCCAAAGAGATATTGATTTTATCTCTTATTAGCCATGATCTTGTATTGAACAAAGTTGACTGTCATTGTCTATTCTTTTGTCTGAAAAATGTTCAGTATTCTTATGTAGCTTTGAACATGCTAGGGCTGTCCCAATCAATTTCTGCTATAAAAACTGAATGAAGAAATTAGAATCTTGATATGACCAGCGATCTATAAGATCGGCTATATTTTAATCTCTTAAAAGTACTGAAAAATTTGTGATAGGTAAAGGCAATTTGTCATAAAGGTACTAAAAAAACCCCACCTTCTTCATATAGGTTAAGGTTTAACTAAATTTGAAAAATTAAATGATAAAACACATGCATGCTTGTTGTCTAAGATTCAAAATAATCCAATTTTTTTTATTTTCTAGGATTCATGAATTTTTCATATCCTGGTTCTTGGTATAACACTAAAAACAAATTACAACATAGGCAAAAAATTCAAAAGAGAGATACGTATGTTGTATTTAAACATTATCACTCATAAATAACAAAAGAGTTTGCACTTACTTTTACCATTGAAAACTGCAATTTTTGGTTGATATTCTCTGAGTTTTCCTAATAATATTTCTGCACCTTCTCTAATTTCTTTCCTAATGAAAAATTGGACACCAAAAACTATAAAATAACAGTAGCTTTTGTAAATTTTAAAAATAAAACCCTACTGTGATGAATTAGTGAAATTTGGAATATATAGCAAATATATATATACAGGGTGGTTATAAATAAATTGACACTACTCAAATGTATGTAGCGCCCAAACTGATGATGGTATTTTGATGAAACTTGGTATATAGGATATATGGACCATGGGAGAAAAAAGGATTCAATAAAAAAAAAGTTAAATTTTTGACCACTTGATTCAAATAACGTACAGTTAAATCCTGTTGTAGTGCCACAAATTTTCAGTGAACAAATCTTCTATATAGAGATTATAATGTAAAAAACCTATTTTAGCACTAACTCATTATAACGCCAACTATAGTTAGGATTGTATACAAAGTCTGTGTCATTTTCTGAGAATTTTCACATTTCTTCTCTCATCATTTTGTTTTTTCCTCCAGAGGAAATGAAAGGATTTATCCTTTTCATTCCACTGTTATTATCGGTCCACAAAACAACAGTTTAGAGCATAGTTTTAAACATTTTTTGTTTCATCGCCCCCTTCTTCAAAAAAAATTATTTTTCATACCCCAGGGGACAATATTGCCCACTTTGGGGAACACTGGTTTAGAGCAAGACTTAAAAAAATAAATAGTGTGGTCCGGGGGGGGGGGGGGGGGTCATCTCATTCAAAGGAACAGATGTATTGATAAAAGAAAGTGTACAATGAGCACACTGCACAAGTTTGTTCAACGTTTTCAAGGTAAGTTTTTCAACAGTGCATGTTTTAACTCGTTATCATTACATTTTTAGTGGTATGGGTAGTCATTAACAGGGCAGCAACTACATGCTTGATCAGCCGGGGTAAGCGAGCATTTTGCTGCACCCATGTACTGTTGGAGATTAAAGGATGAAATTTGCATCCCCTCTGGTTCAGTTCACAGAGCACCAGACCTGCCTGCTTCCCCCCACCAGTTGTGGTCCTGGTCATTAAGAAATCATCTCCCCCTGATTTGCTCCATTCAATCATTTTAAAAAGAGTTGTTCTTTCAATATTTGAATAAAACAGGTTATTTTATTCATGGAGTAATACTAATACAACATTGAAATATGTACAGTAGTGTGTAATAAATGTGTGAATATATGTAATAGTGGTCTATTCTAACCATGATTCAGTATAATGCTAAACTCATTATAGCCCCAAAATTCTTTGGAACGGATGATAGCCTTAAATCAGGGTTTGACTGTATATACCAAGTTTCAATGAAATACGTTCACCACAATGGGTGCTACATAGGTCGGAGTAGTCAGTTTAATTACAACTACCCTGTATATATGAAGGAAATAATTGGATCTTTAATGTATAAAAAAATAAATTTATTAAAAATATTAATAATATCAATAAATTATATATATATAAATTAATTATTATTATATATAATCCCCAAAGCAGAATGTTGTGTATTGTTCTGCAACAAAATCTCAGCTAAGTGGAAATGTTGTGTGCAGTAAAAATCCCTATAATAATGTTTTTTACACCTTTTCTTAAAATTCTTCCAGATTGTTCTGCAATGTAAGATTTCGGCATATTCTGCTTTGGGGTATATAATTTATGTATAAATTAATATAAATAATTCTATTTAAAAATATTTTTAATTTATCTAAAAATAGACTTAACTAATTTTTTTTAAATATCAATACAACTACAATAGGATAAAGAAATATGTGTATGGGATAATTTACACAAAAAAAAAATGTTGAAGGGTAAAAAAAAACACATTTTTTTCTGTAAATGCAGCATTAAAAAAAAAAGTTTCTGTTGCTATTACTTTACGTCTAAAATATTCATTCAATACTTCTGAATTTCCACGCCAGCAGTAGGAAATAAATTAATACGTTTTCACAGCCATTAAGTCTTTTAGGTAGTAGTCAACAAGGTGAAGATAAATATTTAAACAGACTAACTTAAAAAAATCCAGACTTTTTCTATTATCATAATTTGTCTTTATTTGTAATTATTTATACAGTCCCAGTGTGTTATAACAACTATAAGTCATTGCAACTGTTTCATTATAATGACAGATATGTTAAGTCCCAGATTTTTTATTATTCACCCCATGTTATTTTTCATCAAATATAACAACCTATTCAATCCAATACAACAAATGAGCTGAGCTCTGCTTCACATTTTTTTTTTGCAAAGAAATATATAAAATCCTTAGTTTTTGTTTGTTACAAGTGACCTTGACTCTAGATATTGGAGAATTTGTGGTACATGGGTGCATGCATGTAATTAATTATTACAATTTTATTATTTTCTAACCTGATGTATTTTCAGAACTGTTTACATTATAACAAAACTAATCATTTAGTTTTTTACTCTGTCTAAATATGAATTTTTTCCAGAAGCTAATTTTTTCAAATGCTTGACATAATGACCTTGCAATATAAAGCCTGTTTTCTATGGTACCAGGGGGAGGAGGGGTAGTTATAATGAACGTTGACTATATATATTTGCATATTGTATTTTATAAATTTAGAATTTTCTCAGGTTTGTTATAAAAAAGTATTGCAAACTTTAAATTTAATTATTATAATATTCTGTATCTTTTTTAACATACCTGCTTAAATCTGCACTGCCTTTGGTTGGCCGAGATACTATATTCGTGAAACCAATTCCATAGGATATAAGTTTAAAATCATCCACTGCACTCATAGGTTCTGGAATCAGGCCTGCTAAAAATAAGCATTTCCCTGCAAATATACATGTTGTGTAAAAGATAGATAACTTGAAATGCACATTTTCTGACACAGTTTAATTATGAAGCATAAGTTGTAATTACTGTATGGAAAGAGATAACTTATGAGGCAATTTTTAACAATATATTTTACTTCTACCTCATATTTATTGCCATATCCACTAATTTGTTCTCTGTAATAATAGGAAAGTCATTTTTAGAATTGAAAGGAAGGAACAAAATCAGATATATATATACACACATACACCATATTCCACCTGAATCAACAGAGATCTGTTTCCAGGAAAATCAAGGTACTGTATTATACAGGGGGGATATTTTCAACTGCCCAATAATTACACGATTCCTTGTGAAAAACTAATGTAAGTGTTTTATGTTTTATGATTGGACAAATATTTCGGGAGTTATAATGTTTGAAATTTTGTCACATGCGAGTTTTGTAACAGTCAGTTACGAGCCAAGCACCCAACAAAATTAAATTTATTCCCCCTCCCCCAGCTGGTTGTTGCTTCTTAAAAATGAACTGAGATATTCAATCCCATTAGAAGACAAATTCTGTTTTCTTTTTCATGATTGATGCTTTTTCCCTTCGAGTGGAGTGATGTAATGACCTTGTTACTGCATGTTACTTTTGCCCTCCTATATTAACAATTTTATCACGAGATTCGTAAGGTGTTAGCCAGATGAGATCTATTTGAAAATTGTACTTGCTCTCCTTCACTGTTAAGTGTAAACTTTTGAGGGAAGGTGCATACAGTGCTTAGTGTTTACTGTGCGAAAATAATTTTTTTTATCCTATCGTTTGAATTAGACCACATGTCAATCAACAAAACAGGGCAATATTTTTCTGAGTTATTTTAAAAATTCATTTCAAACTGATAAACGTAAAAAGTTTTAATGAAGGATGTAAAATTGTAGCTCGACGAAGGTCACTGGTGGAAACAGTAAAATAATAATGATCCAATCAGAAACTTTTAATCAAATTAATTATTTTATGAATTGACATATTCAAAATAATTAGTGGTTTCAGATTTTTTCTATTGATTATTCATCGAGTCAAATTTTCATACCAAATTCTACATGTTGTAACAAAGATTTTTCCATTTCCTTGTGACTACTACTACTAAACCAAACATGCACCTCATCCATATTCCTCTGCAAAATTTCAAATGAATTGGTACATGTTGGGATGTGCATGTACATGTTGTGAACCCAACGTGAAGCTTGTTTCTGTGTAATGCTTGTTGTAGTGCTGCCATCTACCACATATTTTTCGAACTATGAGTGAAGTGTAACATTTGAAGATTTTATCATTGTAGGCCTGTTGCTCTCTGCAGCGAGACTTTTTAATGGGGAGATTAGCTTGCATTCGCACCTCGAAGTTGGGAACCACAGAAAACCAACTTCAGCCGACCACTACTGCGGCGACAGTGGGGTTTGAACATGGGACCTTGAGATGCGAGTCCAACACTATGACCACTCAAGTTTCCTTGTGACTGCAACTGATTTTTATCGCACTCTGAAATGTTGTCTTTTATGAACTCACGCTGTCTTGATAAATTTACTTTAAATTTTTTCAAAAAATATTTTGATGACTTTGAAATTTATTCGAGCCTACACACACATGATTGGTATAGAATTTAGTAATTTTTTTAGATGAAGTTTCATTTTCAATTTATAAGGAGCTATCTATTTATAAGGGTGGACCCTCTTAGCAGAGACGATATTTTCAAGCTCTCGTCCTCCTAGGCACTACTAATTTTGCTGCCCCTTTGAGATGCTCTCATATCTTGTTTCCTAACTTTTTTGCAAGCCATCTCTTTATTGTCTGTTTTTTTAAATACAGTTTTGAATACTGTTTCATACACACACTCATAATGTGTTGTGCATAATATTTTGATCAAAGCAAAAACATTTTTATTTTTGGGTATAAGCAATCATGTAAAAATTTGGAAAAGGCAGGCACACACGCATGAGAAGAAAAAAACTGGTTTGCTTTTTCTCAATTTCTCTCTTTAGGGTTATACCATTTTTATCCAGCTCCAAAAATGTCAAGTTGTATATTTGATGTATGTTCAGTAAATTTGGCAGGATTATGAAGTGACACAATCAATTTTTAAAGCTTTATCACTCCTTAATTATTGGTCAAATCAGAAAATGAAAACACTTCCCCAGATTAGTTTTTCACAAGGAATCGTGTGTAATTATAAGGTCCTGTCTTATAGGAGATACATTATAGAGAAGGCAAGTCTATTCATTTCTTTCATGAAGCGCATGCCAACATGACACCATGTGACTTTCGTTGGTGGAGTAGCAGTGGTTGGCTATTATCTCTAACTTGGCGATGTATGTTATTTTCTTTCTTCTACTCTTTTCAGTTCAATGGTTTTTAAAATATTCTGAAGAGCTCTACGACGAAGCTACGAGAAATTAATAATTTTTTTAAATCACAATTCGAATTCAATGAGTTCGAAGTTGGGGCCTTCAAGAAATTCAATGAATGTTAAATAAGATATAAGCTTTATTTTCCTTTTCTATCTTAGAAACTTAAATTTCCTTGTTTTTTCATTATATGTGAAGTTTTCATTCACCAGGCAATCTTCAACTTTAAAAAAAAAAAATCCAATATCTTACCCTAATTTTTTCTATTTACGTTATTTAATTCACATGAATATACTATTTTACTTCATCAAATATAACATTATGAAAACGATTTTACATAGTGTATATCATACTGAAATGATCGCAAGAAATATGATCTTTGTGTGCTGACCAAATAGAATGACTGGAAGAATTAAAACACAACTTGAAAAAATATCCTTCAAACTGAAATTTTGATATTCTAGGAATGCTTATTTATCTTTACTGTTGTTCTTTGGGTTAAATGAAAAATTTAATAAATTTTTGGCCGCTTCTCCAATTCGTGACCAAATTGCACAATTTTTATATAGTATAACTGGTAGTCTATTTGAGAAGTCTATTCGAAAAAAATGAATATTAATTTAGCAGGTTATTGCGATTTTGGAAAATCTCATGTTTCACGTGACAAAAGAAATTAATGAAAAACTATTTTTTCTGATTTTTAAAAAAAATATTTCTGTTCATGGTCATCAAAAAAAATATCCCAGATTGAAAATCAGGATAAATTTCAAAAAATTTAATTTCTAAAAAATTATAAAAAATTAGATTTCTTTGTAAAATAAAAAAATTTAAAATACTGTGGTACACTCATTAGACCTTTAAATTTCCAAAAATGTTAATTTCATACAAAAATGTGGGCGTTTCTGCCATCGAAACATGAATCTCATTTGATGAAAAATGTGGTCGCCAAGAGAAACATATAAACATACTCGGACAGCATTCAAACAAAAGGATCAAATTGCAACTAATTTCAGATATAACTTCAAAAATGCACAGTTACTTGATTAATTAACCCATTAACGCTGGTTGGTAAAAAATTTGTCTCTCAAAATTTTAATTTTTTTCTTTGCTAACAAATGGTGGGAGTGGTTCCCACTGTGTTTTTTCTTTCAGAATCAAAGTCATCTTTAATGTGTTAATTATAGCATCATAAGTCAGGACAAATATTATTGAAAAATATGCAATATCTTAAGACTTATCACGCTAGAAAACACACTTTGATGATTTTTCTTCATAATAGCAAGCTTTAATACCTTATATTTATTCAAAAACATGAAAATTTTAAAAATAATAGACAAATGTGAAATGTTAACAGTTGTGTTTCAGAACAGCCATAAGCCCAACACACAGATACCATTTTTATGAAGATTTCAAACTACTTTCACACTGTTTGTCCTGCCATAAGAAATAGCAGTAGAAGGAAATTTACCAGCACAGGAGGGGACGACAGTCCCGTGACACAATGTTGGCGGGGAAAAAAATAGGGTTTCCCTCTCTCTACCCTTATACCTCCTCAAGGTCCTGTCAAAGCAAAATATTGCATTGCGTGGAACATGTATTAATATAATATATCAGATAATATAAAATTCAGTTACCATAAAATAATTCTTTTAGTCTTTTAGGTTTCACATTAACACGGTTTGACTGTAATAAATTGTTACTGTTATGTAATGAGAGAGATAGATCAATTTTATGAATAGATATTTTTTTGCAGGGAAGATGAGCAAAAAATGAGATTAATCTGAATTAAGATTAAGACTGAATTCACCTTACCCATAGAGCTTTATAAATACTAAAGATATTTAAATTGGGCGTGGCTCAGGCATGGATTCAGTGTGATGTGATCAAGAGGGATGACTTATTGTTTATCTATGGTCACTACGGTCCCATATTTTATGGGAAAGATTCATTTTTCAATATTATTGGGCTCTTGTGAGGGGAAAATCGCCTTTCCTATTCCCCTTCCCCCATCTGAATCCACACCTGGTGTGGCTGAAAAAAAACTAGACTGTGAATGATTTTGTCAAAGATATTTGATACAATAGCACAGGACAGTTGTTTCAAGTCAATTTAAATAAAATTTTCAAAAATAAGTAGGAATGCTGAACTTTGATGAAACAATAAATAAATAAATACAAATGAAACTACAGTATTTGAAAAAATATCCTCCATGATCATAAAATGGCGGCATGTTACTTACAAAAATGATTTCCTGGTCCAGCATAATGATGACCTTTATAGGCAGCCATTAAACCAGGGTTTATGCCAATCTAATTTTAAAGAATATTTATATTTCATCAAAAAATACCATACCATCATTAGATAAGAATTTATTGATCCTTTGATACATTAGATAGTGTAAATTAAACTGGGATTCACAACTCATATACAGTAGCGCTCAAAAGTCTTTTGACAACAATAAATGTGCATCTATGAAATGCAATTTGAAATTTTTAATGAAATATATCCTATGAAATACCAAACCCACATGCCACTTGAGCTTGGCTTAACCCCTTCTTAAAGCCTTAATTGATCTTTCTCCAAAAAATCCACTAAATATTCCTTATATTTTACCATAGAGATCTAAAAAAATAAACTGATCCCTTCTATATATGATTACACTACATTTGTCGAAACACTTTTGATTCATCTTAAAAAAAAAACAAAAAAACAAAACAAAAAACAAGACAATAAAAACTCACTAACCCAAAACAAACATTTCAGCTACATGTGAATAAATCTCTTCCTTCTGCTTCATATAAAAAAGGTTGTGGCAGTGCATGCAAATAAACTGGCACTGCTGTATATATTAATTCTGATTCATAATTAATTAGGAATTTTTGGGTTTTGTAACCACTCAAAAGTTTAAAAGTGTGTGCTGTCATCTTTTTTTCCAAATTAGCTGCAAGGGATGTCATGAATGCATTTTTGTGATTTCTGGGACTACTTCACTATACACCAACTCCAGCAATATCGCTATACTGCAATTTACTGTCATTAACAAGTTGGATTAGAAATGAATGCTCAAGCTCGTTAGGAAAAATATTGTTATCTATATTCTTCTCCTGGTTTGAACTTGGGACCTGACAGCAATCTCTATGGTGGTAAACGAGCATCCTATTACCATGCCACTCGGGTGTTTCTGGCATTTGTGGGATCATTGTGGCATGTTTAGAACCAGGAACATAATCCAATTGCTACTTTGTGAAACATTTTGTTTTTGTTATGTTTAAGTAAAAAGTTTTGCATCCAATATCTGAAATTGTATTATGAAGTTTTCTCAACTTATATTTTATTTTAAAATTAATTTGGATGAAGGTTCCATTCCTCCATGTACATAAAAGTCTTTGATACTTGTTGTATAGGCTTTGATTGTCCTTGATTGAACCTTTTGTACATTGAATATAAAGTTAGATATTAGTGCTAATGTCTATGAACCATAGGACATCCATTTTATCACATCTGGCCACTTCAACAAGATTTTGACCTGCCTCTAATTTTCAATCGGCCTTCATCTCAGTTTGTGTGATAAATGAATACTAGGAATCATTTAATAAATAGGCTATCCCAGATTTCTTATCCATCATTCTTTTTTGTAAGGATTATCACAATTTTCCTTAATGAATGGAAACCAATGTATAAGGGGGGGGGGTGTTAAAAAGATGTGAAAATTTTAAAAAGTGGTAGAACATAAAAGAATAAACATGATTTGTCACAGAATACACAATCGAAAATGAAACTTAAATGCACTTAAGGGTCAAGGTGAACTCATAGCTTGACCCTGATGATTTTTTTATCCATGGCATTTCAATTTATTTGTGCAAGGACATCCATGAGACTTCTCTTGAAATCCGATAAGAAATTTACCAGCAGAATTTTGATCATGGCTGTAGCTGTGTGGGATATACCTGTTGTATTCCAGAGTGACTGCAATCCCTCCATTGCAGTTGTGAAGTGTGCATAAGTGGTTGTGATATGGCTCTTTGAAGCAATTACTTTTATATACCTAATTAAAGTTGCTCTTTTTCCATTTTTTGTGACATTCTCATGTTTGTACATCACCCTCTTCATTTCACCCTCAAGCACCTTTCATTTTCAATTTCATTTTTGACTATAAATTCTATGATAAAAAAGATTGTCTCAATCACCTGTTTCAACTGTGTGTTTCATCACCTCCTAAAGGTTTTTCCTTTATTTGAATCTCTGTATATAATTTCAGCTAAGCACTTTCAAGATAAATCCGAAATGCATACCTAATATTTTAGTGAATTCTTTCAATCTTGTTACAATCAAGTTCTACTGTATATATTTTCTTTTATTTTGACACTTTAATAAGCGATAAGTGAAACAGATATTTTCTGGATATTATGTTGAGGTGAACTAGAAAAGAAAAGTTATCTTGTCTATGCTGGGACTTGAACCCAGGCCCTCTTGTATACTGGCAAGCAGAGGAGACAAGATGACTTTTCTTTCCGAGTTCACCTCGGCATAATATGAAGAAAATATCTGTTTCCTTGATATCTTGGGACGAGAAAAAACTCTTTCTCTCAATAAGTGAAACATTTTTTAAACACACAGTTGGAATAAAAATATAATTTGATTCATTTATTTGTTCAAGAACATTTTGTAATAGAAATATTTTTTGAATGCTAACTTACAATTACAATATCAAGCCCATGACTTAGATGATCAGGAAGAGACTTTTTCATAACTTCTTCTTCTGGCATACCATCAAACCTGTCCATCCGCTTTCTTTGCTTAAAAGTTTCAGGAAATCTTTCAGGTTTAATGCACTTCACACCATCAGGAGTATGGATATATTCATAGTTGCTTTAAAAGAAACAATTACATGTGAAAAACCATACCTCACCCTTCATAACAAAAAACTAAAAAATATCCTTGTTAATCATCTCAGCCGCAATTATGAGATACTTTGCCTAACTTGATGTTTCGTATTTCGGCAATTATAAGATATCTAGCCTCCACAAACCCCCCTTATTTTGGCAATGATGAGCTCAAACATGTTTGTAATGATGCTTCTCCTAAGAACATGTTTTAGGATCATCTCCCCAACCTTTTGATCAACAGCCAGTGAGTGGAGTCAGCTATTATTCCCGTTTTGATAACAGAAGGAGAGAGACGTGAATTATACTTTCCTCCCCCCTCCTTTTGGGTTAGTATATCAGAATATATATGTACAATATAAATAATAGAAAAGATGGAAAATTTCTCTCCATTGGTTTTTTATTATTCTCAGAGTTGAAGCACTATCAGATGCGATTACTGAAATATTTCATTATTGTGACCCTACGAAATAAATTTATTTAAAAAAAGTTTCACAAAAAATTTTGAAACATGGAACGGAGATATGGGGAGGGGAGGCCCAGCGTCAAAGGTGGAGTCGACTGATCTAATATATATATGTATATGTTAATTGACATCATCATCATCATTGTGCCCCCCAGCAATAATGACTGTTCCCCTCCAGACCTCCAAGTCTATCTCCACCTATGTCAAGTGTTCAGCAAATCACAAAATATTTCACTAAAGCAGCAGTTCTCAACCTTTTTTGACTCACAGAGCCCTTTTCAATACATAATTTTTATATCGGAGTCCTGTTTGTATATAATTTCTATGGCAGAACCCCGTAGGGCTCTTTTTTTTCATTTAACTTTCAAATTTACTTATTTATTTTATTTTCCTTGAGTTGCCTCGGAGCCCCTGGGAAGTGCACACGGAGCACCGGTTGAGAACTGCTACACTAAAGCATGAAATATATAAATCTAAAACATTCAATAGTCTTAGTAGAGATGTAAAATTCTCAAGAATAATCTTTTGGAGAATATTCGAGAATATTCTCTGGTAGGACTACTATTATAAATAACTTGAGAATATTCTTATAAGTTCTTGATGAGAATATTCTCCTGTTATTTATAATATAGTTACATATAATATCCTTGAGAATATTCTCTGGAAGGACTACTTTCATAAATTACTGGGGAATATTCTTATAGAAAATAATAAGAATTATTCTGAAGTTATTAATGATAGTGCTTCCAGAGAATATCTTCAGTTACTGAAATCTTTCCAGAGAGTATTATCAAGACTATATGTAATAACATGTATTATAATAAATAGGCTAATCTCGATAAATAACTTGAGAATAATTATTACTTTCGATAAGAATAGTGCTCTAGTATAATTTATAATAGTAGGCCTAGTCCTCTGAAAGAATATTCTCAAGTAATTTATAATAGTAGTCCTTTGAAAGAATATTCTCTGTCTCTTTCTCTCTTCCCGTCAAGATGGGAACATTGAAGTTTGTAGACCACAATATTAAAGTGTGAAAGCAAGAAAATTAAACCAACAGGGCTGTATTGTACAACTTTTAAAGAAATGTGAGTGATACAGAATTTGAATGAATGTGCATTGAAAAACAACAACAGTTCTGTATCTTCTTATAATGAAAGTGATTGTATAAGAATAGCTTCCTTTATCAATCAACTTTTGTTTAATTTCTTTTCTGTTGTGAACTTCTGAAAATTTATCTAATTTTAAAATAATTTTTTAAGGTTTCAATTTAAACGTTTCTAAAATCTTTATAACCAAACTTTTAATCTCTCATCATGACCTGGAGACCTAGATATTAGGAATATGCAAATTATCTCAAACTAAAAGTTGCCATTGGGGGATGATTATACCAAAAATTGTTTTGTTGTAAATGTTTTAGGCAATGAAAACTGATTTATATTTCACAATATAAACAAAATTAGTAAAAAATTTAAATTATTTAAAAGAAAAACAAATATTCTCTATTATTCTCCAATTTTTATATCCAGGAGAATATTCTCAGAATATTCTCTTTCTCTGAGAATAAAATTTTGTTTAAAAACTTGTACAACAACAAAACTTGAGTACAAATTTTGTTTACTCATAGTATATGATATTAATTTTTCTTGTCCACAGTGTTCAAGATATTAGGAATATGCAAATTATAGGAAAATTGGCTGATTCTTGATTGATTAAAATTTCAGAAGTACAAGAAATCTTTTCCAGAGAAAAAATGTCGAGTCACTAACCATCAGACATTTTAAGTTAACAGAAATTGATCAAGATAGAATATAAAGGTATTTTCTTTTAATATTTTAATTATTTTAGAAAAATAGTTTTGATTTTTTATTGTCTTGGAAGGGGGTGGGAACTCAAGTGGGCCACCCATGCCCCTCCTTGCATGTGTCTGTCCCCAGGATTAGAATCCAGATGTGTTGAACTGTGGGATGGTGTGTTAACTACGTTGCCCATTTCACTAATTCTATTAAAATGAACAAAGTATAAAGGAAATAATTTCAATTATTTAATATTCCATTATTAACTCCATTATAATGTATTAAAGAAATAGTTATGAATTCAAAAAAAAAAGATTTCCAATATGTAAATTTCCAATATGTAAAGATTTCCAGTCTATTTTTAAGTTTTTAGTATTTTGTAATTATAATTTTTATAAATTTTGGAAATAAATGCTTACTTAAATCCATTAGGTTCTTTTTTCTTTCTCCCTCGTTTCTTAGGTTGAGGAGGCAGTTCTTCATAATCTTCATACTGATAGGGGTCATGTTTCACAACCTGACCTAAAGTTTCAAAAACTTGTTCATCTGGTGGACTTTCTTGATTTCTTTCACTTCCATCTGAAATAAAACCTCTCTCTGAAGCATATGTTGGTTTTGCTTTGTAACAGGAATTTTCACCATTGTCTTCAGTAGGGAAAAACATAGATGAACCTGTGCTATAATCAATAGGTTCTTGACTTGTACTGCTAGAAGTGAGGTAAGTATAATGATTGTACTGGTCTTCAGGAGACCACTGCCAGTCTTCATTATGAGCATATAGGGTTGATGTTGACAATGGTCCCAAATAGGAATATTCAGATGAATCAGATGGCGAAGACATTTGAAATAGAAAATCTGCATGAAGACAAACAAATTAAATTTAAAATAACTAAAAATAACAAAAAAGATTGTCATGCATGATCATCAGTTAAGAGAGAGATCAAGACCCAATCAAAGTATTACAACCCCAGATATCATACAAATGGTCTAGGACAGTGTTTTCAATTAGGCCAAGGAACCTTGGTTGAACACAAAGGGAACCTAGGATCCCCTGCATTGCATCATAGTCACTCGTGGACCCTAGAAGTTTATAGACAACCATTTATAAATCACTGGTCCAGGCCTGTTTGAAATAAAATTACTCAAAATTTCCTTAAAATAGGTTTTTTTTTTTTTTAAAATATTTCCATTTATTCTGTGTGAGGCCGGTATTACACTATAAAAGTTTCATTTATAAAACTTGAAAAATTCAACCAATAAGGCTATCAGCTGCATTTTCTCGAATGTAACTGATAACCTTATTGGTTCAATTATTCATGTTTTATAATTAAACTTTTATGAAACTTATATAGAGTAATCCCAGCCTGAGACTTAAACTGGCATTAAACTATGAAAGTTTCATGGAAGTTCTTTCATAAAACTTGAAAAAACAACCAATAAGCCTGTTAGTTACATTCTCTCGAATATAACCCACACACTTACTAATTGCATTTGAAGTTTTATAAAAGAACTTTTCTAAAACTTTTATGGTGTAATCCTGGTCTATAAGGCAGGATTGTACTATAAAAGATCTTTTACCGAACTTGAAAAAACAACTGATTACATTTGCTCGCTTGAAACAGATGCGCTTTTTGTTACATTTTCAAGTTTTATAAAAGAATGTTTCTAAAACTTTTATAGTGTAATCCCAGCCTAAGTAAATAGCACAAAAACTTTTCAAGTGTGTGCGAGACCTAATAAATGAAAAGTTGAGATATTGCATTCATGAATTTAGAGAAAAAACCGCTTTATAAAAGTCCTTGCTTCTGTCAATTTTTATTAATGCAAAGATGAAGTTCACAGCTATTTTACTATAGATAGAAAAACATATAATAATAAAAAAAAATTTTATGTTGATATACACATTATATACCTACAGTAAAACTTAGGTTTTCGAATAACTCAGTTTACACGTGTTTTGCAAGACGAGGAAAAATTTTAAGCAAATTTTGATTTGACAAATGAGCGATGTCTCAAATTAGAGAAAAAATGTTAAACAAATTTTGACTTTAGGAGGTACTTTTTTTCCTCATACAAGTACAGGGCTTGACAGGTTGAAAAACAATTTAGGGGCCAGCCAGGAGGAGCCTAATTAGGCCACCAGACAATTAGGAGCAAAAAAGTTTTTTTTAAAGAAAAATAGTCCAAAAAAAATTTTTTTCTCTATTTCGGGTAACCTTTTTTTGTAAATAAAAAAAAATATATGTTGGATGCATATAAGCACCATCATCTTATTTTTATAAAGGTTAAAAAAACCTTGTTATATTATATTAAAGTATCTAAACAGCTACCATTAAAAAAAACACAAAGTTTAACACTAATTTGATGGGACTTCATTACACTTTACTACACTGAAAGCAACAGGTTGAAAATTGTACCTGACATTAAAAAATGAGAAAAACTGATGCTTCTTTGTATCTTGAAAAAATTATAATGGGATATTTTCATTCATAAAAAAAATTGAATAACATCTATTATTTTAGAAATTTAAGAGACAACAATGAATGGCGATTTGTGTAGACGAGTGTATGGTAAGTGACCAATATAGCCTACTTTGAAACCCTAAATTTGAAATTGAAACAGTACAATTGACTTACAAAGGAGAGACAAAAGAAAATAAATAGTCATCCTAGAAAACTTTTGAGTTGATAAATGTGAAAAAAAATAAAGATAATATATACAAATATCAAAGAAATTACAAGGTATATCTTTTTTCTTTCTAGATTCACCATTGTCAGATTTCAAAAATGAAAAATTTCAACTTTTCTGTAAAGTCATCGCAATTGTTCACATGCTTTAAATTCTACTTGCTATGCTTTAAAAATAATTTTTAAAATGGGGAACACAGAATCAAAATAAAAAATTTCACAAAAAAGAAAAAAAATTGAATTTAAATTGAGAAGTACAAGAAGAAAAGTTGAAAACTTGACATTTCCTCTGCCATTGACTGGAATAAATTAAAAATGTGTATTTAAAAAGAAATGTTCAAACTATTTCTTATATTTATACCTATAAATTGAACTAAAAAGAAATTCTCATGCTAAAAAATTTCAAAAATGTAAAACACAAATGCTCAACTCAAAATTAATATTTTCCCTTAATTTATCCATTATCACTGTTAAATATATTTTCTTCTTTATTATGCACCTCAAATTTGACAAAGTTTCAAAAACACCATATTACCTTTCAAGTTGTGTTGTAGTATTTCAAAATAAGAACCAAGTCACAAAATTTGAAGCAATTCAAGGAATTTAAACTTCTTTTCTTGTATATTTACAATTGTCTTTTTGTTATTTCTACAAGTCTAAAAAAATATCTGTTTTACAGAGACTAAAACAGACTGTAAGATGCCAATCCCAACCAAAAGCAACGATCGAAACACACCACGATGCAGCAGCAGCATTATGACGGATGCTTCATTCTGAATCAAGGAAGGCTATTTGAAAGATATTGATTGAAAACGGCGATATGAATGTGCAAATTGCAGCGTGTTCCAAAACGTATTCACAAAATGGAAATAAAACATACCTAAGAATGTAGAATCACTAAGGCGAATAACGTTATTACATTACTCCATACACACATTTTGACAGCTCTTTAAATATCCTATTTTTTTGTTTTGACTCATTTTTCTAGCGTATTATGATGATGAATTTATCCTAAAAAAAGCCGGAAAAAGACACTTCCTCGCCCACCCCCAACGAACATACTATCATCAAGAAGATTGCCAGGTTTCAAGCAAAAATCACCAAAAATTGAAAACTAAACTACTCAGTAACCATATAAACAAAACACGCGAACTTTGCTGACGCTGAAAAAAACGCAAGATTTTCGCTCTAGAAAAAATAGCCAAATCTCGAAAAAAAAAAAAAAATTTTTTTTTCCCCCCGTTCTGGAATAGCTGCCTTTTGAGAAGCAGGGATTTCTGAAAAATCTCTCTCTCTCTCTCTTGAGTACTCTCTCTCTATACAATTTTTTTTTCTATTTTACTTATTACGGATGTAAAAATTTATTTTTTTGTTTAAAATTTTTTAAAATTACGACTTGGAATTTATTATTTTTTTCATAAAAAAATAACAAGAATGTGGAGGTTTTTTTATATAAATTCATGATAACGAAATATGATCGAAAGAAAGAAAATGTCTGACATAGGGAATTTCAGGTGTTTTTGGATAGCACCTCGCTTACACAAGACGAACTTTTTTTTTACACCGTTAGGAATCTTTGAAGTTTTCTTAACGTATTAAAACTAACACATATTGTCGAGACACAAACATTTTTTAAATCAAAACTTTGGTTTGAATCTACATTTTTCCATATTTAACCAATTTTCGATAACGGTATAGTTTGGAGCTTCTATGGATTTGTATGAATGTTGAGACACGTTAAGTAATAATTATTTTATGAGATCTTTATGCTCAGGTTGATGATGGGGAACTTTATTTGAAAATCTTCTTTAGTCTATTGAATCGCATGAGGAGCTTGAAACATAATTGCACCTTTTCTATGTGAGATATGACCATATTGCTTCAAGATAAAAACGGGACATCGCCAATTTACTTATAATACTTACAATTTACGTATAGTATTCACGGTTCATCAGCTAACCGACCAGTTGAGTTACGGATGGGTTGAAGTTAAAGTCACTGTTAGAGCAAGACCGTATTCAGGCAGGGCCGTTCTACCAGGGTGGAATAGCAAGGAGGTTATAATACTACTGAGGTGACACCAGGCTCGAAAATTGAAGATGTTGTGGCAGGGCCGGATTAACCCTCATGAAAAGGTTCTAAGCACTCAAGTAATTTTGGTGCCCCGTACCTTTTATTTTTAACCATAACGTATGGCGCAGGGCCTCACGACAATTAGATGTGTTTACAATTTTCGAGAGTGAGTAAGCAAATTGGTAAGCAGGTATCTTTTAGGTGAGGGGGTTAAGAAAAGTCATTTTGCCCGAGTTCTACGATGCCACGGCTCGAGAGCCTCTAGTGCAGAGGAAGCCTCATGACTATTTGATCTGGTTAAATTTTTTGGAGAGAGTCAGCTGCAAATAGGTAGACAGGTATTTGTAACTGGGAAGGGGATCTCAAAAAAAAATTTGTTCGGGAGGGGGGGGGGGGCAGACTATGGTGCTGTTCAGACGGTTCGGGGCTTACTTAATGAAAATTGAGTGAAATGTCAATCCAAAAACTGAACATTAACGTAAGTTCTTGCTAGCAATTAACTCAATTATTACAAGTAACGAAAGTATACATAAAACCAGCGCCATCTGCTTTAGAAGGTGATGCATAAAACCCAGGGGATGGTCATAGTAGCCAAAAGCCCCGTATAATCATTATTGTATTGTATTATTATTGTAAAACACAGACCATGAGGTTCAAACGTAGAACTCTAAGATTATATCATGTCGCGGCAGTGTCTTTTTTTGTAGGCGGATTTTTGGAATTGGTGATGATTAAGTTGAATATTGGAGAAGTAAATTTCTGTGAGTTCACTATCAGTAAAAATATTGAATATATTCAGTGTATTTTATTCCTATCTCTTCCGTTATAAAGTTTGCCACAGAGAGCAACAGACCTTCCGCAGTGCAAATATTAAAATATATCAATCTGCACTGCATAATTTGAAAAATAGATGGCAGCACTTGAAACAATACTAGTTACGCACTCAAACTTTTGGGTACACATGCACCTTTCCGGCACAACTCATTTAGCATTAAATTGCCCATGGCGATAAAATGGAGTTGTGCTCGGTTTGAAAGAAAGTGTGCTCAATACTGAGCCAAGATACATTCTGAAATGTGCAGTCCATTAAAAGAAAAAAAGATTATTGTAAATGTTACACATTGATCACATTTCATAAAAGCCTTACGAAGTGTTCGGCTAACGAACATGATTCCAGAATGAATTATCTTCATTAGCTGAGGTATCACTGTATTTGCAGCATATAAGTTTGAGTACCATCTATCATTCACAAAAGAAAAATGAAAAAAAGGAAATTTTTTTACTCAGCCTAGTTTTAAGAGCAGCATTTTTGTCACTATTCCTAGAGGTTGATAGGAAATAGCTCAAATGCTATAATGATAACCTGCCTATAACAATGTTTTTCTAGGTCCCTACAGTATCATTATAGACAGGTTTTACTGTATATTTGATCTATAACGATAGCATAGGTGGATTAAAATTTTCAGTTATTTTATGGTCTGCTTTCTATTGTGGTTGGATGTTTTATGTTTATGCACCATGGTTTGAAATGTCCTCTCAGTGGAATAAAAATATTCATTTTTCCCATGACATTACTATTAGGCTAAGAACATAGTGGAAGCGGCGAGCAAAGCAACGAAGGAGAAGGAAGAGAAGCAAGATGAGAATATAGCTGCGAGCAAGGAACATAGTACGCATAGTGGGGGCGTTTGATGTAGCAGAGAGTATCAAATAGAAACTCGCAATCAGCTTGGTTTTCAGACAACAATTTGGAAATAATAGTGTGCATATCACTATTTTTAAATATAACTACTCCTCAAAGAAATATTCCTCATATTTTGGTCACTTTCCTCCCTACACATCTTTTATCGCGGCACTTGAGTGCGATGACTTCTCGAAAGATCAATATTTTCTACTAAATTTATGAGTAAAAAATTGAGAAAAATATCGTTTATCAAAGTCCACCCCCCCCCCCCACTGTTTAAATTTGTATTATTAGCATAGGTGGGAGGGTAGAAGTGGGAAATCCCCTTCCAGGCTCGAATAACTTTATTTGTAGAAATATTTGTTGGTTTCATTGTTTAATTTTTTTACACACGAAACGTAATTGATACCCAAAAATACAGCATAAAAACATTCGGTACGCTTCCAGTATGGAAATATTGATGGTACACAGAAAATAAACAAACAAATGAAACTTACCAATTTTTCCACAAAAATATACATGATTTTTAATTCAAACTAATCAAATACATTTACCCACACATGGTGCACGATAAATTAGCTTAAAACTCAAAATATAAATATTACAAACTCAAAATATAAATCATTTTCGGTTTGGTTAAACACGTGCCCACAAAAAAATTTTGAAGGGAAATATTTAAAAATTATATTCTGCACTTGTTGTTTTTATTTGATTGTCCACGCCATTTTGAAGCACGTCGAGAACTTAACATCAACAATTCTGGTGACATTTTTGACTTCACTACCGCTTTTTAACAGTGAAAACAAGCCCTTCGACGGCCATCTTGAAGCTACACACAAGCGAGCAGAGCGGCGAAAACAAAATATCTTGAATGTGCTGCTATTATCACTTGTGGTGGAATTTCCCCTCTGCTGCGGTACGCGCCACTATATGCAGGCGCATTGGAATCAGTGTGTTTGATTTCGCTGCTGGGATCTCTTCTCCACTCGCTGCTTTGCTCTCCGTTTCACTATGTTTTCAGCCTTAGATGTGTCTTATGAAAAGCTTTTTTTTCCCAGCAACACTTTATCATCTATCATATTGAAATCTGTTTTCTAAAAGCAGGGCTGTAGGTAATGTACATTTTAGCACTCCTCTGCAGGGCCATCTTAAGAGCATCATGGGCCCCTAGGTCAAGTAATTTTTCTGAAATCCTACCTGGAAAATTTTTGAAAAATTCACCTACTACTACTTGTTTTTCTGAGGCCACTCTTCTCTTGAGGCCCCGGGCCGTGCCCAGCCGAGCTCATGTATTAAGGTAGCACTACTCCTCTGTAATGTTAAAAAAGTGGTTGTAGGAAGAACTTGACATTGCCTTTTTTTGACATCTGATGGCACTAGACATACCAAATTCCTCCCTAGTTGATGGCCTGTCTAGAAGCTCAAAAAGATTTCTCAGGAATATTAAAATAAAAAAAAAAGAAAAATATGTAACTTATATATTTGCAGGCACTAAAATGACAAACAACTATAAAAAAATTTTTATTTCGATTTTACGAATTCAAATTTCCCAAGGGGAACAACTCTTTTCTTGAAAAACTTATTTACACTATTAATACACTGTCAGTCAATTTATCAATAAAAAAGGACTGGAACCAGGATAACTTTGTTTTTAAATGAAGTAATTTTTCATTTTCATTGATTCGGTTTCAGAATATTGCTAATTATTTCAAATGCATGTGCAATAAAATTTGTCTTTTTTTTTTTTTTTTCAGATAAAACATTTAAGAAAAATAGAGCAGCAGAAATTGCAAGGCAAGAGATACTTTTAGAAGATTATCTTCATAATCATGAACAAAATAGTTCATGAGCTTGCAATAAGAATAGAAAAGATGCTACTGGGGTATTGTTAGTGATTTAAAATAAAGAATACATCAGAGTGTTTATGAGGTTATTGCTGCAGTTTTTGATATTTGGAGATCTTATCAACAGTAAATTAGATAGCTGTTGTGTGTAGTCATGTGGGTATTGTCATGGCTGTGCATCAGTAAAGTCAGGCTTGATTCAAGTGACCAGCATAGTGGTAGTTAGCTGAAATTGGTTTTGCATATGCAAGGCTGTCTCTTCTTCAAAAACATCTTGTCACAGCAATTAGTACCAATGTCAAAAATATGAATTTTCATTATTTGATATCTCATGCAGCAATATTATATGGTGCAACAATCTAAAATTTGGTGTCCTGTAAGAGCTTCAGTATTTAGTATAATTAAAAATTTTTTATCAAAAGTGCGAAATTATTTTAAGAGTAAGATTTCAATTTTTTCATTATAATTATTCTTCAAAAAACCAAAAGTATTATTTTGATCCATTTTTATTGAATTCGTTTTTCCTGCTCTTCCAGGCCCGTAACTTGGCTTCAAGTTGAATGGGTTTGATTTGTTGAAAATGTTTGAAATAATCTATAAGAGAGACTTGTGCTTCCGAAATAATGTGTTTGTATTCAGCTTTTTCTCATTTTTAAGAAAAAGAATGAAATACTTTGAAAGAACAAATGAACCGATTAAGAGGTTTTTTTTATTCGATTCCTGATAAAATGAAGTACTTTTTAAAATCATCTGAAAGTGTCTTTTTTTAAATCTCAGAGATCTTGGTTACACTTAAAGAACCTAGATAGCACTGAAATGAAAAACACTGATACAATTTCATGGTCTTATGGTGAATTTTTTTACCATAATAATTGACGATTATTTTCATTCATAGAAATTTTCTAGGTTCAAAACAAAAAGCCACAGATGATACAAGTTGATGCACAAATGAATAATGATTTTTTTTCATTCTTTTTGGTCCATATTTCATCAATAAATAGTAATGGTTTGGGGAAGGGGTAATTATATATTTTGTCTGACATGGGTTTTTACCCATAAAAAAGAAAATTAACCCCCCCCCCCATCCCCAATTTGTGGAACCGCTACTGATCCTATTCCCATCCAATTTCAGCTTATATATTTTTTTCGGCAGAGTGTGTGTGTATATACTGTAAAAATGAGAGGACGAATGGGGGGGGGGGAACTCTTTTTTTCTGAGCATAACCTTTTTGAGAGGACCCCAAAAATAAAGTCTGTCCTGGGCCCCCAAGAAGGCACAATATGCCCCTGTGCTTTTTCGAAAGCATTTTACTGGCTTTTAGCTACTGCTCTCCTCCCTGTCCCAGTTTTCTTCATATTTTTTTTTAAATATTGTAAAATTTGTGTAATGTAATTGTAAACATTAACTTTTATAATTTTATCTTAAAGACTGAGGACAAATAAATTACGTTATGTTATGAAGAAGAGCAATATAAAATTTTCTTTTCATGGGCAAGTAGTTTGAATTTTTTGTATTGCTGTATTTTTTTAAATAATTTGTGGGTTAGAATTCACACCATATATATGGGTCATTCCTAAAAAAGTATATAAACAGTTTCCATGACTTTATAATTTTTTTTTACAAAATTTCGGAGCACTCTGGTTAGTAATTTAAATTCTTTTCTAGTTCTTCATTTAATTCTCTGTCATAAGACATTTCTTAATTTGCTTCAGATGGTATATAATTTTAAAAAAAAATCATTGTTTGTAGTAAAACTTCAAAATTTGGCTGTCCCAGCTTAAAAAAGTGTTAAAGGAACTTGGTGCAAATCTAGAATTTTTTTTTCAAAAACTTGGAATCACGTTTTATATATGTGCCATAGATGAACAAAACTGACAATAAAATTTTGAAATTTTTTTTCTTATGAAAAACTATTTTTTTGTGTCGTCTCAAAAGTTTTCCCTTTTTAAAATGTCCAAGCTGTTACGGTCATTTGGGAAATATATTTTTATACCAGATTAAATTTGATAACACTTTTTAGAGCTCATTGAAAAGGTGACTTTTAATGCTTGATCACCTTTTTAGGTTTGACTTTAGCAAAATGACTTAATATTCACGTTATGTCTTTAGTACCTGATTTTTATCTGTCAGATGTCCACTCTATTATGTCATTATCATAAATGATTAAGATTTCTTTTCATCTATATCAACATCTAGTGATACATGGAGATATACTTCAAAATATAATAAAAGTTTTCATCAATCATTTAAATTTATAATGAAAAAAATAATAATTTAGGCTAATTTGTCCACTCTGTTACATTTTCCAAAAACTCAAGCAACACAACAGAATAGAAACTATAATTTAAAATTAAGTTTTGTTAGTAAGGAGGTTTTGAAGTTTTAAGTTAGATTTAATAAGTTATCTATTCGATTTAAACCCTTTACCACATTCTCTATCATGTTATTTTTTCAGTTGAATATGAAAGTTAAGTAGTACATATCGTTAAAATCACTGCCAGGCACAGATCCAGGGTGATGTGTCATAAGGGGCATTTTAAAGGTCGTTATATAAAAATAAATTCTGTATTTTATATAAATACAAATGCAACGCCACAACAGGTAAAATGCCGAACGAGATGGTTAAGGAAAAAGATGCAAATAACAAATATGGCTGTCATACATTTCAAAAACATAGCAACCCAATTAAAAATACAATTACAAAGAATATATATACATGATAAAATATTATACAATGCCCATAAATAATACTTATGGTTGTCTTATTCTAAGTATAGGCCTAGATAGCTTCTCAATTCACCCCAACATATTTCTTTTTAAACGTGCCAATTGTGCTAGAATTTACCCCCAAAGCAGAATGTTTTGAGATGTTCTGCAACGAGCCCTCAGCTGACTGAAAATGTTCTGTGGTAAAAATTCGTATGTACATAATAGCGTTTTTCTACACTATTCTTAAAATTTTTCCAGATTGTTCTGCAACAGCACTGGTTGTTCTGTGATGCACGTCACACATTTTGGCACATTCTGCTTTGGGGGAATTTACTACCACCGGGGGTAAGCTATTCCATTTATTAACAACCCTATTAGAGAAAAATTCCCTGAGACACCATAACCCTGCATTGTCCCTCACCAATCAATACTAGTGTACCCTTGTAAAAGCAGTCGATTGACGGCATACTAATTATTCATGGTCCATCCTGATGAAAATTTTGAACACTTCGATCATATCTCCCTGACACCTGCGTTCATCCAATGTAAATATATTCAAAAAATGAAGTCTCTCTTCATAACTCAAGCCCTGTGTGCCAATAAGGACACACGTAGCTCTTCTCTGCACCATTTCAACCAAGTCTATGTCCCTCCGTAGGTATGGTCTGCAAAACCTTACAGGATTCTTCAGTCCAGGACGAACTAAGCCTCGGAAAAGCGGAAAATGACTTTAGGAGAATGCAAAGATACCTTTTTGAAAATGAGACCAAGCATTCTATTTGATTTTATGACCATTGCTGAACAATGTTCAGAAAACCTAAGCCACTTGTCAATGAGAATTCCCAAATTGGTGACCCTAGTTGCATCCGGAATAGTGACACCATTCAATTCGTAAGAGAAACATGGGTTGTTCGAACCAAAATGAGCGATCATGTACTTGTCAACGCTAAATGTCATGCGCCATTCATTTGCTCATGCTCCTATCCTGTTTAAGTTGGTCTGGAGCAACTCCCTATCGCTTTGATTCCCGACTACCCCCCATTACCTTCATGCCATCTGCAAATTTGCTAGCAATCCCATCGATGCCCTGATCAAGTTTATCGATAAAAAGTGAAAAAGTATGAGGCCAAGGACACTTCCTTGAGGAACTCCACTTATGATGCCTGTGCAACCAGAGAATTCCCCGTTCATCATAACTCGTTGTGCCCTATCTCTTAACTGTGATTCTATCCAATTCAGCAAGTTGTCCCAATCTCGTGTAAACGCTTCAAGAGTTTACCATGTTGGATCCGATCAAATGCCTTCTGGAAATTAAGGTAAACAACATCTACATTTTTTCCCTTACCCAAAGCCTTTGTCACATGATCATAGAAGCAAAGGAGGTTAGTTACACATGACTTCCCCTTTCTGAACCCACTCTGATTATCTGACAATACATTATTCTCATCTATCCACTTCAACTGCCTTTTGATAATTTCCAAAATTTTCGAGAGGGAGCTCATCAAACTCACTGGACGATAATTGGACGCAGCTTCTCTACTACCCTTTTTAAATATCGGAACAACATTAGCAATCTTCCAATCCCTTGGGATGATGCCCTCAGCAACACTACTCCTGTAGATCTGTGCGACTGGCCCCAACAATTCATTAGCACATTCCGTGAGGACCCTTGGATAGATATTATCTGGTGCTTTGCTTGCACATACATTTTTTAATGATTAATGATTTTTTATAAATCAGGGTCTATGAATGACACAAAACTTTCTGAGTTCATGACAGTGTGTCTTTAATATAGGGATGGGTTATTAAGGCTCAATAATAGTCAGAAAAACATTATTTAGGACTGTTTTTCTGGGCAAAAGATCATGCTTGGCTGGAAGAAATCTCTCTGGCACTTAAATTTGTGTCCAATTTGCCAATTCCTGATCTAAAAAAAATTTTTGGTGCAAAAAAAACGATCACATTGGTTAAAATTTTTTTATTAAATATTTTTATATTTGCAGTTTAACAAATACATTAACACACAAATGAATAAATTCATAGTTAACAGAACTTTTTTAAATAAACATTTGTCATTGTCAAACTTTTAAAATAATTTAATGTAATGATGTTTGAGAGAGATTAAGAAACATAGTAAAAGTCCAAAATTTACCAAAGGAACAAAAAATTGAAAAAAAAATGTAGTACGCTTTTGACAGAATATACCATAGATCTTCAGACAATATTTTATATCAGTAAACCAATTGCTTTTTAATGGATAATCTAGTTCCAAAGTTTATTTTAAATATAAAAGCAGTGAACGAAGTACAGTAGATTCTTGATAATCCAGCTGTGAGCTAGTCTGGCCCGTTCTGTTATCCAGCATTTTTAGGCAGGTTTTCTTCAAGCCATAGAAGAGGAAAAATTCACTTCATGACTGTGCACAGAAGTTTATATTATTTAAATGGGTTTTTCCAATTAACTTCCACTAATCTGGCGATTTTGATAATCCAGCAGACCCTGGTCTGATATGTGTCAGATTAACAAGAATCTACTGTTTTACAATTGAAGTATGGGGGAAAAAAAGTCATATTTTCAAAAATACTCTGTGAAATCACATTGTTAATGCAAATAATAGACACAAATTGCAATGGTGAATAGACAATCTCTATTTTTCAGTAACAATGTTCTAAATGAATGATATATCTTTTAGGGATGAAGCAAATAAAAATACAATATGAACATATACACGTGACATATTTTTCCAGAAAAATAAGTTTTACTTCTACAACATAATTTATTTTTGCATTGCATACCTTTTTAGTCAAGTTTTTGCAAGCATTTTAGAGCCTATTATAATATTGTTCAGTATTGGTTAGGCTCTGTTGGCACAAAGTTGTATGTTCAAATAATTTCTGAACAAATGAAGAAACTGGCATGAAAAGCAAATGTAAATTTTTTGATGCCATACAAGTAATTTTTTATATTTTCATTCTTTGAAGAATGGAAAGGTAGTATGAATAAATTATGTATCAAAGACACAAACAGTGTATAAAATCTTCCTTAATGAGATTCATAAATATATTGATGGACCAGCCACCAATGCTGGTTTTTTTTAGTGGTTATGAAACTCTCATGAATCAGTTGAATGTAAAAATATCTTTGGGTTACAACTTTTGATGTCATTTCTGTGAGCAGGTGATTGTTCAAGAATGTGGGACTTTTTCATTATCTAAATGAATAATCCCTTCAGCATTCCGTGGAGATGGATTTCCTTGAGGTTGTCCTCCTATTAGTGCTAAAACATGTGATAAAATTGAATAGTCTGTGCCATTGTCATGAGTTAGAGGCTTCTCAGAAATATGTGGAAGCTTTATATCATCCAGCATTTTTGGTGGTGGTTCTATTCTTTTACTTTTTTGGCCAGACTCAGAAGGCAGTATGTTCTTTCTTCCTGGGTTGATGGCTAGTGGTTTATCAACTTCACTAATTACTTGTCTTGTGTTTTGATGGGTATTAAGATCATTTGATGGAACAGGTTTCCTTTCAATCTGGGGTAATTCAGTTACAAGACTTTGTTTTTTTTCTGGTTGGAAGGTTGAAACACTTTCCAAAGAATGTAAGGTACCTTTAGGTGTTGGTGGTGAACTGTACTGGGGTTGTCGTCGAGCAGGGAAGTAGGTAGGTTGTCTAGGTGCTGTTGGTTTGTCCATTTGTTTTGTAGGGATGTTTGATTCAAATGATTGCTTCACAGAGAGTCTAGCTCCAAATGGTACAGCATCATAGTCATAGTCTAGATTTGAAATATGTAACCGATCGTCATTAGTATTTTCTGGAACATCATAGTACGCCTTCTCAAACTGTCCTTGGTACACATCTGGCTCTTCATGTTCAGAATAAAATTGAACAGGTTCCTCAGTTTTAATATTTTGGTCTTTGAAATCATCAACATACATGTTTTCAGGACTACTGTGCACTATTTCTGGTGAGCTCTGTATAATAACTGGGGGTAAATGTATTTCTTGTGATTGAGATTGCTCCACTGATATTATTTTTTCGTTACCCACAGGTGCATCTGTAGATTCATTGTATTCTTGTGGGAGATTGGTTTTTTCACTTTCATCTTCTGATTCTTCGTAAGAGTTTTCTTCATGTTCTGATGATTGATTTTTCGTGCCAAGAATTTCTTCATGGTTAGCTACATTTTCTTTATCAGAAGGAATTGATTTTAAGCTGAAATCTGGAGATCCATTTTGAGTTGTTGCAACTATAGCCTCATCCTGACTGGTTGGAAGAATGTATGATTGTTTTCCCTGTTGAGGCTCATTCAAAATTTCATGTTCGGAAGATAAGCTACTGGGATGGTTTTGGAAGAAGAATCTTTCGGCTTCTAATTGTGCATTTTGTGGTGGCATAAAATTTTGCTTCAACATTGGTCTTCCTTCTTGAGGAGGCATTGCTCCATATGGCATGAGAACAGGAGGATAGTTATCTAGTGAGTCTGCATTGCTGGGCAATTTTTGAGGATGTCGTGAAGGAGCAATAGGCCTGTCTGGTAGATGATACACAAAAGGATTACTTGGCTTGGAACCTTGTTCTAAATGATATGTACCCACTGGTCGTTTAATAAACAAATTAGGTTGATTCAATATTTTATGATCTGGCATATTCGTTTGTGTGGCAGGAAGACCTTGGTGGTATGACAAAGGAGCATTTCCATGTTGCATTCCATCAAATAATGTAGGTCTAACTCTTGAGAGAGGAATATTTGATGGGCCAATTTGTTGATCCCTACTGGGTTGCGAAGAATGAATTTTATTTGGTAATTTTTTGGGTTGGTTTCCATCTTCATCTACTATGTCAGGTCTTCGTTGGATTGGGGGGGATGGCGGTACATTTTTTGGTGGAATATATCCAGGGGGAATATTTATGTTTCCTGGCTGATGAATTGGAAATCCTGGAACTATGTTTTTGGTTGTAAGAACCTGTTTTTCACTTGGCGATTGTAATGTGATAGGAACTCGCTGGGAAGAGCCCTCATCCAAATCATCCCCTCCTGGCTGTGGAAGAATAAAATTTGGCTGTTTTGAGAGCTGGAAAAACATTGGTTCATGATGTCCAGGCAAAACAATCATTTGAGGTTTAAGGTTGTAGTTTGGTGCTTGAGGTCTATGTATAGCATTGTGGGGTCTACGAAAAAGATCAGGTGGCAGACCATTCATGCCAAGAATTGGTCTTTGTAGTAGTTGTGGCTTTGAAGAAGATAATAGAGCAATATGATCTGGAAGGTGATTTTGATCAATAAAATTTGCCGCTTGTGTATAATAAGATATATTGAATCCACTGAAGTCTGGAACACCTGGCTTGAAAGTTCCATGAAAAGGTATTGATTCATTAAAGAGGAAGGGTCTGTGCCTGCGAAAGTGTGGAGGTGGTGATATGTAATCTGGATTAAGTGATGATTCTTTTTCTTTTGAAGGATTCAATACTAAAGGAACAAATCCTCCTTCAAATTGCACATTCAGTGAATGTAGAGATTGTGCAGGAGCATTCACTGCTGTTTTTAGTGGAAAAGTTCTGTCTGCATTTACTCTGTTGTCTCTCTGTAAATCATTTCCTGTACTTGGCAGTCTTTTATGATTATTGTTTCCGTTATTTGAAATGTCATGAATACTTGTGTCTGATCTCTCATATTCATTGTAAGGATAAGAAGATATAGCAAAGTTCCCTGCAGATGAATCTTGATTTACAGCATTAGGAATCATAGATACCTTGTGTATGGGTTGATGAACATTATGGGAGGTTCCTTTCACTGTAAAACTTTGTTTTCTTATATCAATCACATTGTTTGATTCAGAGGGCTGGCTTCTTTCATAACTGAGAATACGCTTATCATTTTCATTATGATCATTGATGTTATATTGAGTACCGTTTTGGGAAATGTGTTGCAATTCTTTTTTGTTCTCAGAGTTGTCATTATCAAAATAATCTTGGCCTACCAAAGTACTTGAATCCTCTCCTAGTATTCCACCTGGTACATTTTCTGATTCACGTTCCAGATCTTTATTCACATCAGAATTTTTAAAATTAAAATTGTCTTGATTTGTGTCAGATTCTAGCATGTAGCTATTTGAGAGAGTTTCTTCACAAAAGTCTACTACCTTGATACGACCTCCTATATTTTTTTGGATGAAACTCTGTAAAAGATGAATTTCACATTAAGTTACAATCATCTGCATTAATTAACTTTATCATAATTGCTTTGTATGGACATAATTTTGCATGAACATGGGTATTTTCATGAACATCAAGTATACTTGTTTTTCAGATTAAATTTTTTTTGACAGAAAATGGGAAATATGTTTAATAATTTTTGAGTTTTTAATTGATGATTATACCTGATAGAAAATAAGCTCTGATGAATTCACTTCAGGAGTCCAGGTTAGAATTCCAGCCTTTCCAGGAGCACAGTTGAGTTTCAGGGAAGGTTGTTCCTCCATTTCCAATTTTACAACAGAGAATTGGGGAGCGTCATTTGTAGAGGTCCATTCACATAATCGCCCCTCTGCAAACAAAAGAGAATCTATAGATGGCTTTTTTCTCAGCCAGAGATATCAAGGAAACAGTTATTTTCCGGATATTATGCTGAGGTGAGCTCGGAAAGAAAAGTCATCACGTCTCCACCGGGACTCGAACCCAAGCCCTCTTGCATACTGGGCAAGCATGCTACCATCTACACCACTGGAGACACATGAATCTGCCTTCCTAATTTCACGCACTGTGTCATGAGGCGCTGAAGTAGAGGCATTAGTAGCCTCTCTTAACTTCAGGAAATGGCCCCACCCGGGGGCCATTTACTCTACTTCAGCCCGGGAGCCATGCCTCTACTTCAGCGCCTCACGACACAGTGCGTGAAATTAGGAAGGCAGATTCATGTGTCTCCAGTGGTGTAGATGGTAGCATGCTTGCCCGGTATGCAAGAGGGCCTGGGTTCGAGTCCCGGCGGAGACGTGATGACTTTTCTTTCCGAGCTCACCTCAGCATAATATCCGGAAAATAACTGTTTCCTTGAAAAGAGAATCTATTAGTAAACATAGTAAACAGCCAATTATTCTGTATCTAATAGGATTTGGTGCTTAAATGCACAAATTTTTGTTTTTGGCTAACAATTTATTTTTTCATAAAGAGCCTCATGATATTGAGATTTGGCATTATAATTTTCGATAGTAAGTATGTAAATTGGTAAGTAGGTACATCTAGCTAAGTAGGGGACCCAGAACACCTCTTTTTTTGGGCATAACCAGGGGCCATAATTGAGATTAAAGGTTATTTTGTGGGGGGGAGACAAACAAAATTTTGCCACCCCCCCCCCTCACTGCGAAAGCGCTGATGATTATACAACTGTGTTTTTGTTTTTCGTAAAATTTGTCATCCTTTCATAAAAGCTGTTGTTCAAGGAAACTTTCACCTTGTTTCCTCTCCCAGTTTTGGCCCTGTGCACTAATGCTGATAAGATAAAACCAATATAATGCCGGTTGAAAAACAGTGACAAATGCAAGCTCAAATGCATGCTTTTGCAGATGTAAAGAACCTTAAAAATCACCCATAAAATAGATTATTGAAATAATATCACTTTCTAAATATATAACTGAATTAAATTAGTTCAAACTGGTCAACTGAATGATGGCCCAGTCTTTTGGTTGAAACTTAAGAATAAAATGTAGATTGCAAACTACATTAACCTCTAGTAAAAAGAGTACGATAGAAAAAAAAGTTGCACCTTTTTTTCATCTTTGTTATATCCTCGAACCCAAACTGTGATTCTCTATTGGCAACATAGGCACTGGCACCTAGGACTGAGACCATTTGTGTGAGCCCCCCTCCCCAATAAATTTCTAAACATGTAAAATATATACATAACTTGTATATGTATCGTAAAAAAAAATGCTAAAAGGTGCAAACTAAATGTATAAGGAAAAATGAAGAGTTATAAAAATCATTTGGAATATATCAGTAGGCAGTCAAATATATATATTTGAACTTTGAACTAACCAACAACAAGTTACAGGAAGGCCATGAGCATCCCCTCGCGTATGTCTCCGATCCCACCAGTATGCTTTAGGAGGTAGGGGGCAGAGCTGACAGAATTTTTCTGACAAGGGGGGGGGGCGTCAAAAATGGCTAAAAATTTGCTCACATAATACTTGCAAGGCCCCTATACCCATTTGGAAGAGGTTTTTTTTTTCAAAATACTTATTATGATACAAAAATAACTAAAATTGCCATCAAGGATATCTGTTTTCTTTCTTTCCTACCGAGCACAACTCAGGTCTATCACCATGGGCAATTTACTACCTAGTGAATTGTGATGGAAGTGTAAGTGTGTGTACCTAACAGTCAGTGCATATCTAGTGTTGTGTCTGATTTTTCAGTGCTGCCATCTGGACTATACAGCTTGCATTCACACCTTGGGAACCACTGAAAACCAACTTCAGCCAACCACCAGTGTGGCGATGGTGGAGTTTGAATCTGGGTTCTCGCGATGACAGCCCACCACTATAACCATTTGACCACCACAGCAGCCAATGATATCTGCTAGGATGAATGACTGCAGTTACAAAAGTTATGGTGGAACAATTTTTCTTTGCGCTTTTATATTTGATTACAGTCCCAATGGTAGGAATGGCCTGATTTTCCCAACAGTGATAGAGCACGGGCTGTGTTTGGTTTCGAAAGTGATGATTTGAGTAAGGGAGCTTTGTTTATAGCCACAATGTTCAGCTATTCATATTTTAAAAAATTTATACTTCTGTGCAAAAATTAAAAAAAAATCGTAGAATTTTCAACTCTTTTAAGTGCTTAATACTAGCACATCACAATTTCCATTTTAACAAGTCAAGGGATTTTTGCTCCAATTTGCTGAATTTGAATGCTTCTGCTGAACATTGGCATATGCATCATAAGCATTAGGCTACTACTTGTGTGTGGTCTTGATATTCGATGATCTTAAATTTTTTTGGTAGTCTAACATGTGTTATCTATTTTGTTATATTTGGATACCTTTCACATATGAAATCATAGCTTCCGGGAGGGGTGGGGGGTTTATGCCTTTTGCTTTCCAGCACCCAAAAAGTCATGCACTTTTTTACTCTTCAGAATATTTGCAAATGAATGAAATATGTAAATGAAAATGATGTTGTTATACTAGTACACATACAAGGCCACAACAGGCAAAATTCCCAACGAGGCAGATGAGAAAAAGATGTCCATATCAAATATGGATGTCATATATTTCTAAATACCGCAACCCCCAATTAGAAAAATAATTACAAAACTATAAACAATATATATACATGGATAAAATATTATATAATGCCCATAAAATGCATTTATAGTTGTCTCATGAAGTATTGGTGTAGCTTCTTGATTTACTCCAACATGTTATATTTTTTTTAAACTTGCCAATTGCGTTAGAATTCACTACCCTGGGGGTAAGCTATTCCATTTATTAACAACCCTATTAGAGAAGAATTCCCTGCGACACCATAACCTAGAATTGTCTCTTACCAAACGATGCTGGTGTCCCCTTTTAAAAGCAATTGATAGATGGCATATTAATGATTCATGGTCCATCCTATCCATCCCGTTGAAAATTTTTAACACTTCGATCATATCTCCATGACACCTGTGTTCATTCAATGTAAACATATTCAAAAATGAAGTCTCTTCATAACTCAAGCCACATGTGCCGACGAGGATAGGCGTAGCTTTTCTCTGCACCCCTTCAACCAAGTCTATGTCCCTCTGCAGGTATGATCTCCAAAACCTTACAGTATACTCCAGTCCAGGACGAACTAATCCTTGGAAAAGCGGAAGAATGACTTTAGGAGGACACAAAGAAACCTTTTTTGGAAATAAAACCAAGCATTCTATTCGATTTTTTTAACACAGCTGAACAAAATGTTCTGAAAACCTAAGCTGCTTGTCAATGAGAATTCCCAAATCGGTCATCCTAATTGTATCTGGGATAGTGACACCATTCAACTTGTAAGAGAAATGTGGGCTATTTGAACCAGAATGAGCTACCATACTCTTGTCAATGCTATCAACAACTAATACAACCAAGTAATCAACCTTTAACTTCGGTGTTGCCTATGTAGTAAAGAAATTGTTTCTAAATTATTGGTAATGTCAGTGTGCATGAAATGATTATACTATATGGAAAACTTAACCAAAACATTGAATTATATTTGGTATGGTGGATCTCGTATATGACATATTTTACAGAGTGGCTGATAATGCACTTTTTACCAAGAACTTTCAGCTCCAGTTTTAAACCAGGGGTCACAAATGCAGCAGAAGGCTGATTAACTACATGTGTATCAGATGCTGGCTTTAGTTAAACTTTTTCCCGAATGAGATACATTCCACTAGAGTAGCTGAAAATTTTTTTTTAGAATACTCTTCCCTTTCTCTCATCATCACAGTGTTTTGTTAGTAATCCTATGAACAGATTTTGATTGTCCCCCTTTTACCTCAGAATTATTATTTTTCTTTTCTCCCTTGCTACGGTTTAATGAGTATAAAAAAAATTGCATACTGAAAATAGGCTGTCCCAAATTGTTTCCACAGCGGATATCTGTAACCTTTTTATTCACAATAAAAAAAGTTGTGAAACAATTTCAATTACAAAAGAGTTTTCAAATGACGCGTGGGTGCTTAAAATGTTGTAAATTTCCCAAGGGAGAATTATACATAAGAAAATTAATTTTTTATGTAGACCCTGGTGTGGTAAGACTTGCAATTAGTGAAATGCAAATACAGCTCTAAAAAATCATTTACAAAATTAGATATGTGCTTGGGGGGGGGGGGCCCTTTGCATACGCCAATGTGTGTAATATCTAATGATTGAGTTATATTGTAATTGTAATATCTAAGTAATTGATGATTGAGGGTGCGGTTAACAAAAAAGTGCAGTTATTAAATATATGTTTTTAAAATTCTGTAATTGTCAAAAATTGCAATTGTTATCTATTGTGAATAAAAAGATGGTTTAGTTCATTCTATTTGTATACAGTCCTTGAAAATGGCAACATTTGAGCCAATAAAAACTTATCAACACAGTGAATAAGTTGCCGAAACAGTGATTTTATATACAGTGAAGCACTTACACCCTCCTCAATTTTAAGATATTTGGTGGACCAAGAAAAAATATCGTTATATCAAGAGGCAACATTATCTTTATGCGTAATAAAATTTATGCTTTCATCATTTTTTCTACATCAACATTGTTAATACTATGATTTATGGGTTACTATACCATCATTGGGGTTGTGAATGCACTGACCGCGTCTTGTAAACCAAAACACAAACTGAAAAAGAGGGTCTAAAAAAAGACCTTCAATTTCTGGACCTCATTTAAATTTTAAATTTAGAAATTATAATTGGAAATCTTAAGTTCCAGCACATAACAGGTCTGCCATCAGTTTGCAGCCCGTTTTAAACAATGTTTTTTTTTCGATCCATGATCTTATAACAAGATTTCTTCGTGAGGTAGATTTTCATTCTATTGTAATTTTTTATTCTGCTGCAAGTGTTTAACTTGGAAACAAAATTTAAGTCACATACCAGCCGTAGGAAGAAGCGCACCAGTTATTGGATCGCTGGCAATGCCAGCATAAACCGTTTCACCATCTTCATTTGCCTGAAAATTGTTTGAATTGTTAGAAAACTAGAGATCTATTAGTGTTACATCAAAAGGATAAATATAGTGATAATTATCTATTATTTCATTGGTAAATTTATTTATTTAAAATAATTTTTTTTTTACAAAATCTTTTAGGTTATTAAAAAAATATAATGACAAAAATCTAGTACTTATTCTGATTCTATTTTGTATGATTTTGTATCAACCAATACTGAACCTCAAAAATTGTGTTAAATAAAATCATAAAGCCCAGAAAGTTATCTAGAATTATCCAATAAAAATTTGTATATAAAGTTATTTATTTCTTCTATCATATTATTCATTTATTCTTACTTACTTTTACAAATTCTGAAATTTCTGAAAACATCTGACATCTTTTTGATAACACAGTGGCACTTTACAAGTAAGTATATACTGAGCATAGTTGTACATTAGGGGGTTTCTCTTTGGTACTACAAAAGGCACGTCTTTACATGTATACGTGGATGTTAACATACCTACATTTGCACTCTCTGCTAGATGGTATTTATAAAGCACATGAAATGAAACATGTTAATGTAAATTACTAAAATATGCTGAAATTGAAGTTATTCCGTAATGTTTTTTTCTGCTATAAGGTAGAACAAAGATGCATGAAGTCCAGCAGTAATGTTGAACTAGAATCGTGACATAGTTTTTCGAACTATTATGATGAATTATTTGTTCACAGCACCGTATTTACTAAAACTTGACTTGCCTTCATTCCTCATCTGGGAAAATTCTTAAATTGGGACCTCTATAAGTTGACAGGGCTACAACTATGGGGATCTAGGTGGGTCTGGTGCCCTGGGTGCTGAACTAGAGGTGGTGCAAAATTCACCCTTTAACTACTTTTTTTACATTGCATGGGGACGCCAAAATGTGTTCTTGCCCCAGCTGAAAAAGTATCTAGTTGCAGCCCTGTAAGTTGATACTGGATATGAGAATGAACTGATTAAATGAATAATTTTTTCTGGTTCTATCCTGTTTTGTAAATTAATATAATGAAAATCAGATTAGTGGATATCCCTTGAGTGAATTGATCCATTTAAGAATATTTACTGCCAGTCCGAAATCTTCACATATAATGTAAATAACACCTTTATCTCTCAATTTGCTTGTCTACCAGTTTACATAACATGTAAAAGAAGCATGTCTGAGGTAGAAATTTGCATGTATGAAGTTATATTAGCATAATTTTGTAATAATTATGTAACAAAAATTTCATGCAAACAAATTGAATGAAGCGATTTCACACTATTTTACATAACTGGTTAAATGAATAAAATGTTCAAGTGAATATTATGCTTTTGATCTCACAAATATTCACTTGGAGAGGTTTGACTTATAGTCACTGGATAAATCCAGCGCACAACTGATCATCTGCCATTAATGTACAGTGTGACGTCAGTATTATCACTACAGCCAATAGCTGTTCCCTATTCAATTTTTAATGATTAGATGCCACTTTGACGTGAAATTGAACAGGAAAACTGTTTTTTTCACCCTTGATGAGCGTGCTAGGGATTTTTTCAAGGCTTCTTAGTTTGGCTATTACTACTTAATTGTACATGCAGCTCTTTCACATTCCTCTGTGTAATTTCTAATGAACTGGTGCATGCAGGAAAATGTTGTGCGGATATATGCAAGGCCCTAACATATTTATGTTGTCTGAGTTCCGCTTGTTTCATGTTCTGCTGGTGATGCCATCTTTCTTCCATATTTTTGAATAGAAATGGTAGATAATGCAATTTTAATGTTATTTAAGTATCGTGCTGAAGATCTACCTGCTCTCTGTGAAGAGACTGTTTCAAATGGGAGACTGGATCATACATTTGCACCTTAAAGTTTGAAAACTGCAGAAAACCAACTCCAGCCGACCACCACTGTGCTGCTAACAGGGTTCGAGCCTGGATCCTCATAGTGAGAATCGAGCATAATGCCCACACGACTGCACCGAAGTTTGACTGTATGTTGTTTCAAAATATTTTGAGACTAACACACACCCATATGAACAGACTATTCTAGAGAGAGAAAAGTGTGTGTTAGATTCGAGTAGCTAAGGTAAATTGGAATATTCAGATATTTGATCATTTGATCATTTTGATCATTTTTGTCGCACCACGGTCATTTTCTGCACACGAGGGCTAATTAGATCGGGACCTACAATTTATTGCCGATTCCGAACGGCAGGCTTGTTTTTCATACTCATCGAGAGGTTGGTGCGCTAACCCCTCGATGGGGGACTCCCTGCGGTAGCAATTTTTGCTGCGGTCAAATCGCCGTTTTTTGTTGTACCCCTGTGTCAGGAAAGTTTTCTGACAAGGACGAACTGGGTATCGAACTCGCGACACCTCTAAACATCCTTTGGTACTTTAGGCGAGCATCTTATCGACCGGGCTACCGCACCCTCAGATATTTGACCAAAACTTTTAAATGATAAATATATTTACTTTTTTTTTACCTGATTTGCTGGAATCTTATGTACGTAAGGTGAGTCAAAAGTGAGTAAACATTTTAAAAATTCACATTTCACAAATTTATGCAACAAAATAAGCAGAGCTGTATGAAATGATGTTAGGTCAGGAAAAACAAAACACTAACCTCCAGGATCTTTTGATATATTCCACCTTCTTCACTATTGGTGATGTAAAGTGGATGGTGGATGGGTGGACTATTACCACCCTCAACAATAAAAGTATATGTCTGTCCTCTTTGAATAGTTATATCAGGTGATGGTAAACCATTTATGTACCAAATTCTATCCGGTTTGTTAACTTGAAGAAAACAAAATTATGAAAAGTGAAATGATATATTGTGTCAAACCATATTTTTATCAGAAGATAAAAATTAATACCAAAATAACGTCACTCACTCTTTATTGAAGGTCCAAGCTGAGCACGAAATGTAAGATCCATTGGACAATGAACTTTCGCTACATTTTCTGGAACTTTAGATTCAGCGGATTCTGGAGTATTAACCGAATTAGATTCCTGTGATGGGCAATTCCACAAAGGATCTCGGCCAAAATCCAACAACAGATTTCCTGTAAAAAATTAATTCCATATAATAGTTATGTAGTCTCTTAAATGCTGAGGAATAGCAAACAAAAGCTGATGAATTATCTATTAATTATCAATTACCTTATTTTTCTTATTTCAACATTATTGCAACCATAAATATTGTGTATGTGGACTGTAAGCAGAGGTGTAGATTTACGGGGGGGGGGGGAAGGAAGCCCAGGGGGATAAGTTCGGAAGGGTTGCAAATTTTAGTAATTGGTTGTCAAGAACATCTAATTAGAACTGTCGAAGAGCGGCAAATTTTAATAGCCCGCGGGCTGAACACCATAAATCCGCCTTTGTTGGTAAGCTCTGTGAATTGAGCAATCTTAAATTGTTGGTAACTTTATCTAATAATGGGAAAAAAAGTGTGGATATTTAAGTGCAATTTTTATATAACTTGCCCTAGGTAGTTTTCAAAGGAATTATGTAAAAATAAAATATATGAAATTTACATCTCCCACACATGTGTGGTTAAAATTTTATTTAAATTCTCATATCTCATTGAGTATTGAATTGTTTTATTTCAAATTTCAGTGTTTTTTTATGCATTGTCAAATTTTCTGTAAGTTTCATGAAATTTAGTTGAAGACTGTGCAAATTAAATAATAATATTATAAGCAAAAAAATATAAGCAAAAAAAATCATGAAAAGAAAATTGAAATTTTAAAAAGAAACGTTCTTATCTTTGAGAATATGTGTGTTATTTTAATGAAAACCCGTTAAGAAATCATAAGTAGCAAGTAAAATATTTTATGAAAGTTACAAATCATTTGCATCATCTTATGATACAAGATTGATTGAGTGGATAGGCCTGTATGTTTTTAATTTAATTTCTTGTTGGTCTCCTAAATATAATTGATTGAATGTAAACTGGAAAGTGTGAGTTCAGGTATTATAACACATTCAAAATTGCAGAAAAATTCAAATATCTTTCTAGAAATTAAAAAAAAATGCCTAAAATCGAGTGTCCACTAACTTTTGGCTATATAGTGTATTTTAAGGAAGACATTTGATACCATTCTCAATCAAAATAGATCTAAATTTGAGCATCAATGTATCAAGACTGAACTAATTTTCAAAGCTTCAGCACAGCCGTGAGTTTTATTATTAAGTGGTAATGAATTAACTCCTAACGAAGTCTGCAATGCTTGATTTTTTTGTGACAGTTTTTAAATCTTATTATCTTCAATAAATGGTTCGATACTGCATCAATAAAAATAAACCCTAGAGTTACCTCTTGTTTTTAATTTAGGTGGCATTGCTTCATTGTCTTTTGAGATGTCTCCTACAGCCCACAACACTGCTTGAGGTCCATCAGTGTAAATATTTTGGTCAAACTTTTCATCTACTGCAACAACACAACAATAATAGTTAGGAGAAAGAAAATATTGATTTTTTTTCCATAGTTAAAAAATCTATGTGCTCTCATGCATGCAACACTGAAGTGCCAAAGAAATTGATATGATCAAATACAAATTTTCAAAAAACACATGTAAATTTCACTGCAACGTCACCTATGTGTGTGATTGGTTGTATTAAGGTGCCTATGAAGGAGAGTGGAAGGAGAGCATTTTTTAAAAATAAAGAACAGGCTTTTGCCATTCCAAGTGATTTCTTGAAAGTCATTGATAAAAAAAAGCAGGATAGGGCACAGCGATTATCTACACCCAGTGGCCAAAAAATTAGGAACATTCTGCTACTCACCACTAATATCATGTGGGACCTCCTCTGGCTTTGATGACAGAGGATATTCTTCTAGGCATGGACTCTACAAGTTGCTGAAACCGTTGAGGGGGAATATTAGCCCATGCTAATGAAATATCAGCTCTTAATTCCCACGGATTAGAAGGTGGTGTTTCAGAGCTTTACACAGACCTTTCAACCTTGTCCCACAAATGCTCAGTTGGGTTGAGATCAGGTGACTTAGGATGCCATTGAAGCAATTGAAACTCTGAATCATGTTCCTCAAACCAATCTAAGATAATTCCAGCTTCATGGGAGCAGGGTCACAACTAGGGGGAACAAGCGGGTCTCGTGCCCCGGGCGCTGGATCAGAGGGGATGCAAATTTTTTTCTCAAACCTTTCCTTCAACATTATAAGAGGGTGCCAAAATGCTCACTTGACCCGGGTGACCAAGCATCTAGTTGCAGCCCTGTGTGGGAGGATGCATTGTCCTGCCGGAAATAGCCATCATTATCGGGAGACATCATGGCCATAAACAGGTGCACGTGGTCAGCAACGATGTGGAGGTAGGCACTGACATTGATATATGTTTCCAATGGAAATAAGTAACCAATAGTATACCAGGGAAATGCTCCCCAGACCGTGATTCCGCCGCCACCCACTTGAACAGTTGTCATGTGGCATGCCAGATCCATGGGTTTGTGCTGCTTGCGCCACACACGGATCTTGCCATCAACATCATGCAGAAGAAGTCTTGCCTCGTGAGACCAGACAACCTTCTTCCATTAATCAAGTGCCCAATTTTTGTGTTCTCTAGCCCAAAAAAGCCATTTTCTTCGTTTTTGCAGCAAAATCAAATTGACTCTTGTTGGTCTTCGGTTATTAAAACCAATTCGTTTTAAAATCCATCTTGTAGAGCATACAGATATACTTTGCGATGATCCTTAGTTATATTGCGCTGCAATTTTGTTGCATTTTAGCTCTTCTGTTGCTGCACACAATGAGTGCCAGTCGCCTGGCACCTCTTTTGTTCACAAGTGATTTTAGAGCACTATTCTGTTTTCCGCACTAAGTTTTTTGGATTAGCTGCCATTCTTTGAAGACTTGAGATACTGTTGTACAAGAAAAGCCAAGAAGGTTAGCGGCTTCGGAGATACTAGACCGCTCCTTTTGGTGCCCACAATCATGACGCATTCAAAGTCACTCAAATCTCTTACTTTCTCCATAAACAGGAAAATTGCAACGTTAACTGGTGCTTCTGACCAGAATAATGTTTTTTATCAGCAAATCCGGTTTATTACGTCACCGTATGTGTTGCACGAACGAGTCAAATTTTGAGTGAGGGGGTTTTCCTAATTTTTTGGCCATTGAGTGTAGACTGGTGCAAATGTGTAAGTAAAAAGATCATAAGGACTGCTTTACTGAGAAATTTTTTTTAAGAAAAAAAATTTCTCAGAAACCTGAAAATTAAGTCAGGAGTGGTCGTGAAAATGTATGAGGAACAATAATATCACTTAATATCACAGACATATCTTTGTTAGTTAAACTGCCAAATTGTCCAAATTTGTTGCCAAAAGCCTGTATATACATAAATGGGTTGAAATAATAAAAATGAGGATATTGAATAACCTTAGATAAAACAATGTGTCGCTACTTGAGTTTTGAGTCACTCAATCTTAGTTTGAAGTTCTGGTCTTGATACCTGAATGACTAAATCTCAATCCTGTCAAACACATTCGGGATGTCATACGACATACCGTAGAACAGAGAACTAGCATCTTGGAATGCAGCAGAAGCAGGGCCGGCACCAAGCATGAGGCAACGAGGCAGTCACCTAGGATGGCATGTTTACAGGGTGGTATTTTTTATGTCAGATTTGTTATGATGGTATTTTCACTCTCATAGATTTTCAGTCATATAAATAATTTTGATTGCTAAAGCCATAGGCAGAGATAGATTTGAAAGTCTGGGGAGGGGGCATGATGTCAATTCATATATATGCATATACATTAGATCAGCGTTTCTCTACCTATGGTCCACGACGATGGTGTAGGTGGTCCGCAGACAGACTTGATAATTCGATTCTAATGGAATGAAAAATTGTTCAATTGTTGTAATTGATATTACTTGTATCCATATGGGTTCAAATAAAAATTTTACCTTCATACTTAGATCCACCATACCTCATCCAGGAAAATGTGATCCTGCATACGAGATAAATACTGTGTCCATTCAAATTAATTTTGTCTTTCTCTCTTTGTATTTTCTTTCAAAGAAAACTCCAAATCTTTCCTTATCCATTCTCTATTGTAAAATATGTAACTTAATTGTAAACTTTAACTTGTATAGTTTTATTGTAATTGACTGGGGGCAAATAAATTATGTATGTTATGATTGTAACCAAAAGATGTAATTTATGACAAATTTACTATAATTATTGAAAAAATTGGTGAAGAGTGGGGGAAAAAGGGGGCTGCTACAAATTGCAGTGAACAAAAATGTATTTGATGAAAAAAAATTCAAATGAATAAATAGATGACCATATTTCATTGAGAAAAATTAGGGAACTGGAATCTTAAATTTAGCAAAATATGGGACGTCACCAATTGCCATCAGAAACATGGCCATAAGTTGGCAAAATTCAAAATTGAAGCTAAAATCAATGAAAAATTGAGGAAAAAAATGTTGAACCTGACAAATACATAAGATGAATATTTGTAGTCATAATATCATAATAATTATGAAAATTCTGTTTATTCACGGTTTTATAAATTTTAATAAGCATCATATTTAAAACTGGACAAATGTATAAAACAATTCAAAAAAACTAAAAGTATTGGGATGTCCTGTCAATAGAGACACACACAACATAGGTGGTCTGTCGAATTGTTTCAGACATTTTACTGCTCCTTGGGTTTGAAATGGTTGAGAAACGCTGCATTAGATCAGTCGGCCCTGCCTTTGATGCTGGGGGAGGGGAGGCCTGCATCTTTGCCCATATTTAAATCTATCTCAAGGGTGATAAAATATTATTCGCCTCGGGTGGCAGAGCTTCTAAGATTGGCTGTGAACAAAAGTGGAGACTACTCTATAGAATTACTTGGTGTAAATTTTCTACGGAATAAATTCGTGAGCGCATAGTCTGTGGTTAGTCGTATTTATACAGGGTGTCCTGTAAATCCTAATTCGGCTTTTATCTCATTAACCGTTTATTGTAGAGATATGAATCCAATTTAAAAAAATGTTCAGAAATCACCCTATACCAGTTTTGAGAGTGAAAATACAGTATGTCACGAGATAAAAATCTAAATTTTTATACGGCGCCCCTGTTTTTTAATTTCCAATTAGAAAATTGATGCCCTGTCCCATCAGAGCCCAACAAAAGTGGTCCCATATTTCTAAGTGCAATATTCACTGAAATATTTGAATTCAAAAATCGGAGAAAAGTTTGGGAAAAACAGCATAAACTAATGGACAACTCTTCTTTCCGTCATTTATGCTATTCTTTCCGAACTTTTCTCAGATTTTTGAATTCAAATATCTCTGCATATATTACACTTAAAAACGTGGAATTCTTTTGTTGGCTTCAGAAGTGACAGGATAACAACTTTCTAATTGAGAGTTAAAAGACAATGGAACTGTATAAGAATTTGGATTTTTTTGTTTTGTGACACTGCACTATCAAAACTGGAACAGGAACACGTTCTGAGCATTTTTTTAAATTAGAATCATACCTCTACAACAAACGGTAGATGAGATAAAGGCAGAATTAGGACTTACAGGATACCCTGTATAGTTCTGCTCGCCCATCAGAAACTTAGTAATTATTGTTATAGTCCAGTGTTCATTAGTTTTTCTGGCACTTTAGTGTATTCATAGATGTGTTAAGGTTGCAGATTCAGTTTGTTTAAAACTGAACTGAGTGTTTTAATCAATTTGTCAGCGAGCAGAATAATTTGCTAACAGGGAATGTTTCTCATCACCTCAGCGCATAATAATCTGCTTGCACAGTACGTAAAAACCGGTTTCTTTATCGATGAGCAGTGGCAAGGTTAATGAAAGTATGTAAATGAGTAAGCTTTCAATTTTAAGATTTTGGATTTACGCATAAATTCAGTTAAGTCATCGAGGAACAAATAGAATTTTTTTTTGAGAAAAACTTACCTGCTCTTAGCGGTCGCCTAAACGTGATTGTGACACTATCTTTGACTTTACCAGCATTCAAAAGAGTGATGCTGTTATTTGCTTCTTCGAAGGTTGTATCGGGGCACATTCCATTACCATTTTCACACTAAATCAGTAAAATATATGAAGCAGTCTCTAGTATTTTGACATTGTTTGCGATGTATCCAAGGAACAAATCATTCTCTCATCATCAAGAAAGAAATATTACAAATACTGTAGTCCAGAAATATATAGAAAAGTTTAAAAAAATGTCAATGTATCAATTTTTTTTTCGCGTTGGATATTAAAAAATCATTCTGCGGCACAAGTAGCGTGAAAAATTGAATGAACAATAAACAGCAATGAAAGTTTATGAAAAAAATTGGATCACTTTAAAAATAGATAAATAATTAACAAGAAAACCGCTGATGAGCGATGATTGTTTATTTGGCAGCGCTACCGCTTATTTTTATTGACGAAATAAAGAGTACAGGGCAGTCCAGGGAAAATATTAATTTTTCTAATTTTCTGGAAGCTTATTACGTACTGGAAATTTTTTTTACTAGAACTTTTTACACCAAAGCATCTTATAAAAAATCATTAGAAATATGATTGGTACTCTGAAGCACTGGTTGTTTCCCATCCTTGAGATAATTTAAATGATTCATAGAAGTGAAAAAAAAAGCAAAAAAAGATGTATGTTTGAAATGGTGATGGTTTGCTCAATAAGTTTGACGAGTCAGAAAATTTTATATAACATATTGAAAATTAAACTGGACCCATTGCGGTCCAAATGCTTTTTCTGTACTTCATTGGTACTTTATAGTTCATACTTTCTAGTAGTTTCCCCGCAATCACGATTGCACGAAAGGGCCCTAGATGTTAGTTTTTGTGTTTTATAAGCTAAAAGTTGTACTTTATAAGCTATCCAAACGTCGCAAAAGCTAACATCTAGGGACAAGGCCATAGCGGGGAGGTGCCCCCCAAAATGTGTGTAAATGACCAAAAAAAGGGAAAAAGATAGTCAAATCTATTGTTCTATCACTGGTTTCCCCCGAAATGAAAGTGGTCCCCCTCCGAACGAAACTTCTGTCTAGGGGCCTTCAAGTAATCGTAAAAGGCTGTTATCACAATAAAGTACTATTTTTCACTGATGTCGATTCCACCTCGATATAATACCGCAAAGAGTTAAAGTGTCATCTACCTATTCATAATAAATTAAATACTATACACAACACGGATATCGAGGTGTAATGAACGTGTCGTGGAAGAAATGTTCCACGACACGTTTAATTTCCTACACGTGTAAGCGTAAGAGGGTTCTCATACTAGGGGATTTCAATTACCCAGGTATTGATTGGGAGAACCTTTCATCTAGAGGTCAGTATGAAAGGGACTTTCTTAATTTGGTTCTCAAAAATGTTTTGTATCATCATGTATCAGAAGCCACTAGGGGTACTGCTATTTTGGATTCAGTTCTTACTGGTTCTGAGGATCTTGTTGAACATGTTTCGCTGGGGGAAGAGTTTTCTTCCAGTGATCATAGTATAGTCAGATTTCACTGTAACTTTTCATCGGGTAAGGTTGATAACAAAAGACTGGTTCCTTGTTTTCGAAGAACTAACTTTGATGTTTTGAGAGGAAGGTTAGTGGAAGTTTTCAAAGACCGGTTGGAATCAGTAGGGGTGGTAAGTCAATGGAAAGAATTTAGTACGAAGCTGTCCTCTGTTTTGCACGACGTCATACCCTTTGTTCGAAAAAAGCGTATTTGTACATTGCACCCTCTTTGGTTCACGGATAGCGTGCGTAACCCTTATCTTGAAAAGAAAAGAACATTCAGAGAGTATAAAAGTGGACGAGGTGACCTATCATTGTTTACTGATAAAAGAAGAGTGTTGGAGAGAGCGATGAGGGATAGTAAAAAGGAAGTTGTATCTAGGTTGGCAGATAACATTGGCTCTGACCCGAAATCATTTTTTCGATACATCAATAATGGATGTAAGGGGACAGTTGGCCCCCCCCCTCTCGATAGGAGTCTCTAGGTTAGAGAGCAATGTAGGCATGTGTAGTGCTTTCAATGACTTTTTCACGTCGGGTTTTAATGGAGATAATGATATTTGATATACAGGTGTTGCATGGGGTAATAAAACCCTAAACGATATTCAAGTAGAAGACGTGGAGGTCCTAAATCTTCTAAGAAATGTATGTGCAAGCAAAGCACCAGGACCAGATGATATCTATCTCAGAGTCCCCAGGGAATGTGCTAATGAATTGTTGGGGCCAGTCGCACAGATCTACAGGAGTAGTGTTGCTGAGGGCATCGTCCCAAGGGATTGGAAGATTGCTAATGTTGTTCCGATATTTAAGAAGGGTAGTAGAGAAGCTGTGTCCAATCATCGTCCAGTGAGTTTGATGAGCTCCCTCTCGAAAATTTTAGAAATTATTATCAAAAGGCAGTTTGTGAAGTGGATAGATCAGAATAATGTATTGTCGGATAATCAGCATGGGTTCAGGAAGGGGAAGTCATGTGTGACTAACCTCCTTTGCTTCTATGATCAGGTGACTAAGGCTTTGGGTAAGAGCAAAAATGTAGACGTTGTTTATCTTGATTTCCAGAAATCATTCGATCGGGTTGAACATGGTAAACTCTTGAAGCGTTTACACGAGATTGGGAAAACCTGCTGAATTGGATAGAATCGTGGTCAAGTTATTCTCTTGTTGGACAGGCGTCACAAGTGGAGTTCCTCAAGGAAGTGTCCTTGGCCTCATACTTTTTTCACTTTTTATCGATAAACTCGATCAGGGTATCGATGGAATTACTAGCAAATTCGCAGATGATGTGAAGCTAATGGGGGTAATCGGGAATCAATGCAATAGGGAGTTGCTCCAGAACAACTTAAACAGGATTGCAGAATGGGCAAATGAATGGAGCATGACGTTTAGCGTTGATAAGTGCATGGTCGCTCATTTTGGTTTGAACAACCCATGGTTCTCTTACGAATTGAATGGTGTCACTATCCCGGATGCAACTAGGGTCACTGATTTTGGAATTCTCATTCACGAGCGGTGATGGTAGGTTTTCTGAACATTGTTCAGTGGTGATCAAAAAAGTGAATAGAATGCTTGGTTTCATTTTCAAAAAGGTCTCTTGGCGTTCTCCTAAAGTCATTCTTCCGCTTTTTCGAGGCGTAATTCGTCCTGGACTGGAATATGCTGTAAGGTTTTGGAGACCATACCTACAGAGGGACATAGATTTGGTTGAAGGGGTGCCGAGAAGAGTTACGCGTGTCCTTATTGGCACACAGGGCTTGAGTTATGAAGAGAGACTTCATTTTTTGAGTATATTTACATTGGATGAACGCAGGTGTCAGGGAGATATGATCGAAGTGTTCAAAGTTTTCATCAGGATAGACCATTACGCCGTCAATCGACTGCTTTTACAAGGGTACACTAGTATCGATTGGTAAGGGACAATGCAGGGTTATGGTGTCTCGGGGGGGGGGGGAATTTTTCTCTAATAGGGTTGTTAATAAATTTAATAGCTTGCCTCCGCAGGTAGTAAATTGTAACACAATTGACACGTTTAAAAAGAAATACGATAAACATGTTGGGGTAAATTGAGAAGCTATTCATACTTAGAATAAGACAACCATAATTATTTGTTATGGGCATTGTATAATATTTTATCATGTGTGTGTATTGTTTATAATTTTTGTTAATTGCAGTTTTAAATGTGTTGCTGTAGTTCTGAAATATATGACATCCATATTTTGATGGGCATCTTTTTCTCAGCCACCTCGTTGGGCATTTTGCCTGTTGTGGCGTTGTATTTGTATTTGTATAAGTCTCAGCCAGCCTCTTTTTTTACTTACATTTTTGATATGAATTATGATGTCTTGAATAAATACAGTATCTCGATATATTATCTAACAAATTTAAATTAAGATAAATATATAATTAACAAAAGAGACTTTTCTAGATATGCCAAAGTAAACTAGGAAAGAAAAGTTTGCTTCCACCGGGAATCGAATCCGAGTCTCTTGCACTTATTGCAAGTACGCTACCTTATACATCACGAAAGATACAACTCTGCTTTTCTTATTTCATGCACAGCAAAGCCGGTTCCACACCCATAGTCATGCACGGCGGAAAAGCGGTTTTTGAAGCCGTGTCCACACCGACCGCGCTATGCGATTCTGAGATCCGTAAAACCGGTTTTGGATGGATGGCTACGCAAAATCTACCATTAAAGTAGCATGTGCTAGCCACACCTCAAAACCGGGTTTTCCGCTGGTTGAAGCTGACTAGCACTGCGGGTGTGGATCCGGCTTTACGTAAAGCTGCGCACAGCCAACACCTATAGCAGAAAGCCTCCGCGCGAAACTCGTGACGTCACTGAAATCGTCCATACCACCTATAGTTATTGGGTATACATCGGACTGCTATATTCAATGGCTACAGGTGAAATGGGCGACTTCAGTGACATCACAAGCTTCGTGAGGAGGCTTTCTGCTATAGAATGTGTTGGTACAGCGCGGTGGATAAGCTGGGTGGATGTGGACGGTGGACAGCTTAAAATTGCGTTTCTTCGCACTCGTCGCAACGCGATTCACTGGGAGTCGGTACATCAAAGAAACTGGCTCATTCGTGTGCATTCTATTTTAGATAGTGGCGTTTTCTTCCGACGCGCACAACCAATACCTCTTAGATACTAAGCTATCTAGGAGATATTGGCATAGCTGTCCATCGCTTCACACGGAACAAGCTGCTGGATCATTCAAACATCGCTCGTTTCAAAGTTGTTCTGCTACTCTTCTGTTCGGTTTTAAGCTGCTATCAGTTTCTGCGCTGCGGTGTCGCTTAGCGCAGCAGGTGTGGATCCGGCTTAACGTGAGGCACTGAAGTAGAGGCTTAGAGCAGTCTGCCTTAACTTCAGCAAATAACTCCAGGTGACGAGAGAGGGCTGAGAAAAATCTCTCGCTGTATTAAGATAATAATCGAACTTATTTTTAATGTAATATTTATACTTATTTTTATTGTACTTATTTTGCTCGTAAATGAGGTGGATGGTATTAATGACAAAATTCCATGTATGCTATAATAAAAATGTTTATATAACTTACTTTTTCAGTGCTTTGCAAAAAGTAATCGATGGCATGACCTCGTCCATCATCGGAAAGATACGCCAACACGGCATCGGCAGAAGAGAACTTGGTTTCAGTGTCATCTTTGCTGAACCCCAAAACCATGTACTCATTTGCTTCTACAAAAATAATATTAATACATATTGAGACAGCCATATAAATCACTTATCAGGATGTGTACAAACATTATGATGACACTTGTACATATCTAACCGAATTTTCCAACGAGCTGCATTATCAACTGTTCTTCTTCTACAACCCATCGAGCCTCAAATCCGAGGTTATCATTCAACATCTCACAATTCATTTTATTCTGGAACGAAACAACAACATATTCACACACTTACAGTGCCAGACATAATTATAAGACGCCACGAATATTCATGAAAAAAACCGGAAAGAATATTTCCAATAAAGAATATTTTCACAATAATGAAACTCAAGTACATGTATCGGTCATGTTTACAATTGTGACTGAAATTACAAGGACGTCCGAGAAATACTTCTTGATATTTTAATGTTTTAGTGAATTCGAGTAAGAAATTAGGAGGACAGAAATATGTATAAAGGCGCGTATACACTAGCACGCGGATCATGCAATGAAAGCATTCGCAATTGGTTGTTCAGTAATTTGTACGGTGTTGTGACATAGGCGTAAACTTATTGAAAATGTTGGGGGGGCTCCGGCTCTAATGGAACCTCGTTTATACGACGCGTTGTATAAATGCGAAAGCAGTACTGAAAAACGAACTTTTTCCGAAAATTACCCCCCCCCCACCTTTTTTTACAGACGTTTCCGAAAAAAAATTTTGTGGACAATCTGTCGTTTTGATTCAAAATCTTATGCTTGAGAAGAAATATACTTATAATACTATCATAACATTACTGTTGCTAAAGTCTCACGCAATTTTACGGTATTCATTTCAAGATTTAACAAAAAAAAGTGTTATTTAAACGTTATGTAAAACGTCCTTTACTTGACAGAGAACACCGTTACAAAATTATCGAATGTGGGGGCGACAAAAATCCCAGTTACAGCCCTGGCTATCAGCATACCGTAGCCCGTTCAATAATTATTTCAGTACCTGTCAAAAGCCATTGAACACAGGGCCACAACTAGGGAGGAGCAGGCGGGTCTCGTGCCCCGGGCGCTAGACCGGATGGGGTGCAAATTTCATTCTAAAACCTCTCCTTCATCATTACAAGGGGGGCGTCAAAATGCGCGCTTGCCCCGGGTAACCAAGCATCTAGTTGCAGCCCTGATTGAACCAGTCAATCATCTTAAATTTTATTACTTTTTCAGTAAAAAATATGCATGAGAAACTACAGTCGATCCCGCTTAGTTTTTCCGCTTACAACGTTTCTTCATGATGGGTTTTTGAAAACCGTAAAACACTGTATTTCAGTGACACGTTTTCACCAATTGAAAAATTATGTGATTCGATTGATAGAAAAGGTGTTTTCCAAAGACTTGGGAGTTCGAATCGAAATGAAAACGTCGATTAATTGAAGTGTATACAGGCAGGGCCCTGGGTAATAATAGGTCGCAAGAGCCTCCTAATTCCTAAAGCAGGAATTAGGAGGCTCTTGCGACAAGAGTCAAAGATGTTAATTGGTCAGTGAATGTATGTTGTTTGAATTTCGGGGGCTTCATTTGCCCATGAAGAAATTAGGCCCTGTATACAGGGATAATGTATAGAAATGTATAGCAACTGAAGCAAAACCTCGTACAAATAAGTAAGGTCAGAAACGAAATAGGGAGATATATACAAAGGGTTCCATTACATTTTCCTAAATACAGTAAAATCTCCACAAATGATCACCTGTACTCAAACACAAATATGCATCAGTGGTCGCCTCTATTCGGCGTAAAATTTCTGTGGTGGAGCCCCGTACGCTCTCCTTATATTCATTTATCGAATTTACTGATTTATTTTCTTCGAGTGGGTGCGGAGCCCCCGGGAAGTGTACACGGAGCACCGGTTGAGAACCGCTGCTTCAGTGAAAAGTTTCCCAAACTTTTTGTGTTCCATAGCTCTTCTTTAAAAAAAATTTCTTTCTCATTTCTCCCAACTCAAGCCCACCCATAGGATCCTATACTAAACCCATAGCTTCTATCGACCCTTTGGACAACTGCATCGACCCCTTCCCCCAGGGGTCGATATTTCACACTTTGGAAAGCACAGCTTCAGTGGCCATTCTTGGTTATTATACAACTTAATTTAATGAAAGGTCACGGGAAATTGACCTTTTTATTTTTGATTTATTCATTTTTTTTTTGCACTATTTATAAATTTGTTATGATTAGTCCTGTTTGTTGCATTTATATAAATTAACCTCTTTTTAGCATTAATGTGTGTATAAATGTATGTAATTCAAGAATTTTCAGAATAAGTGCAAATTTTCAAGTTGTGCGGAAGATTAATTAAATTTTTGTAATTTCTCAAATTAATATTGCTCATAATACAATAAAAGTTCGTTATAACAACAGCTCACAACCACAAGAAAAGTTCTCGCTGTAACGTAGTTCTCATTATAAACGAATTTTCACGTTTCGCTCTGTAAGGACATAAAATTATTGAAAATTGCTGCTTTATCTGCATTGGGACGTCTTTGAGATCATTTCGTTCTAATATTAACGATTGAACGGAACTCTAGTCATGTGAAATTGATTTTTGATCTCAAATCAGTTGATTCTCTAAGAGTATAAGACGTTTTCCATAGAATTTCGTATCATCAAAGCGGTTTAGATGACCAACTGAACAATTAAAAGTCTGAACTTATTACATTCATGCTCACTTCCATGGATTTATGGATCAGGCAACATCGTCTATCGAATCGGAAATTCGACATTTTCAAATAGTTTGGTTACTCAACTCCAAGGACCCTTTGCTACATGGACCATACCCGAAGTCCGGGAGAAAAATCCGCCCATTTTTGACATTATTCATGTTTTGTTACTTGTGTGCACGTGTAGTTTGCTTCTTTTTCGAGCAACTTTTTCTTTCTATTAGTGAGCAGCTACAGTACTAATAACTAGAAATTCCTAAATAAAATACATGTAGAAATCATTTGCATGAGAATGTTTTTGCAAATGAATATGCATCGAGATAAATAGAAAAGATGCATTTAAAAACGCATTTGCGTTTTTTGCTTGGTTATTTGTTCTTTAGCACATATTTTCTCAGTTTTAGTTCATATTTCGCCATTTTTTTTAAGTGGAAAATTCGGGCTCTAATTACAGGCGAATCCCGTTTTAAAGAATACCGTTACAGCGAAAATATCGTTTTAACGAATGGTTTTCTAATCCCTCTAATAAGTATACATAGGAACAATGCAAACAATCTGAAATTTCTTTATAACGAAGTGTTTTCTCCGGTTTCTTGGAGTTCGTTATAACAGGATATTCGACTGTATAACAATCATTTAATGTATTGTTACCAAAGTGAATGGGACAAGGGCGTAGCCAGAAATTTCGTTCGGCAGGGGGGACCAAAGTGATAGAACAATAGATTTGGTCATCTTTTTCCCTTTTTTCGGTCATTTTCTCACATTTCGGACGAGGGGACCAGACCCCCAAGTCTTCCTCTTCGCTACGCCCTTGGAATGGGACTACCCCTGAGCATGAGCGTACCCAAGAAAACCAATCTATTGGGGGGGGGGGGACACGGAATTTCTTCCAGAGAATTTTTGAGTTGGTGCCAATTTTCCAAAAGCATTTAATTGACAAAAATTTATTTGATTGTTGGGGGCGTAGCCTTTGCCCTTGAGCCCCATTCTAGTTTGATCACGGTCCAAGTAAAAATATACTTTCATTCTCTCTCTCTCTCATTGAAACGAGCACAACTCCGGTCTATCGCCATAGGCAATTTATTCAGATCTAGTCATGCCGTAAATCTGAGTATATCCTGCCAGGATCCCCCAGATCTCATGAATCCCGAAATCCCCTGGGCGGGGTCATGAAAATGACTATATACAAAAAATATATTCAGAACAGTATATGCATCTTTATTTATTCCAGGGTTGGACAAACCCCAAGTGCCAGGTCACCATGGTGACTGGAAAATCTGTATTCGCGCCTAAAATTTTTTATATGTGATTGCTAAATCAGAATCTAGTGATGGCTCAAAATTTTCCGATTTCATAATTGTCTTCCAACATGGAAAGGAGCAGAGCCACAACTAGAGAAAGCAGGTAGGTCTGGTGCTCCGGACGCTGGACCAGAATGTGAGTCGAATTCACCCTTTAACTGCTTCTTCTACAAGCAAGGGGCGCCAAAATTCCGAATTGCCCCAGATGACAAAGTATCTAGTTGCGGCCCTGGGAAGGGGTCATCAATTCCCAGAAAGGTTGAAAAAAGATTATTTAAGATACTTCTCTCGTGAAAAAACCATGCTTGGCTCTTACAAAATTTGGCTGGTGCCTAAATTTTTTAATGATTTTTGTCGAGCCCTGTATTTATTTATATTTTATGATACAGTGTATATTTCCCCCAAAATCAAATTACATGTCACTTATTTAAGATTTATTTTACTCTCATATATCAGGTTTTAAATTAGAAAAATAATAATTTTTTTAGTTGCATAAATTTCTTATTAAAAACTCGATTCAAATATTGTCACTTTTACAAGTACGCAAGCCAAATGGAGTTTAAATTTTTCTTAAATAAATTTTAAATATGATTGAAAAAAATAAAACATGGTAAGTTTTATTAATTTATTGATATGTCTAACAGAAAAAAAATTATTTTATACTACGCTTTATTGATTATAAGTATTAGAGGGCTGCAAAATCTAGATTGTTTTTGAAGATTTTGAATAAATTATCATTAAAGAAAATGTTTAAAATGCATGAATTTATCAAAAATGTGTAGCTATATTTAATATTGCTTACTTTTTCTGTCAGGAAACTGTGCGGAATCACGAGGAACTTTTCCGTTTTCTTGTAATACAACATGTTTTACTAACAGAAGGTTATACTGTACGTGCACAACCGAATGTGGTCCACACAAACCATAAAATACTGTGGAACTGCCTATCTCAACATTTGTGGGGGGTTTTTTTCGGGGGAAAAACAAGGAGTTTACTTCAAGTGGCTCCAAACACAGCTATTCTTATTTTGCAGAATCACAAACCTCGTCTAGATTTTTCTTCACCACCGTAATTTCTTTATATTCCAATTAGGATCATCTATGTCGGCGTCCTTCACGGATGGCCATCCATTAAGCACAAAAGCTTTTAAAGCCTTGACCGGCGGCGTCAAGAAGAATGTAGTTTTCAGGATCAGAAGGGGGGTCCCCATATGGACGGATGCCTCCAGGTGACATATTCCCCACATAAGCGACACGCTATACACTCCCCGTCCTTCTAATTAGGAAATGGTGATTGTATTCAGTAAACCTGCATTGAAGCAGCCGAAACTGAACCCTATTGAAATGCTCTTTGTCAGCTGCAGAAGGGGCGGCCCCTTTATCATGAAGAAAAAAAAAATACATGGAATAAAAAGTCCGCCAAAGATCCCAGGCTAGAAGCCCTTCTCCAGTATGTGGGAGTCCATGGCCGTGCTTATAGCTCGCTGAGTGCCCTCCCCCCCGGGAAACACGCCACTAGATGCCACAGACGGGCTGTAAGGCTGGGACCTGACTACGGCGCGGTTGAGGTTGGGGGGGAAGGCATCATCTATAGTTTTATTCTGTCAACGCACAGATACAACTGCAACCGCTGAGCGCGGTTTTTTCAACCGAGAAAATCCACATTTTTTGGGACGGTTGGGGTAACCGGAAAGCTGCCATCATGTATTGCAAAGGCTTGCGCTCCCTGATGACGGTTCGGCTGGACCTGCGGTTGCTCTCTTCCATTGTCTATTAAGTGGATTGACAAGGAGGGTGACGGGATTTCGGATGCACTGGACAAAGGAATTGCTCTCCTCAGGTTGCCATAAAAATGAGGGGAAAAGACAAATTCGAAGAACTGTATGGTGAAGTTCTATTCGACAGAAGCTAATTCTTTGTTTGGCGCTTTTGCACTGATAACAATAAAAAAAACCAATGGAGAAAAAAAAAATTTCTAACTAGTGAAATTTTTTTGCTCTACATGAGCACACATTAAAACTCGGTTATAATGACATTCATAAACTAACGTGATTACGCTAAAACCGAGATGTATATTTTAGAACACTTGAATGAAATGCATTGGATCCCGATTATAACGTGTTAGCAAAAAACCAATTAGTTACCTCATCCAAAAGAGTACAAATTACCACGGGGCCCAACCATTTATAATAAATTCATAAAAAATTAGAAGTAAAAATAATCAGACATCTGAAGGAAGATATTTTTATATTTGCAAATTCTCCATATCAAACTTTTGAAACATTTATTAAAAGCCTAAGTATGAACCGGGGATGAAATATGTCCCTAAGAGCTGCATTGTGTGTGTTTTGCTTTCATTATTCTGTCTTTTTGGTATTAATTTTTGTATCGTATATGAATGTGGCTGTCTATCTGTTGTTTTTGCAATGAAAAAAAAACCATCTAGTCCAGCGGTTCTCAACCGGTGCTCCGTGTGAACTCCCAAGGGCTCCGCGGCCCTCGAGGAAATTAAAAAAAGAACCAGTAAATTTGAAAAAAATAATTATTAATATTTTTGAATAAAAATAAATCAGTAACTTTGATGAATAAATAAAAAATAGGCCTACGGGGCTCCACCATAGAAATTATATACTGGAAAGGGCTCCGTGGGTCAAAAAAGATTGAGAACCGCTGATCTAGGCAAAACGTTGTATGCGGGTAATATCGAAGAGTGCACTAAGACAATTTTCACACCTACCGTTCTTTTCAAGCAGTTTTTGATTTACAAAGCCGCAACTAGGGAGAGCGGGTCCACTGTATCGAGTGCTGAACTAGAGAGGGGCGCCGAATTGCCCCTTTAACACCACTCCTAACCTTTCCTTACACGGGGACGCCAAAAGCTTGCTAGCTCCAGTTAAAAAAGTATCCAGCTGCGGCCCTGTATGTACCTTAAACCTTGCAACATACATACTGATGTACAGGGCCACAACGACATGCGTGGTCAGCCGGGGCAAGCACGCATTTTGGCGCCCCCTTTTAATATTGAAGGAGAGATGAAAGGTTAACATTTGCGCTCCTGTCTGGCTCGGAGTTCGGAGCATCAGTCAGTGCCGTCTTAACGCATGGGCCCACCCGAGCACGGCCCGGGTGCCTCAAGAGAAGAGGGGCCTTCCAAAAATGAGATACGATTGAAATTTTCAAGGATATACCATGTAGGGCCTCCTAAAAACCACTTGGCCCGGGGGCCCCATAATACTCTTAAGACGACCCTGGCACCAGTCCCACCTGCTCCTCTCTAGTTGCGGCCCTGATGTCGTATGTACAGGGTGTAAAGCGGGCCGGGGTAGCAAGTTCAGAGGGGCGACAAATTTGAGTAATTCGTGGTCAAGAACTTTAAATTATAACGTGAATAGGGGGCAGAGCAATTCGAATAGCCAGCACGTGGCGAAGCCATAAATCTGTGTCTGGAAAGAGATTTAGTGTGAAGCATGTAAATAATTTCGTATAAGGGGGTGGTTGATGATGTAAGTGACCTTCAAACCCCCCTCGCCCCTTTGTCATCAAATGTCCGCAAATCCGAAACCCCGCCCCCCCCCCCCTCGATGCTGACGTAATACTTGAATCACACCAAATGAACATTTTTGGGAACTAAAAGGTCTAATGAGTATCAAATGTTTTTTTAAAAAAATTTGATTTTTTACAGTTTTTAAAACATGAAATTCAGAAATTTCATTCCGATTCCCATCTGAATTTTTTTTTCCTGACCATCAAAAGAAATATATATTTTTTTTAAACAGGAGAAAATCATTTTTTCCTTGATTTTTTGTTTGGTCATATGGGGTTTCCCAAAATCACAATTATTGTGCTTAATTTCCATTAATTAGAAATTTAATTAATTGGAAATTTACTTTAATTACAAAGAAAAACGTGCTAAATTCATGGCCAATAATTTTCTTCAAGCCAAAACTTCAAAAATATGTTACTTAAATAGTTTTTTAATATGTATGTTATTTAAATTAATTATGATGATTCCAGTCATGATATATAAAAAAATTTGTGCGATTTGGTCACGAATCGTAAAAGCATCAAAAATGGGTCAACTTGTAGGCTGTCTTTCTTCAACTCTGAATTAATTTCAAATGGCAAATATTGTTACAGAAAATTAAATTTCATTACATGAATATTTTTATTAGTATATACAGTAAAACCCCCTCCTTTTTGTGAACACGGACAGGACAAAAAAATTAAATACATGTAAAATGGGTGACCGTTAAAAAGAGGTTTGAAATTCATACGTTTTTATATTATACATCTGTAAATTATTATTTGTCCGTAAAAGAGGGAGTATCCGTTAAGACGGGGTTTTACTGCAATGCAGCTTATGAGCACGAATTTGCATGCTAACTGGAGCCAACTTCAGCTTGGCGAAAATAATTTAGCCAATCCCGAGATGTCACGTGACATAAAAAAATAAAAAAACCCGGTTGCTAACAGCAGTGTGTTTTTCATGCAAAATTTCACGGTTGCTGATAAGATCAACCGCGCCAGCCGAACCGTAGTGTGCCGGCAGCCTAACTCGGAGTGAAGATAATTTTATTGTCGGGAAAGGGGGGGGGGGAAAGCATCGAAATACCTCCTTGAGATCGACTGTGATGCCGCAAGATATTTAAAATTTCTAACAGTGCGAACGTAAACAGGGTATGTAAAAAACCCCCTCTTTGCGGTCACCGGCTGCACAAATAGAAATTCGTCCGTAAAAAAGAATTGATCGGGAAAGGAGGAACCCTATTAAAACCTTAAGAATAATTCTTCATTTTGAAATAAACACAATTTTTTGAATAACATAAGTAAGAAATACTACATCCTTTTCAGAAAAATTCCCCAATTTAATTTGCAATGGAACATAGAAAAAATTACAGTATTTTCCGATAAATAGAGGTCGCATCCTGTAAAATGGCCGGAAAAAAGTGTTTGTGGAAAAATCGCCACTTTTTTTTTTACATGTCACAGCTTCGTATAAAGGCCGAAACTCACTGTACTGACGTGACGTGATTATTCCGAGTCTAGGTGTGGAAAACGTATCCATGCGATTTTTTTTTGGGGGAGAGGGGAAGATTGAGCCAGCTCTCCGAAATTAATAAGGGGGGGGGGGGAGTCTCGATCCCATTGGCTTAAAACAAGTTACGACAGGTAATACAAGTTACGACTTAATGCACTTAACATACGACTTAATACAAGTTACGCTTACGACAGGTCCAAGCACTTCCCTGTGAAAAATCGGGGTCCTCGCGAAAGATCTGTCCAAAAGCCCGGTCCAACGGAGACAGGATCATTTTAGTCGTGGAGGGAGGGAAGAGTATGTAATTTTTTCACCCTCTCCCCGAATCCTCCTCCGATCGAAATGATATTTTTCGTCTTCCACCCCCCCCCCCACCCAGAATTAGCAGTCCCCACAAGAATTCCGCCTGTGAAAACTGCCTTCTTCCCTAGTTCCGGCCCTGGCTACCTAAGTGTTGGAGTACTGGATACAGGGCTGGGGGGAGCGGTCAAATGTCTAGGGTGCCGGACCAGAGGGGGGGGGGGACGCAAATTTCACCTTTTAACCTCTCTTCAACATTTATTGAAATACCGTATTTAAAATTTCCATATAAGAGTGCTGCTAACGTAGATAGTTTGAGAATCCCTGATTTATAAGGAGGAAATTTCATATTCCTAGTATTAGAATGCAATAGTACCCGGCTCAGGGGGCTTTGAAATTTTCCATTCATTTCTTATTTTCTTTTTTTTTTGTGTGTTAATTTTATTTTACTATTATTTATTTGATTCCCCTCAAAGGCACCGGAACCTAGGAGTGGAGGATATTTCAGCCCAAAAAATTTTGTAAGGCGGTTGAGCCCCCCCCCCCCAATAGTTTTTAGAAGAACAATGCAGTGCGTCTCTCCCCACCCAATGTTAATTTCTTCATGTCAGCGCCTCTGTTGTGAAGAACTTGTTAATAAGCTTAATCATTGTTCACTTTACCTCCTCCCACTTTTTTTCTTTTTTGTGTTGCATCATGTCCCCATCCCCAAGGGTCACACTCAACAAAAGAAGGAAGAGATGCTCTTGAGTTTACCGACAGTGCAAGCAAGAGAAAGGTTCCCCCGCCCCCAAGTTATCTACACTGGTGCCTTCAGGCACCACTCTGGGAGGACGCAATTTAGGATGAATGGATGCTGGATTGATTCGGAGATAAGACTACTATTGTCACAGAACAAGTGCGTTGAGATTCTGAAGAAAAGTAAAAAAATAAAATTTCGAGCAGATGGATTTCTACTATTTAAAGAAATTTTTTGTCAAAAAGTTTTTTCTGAGCCAAGTGTGGGAAACATATCCACTCGAATTTTTTGGGGGGGGGGGGAGCTCGGGCCCATGGGCCGGATACAAGTTTACGCCTATGTTCTACCCCCACCCCCAGTCAAATTTTGTTGTAAAGGGGCTTGAAAAATGTTTCGGCATCGGTCCTCAAGATCTGTTATGAATGGGCATTTAGAATGTGCTTTTTTCCCCAATATTTTTCAAAAAAACATTGAGGGGGGGGGGGCCTAAAAGTTATTGGTCCTCCGCATATACGAGACTCAAGCGTGTACGAAGGAGAGGGAGAATGCATTGCACAATGGTTTTTTTCAGTAATTACTGGGAGGCTCAGTCCCCTTACAAAATTTATTGCGAGGGGGGAGGGCTCAAATGGCCTCAGCCTCTAGGTTCTGGCACCTATTCTTTATAGAGTGTAATTTATTTCGGTTTCAATATCATTGCTTCCCAATTTTCAACCTCCCCCCTCCCCCCCACCATGCATCTTTGGGCTTATTTTCATGTCGGCGCCATGGCCGTCCTCCGGTCGCAGTGAACAAAAGAAGAGACACTCCATCGAGAGACACTCAGTTTTTGCCACAGGCAAAGAAGAAAGAGCCCCCTCAACACCTCAAAGAATCTTCTTCTCAGCCGTGCCTTCTGGCAGTAAGGATTGGAACCGATGGAGGGTGCAATTGGGGGATTGAACGGCAGGGAAGAAATGAGATAAACGTATTGTCATGGAACAAGAAAGCCAAAGACCATCCAGATTTTTTAAAAGAACTAAAATTTTGTGCAGATTGTTTCCATTAACTAATTCATAATTAGGACAACTTTTGGTTAAAAAAAAATTTTTCATCATTGCAAAATGAATAAGCCATATTCATACGAATTTTTGGGGGGGCTGAGCCGCGTCTTCAAAAATGTTGGGGGGGCTCAGGCCCATGGGCCCTATAGAAGTTTACGCCTATGTGTTGTGAACGATTCTTGAGCTGTTTTCATTGGACCCACCTGGAATTGGGTTTTTCATCGAACACAAAGGAAAGAAAGGAAGTTTGTATACCCACGAGCGGATTAGAACCGCTGCAGGGGGTCGTGCATTGCAAGATTGGCTCGCTAGTGTATACGCGCCTTAAGACATTTCATTTCCACCATTTTGTAATAGTGTAGCTCTGCGTTACTTTATGCAAATCATTTTTTACGTCACTGGATAACAACCAATAAAAATATTTCCTCTTTACAACTATCTTATCAGTAGAAAAGTGCCACTGGATACAGAGCTGCAATAAAGTGAAATTCGTGAAATTCGGCTATTGAATGGCAACGGCATTTCTAAAACGTATATAGCAAATAAAATTGGATGTTCTCGATGTGCCGTCACAAATGTTTTAAAGCGTGGAATATGTGACTAAGAAAACGATCTTGGAGCACCCCATGGTTATCTGCCCGAACAAAGCGGAATGTTTGTGATCTAGCAGTAAGGAGCAAAATGTCATCTAGAAATATAAAATCTGCCTTATAACTGCAGCGCTCGAAGCTAACAATTTCAAGCGTTTTAACAATTTCATCGTTCTACAAGTAACATCAAATTCATGAAAATGAAGAAAAACCTCCATTAACCTTTATATCCGACATTATGAAAAGTAGAATAAGAAGAAAATTATATAATAAACTAAAAAGTATAAATGTAATAATAATAAATGGCTATCATGTAAATTATTTGGTAGGTCATTTTGGTAGGTCATCAACCTGGTACTTTAAAGTGCCGCCAGGATATAAAGGGTTAACTTTGAAACGCAAACAGAATCGTTTGACTCTCGCAAAACGTACCATGCCTTGGTCCAGATGGTTTCCATTCATATTGGCATGATTTGAGGTCTGCAATGCAGCAATTAATAAGCCGTCAAATGGGTGGTGGCTCAGTGATAATTTGGGGATCACTTTCTAGCCGAGGAAAGACTGATGTAATTTTTATACCCTCAGGGATGAACTCAAAAAGCTATGTAGAACTTTTGTGGCGAAGAATGCATATTCCAATAGTGCGTCAATTCATGTGTCTGGTCACATAAAGCAGTGGTTCACGCAAGAGAACATCAATGTCCTTTCATGGCCGGCTCGTTCCCCTGACCTCTACCCCACGGAAAACTTGCGGGTTTTGATCTTTATATACTGATCTCCTTTGCAGATCAGTATACGCAGGTAGGAGGCAATTTTCTTTCATCGAGTATCTAAAAGCAGCCATATCATAGGCTTATAATTTTGTCTACTATATTTTTTGCTTTTCCGTAAAATAATGTGAAAATATTTTTTTTTGAATTTCCAATATTTTGTATAAAGTTACTTTGCACCGTCATAGAACAGTTTGAAATTTTTCATATTTTTTACTTTGCTTCTTGTGATTTTAAATTCAACAGTGTCTTTGTCTCACTCTGTAGTATGCGTCACAGTATCATCCGTAAAAATCATCGTTATGCTCACAACGAAATATTTAATAATTCTCAAAAAAACTTTAGCGATGTCATATGAACATTATTTTCTATATACAGTCTGTAATAGCAAGGAATGACGATTTTACTGTAATATTTAGTTTTTTGAAGGTTTCCCCCAGTACGGGTTATTAATATTATTATTAATTTTTTTTCCTCAATCTTTGAAAATCTCGTTTATACGAGTATGTTGTAACAAATACTATGAGAGAATTCTGTAACTTTTTTGAGTATAGAAAAAATCAGTTTTTCCCTTAGCTTGACCTATTTTTTAAACAATAAGAAAAGCGTTTTAAACAATAAGAAAAGCGTTTTAAACAATAAGAAAAGCGTTTTAAACAATAAGAGAAGCGTTTCAAACAATAAGAAAAGCGTTTTAAACAATAAGAAAAGCGTTTTAAACAATAAGAAAAACGCAATTTACCTGCGATGACAATCCGAGTGCTCTAGCTGATGGTGGGACTTTGATATCTTTTGAAATTTTGACCATGCCGTAGTCTTCAATATCGACACTGCTCCAAACGCTGAGTACGTCATAGTCGAATACAATATGCCCTTCTGGTAGAGACACTACCACAGTCTCATTTATGTATTTCCGTAGAGGAGAACGGCTGAAAATGTATAAACAAAATATACAAAACATACGTTAGTTATAGAGATTCAAATTTACAGCCTAAACGCGCTACGTTTTTTTTGTTACAAAATAATTTGTAGAAATATGTATACAGGTTGCATAAGTAACAGCGCTATGACATTTTACTGCCGAATCGTTGATCCCAGAGGCGTACTTCTAATTAGAAAAAATATCCAAATCACGTGTAGTACTTAGATATGTCCTTTATGTTGCAAGGGGTATCATTGTTATTAAAATAAAAAAAAAAATTAAAATTTTATACCATCCCCGTGTGCCCAAAAACCCAGTTAGAAAGTTGTTACCCTGTCTCTCCTGATGCCAACGAAAAATTTACACGTTTCTAAGCGCAATATTCACTACGATATTCGAATTCGAAAAACAGAGGAAAGTTGGAAAAATAGCATTAAATGCGAGTAAAACGGTTTTCCCGCATTTAATACTGTTTTTCTCTCAACTTTCCTCCGTTCTTCGAATTTGAATATCTCAGTGAATATTACATATAACAACGTGGGGTTTTTCAGTTGGCATCAGGACAGACAGGGCAACAACTCGGGGACGGTATGGAAATTTAATTTTTTTATTTTAATAACTATGCAACCCTTGCAACATGAATGACATATCTGATTACTACACGAGATTTTGATACTTTTTTCTAATTGGAAATATGCTTCTAGGATCAACGGTTCGCCAGTAACATGCTATACGCCCTGTTACCTATGCACCCCTATATATGTCATCCATGTTGCAAGGGGTTGTATAGTTCTTGAAATAAAAATGTTAACTTTTTATGTGGACGCCCTGTGCGTCCCATAAAGCCAATTAGAAAGTTGTTGCCCCGTCTCTCCTGATGCTAAAAAAAACCAAATTCACGTTTCTAAGTGCAATCTTCACTCAGATATTCGAATTCAAAAAACGGAGGAAAGTTGTGAAAAATCATTGAACGTAATTGCAAAATATCATTAAATGCGGGTGAAACGGTTTATCTCTGCATTTAATGGTGCTTTTTCCCAACTTTCCTCCGTTTTCAATTCGAATATTTCAGTGAATATTGCACTTAGAAACGTTTAATTTGTTTTGTTGGCCTCAGGAGAGAGAAGGCAACAACTTTCTAATTAGGTTTTTGTGCATACGTGGATGATATAAAAAGTTACTTTTTTTATTTTAATAACTATACAACCCCTTTTGCAACATGAATGACATATTGAGTATATACCACACGTTATTTTTATATTTTTTCTAATTGAAAGTATGCCTCAAGGATCAATGATTCGCCAGTGAAGTGCCATGTAGCCCTGTTACCATGCACCCTGTATACAGGATGGTAACTATCGACCGCCCAATAATTATTCACGTGATTCCTTGTGAAAAACTGATATGGAAAAGTGTTGTCGGTTTTTTGATTTGACCCATAATTAATGAGTTATAACGCTTTAAATATTTATGACGTCACTTCGAAATTCTGCCAAATTCACCGAACGTACACCAAACGTACAACTTGGTGCTTTTGGAACCGGACAAAAATTGTATAACCCTAAAGAGAAATCGAGAAAAAGCGAACCAGTTTTTTATACTTCCTAGAGAGTGTATGTGCTTTTTCCAAATTTTTACGCGATCATTCAGGGGCGTAGCCAGAAATTTCGTTCGGGGGGGGGGACCACTTTCATTTTTGGGGGGGGGGACCAAAGTGACAGAACAATGGATTTGGCCATCTTTTTCCCTTTTTTCGGTCATTTTCTCACATTTCGGGGGGGGGGGGAACCAGACCCCCAAGTTCCCCCCCCCCCCCCCGCTACGCCCTTGCGATCATTTATACCCAAAAATAAAAATGTTTTTTCTTTGATCACAGAAATATTGTGATCAACGTGTGTTCATTTTATGTGTCTCGTTTAAATGAACAAAGTATGGTTAACAATTTTGAGATCAGATTTTTTTCCCGAATATTTACCTATCGCATCCATGCAGTGCCGTCTTAACGCATGGGCTAACCTAGGCACGGTCCGGAGGTGGGCCTCAGAAGAGGAGGGGCCCTCACAAAAGTAAGATATGGTTGAAATTTTCGAAGAGTATCCATGCAAATTTACCCCTGGGAGGGCCTCAGAAGAATCAGTTGGCCCAAGCCCATGGTGCTCTTAAGAAGCCCTGCATCTATGCACCCCCCCCCACACGGGTAGGGCTGACAGAGCTCTAGCCTGGGACAATTATCGTTTTTTTTCATGTTATAAATTCATTATAGAACGGCCTGTGAATGATCCCAGTTTAGGGCCCTTTCACACGGAGCGGACGCGGATCCGGAAGAAGTTTTAACAATTGGTATATAAAAAACGGAACCTTTCACAGACGATACGAAATTCGGCCGCAAATTCGAAGTGTTCATGCGGGTCCGGACGTCGTTCGCATGAGTCAAAACCTAAGTGCGGGCTCCGCATCCTCACATACAGGTTTTGTGCATTGGAGCTATTCACACGACGCGGATGCGGGTCGAATTCGTCCGCATCTTTGGCTACTTTTTAAAGATGATTTTGCACGGAATGTTTTTAATTATTTGCCATAAATACCCTTAAAAACACCATATGAAGGTCCCTGTTCATTAATAGGATGTTCCCACATACGTCTATCCCTCCGTTTTCTTCTGAGATGAGGAGATATAGCAACTTTAGGTGCCTTTTTGTCCATACTTTACAATTTTATACAATAAAACCTGCCAACAACGGCCGCTGACGGGACCAAAATTATAAGCCGTTCTGTAATTCATTACGAATATTTAATTGACTACATACTTTAATAACTTTTAAATTTAATTAAAAAATTTTAATTTTTTTCTTTTTAAATATTTAAAATTATTTAAAAAATATAAATATTTAAAATTATGTAAAAAATATAAATATTTAAAATTATTTTAAATATTTATTTTTTTTATTTTTAAAATTTTTAATCTTTTAATTTTTTTAAACTTTTAAAGCTAAATACTTTTTTATTAAACAACGTTATCCACGTACGGCGTTCACTCAGATCCGGATTAAGACGTTTGAAGGCCCTAAGTACTTGAATAGTTTTGGCTTCGTCCCCCCGATACCTACATATATATTTTACACGATATTGAGTCAATAAACTAAAAAAAAAAGTGAAATTTTACATTTCAGAAATGACTAATCTGAGGATGGGATTTCACTTTAAAAGGTTTATGAAAGTTATTTTATAAAACTTGAAAAAAAGCAACCAATAAATTTATCGGTTGCATTTGCTCGAATGCAACCGATCAGCTTATTGGTTGCATTTGTAAAAGAATTATAATTTTTTTTTTGGAATGTCATTGGATGTTTTTGGAATTTTTCTTTCATGTTTTCCAAAAAGATAGATCTTAGATTTTTTTCGAAAATATTTTAAGATATTTTCTTCCATCGACTACTTGTAAGGATCGAACTGAAGGCATCTTTATACCCACCCATATTCTATGCGGCTCTAGATTAAACCACCAAAGAATGGCTCTAGGCTGCCTATGAACACTGAATCAGGAGTGAAGGAGAAAAATAATTACAAAAAATTGCGAAAAAAAATAGTTTTTATGCACGAATTTCAAACAAGATGCGGGCGTGGGTATGCGGACCCGCATCCGCTCCTCGTGAAAGGGGCCTTAGGGCTCTGCCCTAGATGTGGGGGCCGTGGTTGTTTCACGGCTTTTGAGAGAGAGAGAGAGATATTGTAATTCTGCAACATAATTAACTTAAGGTTGACAATTGTTACTTGAGGTGATTAACTTGTTGATTCGTTCAAAGTGTTTTTTCTCTCTCTTGTTCACGTTTACACTATAATTCATTAATTTTTATTTTATTAAAAAAAATTTAACCCAATTGACTTGAAATTTTTTGCATTTGATTTTCATAATTAATAAAATGTTTTTTTAAGTCATATTTGAAAAATAGACTTCAGGGGTTCTGATAAACCAACATATCTGCTCTAGCTGGTGTTGGATAAACCCTTAATGAATAAAGTATCACTAACAATTTTAAGATGAGATTTTTTTTCCAGTTCCAATTCAGATGTTTTTGAAGATGAACTTGAAACTCAACAAGCTTGTTGAATGAAATCGATCATAGTTACAAATTCTCACGATGAAGTCTAACAATTACAGTTTAAAATTTTTACGGCATCTCATTGATGTTGTTAGTGTGTGTATGAAACAGTAATCAAAACCATATTTAGAAGAACAAACAGTAAAGTGATGGCTTCATTTTGAAAATTGATAGATAAGGGGAAGGAGGACATGATTTTTCGGGAAAAAATCAAGAACCGAATAACCATAAGAGTATCTCGAAAGGGCGGCAAAATCAGTAGTGCCGAGGGTGGCGGGAATCTCAAGTCCGTCTCTGCTAAGAGGAGCCCGGGGCAACCATCCCGTATAAATGAGCAGCCGAATGAAACTTAATCTGAAAAAATGTCCAAGTTCTGCGCAAATCATGCAGGCTAGAATAAATTTCGGTAAATGGTATCAAAAAAGTAAAAAAGGCAAATAAAAAATTCGTATAAAAAAATGTGAAGATCAATTTGCAGTCGCAAGGAATGTAAAAATCTTCATTGCAACATGTATAAATCGGTATGAAAATGTGACTCGACGAATAATCAATAGAAAAAAATCCAAAACCACTAATTATATTGAATATACCAATTAATAAATTAATTAGCTTGAAAAGTTTCTGGTTGAATCGCTATTATTTTGCTGTTCCCACCAGTCACCTTCGTCAAACTACCATTTTTACATCCTGCATTGAAGCTTTTTACGCGTAACAGTTTCGATGAAATCGTTCAAAAGATATTGCCCTGTTTTATTGACCAGTATGCGATCTAATTCGAAAGACGGTAAAAAAAATCGTGTAGTAAACACCACTGTATGCGCCTTCCCTCCAAACTTTTCACTAAACAGTGAAGGAGAGCGAACTACATACCACATTTTGGCAAAAAAGTATTGATTTGGTTAAAAAAAATTTCAAATAGATCTCATTTGGCTAATGTTTTACAAATCTGGTGATAAATTTTGCCAATATAGTGAACGAAGCTAACACGTAATCACAAGATTAATATCACACTACGTGGATAGGTAAAAGTGCCAGTCGCGGGAAAGAAGGCCTAACTTGGCTTCTAATCTTATTGAATATTTCAGTTCATTTGCAAGAAGTGGCAACTCGCGGCTGGTGGAGAAATATACTTTCATTGGGTGTTTGGCGCATGTACGACCGTTAGAAAAATGACAGTCACAAAAACTCAAAACGTTATAACTCCCTTAATATTCGTCAGAGATCCTAAGACGAAAAACACTTTTCTATATTAGTTTTCACAACGAATCGAGTGTGTAATTATTGGGCGGCCGATACTTACCACCCTGTATAATTGTCTACTTTTCGTTCAATTCATATAACAGTCATTACAATGGAGCATTTAGAGAGTCTAATCGTATTTTTTTCCTATTTTTCCTCTTAAATATTTTGCTTTGGCCGTTTCCGGAAGATAATTTCTCCGTTGCTCAAAATTTTTTCAAAATATATGCATGACACAGAAATAGAATAACGATTCCAATCACTTTCTATCGAGAGTTTTCAATAGATTTTTAAAGCACAGGAAAATGGGGAAATTTCTTTACTCGATTGGTCAAGGAATTTATTATACATGTAGATAAATGATTATTCGTGTTCCAAATGATTGTTAACAATACTGTTTACTTAGACTGTAGTTTGAAAAGAAATCATTCATTGTGTATGCTAACATTCATTTACTGGTAGTTGGAGTACAATCTACGGAATCATGATTGCGTTACGAATTTACTCTGATGATTTTTTTCATTTCTTCATTGTAGTTACATGAAAAAAAATTAACCGTAGCTAATCAGTAATTAAATTGAGTTTCGTGGGAGATGAGCTCACGTGAAAGAGTACAGAAAAAATTATTAGAGTGTATATACTGGGTGTATAGGTAACAGGGTGCGACATTTTACCCTGACATTTTACTGGCGAACCGTGATCCTAGAGAGGCATACTTCCAATAAGAAAAATTATCCAAATAACGTGTTATACTCATATATGTCGTTCATGTTGCAAGAGGTTGTTTAGTTATTAAAGTAAAAAAATAACTTTTTATACCGACAACCTGTGCTCAAAAACCCAGTTGAAAAGTTCGTCGCCGTGTTTCTCCCGAGGGAAAAAAACAGAATCGACGTTGCTAAATGCAATATTCCCTAAGATATTCAAATTCAAAAAACGGAGGAAAGTTGGGAAAATACAGTTTACCCGTATTTAATGCGGAATTTTCCCAACTTTCCTTCTTTTTTCGAATTTGAATATCTCAGTGAATATTGTACATAGAAACCTAGGGGTTTTCAATTGGCATCAGGAGAGACAGGGAAACAACTTTCTGATTGGATTTTTAGGCACATGAGGACGGTATAAGAAGTTAATTTTTTTTATTTTAATAACTATACAACTCAGGCCCGTAACCAGAAATTTCGTTTCCGGTGGGGGTGCCAGACCCCCCCCCCCCCCCCCCCCCACTATGGCCTTGATACAACCCCTTGCAACATGAATGACATATCTGAGTACTACACGTTATTTGGATACTTTTTCTAATTTTAAAGTATGCCTCTAGGATCAACGATTCGCTAGTAAAATGTCATGTGCCCTGTTACCTATGCACCCTGTATAGAATAAAACTCACGTCGCGAGCGTTAAATTATATACCTGTGGTTTTCATCAAATAGTTGAATTCCTCCAGTGTTTGGCTTTAATCCTCGAGACAACCACCAGTAAACACCTAAGATGAAGTAAACACAGCAGATGAACAAATTATTACTTTTATAGTGATAAATGTTTCTTCCGCATAATAACGTTTACCGTAATCTGCCTATGATTCACGCATGCAAATTTCTTGTTACCTTTATTATCAGTAGAGACACGACACCTTGAGGCAATGGTTCTCAAAGCTCTCAAAGTGTGCATCGCGGTTCCTGGCAACGTCGTGGTGAGCTGTTGATATTGATATGTGCCTGTTAGATGCTTTGAAGACTATTGTTCTCTTTCTTTGTTAAACTATTGTGGGAAGCCGAGGATAGATGTTGATCAGACCATGAGAGCCGTGGGTGAAAAATTTTGAGAATCACTATCTTATATAAGGAATAGAAGGGGTCGTTGGTCAAGTTTTTTAGAAAAAGTATGTTTCTTCTACTTATTCATACACCATGTGCTACCTTTAGAATAACTAGTTTTAAAAATGTCTATTTTTATATTTTAATCTCTCGGAAAAAAAGCTGCAGGTGATCTAGAGAGGTGTATATACACACCAAAAAATTTAAATGTTTTCTTAACGTATAATCCGCGATATACGATATATATAATCCAAATATCATCCGGAACTATATCAATAGGCCAGAAATTACTATATAAATAAAATAGGTTTCCTTTCTTCCTTTGGCCCTCCTCACACGGGGAACTAAAATCGAGCTCAAGTTGACTCAACTTGAGAGTTAAGTTGTCTTGAACGAGTCGAGTTGCCCGTTCTCCCTCACACGGCGCTACTAAAAAAATATTCAAAGCGCGGGAAAATGAGTAAAAACAGCACAGTCTATAGTTCTTCTTATCTTCCGGTACTATCTTGTTAACCGGGATAGGAAAAATCGAAATTTATCAAAAATAAAAATCGTAACACAGAAATAAGTAAAATAATTTCTATTATATGTGACTTTGCTACAGAATTTCAGTTCACAGGTAAATACACAATTTTTTTATTTAAATTGATATCATTTTGAAATGACAATAAAATGGTAAAATTATACTATTGTTTAGTATAATTTCATTTGTTTTGACTGATTTCAATGTAAAAAAAAATTCTCAATAAAATGTCTGTTTTTCCTCAATGAATATGTCTCCGAGTACGTATATATGTTGGATTTATTATTATATTTTTATTGTTTATTAGTTAAAATATTGTCACGTAGAATTTTGAGTACTAGTTTCATGAGATGAAACAGCGAAAGCTACGGTTCCGAGAGGCAAAAAATAAATTGTAGGCAAAACTAGAGACAAACAACATGAATTGTTGTTTATGTTTCAGGGAATAATTTTCCCCGAATACTCCCACACACAGATGTGCGTGTACGTGACATAAATTACAGACATTCCAAGCAAGGGGGAAAATCAGGGAACATCCCTATAGAACATGTACTTGTTTAGGTACACGTTGCGAAAGTAGACCGTAATTTGAAAATTCCTATGGGTGCTTACCCAGGGCCGTCTTAAAAGTATGGTGGGCCCCCGAGCTATGTGTTTTTTTCTGAGGCCCTACTCACCAGGTCACTCCTGAAATTTTTTACCAGATGTAATTTTCGTGACGCCCCACATCTTCTTCTGAAACCCTCCGGGGGGCCGTGCCCGGGTGGGCTCACGTGTTTACCACAGACCCGTCATTTGGGGGATCAGGGGGGGGGGCATTGTCCCCCGGCTTTGAAAAATACACTAGAAATGGTATATATATATATACATACAGTGAGTATATGTTCTTTGCCCCCTCCCCCCGGAAAAAATTGAGATGTCGGGCCTAGTTTACCATTTCATTCAGTGGCGTCGGAGCCGCGGGTGCTCAAGCACCCACGGTAATTTGTGGCATGGATCCGAGCACCCCAAAATTGATTCAGAAATTAAAATTTCCGATATGAAACCTAAGATGAGCACCCACAGTTTCGAAACACTTCCGACGCCCCTGATTTCATTATAATTTCAAAATAATACCAATTTAAATAGTGAAATAGTGTATTTACCTGTGAGCTGAAATTCTGTCGAAATTTCATTAAATGCTTTTTCTGTGATCTTTTTTTTAATATCCTTTCAACTGATAATTATTTACTCTGGATTGCTTTTGAATTTCCGAAACTAATTTTAAATTCAACGCTGGGTCATCCATGGTTAAAATTCAAATAACGAAAATATGAAAGAATGCTAGAGGGGATTTCCGCAACAAAAGTTGGTGGCGACTAGCATGCCAGTCACCAAGTGACTTAGTTGCGTTAGATATTTCGTCGCCAATTTCCTCGTGTGAGGGTTTCTGTAGCGATATACGTGTTCGTCTTCTGGAAACGGTTTCTCTTACCAATTGCCGGACTTCAGTTTCCCCACGTGAGGAGGGCCTTTGTGTGAATTAAAACTTCCCCCCATATCACCAATATAGGTAGAACTAAGGCGACTGGAATAGGGGTATGGAATAGCGGACGACTGGAATAGCTATATGCAGGCAGGCTATAGGTAGAACTTGAGAATACATTTTCGACCTACTTTTCTACTCATTTTCATCAAGTTTGGATACTACCACAGCCGCTGTGGTGGTCGAGTGGTCATAGTGACGAACTCTCATCGTGAGGTCCCGGGTTCGAACCCCACCGTCACCACAGTGGTGGTCGGCTGAAGTTGGTTTACTGTGGTTCCCAACTGCAAGGCGGGAATGCGAGCCGATCGCCCCTTTAAAACGTCCCGCCACAGAGAGCAAACAGACCTACAAATATAATACAATCATTACACTTCACTTCTGAAATATAGATGGCAGCACTGAAAAATCAGGCACAACACTAGATACGACTAGTTAGGTACGCACACTTACACTTCCGGCACAACTCACTAGGTAGTATATTGCTCATAGATAGCGATAGACCTGAGTTGTGCTCGCTTTGAAAGAAAAAAAGAATACTACCACGGCTGTCTTTGGAGTCCTTTGCGAGTACAGCTTGTCAAACGATGCGATAGCTTTAAATATTGTGTTCTATACAGGAACTTTTTGGTGCGAGAAAATTCGAAGTTATGAAAAGAATATCGTATGAAGTTGGCGGCAACCCTTTCCGATCTCTTAGTACCCTAACGTGCCGCGCGACACATAATTGGAAACTAATGTCTTAATTAATATTACAGCCAGACTTCGGTATAACGTCACCCCCTGGACCAAATAAAAATGACTTGATCAGCGGGGGTAACTTATAACAAATAAAACTTTTTACCAATTATGCTACTGGAACCTAAAAAACTGACGTTATAGGTGGGGTGACGTTAAAAATGGTCAACGTTAGTGAAGTCTTACTGTATAATGTTAAAATCTCAAGATGTGTGTGTGTGTGTGCCTCATAGCACCGTAAAATGCAGCAGCTCCCTTTTTGAAAAATCCCTGTTCGTTTACTTATTATCAATTGGATGTCCAAGTTTTCGTCTCGATGAATCAAATTAGGCTGATTCAAAATTCGAATTTTCAAACAATTCGACTTATTTGCAAATTCGAATTTTGAACAGGCCTAATTTAGATCATCGGCCTAATTTAGTTTATGTGATTTTAACGGTATAAAAATATAAAAACGATTTTGAAAAAACGAGAAAAAAAGATTTTTTGCTTCTCTCTCTCTCCATCACACACACACACACACACACAAAACTAAATGTTACATAATCTCTATACTAGATAGATTACAGAGATAAAAAAGCAATCAATTATAATGCCACGACATAAGAGATGGCCTCTTGTTGTGGAAGTGAACAATAGAAAATGATTTGGTCACACAGAGCACGATTTTTCCTTGGTCGCTCAGAGCACGGTCGCACAGAGCACGTAACCGTTAATTTGGATAATTTTGGTTTGGATTAGATTATTTTTCAACAATGGTGACAATTCTTTTTTGTGAGTCTTCTCCAATATGAAAAATACGATAAAGATCTTATATCTCTTTTTTTTTCAATTGCAAACTTTGATATTGCATAATAGGGTAGCAATATTACGGAATTTTAATTATCCAAATACCGATTGAGAGAACCTACTGGTAAAAGATCAATTTGAGAGAGATTTTCTTAACTTGGTGCTCGATAATTTTTGTGAGTTTCACTAGTTCCGAGAATCTTGTTTTTTTTCGGTTGGAGACTTTTTGAAGACTACTTTTCTTCTAGTGATCATCGGGTTGTTAGCTTTGTTTGTAGCTTCTTTGCGGATAAACCTAGCAGCAAAAGAATGGTTCTTTGTTTTCGAAGAATCAACTTTCAACTTTTGAGGTAAAGGTTTTAAAGACCGGTTGGAATCACTGGGTGTGGTAAGTCAGTGGGAAGAATTCAGAACAAAATTCTCCTATGTTTTGCATGATGTCATATCTTTTGTTTGCAAAAAAGCAAGTTTGTTTATCGTAACAACGCTTTGATCATAACCCCCTCTAGTTCACGAATAACGTGCGTAATCTTTATCGTAAAAAGAGAGGGGCATTCAGAGTACACAAAAGGGAAAGAGGTGACTTGTCATCTTTTACTGTAAAAAAAGGGCGTTGAAGAAAGTAATAAGGGATAGTAAAAATATAGCTGAATCTAGGTAGGCAGATAAATTCAATCTGACCCAAAAATCGTTTTTCAGGTACGTCAATAATGAATGTAAGGTGACAGTTGGTCCTCCTCTTGATAGGAAGGTCTAGGATAGAGAGCAATGTAGGCATGTGCAGTGCTTTCAATGACTTATTCGCGTCAGTCTATAACAGTGAAGGCGATATCCAAAGTACGGGTGTATCATGGGGTGATAAAGTCCTCAACGAAATTCAAGTGAAAGTCGTAAAAATTCTAAAAAATATAAATACAAGCAAAGCATCAGGACTAGGTGATATTTTTCATAGGATCCTTAGGAAATGTGCTAAAGAAGCCAGTTACCCAGATTTTCAGGAGTAGTGTTGCTGAGGGTATCGACCCAGGGGATTGGAAGCTTCCTAATGTGGTTCCGGTATTTATAAAGGGCCGTAGAGAAACCGTGTCGTTCAGTGAATTTCACAAGCTGTGTTTGAAAAATTTTGGGAATTGTTATCAAAAAGCAATTGGTGAAGTGGATAGACGAGAATAATGTACTGTCGGAAAACCACCATCCGCTCAGGAAGAGAAAGTCCTGTGTAACCAACCTCCTTTGTTCCTATGATCACATGACTAAGGCTTTGGGAAAAGGCAAAAACGTCGACGTTGTTTATCTTGATTTCCAGAAGGTGTTCCATCGGATGCAACATGGTACACAGTAAATTCCTTTGTGTGAAGCGTTTACATGATATTGAAATTGGGGACAACTTGTTGAAGTGGATAGAATCATGTATGGTTACAAGATAGGTCACAGCGGCTTACGGTGAACGGGAAATTTGCTGATTAGACAGTTGTCAAAAGTGGAGTTTTTTATGGTTATTAACATACACGATATATTTTTTCATACTATAATTTATCTGTTTATTTTTAGTCGATTTGCTATCGAAAAATGCATTGATAAACTGGAGAAATGTTTTATTAAAATTTGCAAAGTTTTTCTATCACATTTTCAGAAATTTGAAATCGTGATCCGCCTTTAGCTGTTTGAATATTTCAGTTTGTGGTGCCAGTGTTTAAATTTGTTGGTTTAAAAAATGGTTTATATTGCATTGAAAATAGTGCGATTGCACATTTGAAATGTCTCGCGGAACAGCGGTGGAAATATCTACCTTGTTTTGCACCGCTGTTCGGTGATCAGACACGAATTTGAAAATATCGAAGAGTTACGCGAATTATCGTAGAGGCTGAAGCAACGTGATTGGCTATGTGGAAAAAATTACGAAAAAAATCGTGTAATCGGAATAGCGGTGCATTTGCGAAATATGCGGCCCGACCTTCCTTAATTGCGATGCACTGACTGTTGGTTTTCTAGTTGCCTCAGGAGTTGTCTCATCACAATTATTTTATACACAAGCTAATAGTTTAAATCAGGCTAGAATTCCCTTGCGGGTGTACTTTCTCAAAACAAACTCCACGTTTGGTACAGACCTCGTACACGACACATTCTGACATACACCAGTTGGTTGGAAGTTTCTCAGTTTATTGGTAGTTGTAGGCGGGTGTGCCGAATTTCTGTTTGAAAATTGTCTTCAGACTCTCAAAATAATATATGATCTATATTTACATAAATGTACGTTTTTTAGTCAGCATTGATGTATTTTTTGAGCATTTTTACCTTCTCTTGATCCGTCGTAACTAAAATCTTGAATCAGAAAAGTTTGCGTGTCAAGTATCATTATATCACCAGAAGAAACACCATGTTTCGTGTTTTGCAGCTGTCCAATAACTGCTGGTCGAGGTGGTTGTATCGATTTCGGAAAAATTAAGCTCCCAAAATTAGCCTTAAAAGAATAACGATTAAAATCAATCACATTTCAAGTGTTACATATTGAATATTTTTAATTATATTTGGACATAAACATACAATCATCCGTATCGTTAGTGAACCACGAATAAGGAAAGCCGCGTACCACGCATGCGAGAGCAGGCTCGAGTGCGATGACGTCAACACGCCCACGCGTAGCGAGGGGATGCGCATATTGGAACGCATTTAATTCGTTTACTCTGGACACAGCCTCCGGAGTGAACGAGCTTTTTCGAAGGAAATGATTTCGGGGGCCCGCGACCTTAGATGTTTTGGAGGCTCCCTCTTTGAGCCTAGATATTATATATTGAAGGGGGAGAAGTCGGCATTAAAAATAGGCATAACATTAATTAAAATAGGAAGTACGGGAATGCTGAAAAATATTTATACAAAAATATAAATACGTAAAGAAATAATAATGGAAATCAGGATTGATGCAATTTTTGAAATCAATGAATAATTCCAAAATTAATGAAAATTCGGATTTAATGAAAAATAATTCCCCGATTTATGAATTATCACAATTAATGAAAATTCAAGAAAGATAACAATTCAAAATTTAGAAACAATCACACAATTAATAAAAATTTAGAAACAATTAATAAAAATTTAGAATCAATGAAAATTCTTAAATTAACGAAAAACTATTCAGGAATCATTAAAAAATAACCGCATAATGAATGAAGATTTAGAACTGAGAGAAGTTAAAACTAATGAAAGAACAATTCCAAAGTTTAATAAAAATTGCAAAAATGAAAATGGAAAAATTTCAGAATTTTTGAAAATAATTTCAAAATTAATGAAAATAATTTCAAAATTAATGAAAATAATTTCAAAATTAATGAAAATAATTTCAAAATTAATGAAAATAATTTCAAAATTAATGAAAATAATTTCAAAATTAATGAAAATAATTTCAAAATTAATGAAAATAATTTCAAAACTAATGAAAGAAATAGTTGATAATACTGCATTCATGTTAATAATGTTGATATTAAACAATATTTCAAACGAGAGAATGTGAACTCCATCTCATGACTGTTTATTTTTGAAAAAAAAACAAAAAAAAAAACCAGCTGTCACAAAATATGAACAATCGCGCACGTGGGATACGAAAATCTGAGGCTGGACAGCAGCGTCACGAGTGCGCGCGCGCACGCGAATCAGCGAAGCGTAGCGGAGTGCCTCAATTTGCACTGTTCTGATTTTCGTTGGATGCAAAAGAGCGTGCTGTCTTACGCCAAGTCGCGAACGCTAGAAGCGTCTCAATTTGCGCCTCCGGAAGAAGTTTGAACAATTGGTATATACACAGAGCCTTTCAAGACGATGCGGAATGTTCCCGCACCTTTCGAAGTGTTCATGCGAAGTGTCAAAATAATTATTGGGAAGGAGGCCCTTCGCGGGATGGATAATTTTTTCTTATCCAGAATATTCATAAACATTTTATTAATTGAAATGCAAACACCTTGTTTCACTAAACAAAATAAAATATTTTCATAATTTTTACGAGGATATATTCCGTATTATCATGAGTGACGAACCCCCTGAACGCGCTGTGCCTGATGCAACCGCACGTGCCGCACATCTCTACGGGCGGCTCTGCGCGCTAACTTCGAGTTTCATCGAGACGGAATAAGATGAATGAAATGGAAATTATCATTATATATTGGAAATTATCAAATAGAAGTTTATCTTATTTCATTGAGGCCTACCCATCAAATAGGAAAAAGAGCAAGAAATGTTTTTAAACATTAGGATTATATTAAAAGTGATTATCTCCAACTTCATTAAAAAAGTTTATGACATTAGTATCAACACAAATAATAAGAATAAACTTCCGGAAGAATATTTTTAATTACTCAAAGATAGAAATTTTTGGATTTAACCATATCTGTGCACCCTTGAGGAAAAAAAAATCCACCTTAATTATATTATCAAGTGCCTTAAAATATAAAAAATGTAGACCATTGTTTTTTTTTCTGTTATGTGCACATATTGAAGGTAAAATTTTTCAGGAGCAAACATCAATTTTGCATAAATAAAAGATAATTAGAGAAGGATTTTTTTTAATCGTATTATCAACGTACTCGAAAGCGCTTACTCCATACAGATAACCAACGCATATCAGTCAGTCGTTTCCCTTGTGGAAGTCGGAGGACTATATCCCTATTGGAATAAGACTGTAAGTTTTCTAGCCTGAAAAAAAGAACGAAAAAAATTAAAAATACAATAACAATTTTTTTCTCTACTATTATAAGCTTTTTTAGCTTTTATCATTTTTCGTTAAAAGAATGAAACCAAATAATATGATTCAACACTTTGTGGTCCTCTGTCGAGGTGGAATCGACATCTGGAAGAAACGATTCTTCATTGGTATAACGGTCCTTTACGATTATAGGAAGGCCCAAACGAATTCGGCTTCTTAGCAAACCTCATAAGCCATTCAAAACATGCAAAAGTTAGCATCCAGGGGCCTTGTAATCGCGATTGCAAGAGGAGGGCGCTATAAAGTAAAAAATATACAAGTTCCAACGAAGACCAAAAAACTTCTGAACTACAAAGTGTTTAAAAATTTTAGATTTTTGTTCAGTTATTTTATTCAAGTATTGAATTCCATCTAAAAAGCATCACCAATCTTTGGGTAAAGTTTGACGATTGGGCCTTGTAAACTTTTTTCAATATACGTTTATTGCGATGAGACATTCCATAGGATTTGAAGCATGGATTTGTCCAAACCCATGCCTAATAAGACTTTTTTTCCTATGCTAAAGTGAAAAAATTTAACCTTTTCAATTGGAAAAACCGAAACAGTTTCAGGGTTATTGATGTTTTATCTATAATTGTTTTGTGCATTAGTAATTGCGGTTTTTTTTTCATTTTTTATTCATTCGAACAAAAATATGCGATATTTTTATGCACACCATACATATATTTTTCATATGACTCGTAGCAAAGCTGGATTTGCGTCTATGAATGAAATTCCGCTCTCTTGTCGGTCTATAAAAAAATAAACTTTTACTCACCATCAGAAGGTCATAGTGTATAAAGGTGATATGAACATGGCAGTAAAAAAAACAGAAAACTTACCTCTCATAATGAATATCCAGGAACTCATATGTGCATATTTTTATACATTTTGAGAAATGATAGAAATTTTATTGATTCAAACCAACTGAATTTTTTGGAGGTGGGAAATCATTTTTTGTTATACCTCGAAACAGTCAAAATTTTATCAAAATTTCATCATCGCACACAAATATCGTGACCGAATGAATATTTTAATTATTTAACGAATGAACCTCGGTGCTGTGTGTGTTTCTTGTATAATGTAAATTCATTCTTTAATCACTAAATTGTGGTAATACATACATCAACGGAAAATTCTTTATGCATACATATAATTATTTATAATATAAAATAGAAATAAAATCATAGCGTATGTAGGCACTTACGATCCATTTTCATCTGTGATAGCGAAACCAGATGGATCAGGTCTCACTGATTTTCCTGCCCAGAAGAAGGTGTCTGAAAAGAAAGAGGACCAAACAAAATCACATTATGAACAATGATGAAATCAACCATTAACAAAATTAAATAAAAGTGTGGGTTCAATAGAAGACCACACAACGAAATATAATCAAAATGGATTTATCGTCTCTTTCACATTACTCTACAATTGATACTTGCTGGAAAAATGAAACCGAAAGTTTCAAATACAAACATAAAGGCCACAACAGGTAAATTGCTCAACGAGGTGTCTGGAAAAAGATGCCCATAAAAAATATGGATGTGAAATACAATCGAAATACCCAATGGTCGTCTTAATTTAAGTATGTCTTAATCTAGCTTCTCGAATTATCCCACGATGTTTGTCGTACTTCTTTTTAGACGTGCCAATTGTGCTAGAATTCACGATCCTCGGAGGTAAGCTATTTCATTCATTGACAACCATATTAGAGAAAAAAATCTTTGCAACATCACAATCTGGAATTGTCCCTTACTAATCGATACTGGTGCCCCTTTGTTGAAGCAGTAGATTGACGGTGTATTAATAATTCATGTGTGGTCCATCCTATCCATCCCGTTGAAAATTTTAATCACTTTGATTTGCAGATGTCATCCCTGACACCCGCGTTCCTCCAATGTAAGCATATTCAAGAAATCAAGTTTTTCTTTATAGCTCAATCCTTGTGTGCGAACAAGAGCTCGCTTAGCTCTTCTCTGCACCCTGCCCAACCAAGTCTATGTCTCTCTGTAGGTATGGTTCTCAAAACCTTACGGTATACTCCAGTCCAGGGCGAACTAAGCCTCGGAAAGCGGAAGAATGATTTTAGGAGAACGGGGGCGAAAAGACCTTCTTAGGAATGAAGCCGATCATTCGATTCGCTTTTTTGGCTACCGCTGAACAATGTTCAGAAAATCCAAGCGGCTCGTCAATGAGAATTCACAAATCGGTGATCCTAGTTGTTCTGTTCATCATTGTTCTATCTGTTCATTCGATACAGTATGAAAGATATTGTTTTTAGAAATTACATATTTAGTGACCCTAAGACCCTAGGTTAGAATAAGCTGCACCATATTAGGTTATTGTAACTGTGATAGTAAAAATGTTACCATAACGCAAGAATGCACGCTGATTGGCTTGACCTTTTAACTGTTCGAAATCTTAAAGAGAAAAAATTTCGGCACAGCGTTAGTGTAGTTGAGATTGTGGATGATGGGTTGTGTGTGTGTGTTTTAAGGATTATAGTTCCCGGATCTTCAAAAAAAAACCAAAAAAAAAAACCGGAATCTAATAACGAAAACTAAGTTCCTACGGCAATCTTAATTTGGCAGAATAAGTATGCTTGTAAGTGTACGTATAACCACACAAAGAGACGATATCTTATTTCTTTAATTTTCATTAGATACGATTGACCTGAAAAAATAATAGTGGTAAAAGCAAATGTAAGCAATGTATTTCTTGTTTACCATTGGTTAGTACCGAGGTGTTACAGGGATAAGAAAAATTCGAATACACATGATATCACCTCAATAGGAGCGGTATCAAGTCAGACTTGTTTTCTTTTGCTTGATCCATCTTATTCACGCGATCACCTGGCGCCACCGAATCCAACAATCACCGACAATATGACGGAAGTCAAATCTTGCGTGTTTACCGTGGTACCATTAACTTGTCTGATTTGATATCTCTATATATATAAGATGTTCTACAAAAAACATACCTCGTGTGTTTTCGATACTTCTTTCCGAAATGCCTGAAGATAATACGAAAACTTCATTTGTACAAGATTGTATTTAATAATACCTATAGCACATGCAAAGGCGTTATTACTTTAGTTTATGTGATATGTTGAATAATTTTCAATCTAAACACGGAACTTTAATTAGTAAGATATCATTAGTTGTTAATGTAAACTATGAATTCTATCGTTAAACTTGTATGGCAAGATGACGTGTGAAAAAGTGAACTAGTCTTTATCTGAAGCTTCTGGTTTTTTTTCTTCCAACGTCTGGTAATTATTCTGGTTTCATACATTCATACTCATCGATTGAACTCTTTGCGAAACTATATTTATTCATTTTAAAGTTTATACAGCTTCCGGCTGTTATTTTTGATTTCTAAATGATTATTACAAGAGAGAGAACTAATTATTACACATAGCCAGGGGCGACTCGTAATAAAGGCGCGAAGGCACACCCCAAGAAAATTTCGATCTATCAGTTTGATGCCCTAAGTTATCTGAATGTTAATTTAATATCTCAAAACTGATACAGAATAAAACCTGTCTTCAACGGAATCGCAAGAGACCGAGATTTTTTTCCGTTGAACACAGGTTTCCGCTTAATAGAGGTTCAGTTGACATAACGAGTAAAATTAAGTAACAATCTCGAAAAAATTGAAATAAAATAAAAATAAACTATATGAAAATAAAGTAAATAATTTAAGAATAAATAAAGTAATTGTTAGTAAGTACTCTAATTAGTTATTAAATATATATCACTTGATATGATACGTTATTTATTAAAAATACATACATACTTTATTTACTTCAACATTACACTATATACACATTAACTATTCGCATCGCCAAATAGTGAGTAAAAAGTTAGGAACTATTGTAAATACATTTTTATTTTTTCCAGTAGTTAATAACAGAGTTTTCTGTATGCAGTTCACACCCTTTGCTTCCTGACTTTCAGTAAACAGTTATCATTATGCTATAAAGCAAAATTTGTGCAGTTTTTCCAAGGTTTTTTGACAGCACCTGTATGAAACTTCGCCCTATACTGTTTTTTCTTCTGAAAATGACGACATTTATCTCATCTTCATCCTCTTCTTTTTGACTTTCTCTAAAATTTGCAATCAGAGTGTCTATATTTGACGTGTCAGGTTCACTTTGTACATTGTCGTCTATGTTTACGTAATCCTCGGCACTACGATCATGGAAAGCAGCTTCCATGCAAGTTTGTAAGTTTTGCATATCATTTGGAAATAAAAAATATATTTTCTTTGACTTGGTGTACGTTAGCGCCACCAATCGGCTGTTTTTGAGTTATTTTTTTTTCCTGTCTTAAAAAAATTCCCGTGACCTAGCGTGCTAACCCTGCAAACCGTTTTTTATTTCGGTTATTTTTCCGGTTTTTATGAATTTTTAAAGTTTCTACGCGGACTTTTTGCCCACCCGGTATTTATTATTTTTCATTGTCGTAAAGGATATAAACCAATGTGTCTCATCAGGGGCGGCTCGAGCTTACCTGCAGCACGAGTGCGAAGCCTCATATGCCGCCCCTAATGACGACCCTGGCAGGAGGCTGACAAGGGCTTCAGTGAAGGGGAACCGAGATAAACCTGATTTTTTCCAGAAAAAAGCCACACACCATTGTTTACCGTGTAAAATGTGCGTGACCATACGTCCCACTTTTGAAGTAGATTTTTCTGTTACTTTTTATTCCTGAATTATTCTACCCTTCTTACTAATGTCAGATAACGTGAGAAGCCGAATTTTTCTTTTGCTTTCATTTGACTATTCTGGAACAAATTCTAGGTGAGGGAACCAAAATGCACACTTGCCCCATGTGATAGAGCATGGGGGTGGCTCTTGTCCATGTGACTAGTTGCGGCCGCACGGGGCGCCGCTCAAGAGGGTTGCTAAATCCGAAAAGAATGGGTAAAAAAATTTCCATTGGCCGAAAAAAATCAAAGAAAATGTTTTTTGTCTGCTCTGGAGGGGTGCAAAATCCAAGATGAAAGGGCGAAATTTTTTTGTTAGGAATTGTTTGGATGAGTTGTGAGGGAGGGGCATGGACCCCAAGGGTAGAGCTGACAGAGCTCCAGCTTGGGGCCTGAGACTAAAAATCCTTATAATTTTTCTTATTTTTCACACTGTAAATTAACTGTAGAAGGGGCCCCGTGGGAGATTCCAGCTTAAGCGCCCTAAAGCAGGATGTAAGGGGCTATGGGGGGAATAGCAGGAGGTGCAACAAATGTCCTGCACGGGTACAAATTTTTTGTCTTGAGCCGCCCCGTTAGCTTACATTCTTGTTTCTGGTATAACGGTCAAAGGTCCTGTCTATTTTCTCAAAGTGTCCGTTGTCGAGGTATGACTCAAAAGTGTGATGTCATGTGAATTTTTATTGTTAAATTTTCGGGTCTTAACTAAAGTCTACGCTGCCGCCCCTTAAAACCTGCCGCCCGGGTGCGCCACACCTCTTGCACCCTCTGTCTCATTTGCAATGAAACCGTGGCAGTCTTCAAAGTATAGAACACACATCCAGCATTTCATTTCTAAGCATAAAAATTCCAATTATGAATAAATGGCCGATATGTCCAGCCCACCAAAATTTTTTCTTTTTGTTTTTTGTCCCGCTTCTAAAAAAGTTTGTCCACCACTGGGTTAAGCCAATTTTTTTTCCTTCGCTACTTTTTCTCTTTTTATGACTTATAATTCCTTCGACTGCGTTGTTTTTGTGTTTTCTCTGGATGATCACTCATTTTGCAATGATTTGTGAACAAAATCCTCTCCTGGCTCTTTTCAGTCCTTCTCTACACATACATACACTACACAACTCACTTTCTCTTTCACATACCACCTCTGATGATTTGTAAGCCGCCAGAAAGTCTTCGAGGGCTGGGCAGTGACGAAAACGTTCATTCTGGTCGGGACAATTTTTTTTGGTAATTTATATATCCACAGTGTATGTCTTGAACAAGGTATGTCATAACTGGGGTAAAAACATATAGAAGTGAATGAGACAAAAGTCGTAAAACACAAACCGTATGTTATATCCACAGTGTATGTTATATCCACAGTGTATGTTTCATCCAGGGTATTGTGTTACTCGGCACTGATGAACTAGCTGCACGCATTGCAAGGAAGTCCGAGACATGCCAGGAACCTTCCAGAATGCTGATCGGAATTTCATGCGCCGGGGATGTGAGACTCGCCTTACAGCTCGTGGACGACACTTTGAACACCTTCTTGAACCTCTGTTATTTGTTGACATGCATATTCACTTACGTGGTGTGTTTTCTGTGTATGCTGCTGTATAATTGCTATGTCATCTCGAGTCGTTTTCGTGCGCCCTACCCTTTCTAGAAGTCTTTTAAACGTGGTACTGTGACATTCTGCATAAATGCAGCATCTCGTGAAAACAATTGTGGTCAGGCATACTGTAATGACTGCTTACTTCTATACTGCCAGGTTGAGAGTGAATTTTTTTTATTTGGACAGACATATTAAAAATAAAATTTCAATACAAAAATTATCTAATTAGTTAGAATAAAGAAATTAATAATAAATAAAAAAAAAAATCATATTTGTGTGGGAATTAACTACTGGTATCTTAGAACGAAATTTTGTTTTGGTCCCCCCCCCCCCGAACATTCGACCACGAGCCGCCACTGCGCATAGCATAATTATCAACTAAAACGAATTAAATACATCATAAGAATTAGATGTGTATTTTAAGAACGATGTCGATTGTGACAATGGTGTAACGTTAGGTTTCCGTAGCAGCTAAATCGAAAAAAGTTCACCGATTGTTTTTTTTATAATTGCATCTTCAGATGAAATAATTATTAACAACGTCATACAGTAGAACAGATTGGTATCAAAAAAAAAGTCGAAGAAATTCTCTCCTTTTTTTCACCAAACATTTTTTCGATAAACCGCAAGAAGTAATTATGAAAAGCCGCTTCATGGGAGCATTTACGCTCAGACGAATACCCATAGAAATAAGATTATATATATATATATATACTATTACTAATAATGACTAACATATTGAGTTGAGAAATATTGCGCGTTTGAACTAGATTTTAGTTTTTTGATGAGTAAGAATGTGGGTGAGTAACTCGTTCACTTCAAGGACTTCAGGAAGTGGCCATTTGCATCGCGTTAAGCTCATGCTCTCATTCATCGTTGCTTTCACAAATTTCTTTCTTCTTTTTTTGAAACAATTGCTAATTTTTTAAACAGTTTTTTTAAAAAAGAGTTTAAAACATTTTTTCCCAAGTCCTTAAGGAATTAATTAGATACGTTTTAGAGGTTATATAGACTGATTCTCAAAAACGAAGTTAGCATGTTGTGGTTTTATGATCGAATAGTGATCAACATCTCCTGTGTCTGGCAACAAACTATAACCACTGCACTGTACAGTTTTCTTTACAGATTTTTTTAACAAATATTATTACAATCAGACCTCGGTGCAATTATATTGCAATCATTTTTAAGTAAAGTCTTAACATCATTCAATTTATGACATCAGTTTTTAAAGGTCCTGTAAGTATAATTAGCGAAACGAGCGTACTCGTTATTAAGTCATCAGACTTTTGAAGTCATTTATAATCGGTTCCCAAGGGTGACGTTATACCGATATATTACTGTACACTGATGTAGTCTTTCACTGTTGACATCCGATGAGTAATTGTAGCCTGTATGGATGTTTGGCTGTAGTAGTCTTCTCGCATTCTTTTTTAAGTTTTACTCGCTGTTGTAGCGATATGTTCAGGGATAACATGACTCCGTCATTGACTCCAAAAGTGTAGAAGAGGTAATTCGTTAACAGAAAAGACAAGTAGATCACGGCCAAAAAGCCTTAAAAGTTTCGTTCACTATTCAAGCATTTTTAAAATTCTTTGTCACTGTTCATTTCCTGTTGGCAATAAGCTTTTGACCTTTTTTCAAGTGTATTAACCTTGTTTTGATCAATGATACGTTACTGAGGAAAACTATTATCTCATTCTTAAAATCATTACATATGAAAAGAATTTAATTTCTATGAAGAGATGGTATTTTTTCGGCCTGAAATATACTGAGAAATTGAATTTTTTGGATGCTATGCCGAAACTGATATTTGGAAAGAAAAGTGATTTTCCTCCTCCGGGAATCGAACCCGGGTTCCCTTGCATACCGGGTAAGTGTCTAACCAATACAACTGGGGTGAAAATTGCTGTAGTTAAGGGAGGCTGCTATGACTCCACTCAGCGCTTCACGCTACTAATGCGTGTTATGAGAAATTGAAAACTGTGTCTTTGGTGTATGGGTTAGCGCACTTGCACGGTATGCAAGGGGATCCGGATTCGATTCCCGGAGGAGACAAGTCACTTTTCTTTCCAAATATCAGTTTCGACATAACATCCAGAAAATTCAATTTCTCAATTTAATTTTTACCCAACTTTTTTGGAAAAAGAGAAAAAATAAGGTTTCAGAAAAAACTCGTAAAACTCATGCTTCTCAGATTTTTTTTTTACATGAAATATACAAAGCAACGTCAATTTGTTTTTTGTTAAATCTTTCAGAGTAGATATTGCATATACAGTGGAGAAAAGTGCTAATATTATTACAGGTATTCAGGATGTAGAAATTGGCAAGACCGAATATAGAATTGCGGAGATCTCAATTGCAATTAAGGAATTCATTTTGGCTCTCTCATCGAACGATAAATCATTTCAGATTAATACAATGAACAGGTTGGAGCATCATCACTCATTATTTTGTATTTGCCGTCATTAGCAGTTTTTTTTATGACCCACAGCCACCGGCCCTTTGCTTCATCGTCTCCAAGTTTCATTTCAAGGTTCCTTTGATGACTCATAACTTTCTACGATTCGAATTGAATCGGTTGCATTGGGTTGGTTGTATATGATCTTTGCTAATTTTCCATCGATTCCTTAGGCTGAATCATAAATTATCGACACATTTCTTTTGTTTTTTTTCTAAACATAAACATGAGTTGAAATTTAGGTGTGATAAAATTTGTAAACTTTTTCATCCAAAAGTTACCTAATCGTTATGTATATTTTTTTAACTAGTTTAACACTATACACTTGGCAGGAATTTACGATGATCTAAAAAATGCTTTACTGTCGCGATTTTCATAAAAAAACAAATAGAGACACATAGATAATTCAATCGAAAGTTTAATATTGGCGTAAAATGAAATTCAGTACGTAATGATCTTGCAAAAATATATATATGCGCAGATATATCATAACATCTATACGTCCTCCGCGATTGAAATGCGGACATAATTGTAGGAAACATATTACACACCATATACATCTTTCTTTCGAAGACTTGTCTTCAGAAATGAAAGAATTTCAATGAAAAGCACGTTCAAGTTCATAAAGAAATAAAACATAATTGATTACTCACGCTATTATGGGGAAGATGTGTAAATTGAAAATTAATGTAATATTGCAGTTTCAAAGAATGTTCTTTCTACTTTTTTCTTTCAGTTGCGTTATTTACAACATGGGTGAACATGAAAATTAATGAGTTTTTTTTTCGCAAAAAAACATTGTTTTTTATTTCTTTTTACACAAGCTGCAGTATTTTTACTAAAGTGCAAAATCGCAAAAGTGACTTTCCTGATCAGAATCGTTAGAAAAAGAAAGGAACTAGAGGGACATTATTGTGATTTACGTTGCGTTCTATTCTAAGGTATTGGAAAAAAAAGTTATATCTTTCCATAGTTTAATTCACGCCAATGTAATTTAAATTCTTAACTTTCTCGAAAAATACAAAGTAAATTGTAACAGATAATAGTTCAACATACCTATTCCTTTGCCATCATAGTTGAAGTTCTTAATAAATATAGTTCTTTCATCCACAGCGTAAACATCACCACTAACATCGTGGAAGTGCGTGCTAAATTTTCCGATCCTGGTGCCATAGTATGTCTCGCTATTCAGTTGTCCTAAATTTAAAAGAAATATTTAAATTAAACTTTCCCGCTGAAAGCAAAAAAATGTCATTTCATAAATTGAATTAAATTTGAAGTTAATCTTCTGATGCAGTAGCGTTATATAGTATATTAGTGTATCAATGACCACTTGCGGAAATCTAGAATTGAATTTTTATGTTTCCATTAAAAATCACTTCCAATTTGTAGATAATAATCTAATTAATCCACCCGAGTGTATGGTATTATCGAGTACAGTAAAATGCAAAGAAAAGTTGTAATTCTCAAAGATCAAGGTGCCATTTACAAATAACGCCCCTTTATTTCAAAGTGTGTCTTTACATAATAATAATAATAATAATAATAAAAGAGTTTTTGATCATGACAGTTAATTCCGTTTGAAGATGGTAAATTAAATGATTGAGTTAATTTTTAAAGACATTGTTCTCAGTTGTAGGCCAAAGTACGTCAACTAGAAATTAAATACTTGGATAAAAAAAATGTTTTTTTTTCCTTTTGTCAAAATGGTTGCGGTTGTAAGATGCATAGCTACACCAACATTTGACAAAGTTGGTTACACGTTTAGGGTGGGGTTCTATGGAAGGTACACTGTTAGTTACATGGGAAATGCGTTGAAATAAAATAGTCGCGACAAACTTTCAAAATCACTTCAGCGTAAAATCTGTGAAATAAACTAGGTCATTAAATGATTGGATTCTTTCTTTTATTTCTTATATTTAAATACATCGATACTTTCGGCCTGAACGTTTTTCTGTTTCATTGTTCTCAACCTAATTTTTTAGTGAAAAATCTAAAAAAAAAAAAGAAGAAACGCAAACTAAATTTCATTTTCAAATCATGGTTACAAAGATGAAAAATGGTTCATCAGTTGTAATTCATTCTTGAGTGTAATCATCTATACTGCTTGCATCTACGCGCATAATCTCCCGGTAGTAAAGAAGTGTAACTGTTGTTGCTAAAGAAACACGAAATTTGAGATAGAAGTTACAAAAATTCTACCGGTATGACTTCCATTAAACAGTTGATTAATTGCCTCCATCAGCAACGGACATTAAAAATTAAAAATTTCTCAGCAAAACACCAATTACCCAATTAAAGATTCCATTCGTTGAATATATTCACAATATCATTGTGAATATAATTTATTCACTTCATGCTCCCCATCAATCTGGAGGGGTCATACATTTTGTGCGAGACAGGATGTTTCACGGACTCTTCTAGAGAAAATTTATACTGCGTAAAAGCAAAGACCCCATGTGTGGATTTAATTCTTATAATACTTTGGATACCCGAGCACCTGCAAGTACCATAGGCCAGAGCACCGTAGTTCAGAAATAAAATATCCTACATAATTTAAAAGCTGTTCACCCAAAGTTATAAAGCACTTTCAACGTCCCTGCTATGTTCCGTTTGACTGACAAGGTTTGATGCTACACTCAATTTTTTTGGGAATCGTTTGATCAATCAGGACTTAACTTGAACGATAGGTGACTACTCTAAGACTGGTAAAAGTCGATGAATGATCGAAACGTCCAAAAAAAAAAAATCGTCCGGCAACAGTGTTTTTCTGTTTAAACAATGATTTTCGGAATGTGTTCTAATTTCACAGTTAGCAGTATTCAGAATTTTTTTTTATTCAAACTATTAAAGGCTGAACACATGGTGAGGCGGAAACAAAGCAACGGTTAGAAAAAGAAAGAGAGCAAAGCAACCGAATTCAAACCAAACGAATTAAAATTACACACTCGCATAGCGAAGGGGGAAGGAGTGAGGCATTAGCAAACATCTTTGTTTTCTGAAGCCATGGATTTCGAACTAGTGTTCCGTAGATCCCTTAAAAACGCCACGGAAACCTTAAAAATTCTGGAACCCGGAGAGTTTGTAAATAAAAGAAAAATCGTTTGTTATATACTGATGCTGTTCTTCATTTTGAAATTCAGACCATTTGGATGACCAAACAACGAGGAAAAACGGTAATTTCAATTGTTTTTTCTCGGGGCCTGTCAGAGACTGCGGACATTTTAACTATGGAAAGAATTAAAAACACTTCACTGCTATTGTTTTTCTTAAAATCATTCTTTTGCTTAATGTTAAAATCTGCCGGAATTTTTTAATGTTGAGTTTTCGAACGAGTAGCTGGTCCCAACTACCCACGACCGTAAGACGCCATAAATATTATTTTCCATTTTATCCCTAAATCATTGAGGGTGACCATATGACCCGTGTTCTATGGGACACTCCCACATCTCAAAATCTCTACCCATGCGCAGGGACGTAAGCAGGATCGACCTTTTGAGGGGGAACAGGAATTTTCTTCCCGAGAAATTTTGAGTCAAAAAGCACCTCTCAGAAAGCATTTAAATTAACAGAAATCGGTTAATGTAGCATATAAAGGGTATTTTCTTTCGATATTTAAAAATTTTCACCGAAATATTGAATTTTTTCCTTGTTGTCGACTTTGTGGGGGGGGGGGGCGAGTCCCCTGAGCACCCATACCAGCGCCATGCATACGGATCTATTTTTGGCACCTCCTGACCACATTTTTTTGGTCGATAAAGTTTTTTTCGCCCTTTCAACTCGGATTTGGTGTCCGACGTTCCCATATAAGTCGTTTTAAAAAACGATTGTGTTTTTTTGAAAAAAAATATTTTCGCCAGGAGTAAATTTTCTTGAAATGAACTTGAGGGGTACCTTGTATATTAGAGAAGTATTGAAAAGTTATTTAGATTCTGCGGAACACCCTCTTAACAATCAAGGGCTCTACGAAAGGTTTTACGTTAGAAATCTTTGCTCTAAGCTCTCATCTCACGTAGTCAAGACAAACGTCATTTCGCTAATCGGTGATGTTTTTTTTTATTAAAACCAAACCTCTGAGATTAACAAAATTTCCAATCTCCATCGTCTTAACACTTTCGTTTTAGACCAGGGTTGGCCAACTTCTCACTGTTCAAGAGCCAGAATAATGGTCAGCTGCAGCGTCGCTGGCCGCACTAGGGACGACACTCCGGTTTATAAGCCGCATCAGTAAAATGACCCAGAAAACTCGCAGATTTGTGTCCGCCATAAGTAATAAGGTGCAATACGGGCAATTCAGTCGTTAAAACAGCTTCTCTGTTTTCGACGGAAAAATCATCGTGTCTGGGTGTGGGACTCTCTTGTCCAATGGCACAATATGAACCTGACCATCCAATACGACACATTTTTGCTCTTTGGAATTATTAGGGTCTGCATATAGCCTACATATATTGTGGATAATCGATTGTGGAAAAAATATGTGTCAAGTCTAAAAAAAAAAAACCTGCTTTGTGAAGTTTCTAAGAGACCTACACATAAACTAAGCACATATTTGAAAAGAACGAAAAAGATCCTATAAGATGACATTATTTTCATCGAAATATCTTGATTTATTGGCGAGCTACAAGCGCTGAAAGATTGGTAAAGTTCAAAATCGAATTGTCCCCAAAATTTTTCATCGTCAATTACGCAAACACCCTTCTAGCTACAATCGGTAAAATTTACCAAAAACTTGTCCATTGCACCAGCTTTTGAAAGAGTCTACAATAAACCATACCTGTGTTCTGGTTCGGGAGAAATTTACATCATCGTCGAAGTAATTTCAGTAGGTTTTGTCGACAATTCGTTTTTCACATCATCAATCTCAGAGATTGAAGATCACCATTAAATACAGATACCCTGTAGATGTCGGTGATCCTGTAATGTCACCTTATATGACTTTTTCTGCAAAATCAAATTGTCAGCAAAACCTGTAAACGCCAATTCCAAATTTTCGTCGAATATCTACTTCGACAAACATCGATTTCAGTGATGTATTACGATCTCCTGAACCAGAACACCGATACGGTTTATTGTAGACTCTCGATAGCTGGTGCAATGGACAAGTTTTTTGTAAATTTGACCGATTGTAGCTAGAAGGGTGTTTGCGTAATTGACGATGAAAAATTTTGGGGAAAATTCGATTTTGAACTTTGCCAATCTCTTTCAGCGCTAGTAGCTCGCCAATAAATCCAGATATTTGAATGAAAATGATGTCATCTTATAGGATCTTTTTTGTTCTTTTCAAATATGCGCTTAGTTTATGTGTAGGTCTCTTAGAAACTCTACAAAATGCAGGTTTTTTTAAACTTGACACATATTTTTTCCATAATCGATTATCCACCATAACTCAAAAACGGTTTGACAGAGTTGGTGGGGTGTTTCATGATCCACTTGGGCTCGTCTATCACCCCATTTCGTTTGGCAGAGTAGGTCGGATTCACCCTGCATGTTTTTTACTTTCATAGCCTGAATGCCGCAAATATTTTTATAACTCAAATTCTTTTTTGGTCAATTGGGTGAATCACGTTTTTCACATAATCCGTAAATAATGTCTCGAGTCATTGCCGTGACATCGAAAACATTTCCTTGTTTAGGGTTATTGATTTCACCTTTTCAAGAACAGTCACGACGTCTATGAACTTGCATTCACTTGAAAAAAATAAGTCACGGAGGATATTATAGGATAAGGAAATAAATGACTAAGTGACCTTGTAATGTGAAACCAATTTTAAATCATTGTTCTAACCAAACGATGTGATCGAATGTCTAATGATAACCCGTGAAACTATACCTACGATATAAAACATCACATACGGAGCAGTAAATTGAGAATAAAGATTGACCAAACGAACCCGGGTTGAACATACCTAACGAATGTTATTATTATTGTTACACTATTATTATTAGATTATAGTTGTTTTATTTTTTCTGGACCATGATAAAAATTAAGGAAAAAAAAATAAAAAGATGAGATTCCAAAAAAAAAAAATGATTTTCGCAAATATATCTTTGGCAGAAGCAATAGAAAAAAAGGTGCCGAGGCAGGTCACTGACTCAGTTAGTTCGTTACCTGGCGACCTTGTGCCTACGGAAAAGCTCACCCGAGTATCTCAAACTTCCTGAAGGTCGCGGGCGGCCCTGGGGATGGGCCAAGGTTATTCATTTACATCCCGAATCCGTTTCAATAATAATCGAATTCGGTTGACGAGGGGTTGTTTAGTGGAGCAAATTTTCTTCTCATCACTAACTGTGCAAGACAGTTTAATGCAACCAATAATGTATGCTTCGGGAATGAGTTGTTTTCTCTCTTTTCATTCATATAAGGTTTATATATATATATATATATATATATATATTATTTTATAACGAGCTGATATATAAACAGAGAGAAATAAATGAGCCACGTACCGGTTTTTGTCGTTACCAAGACGAGTAATTATTGTCACGAGAGGATAAATATGTTTACGCTGGAAACTTTTTTTTTACGTCGGTTGTATAAATCAATTAACGGCTACAATCTCATTAATTGAGTTGTTATACATTTAATAAATGGTTAGATCTCACGTTTTTTCTCCCTGCTTTCGGCTTTGATTAAATAATTATTTTTCGTTTATCTTTGATATATCTGAGAAAATTTTAAGACGAGGGGGAAAAAAGTAAAAAAATTTGATTGTGTGTATGTGTATTGATTGTGTAAACGGCACGTGATAAATCCAGTCATTATGCGTAATAGCCGGCAGTTAAGCGTAATAGCCGGCAATTATGCATATTCGCCGACCATTTCGGTAAGTTTGATAAATATTACGAATTTATCACATTTTACTGAAACAAGCTGATATAATCCCCAGCTCGTAACGGTAAATATGATAAATCGTCAATGAATTACTTAAATTTTCCGGAGTTTTTACATAAACTTCAGTCTAGAATGATGAATTTAATCGGTAATGTTTGTTATGCTTGCTATCTTGATAAACATGATTAAAACCAACATTAATAAAATCGATAAAAAATTTATTTTCTCGTGTTTACTTCACTTATTATTTAATTTAACTTACTTATTTGATTTGATTTTTATGGTGAAATACGTTTTGTGTACATGCATCACGTACGGGCAAAACTGATAAGTTGTTAAATTAAAGTGACATTTCCATATGATTTCTTCCATATTTATCAAACTTACCAACTTTTTTTGGGAATTGTGCATAATCACACCGGTAAAGTGATGAATGCAGTGAAATTTATCAAACTTACTGAGACGATTGATGATTATGCATAATAAACGGCGATTAGGCATAACTACTGATTTATCATATATTTGTCGTATTATCGTAACATATCTTATTTATACAGGGTGTACATAATTACAGCTACTCTGTTCTGGGCTGCCTACAGCCTTAACTCTATCCATCAGAAAATTATATAAATTTAGGAATGCCTCAATGAAATAGCGGGGGAAAATTTTCGAAGCTCCTTTGAATTCCAAAAATCTTTTGGTGCAAAATCACCGTGTTCGTAAGTGAGTTTTACCATCAGAACACGTTCTTGCAAACTCACCTCATACTCTTTACATAAGAAATGAGGATGGAAATGTGGTTCTGCTGGAGATGTTTAGATACCCTACCATAAAAGACGTTGTCGTTGGGGTAAATCGAGAAGCTTTGAAATTTCATTTTTAATTGCGTTGCTGTATTTTTGAAATATATGACATCCATATTTATTATGGGCATCTTTTTCTCAGCCACTTCCTTGGGCATTTTGCCTGTTGTGGCCTTGTATTTGTATTTGTATATAAGAGCTGAGCAGTTTGATCCCACGTTTGCAAAAAATGAGCATGTGCACCACAGTTTACATAAAAATAACACCCTTTAATGATGAATGTCGGAACTATTTTTTTTGCTCTCAATTTTCCTCTCCCATCTTTTAATATTAAGGCGTTTTTGAAGTTTCACAACTTTCTGATGAATACTTGTGGTTGTAGACCGGAGTAGATGAACTTTAATTATGTACGCACTGTATATGTAAAAAAGTAGTCTCTGGACAATGTAAAGAATTTATTTCTTTGAATGCAGAAAATTTTAAAATAATAAAATAGGACGGAAATTTAGTTTTTTTAAACGAGATTAAACGTAATTTACAATAATGGATATAAGAAAAATATTTAAGACTTCACACGGGACGCTTGTACACATATCACAGAACACAATTTGAGCAACTGCTTCAAAATTACACGATTATTATGTTAATCATCTCATAAGCTGAAAGATCTGATCACGGTCCCTACATCCTGGAGCAGGGGTCCGTAGGCTGGGATCTTTGGCGGGCCTTTCATATAGTGAATTTATAGCACAGAAACGAAAAAAAAAATGATGAGAATTGTCCCGGGTCTCGAGGCTGGAACCTTGGCAGCCTCACCCTTGTGTAGACCATGGATACGGCTAACGCTCGTGGGCCAACTATCAGATGTAGCCATGGATCCCACATCCTGCAGCCGGGTCCCTATATAGTGAATTTATAGTGTGAAAAGAAGATTCGACCCGGGCCCCAGGATTAGAGTCTTGTTAGCCCTGCCCTTTTGGGGGTCATGGATATGATATTCCCAATCATGGCTGGAATAAGGGTTGGCGGGCGGAGCAATGTCGAGGGGAAACAATAAACACTGTTATAAAATCATCAACTTTTTCAGTGCAAAAGCGACAAAATTACGTTTGCGCCCCTCTTCCCTACTGGATAATAATTGCTGCATCTACTTTAAAGATCTGGGCCGCAACTAGATGTTTGGTCACCCGGGGCAAGTGGGGAATTTGGGCACCCCCTTGTAATGTTGAAGGATAGGTTTGAGAATAAAATTTGCTCCCCCTTTGGTTCAGCGCCCGGGGCACGAGACCCACCTGCTCCCCCCAATTGCGGCCTTGGGTGTTTATATTAATTGGCTCTTACGTTAGAGCGCCGCGATATAGCTACGAAGACTGATATTAGTTTTGGAAAAAAAATATTTTTTTGTCTTTTCCATTGTAGAATAGTGGTAATATCTCTAATGAGATAATTAGTAGATAGTGTTAAATCTACTTCTACGTATTATTTGAGATAATGCTTTTAAACTAATGATGGGGGGAAAAAGAGCGTTTATCAGTAAGAATATCAAAAACTTGAATCATAATTACAGAGAAAGGGCAAAAGAAAATCGTGCCTTCTCAGCAGAAAACAAATGCTCATCAAAACTCAATGATGCATGTAGTTAGGTCAAACATTAAGGGCATAATTGAATCCCTTTCGTTAATGCTTTCATTAGTGAGTAATTTTCGGAATATTTCTAGCATTGATAGCATTATAAATAAAGTTATTGATTTCTGGACGATAATCTCTTCATTCTCAAACTGGCTATATATTTTTTATTCACTCACATATTGAACTGGTATTTGAAGACTAAAACGTGAAGATGTGCCAACAAATGATTGATTTTGAGAAGAAAAACAAGATGCCTTTTCTTTTCTTTTTTTCCGAGGAAGTGATTAAGGTCACATCGCCACGATTTCTGGAATCCAAACTTCCCCCGCGGTTATAGCGTTTCCTTTTTTTTTTATCATTATTGTTTCATAACATGAAATGAATCGGGCCCCAATCGCGAAGACAAATAAATAGCAATTAGAGGCCACCAAGAAATAGATACTTTGCGTTTGGGTGACCCAGTCACGAAATGTATTGATAGAATAGATCAATGTTAGAACTAATTTTTCGAATACCGACCCGGAAAAAAATTTCATTCCTGTAAGTGTCCTGAGTAATTGAAGGTGTGAACTCTTACTGTTCTTTCGATAAAAATAGTGTATCCGAATCACAGACATAAACACAATACAGTTCAAAGGTATCGATCATTGAATCGTGTTTTCTACGTCTATATCTTGACCTCAACATTGAGTTTTATTTCTTAAGCTGTTCTTGAATGGCAGTGAACCTAATGAATGAAGTAGAAAACTTTATCAGTATAAAGAACACAATTTTCCAACTTGGCTGATATATATTATTTTTCCATTCACATACCATAAAATCGATGTTTGCCATGCGTGACTAGATATTTTCCTACCCGATCGGTTAATAACAATACTTTTTTCAGTTTAATTTCAAAAAGTTAAATTATATAAAAAAATTCAGTATTTTTCATCCACCTCGTTGGACAATTTGTTCGTTGTGGTATTCGAGAGTTCGTACTTGTTATCAAAAACTAATAACGTTAGTGCCTTTTTGATGAAAATGTGAAATGAAAATAATGATCCAATTAATTCTGGTATCAATTAAACAGGCTTATCTTTATAATTTCTCCATTTTAAAATTATCAGTTTTTTGCTCTTAATTAACGTTAGTCTTTTTGTGAAATATATTTTATATCCAATACATGGTCACTATAATTTTCCAATTCACTTTCCTTCATATCATATACATATTTCGAGATTGAACAGTTAATTTGATAGTATTATTGTTGTATGTGCTGCCATTTTCGTCTCATCATTTGAGCAGTTTGAATTCACCCATAACAATCACGCACATCTTCAGCGATCCTTGTTGAAAAAATTATTAGGGTGTTGGGATACTTGGAGCATGACAGAGTTTGGAATTCAAGGAAAACGACTGGCTTTCGAAGGCCCAAGAATCACGTGATAAAGCAACGAAAGAGGTAGATTGACAGAAAAGGTCAGGGTACGTCAGTGTGCTATAGCCCATAACAGCAGTACACACCTTCGAGAGAATCCAGAAACGTCAAAGTAGGAATTGGTTGAAGTAGGAGAAAGGGCGTTGACTTTTAAAAGAATTATCAAGATATCAGTTGATACTGCCGTGTAATTTTTGAACTGTTCCCAATAAGAAAATATATAAATAGAGTAAAAAAACTTTCATATTTATGAATGAAAAATTGATGGACGAAAGTTTTATTCGAAACATTATTTGATCTTCAAAACCCATTTTCTGTAGCGACACTCGCAAGTATTCTTCAATTTTTCGGCAGAAGAAAGACGCCCATTGTATGGAAATGTAAAAAACTAACTGTTTTTCACAGCGTAGTTTTCCATTCGCTATGAAATTCGAACACCTAAGAAGAGTTTAAACATCTAAAAGTCCGCAGAAAGCAATGAAGGAAAATTTCATGAAAATGCATCGAAATTCAACTTCAACCGCTTGGCAGCCGAGGGGTTAATACAAGAAACCGATATATTTTCGGGGGGATCAACAAGATTATAAAATACCAGTCTAATTTGCAGTTACACACATTGTTCTTATCCAGCGCCTTTCTTTCCTTATACGGAAAATGACCTCGTCTGCTTATACAGGGTGTTTCAAAAAAAAAAAAAAGAAAAGCATCACCAAAGTGAAAGGGCATTTCAAGCGTATGGGGATAACAATCCAAAATCGCATTGGAACATGGGTATCCAAATTCCATCCAGAGCTACTACATGGAGTTGTTGCATCACACACTTGTAAAGCAATCCCGATATAATGATATATGAACAATTGATAGGGCCCCCAATTTGTCCCCCCATAGACTTTTTCTTATGGGTTTTTTTTAAAAGGACTCTTGTACCAAACGCCCGCGTTTCGTCACCCGAAGATTTAGTATAACTGTATTTCTTCAGTCTTCGTCGCAAAAAGACTAAGTAGGAAGAATCCTTGAGGCAGCTGGACGTGTTCGAGCTGATGTTTTTGAGAAGTGCAGTATTGTTCCTAAATACATTATTGTAGAAAGATGATTATTCGTTGCCCTTGTATTACTTATTATTTTAAATGACGTCTGCTGATATATGATGGCGTTTGCGCACCTATGTTTCTAAGTGATTTTGGATTGTTATCGTATGCTTGAATCACCCTATTATTTTGGCGATGTTTTTTTGAAACACCCTGTATAATATATTTTTTTCTGATACGGATATTCTGAAAAATTACGAAGCGATTTCAAATGAGAAAGCTTTCACAAAATTATCTTCCTGTCAATGTTGAAATTTAAAAAAAAGTTTCCCATCACTTTTTTCTTCAAAAACTTTTTCTCCAGGGAATCGATTCGACATTTTGTGAAATTTATTATTTTTTACCCTTTTATTGGCACACATTAAAATATCCGGAGAAGAAAAATTTTGAGGGGTTATATTAAGCAAATGAAGAGGTGCCCTAAATGCCATTACATGACAAAAAAATGTATTGTCAATATTTAAAAAATATGGGATGTTGCACTTCGGGGATATTTTTATAGATTATTTATTGATTACATTTAATAGATATTGATATATAAGAAATATTGTATTTATATACTATATTCATATGATATCATCATTTTGGCTATCATTTTTATGAAGAGTATATATCAGATTTCAGCATAAAACATAAATTATAATGTATATGATATATTTATATGATTCACATCGATTTGAATAGTATAAAAATGTCATTTATTGTTTGCCAACTTACTTTTCAACCGTTGTTAAAGAATGCACAGCAATATGCCTCCTCCAAACATGGTGTTTCCCTCCAAACGCAAGGGTTAGAAATCATTCTTTCTAGGTTTGTCAATAAATAGGAAACATGTACCCCTTTGAACCATTCTGCTGGTAATTATAGAAATTTCATGAACAGTTCACAAGTAAAAATCGAAGTTGCTTAAAAGCATCGATGCCGGAACGAGCTCAAAATATACAACGACTTTATTTGAAAAATATAAGAAATTCATACTGTGCTTGAAGCAACGCCGCCACCAAATAAAGGGTCAATCAACTCATAGCAACAAAAGAATTTTTTCCAGAATTAATCTGGTAAAAATTATTACAAATTTTAGAAATATGTACATTATTTTTATTTCAAAACTCATTTTCAGATCAAGAAGCAAGAAATATCAGTCACAGAAAACTTTTATGCGTTATCGACAGCAGAATTATAGAAAAATGTGAAAACAAACATATAATGTTTGTCTCATTTGTCGAGGAGTTTAAATAATAGTATCAAATAATAGGTCATCGGAAAAAAAATTGAAATAGTAATCTTAAATAGCCTGAATTCTCGCCCTTTCTACCTGATTGCAGAATATAAATTGAAGCGTATGCAGCAGGACTTGGAATAAGGCTACCAAGTTCACCCAGTCCCTTGGGGCATTCCGAAATCTAAAGCAGCCGTTGTAAGTTCTATATTTCTCCCCTTGTCATCTTGGCTGGAGGCCATGTTATTGCTCTGGCGTGTTTTTGGACAAAGTAGATGAATCTCTGTTTTAATTGTTAAATCGCTGCTACTATTATCATTTTTCTTCTCGCGCGCTTATTAAGTTCCGTACTGATGTTGTATCGATTGTGATGGCTGTAAATGATCTATTTTTTTTTAATCAAATACACCAGAGAAACTAGTTATAATTATTATCTTCGTTGTTGATGTAGTCTATTTATTGTCCCACTAACATGCGACGTGATGGAATGCGTGAAATTCACATATAAACAGCTGGTTTATTTATTTTTTACTTCTTATAATCAGTAATGTATGGTCAAGTGTTCATCGATCCAATCATATTATTGGTACTCGGAAGATATAAAAGATGGCCGAACCCGTAAGTTGGTTTTACGTTCATAAACGAAATTATATGCAGAAATATATTTTCTAAGTTTCAAAAGCTAAATAGAAGTAATCTTTTTTTCACAGCAATGAATCATGATACCGAAAATTTGAGATTTGTTTTGAAATAGAGTAGTGACTTTTTCCCGTCCCAATAATCGATGCTTGCCTGCATAGGTGTAAAATCTGCCACGACGCTGGGCTAGGAGAGATCTCGGCAACGGGATAAGTTCGGCGGCAAAGTTCTGATGCCCATTCAAATACAAATACAAAGACCACAACAGGTAAATTGCCCAACAGGCTGAAGAAAGATACCCACAAAAAATATGGATGTCAAATATAACAAAATATAGCAAACCCAATATAAAAGCATATATCTCGAAAAAAAAAAATAATTAATGATATATAATACACTGCCCATAAAAAAGATTATGTTTGTCTATTCTAAGTATGGATAGCTTCTCGATTTATCTCACTATGTTTATCACACTTCTTTTTAAACATGTCAATTGTGGTAAAATTCACGACCCCTCGAGATGAGGTATTCTATTTATTGACAACCTTACTAGAGAAAAGCTCCCTACGACACTACAACCTAGAGTTGTCCCTTACTAAACAATACTGGTGTCCCCTTGCCAAGACAGTTGATTGACGGTGTATTAATAACGCATATGGTCTACCTATCCATCTTGTTGAACATTTTAAACACGTCGATCATATCTCTACGACACCTGCGTTCCTCCAATGTAAAAATATTAAAGAAATCAGGTCTCTCTTCATAGCTCAAGCCTTGTGTGCCAAAAAGAGCTCGCTTAGATCTTCTCTGCACCCCTGCACCCTCTCAGTCAAGTCTATGTCCCGCTGTAGGTATGGTCTCCAAAACCTTATGGCATACTCCAGTCCAGGACGAACTAAAATTCATGCGTAGGTGTGAACGTTTGTCCAGCCCATGAGCCCGAGAGTTCCCCTCTCTTACCTCTCTCTCCCTCGCTCTATCTCCCTAATACCTATAGGAATATTTGTATGACCTCCCAATATCTTTTAGCCTTCCTAATATTTCCAATAACTTTACGCCTACGTTTGCCTGGTTGAATGCAAAGACACGATAAGATTGAGCTATCAAATGTCTTGCTCAGTCATGTTTTGTCTGTGTATTTTAGCTCCGGAGTCATTTTACTTCCAACCGAAAAGAAGTCAATACAAAGAGCATAGAAGTTATTGTAAAGTTCTTTGAACTACCTCATTAAATACGACACCAGAATATTCGTAGATACCGGACACTACCTGTCGTATTCAGCTGTTTGTGTGTGTGAATGATCGTCATCCTCATAAGCTGACCAAATACACACCAGTTTTCCTCATCCTTTCTTTAACAACTTATCAAATGTATCGTAATCCACACGCACACACAAGGAAGTAGACGGGAAAAGCATTATTTACATTTTGTCATCATTATTTAGCACAGTCACAATAGTCATATACCTATATATTGTTATATAGGGTGACTAATTTCGAGTATAAAGAAACTTTCCATATTTTATGTCGAAAAATTATGAAATTTGGAACATTAAGTGTAGAATAGCATAGAAAAATTGATGATTTTTGTTCAAAAATGCACTCAATGCTGCAGTGCGTGAATATACAGTCTGATAAGAACTGGCTACGCTTCACGAGCACGATGAAATAGTACTAATAATACTAATAAAAATGAAACTTGGAGAGATCCGTTCTTTTTGATGTAACATTGCGGCAAACAGAGCATCAACATGTGTATCGATGTCATTCGCTTCATGAATTAGCATGAGATGCCAGTTGTTTACAAAATGTATACAGTATAGTAACATTTCTTTGCTTACATACGGCTATACTTTCTTCAGCCCTATTTTTCAGGACCCTTGAAAGAACCATTTGAGAATGACTAGACGGAAAATTTGTATTTTAAAAGTGTCGGCGTGTTCCGCTAGGCGATATTCAAGGGTCGAGTCTGACCTCGTTTTTCTTCATTAAGTTTCCGCATCATGAATGAATCTAACAAAGAGCTAAATAATTTGCTTTTACTTTAGACCATAAAGCAAAGAAAACTAGAGTGACCAGTTTCCACTGACCTGAGCCTGGAGACCAGTAACACGGACATTTTTGAGGAACACTCGATTATAGTATATGATTATTCAACATGAAATTAAAACTATTTTTCGGTCGTGGTTTACTTTTTTTATTTGAGATATTGCATTTACTGAATGACAATACTGAAACAATTTTGTAGATATGTTCAGTTCAACAATAAACCAGTAAGTGACTGAAAAAATATTAATTCTTGTCTAGTAGAATAATAGATTTTTATTTAGGTTTAAGTACAAAGTTCATAATATTTCACTTTGAAGAATATTGTCATGTATAGTAAAAACATGATTCGTGAAACATTATTTAACGCTCAATTTTGTTTCACTGAATGAATTACTGAAAAAACAGCAATTTAAAAAAATATTGGAGTTTCTTTATTGGAAATGAAAGACGAATTTTCTGAAATTTTCTTCGCATCTTGTGATGCAACAATCATCGTTACAGATTCTGCTGCATTTTAACAACATAACTGTGAAGCAAGTAATTGCAGTTTTTACTCTTACTATCAGTGATATGAATTCTAAAACTGAAGGTATGCAATAGTCAAGATCTTGAATTGAATTGAGTGAGAAATCCAGGCATAAATTGTCGTAACTGTTCCATAACTTTTGGTTTCAATGTTTTTGATATTCTTTCACCTTATAGTATACGATTTCGAAATCATACATGATGGATGAATATGCGATCCAAAAAGAGTATAAAACATACAAACGCGTGCAGAATGTGTTATGAAGATCGAGTTGGAAGAAAAGTAAGAATTTATATGTAAATTGCTTTATTCTCATGAAAGAATTTACGGCTGTCTTCTTTCCTCTCTCGATCAATGACCGGATAATGCCTCGTCGAGTGCTTAAAATGTGGCGATATAAATAGGCCTACTGTTTATCTTTTATCCAATGACGGTACAATGCTATCAGTGAACTCTGAGATAAACTATGTACTGTACTATAATATTAGGCAGTAACAGCAGTTTTACTGAATTTGTATGTATATAAAGTCTACGAGCAAACTTTGGAAGAAAAAGAAAATTTTCAAATATATTTCGACATTAGTTTTATAAATAAATTTGCTTTCAATTTATTTATTTATTCTATACCTTAAATATATATAAACGAACCCTTGGCCTCGTATGCTCTTTTGTGCAGTCTCTGTTTGATTCAGATTTTGGGGTAATTCTAAAACGCACGTATATTAGAGGATATTGGCCAATATAACGACATAAGCAATGATACAAAAACAATAGTGAATATAATGATCCGGGAGTTTACATTCTTCTTTCCCACGAAAACTTTTACAATCCTCCTTTATTACATTGTAACCACGTTGAAGATTGTAAATCCCATTGGCTGAACTTTCTGCTAATTGCGGCTTTACGAAGGTGAGTGAAAACACATGAGTAAGAATTAAATGACGCAATATGTTACTGGATACTTGCGATTGTCGAGAATGAACAGCATAATTGGCTTATCCTTCACAGATTTAATATGAATGGCATAATTGAGCAGTAGACCATAGAATCTCCTTTTAGCATAGAACACTCAATGATCAGAGAAGGGACAAAAATAAAAAAGCTTGCTTCCAATCTTGAATTTCCATTAGTACAATTCAAGTGGGAAGTATTCTTCAAGAGAAAGAGAATCACGGATTTTCCTTCAATTATAAACAATCGAAGAATCTAAAAGCCATTCAAAAGCAAAACATACCTATAATTGTTCTCCTTCAAAACTTTTTTTGCGCGAATGTGTTTTTATTTTTAAGAAACAATGACTGAACTTTGGTAATCCCATTTCAGCTGATCATTTAATTGGCCGGTAAATTGAGCTCGTGTTCCCTCAAAGCCGGCCAAAATGATGTTCACGAGTCAGTTTCAACGTTTATCGAATCCAACAGCTGAAGAAATGAAACCATACTTCTAAAATCGTTATGCTGACAAGGCAAGAGAGATGATGAGAATACAATTACACATCATAGGCATTTTTTACAAATCAAAACACTCTAGGCCAACCCTACCTCCTTACAAGAAGGGCAAAACTCAAAAAAAGGTCGGATTGATAGGAAAACGTTTGTGATTTATTTTCAAAAGCACTGTCATGTGCATGAAGAGAAGTCTAAGAAATTGCATTCATTGTTCGTCATTCACAGTAAAAAAAAATAAACGTAGCAATCGAAATCAAATTTATGACCACCACGAGTGACTCAAAATTCCATACTACTGTGTGCTTTGTTTTTTTTTGTTTTTGTTTTATGATTCCATTGGCACCCTTTCCTGTTCAACCTTGCGACCTAACCTTTAAGAGGAAGTAGGGCACACAGGCAAGAAAGGTTTTCTTAAAGATTCTCCTGCAATTACTGTGTCAAGTGACTAGGAGGAGTAACTAAATAAAAATTGGGGTATGAGGCAGGAAAACTGTAGGAATCACTATTCCATCCGATTTCGACTTCTCAAAGCTGTCGATATCAATGAATTGCATTTATGCACATAGAATCACCAGATGCAATAAGCATATAACATTCGAAATTGTGATGTCTATTTTTTCAATGTTTTTGTTTCAGTACTATGTGTGGAAATTTTTACCTACTATATATGCATTCTAAATTCGATTGCAATATAGTATTAGACAGCTGGCCAAAGTTGCTTTAATAAATCAAAACACGTTAGATATTTAACAGCATACTTCAACGCCTAAATTCATTTAGTTACAATGATCAAAATGCTACAAACGTTGTGGTTTTTTGATTTGTCCTCGAGAACTAAAAAAAATATCTTCACAGTTTTAATGGATTTATGAAAATTTTAATGAAATCTTTTTCATAGGTTAAGTGAAAAAAATCTGTGTGCACTCAAGGATTTAAGATTAAATCAAAATTCATCCTTGAATCTAACGTTGTGAGAAATACGAACCTTACACACACACGTGCAATAACAAGGAGAATTGAATAACGATAAACGTGGGGGAACGTGATTAACGATAAATGTGGCTGTATTAAATAGATATAGGCCATTATAGCATTGCTCCACCTAAATGAGTTTAAAGGCCGAAAATAAATTAATAAATTGAATTTTATGAAGCAATTGTGAAATCTAGATGGTGACATTCAATTAATGAATGTCGTAGAAGTAAAGCGTAATTTGAAGGCTTCGTCAAATCGATTTCCCATATCTGTATTCAAGACTAGTTTTTCGAAAAATAATCGTGTTGATTCCCAATTCGGTAATTTTTCCGGAACGGTCAAATAAAAGCTAAGAAAAAATTCGGTTTCTATTTGGTCCGGTGCCTCAAGCACTAGAAACACCTTTGGAATGAATTTTTTAATAAATGTCTCCTCGTTAAACTTGATTTTTACAACACAGAAAAGTCAGGTTTATCTCAGGGTTCCTTAGGCTGAATCCCTGTCAGCCTCCCGAAAGAGTCACCTTTAGGGGTAGCACACGAGACTGCAGCCGAGTGGCAAGTAATGGTGATTAGTATAATGTGGAACAAATGAAGATACATTGCATTTTTTTATTATTAAATTTTACGGTGTATTATTTCCATCAGAAGTTTTAGGTTAACGGATTGTAAAACATTTCCGAAACATTGAGAGAGACAGAGAGAGAAAACAATTCGAAAACCAAGTTCGTAAGTTGTGATTTATACTCATTCGTGTAGATTACTTTTGGAATACGTAGTCTTATAAATATCATTTTATGCTTCCAAAGAGAACGTCATGAAATATCAAGCTCTCTCTTCCATTTTGTTCATATTCAAATCATAAATTTATTTTCATGCTCTTATAGGATTTTTCTGTACCTCAAAAAAGATTGTCAAACTTAATATCATAAAATCAAATGAAAACTATAATTGAAAAATAAGACTTGAACCAAAAAAAGCATGATCAGAATGATAAAAATGAGAGAAAGCAATAAACAAAATTAACGAACCTATTTCCGATTTCAAACAAATTTAATGCCTGATATAATGATAAAATCCTTCAATGATATATCATTCCATGACTATACATTTTGAATTCATATGATTTTTTTTCTCTGAACAATAATGAAAAAAACATATGTAACGCTCTTTTCTGATGCATGTAGTTTATTGGGGCAACCGTATATATATATATATATATATTATGAAATATGATGTGATATAATCAGAGAATCCCTTATTATTCACCGGCATTGGTACTGGCAGACTATATTACCATCAGTTTTAATAGCAAAAGGATCCGTGTATGACCTGAATGTTGAGCAGAGCGCTCTAAGAAAATCCTAACAACCAGACTAGAAATGTTATCGGAAAGGTCAAATCAACAGAAATTCGATGCAGAGAAAGCATGCTGATACTGTAGGAAAATAATGAACGGGAAAAATGTTTAGCACATAGGCATGGAAGTTAATGGAAAAACCGAAAGGATGAAAAAATAATTTAGATACTCATCCCCCCAAACTCGAAGCTTTCGCTGCGTAAAATCTAAAACAAATATTAACTTCGACTATTCATTCAAAATCTTCATAGTGAAATAATTAAGCTTAGAACTTTTCAGATCTTATTCGATCACAGTTTGATCATCGTGATTGAAGGCTTTTCCGCATCAAAAACCATATTATTTTTTTTTTAGAAATTTCAGATTCGTTCGTACGACTTCTCTCTAAAACTCTTTTCTTTTCTATTCCCTTTTTCATGCGAAAGAATAAAGAAAAATTGTTTAAAAATTGAATGGCTTAAGCAATCAAAAAAAAAAAAAACTACTTAAATCTTGTATCAACTGATATAAAATATGAAATGTCATGATAATTTTGATTGAAGTCGTAGGTTTTCATTGAGAAGTTTAATATTATGTTTATTGGTCACATTGTGCTTGATATCAGCGATTCCCAGACGATGGGGCGTGAGATTGGTCGGGGAGGGGAGGGTTGCATGATATGTTGCTGATAAAATTAATATACGGAATTAAAAGTTGCAATAGAGTTGTGATTCCCATACTTGTGTGCCATGGCAATTTTAGGTTGCTGCCGAGGTACTCGAGTTCGATGTAAAATATTTAAAAGAAAAATCTAATCTCGTTACTTAGAGTGCCATAAACGTAAATTGTTTTTGGAATCCTTGCATTAGATATTAGGTTTCTTGAATCATTATAAACAATACATATTTTAGAATAAATTAAATACATCAATTAAATACATATGAATGCGGAAGGACTTGAGAATGCATTAAAAATGTTCAAATCGATCTGCTTTAAAATTTGATTTTAAAATAGCTAAATTTTATAAGATTTGAACGGTTAATTTTGATGCACAATAATGCATATATTTTCTTCGTAATATGTGATGTTTGATTTTGATAGAGAAACATCTGCGATAGTTATGGGAATTTATCATGGTGAATATGTGAGAAAAATATTGGATCTTTAATTCTTCTTCATTCTAAATTGTAAAAGTTTCATATAGTCACTATCTTCGTGGTGAAACAATTTTATTAAATTTTGAAATTTGAATTGAAATGTAGTTTGTTTGTCTCTAAATATATAAAGAAAAGGGAAAATGATAGTGATTGAAAAGAGCGGCTTACCTGCAACGAAAGCGCCAGCAGTGGCTAAAAAAAGGGTCGTGACCACAGTTGTGACCGGCATCATTTAAACTTGCCGGACTGTCTTCTTGAATGACAACAGATCCGATATTTGATGCTAATACTAGAAAAGAGAACGAGCTTCTCGCAGGTAAACTAGTTCGGAAGTTGGCGGTCGCTATTCTTTTTTTAGGGCATCTGAAACTCGTCGCCAAGAGATACTTTTAAATCATACTCAACAATGACTGTGAAATACATCACTTGGCATTTTCGATAACAGGTTATGGCGAGTTTTTGGCTGCAGATCCATTAAAGTATGTTTCTCTTACAATTTGATTGAAATTTGATTCATACTCTACCACTAGCCTAAAAGACATGTAGACAAACATTCTATTACTAATGATTCATCCAATGAATTATTTTGTCATTTGTATGTAAGTAGGCTCTTGAAGTGACCTTTTGCGTACCTAATAATACGTCCTAGGAATATTTCTCACCACAGTAATTACCAATCAACGTTTCAGTTTCATTAGTAATGTCAAATTAATCTATTTATATTTCTTTTTCCCGTCGTCCACACAACAATATTTAAAAAAATATTCATTTTACGGACCAAACAAACAGTTATCATTAAAAATTGTAAAATTACAAGAAGAAATGCTTATAAAATTTGAATGAAATTAAATCGGAATGCTTACTGAAAAGAGTGCTTTACACCCACGCCGAATATTAATTTGATCAAATAACAATGAATTCCTAATACTGAATGAGATTTTACGTTCTGAGTTTCATGATGGTAATATGTCCAAGCTGTATTTTATGTTCCAACCTGAACTGGTGAATTAGGTTATAACCAAATTTCTTGCGTGTGATCTACACACGCAAATTTCGCTACTTCGAGAAAACAATATGACATTATTATCCATATGCGCTAACTTTATAGCTCTTATCTTTATCAGCAACAATGAAATCCTGAAAAATGGAAAGGGGAGGGGGTCGTTGGTCAGGTTCTTTTCAAAAAAAAAATTCATTCTTCCGTTTGTGTGTACGACATCTGGTGATTCAGTAAAGATGGGAAAAAAAGAGGTGGTAGTACACACCAAGACAAACAATTGTCATCAAAGAATGCATGGTCTAACATGAAGCGCTAGCGCGTTTCGAAACGGCCGCTCCGCAAACGTTAAAATGGTATTCCTGTTGAAATTTATCGGGAGAAAAAGAACACCACATGCATGCAAATGTAACCTGCGGAAGAAGAAGAAACCGTATGCAAATCTGCGTCACAGTGAATAAAAGGCGTGGACGCCAGTCCTGTGAAATTATTCTAGCGCGCAACCGTTCTAACAATTGTAACGTACGGGATAATGGCGCACTTAAGTAATACTGAAAAAGCAGACATGCATTTCATTTACGGAGCTGCAAGCGAAAGTACCAGAGGCAGCACGAATGTACATGAGCGTTTTCCCCACAGGCCCAACCGAAAACGTTTGTGCGCTTGCATCGGCAACTGTGCGAAACGGGATCCTTTCTTGCTTCCCGGTCTGATGCAGGTCCGCGCCTTTTATTCACTGTGACGCAGGTTTGCATACGGTTTCTTCTATTTCCCCAGGTTATATTTACATGCATGTGGTGTTCTTTTTCTCCCGATAAATTTTAACAGGAATGTCGTTTTAACGTTTGCGGAGCGGCCGTTTCGAAACGCGCTAGAGGGTTTGCGTTTCATGTTAGACCATGCATTCTTTGATGGCAATTGTTTGTATTGGTGTGTGCTATCACTTCTTAAAGTTTTCCATTCCTTCCCATCTTTTCTGAATCACCCTGTATGTTACGGCCGATGTCCAACAATTAGTGTTTTTTTCTACTATTGTCTAACGTGGCGAGACGAGGAGTACGCGGCGTACCCCGTAGGAAGCGAACACATTCATCGCTATAGTGATTATCTTTATATTGATTCACGCAAAACACAAATCGTGACGTCAATATGATTTGTTTCTTGTGTGAATCAACATGAAGATAATCACTATAGTGAGAGCCGCGTATGGCCGCGTTCCTTACAGTTGCGGACCTACGGGGGGCTTCCGTACCCCGTCTCGTTGCATTTACCGTGGAGGACGACCCCGTTAAACCCCTTCGACTAGCAGTTCGATGTCTTAAAGAACAACACAAAAGAATTTAAATAAAGTTAATAGGCAATATCCGATCTTTTGCGAAACGGATTACCAATTCGCAAACTAGCCAGTTTTGGACTTTGGCCGTGACATATACAGTGAAATCTGTCTAAGACGGACACTGTATGAGACGGAAACCTGTCTTAAACGGAAAAAATATATAGTCTTTTGAATAATTAATGCTTTTTCAATCATAAGAAACCTCTTTAAGACGGAAACTGTCTAACGCAGAAACGGAAGGCCTATTTAGTATATTTGTAGATACAAAACCTGCTAAAACGGGAAGAATTTTTGTCCAAGTGCAAGTTTTTGTCCTTTGGAGGGAAGAAAGTTAAGTCGTTCTGATCCCCCCCCCCCTTTCGTTAAGCGAACTCTTTCACTTCTCGGAAAAAAGATGATTGCTTATTATCTATCTGAACTTGTTCTGGGGGGTCGGGCTTGAGAGGAAGCGGATTTACCATTCAAAATTTAGTGAAAGCTTGTTTAGCATTGCATTTATGTTGGAAATGGTGACTTTTGTTAGAAAACGCTCCTATTTCTCGAACAAGTTTGATAATTTCGGGAGAGTAATACGCAAGGGAGACTGAATTATTGTTCACAATTTAGCGATACCGTGTTTCGGCTACTTCAGAGATTTTCATTCAGTGTAATTTTCACCAGCAACAAGAAATGCGTATTGAATTTGAACACAAAAATGAAGTTCGTAGAAGCGTAAAAAAATAAAATTTAAAAGTGTTACAGATATGTAGACTCTTTCTTTCACAAACGTTATTAGTTGTTGATCACATTGTCACTCTTTCTTTAAAAGGTATGCAATTTCTCAATTTTTATTTTAAATACAGTGAAACATCGCTACAACGATACTCGATATAACGATATCCTTTACTGCGATAAATTCCTCTGTAACGATATTTTTTTCGGAGATTTTTGAAACCGCTATAACGATATTTTTTCATATTTTGCTCAAAATCGTTTTGAATTCAATTTTAACTTCGTCACTTATTTTCCTTCTTCTGAAGGCATCTGATAACATCAATATTTTGCACTAAAAAATCACCGAAAGCTGAAGCAAACTATTGGTATTGGTACTTTCTGTGTAAGACACGTAAGTGCAATGCGGTAAACTCCCTTACAGGGGCAATGCATTTTTAGGGAATTTTTATAATAAATTTATCAATTCCAATTTTTTGCGGTGAATAAATACATAAAAGCGCATTTTCTGAAGGTATTGGCAATGTAGATGTACAAAAGATGACAACAACAGCATAAATTTGATCACACGTAAGGATAATTTTTCCTGTCAATATAACGCGATAATCGATAGAACACGATATTTTTCCTTGGTCCACAGAATATCGTTAAATCGAGATTTCACTGTATTAAAAATTCTCATTTTTGACAAAAGTAAGTTTTCATTCTATTGCTATTCAGGAGAACGTTTTATGTTGAATTTCAACTATTAGAGCATTAAATATGAAATTTCAAATGTATAGTGTGTTATTTGAAACAGCAAACATGAAAAAATTCAAAATAATGATATGTATGACGTTGGTTTATAGAAGTTAGGGTGATGTTCTCAAAACTTAAATTTCGTAAACGATATCGAAATAAATCACTGCATATATTTTTATGTGCACCTCTATAAAACGGAAACCTGTCTGGAACGGAAAATAATTCTAGTCTCTTGACCTTCCGTTTTATACAGGTTTCACTGTATTTTACGACTCTTTCATGATTTTTACTTCTGTAATAAATGTTTTCAAAGAAACATATATAAACTTGACCACTTCTTCCAGATTGATGACATTTAAAAACCAGGTTTGTGGTTCGTAGACCACACCGTTTATGTGCATTCAATATTTAGGTCAACATTGAAGGAACCGGCTTATTTAAGATACTTTTCTGGTTTCTTTTTCATTCTTTAAAAATACCGTTAATTAACTTGAACATTTAGCTTCGAGGAACATCAGAATTTCATTTAATTTCAACTGCTGTCATTATCAGACATATTACATATTTGAGAGCTGTAGCAATATAAGAAGAAATAAAACGATTTTTCAAAATGACCAACATAACTTTTCATATATTTATGTATATATCAAAAAGATTGAATGATATTAATCTATTAAGGAGTGTGAAAATTGAATATGATTTATGATAAGAAGCTTCATTGTGACAAATTTTGTGCGACAGTTTTATTATAAATTTAAGAATTTAAAACTTGATCAATAATTTTGTCTTATTCTTGGAATGCTCTGTTTCTCAGTTGAAGGAAAAGTCAACAAAAAATGAATTACGTGTATTTTGATATGAATAACTAAACATTTTTTTTATACACGTATTTCAAATGCAAATCCTTAATATATCAATAGTATCAGTGCAAACTAAACTACTGGATATTATTTATGTGTTGTAAGATTTCTTTGACGGGTGCACTTTTTTTAGCATATAATGTGCGCGTTGGTGCTTTCAATAATACTTTTCGCAGCTGCAATGTTTCGGAGTTTGTTCGAACCGAATTGTTAGCCACTCTCGGGAATAATATTTAGAATTTTTTGCAATAGCTCATTCAAGCTACAGTATTCATACACATACAGTGTCGCTTAGACATTTTTGAGTCATAGCTAAAAATTTGAATATCTCTTACATAACAAACCGTTATGATGGAGGCAGCGTGAACTTCATCCATTTGCATATAATGCTCCGTTACCGTTTATGCAATCTTTCCGCTATAAATCAAAGTTAAATGACATTTTTCGGCAGAAGATTCCCGATGTTTCATTCGCATTTATATATGTATTTGCACTAATTTTCTCTAAAAATATTTTCGAGACACAGGGAGACATTTGAAACACGCGAAATATGACAGATATCAGCAGAAATTTGTATAGCAGATTCCACGTCAAAATTATTACATTTTAAGTGAATTTCAGTGGGGTCTAGCAGTTAAGGATCGTGACATGGCCATGACATTTTCACGGTACAGGCGACGTTTTGATTTTCGAGAGATTTCCAGGGATGTCATGTAACGTGAGTACAAAAATTTCGGCAAAGCAATGAATTTCCAAAATCAGATTTTTTTTCCTTCGTTTACGACAAATTTTTCAGTCAACTTTGATGAAACGTGGTTGTAAAACCCTCTATATGGACGTGATCAGCGTCGACTGACCGAATTGTTTCACTCAACAGGCATATAGTATATTAGGGTGGATCGAAAAGTATAGGAATTTTTTTTTTTTTCGAAATTACTTTCGGCTTGGGGTGAGAAAGTGGTGTCTTGGGTGTATTAGTTTGCGTAATTTTTTTATTGAAATCCATTCATACCTTCCGGTGTCCCAAGGGCCTCAAAAATATTTAAAATTCACACTTTTATGAAAATGTATTAAAAATTGTAAATTAATGAAAAATGTTTATAAATTTTGCAGAGTATTCAGGTAATAAAGTATAAACTTATAGACAATAATAATTTTATAATAATACATGAAGTATAAATTTAAAAATGAAATCAATAAATCATAAAACTTCTAAAAATTGAACTTATATAATGGCTTTGTTAATTGTATTAATTTGACGATTTACATATTTGTTGTAATGCTTTATGGTATTAAAATGATTGATATGGCTTCCTGATTTTATCCTATTCAATATGAAGCCGTGTCTCTTCACACACACACTTTCCGACGGCTCAGACACTAGGCGAATACATCTTTCAACTGCTTGTGGGTATGCGGCATGAATATTTTCCCCATTCCTTCCAACTTTTACTATACTAAATAATTTTATACATTTAATAATAAACAATAAATTATTTTTCATTCTCTGCCTATACTATTTTCCCTGTGAAATAGATTATTTTACTCTTTTTTTTTTATTATTCAAAATTTGCATAAAAATCGATTTTTGGCAAATATTTAAGCCTTGGGGCACCGGAAGAAATTAATTGAAATTGAAAAAATTTTGCATTTATGCTAGTATGCTTAAAAGACAACTTTTGCACCCCAAGCCGATTCTTTTACCCACATTTCGATTTTTCGATCCACCCTAATATATATATAAACAGGATCACGATCTATCAATAACAACTCAAGAGGCATTGTAACACTGAACCAAATAACTTCAAATTTAAAATAGACGTAACTAAAACGTCAATTGATTGTCAGACTGTCCATTTCTCCGTCCTGTTCAGCGTATATATGCTGCTAGGAACGACATTGTCAGTGCTTTTATTGTGTATTGGTTGGTACTCTCTCCCGGATCACGAGTGGACGGGGGTTTGATTTACTGCAGAGGCCTCTGAATTTTCTTTCCAAAGATCCTCGTCTCTACATTGTATCCATTTGCCTTATAAAACACGGTACATCGTATTACATCACAGTAAATCGCGGAACTTATAATGATTGAGCAAGAATCAAGGTAATAGATTCATGATGGGATAATTATTATCCCATCAGCCATTACCAGTGGGTCTCAACCGATACTTCGTGGAACTCTTGGGGCCCCGCAACCGCTCTAGAAAAATAAACCAAATCAGTAAGTTTCATAAATAAATTAAAAAAAGAGTGAGGTCTACGGGATTCTCCCATAAAAATTGTATATTAAACATGGCTTTGCAATTCAATTAAGGTTGAGAACCGCTGGGATAACGTTTAGCGTTGACTGCACGGTCGCTCATTCTGGTTTCACCAACCCACGGTTCTCTTACGAGTTGAATGGTGTCTGTCACTATCCGGGATGCAGCTAGTGTCACCGATTTGGTAATTCTCATTGACGAGCGGCTTAGGTTTTCTGAACATTGTTCAGCGGTGGTCAAAAAAGCGAATAGAATGCTTGGTTGGTCTCATTTTCAAAAAGGTCTCTTCGCGTTCTCCTAAAGTCATTCTTCCGCTTTTTCGAGGTTTAGTTCGCCCTGGACTGGAGTATGCTGTAAGGTTTTGGAGACCATACCTGCAGAGGGACATAGACTTGGTTGAAGGGGAGCAGAGAAGAGCTACGCGTGTCCTCGTTGGCACACGCGGCTTGAGTTATGAAGAGAGACTTCATTTTTTGAATATGTTTACATTGGATGAACGCAGATGTTGGGGAGATATGATTAAAGTGTTCAAAATTTTCAGCGGGATGGGTAGGATGGACCATGAATTATTAGTACACCGTCAATCGACAGCTTTTACAAGGAGACACCAGTATCGATTGGTAGCCGCTGTGGTGGTCGAGTGGTCATAGTGACGGACTCGCAACGCGGGGACCCGGGTTCGAGTCCCACCGTCACCACAGTGGTGGTCGGCTGAAGTTGGTTTTCTGTGGTTCCCAACTTCAAGGTGCAAATACGAGCCGATCTCCCCGTTAAAAAGTCTCGCCACAGGGAGCAACAGTCCTACTAACAGTACAAATATTTAATCACTACACATCACTCACTCCACTTCTGAGATATAGATGGCAGCACTGAAAAATCATACACAACACTAGATACGCTCTCAGACTGTTAGGTACACACACACTTACACTTCCGGCACAACTCATTAGGTAGTAAATAGCCTATGGCGATAGACCTGCGTTGTGCTCGGTTTGAAAAAAAAAAACAGTATCGATTGGTAAGGGACAATGCAAGGTTATGGTGTCGCAGAGGGGGGCGACACCATAATTTTCTCTAATAGGGTTGTTAATAAATGGAATAGCTTACCCCCGGAGGTAGTAAATTGTAACACAATTGACACGTTTAAAAAAAAGTACGATAAACATGTTGGGGTAAATTGAGGAGCTATCCATAATATATGACATCCATATTTATTATGGGCATCTTTTTCTCAGCCACCTCGTTGGGCATTTTTCCTGTTGTGGCCTTGTATTTGTATTTTCATAAGGAAAGCCAATTTCCTATAGGTTCATTGAATTAAAATTCTAAAATGATAATTGTTGTAACAAAGCCAACCTGAGAATGTCAAGATCTATATTCTTATTATCCTGGGCGGAGCTTAGACACGCGTAATCTGCCACCGTGCCGAGTGTTGTTAGGGCGTAAAGATGGTAACGATGCACATTAGCCATGCACGTTAATTGTGTTATGTTCAAAAGATTTCTAATCATAAAAATAAGTATTTTAAATCAGACATTTTTTACTTTCAAATCTAGAATAAATTGAACCTCTGGAAGAGCATTCTGTGTGTATTCTTTCATCCAACACACTACAAACATCAGAACAACAAGAGTACAAGTAAGAAAACGCGTATGTGCCTTTTAACCCTCCAGGTCCAGTGCATATTGAATATATATTGTAAAAAAAATACATGGCCAAAGAAAACAAAACCATTATACTAATTCCTTTCCTCATTTTTTTGGCATTTTAGTAGCATAAAGAAAGTACAGTACACGCTGCTAAATGTGATCATAACGGTACTCGGGATTTCTGATAACAATAGCCGAATAATAACCCTTTCGGATATAGCCTAACTATATCCGAAGAAAATTCCGTTTAAAAATACTGTGATCATGCATCATGTTTGGTCGGACGGGACGTATGGTAAACGGATATTAGTAAAACTGAACAACTCTATTTTTCTTTCCTACATAACTGGCTGCAAAATGCTCAATCGTTCCATTTTTCTAAATTCTAAAACGGGACTTATTTTTTTCTCATTAAGCTAAAATTCGACATTTTTGTTATTCAGAAATTGTGAGGCGTTAGAATGGAACTGTTTAATGTATATATCACGAATTACGTTATTTTTTTATGTATATAATGTGGAACACATATTCTCTCTCAGAAAAAAAATTTTGAATCTGGTCAACTGAAAGAAACTGATCAAGAACTGAAAGAAAGTACTTTGTTTTCCGTCCTTCATTATAGGAAGGCCATTGCACACACACAAAAGCAGTTCCACGCGTATATAGATCACAGGGAATAGTACGGACCGATTACGACATGTTTATCAACAAGGAGAGAACACAAAAAAAACTTTCGAAGGAAAAAAAAGAAGTTGATGACATTATCCGAAGTCCTGATAACTATAATCGAATTTACCCATGTTGCGATATTGGTTTTTTTCGTTCCCGGAAAAGCAATAACAATACCCGAATGATAATATTATCCATGATTAAAAATCTTTCATCAATGCTAATTTGAAATTACTTTCAACTATTAAAAATCACATTACGCCCATATCCTTATCTTCTAAAATGAAGAGCCAGCCTTAAAACCGAGAACAACTCTTTGTTGAGTTGTTGTTTTCCGTAGTATATATGTATATATAGAGAATATCAGATTCATTCAATCGGTTGTTTAGCAAAAGAGAGACAAAATCAAAACGTAAAAACGAAAGAAACAAACGAGCTTTGAAATGTTATCTTTAACGAAAGAATCAGAGCATGTGAAAAGAAGAGTTTTGGAAAAAGTTCCGTCACCATCTATTACTAAATAGAATGTTCCGTCTGAAACTGAATATAAAAACTGGTCTGCCATGCAGAGCGAGGTGAAAAGACTTCGTGTAAAGTTGCAAGTACACCAAGTGAAACTTTATTATGTAAAGTTCGTTAACCTAAAGGGTCAAGTTTGAAATGAGGGTTTCGTCTAAAAATCTCAATCTGTCTACCTCATTTTTTCCTCTCTCTCTCTATCAAAATTTGTAAAAAGAAATCCATGAAAATACATGAATACATGGTTGAATAAGAAAAATATATACAGGGTGTCCTTTTATCCTGGATTAACTCGCGAATCGTTGATTCTAGACGTATACTTGCAAATGAGAAAAACGTATCCAAATAACGTGCAGACCTCAGATACGTCATTCATATTGCAAGGGGTTGTACAGTTATTAAAAAAAAGAAAAGAAAAAACTTGATTTCGTCACCCTGTCCTAAAACACCCAAGCAGAGAAAGTTGTTGCCCTGTCTCTTCTGAGCCAATAAAACCAATCTTTTTCAGTGCTGGTCCGTTTGCGGTGCCGCTTATTTTCTGAGATATTTTAATTCAAAAACCGCTGAAAAAAACAAAACCGGATAAACTAACAGATCATTCTGTGCTTCGTTAGCTGTTCCTTCCCTCATTTTCAGCGATTTTCGAATTCAAATATTTTAGAGAATATTACATTCGAAGAAACATGGAATTTTTTGTTTTGTTTTGTTCAGGAAAGACAGAAATAATTTTTTAATTGGGTTTTTAGGTTGGGGTGACAAAATAAAAAGTTCATTTTATATTTTGATAACTATACAACTCCTTACCAATATGAATGGCGTATTTGAGCTCTACACGTTATTTGGATACTATTTCCTCCCAATTGGAAATTGCCTCTAGAATCAACGGCTCACGAGTTGTTCCAAGATAAACTTTCTTAAGCACCATGACAGAAATAATACGTACTAAAAAAATGAAACCGGAGGTATATTTCATTTCCATTGTGTATGAATTTCAGCAATAGTATCAATTTGGTTGTTGAAATCTGTTAAATTGGTTAAAAGTGTCAATTGAAGCTAATTGAATACTAAAAATTTAATTGGCTGCTGTTATTCATTTTTCGCTGAAACTTGGGACATCACAAAACGTTATAAAACAAGATCATTCAAGTCCCGTTCTGGCATGATCTTTTTCCGGCCGCAGCGATGTCGTAGATTTAATTTTTTACCGGATTTCCGATATTCACGGTACACTCGTGAAATGGTCGTACGTGAAAATCCAAATTTCATCGCTACCTCGGAGATGCTATGTCCCATCTCTCGTGCGCTGACTATAACACCACGTTCAAACTCACTTAAATCTCGATAACCTGCCATTGTAGCAGCAGTAACCGATCTAACAACTATGCCAGACACTTGTTGTGTTATATAGGCGTTGCCGACCGCAGCGCCGTACTCTGATTGGTTCCATATCTCTTTATTGGCATACGCATGCCTCTACCAGTTTTTTTGGCTCTTCAGTTTACATCTTGAATGCTGCATATATACATATTTCAGAAAAATGCATCGAAGATTGAAATCTCATCACAAAAATTCTAACCAAAAGGCTAATCACAGATATTTTACTTTTAAGTTGCTAGAACTAGGTTCGATCGACACCTGTAAAGAGTTAAATCATTTAGTTTCCCAAAAAAACTTCTGTTCTCCCCGCTCAATTTTTTTCTCTCATTACTTTTGTTCTTGAGTGATCCCATTGCATCCTATATTGTATCCGTAACAATTATCGTCTCAGATGACAGTGTATTACACCGCCACAACCCAGACTGTACCGCCACCATCGATGGTCGCCGCCGTGATAGTCATGATACCACCACGATCAAGATATCACGATGATGGTGACTGTACCTAATTGACTTCTGCTGTTCTCGTGGCGATATTACGGTCCAGCGCAGCGTTTGCTTCTGACATCGATCCACAGATGGTATCGCCTGTATTAGTGTAAGCAGTGGTTCCCAAACTTTTTGAAGCGCGACTTCATAGGCGGAAATTGACTTGGAAGTCTGGGGGAGGGGCAAGGTCATTATTGCTGGGGGGGGGGGGCACGATGATGATGATGTCAATTCATCTATACATATATACATTAGATAAGTCGACTCCACGTTTGACTCTGGGGGGCCCCCCACGCCCCCCCCGTATCTCCGCTCATGCGCGACTCCCTTTCGGCAAGAAAAAAAAACGGCGACCGCTCCCCCCCCCCCTGTCATCATATCGATGGATCATGTCTCGTTTTCCGCAACATTCCTGATATTTTTTTGTTAATGAATGTGCTTTAATTTCCGTAATCAATGATGAATGAAATCAAATTATTTTTCGATATTTTATTGGCAGAACTGTTTTATTATGAGATTTAAAACTACCCACATGTGTTTTAGCTTCGATTCTTGCTGCTGGTGTCATCAACAGAGTCGCAAGTTAGAACAGCATATGTTTCTTGCCCATCGCAAATGTTGAGCAAACTCAGGGGCACCGTTACCAAACGGAGGGTGAATTGGAAAAATATTTTCGGGATCCTTTTGAAGGAAGAATAATTTTAGTAAATTTGTTATATTATTTTGAATATTCATAACATTTTCATGGTTGTGGTGGTACAACCATGGATGGCACAGACACCCTTGCTTTATTATACAAAATTATTTTTCCACTACAGCAGTATTTTCTATTATAGCGGGTACCCGGTGTACTCCCCACAATAATATTAACCCACCCCCCGCCGTCCCTCTTTCCGATATTTTTAAGCCCTCCCAATATTTTTCAATGACTACTTCTTCATCAAAAGAGCTTCATAAACGACACGCTAGCGTTATAAAGGTCCCTTTACACGTGCATTGTTCGTACAATTACATTGTTTATAATCTAAAATATAGACATCACCCCTATGCATTCACATACTAGGCATCGTTCTGGGTTTTTAATATTTAAAAATATATAAAAATATTTTAAAATCGGTTGATTCTTTCTGACTTCCCCCTATACAAATATTATAACTTGACAGTAAAAATAAAATTTTACAAGGAGTTGAAGTTGACCTTAAGAAAGTACTGTAGTGGATCTGATTGATTCTCTAGAAAAGTTTTTGAAGTCACTTCGCGATAATTATGAAGAGTTGGAACTGGATGGCAGGAATTTTTGTGGCAACACGACTACGAAGCAACTACGGGTAGGTCAAAAAATAGAAACGAACGTTTTTTCATGAAAATTCAAAATCGGACTCTCAGAGGAAGTTGTCCTTTCTTCCCGTGATAAATTCAGATATGATAAATATCGTTAATATCATATGATCAAGGGTGATCAACCTTTAGGAAAGTGTGGGCCACTTCACAGGTTTGAAAACGTGCCACGGGCAACTCTTAAGTGAAACTTGATCTGTAAATGTGCCACAGATCACTTAAATTAAATAGTCCGAAAATGTGCCGCGGGTTACTTAAGCGAGCTATAAATATGTTGCGGGTCATTTAAGCCTTACAGCGGCAATCCCGAGATATCTCGTCAAACTTGAGCTGCTTCATTTCGGTCACCCTGAAATATCTCGGGATCTTAACACGCTTTTCTTTCCAATAAGAGAGTTATAATGAGGATCAGGAAAATTTTAAAAACCGCTTAAAGGGTAAAGTGTTCAGTAAATGTGTCGGCAGCTGCTTGAGTGATCTGGAACTGTGCCGCTGGTTTCTCAAGTGGTGATCTGGTGATGTGCCACGGACCACTTGAGTGATGTGAAATTGCACCGCGTGTCATTTAAATGATCTGTAAATGTGCCGTGGGTCGCACAAGCATTACGTAAATATGCCGCGGGTCACTTAAATCATCTGTGAATATGTCACTGAACTCTTAAATGATCTGGAAAATTGCCACGGGCCACTTAAGTGATGTGGGACAACACCGCGGGTCATTTAGGTCATCTGTAAATGTGTCGCTTAATTTATTTTTATAAAATTTAGGTTGGAGGTCGCGGGCCACATCAGATGAATCCAAGAGCCGCATTTAGTCCGCGAGCCATTGGTTGTCTGTTTCCTGGAAAACAATGGTTCCCAAACTGTGCACGTAAGACAGCTAGCGAGTCCGAAAGATTTTAAAAAATTTGAACGTCTTAAAATAAATTTATTTTATTCTTCCGCGACGTAAATAAATATATATATAAATATATGTCAAACATAAACACACCTTAACTCTTGGCTGTGCTACTTATTATCCATGTACTCACTCACTAATCAAAAGTAAAACACACAACTAAGTAATTAGAAATTATAGAAATTACAGGGTATCTGGAAAACAAACTTCCCCATTAAAATTGAAAATCTTAAAAACAATAAATGAAAAAGAAAAATCATTCTTTTTTCTGCTTGTGCAGACACAGTCCTCTAATATAACGGTACAGATCTTCAATCATTACACTTCAGCCAAAGTTCGAAAAATAGATGGCAGCACTATACTGTTTGACGAAATCATGTAGTTGCATTTTGATGATTGGAAGCCTCATGCTCAGTGACGTATTTACGAGGGGGCTTAGTGGGCTATAGCCTAGAGCGGCAAGTTCAGAGGGGTGCCAAATTAGAGGAATGAGTGGCCAAGAAAACTAGTATAATGGGACTATGTATAGCCCTCAATAAGTCCGCCTCTGCGTAGACAGCAAGAGACTGAGGCAGTGAATGACCAAAAGAGTGACCAAAAAAGTGTGAAAGTATAGGAATGTCTAAAAAGAGTGATCTAAAGCATATATAAACGTGGAAATGATCTAAAGAGTGATCTAAAGCATGAATAAACGTGTAAATGATTTAAAGACTGACATATAAAGCAAGGAACCATGTCAGTGAGCGACCAAAAGAATGGCCTAGAGCGTGTGCAAGCATGTGAGTGATCAGAACAGTGTACAATCATGTAAGTGATCAGAACAGTGTACAATCATGTAAGTGATCAGAACAGTGTACAATCATGTAAGTGATCAGAACAGTGTGCGAGCATGTGAATGATTGAAAGAATGTGCGATGTGCCGACGCTCTCAGCAAACGTTCAAGTTCATTTTTCACTCGTTAGATAGCGTCGCCATACCACAGCGTACTTCCATCCTCATAGTATATTTTCCCTTTTTCGTTACGAAGTGTAAAACTCGACTCGATGGCTACACGTTATTGTTATTATTATCTTGAGACACTGGAGCAGATGTGCATCTGTGTCTAGTGTCGCGGAGGCGATTCTAATTATGTTATAATACAATTAAATATCTTTAACCAATTAAAATTAATTTTTCTTTCTGAACATCTTGGAGTCATCAATACCTCCCACTTCCTACAATGGTGACCTTTCCGTGTTTCTGCATGCGACAAGTTTCAACATCGTCGTAAGCTTCAATTTTTTTTTCTTCATGGCGTAAGGACAAGTTGGACGTTTAAAAGAAAGCTACCTGTGATTTTATTCCGCATTATTTTTATCATTTAGCATCATATCTTCCCTCTCAACTATGCTTCAGACCGACGACCAAAATTTGCCCGCACCAGCGCTACAAATCTCCCGCGTGTAGCAATGAAACCCATCCATTCTGGAAATTAGTAGATGACCTCAACCATCTTGCAGAAATCGTCGACAAAATTTGTTACCTGATCCTTCCAGCAAATATCACTGCAATACAGGTGCCACCACAACAATCAGAATTGAAGAGACAAGTGGCACAACTTACCAAGCAGATGAGCGAGCTAACGCAGATGAAGCATGGAGCTGTCGTCTATGATTCTCGCGGCTATGATCGCAGCCCCCACTTCCGCCGAAGGAGCAGCTCAAGAAATCGACAGTACAAGGAGCCAGAGAACGGTACGCGTTTTAGCATGCAAATTTCGGTTTAAGAGCTAAGAAATGCAATCTTCTATGTGCCTACTACTACACCATGCCCAGTCGGAAAACAGAAACAGCAATCGGTTACCGGCCACAACAGTGATCGCTATAACAACAGAATTGTTTTGGCCGAAGAGACTTCAAAACAAAATTTCTCATAGACACAGGTGCTGATATTTCGGTGCTCCCGAATAACTTCGTACCTCAGGCCAAAACACCAACGTACTTGCTTCTGTTTGCTGCGAACGGTTCCAAAATCACAACTTTTGACATCAAAAGACTTACCCTTAACCTGAAACTGTGCTGTCCTTTTACATGGACATTCATTGTTGCAGACGTCCAACAACCCATCGTTGGGATCGACTTCCTGCAACACTTCAACCTACTGATCGATGTCAAGAACTCTCACCGCATTGATGGTAACACTAACCTGTCTTCCTCTGGCAAACCACTTAGCTCACTCTTGTCGCCACCACCATGAGTGTCCTCTTGGGTGACTATCGGTTCCATGAAGTTCTTGCGCAGTATCCGAAGATAACCAATCCGTCTCAAGTATTCAACAAAGCAAGACTTTGGCCAGTATATCACCACATCGAAACCAAAGGACAACCTGACTTTTGCAAACCTAGGTGCCTGTCATCTGAGTTGCTGAAGATAGCTTGAAAAAAATTCGCATTTCCAATGTCAGCAGGAATAATTCGACCATCGAAATCACCTTGGCCAAATCCTCTGCATATGGTTCGCAAAGCCAACAGTGAATGGTGTTCATGTAGAGACTACCTTGCTTGAATTCTATCACTGTGCACGGCCGTTATTGAGTGCCACATCTGCAAGACTGCACGCAAGCATTTCATGGCTAGACAATCTTTTCAACTCTGGATCTCACCCGCGCATATTATAAAATCCCGATGAATCCAGAAGATATCCCAAAAACAGCAGTCACTACCCCTTTTGGACTATTTGAATACACCTGCATGCCGTTTGGCCTCCGCAATGCCGGCCAAAGCTTTCAACGACTCATGTACTCAGATATTGTAGTTTTTGGCCTCGACTTCTACGCCCCTTACTTTGACGACCTTCTGATAGCATCAACCAGTGAAGAAGAATACGTTCAACATCTACACCAAGTTTTCTCCTGATTGAAGCTCCATGGCCTTCAACTCAACCCATCAAAATGTGTACTCGGAAGAAGTGAAGCTCCTAGGATGCCTTATTACTTCGACCGGAGTGAAACCTCTTCCAGAGAAGGTTCAGGTTATTCAGGACTTCCCAAAATTCAAGACAATCAACGAACTCGGACGCTTCCTGGCCATGCTCAACTTTTACAGACGTTTTCTCTCGCAAGCTGCACACATTGAAACATCACTACATGAATTCCTCAAAGATTCCAAAAGAAGAACGACAAAGGACCTATTCCTTGGACAGACTCTGCTGTCGCAGCATTCGAGAAGTCGAAATCAGATTTGGCCAATGTTGTTGCACTATCATATCACTCCCCCGATCATAAACTGTCAGTTACAGTTGATGCATCTGACGTTGCTCTAGGTGCTGTTCTCCACTCTCACACAAATTCTGGTTTACAGCTCTTGGCCTTCTTCTCTCACAAACTGAAGCCTGCAGAACGTAACTACTCTCCCTATGACAAAGAGCTCCTGAGTGTCTATTCAGCAATTCAACATTTTCGCCACTACCTGGAAGGCACCAACTTCATAATCTTCACAGACCACCGTCCTCTGGTGAATGCCTTTCAGAAGAATTCCTTTTCTTTTCGCCAACTTCGCCATCTGGACTGCATCGGCCAGTTCGGCACTGACATCCGATACATTTGTGGATCCAGCAATGTAGTTGCTGACACATTGTCTCTCATTAGTGAAATAAACCTCCAATGCCTTAACCACCCGGGACTTGCTACAGCTCAGGCAGAAGATGAACTTCGAAACCTGATGAAGAAGACAGACTCCAAGCTGCAGTGGAAATCACTCGAACTGGCACCCTCTACTCACGTTATCTAACCCAGGTATCCATGCTTCCGAACAACTAATCTAGGAACATTTCACTTGGCCTTACATGCTGAAAGATGTTGTAGAGTAGACCATGTGCCCAATGTCAAAAATGTAAAGTGAAAAACACACTCGCAGTTCACTGCAGATGTCGAATCTGCCCTCTGCAAGATTTGACCATGTACACATAGACCTGGTAAGTCCACTTCCACCATCAGACAGCTGCAGATATCTCTTAACGTGTGTTGACAGATACACCAGATGGCGAGAGGTCTACCCTATTGCAGATATATCTGTTGACACAGTTGCCCGAACATTCGTCTCAGGATGGGTGTCAAGATTCGGCATACAGCTCTTCTCGGTGTCCGGCGCATTAGAACAACTCCATACCATCCGGCTTCCAACGGCTTAGTGGAACGGTTTCGCCGTTCATTAAAACAGTCATTGATGCGCCACTCCAACAAGCGTTGGACCCAGGACCGTCTCAATAGCCGGACCGCCCTGATATTGATTTTTCTAACAAATTCTCGAAAATTTCAACCAAATCTCATTTTTGTGTGGCCCCTCTTCACTTGAGGCCCATGCCTTAAGACGGCACTGGTTGGACCGAAACAAAACCAATCGTGCTATTAGATCTCCATTCTGCCTACAAAACTGATCTTCGCAGTACGTGTGCTGAACTAGTGTATATGGCACCACCCTTAGGGTACATGGCCAACTGCTGTGCCTGTCAACACCTTCTCAAACGGAGGATCCAGCTGTTTCGTTGAACAAGTGTGCCAAACTATGGCTAATTTGAAGCCTTAACTTCTACTCGTTCCACAGCTTCTACTTCATGTCTCATACATCCGGCACTGCCAACTTGCACTCATGTTTTTCCCAGAGTTGACTGCGTCAAGCCTCCACTGACTCCACCTTATCATGGCCCGTATATCAACGGTCAGCCTGGATATAGTAAAACCATGCTTCATGGACACTACAGAAATCAACTCCAACCAAAACCAACCATTAACTCCAACCACGCTATAAATCCTTTGAACATGCCTGTGGAGAGTAGGGTTTGTAGATTCGCAAAAGCTGGGGGGGGGGGGGGGAGAAAAAGGAGGACGCTTGCGCGCGCACCCTTAGTGCACCCTACGTCACTTTTCCCCCATTTTTCCAATAGATGGCGCCACTATTCCGTCCAATAAAACCGGCCACAACAATAATTTTTCCCGTCTAAAACAGAACCGCTGAAAAAAGCAGAAAGAGAAAAAAATTCTGGGAATTTTGACGGCTATTGGTAAATGCGTATGGAAAAAAAACCACAAAAACACTCATATATCAATGAAGAAATGTTTCAAAGTGGAGGGAAAAAAATTTTCCCTAGAAAAAAAAATAATTCTGGAAACCTGAAAAGGAGGACAAAAGGGCGAATTTTCCGAAACGTTGGGGGACGCTTGAAATGACATGAAAAAAGAGGACGGTTGGTAACCCTACTTTGTATCGAAAAAGGGAAAATATCATCGAGCTTGAAAATATACTATGAGGATGGAAGTACACCGTAGTATGGTGACCCCATCTAACGAGTGCAAAATGAACTGTGAATGTTTCTGAGGTCGGCGACACACCACGGGTACCCCCTTTCCCATGTACACTGGAGGAACAGAAAAAATTAAGGTAATTACAATGCTTAAATACAATCATGATATTTCAAGTTGAATCGGACAGTTCGTCCTGAACGAGTAGTGACACGAGAGTTCTTTTTATCGCAGTCCTTTTTTCTCTCCACCGGGGTTACCAACCGTCCACTTTTTTTGATGTCATTCCAAGCGTCCTCCTACGTTTCCGAAAATTCACCCTTTTGTCCTCCTTTTCAAATTTCCGGAATTATTTTTCATTATTTTTTCTGGGGAAATTTTTTTCTCTACTTTGACACACATATTTCTTCATTGATATGAGTGTTTTTGTGTTTTTTTCCATACGCATTCACCAATATAGCCGTCGAAATCATAGGCGGAGATAGACTTGGAAGTCTGGAGGGGCACGATTATTGTTGGGGGCATGATGTTGATCATGATGTAAATTCATATATACGCAAATACATTATATCAGTCGGTTTTACCCATCGAGCTTATATTACTGGAGGGAGCATCCAGCCGCCGCGACGTCGTCTACATCTAATGCAAGGATACCACGTGATCGGGTGAAAACAAACACGATCTCCCGTAGAGATCAATGTTAAAATTTCCGATTTTAACATAGAATTGCGAAAATTTAGTAAGGTTTTCCGCTGCATCAATAATTTTAAAAATTGAATTGAATTCTCGATTTTCGAAATATTGAGTTCGCTTAGAGATACGAAGCCCAGAAAATTAAATATAAATTAATTAGCCAGACCCACTTTTGAGGTTGATATCCACGCAATGACATTAATTTCAGCTTTTTATTTATATCTCAAGCACGAAAATGAAAATTAATGTCTCAGTATTGTCTTATATTATCCAATTGCATCAATCCGTATAGTTTAGGATGTTTTGAAATTAATTATGGAATTATTTCTTTATTAATTATTATTTCTTTCATTACTTCTGGAGTAATTGCTTTAATCAATTCTGGATTTGTTTCTTTCATTATTGCTGAAATTATTTTTCATTAACGCTGATATTATTTCTTTTACTAATGCTGGAATTATTTCTTTCATTGATTCTGAAATTATATCTCATTAATTCTGGCATTATCTCTTTCATTAATTTTGGAATTATATCTCATTAATTTTGGAAGTATCACTTTTTCACCAATGCTGGAATTATTTCTTTCATTAATTCTAGAATTTTTCTTTCATTAATTTTGGAACTATTTTTTACTTTAATTTTGGAATTATCGCTTTAATTAATTTTGGAATTATCACTTCATTAATGCTGAAATTACTTCAAACATCGATTTTGGAATTATCTCTTCCATTAATTCTATAATTTTTCTTTCATTAATTTTGGAATTATCCCTTTTTCTTAATTCTGGAATTATTTCTTTCATTATTAATGCTGAAATTATCGCTTTCATTTATTTTGGAACTGAAACCATCTGTTTCATTAAAACGAATTTTTCTTTCATTTATTCTGGACTCATCTTTCATTAATTCCGAATTATTTTTCATTAATGCTGGAATTATCACTTTCATTTATTTGGAGCTGAAATTATCATTTTCATTAATTTTGGAATTTTTTTTATTTATATCTTCTCAAGCACGAAAATGAAAATTAATGTCTCCGTATTGTCTTATATTATTCAATTGCATCAATCCATATAGTTTAGGATGTTTTGAAATTAATTATGGGCCCATATAAATTAAATTCCGCAGCTTTAATCAAGCATTTTTTGAAGCAAAAACAGGCAGATCGATTCATTCCTGTTTCTTTCATTTAGATTTGTTCCTTTCATGAGTCGCATGTGGCATTTCTTTCACGAGAGTAATTAAAGGTAATTCCAGAATTAATGAAAGAGATACTTTCAACATTGTCGAAATTGATCATTTCAAAATTAATGGAAGTGATAATTCCAGAATTAATGGGCGATAATTACATAATTAATGAAAGTTATAATTTCAGAATTAATCAAAGTGATAATTCCAAAATTAATGAAAGTTATAATTTCAGCTCCAAATAAATGAAAGTGATAATTCCAGCATTAATGAAAGATAATTCGGAATTAATGAAAGATGAGTCCAGAATAAATGAAAGAAAAATTCGTTTTAATGAAACAGATGGTTTCAGTTCCAATATAAATGAAAGCGATAATTTCAGCATTAATAATAAAAAAATAATTCCAGAATTAAGAAAAAGGGATAATTCCAAAATTAATGAAAGAAAAATTCTAGAATTAATGAAAGAAATAATTCCAGCATTAATGAAAAAGTGATACTTCCAAAATTAATGAGATATAATTCCAAAATTAATGAAAGAGATAATGCCAGAATTAATGAGATATAATTTCAGAATCAATGAAAGAAATAATTCCAGCATTAGTAAAAGAAATAATATCAGCGTTGATGAAATATAATTTCAGAAATAATGAAAGAAACAAATCCAGAATTGATTAAAGCAATTACTCCAGAAGTAATGAAAGAAATAATAATTAATAAAGAAATAATTCAATGGATATCAACCTCAAAAGTGGGTCTGGCTTATTAATTTATATTTAATTTTCTGGGCTTCGTATCTCTAAGCGAACTCAATATTTCGAAAATCGAGAATTCAATTCAATTTTTAAAATTATTGATGCAGCGGAAAACCTTACTAAATTTTCGCAATTCTATGTTAAAATCGGAAATTTTAACATTGATCTCTACGGGAGATCGTGTTTGTTTTCACCCGATCACGTGGTATCCTTGCATTAGATGTAGACGACGTCGCGGCGGCTGGATGCTCCCTCCAGTAATATAAGCTCGATGGGTAAAACCGACTGATATAATGTATTTGCGTATATATGAATTTACATCATGATCAACATCATGCCCCCAACAATAATCGTGCCCCTCCAGACTTTCAAGTCTATCTCCGCCTGTGCATGGGCTCCCGGGCCAAGTGATTTTTCTGAGACCCTATCTGGAAAACTCTCGAAAACTTCAACCAGTTCTCACTTTTGTGAGGCCCTTATTCTCATGAGACCCTCGGGGCCTCGGGCCATAACCGGGTGGGTCCATGCGTTAAAAGACGGCACTGTTACAAACACGAGCACTGACGTATTCGACCCAGAATGTCGGTTTAAACATAAATGCAGAGCTGATTATGCTCATATGAATAGCATTTGTGCCGCGCAGCTATGGATTAAAGTTTAACAGAAGTTTGAAGAAACAAAGAGGGGGTCGCCAATAAAGTTCTTGTCAAAAGGGGGAAATCGCACTTCAAAATGTTGGAAAACCACTGCTATGGCCCCCACAAGGGCGGGGCTGACAGGGCGCTACCCCTGAGGCTCGGGACAATTCTCATAATTTTTTTGCATTTTCACGCTATAAATTATCTATAGAAGGGCCCGTGAAAAGTCTGAAACGGAGCCCGCAAAAGATCCCAGCATAGCGTTATGCCTCACTCCATCTCAGCAGGGATTTTTACTACACGAGATGAAAGGCTTGGTAATACCTTCCCAAGACCGGGATTGCACTGTAAAAGTTTCATAAAAGTTCATTTATAAAACTTGAAAAATGCAACCAATAAATTGTGATCGATTGCATTTGTTAGAATGTTGCCGATTACAACTCTTATTGGTTGAATTTTTCAACTTTCATGAAAGAACTTTTATCAAACTTTAATAGTGTAATCCACGCCCAAGACTCTCTCACCAGCTAAGAAAGGTCTTGACAGGCTAAAAAATTTTAACTACATACTTAGACGATCGTCGGCTCAATCAAGTCTCGTATGAATGGTTTTTAGAAAAAAGAAAAAAATCTCAAGAAAGTTTTTCGATTTGTTGAATGTAGATGGCAACACCATCTACCGGTGTATGACGATATCTAGAGCAAATCTCGACACAAAAGTTCTTAAATCTGTGATAATTCACGAAAATTTTTTGCTATATGACGTGACATTTATTAATTTTATAAAATCGTAGTAAAACTAATCTGCATTATGTAGTATTAATTTTATTCAGTAACTTTTTCAACACCATGTTAATATTTCCTGATAATTAGACTCAATGGCTTTACAGTATTAAATTCAATTTCAAAATTTTTTACCATCTTCGTCAAGTAGGATATAAAGTAATTTTTTATAATGCTGTATATATATATATATATATCCATAAATATAGATTTTGTTATATAAAATAACACAATTTCATTAATGCAATTGAAAGAGAATGTGTTTGTTCAAACTAATATTTCGGCACTGATGTGAATATATTTTGAAATAAAAGAAAATCAAAATTATACATTTTTAAATAATTGAAAACAGTTAAAGGAGTAGGAAAAAAAAAAAAACACAGGTTCCACCGAGATTTGAACTCGGATCGCTGGATTCAAAGTCCAGAGTGCTAACCATTACACCATGGAACCCTACTTCCCATGCCGGGAATCGAACCCGGGCCGCCTGGGTGAAAGCCAGGAATCCTAACCACTAGACCACATGGGAACGATTCGGTTCGGCGAAACAAATGACGATTTCAAACTCTATGAGGAACAGAATTGAGGGGGGGAGAGAAAAAAAATCTTTTTTTTTCATCAATATGTTCATAAATATTTCAGTGTTCAAAACTTTGAAATTTATTACAATTTTATAAATAAATGAGGTTGCGACGGGAACGAAAACAAACTATTATTTCATGCGAATCGCTTTGTGCAAAGTGATCTGAAGTTTCATTCCCACGATGCTACCATGTCCCACAAACGTACGGCTGGCAAACTTTAGACCGAGAGCCTGAGGCGATTGTTATAATTTTTTGTTTTTTCGCACTATAAATTCACTGCAGAGGAGCCCTTAAAAAAATCTGACCCAAAGCCCCACAACCATCCTAGGAGTCTTCTGCAGCAGGATGCCAGGCCCTTGGGCTGGGATCTCTCGTGGGCCCCCAGCAGGGCCGTAACTACGCTGGGGCAACCGGGGAACTGCACCGTGGTCCCCAAAAAAATTTACACTTATTTCGCATAATAATAACCCTTTCAAGAAAGTGTGCCCGGGCCCGAAAAGGCACACTACGGCCCTGGGACCTCTCAGGCCTGACCCCTCTCCTGACTTTTCATGGGCCTCTCTCTATAGTGAATTCATTGCGTAAAAAAACACAAAGGATGAAAATCGTCCTGGGCCCCTGGGCTGCAGCCCCATCCTTGGGGGGGGGGGGGAAGGCATGGATGTTATCCGCTTATAGTATACTTACGGATTTGTCCGCTGTTTCAGAGAAATTTTCCAGTGTCCTGAAAACAATTTTCGAGATGTTTTTTTGTGTTCCGTACTTTTTTTATATAAAGAACTATAACGAAATGAAAATATTGAACCGTGTTATTTACCGCTTATTAGGGCTGTCTACAGAGCATTATGGGCCCCCGGACCAAATGGTTTTTCGGAGGCCCAACGCGGGAAATTCTCAACCGGTTCTGATTTTTGTGAGACCCCCTCTTCTCTTGTGGTCCCCGGGCGCAGGGCCGCAACTAGGGGGACCAGGCGGGTCTACTGCTCCGGGCGATAGACCAGAAGGGGCGCCAATTTCACACTTTTACCTCTCTTTTGACATTACAAGGGGGCGCCAAAATGCATGCCTGCCCCTGCTGACCAAGCTTCTAGTTGCGGCTCTGCCCGGGCGTGCCCAGGTGGGCCTATGCGTTAAGACGACATTGCCCTATTTGGCTAAAAATGCTCGTCTGCAAATTTGCATGCACACTCTCGAAATTTTCAATCAAATCTCATTTTTGTGAGGCCCTTTGTTCTCTTGAGGACCCCGGGCCATGCCCGAGTGGATCCATGCGTGAAGACGGCACTGCCGCTCATGGAAGTTCAAACTTTGCATACTCTATAACTGTACAATTTTTTGCGGTACTAGTGTAGACCTGTAAATTCTTGTAAAACGTAAATAATGAAAGAAAGCCACGGGAAAACTATGATCGGATGTTGGATTTTAAAACCAAGCAATCATTCAAAAAAGTCTCACTCGATTGCATTCCACTGCTAAAAAAAATTGTCAACAGCGGCATCACATGGTTCTGTTGACTGCTGCCTAACATCAAAGGCACAAAAAAATTAGTCTATTATTTAGAGGGGGGATATTGAAATTCAGTTATTGTGAGTGGCACCATCAGAGGTAGATTTCTGGTATTGTCACCTGTGGGCTAAACTTTTTCTCTCGTTCTCTTACCATTCTTGTCTAATTTTATTTTTACCACTTAATCCACAAATTTCCCCCTTCGAACTTGCTACCCTGTGCTATAGCTCGATTAGCCTATTGGGTTGTAAGATTCCGAAATGAGGACACACGCACGTGCTCCTTTCAGCAACGTCAATTATCCTTATTTTCACCAGATGGTACCACTATATCGGCGAAGAGTCACAATAGTTTTCCAAAACAGGATACTGTGTTTTTTTTTTCGCTTCTGACAACTCTACCTACCACGTCCTGATTGCATTATTTCATTATTTATCTCTGATACCTGAGAATTATCAACCCACGTTAATTTTTTACCCCAGGGGTGGCGAACAGATGACTCGGTGGTTTTGTGCTTCCCGCGACAAGATGGAAAAACTATTATAATTTTGAATTAGTCTCAATTTTGACAAAATTGCGGTTAATGTAGAAAAAAACGTATTTCTAATTTGAGAAAAATAATTTGTATTTTCAACACGCAAACACAAAACCTCTTTCAACATACAAGCCACATGATCGATTTCAAAAACCTACTGTGGGAGTAACAGTAGCAGATTTTCTTGCGCTATCATCGGGGGTCAGTAATCGTAATCGCGATGAGCAAAACTTCCCTTAAAATTTTTCCTTTTAAGTAAGTAAAACTAAAAAAGAATACGAGACACACAAAAAAGAAAGATTTGGCCGAGCTTCGGGCAACTGACATCAATTCGAGGGCTAAAATTCCATAAAAATCTCGGAAGAAGATTAAGTTCAGCACGTTTTAAAACTCTGAGGAAAGATACACCTATAACATATTTCGTGCTTGGGAAAAGTTTCGCAACCATGCAGAAAGCAGTCCAAAACCCAGCCATCAGTGGAAATTCTTCTAAGACTGCACATAAAGGATCTACTGACTTTTTCGCTGAATCTAATCAGTTGAAGAGAAACTTGGAAAAAATCGGATGTGTCAACCCCAAAAATTTCAAGTCCACTTTAAAAGTGGACTTGCGGAGTGGATCTCCCGACCTTGACAAAAATTCGGGAAAAATTCTATTTAGTGAGGAGCCAGAGAGAAGCAGCCGGCATTACTTACTTACTGACCGTCTGTACTTACGTACATCGTAGTGTGTACAGACGGTTATAATTAAATACACCTTCCTAGGCTGTTTACTAGCCAGTCTGTACAGGGCCGCAACTAGGGGGACCAGGCGGGTCTCGTGAACCGGGCACTGGAACTGAGGGGGCGCAAATTTCATTTTGAAACCTCTCCTTCAACATTACAAGGGGGCTTCAAAAGGCTCGCTTGCCCCGGGTGACCAAGCATCTAGTTATGGCCCTGCGTCTGTAATCTCACCATCAGCCGTGAGAGCTGGGCATGGGGATAAACATTTGAGTCTGGTCTGGTAAGAAGTTGTAGTCCCCGCTGTAGCTTTTACGCTGTTTCCTTCTGAGCTGAGCTGATTTCACGGTCTATGAGAGCACATATAAATACTCTTTTCCAAAAAATGAAGAGTTCCGTTAATAATTATTTATAATTGGTATTTAATTTAATGAAAAGTTTAGTTAACTAGTTAATAAATCCCTTCAAAATGTTTGTGGCCCACGATGAAAGCAATCATACTGGGTGCGGCTTATATTTCGGAGTTCTTTCTCCTTGTGCATGTGGCTTATATACCGGAGTTTTGCCCCTGGTGAGGCCCGCGATACTACGTCTGACCAATATGTTGGCCCTCGAACAGAGAGAGAAGTTGCCCCCCCCCCCCGTTTTAACCTAATCAATCTGGAGCAGATATAGTTATTGCTAGTCATAAAAATAAAGATGAAACTTCCAAATTATCAGAGAATTGTGATATTTCATGCTATCGGAAACGGTATAACGTACGTATACTTACCCTTTGATACATTATTTTAATTCAAATAGCCATGTCAAATGATTTCGGAATTGAAACATGTGACCTTTAACAGCATCTGCAGTTGGCATTATCAGTAGGGTCACAAAGAAAAGAAGAATCGGCTCGAGAACAAATGAGAAAATGTCACCTTTCGCTTATAAATCATTTTATCACTTCGCTTAGAGAAAATGGTGAAGTTTTTTTACCCAAGATCTTTTTGCTTCATTTCCTGTCATTTCTGAAAGCTTTATAGTTTTGAAGTTGATTTCAGCCATCACAAAGTTTCGAGGTTGCTTTTTATTAAGGAGAGTGCTTATTGAAGAAGAGGTTCTTATAGAAAATTTTTTTTGAAACATTTCTCATCCCATTTTGTATTGAATGAAAGAAAACACCGCCCCTCCCCCGCTGTCGTGTATGGCATTAGCTGTTACTGAGCAAACAAAGACATTCTCAAATAAAGTGTTATGGTATTAGTTGAGCCTGTTTTTTGGACTATGTAGGCAATCTACTACTACTACTTTACCGCACACCAACACCGGTCATATCGCCAGCAATTTACTATGTAATGAAGAACTTTTACGCTGGAGTTGGGTCGGAAATGGAGGCGTCATCTATCGATGGTAGGGAAAGAATATGTTAACTGTTATATATCTATGTCAGAGGATGCCGTTACTCTCCGCATCTATATGGAAGTTTTTTATACCTTCATATCTATATTCTTCCACGGGATCGGACCTCTGACGGTAACCTTCATGATAGTAGACAAGCATCTTACCACTACACCACTCAGGCACCAGTCCTAGAAATTTTGTCGCCTTTAACCCGTAGGCTGCGGAAATAAAAAAGGCTTCGCGTGCCACTCTTGATTTCATGCATAGGCAGAGATAGACATGAAAGGCTGGTGGGGCACGATGATGATGATGCGAATTCATATGCATGCATATACTTTACATTAGAACACACATTAGATCAGTCTGCTCCGTCATTGATGCTTGGGGGAGGGTATGCCCCATGCTTCCCGCCGTATCTCCGCCTATGACACCATGACGCCTTTGTTCAATTTAGAGTTGCGATTGAAAAGAAAAGTTGTGCCCGGTTTTCCAGTCCCCACAAAAACTGCAGATCTGCACGTTCTAAGTTCATGTCCTTATTCTGTATAACTGGGCTTACTCGGTTCCTTCTCGACGTATCCACTCGGCCACGCTTCGAGAAAGTGCCAAGAGGGCCTCGTGACAATTACATCTGGTAACAATTTTCGAGAGTAAGTATGCAAATTGGAAGGCAGGTATTTTTAGCTAGATGGGGAAATCAGAAAAATCGATTTGCCCGTAGGCTCATCAAAAGCGTACCAGGATCGACCTTTCGAGGGGAACACAGAATCTTTCCAGAGAAATTTTGAGTTACTAACCTTTACAAAAGCATTTTAAATTAGCAGATATTGATTTGGTAACATATAAAAGTGTTTTCTTTCGATGTTTTAATTCTTTTCATAAAGATATTTTTCATTTTTTAATCGTCATTTGGAGGGTACGGATACCTATCTGAGTAAGCCTATGGAGCCCATGATACTGTTAAGAATGCCCTGGTCTTACTTTATGGAAGTTTTGTGACATCTCTCATTAAAAATCTCGGAATTAACGTTTTGAACGTTTGCAATATTATTAATTTCTCTAGATTTAAGATTTCAATGTTTTCTCTGTGGAAATAGCATATGCTGCTCACCTTGTTTCAAAGGGAAATTTCAAGATGCTTTCTTTCATTTCCAATATGATTTTTGAAGATTTTTCACCGAATGGTTGATACTGTGATAAAAATTGTACATCGATAAAAATATATAATTTGTTAACTTTTTGTGGTGCTCCCTTTCTGTTGATGCCCTAAGCACATGCTTATTTTGTTCCTAGAAAGGAAAAAGAAAAACAATTCAAAATATCGTAAAAATGTATGATGATGGATGATACCAAAAATAAAAAAAGGTCTTATGAAATGATGACGTCTGGTAAGCCTAGCTTAGCCCCCCCCCCCCCTCCAACTACTTATCTAGGCACCATCCGTTGCAGACGAAGTGTAAGCCACTTTCGACAGATTTCCAGACCCGTGCATAATTGTGTATGCCAGTCAGTATATGCTACACCATCATCTGAGTTTACAACTCATAGAGAAAAAACGTGGTCCGTATTTGATCTCAGCAAACCTGAACAACTTACATTAATGAAAAGTTTCAAGTTAAAGAAAAAGAAAAGCGGTTGGTGAAAACTTTCAGAGGGCGCGGTAGCCCAATTCAATAAGATGCTCGCCTAAAGTACCAAAGGTTGTTTAGAGGTGTCGTGAGTTCGATACCCGGTTCATGCTTGCACAGAAAGTTTTCTGACACAGGACTACAGCAGAAACGACGACATGACCACAAAATACGATTGCTACAGCAGGGAGTCCCACATCGAGGGGTTAGCGCACCAATCTCTCGGTGAGTATAAAAAAAAATCTGCCGTTCGGAATTGGCAATAAATTGTAGGTTCCGGTCTGATTAGCCCTCGTGTACAGAACATAACTGTGGTGCGACAAAAATAATCGAATGAAAACTTTGAGACATTTTCGTTTTTCTCCTACAGTATTTTTATCAGAAGGATAAAGACTGCAGAATCTCAATAAATTTCCTTTCGTGTTACGTTCTTTTTTCCTTTAATGTCCATTAGGTCTATTGCTCTTCAATTTTTTTCAGATATCTTTTTTTCTCTGCTTTTATATTTCATTCGTTTCCTGTATGCTTGATTCTTTATATGGGTATCAGTTATAACTGATTTCATCTCATTTCATGTTCATCTCATTTATATTTATTTTACTCTTCCAAGGGACACATTGGAAGCCACTCGTGTCTTACTGCAATGTCTACATCATGGACTCCTGACGATGCGACGTTCTTTTGTTATTTTTTGATTTGCGTGCAAATAAGCCCCAGAGGCTAAGAATGCGTGCTCTTTCTCATAAAAAAAAAAGACCATTACCATTTTTTTGCTCTTTGCTTAGTCTCACGAGATAACACGATTGATTTTTATTCCTTCCCTGGCATATAACAACATTACTGGTCTCTTCATCGGATAAGATGAACTATATTTTCATCTATACAACTGTTTGTTAGGAGACACTATTGTCTGTATTTATCTCAAATCTATCTGTTTCTGCAATGCATATTACTCGTGTTTTATTTCGTTCACGTGCTAAACCACTACCATCAGTAGTTCAGTACAGATGTTGTTACGAGACACTACTGTGTGTTAGTATTTACTTGAAATCTTATACTATCCGTTTCTGCTATGTGCATCTGCTCGTGTTACTGTATATCTCTAATTCAAGCAAAAAATCAGATTCTTGTCTTGTCAAGTCTTTATCAAGTTCAAACCAATGGATTATTCATCCAGACCAGAAAAATCCAATTTGCATAATTAACGTCAATATTTATCGGTTCTATGTAGCATCGATTGAGTACTCTGAAGACAATTTATCCTAATAAATTTATAATTGATAAGAAATATACGAATTTTTTTTTTTTTTGCTATTTGAAACTTTTTGAGAGATGCGATTATTTCCGAACTTCTAGTGAATTAATTTGAGTTCTGGTATTGTGTGTCATTCAAGAAAATTGGATCTTTATTGAAGATTTCAGCAACGTGCTTGCGATCGAGCACGCGATAAAAATCAGCAGCCTTGACCTTTAATTAAGCGAAAAGGATTTGCGATGTATTTTGATGCCACAAGTCAACGAAAACTCTGAACATCTTGTTAAGGCTTTTCAGACGGAAAATTAATTCAATACTCATCGCATGGTCTATCTCAAGGATGTAAACACCACGCCTCACGCGTAAAAAACTTTTTCGACACAACAAACTATTTTTACCTGTCGCGTCGATAAAGACACGTTCCAGAACTGAAAATTGGATGTTTATATGTTAAAGTTAAGCAACCTTGAAGAACAACAAATTGTTCTTTCTCTATCTCTCTTGCACAACTATCAATAAATTATTAGGATAATTATATACAGTAAAACCTCTCTTTTGCGTTGCTTTGTCTCTTCTGAGCCCACCAATAAAAATAAATAGAATTTAGCTGAGATATTTGAGTTCAAAAATCGCTGAAAATGAGGAAAGGAACAACATATGAAGCATAGAGAAAACTTTTTTCTTGATATATGCTTTTTACTGATTTTCAGTGATTTTTGAACTCAAATATCTCAGCGAATATTGCACTCAGAAACATGAATGTTTTTTGTTGGGCTCAGAAGAGACGCCAACAGAACAGTGGAAGCGTACAAAAATTAAATTTAGTATTTTTCAGTGCATCATTTTGGACGTATTCCACAAAGCGTCATTTGAAAACTTTTTTTGATTGAAAGTAATATCCTATAACCAACGGTTGAGAAGAAAAAGGCCTGTATGAGGACTTTTTGGACACGGTGTACATATTACGAACAAACTAAAAATCGTACACATATGTGGTTTCTTCCGGGCAAAAGCCGTATTCATTGCTCAAAACAAAAAAAAAAAGTACAAAAAAAATATTTATTACGGCAAAAAGTCACCCCAACAATCAATCGTTAATATATCTCAGATGGGAAAAATTCGTATCTACAAGAGTTTTTCGAGAAAATTTTCTTAAGTAATATATTTGAACATAATTAATTATTTCTTGATGCGGGAAAAGAAAAAAAATCACAATTCGTTAGAAAATAATAATTAAATTCCTGTTGATGAAGTAAAGAAACCCCCGTAAATAATAATAACAGAAACTCATTTTATTTGTTACGTAGATGCGGCAGACGAAATACCACCAAATCATTTAGCTGTCACGCTATTTTTTTTTTGCATTTTATTTCGGAAGATTTTCAGGAGCGTTCATTAAATAGGGATTTGGTCGCTTTGAGAGCACATCTAGAGCAAGAATTTGAAGGTAAAGAAATTTCTCTCCATAGATTTTTTTTTTCTTCACATTTTTCTTCTTATAATGCACAGGATTACTCAAACCATTTCATAGCTTTTTCTACTTACGAAAAAAAACAAACAAATTCTAGGTGAAAAACTTTGAGATTGTGCTCTCAGCAGTTTTCCCCTTACCCACGCATTATGCTTTTAATGTCTTTAAATTTTCTCTTTATTCGGAAAAAAAGTATTTTTTTTTTCCTTTCTTTGTATGTCTTTAAAAATTCTTTATTTTATTTATTATTCTTTGGGGGGGGGGGGATTAAATAGCTTGAGACAGAATACCTATGTCGTTTTTTTTATATATAAAAATATCAACTAAAATAAGCGGGCAACAATTTTGATATTAAAATAACAAAAATGAATACATACTTTCAAATCGAAACAGTTCGAAAATCATGGAAATATGATACCAGATTTGAATAGAAAAGAAAGTATTTTCAATTTTTTTCACGAAATGCGCTGTTCAAATATATTTTGATGAGTGTTTATTGAATTTTGTTTATAATGCCGTTGTTGTTGATAGTTAGAGACAGGAAGTTTAGGCACTAAAAACTATGAAAACGGACAGGCAAAAAGGCACTAAAAATGCTTAAAACAGGCACTAAAAAAAGCATTTATGATTTAATGAATTAAAAAAAAAACTAACTAAAAACTAATATATCAAGGGTCCGGAATTTGGTTAAAAAATTTGCTGCCGTTACACCGTCTATTGTTCTTTATTAGGTTATAATAACTGTATTTTTATTCAAGCCAGCCAAGTTCATAATATCATGCTAAAAAGAAGTGTTTATAATCCTTCAAGCTTAGGTTAGAGGTGATTTGATCCAGGCCCGTTGCCAGAAATTTCGTTCGAAGAGGGACCACTTTCATTTCGGGGGACCAGAGTGATAGAACAATTGATTTGGACATCTTTTTCCCTTTTTTCGGTCATTTTCTCACATTTCGGGGGGGGGGGGGGGAACAGACCCCACGTCCCCCCCCCCTCGCTACGGCTTGATTTGGTCAAATACTAAATACGTAATCAGGTGACATGCAACTAGTGAATAATTGTAATAAATGAATAAATAAATAAATGAATAAATGAATAAATAAATAAATGAATAAATGAATAAATAAATAAATGAATAAATGAATAAATAAATAAATGAATAAATGAATAAATAAATAAATGAATAAATAAATAAATGAATAAATGAATAAATGAATAAATAAATAAATGAATAAATGAATAAATTGCAGTAAATGATTGAATGTTTTAATCAGAACTCTTAACGTGAATTTGATGGTACATTGATTGCTATTTGAAAGCTATGACGAAGACAGAGAAGAAAAACTTTCTCACTTCTATGCCTGACAACACTTTTTTCATCAGATTTCTATCTCTGAGGCACTTACGCCTATTTGCATTCAAATGGGGCTGGGAGGGGTGAGGCTTTCTGATATATTTATACTAAAAATTGAAATTTTTAAAATGGAGCAACTGTTTTTAATGCCTAAAACATTGAAGTTATACAGAATATGGCCTCTGAAATTTTTAGAAAAACACAAAACAGTGTCGAAATAGGCATTTACGGCAGGGAAAATTTAAAAAAGGCATTTTTACAAAAAAGGTGTGAAATTGGCAAAAAAAGACATTTATGACATTTTGACTGAACACTTCCAGACTCTATTAATAATATAATATAAATAATATATTAAAATTATAATAATTTGTGTGTATTTTACTTGAATAGATTCTTTTTATTGGATGTGAAAAAATTTGTTTTTAGTTTTCTTTCGTGGATTTTTTTTTAAGTACAGAGTTTTGGGAAGAAAGATAAAATAGATAAAGAGAAAGAATACTTTCGATATGAAATGATGGCACAGTATGTACTTTTCTACCAACAGAATATAGTAATTTACCATCATGTTTTGGTTGTTAGAAATTATTACTAAGTCTACATTGCTTTTATTTTTGAATCTTTAGTGTGATTGTTTATTTTATACCTTATTCAATAAGCCAATTCAATAAGATACTCGCCTAAAGTACCAAAGTATGTTTAGAGGTGTCGCGAGTTCGATACCTGGTTCGTCCTTGTCAGAAAACTTTCCTGACACAAGGGTACAACCGAAACGGCGACATGACCGCAGAAAAAATTGCTACCGCAGGGAGCCTCACATCGAGGGCTTAGCGCAACAACATCTCGATGAGTATTAAAAAAAAGGCCTGCTGTTCGGATTTGGCAATAAATTGTAGGTCCCGGTTAAATTAGCCCTCGTGTGCAGAAAATGACCGTGGTGCGACAAAAATGATCAAATGATCAGATCAAAACATCTTAGTGTACAGAGCCTCACCCGACGACCACAAACGTCACCTGGAAGAAGTTTTCCGAAGTCTGGACGCCTATGGTCTCGTGCTCAATGCCACCAAATCAGTCCTGGCTGTCCCTGAACTGACTTTCTTGGGCTATACCATTAACGCTCACGGTCTCAAGCCGTGACAAAGTCGCTATCATCAAAGACTATCCACCGCCCAAAACTCTGAAACAACTGAAACGTTTTCCTGGTCTGATCGCATTCTACAAAAGGTTCATCCCTCTATGTTCTCAAATAATCGATCCACTCCAACGTTGTCTTAGAGGTAAATAGAAGCCAACACGTGTGCTCTCGATTTCACGGATGAGCAGCTGAAAGCTTTCACCGTCATCAAGCAAGCGCTCGCAGACGCAACTCTACTTGCTCATCTGCGTCCGAAAGCTCGACTTTTACTGCTTACCAATGCCAGTGGCACGCATGCCAGGGCCGCTCTCTGCGAACTTCCTTCGACTCATGACAATTACATCAACGCATCCTCCGGATCCTCGACAGACTGCTCTACACACAACTGGCCGCTGTCCACGCTCATCGCCAACCGGCGGGATTCATTGTGGCAGCTCATTACCACAACCGCCCCAAATAAGGATCCCGTCGGCTTACTCGATCGCTTTAAACTCTTAATTGTCTTCAGTATCTCGTTCAATTCTACTCAAAAATCTAAGAGTACTTACGAACGCGAACTACTGTCTATTTACCTAGCAGTAAAATATTTTCGCCATCAGTTGCATGGTTGTCACCTTACCATCGTGACTGATCATAAACCAATTTCCCATGCATTCCACCAGAAACTTGAGTCAGCGTCTCCGATCGTCCAACGACAATTGTGTTACATCAGCGAGTACACCACTGACATCCGATATCTGCCTGGCATTCTCAACACTCTAGCAGACGCTCTGTCTCGGTTACAAGCTGACGCACTCCATCTCGGCGAAATCGACTACACTCTTCTGGCCGACGCCTAACAGACCGATCCAGAATTTCCCAAACTTCTCGACTCAATCAAAGGTTCGACAAGCAATCAAAATTCACTAAATATTCAACGAACGTTTCTTCCTGAATACAGACTGAACCTCTGTGATGATCATTCGCAAAAAGTCCCGCGTTTATTTGTTCCCCCAGCATTTCGCAAACAAGTGTTTGAAAAATTTCATTCTCTATGCCATCCAGGGGTCAAAGCATCTGTAAAATTTCTCACCGAACGTTTCGTTTGGCCAAACATGAAACGAGACATCACTAATGGTATCGCCCGTCAACGAACCAAAGTGCACAAACACACCCGATCACCTCTCCGAGTTTTTTCTGTGCCGTCGGAGAAATTTGCTCATCTGAATATCGACATTGTGGGTAGACTCCCGAATTCCCAAAGTTACGAATATCTTCTAACCGTTATCTGCCGATTCTCAAGATGGATCAAAGCAATCCCAATCCGAGATACGTCCGCAGAGACTTGTGGCCGAGCATTATACGCCAACTGGTTTTCACGATATGGAATCCCCAGAACCATCACGACGGACCAGGGTTCGTAACTCGAATCGCATCTATTCCACAAATGCAACAGTTTGTTCGGAATAAACCACATCCATACGACTGCTTACAACCCTAAAGCAAACGGATTCATCGAACGCAAACATCGTCAGCTCAAACATGTACTGAAGGCTAGCATGACAAGTGATTGGGTTGACAGTCTTCCTTCGGCTCTCCTCTGCCTCCGAACATGCTTTCAACGCCATCACTGCCGAAATGGTCTTCGGTCAAACGCTGAGATTGCCTGGAGAGATTTTCGTCGAACATGTCCCGGAGCCAATAACCTCTTACCTCGGCAAACTAAAGCGCTCTATGGACACACTCAAGCCGATCCCGACTTCACGGCATGGCGTCATAAAAAATGTTTACGTTCCACAGCACGTTTCGAGAGGTTTTACCATCTATTTTCCATAGTAGAAGTAAAACTGGCCGCGATGCCTGAAGTTTCGTGTTATGCAAATACTACGTTGAAAGCCTGCTTGTACCTCATTCGTACCTCAAAGTTGGGAAACCGAAAAAAACTCACTCCAGTCAACCACCGCTGTGCCGCTGGTAGGGTTCAAACCTGGATCATCGCGATATGAGTCCATCATGATGCCCGCACGATCGCACAGTGGCTATCTCGTGCTACTAGATTGCAGACGCACAAGCAAAGGGCGCCATGAATGCAGAAAGGCTTGGGAATCACTGCTTAGGAATTTTAAACGAATTGGTGTATGCCGGAAATTGTCGTATGAGTCCATAGTGTGCATTTAAGTATGTCTGAGGCATATGAGGTGTTTGGAATGCCACTGTCTATCTTCCGAATCAAAGTGAAAGAAATGAAAAAAAAAATCGATTGAAATAACTTTTATGTTTGCTGGTCTACCGGATTCCTCTGGAGAAATTATTTAAAGGGAAGCTCTCTCTCTCTCTCTCTCTCTGCAGAAAATAAAAAAGATCTAGATAGATAATCTTTTAAGAGTAGACTCAATATTTCGGGCACTTTTTGTTTTTCCGAAACAGTATATGTATCTTCAGCTACTTTGAAACTTTCAAAATAATTTATGGGCACACCCAGGCCTAGTCCGGGTGCCCCAAGTGCAAAAGGGCTTCATGAAGATGAGATCCCGTTAAGTTTTTCGAGGGTAAACTGTGTGATAGACAGGCATTTCTAAACAGGTAGAGGGCCTCGGAAAAATCCCTTTGATGCTCGTAAGACGGCCCTGCATAGACTACCAATGTGTTGTTGTGAGAACTAAAAAAACAAACAACGCGCCTGGAATTCTACATTAAAAAGCAATCATTATACAGTATATCGAATCTGTTGGGTTCTCCATAGAGAACTATTGCATTATACTGCGCACGCATACTATTTAATGATAAAGCTAATAAATTGTTAATATAAAAATCATGTGATAATACTTTATAGCAATGGTTCTCAACCTGGACTCATATGGCCCTCATGCGGTCTTGGGATATCTTAACCCTTACAGCAGAAATCCCGAGATTTCTCGTCGAACTTGATCTGCTCTATTTCAATTATTCCGAAAAATATCTCGGGTTTAAAAAAGTTTTTACAGTCAAACATGTTTCCCATTCCCCTCCATCCAATCAATAAATTGCCAGTGGGCGGAGTCAGCATTTGTTCAAAGTTAGATAACAGAAGGAGAAAGAAAGAGAGAGACTGTTTTTTCCCCTTCCTATCAGCATAGTAAAGAAATTCCCTCAGTATAAATAATACAAAAATATTTAAATAAAAAGTATTTCACTTCCTAGGAAGTCACACACTTCATGGCAGGTGTCTGTATCTTGGTGGGGAAATAGAAGCGATGGGCGGAGTCAATTTGTTTGGTTTCTTGTTGAAGAGGTGAGCATTTATCAGCTCGCAATCGGAAAAAAAATTATTCTTGAAAATAGGTGGCAATTTGTAGAAGGTTTAGTGATTTCCAATGGTCGCGAGTTATAATGTGGATCAGGAAATTTTAAAAACTGCTTAAAGGGTCAAGGTGTCCCGGGTAGAAATCAAGTGAAAGGGTAGCCATGACAGGTGATTAAGACCAGTGAAAAAAGACCCAGACTGAGTAAATTTTACGAGGTGCACATGCGGTGGCATGATTTTTGGACGGCCCTGCATAGAATCCTAACATGAGGGAAGCTCATCGAACTCCAGCCCTAGGGGTACGAGATCGTTCTTACTTATAAAATTTTCGTTCACTAAAAGTTTAGTCAAAAAATTAATTCAATTGGTAAAAAAGGGGTCTCACTCCTCAATGAACGGGGGGGACAGACGAGAACGAAATGTGGTCCGAAGGGGGGGGGGGGCATTAGCGAAATAAGGACAAGAAATACTGCTTTATAGAAAAGGAACTTGCACTCCAGAATTACTGAACACACACCCGTAATGAGATAACATACAAAATCGAATAAGGATAGATATTTTTGCAAAATGTTGGGAAAGAACCGGTAAAAGGATGGCTGGTTGAGAGAGGTTCTACAGTATACTTTGGTTTTCATATAATCATTTTCTCATCAAGTTGAACGTCTGTTCTGCGATGTATTTTCATGACGTACTCACTTGTCTGTAATAGATTACAATTGACTACCATGGGAAATATACTCGTCGTATTAAAGTAAAAATGTGTGATAACAGGACATATATATGTGTGAGTACAGTATATATATAGAGCAGACATGAGCCAATCGGGATTCGGAGTATAACTGACGTCATCTTTTCCAACGAAGAGATACCGGGGAACGTGCAGAGCCAGCGAAGCTTTCAGAAACTAGCGACACGCTGTTGGGAATCGATACACGACACGCCACAGAGTCTTCCTATTTTCACTGGCTCCCGTTCTCAGAGCGTAAACTTTAAACGTCCCATTCGGTGTTCGTTCTGCGTCTGTTTCTCATCGACGTGGGAAAAACCAGACTTTTTCGCTAAGAAAAAAACACATCCTCAGTTTTTCTTGTGAACTACGTTACCTTTTTTTCTATCCGATTGTTCGATGCTATGAATTTTTTAAGCACTTGTTGAATGTTGCTTTGTATCGAGAAAATAGACGAGTGTAATTACTATGGATTGATAAGTTAGATACTACGAAAAAAATTTGAATAACGTTCTGGTGCGATGAAACTGACAGGAATCTCAAATTCAGCTTTATGTATGATTTATGAAATGTTTTTAAAACTCATGTCCGTAAGCATAATTGAATCCCAGTTTGAGAGACAGTCTGACACCTAAGTTGAAAAATCAAAATAATTGTCAACAATTTCAGAAATTTTGAACGTCAATTTATGCGATGATCTTAGAAAAGTTTTCCTTTCAATCTAAGAAAAGTTTTCCTTCGACGAAAGAATAATGTTAACGTGAAATTGTTCTTACGCATTACTTTGTATTGTTAAAATTTTCACCCAACAAATGGATCACAGAAATATGACTATCTATTTCGATTGGAATCAGGGATAAATATACAGTTATTTCAATTTTTGAAACCGATTCTCAAGAGAAAGTAGATTCATCTGTGAAACGTCAATGCACGAAATCATATAATGTATGCAACATGTTGTATGAGATGTCATCTGATTATAACTAGTTTTTAAAAAATGAGTAAATACGGCAATAGACTGATGCACGTATTTGAACTTGGTTTCGATCTCGTTGAAATCCGAATCAACAATTATAACACATACTCCTATCTAAGCAATCATTCTTCGAACTACAATAAATAGAATTGCTGGTAAGTCTCAATTTCGATAACTACCGGACCATATAACAAACTTCCAACGCATTTCGTGTCATAATGGGCAGCGGTCCGTCAACGAAAAACAAGAAGGGTGACGAATCTGCCGTGGCTAAAATAGCAACAGATAGATCCACAAGTGAGTTGCTATTTTTACTTATATTTTTTCATTTTTCATTATTTTCGTGTGTAAAATAATTCGTGTTTATTTTTTTTTCAAGCAAAACCATTCGCAAGCAAAAATAATTCATTTTTGCAAATTTTTTTAACAAAGTTTTCAAAATTATAGTTATCGATATTTTTTTTTTATTTTAGATATCAAGTTGAAAACAGTTTTGTAAATTTTTATTTTTTTTCCCAATTTTTTTGATTGATACAGAGTGTATGGAATTATTGATAATTGCAAATCTTTGAAAAATAGTTCATATGTATAAATGTCTAGTTTTAATCCTCGAAGCTTAAATTGTTGCTAACTAAAACCAACTTATTCGCATCGTATTTAAATTCCTTTTGAGGTAAATAAAAATCTGATCTAATTTTCCTGTCAGTACGGAAGAAAACATAGCAATACTAAAAAAAATCATATACCGATTTTAATGAAATTTGATATGTACATACATTGATACAATACAAAACAAATAACCGTTCAATAATTGTAATACACACGCATGATCGTGCGTAACACTCGTTGGAGTCGCAAGGTATGAAACAGCGGTTGCAGAATAAACAAAAAAATGGGTTAATAGGGGGTATGGTCCCCTCTCACAGATATACAGGTCTCGCAGCGTGATTTCATACTTGAAATAAGACAGTTTATCATTTCCTGTGGCAATTGGTCCCACTCGTTCAGCAACGCTGTTTTCATTCCCTGGATGGTTCCCGGAGGGGGGTTGCGAGTTGAAATTGCCCTCCCCAGAGCGTCCCAGACATGCTCTATAGGGTTAATGTCTGGAGATCTGGCTGGCCAATCCATCCGGCGAAAATCCTCACTCTCTAGAAAATCGTCGAGCAGAAGAGCTCTATGTGGCCTCGCGTTATCGTCCATTAAAATGCACTCAGGGCCAACTGCACCCCGGAAAAGGCGAACATAGGGCTCCAAGACCTCATCCCTATACCTCACACCAGTCACAGTGCCTCTTTCAAAGACATGGAGAGGTGTGCGGCCATCCAACATGATGCCTGCCCAGACCATTAAACCTCCACTGCCACAATGGTCGATTTCGCGGACATTGGAGGGTAGGTAGCGGGTCCCTGGTTCTCTCCATATGAACGTACGGCAAGAATCGGTGCTTAGGCCGAACCGGGACTCATCAGTGAAGAGAACGGTCGCCCATTGATCCATACTCCAATCTCTATGCTCTCTGCACCATGATAAACGGATTCTCCTGTCCGTAGGGATGAAGTGAGCGGGACGCAAACAGCAGGTCTTCTTGCAAGCAACCCTCTCTCATGAAGTCTTTTGGAAACAGTCACCCTTGATACACGGGTTCCTGTGGCTGCATACAAGTCACGAGAGAGCTGAGAAGCTGTAGCACTCCTGTTACGCCTCGCTATAATCGACAAATGGCGATCTTCTCTGGCCGTCGTGGCTCTTGGATGACCTTGCCCAGGCTTTCTCTCGATGGATCCGGTATCCTGGAACTGTTTCCATAAGTTACACACGACGTTGGGCGTTAAATTGAACTCTCTACAAATCTGGACTTGAGATTGGCCTGCTTCTAGCCTCCCCACAATTCGCCACCTCATTCTATCATCTAAACGTTGGTGGTTACTTATTTTTATTGTTACAATTTGAAATTAACCGATTGCTGCAAAATAACACCAAGAAATTCGCTGAGGTGTGCTAGCGAACGAAATGCGTCTTAACTTACGCGCGCTTATGAAGCCTGTTTCTCTACTGGCTCCACGTACACACACGTGTACGCTTACGTATTTGACGTACAAGATTTGCATTTTTGTCTAGAAGCAGTGGTTTTACATTCAATTCAGTTCTTTTCATGAAATTCGATAAAATATGCAAATTCTCTTAATTTATTTCACCAGTGTACATTCTTCATATGCTCCCCTTTCCTCTAGCTTCCGATTAGAAAGTTGTTTCCCTCTCTATTCTGAGCCCAAGAAAATATTTCTTTGTTTCTAAGTGTAATATTAGCCAAGATATTTTTGAGTTCAAAAATTAAAAAACGAGTGAAAGAACAACATATATTAAGGTACAAACTAAAGAAAAAGTTTGAAACATTTTGCAGTATATTAAATTCTGAGATGTCCTTTTAACTCTCAATGACCAATATCTCAGAGGAGAGAGATATTGCACTTAAATATTACACTTTTTATGTTGTTCTCAGAATGACATGGCAATAACTTTCTAATTGGAAATAAGAGGATGGGAGACCGTATAAACAATTAAATTTTGTATTTCGGTACATATACGGCCCTTAGTAAAATGAATGAAATAAAACGTCATTCATTTTGCTAAGGGCTGCATATAACGCGCCCATTTTAGATACAGTAGACTCTAGCTAATCCGGCACTAACCATATTCACAGTTCCTCAAACGGAAGGCTTTAAACAAGAGAGATCTATTACTTTATCTCGACTCATTATAAAAAATATTGTAATTCACAATTCACATTACACAGTTCCATTTTGAGTCCTCACAATTTCTGAATAAAGAAAAATGATTTCATAGCTTTCAAAGGGAGGAAAAATCCTGTTTCAGAACAATTAAAAAAAAAAGCACGATTTAACATCCTGAAACCTGATATGTTGGAAGGAAAAACAGTCTTGTCCAGTTTCCATAAGCCGTTCAACCAAATGGGACATATGGTAATCATACTTACACTCGGGACATTTTCGGATATAGTTATCAATTGGTTATTATTATCAGAAACCTTGCGTCCCAATGTGATCACATTAAGTGGGGTGCACTGTGATATAAACTTCTGCGTTCAGATATACACACAACGGCACGTTTTCCTCTTCTATACTCGAAGAAAACCAGCCTAAAAACGCCGGATTACTGAACAGACCGGAGTAGCGCACGGCCGGATAATCGAGAGCCTACTGTGTTATATAAAATGGGCACGTTATTGACGTACATACTTTTTTCTCATTGCAAGTATGTTTCTATCAACAAAGGTTTTTAGATAAAAGTTGTGTAAAGGTATGACTTCACACCCTGTATATCTTCAATATATTGTTGTACTCCGGTATGTTTGTTAAATGTGGTAAATCTCAAATCATTTTTCCAAATGCAACCTCCTCACTTATTGCATTCCTAAATCCTTTCACTCCTTTTGCTTTTACTAAAGCAAGCAACATATATTTTTGTGATGTTTATTACTATCTGTTGAGGCATAGTAAAGTAGGTTCATACTTTTGCTTTCATTCCATGGGAATGATGCTGTTGAAGTCTTCTTCGAATAGAGTAATCTGGTAATTGTACAGTCTCCAGCACTTCCTGTTCATTTTGAAATTCTGAAGACAGTACAACTAGCCTCCTTCTTTCCAGGTATGCCACATGATTGGAAAGAGAGCCGTTTCTTGGTCTTGCTATATCAATATCCCGTGCTATCTATTTTTGCTCCAGAATATGAATGTGTTTAAAAGGACTTGAGAACAGCTATGTCATTATTTCTGTCACTTTCTTCATATTTCTCCAGAAATATCACCGTTACTGTTATAGAATTTTTTTCAGACTGTGTCTCATCTTGAGGGAAAACCATCACCGTTAGAATCACTGACTAAAATATTTTCTGATAGACTTCCCAATCGTTTTTCTTCTTCACTACAATATTTTTAAATCGCCATGATAGTTACCGAAAACTTTTGTTTTTCATCGAAGTCTAGACGAAATAAGAGACACAGACTAAAGAAAATGACAAAAAAAAAATCCACAAAGCATTTCATTTTGTATAAATATATATAGAAACTATAGGGGGGGGGGGGGTAGAAAACTGCGACATTGCTGGGTTTGTCATTTGATCATCGGAAAATAAAAAACACGATCCTATTTTGCCAAATAATGAGAATGGGTTGAATAGCAAATGGTACAATCGTCGTCCATTCATACACTGAAAGTCCGTTATAATGACAGTTCACAATCACGAGGAAAATTGTTGTACAACGAACTTCTCGTTATAAGTGAATATCCATTTTTGTGCTCCATCAGGTTATAGAATTGTAGAAAATTGTTGCTTTATTTACATTAAAACCTGTCTGCATCGTTTTGTTCTAATACTCACGTAATGAAATTTATATTTTTTCTCTCAGCTGTTGATTCTCCAAGACATTTTTGCATAAAATTTCGTATTATCAAAGTTCATCATATTTCGTATTTTAATTGTTCAATTCGACCAATTGAAGAATTAAAATTCTTTATTATTATATTACTGCTCAAAATTTTAATTAATAACACCACTATTATATATATATAATTTAAAACTTTTTCACATTCTCAAAAAAATTCTTGGTGAAATAGATACTGGAAATACTTGTTTCATTATTAATAATAATAAAAAATTGTAGAATATCTCAGGAAAGGAAATATACAATCTATCGCAACCTATGACTTTGAGAATTTATTTACAAAAATCCCTCATGAGATGATTTGCTAAAAATATGGGAATTTTTATTTGACAAATATGAAAACGTATTAATATGACAAAAATTGATTTTTTAAATCTCTCCAACTTCTGCATTTTCAAAAACTACCTATTTAATGGTATGGATTTATTGAAACAAATTACTGGTATTTCTATGGGCTCTAGTTTTTCCAGTGCTAATACTTTTCTGCACGATTATGAAAATTCAATTTGCGAAAATGTTAATGGTTTTATCAATTTCATTTTAAATTTTCATGAAATCAGTAATAAAATATATCCGAACACTCTCAATTTGAAGAAAACCAATAATGACCACATTTCAGCAGATTTATTGGACTTCAAAATCTCAAAATTCACAACAAAACAGCCTTCATTGGTTTCTACGACAAAAGGAATGACTTCAAATTTATAGCCAATTTTCTGACTAATTACAATTAAAATATTGGGAAAAACTTTTTTAAAAATATCATTAAACAACTTTATGAAAACCATAGCTGGCAACAGCTTTCCTTCTTTACTTTCAAATATCTACATCGGAGGTAACACGTGAGTTATTATATGAACCAACAAGACAGTTTTTTACTTTATCAAGGTGTAAGCTTTTATTGCATGTGGTGTTTCGCCTATTTTTCACATCTCTTGTTTATTATTCATAGTTTTATTCATGCTATAAGTTTGAAAGGTATTTGTGAGGGAATTATTCGTTTGTTGGACTCTTCTGATGTGCTACATCATCAAAAACGTAGATGGACAAGTACTTTCGTTTCAGGCTTAGGCCTAAAGTACTTTCACAAACGTTTTTGCTATTTCTGGCCAGTCTCTGTGGTATTTCCCCCGATGAAGGACCCAAAGATGGCTTTGTATTTTTCAATTTATCAATTTTTCATTTGTTTCAACTTTCAAATTTCAAATTTCATTTTATTGATTTCGTTTTGCACTGAGCTATATGCTTTCAATTTTTTTTTTTTTTTTTGTCGTATATGTATATATACGACAAAAAAATTACGAACACCCTGCTTCACCTATCGTGTGAGACCTCCTCTGGCTTTGATGACAGCAGATATTCTTCTAGGTATAAACTTTACTAGTTCCTGAAACCGCTGAGGAGGAATATTAGCCCATGCTAACGAAATAGAAGCTCGTAATTCCCTCAGATTAGAACGTGGTGTTTCGGATCTTTTAACAGACCTTTCAACCTCGTCCCACAAATGCTCTATTGGGTTGAGGTCTTGTTACTAACCATTGAAGCAATTGAAACCATGGATCATGTTCCTCAAACCAATATGAGATAATTAATTCTATTAACATGCATTGGACAATTATTAACTTCAAATAACTGCATTAATATATGTGTTTTTGATCATATTAAAAATATTTTATTTTATTACTATTTGTGTGATTTTTATGAAGATTAGATGAAGTTTATTTTTGGAGCGATGTAACAAAAACTTTTTTGAAATGATGTTTTATTACTTTTAGGCATTCGATAAATATTTCTATATCTATATATTCGAGGTTCTATTTTAATTTTTTATTAACCATTCTTCATTTTTGATGATAAATTTGAAAATTCTGTTTATGTAGTTCTATCTCAGTGTCAATATGTGGCACTAATTTTTTTTGTTATCTATTGGAACGTTTATGAGTTCTCTTAATTTATTATAAAGATTGTCTGAATTGAGTATGTTTTCATAATACGCTCCTCCCCAGAAACATATTCCGTAATTTATATTTGAGTGAACCCATGCATAGAAGGTATCTTTTAAGGAATTATTGTCAACTATGTATTTAAGTTTATAAAGGACTCCTTGAATACATTCTGAGTTTTTTTTTATCATCTTTTCACTATGTATGTTCCATTTTAGGTTATCTTGTATAACTATTCCTAAGTATTCTTAATTAAAAACTCTACCTATTTCTTAACACTCACATTCTAATAGAGTTTGAGATTGGCAGTGGGTATGCAGTTTTACGTGGGTTTCTGTACTATCATTTATATTTCTTGTTTTCGTGCACATAAATTTAGTTTTTTGTGCATTTATTTTTAATTTATGTTTAACTAGCCAGTGATTTATTTTTGATAGATCTTTTTCTAATCACACTGTTTATTTCTGTATCCTCAACATATAAAACTGTGTCATCTGCAAAAGATATAATGTTACCATTGAGATTTAATTTACTTAATCCATTTATGTAAATTAAAACAGCATCGGCCCCACAACCGATCCCTGTGGGGGACTCCTTTTTTTACTTCCTAAAATTCTCTAATTTCTTTCTCTATTATGGCAGCTTGTCCTCTATCGTAGTAGTAAGATTTAAACCATTCCAAGATATTATACCCCTTATACCGGCTGAATATAGTTTCTCTGTTAGGATATTTAGATCCACATAGTCAATTGCTCGTTTCAGGTCCAGAAATACTATTACTGAATATTTATTTTTATTTATTCCATTATTCAAGGGCAAATGAATTTAATAAATTAAATGAAAAACCTCATTTTCTTTAATTTCTGCCACAATTTGTCTCACTATACGACTTTCAGTTTTAAGGTAGAGCATGGAATTTATTGAAGTGTCTGAGGGCATTTTTGGTCTATACATGTACAAAAATCAGCATTTTCCTCATCATTATTTATATTTCTTGTGACAAATTCATGTTTAAATTTATTTGCAAGTTCTGTTGAATTTTCAGAAATTAGTAAAATCTTTTTTTTACAATCTTTATTTTTAATACATTGTTTCTAATAACTTGCCATTGCAATCTTTTATTGTTTTCGCAAGCTTTAAAGCTCTCCTGGAAGTGTTCTTGTTTTACCTTTTTTATGTACATTTTCAAATTTTTGTGATAACTTTTGTACTCATTCTCATATAAGATTATGTGTGGATTTTTTTAATGTTTTTTGTATAATCTTTCCTTGCGGTTTAATCTGTCAAGTATTTCTTTAGTTATCCATTCTTTGAAGACTCGAGATACTATTGTACGAGAAAAACCAACCAAGAATGTTAGCGGCTTCGGAGATACTGGAACCACCCCTTCTGGCGCCCACAATCATGCCGCGTTCAAAGCAACATCATCTATAGCAGGCCTCCGCTCGAAACTCGTGACGTCACTGAAGAAGATGATCTCTCCTATAACCATTGGATATAGCAGGCCGACCGCATGTGCCATCTTTACCCTTTTTTAGTATATTCAATGACTATAGTTAAAATGGCCTTGTTCAGTGACGTCACGAGCCTCGCACTATGGCTTTCTGCTACAGATGGTGTTGGTTCAAATTCATTCAAATCTGTTTTCCTCATGAGCAGGCAAATTGCAATGCTAACTGGTGCTTCTGACCTGGAGAAATCTTTTTATCAGAAAATCCGTTTATCACGTCAGTGCACGTGCTGCACGGTCGAGTCAAAGTTTGAGTGAGGGGGTGTTCCTACATTTTGGCCACTTAGTGTATGTATTTTCATAATTCAAGGTACAGAATCGTACCCCGAGTAATGCGAATTCGACTTACGTGAATATCGTTGGTCCCACCTATCGTATAACTTCGGATTATTACTGAAGTAGGTAAAGCTTTTAAGAGGTGCCACAAATTAATTAATGCATTGCAATTTAATTTCTCGTAAATCTCCACTTTTTTCTAGCAGTGTTTTTTTCTGTATAGTAAACAAAAATGGGACATTTTTAACTCAAAGGTGAATCTGAACTGCTGCAAAAGCCAAATTAAATCTTTCGGAATTCGAACAGAGACCTATCGAACAAGAGATCCGTGTGCTCAATATTAACATTGCTGCACAAAAGAAAATAAAAAGCTATTTTATTCCAAAAAAAAAAATAATAATAAGAGAGATAGTAATAAAACTTAAGGCATAGCTTCAAATGTTTTAGTCATAAAATAAATTCATAGAATTCAAATTCGAAATCAACGAAATTTAACAGTTTCTCACAATAAATACAATTTGATACAATGGAAGAATTACAGAGTATCAAACTGACTATATCCAAAGTTCATTGGCAGACCAGAACCTAGTTTCATGAGAAATTTTAATTTCGATATCGGAAATTTCGGGGCTAAATACGCTCAAAAAATTCAATATTAAAGGTCAAAAGTTTTAATACACTTTAATGCAAGTTGTCTATTGTCTATTCAATAAATTGCCAAATTTTCGAAAGCTTTTAGCATAGTTAATAGTATAATAAAAATTAAGTGAGAATGAAAAAAGTAAACATTTTCTCGAGCATTGTTTACCACGATTGAAAATTCCTATATTCAGACTTTAATACCACATCATAGTAAAAAAATGCAAATGCTGTGAAGTACGGAAGCTTGTTAAAAATTATATAAAATGTGGAATATATATATAAAACTTAACGAAATTGAAAAAGGGAAGTTTAGACATTCTCTTTGAACATTTTAAAACCTCTTAAATTTGCATTTTCCTGCTTGAAGAACAGCACTCTTGACGCTTATTTCAAAGAAAATTCCAAACATTGTCTTCTCTGATCATTCTTCTCTTTTCATCTGAGAGGATTCTTCCTTTGTGAGGCATCACCCAAAGTTTCATAGACTGGGAAAAAAATAGATTGAAAGTTGTAACAAAACCTAAAGATTTTTTTACAGGGATTTTGGTTATAAGAATTTTCGGAAAGAAAAAAGTAGCGTGGGCTAAAAAAAGCATAGTTCTTGACAAGTGTTTCCTTCGGCTAATATTGGTAATCGATCAGCTTCCATTAGAGCAGTTCTCGCAGAGAGCTGTAATCTAGGCACTTCTATCTAACGAGATTAATCTTGGTAACGAGAGTGGTAATAGCTATGAAGCAACTGTTCTCTCTTTGTAGTTGTTAGAGCCAAAGTGGTCTCAGCTGTCAGACCTGAGTTTGATAACCATTAGAGAGAGCGATCTATGAGGGACAAGTAATAAGTTGTCTGTTCGTCTAAATAACGAATGTTACTGAAGTGCTTCTTATCGTTAGTTAAATTACAGCATTGTAGGTTCTTTGTGGGACGTCGAGTATTGAAGCCGGTATTGAAGAATACTAAATACGACATGTTTTACAATAACAAAATGACAATGAAATCTAAAAGTAAGGTAAATTGCAAGCTAACTTAACACATTCACTGCCGATCTCGCGCCAGCGCGTGAACCTCCCAATTTACCCTTTGTTGCTCAGTGTTGCACTGCATGGAACACCCAACTTGACTAGTTTCTCAAACCGTTAAATTCAATTATAAATGAATAAAAAGACGTTTACCATTTACTTTGAACTTTCCTTTTCAATCATAGAAGACGTCACCGCAAAAGGCAATCCATGATCTTCAGCTGTGACGCGTTATTTAAAATCCTCGTATTTACAAGAAATTTGTATATTTTTTTGTGATACAAAAAAAGATTGCTTGAAAAAACATTTCTACGTTATATCGTTGGCTGTGCTCTGAACTAGTATTTACTCTATATTATTTTTAATTTTTTATGCAAGAAATACACGAAGTATCGTTGAATAAAATAAGGTTTTCCATCAAGTGGAACACTGCACCACTAGCTCGTATCATATTACACAACCGAACGCGATGACGAGAGGAAACATTTGTGTTTACGTTTTCTATTTTTCTCTGTTTGGGGGAATGAAGTCAAGCTTTTTCAGATGCTGCGAGGGAGGGTTTGGTTGTCTATAAAAAAACAAGAAATATATTATATTCCATTTGTAGGAAATGTGATCCTCTTTAATTTTGTGGGGAGGTTTCAGGCAGGGATGATTTTATCAGTAGCTCGATCATCATCTTTACTTAGAGCTGCACGAATTATTTTGCTATCGCTGTTGTACATTTTATATAATTGTGTATAGATATTTTTTTGTATATATATACACAATTTATTTTTTTCTGTATTGTAAATATAATTGTAGTTAATTTTTTTTATTAATTATTAATCGTTCTGTAAATGGCGCGGAGAGGTCTGCTAAGTCTTCCAGAAGCACTGAAATTGCTTGAGGAATTGACTTCGGGTAGCGAATGGTTTGTGGTTTCATCAAAAGGGTCTAACATGCTTCGAAAAACTTCATGAAGCCAAAAAATAGACTGATTGTAAATATTTTTGCACATAGGACTTGTATATATATAGGAACTGTAAATATTTATCTCACTATATTTCATAAAAAATCATAAGAATTTTTTCTATTGGGATGGGGTGTAAAGTAGCAGGTCTCCCCGTGGTGCACCCTGGGTCATGCTTAATCTGCTACACAGATATAATACAGTGTTTTTTCATTCATATGCAAAAGCTTCTACTCATTTACGCGCTTCACTGCGATGCTCACTTAGACGCTTTTTTCAGAGCTCTAGTGGTGCAGTGTTCCAGCTAATCGAACACCCACAGAATCAAAACGGTAAGCGAAATCTTTACAAAATTATACCTGCGTACTCCTTTAGGCCTAAGTAGACAGCCTACAACTTTTTTTTGTTGAAATTCCAACTTTAAAGGGTAGTGCGCCGTAAAGGGTTAATTATCAACACAAACTAATATGACCGGCAATGAATGTGTTAACTAGATCTTTATTTGAAGAAAGGTTAGCAAAATAGTGTTGCATTATAATTAGAAAAGTTAGTACATGCTAATTATATAAAGCAGTGGTTCCCAAACATTTATCACTCGCGGCTCCCTTGCCCTATTCATGATTCATCAGCATCTCCCCGAAATAGTTGAGTAGATATTGTGTGCATTCATAAAGTAACCACTCCAAAGTATATATAGAAATACACATAAATATTTTTAGCTCATCGTGACGTCCCTGACAAAGGTTGGTGACGCCTCTAGCAGCAGCGACGTACACTTTGAGAAACATTTATATAAAGAATGCTCTTTCCCCTCCGTCCAAAAAATTTTCATTCCAGAATTAGAAAATGGTGAAAACGCAAATTGCAAAAATCGTTGTTAAAAAAAAATCGAATATTTTTGGTAAGGCCTATTTTTTAACAGTTCAACTAACTACACAACTGCCTTTTATCCTACTAGTGGTACTTTTTTATGACGTGATTAACAAAATATAACTATGTGCATATATACATATATACGAATTCTCTCTAATACCACCATGAAGAATATATTAATTGATTTGAAAATGATAAATAGAATACCGGATTGATACTGTATAACTCAGTATACTGTAGCCCATTAAAATGCATGAGATAACCTTTCCCGAAAACAGATACATGTTTCATAACTATTACTAATCCAGACACATGCACCTCGTCCGTATTCCTCTGTGGAACTTCTAACGAATTGGTACATGTTGGAATGTGTGCGTACGTATAGTATACCTTCCATGAAGTTTGTTTCTGTGTAATGCTTGATTATGTGTAGTTCTACCATCTGCAATCAATATTTTTAAACTATGAGTTTTTCTCAACTCATAGTGAGTGAAGTGTAATGAATGAATAATTATACCGTTGTAGGCCTGTTGCTCTCTGCGGCGAGACTTTTTAACGGGGAAGACTTTTTAAGTTGGGAACCGCAGAAAACCATTCACTACTGCGGCGACGGTGGGGTTTAAACCCGGATCCTCGTGATGCGAGTCCGTCACTATGACCACTCGACCACGACAGCGGCACATGTTTCATAACTTCAAGTTATACGGAAATTTCAAATATCTTTAAACGATTTCAATTCGCTTTGTTGAAGCACTATTATATTTACGCAGCGAGTGAGTCTCATAAACGTGGCAATATTAGAAATTTATTAAAACGGGAAGTAATGAGATTAAGTTTATTAGGTACACACCAGTGGAAACTCATCGAATAATTCGCATCGATCTTCTGACTATAAAGCAAACGATACTATTCATCATGTTGTTGCCCGCAGCTAGATATTGAATGGTAGAAGCATGCGTGATTATTATTCCTATAAGAAATATTTGTTCGCATAGATATTTTGATCGTATAAAATATGAGTGATCTAATACCCAGAATAAATGTTCCTAGATTTTCTCTGCCATGCAACGAATACGCTGTAGGATTAACAATCGAACCACCATGTAAAAGAAGCAATTAACGAATACTAATTAGTCAAACATTAACCACATAGAGCAATTTTTCTGACATTAAAACAGTAGAAAGTTGATTTTCGTTCCAATATGGTGCCACTTGTTTTGTTTTAAGCTTTAAAATTACATTTAATTAGTTCGAAAAACATTTTAGCCGTCTTTCAAACTTTGCTGTTTAGTAGATATATATGAATTTTGAAATTTCATCGAAAAGAGAAAAGAATAAAAAAATTTAAAAACTCATTTTCATGCAATGTCATTAAAAACGTTTTTAAATATGTCTGGAGAAATATAAAACCAACGCGCGAATAACTAGTATACTGTATTTACGACGACAGGACTTGGTATAACAGGCGAAGTATCACTTCTGTGTGAAATGAAAAGGAATTTAAGACTTTCTTTTGTAAAAAAACACATAACATTTTTTGTATCCAAAGAAAATAATATTTTTCATCGATCTACATCTGTGGTGGCGAATAGTACAGTACTTGACTGCGTAAAAAATAACATACGCAATAATGGTACATATTACATAATGTATTCTTCCAAAATACGCAGCTGCTCACCGTTCAGAACGAACAACTTTGCAGGAGTTGTGAAAAAAAGAATAAGAAATGGAATTTCTCTTTTTTAGCAGGATGTCGTAGATGACACGATTCAAAATATGTCTTTTCTCTGTTATAGACGTCTTCAAAATATTTTTTGAAGTTAAGTTTGGTCGAATTTGCGTCAAAAATTGAAGTAAACCGAATATTTTCTATGCAAAACTGTACAAAGCGCTCAAATCTAATTGTTTTTAATGCAAGTAGAAGCATAAAGGTTTTATAGGCTTAGAATAAATGTCATTCTATCACCGATAAGTGATAAGTACATTTAACCCTTTTAAATTCCTTCTTAAATAAGTTAATGAATTTCCTTGCCTTGAGAGGTGATCTAAAAATATCAGTTTTGTACTTACAAGAACAAAAAATCGAATTAACTATCTCAAAATAGTATAAGCTCTGTTATTTATTATTGAAATTCATTAGACGCTTTTCAATTTCAACAATTAAGCTAATAATTTTTACTCTATAATCTTGATATTCACACATTTAGAAGTAATTGTGTGAAATATGGTTACGGTGCAACGGGGGAGGTATGGTTTTTGTATTTTCGTCTTGTTACGAGATCAGTTTACCTCAACGGAATATTCATTATTCAACTAGGTCTTTCACGAGAATGTAAATGAACTTCAAATTTTATTAAAGAATTCTCGTTTCTTTAAGACGATTATTGTTAATTGTTGCGGATTAAAAAATTAGTAATAGGTGACAAGTAAAGTGAAATCACAGTTAAATAATCATAGAATTTAAATGGAAGTATGAAATGACTAAATGAACAGATATAAAGCTTCATCACACACACATCAATAAAATAATCATCATTAATTAAAAAAGTTATTTCAAAACAAATGACTATATGTGTTTTTATCCATTTCAAAGCGATAAAAAACCTTCTCTCAAAGAGAATTCTAATAAAACAATGCAATACAAAAATAGTGATCCATTAAAGGCGAATTGCTCGGTGAAATATCGTATCAAAGGCAGCGAAGTGAAAATTGGGGAAAAGAATACATGTTAGAGAAGTGAAAGATATATATTATTGATATTGGCAGTTGGAGTGATATTGATTAGAAGTATTGAGAACATGGTAGAACAGTATTTTGATATACAGAAAGAAATTCACTGAGGAACATGAGCTCAGGACTAATGTCTCACTAGTAGAGAAGCGGTTTTTTTTGTCCATTCCGTCGCATCACGGACATTTCATGCCACCCTTTCAGACGGTTGCTCTTTCTCACTGTAGATATATATATTTTTTTGTAAGCTCAGAAAGTTGAGCCCTCATTTAAAGGATTGTGTGTGTGTGTGTGTTTTTTTTGCGTTAGAAATATGGTCAATATGGACTTGGGGGACTTTCATCAGAGAGCAGCACTCAAAGTAGAACTTTATATGTTTTCAAGATGGCTTCTCTCTCCAGGAGAAAGTGCGACTTATTACCTAAAATTTAGCAATAAAATTGTGGAAAAAAATTGTACATGAATGTAAATATACCCTGCATCATCTTGGCTGAAAAAATCTGAATGAGGGGAATTATTTCTTTACTTATGAAGCTCTAAAATTTGACAAAAAAATCGAAAATTTGAAGAAGAAAAAATGAATATTTGCTGACATTTATGTTTTTAATATATTTTTTGACTATCAAAAACGCAAAAACAGCTTGAAAATTCCCAAAAATGAATGCTCGGGTCTGAAGGGGATAGATAAACGATACTCACCATTTTGAAGCTGATTCTTAGCTAGCCGATATCCACAATTTGATCTTGATTCTAAGCGGTAGTAAACATTCATACAGAAAAGTGGATCTCAACTGAAACATTAGCAATGATGTTCGTCTTGCCTTTTTATGAGTTAAAACTAAATGGATTAACACCACATCGCTGCATAAAAACAATATAGCGCACCGATCTGTCTTGCTTGTGTGGTTTAATATCATTCTGATGGACAACTATAAAATATACTCTTTATTGTTTTTCTGTGTGAAGCTTGTTTAAATTTAATGCATACGATATTTGAATTAAAACTATTTTCAAGAAACCACATTTCATCTCCAAGTACTTGAGTATCTGTAGTTATAACTGAATTTGCGTGTGGAATGTATATTTCGCTTCGATTTCCAGCTTATCTGAAATACGGTATAATTTTTGTTCATTTACTTCAGGTGTTAATTAAATTAGATTGAACTTTCAAACTATGTTCAATTCATCATGAAGATAAGTATCTACAAAAATATATAAATCGTATTATGTCTAGACAGTAGCGTCGTGAATATACTTTAAACTGAATGTGTCTGGAACAATACTCGCTAGGCATTGTCTAATGTCTGGTCACGGACACACTGAAAGTTAAAGTTGCTTTTCTTATCATACGAACCCATTTTAACCTTAAACATTTATTTGTTTATAGGAAATGATCAGTTATGCTAATTTTTTTTTCTCTTAATCAAAAGCGTTAAGTAAAAGATTTCCAAAAGTATTGCGTGACATATAATCGAACAGTTTTTAATGTAATAACAAATAAAAAATAATATGTATTATGGTTCTTGACGCAAGCTCACATGAGTATAAAAGTTTTTTATTCTTCATAGACTTATGCATGTAGTAGTCATATGTGTTACGAAATATTCAAATATTTAATAGAATTTGCAACTAAGCTAGTTCTACTTCATGGTAACACGTACATTGCTAATTAAGTTACACACTTTTAGCGATTACTTTAAGAAATTAATCAACGATGTTGAAATTTTTTCAGAGTTAATAATCATTGAAGAAACGAAGAAAATCTTTTTTATCAAAAATATACGCAGATTATTTTTTCATTATATGTATATTTAGGAAACTAAGTCTGTCAAAATAAATAGTCGTTAACATATTAATTAAAACAGGATTAGTTTGACAAATCTCTCAAATAAACTTTATTTGTATATTTTAATTAACAACGATATAAATAAGGAAAAAGAACAAAATTTTGAAAATGTGTGAACACCTTTTCATTTACAGAAAAACGTACAAAGATGAAGACAGAACTCCTATTTTATACAGAAAAAGAAATAATTCTGCAGACATTTTTTAAAAATCAAAATGCATAGCAGTTGTTTTTCATCCGATATAATTACCTCTTTCGAATATTCGTTTTTTTTCTACATCCTGTAAATCAAATTGATACTAATCTTAAATTTACTGTTGTCAAGTATGATTTCGTTATTTTTATTCATTTTTTGCTAAGTTTTTATTTTTACCAAATTTCGCATGTGTAAAATTTTTTACTTTATGATTTCCTATGTTTTCTTATAAAAACAAAGAACGAATCGGAATAGAAATATAGTCTATTTGAATATTTCGTAAAAGGTAAATTCATGAAATCCTTCATAAAAAATGTATCTTTTCGTTTCATATCCACCGATTTCAACTCAATTTGTAATACTTCATATATATGAAAAATAAAAATAATTACAAACCAGCAATGTATTATAATAAATTGTGGTGAATAATAACATTTTTTATAAAGGGCTTGGGTTTTTTTTTTCGTTTCAATAATCGAGTTCTTCTATCGAAAGTTTTATATGTCAAAATAAATATAAGATAATATTTTATTCCTTTAGGACTTTAATCAGAAAAGTAAGCGAAACTATTTGTGAGTCTGAATTGACTGAATTGATTGATTAGATTGAGTATATAAATGTAATGGGCAATCCAATCACACACATACATCAGTTAATGAGAATTAGTTTCAACCGTAAATACAACCGAAACTGCTCCATATTCATAATTAGATTGGAGGAATCTAGTTTATTAGGATCGGTTTGGATTGTGAAGTCCACGATAACATTATCATACTTCTATTCAACTTTAAGCTTTATTACGACTTGAACATTGTTTAAACAAGATGCATCGTCTGCTGCTGATCAGAGAGAGAGAGAGAGAGAGAGAGAGACAATTATTCGAAATAAAGTACTATTTTCGAACCTTCAATTAACTTAAATAAGATGGAATTGTCTTATATATTTTGTGGTGTGTGTGTGTAACAATAGTTTAGACCAATTATTATTTTATGAAGTTATCATTCTGAGTAATTAAATTGAAGATTATTGGAAGACGAATGTTGGAATATTCATACTGGATTGCTGATGAACAACTGGCTTTAAGAATTATTGTTAACGCCAGTAAGGGAGCATAACGATATCGCTTTGTACATATTAAGTACCATGCGTTAAAAAAATCCGAACGTGCTTTAACTTTTTAATTACCAAGCATTGAAATACCGGGGAAAATTTTTTGAGGGGTTATATTAAGAAAATGAGGTACCCTGAATGCTATTACATGACAAAAAAAAAAATCATTGTCAATATTTGTAAAAAGTATGGGACGTTGCACTTCAGGGAATACACTATATTTATATGATTTATGTAGATTTGAATTGTTTAAAAATGTCATTTATTGTTTTACAACTTACTTTTCTATCACTGTTGAAGAATGCACATGTCCCTTAAACACAATGTATTTCTCCTCAAAATTCAAGGATCAAATACCGTTCTTGCTTGGCTTGTCAAAAAACAGAACACACACGTGTATCTTTGAACCATTGTGCTGGTAACTATAGAAATTTCATGAACAGCCCTCAAGTAAAAATCCATGCCGAAACTAGCTCAAAATATAAAATTCCTTTATTTGAAAAATATAAGAAGCTCATGCCGCTTTTGAGAGCAACACTGCCAAATATAAAGGGTTAAAAGTTAAAAACATTTCCACTTGATAATAGTTGATGCACATCGTTTGGTCTCTTTTAATAATCAGTTTGATAGCTTCAAGTTTGTATCCTAGAAATGCTTGTCTATTTATGGTAACTCGGATTTTGATTCACAAGCAAGATTCCAGTTTGAACGAACCTCCTTTAAGAAAAAAAATGACCGGCGAATGAAGAGAAAAGTAAAAGTGGTTCGATGACCGAACAATATTAAATCTAAATTGTTAGAAGAGTGGAAAAATTATTCATAACCATTTTTACGATATTAAAAAAAAAGAAAATCATTAAAAATAGAAAGGTTTACATATTTTTTGCTTCAGTATATTTGTTAAAACAAGCATTCCTTGAACTTTTTCTTCCATTTCCAATATCAAATCCTTCATTCTCGAAATCCATTATGTTTTGGAAATTGAGACGAAAAAAATTTATTAAATTTTTATATCGTACACAATTTTATATGAAAAAAATCAAATAGAAGGTTGTTTTCTAATAAACGATATTGAAGGAAGAAAAAAACTAGTTTGAAAAGTATTGCAAGTAAAACTAAATATTATGAAACAACAGTAATTAAAGATTAAGAAATGCATTTTTTTCATACGTAAACCTTCTTTTTTCAGTGTGCTTCGATGATTTTCAAATCCTAAGAGCAATTGGTAAAGGAAGCTTCGGGAAGGTGAGCTTATTCATAAATTCTAAAAATGTAGAATATTGTCTTTGTTTTTTTTTGTATTAGCAGATATATTTCATAGCGATTGGAAAGAAACAGAAGAAGGAATGTGAATTATTTTCATGAATTTTACGTTCAGAATAAATTTTAATGAAATTATAATTTAATATCAATAGTTAAAAATAACAGGGATACAAATATGTCATAACACGTATATGTTGCAGTAAAAACTTCTTTAACGAACAGTACACACGTATGTATCAAACTTTTTTATAACCTTCGAATATGATGTTTGAATATTTTATATTATTTATTCATGAGTAAGTTGCTCGAAAACATCATATTTTTTTTATTTTGCGGATGAAACAGCGAATGTAAATCATTAATATTTAATATATTTAATTTTGATAAATGGGAGTTAAAAACCGTAAAAAATGGGAGTTTGAAGTAAGCATACAGCATTGCCAAATTCATTTGTAAATATGACAGAAACATTATCGTAGCTATGCAACGTTATTGATAAGGACTTGCGTTATTTTTCATGTTTAATTTAACCTATGTAGGCAAGTATTCATAAATTTCTTTCTTTGCATTTCTAAGGAGTTGTAATGAATGTTCTATTAAATAAAAAACTTGTTTACGATTAAATCAGCATTACAAAATATTTTCTTTTACAAATGAAATACGTCTTTTGTAAATGGCAGATGAGATATATTCAACTCGTTGAATTTTAATGCTTGATTTTTGCAATTTTTTTTCACTTTTAAGGAAATACATTTTTATTGAGAGTAAACTGAGCATAAAAACGTAAAGAAATTTATTTGCATGTGCTTATGAATGGATGAAATTCAAAGCATTGTGTGAGTTTTCAAGATATTTAAAAAGAAGGAAATTTTACATGTTATTATTTTCGTTATTTATTTGCTTTCCTAAGACAGTAATATGAAGCTATAAAAACTGCAAGAGGTATTGAATACACAATAGCGAGGGGTAAAAAAAATAGAGCACATCCCTAGAGGAGCGATAAAATGATGAGAGATTTCCTTTATTCCAGTCGAGCGTTACAATGCCAATCCAATAAAACGTAATGTGAAACCATGTTTTATTCTGGAACATCGTAAGAAAGAAAATAAAACGCTATAAAATAGAATTGCCTGTTGCTCATCACAGAAGACCCCCTTCCCATCCTTGATAATGGCGAATGTAAACGTACGATCAACAGAATCAAACAATAAAAAAAATTATTTTTTGTTCTTTTTCCTGCACGGTATGTGTTGATGAATAGGTGAAGGTTATGTGTATGTTTATGTAAACTTAAAGAAAACCGTATTCATTAGTTTCTGAATTCTTCCAATAGAACTGCTGTATCGGGGAATATGACCAAACAAAGCGTACAGTGCAGTATACGTTTTACATCTGCGCATGGAATTACTAAAGAGTGATTGAAATTAAAACACTTATCCAATATTTCGTAATTACAAACACAATAAGGAAAAAGTCTATCGCTATATTGTTTTGTTAAATTGTTTTTCAAACACATATATGCAGGCTGATATCAGATACGTTATGCAAATCTTGTGCCATATCTAAAGAAGCATTTATATTTGTAGATTGCCATTCATTCAATAATTAAATTGAGAAAAACATTTGATGTACAATTCGACACACATGCTATAATAACTCACTTGAAAGTAAAATAAATCATTCTTGTTTTTGATTATTTATATTTGGAGCACTTTAGCATTCCTGTATAATCATGGTGTACAGAAGTGATTTTCTTTTATCGATATTCACACTGAAATCTTAATACGAAAAATGTTATCTCAATATTTTCATCTTTCAAAATGTTTGAGATATGCCTTAACTAAACTGAAGAGCCAAAAAAACTGGTAGAGGCATGCGTATGCAAATAAAGAGATATGGAACCAATCAGAGTACGGCGCTGTGGTCGGCAACGCCTATATAACACAAGAAGTGTCTGGCATAGTTGTTAGATCGGTTACTGCTGCTACAATGGCAGGTTATCGAGATTTAAGTGAGTTCGAACGTGGTGTTATAGTCGGCGCACGAGAGATGGGACAATAGCATCTCCGAGGTAGCGATGAAATTTGGATTTTCACGTACGACCATTTCACAAGTGTACAGTGAATATCGAGAATCCGGTAAAAAATTAAATCTACGACATCGCTGCGGCCGGAAAAAGATCATGCAAGAACGGGACCAACGACGACTGACGAGAATCATTAAACGTGACAGACGTACAACCCTTCCGCAAATTGCTGCAGATTTCAATGCTGGGCCATCAACAAGTGTCAGCGTGCGAACCATTCAACGAAACATCATCGATATGGGCTTTCGGAGCCGAAGGCCCACTCGTGTACCCTTGATGACTGCACGACACAAAGCTTTACGCCTCGCCTGGGCCCGACAACACCGACGTTGGACTGTTGAGGACTGGAAACACGTTGCCTGGTCTGACGAGTTTCGGTTCCAATTGCCTCGAGCTGATGGACGTGTACGGGTATGGAGACAACCTCATGAATCCATGGACCCTACATGTCAACAGGGGACTGTTCAAGCTGGTGGAGGCTCTGTGATGGTATGGGGCGTGTGCAGTTGGCGTGATATGGGACCCCTGATACGTCTAGATACGACTCTGACAGGTGACAGTTACGTAAGCATCCTGTCTGATCACCTGCACCCATTCATGTCCATTGTGCATTCCGACGGACTTGGACAATTTCAGCAGGACAATGCGATGGGATAAAAGAGATTGCTATGAAAATTCTCAACATTAAGAAAGCATTTGCTTTGATGAGACGAATGAGAGGAGAAAGAAGGGATATTTTGAAACTAGCTGTTACCCGTGGCTTAGCTCACGTGGATTTGGTGATCCGAAGATTGTAATTTGGTACTTGCTCAGCGATTATTCCTCCAGATAACATTTGAAACCCTCATGACCATTACGGGTTCAATTTTCAGAAATTCTCTCTCAGTGAGTCTCTACATTTCAAAAATATAATACTGACCAAATTTCATCTTTATAGCTCCAGCGGTTTTGGTTCGGCGTGATACTATATTATACGTGATACACAGGGTGTGAATCCTATCTATTCTGCCAAACGGAAGGGGGTGATAGACAACGAACCCAAGCGGATCACGAAAAAAACCTACCAACCCTGTCTTATCTTGAACCGTTTTCGAGTTATGGAGGATAATCGATGGAAAAAAAATGCGTGAAGTCTGAAAAAATCTGGATTTGTGAAGTTTCTTAGAGACCTACACACAAACCAAGCACATATTTGGAAAGCGCAGAAAAATATTATAAGGTCACACCAATTTCATCGAAATATCTGGATTTGATGGCGAGCTACAGGCACTGGAAGATTGGCGAAGTTCAAAATCGAAATGAAATCAGAATTTTTTATCACCAATTCCGTAAAAACCCTTCCAGCTACAATCGATCAAATTTTCCAAAAACTTGTCCATTGCATTAGCTTTCGAAAGAGCCTAGAATAAACCAAATTGGTCATTGGTCATCTCGCTGATTTTTTTAAAAATTATTAAAGTAATTTTTCCCGAAAATTGTTTTGTATTGTAAGATTGTTGTTTAAAATACAGCCATACATAGTTTCGTTTGATTTTTAAACTTCTTTCATCAATTATGAACTAAATTATTTGATCATTTTCTGCACACGAGGGCTAATTAGACCGTAACCTACAATTTATGCCGATTCCGAACGGAAGCCTTTTTGTTTTGTACTCACCGAGAGGTTGGTACGATAACCCCTCGGTATGGGAGCTGCGGTAGCAATATTTTTCTGTGGTCATGTCACCGTTTCTGTTGGACCCCTGTGTTAGGAAAATTTCTGATAAGGACGAACCCTTCCCCCACGGGTATCGAACTTGCGATATCTCTGAACAGCCTTTGGTACTTTAGGCGAGTAATTATCGACCCGGGCTACCGCGCCCAACCAAAGTATTTTGTATCAAATGGGAATAACAAAAATACCGTACTTTCAATTGAGAATTTCATTCTAATAGTATACGGAGTATCCCATAAATTCACGAATACTTTAAAAATTCTAAAATATTGAAAGATTTGGTATATTTGAGTGCGGTTTGGGAAAAAGTTATTCCACGAATGGGGTTTTTGTTTTGGTATCAGAAAAATATTTAGTTAAAGTTTTTGTCGATAGAGGGCACTGCACGAAAGCAAATCACTGGAAATATGCACGTCAGAATCACATAAAATGCAGGGTGTACGATTAACGGCTCATTTCTGAATTTTCCCGTTACGGCGCTAACATAAGGTTTTCATTGTGATGTTGACATTGGTGGCATTATTGGTGAAGTTGTTTTACGTCAACCCCAGCTGCAGGTTTACGAACGTTTCGGACACAGAAGATATTGAAGAGAGGTTCCGTTTCAATAAATCCTGCGTCGTGCAGTGCCTTATATCGACAAAAAATCTGAGCTAATATTTTTGTTCTGGGCGAAAAAAAGAAATCCCCCATCGTGAGAATATAACCTTTTCTTAAACCGACTTTAAATATACCGATTCTTTTAATTTTTATGAATTATTAAATTTGTTATGAACTTATGGGACACTTTGTACAGAGTATATAATACGAACCATTTTATTAAATGAGAGCGTAAGCAGCTACTTTTGCTTGGATGTTAATTTAAAAAAAGTAGCAGACATTGCTGACATTTTTCCTTTACGAAACGAGCAGGTATGTGTCACCTTAACAATATATAATTTTAAATAGAAAAAGCTTTTTATTCACACTTGAATATAAGATACGATCGCTTTTATCCATCTTTTCTCATGAAAAGATTTTCACGACCTGTTAAGGAAGAGATAAACTCTTTTGTCCCCTTAAAGTGTGGTGCTATTTAAAACCAAAAATACTCTTCTCCTTTAGAAAATACCTTCAAATTTTCGAAAGGAAAATTAGATTCGGTTCCATGATATCAGATCAGTTCATACAAAAAATATCCTCCACGAAATAAAAAAAAAAATAGAAAAGAAAAGCGGTTGGTATTGTTATTTTTTTATTGTTTTTATTTAGTGTTATTTATTTATTTTGGTGACTCGGCAAGAAAACGTTTTTGTAGTGTATAAACACTCCTTTTCTCAAATAATCAGAACTCTTTTACGAGCGTGTTTATACCATTCACTCGAAACTCTTCACTACCATTTATGAAATGAAATTAAAATGCGCTGGATTTTATTATTATTATTATTATTATATATATTTTTTTGTGAAAATGTTCTTTCTGTTATACGAATTTTATATTATTTACATCGTATGATATGCGCTTAACTTGTGAATGGTAGGTATTTGCTTGGGAAGATTAATATTATTTTTTTGGTTGAATCGAGCATTTAATTTTTCCTCTCTCACTATGACTTTTGTTTTTTATTGTTTCGGTAGAGTGCAGTTTCAAGATTATTGCTGCATCGTATCGTTTCGTTAAACATCATATGCCGTTTGATTTGTCTAGGGTGAGGTGTTCATTGATAGTGCTTTTTGCAATAACTTTGCCATGGAGTACGGAGTCGATTTTCCGTTATTGTCGGGTATAACTAAACTTTCTGTGGCCTCCCACGATCCAATAGTCGCGCTGAAGATCAAACCGGTTCTAGAAAAGTTTAACTTGACTACCACAGATGTGTCTACTAAAAAGTTTAAAGCTCCCTAAAGATGCTATATCACAGAATAAACACGAGGCATCTATTACATTCCATGTGACGATTGCCCTTTTGTTTATATAGGACAGACAAGGAGGCTCATAAAAACAAAATTAAATGAGCAAGCTCGCTGTGTTAAGGATCAAGAATGCGAAAAATCGAATATCGCCGCTCACTGCTGGCAAGAGGACCATTGATTCAAATTTGAGGAAGGAGAGTTTTTCACATAGTTCACGGCTGATTTAAACTTCTACGAAGGCACATATATTCGGGGCCTTCAAAAATATACAGAACTGGTTAATTCAAATTTCGGATGATTCGAAATTTTACAAACTCCCCATAAGTTTTTTTGGAGGAAAAAATCATGATTTTTTTTAAAAGAATAAATTTAGTTTCTGAAAATTCTATAAGAAACCAGACTGATTTTCTCGATCAAGTTGTTAAACAACACATTTTTTTAAAGACTCATAAAAAAAGTTTGAAAATTCAGTTTTTCTCTACTTTTTTTTGATAAATTAATGCCCATTTTGACATTGCTCAGCTAGAGTGCATCGAGAATGTGTTCTACTTAACACCGATTATGCTTTTCAATCTATAGGATAGATAGTTTAAAATACAAAATCAGAATCTTTTAGTCGTCATTAATAAGAGTATAGAAAGTATTGGAAAGTTCAGATGGTAATACGTTAAAATGAAAGTATATTTCTCTCTCCTTGATAGCATAAGAATGATGAGCAAAATTTGGGAAACAGTTTCATAACAGATGATCATGAACTGTTTCCTCAAATTAGGATTTGGGTATGGTCAAGAAATTCTGCATCGATGCTGATTTCAGAACAGCGGAATAATGTAGCAGCTTAGATGAATTATATATATTATTAAAATTTGGAAAACAGTTTCTCGTAACTGATGACAAAATTTTAGCAAATTGATAATTATTATCCTATGTGAATTGTGATGATTAAGTTGCAATTAGCAGTCATTTTACAGATCTAGGATAAATTAACTTTATAATTTGAATTTTGGGGACGATTCGAACTTTTTTCCAGTGACTTTGGACTGCGAATTAATCAAGTTCGACTGCATTAGTAAACGATAATAAATCCACACCACTAATCGCAACACATGGCTGAGGTTTATTACGAGGGAGAATCTCAAGAAAATTCGAATAGATCAATCGGGCAGCTCCATTTCGCCAGAGGCCAATCAGGGCGTTGCATTAGACTTACATGCAGGCTCTCAGCTTCATTCTGACCACAACGTTTGAAGTGAGCAGATGTACTTTTTTCCGCTAAACAACCGAGAGTTAAGATTTGGTATCCAATCCTCGGTCAGCATGATTAGTGGTTATACAGTACACAGGGTGATTCAAAACTCAACGTACAAACTTTTAGTGGAGGTAGAAAAAAAACCACAGAAACAAAACAAAATCACATAAGAATGTATGACCGGAAACCCCAACCTGATCAGCTGAAGGATAAACGAAAAAGCAGAAATGACAAGCCAATAATGGGTTGAAAACTCTTTATTCAGCGATACTTTACACGAGGACAGTACGTGTACACGTCAAGTTTCACAACAAGTGCTCAAAGTTTTTACCATCCACGTCGCAAGAATCTCCGTCGCAGCTGCAAACGTTCGCGAAATACCAGGTAGGAACTTGGAGCACTTGTTGTGAAACTTAACGTGTACAGTACTGTCCTCGTGTAAAGTATCGCTAAGTAGACTTTTTCTACCCATTATTGGTTTGTCATTTCTGCATCTTCGTTTATCCTCTAGCTGATCAGGTTGGGGTTTCCTATGTGATTCTGTTTTGTTTTTGTGTTTTCTATTTCCCCTAAAAGTTTGTACGTTGATTTTTAAATCATCCTGTATATTTCCTCTGAAGACGACACCCACTGTGTGTCGAAGTAAATTAGGAATTTTGTATTTTCCGTATGCTTGCTTTATTCATTAGTGAATTTTGAGTATTATTGGGTAAAGCTCATCTACTCTTCCAATACGGAGTCTCTTGACTCGAATCAAGGTACAGAAAAAGGAAAAAATATCGTTTAGTTTCAGTTCTGATCAAGTACCGATGATAAATTCAATTATGTCCCTGATCTATGATCGCGTGTCTCCCTCGACGAATTAGAAAGAGAAGAAAGAAGATTTCTCGGGTGTGTTCATAGACAGATTAGACAGAGAGAGAGACTGAGGGTGACAATTGACAAGTCTTTTTGGCTGGTTTTCTCTACTTCGAGGCGTAAATGCGAGCCGTTCTCCCATTTGAAAAAGTCTCTTCGTAGAAGCAGGCACACCTTCAACACAATATTTACACAACATGAAAATTCTGGAATTTGCCATTTTCGATTCAAAATGTTTAGGACAAATGACAGTACCAGTATGAAACCAAACAAGAGCATAACTCTGATGTCATAAATAGTAAGGGCCACCTACGCCTACACGCACGGGTGTTCCTGCATGTAACCAATTCATTAATTCATTAGAAATTCCCAGACGAACGGTTACAAGGTGCATGTACGATTAAGTAGTCTTTTTGCAGTGCCCTCGGGAAGGTGCCGAGATTAAAATGAGGTGCCTGATCTGCGACTTAATCCATTATGATACAGTAAAAGAGGAGAGACAGAATTTCTTTGTCCCAGATAGCGAGGTGCGTAAAATGTGAACTTGTATTTTAATAATCTAAATTGCTCGTGGTGTAAGAGGTATTTTTAGGGTAGGGTTACCAGACGTCCTCACTTTTGATATCATTCTGAGTATCCTCATACGTATTCGAAATTTCCCCATTTTGATTTCACATTTTCAGGTTTCCGAAATTATTATTTTTTTTTCTTCGAAAACAACTTGCATTGCGAAACAGATATCTCTTCATCAGCGTGCGCATGGCCCTGGGACAACATTCCCTTTTAATTGATTTTACCTGCCCGGACCTAATTTCTCTGTGCGGGGTAAGACAATTTGTTACATGGATCAGTAGTGAATTTCGGGATTTTGCTTACGCTGTCGTGCGTGGAGCTTGGAGGGAACATTGCTCTAAGGTTAGCTCTTCCTTCTTCTATTCAGAAATAAATAAAATATGTGGAACAACACTACTAATGCACGATTCTTTGTTAAATACCCTGCATTAAAAAGCATTCCCGAAAGAAAAATGCTGTAATATGTATAAAAAGAGGTTGTTTTGTGTGTGGTTGGGAAACAATTATTGTTCTTTTTTCGATATTATGTCACCATCTGTAGTAAAGTGATGTAAGTGACGTTATAAAGGGTGCGCATGAATGCGTACTCGTTTCTAAGATTTGGAATCAGGTAACGTAACTATTTTATGTTTTTTTCACCTAGCGTGATATTTTGATTTGCATCGATTCGAGCATCATTTAAAATGTCATCAGTTTGAGTAAAATAAAATTGAAATATAAAAAATGAAATATGTTTCCCTTTAAAACAGATGTTTGTGGGCAGGCAGCCACAGCAAACTCGTTGTATAAAGTGCTGCTTTGTTCTTCACATTGCGAAGAAATTTGTAAAATGAGGCTGCTTCTCCCACGGCTATTTTCCTTTGCTCTGAAAAATTTTATAGCGTGTAGCGTTGAAGGAAGAAAATGTTAAAATGGAAAAGTGAATTATTGATAGCCCATAATACCCTCCATTACTTCCCTCAGTTACTTCGTCTTATGGTCTCAATCCCGTCATAAGAATAGCATCGCTCTCATCCATTGTATTTTCAGGAAGAAAGAGAAACTTCGCGGATATTATGCTATTTTATTTATTGTTTTTCTGTTAGAATCTGCTATACTCTTCCTTGAAATATGTCAAATTAGTTGTGTGGAAATATAGTTTTTCTGACAAAATTCCGAAACACACCGGGTGCTATATTATCTGTCACGTTTTTATTTTTAGGTTTGTATCGTTCAAAAGAAAGACTCGAGAAAAATGTACGCTATGAAGTACATGAACAAGAACCAGTGTGTTGAAAAAGATGCTTTCAAAAATGTTATTCGAGAAATCGAAATACTTTCATCTCTCGATCATCCATTTCTAGTGAATTTGTGGTTCACATTTCAGGTAACTTTAAGGTTTTTGAAAATGAGTGTCTGCACTTTAGGAGAGGGTTTTTGGTTCTATAGGTACATTATGCTGTTTAGTTAGATATAAATATTTGAAAGAGAGGCACGCATTGTTATTGTACAGGATGTCCCATAAATTCATAAATAGTTTAAAAGTTCATAAAAATGGAAAGAATCGGTGTATTTGAATGCGGTTTGCGAGAAAGTTATTCTCACGAAAGGAGATTTTTTTTTGTACAGGAAACAAAGTTAGTTCAAACTTTTGTCAATGAGGGTGCTACATGAAAGTCCGGCAGAAGTGATTGTACCTAAACCTTTCTTTCATCTCTTATGTGTCTGAAACGTTCGTAAAGCTAGTGATTCATGGCTGAGGTAAAACAACTTCAAACAACCAATGTCAACATCACGATGAAAATCTTATTCGAGCGCCATTAACAGGAAAATTCAGAAATAAGCATCCTAGAACCCTGCATTTTATATGACTGATATTTTATATTTCCACTGATTTTTTTTCGTGCAGCGCCCTCTATCAGCAAAAATTTTAACTATTTTTTTATGTCCAAAAAAATTCCCCTTCGTAAGAATAACTTTTTCGCAAACGGCATTCAACTATACAAATTCCTACAATTTTTATAAATTTTTAAACTATTTACGATTTTTTGGGGCACCCTGTTATGTGTAGGTTATATCTAGAAAGCTTCGACAAATTCTAAAAAAAAATAACTTTGATACTTTCTTATTTGTCATAATCACAACATAGCGATGTGTCACCAAACATAAATTATTCTGCACAAAACAAATTAAAGTGAAAGTTTACTGACGATTTATTATTTCCAATCTCGGTTACTATGGTTGTCAGGAATTTACAGCATGCCAATTCTTGTCGTGAAAACTTCTTTGACGTGAAATGAGTACAAATATAAGCTCAAATTTCAATATTTACTCATTTGTAAAAGATATAAACTATGAAGAAATCGTGTAATAAATACAGATAATTGATAACAGTAACAAAATGCTTAACAAATGATGGATAATAACAGTAACAGTATGCAATACCGATTACACAAATAAGATGGAAAGTGGAGGTACACACACATATCTTGATATTAAATAATTCTTTCTGCTACTTTACATTAAAAGAAAAAAAAATTATTTTAAAATAACATAAATTGAAACATGAATGATTTGCCATTGAATGACGGTTGCCATGTGCCAACAGAAAATAGATTACTTTTGTAGACCTACTGGGAGAGGACACCTTAGTCCCTTGGGGTCATAGAGTGAATGTTCCTAATCCATGTATTTATATGTATTTTTTTGTTTCTGTTTTTTGTCTTTTTGTACCAGTATTTTCTGTTTTTGTATGAGATTATACTTATAGTGTTATTGTCAAATAAAAAAAAAAAGAGAAACAATATTTTACACGGATGGGAAACTTTTAAACACAAAATCCTACTTGTATTTCATTCATGCAGATGCGTGAAATGAATACATTTTGATAGCATGAATTAATACTATATTGTTACCAACACTACGTTTGTTATGAATGAATAGTATTTGAAAATATTCAATTAAAACTCGATTAATCGATTCCCGCCCTAGTATTTATGTTGTCAGAATTACGACTTTATTCTTGCTGAATTCGGGATTGCTTTAAAAGTGTGTGACGCAACAACTCCCTGTAGGGGCTCCCGATGGCGTTTGCGCATCTGTTTCTGTATGATTTTGGATTGTTATCGTATGCCTGAAATGCCCTTTCAGTTTGGCGTGGTTTTTCTGAATCACCCTGTATATTATATATATATATATTAGTGCGAAAAAAATCTAGAGATATGAATATATATAGAGAATGAAGAAATAGCTATAAAATAGCTTTTTAAATGACAAAAGTGCTTGCGCTACTCATTTTTTCATTCAAAACATGTGTTTTTTGTTTAAACTTTTCAATATATACATATAAATATACTGCATTTTTCACGTAAGATTTTGGAAATTCCAAAGAAACAATAGAAATTAGGTTGGAACTCTGAAATATGTATTTTTGTTTTCGAAATGTTGACAAACTTTTTGTTTTCGAAATGTTTACAAACTTTTTGTTTTCGAAATGTTGACAAACTTTTTGTTTTCGAAATGTTGACAAACTTTTTGTTTTCGAAATGTTGACAAACTTTTTGTTTTCTCTATTTCTCAAATCTCTTATTCATCAGTCATCTTGGCATGTCATCGGAAGTTGAGCCATATTTAAAACGGAATTTTCTACCGCTATCGTGGTCCATTATAACTTACGACGATCAATTCTAACTTTTTTGAAGCAACAGAACAACTGCTGCAACGAACTTCAAAGGACCAACGATTCGCAACACTCGATTCAGTAAAAAAATATAATCTCTCAAAAATCATAAAAAAGTAGATCATAGACACCTCTTCCAAAAGATGTAAAATATGATAATTGCAATTGGATAAATAATAATAATAAAGATTACTTAAAATCGTAGATAACCATGTGCATTCATTTTTTCGCTGCTGTGACCAAATCAAACTTCTCATTTATACATAGATAATAGGAACTATTCATGCATAAATATAAAAGAAACTAAATCTTTGATAATTTTTTTTTCTAAGAGCGCAACAAAAGAAACCGAAATAAATTCTCCGAGAAATGCAATCCATTGATAAGAAACTCCAACAAATTCTGCTCTCACTAAATTCAAATATATAAGTGAGAAACAAGTTAAGTTTCAATTATTTAACTAGGAAAAGAGCCAAAGAGTTTCTTGGAGTTTTCTTAAAAATATATTTGCTTTGTGAAAATATTTATGTTATTCCGTTCGCGAAACTCAGAATTGAACTTGAAGGCAGTAACTTTCATGTGTGTTGCACAACCCGATTGGAAAATAACCCGGAATTTCAGAAAGATCTTGAGTAACACGTTGCGAAAACTATTCTTTGTAAGAAAGAGAGAAAAGACAAGAGAAAAATTTGAAACAGAAATGTTTTTTCCCTTAACTTTCAATTAATGCTATGTTGAAAATAGGGGTGCCACGAAAGCAACTTCTATTCCTTGACTATCTTCATAGAGTAAATGAAGTTTCAACGCAAACATCTTCCAAATGCAAAATTAAAAGCTGAGAGGGGTGGTTCTGAAAGAAGTGGCGATACTACTGAAAGCAGTTTAAAACTGGATGGAAGAATCGCCATTGAATTGCATTCGCCGATGAGTTGAAGTTTTGGAAACTCGATGAAATAAAGTCAACAGCCAGAGTATAAAAGACTTAAATTGTAATGCGAGTCCTTCAATTGCTAAGTCTTCCGAAACTTTACTTCTACGATTTGGTTTAGAGAATTTATTCCTTTTTTGGATTCTTTTCTTTATTTATTTTTATTTTTTCCGGGTTGGATTACTTTCCTCTGGCGTTTTCTTATTTCGATTGAATTGTTTGTTTTGGTGCCTTGTTCGGCTGGATATCTCCATCTTGAATATGAACTTTCATCTCATTCACTGCCTTTCATCTCTAAGATTTATTAACTCGAAGGTTATAAGTTTCTTCGATGAATAAAGTTCCCAATAGTAGAGTTTTTATGAATAGTTTATAGCTATAGTTTATAGTTATAGTTTATAATTATCTGGATAAAAGAAGATATTTTGTTTAGACTTCGATCTGCATTAAAACTTAATAGAATTAATTTGTAAGATATTATAATTATTTAGTTTGTTTCAACTTTGGTGAACTTTTTGATACAGGAAATAACCATTTTCTCTATCATGGTGAAGTACATTATATCATGTAGATTACACAGTGTGCAAAGTAAGTCCTTATACACCCCTCAAATTTTAAACCATTGATAATACAAACATACTATACTTCCAATTGAAAAAAAGCTCAATTAACTTGTAGAACTATAGTATGCTATTTATTTGGCACCAGCGGTTTTACACATATCAAAATATAATTTTTTTATACGATCCCTTTTTCTCACACCTTCTTTCTAAAATCTTAAACAAAAAAGTCACTTTTCACATGTAGCATCATCTTTAGAAAAATTTATCAAGCTAAAATGGACCATCTCGGAAAGGAATAAAGTTTGATACGATATATTTTTACTATACTAATGCACCTCGTCAGGGCCGTCATTTCAACTTTTTCCAGGGAGGGGGGGGGCAAAGAGCATGTAATAAAGGTACGCATTTGTAGTGCATTTTCAAAAGCCAGCCCCCCCTAAATGACGGGCCTGCACCTCGTTCATAACTGGATGTATTTACGTTCGTCTCTTTCGTGGATGCATAAAGACTTCAACCCCTGAAACTGAACTGCATTTCTTTTCACGGTTTTAATAGTTGTTTAGATCTCCAACAAAAACAGAATTTTTATTCAGCTTTGTTCATGTCATAGTTGGTCTTCTAAAGAATAGCAATTATTTTGTCAACAAATATTTAATGAAAATGGCGAAAATCACGATTTTCAAAATTGAACATCTCAGTAATTATGCCATATAGAAACATGGAAGTTTTTTATTTGACTTATCCTCTTCACTCACAGATTTTTGGCAAGAAATTGAGATGATGTATAAAACTGAGATACCAGCGTAAAAATCTCCGAATTTAAATTTTTGTTTGCACATAAGAAACAGCAAAAATAGATGAGTGAGAAGCATATGTTTTTAAATTGAAACCAATAGGGGAAAATGCCTCGCAGTCTTTCTGTCGGGAAAACAACTAAGAATGTCCGATGAGTGTTGCGTTTTTATCTGTCGTTGGTGTTATCGAAAAAAAGTTGTGGATAGCCTCTTACTGTTTGAGGGAGAACATTTTAATTACACACAATTGGCAATGTTAAATGAAAAGTTAGCAGGTCACTACATTGATGATATCAATATTTTTTTCGTAACTTCTGAGTTTATCTATATTTTACAAAAAAATTAAAAGTACTTGCATCATTTTATCTGAAATTCCTAAGAATAGTTAAGTTTCCATGACGAAATTTTTTTTAAATGATCATTATCTATGTTCTTCTCTGGAAATTTTCAGAAATTATTTAGTATTAATTTTAATGGCAATCTACATTTGTAGTAAAGTTTACGAGTGATACAAAAAATGCACCTGAAAATTCATCGAGTCATAATATATATATATATATATGTCACGGTGAATGTGATAAATCTGGTTATCATGCATAATCACCGACCATTTTTTTAAAAATTTTGATAAATCTCCCTTATGCATAACGTCTAAGTGCCGTTGGTATATATATAAACATGATAAAAAAAATCGTTCCGAATTCTTTACATTTGGCGGTTATTATGCATAATCGCTATTCCGTGTTGGTAAATATGATAAATCGGTCTAATTGCCGTAATAAGAGTTATTATTTGCATAGATGACCGTACTTGTGATCTAGAGTCTGAACCGGATATAATGAACACTGATTTAACAAATTTTTTTCGAATTTCCCCGAAATAACTCCTATTTGACGAATTCTGAAATCGGACCTCGATATAGCGAACTTCTATTAGACAAATTTTACTATCATTCCCAGGTATAACGAACTCTCATTTACAAATTCTATGAATTTTTACAAGTTTTTGTGCATATACAATCAGACCCCAATAGTATACACTCCTATTTAACGAATTCTAGAATCGGACCCCGATGTAACGAAATCGTATCTAACAAATTTTACAACTTTACGCCAATGTAATGAACTATTTTTTAATCAAGTTCACGATCGTATCCCGAGATTACGTGCCATTTCATCAAATTATGATTGCATTTATATTTTTCAGCATTTATCAAATATACCAACGATGCTTGGTTATTATGCATTAATCGCCGGCAAAAATGATAACTATTTTAACATTTACAAAAATTTATTAACGACTCTTGGGGTATTATGCATAATCACCGGTAAAAGTGATTAATTTATCAAACTTACTGAGACGATAGGCGATTATGCATATATAATAACCGATTTATCACATCTACTGTTAGATATACTAAAGATATAACAAAATGATTTTTCTTTCAAAAATTTAATTTTTATTTGTAAAATTAATAGATAATTTTTAATTAAAACATGAACATTAGTATCTCTTACTACTCTGTTGTCGATACATATAGTTGTTCCACTAATGAAGCAAAACTTATTCACTTGCTATTATTATAACAATTATCATTATTAAACTTCTGGCTGTACACGTAACAAAGTAACTGTGAAACATTAACAAATTTGTTGGAAGTAATTTGCGCATTGGTAATAAATTGGAATTCATAACTAAAGTGCGTTAAAGGCGTACAATGCTAAACCACTCATATGACTCAGATGCTATTCGAAAAGAACATCACGATCGGCATGCTTATTCGATATTGAAGACGCAGCTCATTTCTCAAATTGAAATATTTGTGAAAATCTCCACAATTTATTCAGCCGCAGGTAAATTGTACGTGGGAAGACACATCCTGTCACTTAGTTTGCTCATTGAGTAAACACCTCGGTTAATCCTGCTCTTGGTGATGATGAGTAAACATGGTATGGCGCTTTCTCGTTCAGTTGTTAACTATTTGTTCTATAAGAGCTGTAGAAATGTTTCAAACATTTTGAACAAATTTGTGGAAATAAAAAAAAAGCTTACCCCATTCTAAATAAATGTTTATTTCCAACGGCCATATCTCGAAAACTTTATGTTACGGATCTTTTTATTAATTCAATGTATTTGAATTGTTACGGGGAAGTTATATGGGGTAACTTGAATATACCTGAATTCAATCAAAAAATATTTTTATTATTAGCTAATAAAATGATTTAAAATGAAAAATATATATATATATTTATGATTATATAATATATTATTAATTTGTTATTAAGGGTAAATTTCTGGTCTGTTGCTCATTATGGTAAATTTATGGTAATATGGAAAATGGAATTACCATATGAAATTATGGTAAATTTACAACCTCAATTTTTTTAGCAGATATGGGAACGGTAACCCAGGTCGATAAGATATTCGCCTAAAGTACCAAAGGATGTTTAGAGGTGCCGCGAGTTCGATACCCAGTTCGTCTTTGTCAGAAAGCTTTCCTGACACAGAGGTACAAGAGAAACGGTGATATGACCGCAGAAAAAGATTGTTACCGCAGGGAGTCCCACATCGAGGGGTTAGCGCACCAACCTCTCGATGAGTATAAAAGAAAGGCTGCCGTTCGGAATCAACAATAACTTGTAGGTCCCGGTCTAATTAGCCCTCGTGTGCAGAAAATGATCGTGGTGTGACAAAAATGATCAAATGATCTAGCAGATATTGAGAAGGTGGCGAATTTTCCTGAAAATGATATGTATTGTAAAGATATCGGTTGATTGTAAAGAGGCTATATATAAAGGCACTGTAGTGACATTACAATGGGGCCAAGTATGTTTTTATGACAAAAAATAGAATAAAAAATACAGTCAAGCCCGATAATAACGACATCGAAGATTCCGCGAAATCTTGTCGTTATAATCGAGTTGCCGTTACATCTAAGGTTTTCAAAAACTTTTAAGTATATTAAATATAAGTAAATGAAATCAAATAGTGTGCATGTGAAGTTGTTGTTTTATTATAATTAGGGTGACTATATTCGATCAAGAAAATACGGGAAAATTGATGTCATAAATACGGGACATCCCCAATTCTCACTTAAAATGTCAATTGTCGTCCAATTGTTCACCTTCCTATAGCAAATCTGCAGCGGCCAAAAGTCGAAAACTATTCCTTGTGAATAACTGTTGGCGAGAAATGCAGTGCTATAAGAAGTGTTCAGTGATTTAACCCTTTAATTTGCACAAACATTGAAATATTCAGAGAAAATTTTTTTGACAAGTTATATAGAGTAAAAGAGGTGTCTTGGATGTCATTAAGGAAAACTAATATTGCCTATAAAAAAATTTTCAAACTAAGAAAAAATACAAACAAGAATTCATGTGTTTTTTTTTTACTTGAAAAAAATATACTTTAAGTACCGCTAGATAATTTGAATATAATAAGGTACACATTTTTTTAACACTTTACAGTTTGGCATGGAAAGCTTTTAAATAGTTCCTATGTATCACAACACACTAAACCCTTTTACAATATGAGCAAAACACAGTTGAGTATCCATTTTTGCATAATCTGCATCGTCCCTTTGATTCATGTTCGCGCCAGTGGTCATACGAATCATATCGATTGTCGTCGTAGGGAATGGTAACTTCTTTTTAGGATGTGGTTCCGTGTCCAAAGATTGCCTACAGCTTTTTTTTCTTGCTAGCATTCATAAGATTATCTGCAATTATACTCCTAGGAATTTTTTAATTTATGGTTTGTTTCTTTGCACTCACGTCGATCGCCAAGCCATGCATTTGCAGTGCATAAATCTATCGGTTGCACTGAATACGGGTAAATCTGATATACTCTATTTCATTTACAAATTCATCCACGTCAAAATATCATCTGAAGTATTGCATAAATTTCCTCAGGTGATGAAAATACTCATGAAAATTTTCTTTGGGGGTAAAAATACTCATGAAAATGTAAGTTGATTTTTTTTTTGAAAATATGTACAAGACAATAAACATAAAGTGAAATACCAAGGGTTTAGAGGTAAACCGTGTAAGAAGCTTCAACTTGATTATACAGATTTATTTGTAACTTAGTTCTGATCCCTGTATAATGCTCGTCACCTACGTTTATTTTTAAAAAGGGGGGCTGACACCAAATCCTGCAGCCTTTTAGAGGCAGTCTCTGAGTTCAACTTTGTTACAAGCATTTGTCTCTTAATAGATGTTTTGGACTTGGTCGACAAACTATCTGTTGCTTTTGAAGCAGACAACCTTAGTTTCTGAACTCCTATTGAGAGGTTGAAAAATTAACGAAAATCCGAATAGGAAAATGTCATAACAACCCGAGAATATGCTTGAAAGACTTATCTCATAATTCGAAAAAGGAAATGAGTATTATAGACAAATAAAAATTAAAAATGCTCAGGTTAGATCAAAAAATTCAGTGAAAGCAAAAAACAGTTTTTAGACAGTTTAATTTTTATTAATTGCATTTTTAATTGGGTTGCTGTATTTTTGAAATATATGACATCCATATTTTTATGGGCATCTTTTTCTCAGCCACCTCGTTGGGCCTGTTGTGGCGTTGTATTTGTATTTGTATTAGACCATCTGGTTGTAAACTTGGGCAAATAGGTTCGAAGAAAGTATACAGTGAAAACATTTTCATTGATTTTGACGCAGTTTTGAATCCTATGAATGACATAACGTGTGCAAAACCTTTCGAGTCCAATGAAAAAAAAATGATACTCTGTATAACGGTTCTAAAACGAATTACAACCCAAGTTCTAATGAAGCAATGGACAGTTTAATTTGTCTCTGTTGTAAAGGAAATGAGAATACCTGTATAAAGATGAAAATATACTTTCTAAAGAAGAGCCACCTAGGGAAGAATGGTCATTTGTAAAAGAACTCTTACATAAATATAAAGGAATGAAAATGACAGAATTTTACAAATATATCATTGGGTGCAGAGAAGGTGGCGATAACACACCTTTTATGTATCCAGAATATAGAAAGTTGATCGTAATTGCCTTAACGTTGCCTCTTTGGGGTCGTTCAAGTATTACGTGAGCAAATTTTTAGCCATTTTTGACCCCCTCCCTCCTTGTCAGCAAAAGTCAGCAAAACTCTGACCCCCTCCCCCTTGTCAGCAAAATTTCGTCATCAGCTCTACCTCTCTGAATCCTAACGCATATTGGTGGGATCAGAGACGTACACGGGGGCATAGGGGGCATGGGGGGCTTGTGAACCCCAACGATCAAAAATTTATTTTTTTAATGCAAAAATATATTTTTCTAAATTCAAATTTCGAGAGAAAATACTTTTAAATGTTATTATAATCAATTTCTGTTAATTTCAATGTTATTTGAAGGCTATGAACTCAAAATTCATCTTTAATAAATTCATTGCGACCCACCCTCTAAGCCATGTAATGATAAATCACATAAATGTCCTTGGCCCGCGGACCAAATATGACCCTGAGGTTATCTGATGCTGCCTACCTTCCTCAAACCTGATTTTGTAAAAATGATCTAAGCGGCACATTTACAGATCGCTTAAGTGTCCGGTGATACAATTACAGAGCATTTAAGCGGCCCGCGTGGCACATTTTCAGATCACTCAAATCACCAGGGACACGGTTTCAGAACACTTAAGCGATCCGTGACACAGTTAGAGATCCCTTGAGTGACTTGTGACGTAGTTTTAGATCACTTAAGTGCCCCCCCCCCCAGTGCGGTTCTAAATTACTCAAGTCACCTGCGGCACATTCTCAGATTATTTGAGTGATCCGCGGCATATATAATTAGAGGATCACTTGAGTGATGCAGGGCACAGTTCCATAGCACTTAAGCGGCCCGGGCACATTTCCAGATCGCTTGGATCCCCGAAACATTTAGAGATCACTAAAGTGGCTCTGCAGTAGGGTGGATCGAAAAATCGAAATGTGGATAAAAGAATCGGCTTGGGGTGCAAAAGTTTTCTTTTAAGCATACTAGCATAAATGCAAAATCTTTTCAATTTCAATTAATTTCTTCCGGTGCCCCAAGGCTTAAATATTTGCCAAAAATCGATTTTTATGCAAATTGTTAATAAAAAAATTAAAATAATGAGTTAAAAATAATCGATTTCACAGGGAAAATAATACAAGCAGAGAATTAAAAATCATTTATTGTTTATTATTAAATGTATAAAATTATTTAGTATAGTAAAAGTTGGAAGGAATGGTGAAAATATTCATGCCATACCCAAGCAGTTGAAAGATGCATTCGCCTAATGTCTGAAGCGTCGGAAAGTGTGTGTGGAGAGACACGATTTCTCTCATATTGAATAGGATAAAATCAAGAATCAAACATTTTAATACCAAAAAGCATTACAACATTTAGAAATATGTAAATCTTCAAATTAAAAAAGTCATTATATAAGTTCACTTCTTATAAGTTTTACGATTTATTGCTTTGATTTTTAAATCAAAATTTATTTATTTCTGATAATAACATTTTTTACTCTATGTTCAATTTACTTGGATAGTGAACAAAATTAGATAGATATAAGACTTTGATAGATATAAGATATTTTCTTGCAGCGTACGTTTTCATTCTTCGTACTTCGTGTAAAACGTATCATGCATCAACTAACTAATGCTTATATGTGTTAAATATTCTTAATTAATAAAAATAATTTTTCGTTTACCTGTGCAATATATTTTTCGATCGCAAATAATCAAGAGCCAATCCTATCTCGCATAAATAAGGGATAACTCGGTCCTGGTCGAAATTAGATACAAAGTGCAGAAACTAGCTCAAAATATAAAATGCCTTTACTTGAAAAATATAAGATTTGAATATAAGATTGAGAAATAAAGGGTTAAAATGTATTTCAAATACAAATACAAATACAACGCCACAACAGGCAAAATGCCCAACGAGGTGGCTGATAAAAAGATGCCCATAAAAATATGGTTGCCATATGTTTCAAAAATACAGCAACCCAATTAAAAATGCAATTAACACAAATTACAAACAATATATACACATGATAAAATATTATACAATGCCCATAAAGAATACTTATGGTTGTCTTATTCTAAGAATGGATAGCTTCTCGATTTACCCCAACATGTTTATCGTATTTCTTTTTAAACGTGTCAATTGTGTTACAATTTACTACCTCCGGGGGTAAGCTATTCCATTTATTAACAACCCTATTGGAGAAAAATTCCCTGCGACACCATAACCTTGCATTGTCCCTCACCAATCGATACTGGTGTCCCCTTGTAAAAGCAGTCGATAGGCGGTGTACTAAAAGTTCATGGTCCATCCTATCCATCCCATTGAAAATTTTGAACACTTCGATCATATCTCCTCGACACCTGCGTTCATCCAGTGTAAACATATTCAAAAAATGAAGTCTCTCTTCATACCTCAAGCCCCGTGTGCCAATAAGGACACGCGTAGCTCTTCTCTGCACCCCTTCAACCAAGTCTATGTCCCTCTGTAGGTATGGTCTCCAAAACCTTACAGCATACTCCAGTCCAGGACGAACTAAGCCTCGAAAAAGCGGAAGAATGACTTTAGGAGAACGCGAAGAGACCTTTTTGAAAATGAGACCAAGCATTCTATTCGATTTTTTGACAACCGCTGAACAATGTTCAGAAAACTTAAGTCGCTCGTCAATGAGAATTCCCAAATCGGTGACTCTAGTTGCATCCGGGATAGTGACACCATTCAACTCGTAAGAGAACCGTGGGTTGTTCGAACCAAAATGAGCGACCATGCACTTATCTACGCTAAACGTCATGCTCCATTCATTTGCCCATGCTGCAACCTTGTTTAAGTTGGTCTGGAGCAACTCCCTATCGCTTTCATTTCCGATTACCCCCATTAGCTTCACATCATCTGCGAATTTGCTAGTAATTCCATCGATACCCTGATCGAGTTTGTCGATAAAAAGTGAAAAAAGTATGGGGCCAAGGACACTTCCCTGAGGAACTCCACTTGTGACGTCTGTCCAACCAGAGAATTCCCCGTTCACCATAACTCGTTGCGACCTATCTCTTAACCACGATTCTATCCAATTCAGCAAGTTGCCTCCTATTCCAATCTCGTGTAAACGCTTCAAGAGTTTGCCATGTTGGACCCGATCGAATGCCTTCTGGAAATCAAGGTAAACAACGTCGACATTTTTGCTCTTACCCAAAGCCTTAGTCACGTAATCATAGAAGCAAAGGAGGTTAGTTACACATGACTTCCCCTTCCTGAACCCATGCTGATTATCCGACAATACATTATTCTCGTCTATCCACTTCACAAACTGCCTTTTGATGATAATTTCCAAAATTTTCGAGAGGGAGCTCGTCAAACTCACTGGACGATAATTAGACACCACTTCTCTACTACCCTTCTTAAATATTGGAACAACGTTAGCCAGTTTCCAATCTCTCGGGACGATACCCTCAGCAACACTACTCCTGTATATCTGTGCGACTGGCCCCAACAATTCATTAGCACCTTCCCTGAGAACCCTGGGATAGATATCATCTGGTCCTGGTGCTTTGCTTGCACATACATTTCTTAGTGAAAAAAATTTCATGTGAAAAAAGTTGAACATGGCCTTCGCCGTCTTAACAGATCGTAGGCATCAGGCAGTCATTTTTCTGGAGATCCTTGCCTCTGGCTAGAAATACCCGCTACCCAATTTGCATACTCACTGTCGAAAATTTGACTAGATCTCATTTTCATGAGGCTCTTTCTACACACGAGGCTCCCGGGCCGTGCCCAGGTGGGTACATGCATTAAGATGGCATTGAAAACATGGCAAATATGTGAGATTAATATTGATATTTATAGTCATAATTAGTGTAATATAATTGTAATATAATCTATATAAATTATGCAAACTACTTTCATCCCCAATTTCAGTAAGATCTATGAATTGAAGTAAGCTTCGTTGAAAACAAGGGGTATTTTCAAATAAAAAAAAGTCAAGAAGATCATCAAAACTACTAAATGTTCTCATACATGTCATATTATCACCCTAATTATGGTAAATAATATGGAATAATGACAAAAAACGTTTCGTTATATTCGAGGTTGTTGCGTTTTCATTGGCGTTATAAGCATAGGCACCGCATGAAGAAACATTGAGGAGGCTGAAAGCTGCCAGTCGTCCCATATATGCGCCCGAGTGCCGAGTGGCGTGGTAGTAAGTTGCTTGTTTACCATCGTGAAGGTTGTTGTCAGAGTCCCCAGTTCCAACCAAAGGACGGATATAGAAAATATGTTTTCCCGAACGAGCTTGAAGTGACCACTGATAGACAGTGCCTTCATTTCCAACCCATCTCATTAATGGCAGTAAATTGCAATATAATGACATGGTCAGAGTTGGTGTTTGGTGAAGTAGTTGTCCCATATAAAACGGGACTCATGCAGGAGGGGGGAAGAGTTGCGCTGCGTTGTATATTCATTAATTATTGGGAGGGCCTCAGCCCCTCTCCCAAAATTTATTGGGAGGGAGTGCTGAGGATATTTCAGCCTCCTCGGTTGCGGCGCCTATAGCTGTAAGCAAGGTTAGCCATTATTCTCTATAGGAATTAGTCAGAACCATCAATTACTAACGTTACACAACCGAGTTCAACTATATTTTCGAAACAGATGAGCTTTTTTTTCATATAACGTTAGGATTTCTCGTATAGTGTTATATATAATGCAATAAAACTTGAGCACTTTTCTTTTTTTCAAACTTTAGTTTAAATCATAAAATATAGAAATTTTGATTGAGGACAAGGAAAAATAATGAAATTTCATAATTATTTTTCTTTGCAGTGAAATACGCGATAGTTATATCGGGATTTATCATAGGAATAATATCAATACACAGTGTTCTACAAGACATGCTGAACCCTCCAATGGATATGAAATGTTTTTTGTGCTAGATTCTCGGGACAAAAAATTTGACATTTCGGGAGAATCATCTGGGATATTCGAATAGATATGTTGTCTTCAAAAACGGTCATAGCTATTCTTCGCCACATGATTTTCTGGATCAAAACATGCCTTAACGTTTTGTTTATACCGCACATTTATGACAGAAACTATAAGTATGATAAAAAGTCGTCTTCGAAATATTTGAATAGCTCAGAAAAAAATAAAATAAAATTTGTGCATCTTCACTTGTTATGAGCTGGAAGTTTCAACTAATCACTTTGCCTGAAGCATTGAGAGAGGCTTTTGGTTTTTCCACAGAGATCCAGTCTTTTGCCACATTTAATGGCATTTTCGAAAGCTTTTAAGGTCTGGATGCTCTTCGCTGCCTTCGACATATTTTAAGAGTTTTAAACCACCACACGACTAGGTATAAGCAGGAGTGTTAGAGAAAAAGATTCAAGTCGAGCTTCAGCGAACAAATAGTCTACATTTTCTTTCACAAAATTATAAACATTGTGCGTAAACAGTGCCATTTTTATTTTTTTTCTATGACCATTTTCTGAATATGGTTTATGCATCCCGAAGCTTATTCAGTGGAAAAATACGGAACTCGTTTTTTTTCTCCAAATGTCCTCGATAAAAGCATAAATTGCATTGGCAAGTATACCAATTTCCTCTCCTTTGCGAAATGTTCTTGAGGTGTTTTCAAATAATACACGAAAATGCAAATTAATTGTGAAATTTAATTTTTATCTGTTCTTATTATATGTTTCTAAAAATGTCCTTTAATAAAAAATGAGAATCAGAAAAGTTATTTCATACGGATTCTGAAAATTCTCAAATAAAAACATTACGGAGAAAACGTTAATAAGATCGGTAAATTAAAAAATGGAAAATAACTTCAATCTTCAGTATTTATCGGCTTAAATATTAAGAATATGCAATTTTTAACAGCAAGTTTGTTGTTACTTTTATTTCATTATAAAAGCTTTTCGAATGAGCATTTATAGAATGAAATAAATATTTTATTGTTGAGATAATTTTTTCTCTTGCGTACCTTTAACAAATGCTGTTATTGATTTTCCGTGCCGATAATGATTTATTCATTATCGGCACGTAGCCGTATCGTATAATAAATCAAATTATTCGATGCATCACTGAACACATTGGTTTTCTTTGCAGCTAAGTATTTTTTTAGGCAATTAGTTTAAGTAAATTCACTTCAAGAAATTAAAATGAATTCTCGATTATTCAACGGATCATGGAAAGAGTTTTGTCAATGATAGGATACAAGGTGAGGAATAGGTATTAGAAATATTTTCCTCTCAGTTAGTGAATTTTTTGTATGGAAATGATGGGAGAAATTTTCATCTATACGCATGCAATTTAAATATCGGTACCTTATAATTAAAAAAATTAAGTGTCATTCTCACTTTCTCGTAGCATCTATACCAGTATCTACAAATGTGGAGTAACTCGAGCAAGGGATGAAAAAGAGACGGCTCGGAAGATATTTAAAATATTGTAGACATTTACGTGTTTTATTTATAAAATTTTACATATTTCTAACAAAAAGCTCACAAATTATTCGCACTATTTCTTTGATCATTGAAGTCACGTAAAAGACACAGCTCACGCTTACACGTACACATAAACAGGTCTTTTCCGGATATGAAAGATTTTGTTATATATTGTGCATCTATAAAATTTTCGGTACTGAATAGGGTTTGAAAAATCTTTACTCTTTACAAAAGCGTCATATTTAATATAATGCTCAAGTTTTATCGAGTCCCATGTAAATGATGGGGTTGTGTTAGAATGTTCGTGGGTTATACGAAGTTGTCTGATAGACCTCCTTCGTGTCATAATACGTATTGTTATGCAAAGTAGATAGTTTCGAAGCTTCGGAGATTTCACACGCCCGACTCACTAAATTTTTTCTGAGGAATATGTTAAATTGTGCAACAGGTGTGACGTTCGTTCGAACATAGAGAAATCACGAATTCTTTCAATTCTTTACGAATATTAAATTCTTTTATTTCATTTTGCTTATGGTATATACGTAAATTTCTTTTCGTGAAGTTAAATTAGTTGGGGAGAAAACTTTGGTTGCAAAGCGAAGGAAAATAGTTTATCGATATTATCCTGAAAGAAATAAGCGAATAGAAGATACTAACTCATCTCGAGACTGTAATAATTTGAGATAAATCCGAGAATGTTCTCATTATTATGTTGCTGAGGGAGAAAAAGATCTCAATTCCCGATAGATGAATTATATCTGGTTTACTCGAAACTTATGGTAAGGTAGTAATATCCTTTAAGCTCTCTCCAATTTAGTAAACTGATCAATTTTCGTGCTATGACTGATTTTTCTCGTGACACTTTACTTCTTATTTTCAATTAAATATACAGTCAAGTGCCCATACTTGGGACGCGACCTAACTTGGGACGATTTGGGGCTTTTTGTTTTAATAAGTTAGTAGCCCTGACAGTTGTTGCAGATTACGTCTAAAGCAGGTAATCATGTTTGTTTGTTGTTGTGCTAATATTTCACGATAGTTTCAGTAGTGTAGAATGTGTTTCAGTTGAAACACGTTCTACACTACTGAAATTAAGTGTTCTAAAAGTTGAAAGTTTTTCATGTTGTTTTCCTGAAAATCGGTATATAAGTTTTTTTCAATGAACTACTTAGATCCACAGTTACGTTTAAACATTGGGTTTTCGCGATTTAGGGCAATGTTAGGTCATGTCTCCCCTATGAAATGCCGGGCAATCTTTTTTTTATCACCATTATTGTTAGTTACAGCCCGGTTTGAGTAGAAAGAGTCAAGTTTATCTAAACGTGGAACACTGCCCCATGTTAGGCACATATTATATGGAATTACAAATTAATTACATAGGAATGGTCATAGATGCTATTTCAGATGAGCAGCTGTTCACAATCCATTTATTGAGAACTTACATGGGTAAAAAAGATCATTTCCTGATGTCGATTAATTTGACGAAGTTTCACTAAATGAGATAAAGAGAATTGTAAAACCTCTTTAGTGTCGTCTGAGATTGCTGCACTTTTGTCCTCTAGCAAACATTTCAAAATGTTTTGTTCTTTATTCGTTCATGTCCCCCAAAGTCGCTACACACATTAACGTTTTCAAGTTTTTCTACTTCAAGTTGTTCTAGTTCAAGTTTTCAACTTCGTAAATTCATTTGCTCCTTTTTTTAACGTGTGCTGTGATGTATGATATTTTCTTACTAGAGTGATTTTGGTCATAAAGGTTGTGAAGTTATTTTTGATGAACAACATCTCTGAACCGTTTATAGCATGCGGTATTGTCATTGGAATTCTTTCTAAAAAATTTTAACCGGTCCCAAGTTAAAATTAAGGCACTTAAACATGAAACAACACACTAAAACTATACGGTCCCGAGTTAGAGTACCCATGCCTAACTTAGAACAAACATCATTTTATTTTTTTAGGTACTAAATGTACACCTGAAGTTTTGAAACTTTCAGTACAAAGGGCCTAGATACCCTTCAGAAAATGGGTACTTTTATTTTTATTTTAACGTTTTATTGAGGGGTTGATTTTTCAGATCAAAGTTCAAAAATGTCCCAACTATGAGCATTGACTATATACACCATATCAAATTACCATTCTCCAAGCTCATAAACTCTGAAAATTCTCTCAAAAGATTCTGCAGCATCTTTTTTCAGTCAATTTTATTTCACAATTGAATTTTTTTAGCATACTTGAGTATTATTTTGAGGATTAAAACAATGATCTTCATCTCGAACATGATTTTTTTTAACTGTACAAGTTTCTAGCTTGTTTATTTTTGTCATACTACGAGCATTTTATGGCTGCTGATGGGCTTATTAAACAGGGATCCCTCATTTTAGATCTGACTCTGGATGACCAGAGAAAATAATCCATATTATAGCTATGATGGAAACCCACACCTGCACAGACGAATGTTGCTGCATTGGCCATAAAATTGCCTCGCAGCATAAAATTTGGTAAATGTTGTTCTTATATCTACAGTAATAGTTTCGTTTTAAAAATTCATGAAAAATAATGATTTATGACATGTTGAACATCAAATATTGCATTAAGAGGTGCAGTCCATTCAGCTGCAAGAACAATATCACGGACAGACTACGATGCAGATGGGGGCACCATAGAGGGTGATGAACTGGATAACTTGTTTATGGGTAAGTCAGTCAAAAAATTAAAAGTATCGAAAACAAGCTTTCCCTAAAGCAAACATCTTCAATCATAGATTTTAAAAGCATATTTTTTGTTGTTTTAATCACGTTAGGGTTGATCAGACCGGGACCTACAATTTATTGCCGAGGAAAGTTTCTGACGAGGAAAAACTGATTGTTGGACTCGTGACACCTCTAAACATCCTTTGGTACTTTAGGCGAATATCTTTATCGACTTTAGCTACCGCGCTCTCTAGTAAATAAATCACATATATTTCAAATATACGCTGTATTTGAATACTTTTTCTTGTTAGAAATGAATGCGTTTCTATGATCAACGTTCCGAAGATTAGAGGATGAGTAAGGGCTTTAATCTGTGCCTTGTGTACCCTGTATACAAGGTGTCCTGTAAGTGCTAATGCGGCATTTATCTCATCAAACGTCCGTCGCAGAGGCAGTTTCAATTTAAAAATGCTCAAAAATTGTTCAAAAAATTACCCTGTACCAGTTTTGAGAGTGTGTTGAACATAGGTCAGTCGGTCCTTGGGAATCGGCGAAAGCCGTTCCGAAGTGGGGCATTCTAGCAGTTTTGAGAGTGAAAATACAGTGTGTAACAGAATGAAAAATGTAAATATTTATACCAACCCCCTGTCTTCTAATTTCCAATAAGAAAGTTGTTTTCCTGTCTCTTCTGAAGCCGAAAAATTCCTAGTTTCTAAGTGTAGTATTCGCTGTGATATTCAAATTTAAAAATCGGAGAAAGGTTGGGAAAGGACAGCATAAATGAGGGGAAGGAGCATTGTACGTTAGTTTTTTTTGCTGTTTTTTCATAACTTTTCTCCGATTTTTGAATTCAAAAATATCTTAGCGAATATTTCACTTGGAAACGTGGAATTTTTTCTGTTGGCCTCAGGAGATACTGGGCAACAACTTTCTAATTCAGAGTTTGAGGGAAGATTGAAAGTTAGATAAAGGGACCGTATAAAAACGTATATTTTGCTTTATTTAGTGATACACTGTATTTTCACTCTCAAAACTGGTACAGGGTAATTTTTGAACGCCTTCTGAGTATTTTTTAAACTGGAAAAAAAATATATATATATATATATATATATGCCTCTATGACGGACGGTTGATGAGATAGAGGCCACATTAGCACTTACAGGACATCCTGCATATTATGGATTAATAATACTCTCATTCTATTGATATGTAAATATAATTTTTGTTATTATAAAAAACATAAACATTAAAATTTTACGTGAAATAAGGATGAAAAAGATTTATTTGTGATTTTATAATTAAATGCTTCTTTATGATTGCATAATGGAACTGAAATTTCTCCGCTTCCGTGTTGACATCTTATAATTAATACATGCTTCCGGTCACATTCTTTTCTGACAGTATTCTATAGCGTTTAATTTAAATTTATTTAAGATAATCCATTATAAATTACGTAATAAAGCTTTCGTTGAAGATATTCCTGCAGCAGTCGTCAGCGTAAGTGTCACACCCAAGTGCTAGTTAACGTGAAAGAAAGAAAGAAGAATGATTGTTACGTCGAATATCATATATCCAAGTATTTGAAAGTGCATAGAAAATAAACTTTGAAAAACTTATTGAAATAGAAATCCATACATGGAAAGTAAAATTTTCAAAGAATGGTAAAATATATTGCTAGACAAAATATTTTCCCCGAAAAACTACAGCTAATTATTAATTTAATGAAAAAAACTAATAAGTAGGATGAATTAGAAAATTTAAGTATAAACACAAATCGATTGTCGCACCTAATGGCTTTTCATTTTAATCTATTTTGTCTTCTGATGAAGATTTCTTTCAAATTGTAATGACAGTAGTTATTTTTTCTTTCTCGAAAATTATTTTCTGTTCTCACGAAATTTTTTGCAATTTTAGCGTTTAATGACGTCTAATGCTTACGATAAAAAAATATTGGATTTAAAAATATTTGCCACTTAGTGAAAGGGCAGCGCGCGCGCGCGTGTGTGTGCTATAATAAATCCAACATTATGTTGATGCAATTTTCATACGTGACAGAATATTGTCAAGTACGAAATTTACTTCGCAAATATTATAATCAGTACAATTCTTTTTTTTTTTCCAGATAGTTTCGGTTTTAAACTGATTTCTTTGGTGATTTTTTACAGGATGAAGAAGATATGTTCATGGTAGTTGATTTACTTCTTGGTGGTGATTTGCGTTATCATCTGCAACAAGGCAGCTCTAATTTCGACCAGGACCGAGTTATCCTTTATTTATGCGAGATAGGATTGGCTCTTGATTATTTGCGATCGAAAAATATATTGCACAGGTAAACGAATAATTATTTTTATTAATTAAGAATATTTAATACATATAAGCATTAGTTAGTTGATGCATGATACGTTTTACACGAAGTACGAAGAATGAAAACGTACGCTGCAAGAAAATTTAAGTATTTTCTATAGATATGCGTTAACTATAAATAAACTACCAATTTATTATACAAAGATTGCGAGATAGTCTTATATCTATCTAATTTTGTTCACTATCCAAGTAAATTGAACATAGAGTAAAAAATGTTATTATCAGAAATAAATAAATTAGTATTATTAAAATATTCGATAAGATCTAAAAAATGTCTAAGAGAGGAATAAGTATAAAAAGTTTACCCGTGTTCAATTAAAAAACTTGAATAAATGAAAAAAAAGAGTTAAATTAAAAAGAATTTCTTAGTTCAGTGTGAGAAAATTAGATCCTTCACGAAAATGAATTGAAAAATCATTTTATTACTAATTTCATTTGACATCGTTGGTAAATTAGGTATTTTCCCATCGCTGCAAGTACAAAAAGCGATTACGAAAAATTTCATTATCAAATATTTCACTTATTTTTAAAATGATCTTTTTTCAAAAAAGAGAAGTTCTCAGTAAATTTGTGAACTGTAACAGATATTTCATCAGATACGAAATAAGTGCTACTTATTCCGTTGCAGGGAAAACAAAATAAATACTTAATCATAACCTTTTTGAATTTGTCGATGTCATGTACATTTAATTATCTCGTATGTTTGCGAATGAAAAGAAAAACTTTTATCCGTATCAAAGAAATACAGTTTCCATTAACGTTAAGAAAATCGATTTTTATTCTGTTGACGGTGGTGCTGCGGTACATCATAAAAGAGGATTTTTCTGTCATTTATTTGAGTCTTTCCGAAATATATCTCATTAATTAACTATTCATCGACTTTTGGTGAAAAATATTTGACACAAGACTTCAAATACTAACGATGTTGTATATTCTGTTCCTCCCCCCCCCCTTAAAATGAAAGAAATAATTGCGTCTTATTTGCTAAACGATAAAATGAATCGAAATATAATACTTTTCAACGATTTTATCAAATTATGAAACCCGTCGTGGTTTCCTTTATTTCTTAAAATAATGATTTTTAACTTATCGTATAAATATTTTTTCGAAAAAAGTAATGAGAGAGGAATATAATGAATTTAAAATTGTTTGATATGTCTACGTTTTTCTAAAATAACCTTTTTATAATGTATTTTTTCAGGGACATAAAACCGGACAATATTCTTTTAGATGATTTTGGTTGGTATAAATGCTTATTTATTGTATATTTATTTGACTGCTAAAACCTTTTTGGTAAATTACGTTTCAAGTTTCAATTGAATGCAAACTTTGTTTGATTTGTTTGAAAAATGTATCGCTTAAAAATTAAAAGTTTAGCCAAAATTTTCATTGATATGCAATATGGCAAGTATTGAAAACTTTGGGGTTGATAGGAAATGCGAACTGAATGAAATTAAAATAATTGATGAAAACTGAAAATTTTCCCTCAAGCTAATAAAATTCTTTTATCAGAGACGTGATTTCATATCCCGAAATTTCTGAATAATTTTTATAGTAAAAACCGGACTTCTTATACTGTTTTTTTTACGTCTCTACAATGATTACATATTTGCATTAAGATATTTGTCAAATATTTGTGTAAATGTTGGTGTTTCAAATATATTTCAAACTAAGTGTCCTTTTTTTTCTCTGAAGCGCCTCTTCTTTCAGAATGAAATTTATTTTTATCGTCTTTCTTAATTCTCTAAAAGCTTTTAACAACACATAGATTTTGTTTTTGATAATATTGTACTTGCAATCATAATGTATGAACTCGGGTTTCTCGGAAATTCAAAACAATGAAATGCCATTTGGTTAATTCCAAATAAAATATTTTCCGCATCATTTTAATCTTGTTTTAAGTAATAGCCGCAAACTTTCTAAAAGTGTTTGATCTTTTCAGGGGAAAAAATCATAATAAAACGCATTTGACTATATGTGTTGCAATGACACTATATTTAACATTATTTTTGCTATTGACCGATTCATTTAATTATAATTTATCGATCACAGGTTTTGTTTCAATGCTGGGGTGATTAACTATTAACCTTAAGAATGTTCAAATTTTTCTTGTTTTTTTTCGATGAAATACATTTCATCTTTCTCTGGGAAGAAAATCAGCGAAAAATAGAAACTCCGATCACATGAGGGGAACAGAGGAAAAGAGACAAGTCAAGTTACAATAACTTTTTTATGCTTGAATTTCACACTAGTTTTTATGACGCTATAACAAAAGTCTATATACAGCAGAACCTCAATTATCCGAGCTAATGCTAGGGAAGATGAGCACGGACATAAAAAAACATGGTAAAACCACCGGCAGTAAAAAAAAGGGATTTAAAATAACAAAATTGGAAAAAAAAAAGTATTTATGTATTTTACCTGTTCAAAATGACTATCGACTGTTTATATTCATATCATCCTGGCGAAAAAACCTAATAAAAATTTACACTTTGTAAAGGATAGGATGTAAAGATAGTTTGTATTTGTATTTGTATACTACTAATATACTGGGTTTCATTGATGGCAGGAAATACAGTAGAACTCGATTATCCGCACTAAATTCTTATATAATTTCTAAAGCAGAAAAGTAGCCTATACAATTATTTTTATGGTATGTTTTTTTTTTTACCAGCCAAAAGTACATATTTGTGTATCTTTTCTATCAGATTGTCAGATTCTATCAATTAATATTATTGAACTTTGACTAGTTAAAATTTTTGGACAATCCAATCTTTTTTACAATCCAGTTGAGAAATAAGTAAGTCAGAGAAGTTTAATATCACGTCGAAAATAACCACAAACATCATTATGGTGCATAAAATAATGTAAAAAAAAGTAATGACTCGTGTTAAAATTGCATATGGTCTATAATTTAAGTCATCCGTAGAAAATAATTCATAAGTCGCACGACAAGTTCAAGTTCTTTCTCCACGAATTTATTTCAATATCGAATTCCCTGTACAAAGACGAGTAGAGGAAAAACGATTTTGAGCCGAAAACTTTATTCACTCGTACAAAAGTTGCACGAGGTTGCATTGTACGAGTAATTTGAAATCGGCATACACATTGGGCATAACAATAGCAGCGAAGCAGTGCTATTCCGCATTTCTTCCATACAATTTAAGACGTGATATTACATCTCATAGATGTACTAGAAAAGAGCTGAGGTTCGATATATGTGCATTCGTAATAACGGTATGCTAATTTTCATGAAAATTATTTTATGTTGTACATCGATATTTTTACGCTATTTATGAGATTTTTTCTGTGTGAACAGAAAAGAGATAAATAACTGAGGGAAAGAACTGGCAAGTAGCCAAATTGCTGAAGGAAAATGTCAAGGGATGAAAACAAATCATGAGAGTATGAGAGGCTTTGTTGTATCTCTTTCTGTACTGCTTCTTCTTTGGCTACTTTCTTGGAATGAAGAGCTTCACGTTGGGGCAAAAAAAAAAAAAAAAATGCAGAATGTCTTGAAATGCTGAATATTCGCCAAAATTTTAAGATCGAAAAAAACAAAAAAGAGGAAATATTCTTAAGGAATTTGATCATACACAAATATACCACGAATTCTCGAATATGTGTGAGCCAAAGAAAGAAATATATTTCTCTTTATTCAGTGTAACTGTAGAAAAAATGATGGCAAAGAAATTCTCAACTCCGCATTTGATGTGATATTTCTGCGAATACTATAAAAAGAGTTATGCATCGATAAAGGAAATATTAACCATTTTGAAAGAGCACGATGTATTTCTCAACTTATGACGAAAACGAATTTTATCATCAGTATATATGTAATTTCTCTTTCTTATAAAAAGAATTGATTTAAGAAATCATAATATTTTTTTGAATCATAATGATTCAAGACAAGAGATTTAAAAAACCATTTCTAATTTACAATATATAGAATTATATAATGACCGAATCCACATTCATATTTTAAGCTAGCTTATATGATAGTTTTTATTTACTTTATTCGTTTGCTGCTTTAAAACTATATGATACAATGCTTGTGAATTTAAAGCTAGAAAATGGCTCTTTGTGATGGCATTAATATGCGGAAGAGAAAGAAAAAGGAAAATAATTCCTTTGTTCTTTTTCTAGAGTGAAAATGAAAACAAAGTTTAATTTAGCGAACGTTCTTAATTATACTGTTTTGATGATTTTGTATACCACAAGAATGTAATTTTTCCACAAGATCATAAAAATTTCTGGTTTCATGCGAGCTTTTCGACGATTAAAATAGTATATATTCTTGCTGTATTTCGAGTGAATTAAACTATTGTGTCGAGTCTAGACGGAAATCATTATTTATAGCATCACCGCTAGAAAAGAAATTCATACCTAATTTAACAAGCAGCCAAATAAATTAAATAAAACAAATTAGAATAAGTTCTGTACAAAGGATTTTCTAATGATTCGTTTTATAATAAAATTTGTAAATATTTTATTAATTTTCTTTCAGAACGGAAGATTATAAAGTATGCTTATATCAAAATTGGAATGATTGAGAAAAAATTAGTTCATCGTTAAAAATAAAAGAAAAGATAAATTTCTATGAATTTATTCAATTTTTTAAAAGCGTCTTATTAACAAAATGTAGATTTGAAAAAAAAAATTAAATCCAGTAATGACATGTTTTTAGGTATGATTTTTGATATTTTACGACATTAAATAATTTTTTTATTTTAATCAAGCTCACTGGACAAAAAATTAGTCACCTTGGGGGCGCGCAAGCACGGAGGTGTCGTTAAATAGCGTACAGATAGCGTAGCGGTCAAGTCACGTGCTCAACTGCGCGCACTGCCTCTACGTGATCATTAGGCAGTAACGTTGAGTGAGAAATTTTTGTTTCGAACGGGAATTGTTCAAGATGGGTAAATGCAAGTATGTGAAAGTGTCAAAAAGGAGCAATCGTGTGTGCCGGGACCATTGCTCACACAAACACGTGAAGTTGCACGTCTTCAATGGTCCAGAAATCACCGAACGTGGACTGTAGCTGACTGGTGGCGTGTAATGTGGTCCGACAAATCACGTTCTTGCCTTTATTCAAATGACACACGGCGTCCACGGAGGTGGGTCTATGATGTTTTGGGGGTTTTTTTTTCGTACTATGGATTGGGCCCACTCATTGAGGTGACCACTAACATGAACCAGCATGTTTATTTTAACATTCTCTATGATCAGGTGTTGCCCTTCAGTCCCCATTTTTCAAGGTGACAACAGCGAAGTTAACAGGGTGATCGTATATGTGACTGGTGCGATGAACGCTCACACACCCTATCAAACCTCGACTGGCATTGCAAAACCACCTAACTTCATCCCCACGGAAAATCTTTGGGAATTTTTGGAACAGCGTTTGAAACGCCGAAATCAGCATTTCCGCAATTTGGTGGATTTGCATGATCTAATTCTCAATGAGTGACTGAAACTGAATGCGGCGTACCTGCAGAATCTTGTGGACTCCCTTCCTAAAAAAAAATCGCGTGTTTAAATTTTTTTATTTCTTATCAGTTCACGTATTAATTTAGTTTACTCGTAAGTTATAGTTTACTCGAACCTCAAGTTTAATAAGTGAGTTCGTTAATTCTGAGTTCGAATCTCTAATATTGCCGTCTAAACGTATGGGGCCCACTCGAACACATCCCGGGGACCATAAGAAAAGAGAAGCCTCACCATAAAATGCGATCTGGTTGAAATTTTCAAGAACTTACCACGTATTACCTCAGTAAAATCACTTGGCCCGGAAGCCCATGATGCTCTTCAGACGATCCCGATCTCTAAGAGAGACGTGGTTACCTTTATCTAATAGTTCGGAATCGGCTCCGATTTAATTAGCTCATCAGGATAGGCAAAATTACCGCATTGTAAAAATGCAAATAAACTTTTGAACATAAAGACTGAAGAAACTCTTTATCATATTCAAAACCATTTTATACAATGTGGCATGAAGTATCAACTTGTCAGATGACGTCAGTTTCCTTCAGATTGTATAATCACTTAGAGGAGAATTGTCGTATATATAGAGATGATTTATTCTTAAATAAGTTCAACCTAGCTAGAGTGAGTATGCGGGATTAATAATAAGTAGGGGAGACCGCGTTTTTGAGCAAATGTCACTCAAGAGCTCGTTGGTGTACGGAGGGCAACAAAAAAAATGTGATCTAGATTGACGACATCCTCTAGGTCAGAGGTCTTCAACCTTTCAGACAGTGCGGCCAAATTAGAACTTTCCATGAACCACGCGGGCCACCAAGTCATACCGAGGAATTCTCTGTTTTTTCATTAAATCTGAAGTTTGCCCTAAGAATGCTGAACCAATCATTTATTAAATTATCTTTTCATAAAATTTACATTTTCATTAATTATGAAATCATTTCTTTCAGGAATTCTGCAGTTATTTCTTTCCCTGATTCTTCAATAATTTCTTTCAGTAATTCTGCAACTATTTTTTTATTAATTATAAATTTTTATCAATTATGAAATTACTTTTTTTCGATAATTCTAAAATTATTGTATTTCTTTCATTAAAGTATTTTCAGCATTTCTGTAAATTCTTTAATCATATATGTGCTTTCTGTATGCCGAATTTTGCCTCTCGAAATATATGAAATCATACGTCTTAAAAAGTGTTTTGACTCCGGGTTCGCCGATTTCGTTAGGACGGCCTTTTTAATGTGCAGCATTACAATTGAATACAGAAAATATTCCACAGTTCTAAATACAGCAGTACAGATTTCAATGGACAGTGCTCTTTAACGAATTTGTTTTTTCGTTTTCCATGTGAAGTACCTAGCTAAATTCTCAAAATGGTCGGCGAGCTAGGGCAAAAAGCTCCAAGGGCTATGGGTAAGACCTCTGCTTTGGATGTTGATAGGCCAGAGATAATCACTACCTGTCTGCCATATGCATTTATGAATGAATGACAGCAGGCATCCGCACATGAATGGGTGTGCATACGCATAGATCGCATTTTCTTGGGGTCTATGTTTCCCATCACCATGAACGACATTTCGAATTATTCCACGCAGAGTCTCACAGTTGTCATTCTGTAGTGAATTGCAACATAAATGAAGCATCAAAACTCTATTGATGACTCATAACGGCGTTTCTCAACCGATTGACCAGTAAAATATCTGAAAAAAATTCGACGGACCATTATGTGTTCTTCGAACCCAGAAGTAAAAATATAGAGTTGAGATTTACAAAATGGGAATTCAAATATCAGTTTCAATCGAAATACAATCACGTTAGCTAAAAACACGGACAATTTTCAGAGGTTTAGTGTTTTGCCGGATTAATGGTATGGAGTCAAATAATTTTCAGGAATTCCTTTTTTTCCACGTATATTTGTAGACCATCTATCTGCCTCTAGTCCAGGCCTATATGCTGAGAAACGCTGGATTATAAAACACTTGGCTTATGTTAACACTCGATTGAAAAATGTCAATGTCCGGATGACATTTTGAAATTCATAGATCTAGACCTTGTCTCTGATAGGATACAAAATTCTTTGCTATTTCATTATGGGGTGTGAATACTGACAAAGAAAAATACTCTAGTTTCAAATCAGTTCTGGAATGTGTTTTTATTTATTTCAGATATTCTAATACAACCTACCTATTCTTCCTACAACCTACAAAGATACTTGACATAACGATAAACCCCTCTATAACGATATATTTCAAACCTTATTTGGAATCGCTTAGAGTTTGATATTAAACTCCTGTACAACGATAATTTTGAGGCGATTTCAAAAATTGCTACAACGATGTTTTTTTTGCATTTCACTCAAAATCACCTTCAATATATTTTTAAATTCCTCACCTATTTTTGTTATTTCAAGGGTGTCTAATAACATCTGTAATTTGTACTATCTACCCTTCGAAAGTGTTGATGAAGTTGCCTTGAATACGTTTTCTGTGTAGTACAATAAAGTATTGGGCAGTAAATTTTTCACCAGGGGCAAAACAAGTAACTGAATTTTATTTATCAACTAATTAATTAAAATTTTTTGCTGCGAATAAATACTTACAAATGAATTCGATGATGGTACTAATAACGCCAATTTTCAGAAGAGACGCCAATAACAGCATAAATATGGCGTCTGATGATAATGCTATCTCTCAATATCACGAGAGAGAGAGAAAGATAACCCCCCTCTACAACAATATTTTTTTATCTGCAGAGTATCGTTATATCGAGGGTTCACTGTGCAGGGGTTTACCGAACGAACGATAAAAAAAAACAGTTCGCTCTAAGTTCTCTTGACTAAATGCAGTCGAGTGGCCGATTTTGAAATTCAGTACCATTCTAATTATCATTGACAATGTTAATAAATGAACGAATGAACTTTCAATAAAATACTGTATATTGGATATTTTCACGTAAGGTTGCTTGTGAACGTTATATTAAAGAATCTTTTCTGTCTTCTTATTTCGTATTAAAAATTTACGGAATGTTTAAGTCAGCAGAACAAATCAATACACTAAAACCATGAATAATGAACGAATAATGTATTTCAAAATAATAAAATTCCCGTACGCTAATCCCGAAAATCAAAAGGGGTCATTTATTAATTTTAATCTGAACTTAATTAAAAAATTATCTCCATAATGATGTTTCATTGTTTTGCTTAGGCTGTTGCTTTTGGAATTTGTCAATAACATCTTTCCAGACGCCATTAACCAGCCGTCTTATTTATTGATTCAATCTATCGCCTTTTTGCTGCATATAATGAGATAGTAAAGAAAATTTACTTTTCCAACTCGTGGTTAACGAAAATGTTTTGGATCAGTTAATAAATAAATAAATGGCCGACAGAAATGCTACTTCCGTATAATCAAATTATTGTTTCAATGCAATTTATGATTTTTTTTATTGGCTTTGGTTTAACGTGGCATCAAAAACCATAAGAAACAATCGATTCGTAAATATAATTAGCAAAGAAGGATTCACTATTTCGTTTATGATTCAAATACATAAAAAAAAGATTTAGGATTCAATCATTCGGTATTTTTATAAACGGTTATTCTAAATTCATGGGACAAACTTTAAGAGGTGATATAAGACTCCTAAACAAGCATTTTTAGTCATAGAATGTGTGGTCCAATCACAATAGCAAAGGCGGTAAAGGATGTTTTTAGAAAATGCATATTTTTCTAACGAATTTGCTGCAATACGTGCAATCAACTATTCATGGGTATTGTAATGTGGTAGGCCTTCTTATGGTGCAACCTAGGTAACGCGAATTTCACCACAAGTCATTATACAGCTTGATCAGTGTTTGGCGCAGCATAACGTTGCACCAATAAAAAGCAAACTCCAATCCGAAGATGCATATGCACTCTCAAATTGTTGATAACACATATCGCAGCAAATCCGTCGGCAAAATATGATGTTTGTTTCGGTGAAGCGCTGTTGAGCACTTTCTAAAGACACCCTCGACCACTTTTGCTGTTGCGATTCGACCGCACATTCTATGATAAAAAATGCTCATTTATAGGTGTGTGTTTTATATCACCTCTTAAAGTTTATGCCATGAATATAGTACCACCCTGTAGTGCAATCATGTCCAATTAGAAAATGGCATTCAAAAAAAATGTACCACGCACATCAATTAAATGTTGAAATCCTCGATCCAAAATCAGTTCTCTGGACTAAATGCAGTAGAGGGGCTGATATTGAAAAATTCAGGTCCATTCTAATTAGCTTTGACAGTGTTAATAAATAAACGAATAAACTTTCAATAAAATACTGTATATTGGATATCTTCACGTAAGGTTTCTTGTGAACGTTTATATTAAAGAATCTTTTCTGTCTTCTCTTATTTCGTATTAACAAAACGTGAGATTTAGGATTTTTAAGATGATGGTATCAAAAGTAAAATCAATATTTAATTAACACGAAGTTCTTAATATTATGTGTATTGCTCTTTTCAAAGAATTTTAGGAGAGGTTAAAATATAAATGAACAGATGAATGTACATAATAAACGTTTATTATCAGGGTTAAAAAATTAGATTTCGAATATTTATCCTCATTCAAGTGATGCTAAATATGTCATGAATAATAAATCTCTCTCTTTCTTTCTCTCTCATGAATTTTCTTTACATTCACTGAATAGAAAGGGTGATGATTTTTGTCTTATACAGTGAAAATTCGCTATTAAAACTTAGTTTAATTAACATCTCTTCACCTTTCTTTATTTTTCATGCAATAAATTATACAAAGAATCGAGTCATTCGAGTAAAAATCTTTCACAAAAATTTAGATATCATGCTTTTCTTTGAAAATTTAAATATCAGTTTCAATTTTAATCGAAAGCCTTAGCTATTTATATAAGTTGCCTTAGAAAGTTTAGAAAGGCGTATTGTACTAAATGGATGGTCGATTTTAAGTGGGTTGAATAATGAAATCCTAAGTGCAGTAAAACAAATTAATGATGTATTTAAAAGAAACAACTTCCAAATTCTATGATTTTATCTAGGCGGTGTTTAACATTTTATTTCGGTAAAATATTTTAATAAGGATATAAACAGAATATTGAAAACTACTGAGAAAGCCAAACTCGGCGTGTATGTACTTCAAAATAACTGAAATACACAAATTGCAATGTGTCTGAACCAGATATAATGAACTCTGATTTAACGAATTTTTTCGAGCATTCCCAAAATTACTCCTATTCGACGAATTCTGAATCAGACTTCGATAACGAACTTACATTTAACAATTTTTTTATTTAACGAGTTTTTAATCATGAAATCGTAATTTTAATCGTTAAATCTTAGCATTCATTAAATGGGAGTTCGTTATATCGGGGTTTGACTATATTTATCAAATATACTAGCCTCATTTGAGATTCTTTTCTCCATATTTATCAAATCCACCAATTACACTAGGGTATTATGCATAATCACCGGTAACACTGATAAATTTATCTAACTTAGTGAGACAATTGGCGATTATACATAATAACCGGTGATTATGCTCAATAACTGTTTTACGCATTTACCGTAACATATACACCATATGTGTGTGTATGTGTGTTGTGTGTGTATATAATAATTACTGTTTCTCGTCTCACTTTGTGCATAATGGGATTATACTGATATGGATCTTGTGTGTAAAGAACGTTACACGTGATTTGAGTTGCGAGGTTACCTCTATAAAACGTAAATTACGCATAGAATGTAACAAATTGGATGTATAAATATGAGAAAAATTTTGAGGGGTTGTATTAAGAAAACAAGGGGTACCATGAATACTATTACATAACAAAAAAAATTATTGTCCATATTTAAAAAAATATAGGATGTTGCACTTCAGGGGAACATACTGTATTTATATGATTAATGTGTGTGTGTAGATTTTAATAGTTTAAAAATGTCATTTATTGTTTGCCAACTTACTTTTCTATCCTTATTGAAGTACGCACAGCAATATGTCTCCCCCACACACGGTACTTTCCACCAAAATGCAAGAGTAAAAAATTATAGGATACTTGTATCACACAGCCATTCGCTGGTAATTATAGAAACTTCATGAACAGCTCGCAAGTAAAAATCGAATGTTTAGTTGTGCTTAGAAGCATCAATGCCGAAACGAGCTGAAAATATACAATGCCTTTATTTGAAAAATATAAGAAACTCATATGAAAGCAATACTGCAAAATAAAGGGCTAACTTATTCTAGTTACTGAAACATACTATATTGTTTTCCGAATTACCGTATAAATATAATCTTGAATACACTGAACATCATCAAAATGTTTCTTCAAATAATGAACAGCTTAGAGTTATGCGCTAAAATAAGACAAACAGGGTAATAGCAAACTTCTAAGTTAATGAAGCATATACAGGGTGGTCATAAAATAACTTTGTCGATATACGAACCTCTTGCGGCCACAAAAATCAACGAGTGCAAATAAAATTCGAGATATAGGTGTTTCAGAGCATGCGCTCACGAATGAGATGAGAAACAATAACCTAGCTCCTTCGGTTACAGTTACAGCAACAAAATTTCGAAAAATCCAAATAACAACACACACTTTTATTCATTGCGAAGTGATCGAAGCAGTATAAACCGTGAATAGTGTTAGAACGGTACCTATAGTATGATAAAAGCCGGTACAAGACGCAGGCGAAGAAACATGTTGAAACAACCAATGCAGATTATATTACTATCACAGGAAGTCCCTCCCCCTCCCCCCGAAGTGTTACCTCTTGGTGAGATCTTTCTTTGTCAGCGTACTGTGCCGGCGTTTATAGTGTTACAGGTAGTACCGTTAAAACACTATTCATGATTTTTCACTGCGCTGATCACTTAGCAGTGCATAAAAGTGAGTGTTGCTATTTGAATTTTTGTTGCTGTATCCATAACCGCAATAGCTAAGATTTTGTTTTTCTCTTAATTTTTGAGTACATGCTTTGAAACACCGACATCTCGAAATTCGTTAGCATTTGTTGGACTAAAATTATTTTATCACCACCCTGTAGGTTAACATTTAATTTCTAAAGTTTTGATTTTTATCTGAATGACTATTCATATGAGTGATTTTTAGAAAAACAAAAGTTTTTTTATAGGATTTTCGACTTCCATTATTCTAGGTCACGCTCATATTACGGATTTCAACATTGCTACGGTCATCAGAGAAGGTGAGGTAGTCACTTCCGTGTCCGGAACCAAGCCTTATATGGGTAAGTGATACATAACAATTTTCGAAAATATAGTTGAATTCCGATTAACTAAAAACTAAAGAAAAACACAAAAAATTTCAATAATCGAAATATGGAAATCAAGTGCACAGATTATTTTTTATTAACTTTGTATGCTAAAAAACTATTTTTCGGTGATAAAGATGACCATTTCTCCGTATGAAAGCAAGTAGCTAGACAATAATTTTTAGAAAATAAAAAGTTACAGTAATGAAATAAAAATTCGAACATAATTATTTTGTCAGTCTGAAAAACTCAATTACAGCTAATAAAAATGGACAAGAAAGGAAAGAGTTTATACCTGACAAAAAAATAGTAAGTTTTTTTTTGTTTTTTTTTTCCAATTTCTTATTGGACTACGTTGTCTCTGCAAAGTTAACACCGCTGACAACAGCGTGTTCCACATCATGCCTGTGCATGGAAAAAAATGGATGCATTTAATTTCATCTCAATCTCCACTGTTTGCCTTGTGATCTCGTGTTCTTTATTTTTATTTGAATTACCTCGATGCGGACAAACACTCACGATGAAATAGAAACTCTGCAATTCAAAAACAAGTAGGTGTGTAATTTCAGTTTACGGATATTTATTTTCAGTTAAGGGCACGTTTTGTGATTGAGAATTCATTATCAGTTTTTCCGCAACGGCATCAAACATAATTTTGGCGCTTTCTTGTTCTTTTTGTAAGTACTGTACTGTATACAAGGTGGTCATAAAATAAGTTTGCAGATATGAGAGCCCCTGGTGGCTGCAAAAATCAATGAATGCTAATGAAATTCGAGATATAGATGTTTAAAAATGTATGCGCTCGCGCGAAGATGTGAAAAAAAAAACAAAAAAAACAACGAAACCATAGGTATTGCGGTCACGGCCACAACAAAAAAATTTCAAAAAAATGGAAAATCATTTTCGCATTTCAAAATGATCAGCGTATCAAAAGAAAAAAACATAAATGGCGTTGGAACGGTGCCTGTAGCACCATAAATGCGAGCGCAGGACGCAGACAAAGAAAGGCGTTGGTGCGCTAGACGTTCGGTCGGGGAATTTCTTCAAATCAGCGAAAGTTTCTGACCTAGCGTCTAGCGCACCCAGCGCTCAATGAGATCTTCTTTCTTTGTCTGCGTCCGGCGCCTGCACGTATGGTGCTACAGGTACCGTTCTAATGCCATTTATGTTTCTTTAATACGCTGATCATTTTGCAATGCATAACAAAGTGAACGTTGCTTTTTGAATTTTTCGAAAATTTTTCGCTGTGGCCGTAACCGCAAGAGCTGGGGTTTCGTTTTTTTTCACATCCTCCCGCACGAACGTATATTGAAACACCTATATCTCGAATTTCATTCGCATTCGTTGATTTTTTGCGGCCGCTGGGGGCTTGTTATTCTATGACCACGCTCGAAATATGTTACATTTTAGATTAGAAAAGATATAATGCTAGTCACACACACAACAATCTAGTTTTTATTTTCCTACCAAGCATTATCTTCAAAAACGATATAACGGACGGATATATATTTCTAAGATGCAGTAATAATGATGATGCTTTTTAAATTTTCATCTCATTTTGATTTTATATATACATGTTTTTATTTTTATTTTGTGTTCATATTTGCAAACTGTAACTGGGCTTTCACCTGTAGCTTGTATTTAAAATAATAAATAAATATTTATGTTATACTCTCTCGTAAGATAAATGTTCACTGGGCCACAAATGCTCGATCAAAAGTGTCAGAATTTCTGTTTTGTGTTTTCGACCTTCCAACTCGTTAAGAGTTTTTTAACATGCCAAACTAAGCGTTTACTTTGAAATTTGAATTCTGATATACCGCTAGCCTTTTCTATTTATCCCAGAAACAAAAAAGAAATATATAGCACATTTTGAGTTTCTCACTTTCCATAAATGTTTTTACCATTATGTGCATGAGAACACGTCAAAAAAAAATCCAATATAAGCAGCTTTAAGCAGCTAATTCGATAAGAGCATGTTTTGTGGTGACAATGGCGAGCAACGTGCTTTAAGATTATTCGCAATAATTTTTTCGCCTTAACGAGATTATAGGAACTAATTAAAATAAGTTTGTGTGTAAGACTTTTTTTTTCTTTTTCTTCTTTCAATAGTTTTATTAATTTTTCTCATCATTTATCATCAGAAAATCACTCTTTATAACAGCAGGTATTATCTTCAGACACGTGGAATAGACTGAACAAGCTTGTAACTGATTTGAGTACAACATAAAATTATATTTGGAAATTGCGATAATTGAAAATATCCCACGGGAATAATACTCATCTTAAACATTTAACGTACTTGACTGTATTTAAAAAAATGTATATTGAATGCTTACGTAAAGAGCTTTGTGACTCAGATAAAACCAAGAGAAAAACAATTAGGTACATCATATTTAATGGAAAAGATGCTTAAAAAAATGACTAGGTAATTTTCGTTTTCTGGAGACATTTTTGAGTTGAAATGGTGGCATTTGAAACGGTATACAGTTTGTTAGATTTAAAGGTATCCAAAAGTAATGACTAGCATGAACGTCAAGTTCATTTCTGAACTTGACGTCTTTTACTAGCCACCAAGGTTGCTCACGTTAAACTTAATTAACCTGCAAATTAAACTTAAGTTGCCTTCTTCATTGCAACTTAAGTTCATTAGCAATCATGTTCAGTTCTCACACTATAAGCCGTTAGTTTTGGATGCCTTTAGCCCGGACACCCTGTATAAAGTATGAACTATACTCTTCATTTAAAGTTAACATATATGAAAACTTTAGCAAAACATGCCAATATAGGTGTGTTGTATCACCTTACATATATTTATTTTTATGCTCTTTTTATTCATATTTATTTTCCTGTAGCTCCTGAAATCCTGATGTGTTCCGTTGATCATTCCAATGGCTATAGTTTTCAGGCTGACTGGTGGTCTTTAGGCATCACCGCTTATGAGATGCTCTGCAGAGGGGTAAAACACGTGTGCATTTTGCATTTCTTTATTAATTTCTATCAGGTATATGAAAATGTGAGGTAAATCGCTACCAGATAAATAGTCATTACTATGTCATATGACGATTGACATGGAGTGCGAGACATGCTTGCATGAGAAAAAAAAATAGATAAGTAAAATTTAAATTTTTCGTCTGTGGTTACTGGATTGACTTTTTCCAAAAGGTATGTCTTATCTTCAGTTCATTTAATCCTGTTCTTTTTTTCTCTCTGGTTAGAAAGTGGAAGCAAATTATAATCAGATCAATTTTTTAAATTCCTAGTCGTTTTCCGTATTGGAAAAAGATTCACGGAAAAGGAAAGAGAAGATCATTTAGTTTAAAAGTTATAAAAAGTCAGTTATTCTCCTGAAAGTTAATCAATTGGTCGAGCAAAGTCAAATGAAGCTTGAAGTTAACGAGGTGAAATGAAAAATTACTTCAGCTTTCCTGATTAATTTCTCTTATCCTAAGAACTTTCATACCCTCCCATCTTATACATGGACAAAACTTAATACATTCTGAATAAAACTAAAGTTTAATTTATTTATTTTTTATAATTATTGTAGCATTACTATTTTTTCTCAGAAAAATATCTCAATGCTTTTTTTCCCACAATGTATGCTTACATATAATACATTATTTCCCCTCTTGATATCTTTGGAATTAAATCGATGAATAGCGGTAAGGTTACCGCTATTTATATTATATAGAGTTTTGATGAAAAATTTATAATTTCCTTAAAAAATTTACATTTTTACATTTTTTTTAAATGGTGTCTCGGCAATTTGTGGATGGCTTTGGAAGTAAAAACGTACAAACTAATGTTATGTATCGTCGAAAAGATAAAATCCATTTTCATGATGTGTGTCATAAAACTCCATTGTTCAGCAAATCAAACGGGTTAGCGCAGTGTTTTTCAACCAATAGCCATATGGGCCCCCCTTAAGGTCTTGAGATACTCAAAGGAGGGCACGGGTGAAAATAAAGTTGATGAACAGCCATGACAGACTGCTAAGGGGGCAACAAAGAGCTGTGAAAAAAATCAGATGTAAAGAAATGAAGCTTCAAGTGAAAAGTGTGACTACTTTCAGATTAAAGCAGAACTGCCCATAGAGCCAGGGCCGTCTAAACATATGCTCCAACCCAGACAATGACTGGGGCCTTGAGTGCGTAGGAAGGACCCACGATATTGAGTAGAGCTCGGATTTTTATGCCCCTAAAGATGAAACGTCGTTGCTGATCGGTAAGTTAAGGTTTTTTAACCTATCAGCAACGACGTTTCATCTTTAGGGCATAAAAATTTCAGCCTTAATAATTAGATTTGATATCATTTTTTTCGAGAATAAGTATGCAAATTTGTATACAGGTACTCCCAGCCAGGTAGGGAGTCCCTGATGCTGCTAAAATGCCCTTGCGTAGAACAAGGGCCGTCCGTCGTACCACATGAATCCATCCATGAGCCTGATGTCAGTAGAAGGTCTTGCATGATGAGATCTGGTACCATGATTTGCGAGAGTACCATGATTTGCGAGTCAATACGAAAGCTGTTGCTTCCAGCTAAAGTAAGGGGCTTCAGAACATTTTTTTGCCCCAGAGCCCATGGTGTGTCGAAACGGCATTGCATAGAACTCCCCCTTCAGTGAATCAGGGGTCAACCTTACTCGTGAAATTTTTTCTTCAATATCAATTTGTTCAAAAAATCAATTCAGTAAGTAAGAAGGTTCCCACTCCTTGATTGGGGAGGGCTGGATAAGACGACGAGGGGGTACCCGAGAAAAAAATAGGATCCAAAGAGGGCCATGGGTGAAAAAAGGTTAAGATAGACTGATTTGATACCTTCAGAAATCAAGTCACCGTTGAATGTTTGAACGTTTTATTCTATTCCTTAAAATGAATTCTTCACATTAGCGGGAATGGTAATCTGACCCATATAATTCCCTTAATTTTTTTAAAATTTAATTTCAAAAAGAAAATGTTATAACATCAATTATACATAGTGCGTCGAGGAGTCGCTTTGTACTTCCGTGCAACAGATGCATTAGCCTAAATGGGCAGACCGTCTGGCCTTGTTAGAATGAGCGAAATGCGACATGATTTAACAGAAACCATTAAGATCAAGACAACGTGGCTATCGTTGTAGATGCAGGAAAACTGATAGTGTTGATGCATCATGCATTCTCGTTTATTTCTCCTTTTTTTGTTCCTCTAGTACTTTCAACACTTTCAGAGTAGTAGCCAGATGACGCAAGTGCGTATCGATTGCTACTCATCTTCACTCGCATCTGTTTTAACATACTCTCACTGTTTTCCGTTTCTTTTCTTAATCTAATTTTTTTTTCTTTGAGAATTGTTGTTTCATAAATATTCCACTTTCAACGTAAGTTAAAATTAAAAATATATATAATATCATCACTAGGGCTCAAATTTTGATGACCTTGAAATCTTGAAAATGTGCAAGCATATATGACCTAAAAAAGGTGAAAACATGACCTTAAAATGAAAAAATATTACCTTAAAATTTTCCCACTATTTTATTTATTCTTTTTCATTTATTGCTTCTTAATTGGCGACTGCCCCCCCCCCCCCGTCACATTATATAAATATTTTCTCTTCAGTCTCCCTCTCGTTCCCACCTTTGAATGAAATTCCATAAATAACACATCACCCCTATTGACCAATCAGAAAATAGCATTTCTGTTCGATTGCTCTCTCAGATTGTTTTGTTGCAGTCCTGGTTGTAGGATAGGTTGTGGGATATTTTAACAAGGAGATAGACTCACATTTGCGCCTGAAGCTGGAAAACGGCAGAAAACCAACTTCCTCCAACCATCACTTTGTCAACGGTTGAATTCGAACCCTCGTGATGCGAATACCTCACGCCACCCACATGATCGCACGGCAGCTACCATCGGGGTGCTGAAAAACTTCTTCCCAATGTCCTTGAAAAAATGAACAAATTGGAGCAACTACCAAACTTAGCGGAGCAGCAATTTCAGGAATAAATAAAAATTGGAAAAATGTCTTTTACTTCAAAGTATAAAATGAAAAAAATGTTGAAATAGAGCTTTTTGTCTCTCTTCACAGTGGCGGGGAGTGCTGGCAAAACCAAGTTGGTCCTCCTAACAAAAATTCCTCTGGTTAGGCATGAAAATGCATTGATTTCGAATGAATGACTGAGACCTTTCGTACGTTTGTCATGCCATTCAGAGTTTTCCTTCAGAAACATAGGAAGAGGATCCTCCGAGAACAAAGAAGTGGCTACTAGGAATGAAAAAAAATTCATTTACGATATAAATGAAATAAATAAAAGACATTAATTCATACTGTATCACTGAAGAAAATGCCCACAGATCAAAATTTTTGTTTTGGTTCGTGAACCTAAAAAATGACCTAAAAATGATCTAGTGTTCGAAAATTCCTAAAATATGACTGATAGTTCGAAAATGCTTAAAATATGATTGTCATAAAAAAATATGGCGTGTCGTAAAAATCCGAGCCCTAGTCATTACTATACCTAGCATTATACATTCACATACATAACATTATTCATGCACTATACATAGCATTATACATACACATACATAGCATTATACACGCACATACATAGCATTATACATGCACATACATAGCATTATACTAGCACATGTGTGCATAGCATATATGCACTTTCATAGTACTATGAAAGTAGTACTATGTAAGTACTATGAGAGAGAAAGTGCATATCGCACCAAAACTGGTCATATCTTTGCACGTTTGAAATACATAGTTAATATGAACTGATGACAGGGAAAAATCTCAGATATATAAAATGTTTTGAGTATATTAAAAAATAATTTTTTTTAAATGTATAAGATTTTCACACTTGACCCCACATATCGGAAATACTAAGCTGGAAAGAAAATGCTATATTAAAATTATCTTTTTTAAAATATTGATTTTGCATGCCTTTAAATACCTTGAATTTATTAACTCTGAAAAACAATGAATCCATTCGCTCTATCAATACGTTTTGGGATCTTCAAATCCCAAGATGATTAAGAATCAGAATTTATTTTTATGCAAGTATTTTTTAAGGGGAATAGTTATGCAATGAAAATTCCCGGCTATAATAATAAAAAATCGTATAAAAAACGCATCGTTTTCAAATTTCGATCACTTTAATGAAGTATAAAAAAAAGCGAGAGACAAAAATGTATATTTTTAGTTTGTTTTTTTCACCCTTCGTTAATTTAACGACCCTCCATACGATTTTTATATTAAAAAAAAAAAAAACACAACTTTAATTAGGAAAATGTGTTATTTTTTTCAAGCACGCATCGGAAAAAGGAAATATCGCCCGAAGCTTTCATGACTGGCGTTAGATGTAACACATAAAACTTCTCCGCAGTCTCGAAAAATTACTTCCTGGAGTTTCAGTCACAACTATGATGGAAACCGTAAGAGGACTTACATGAGGGTTTGAAATAAGCTACTAGACTGTTGTAAATTGGCCGACTGCGCCGAGTTGCTCCTTTTATATATGTTTATGTGCATTCCCAATAGTATAAAAAAAGGGAAATTCATATAATGTGAAATTCAAATGTGAATGCCTAGCACTGTCAACGGAGGTTCTGGTTGATTATTCCCGTCGCAATGGAGGCTCTAAGTGTTTTCTGTGTGTGTGTATATTGCACATTCCGTAAAAGGAAAGGGAAACAAAACTGCCCAGCACTGTGGACGGAGGCTTTGTTTCTTCGTTTCCCGTCACAGTGGAGGTGCTGTATATATATTGTGAAGGTTTCTCAATCTTTTTCAATCCATGGCTCCCTTTGGACCGTATTTTCTTCTCGTGGCCCCATCAGTTTTACTCAGGGCCCTCTACCCTCATCTGAGACCTCTTCTACTTATTGAATTGAATTGAATTCAGTCAGAACTGAATTTATAATGAACAAAATTTTATAAATATGATCGATCTCTGGAACCCTGGGCCAAGCAAGGATCCACATTGAGGGGACTCATCCCACCCAATAGTCGAATTATATGGGAAAAATAGGTCTCTGTAAAATGTAAACGATCCAACGAACCTACGCAATAAATCAATCCTACCGACCTTATGGACCCTCACCCTGTATTCATGCCCACGCTGGGATAGAGTTAAGAGAGATTCCATTATGTGGGATTCTATGCATGGCAGTCTTAACACCAGGAGTCCTCTGGTGGTGTTAAGACTGGTGTTCTGGGTCCCCCATACTTGGCTGGTAGTAGCAGCTTACATATTTGCATACTTACACTCGAAAATCACAGCGCCAGATCTCTCCCTGTAGGACCTATGGGAATGAAGCCCAAGGCTGTAAACACATAGCTTAAGGTTGCCCTGGTACCATGGACAGCAATGTTAGATTCTGAAAGTAGTGGCATTTTTTCCCTCCATATTTCACTTGAAAGCTTTGTTTCTTCACAGTTTTCTGTGGCCCACTTCACCACTTGTCGTGGCTTCACTTTCATCTGCTTTTCACCCGTGACCCCCAGAACATCCCAGGACCGCAAGGGGGGTCATAAGGCCCCAGGTTGAGAAACACTTATTTAGACCATTCTCAAATCTCTCCCAGTTCAACGTGCCTACTCCTTTTTCTTACTTGTCCCATAAGTATTTTCCACACTTCTTTTGAAATTCCAGGCTGCGGTCCCCGGCCCTTATGTGCCACTGGGTGCACGTGTAATTTTTCTCCCTAGTCTTTGGGTTCAGTTATCCATTTTAGTCAAATGGCTTGCACGGTGCATCGAGTTGATGGCTGTTTTCATGAGGAGAACGACGCGAGTGACTCGATTCTTGCGAGCACGGGGCAAAGGGAGCAACTGCTATAAATCTTTGCTAACTTTTTCCAACACAACTCTGCCTCTTTTCTGGTAACGGAAGTAAGGTGCTTTGCATCAGTCCGGGGTTGTGAGCGGTTCTATCTATCTACAGCCATATCCCGACCTAGGCTACCCCGATTTAAGCGATTTCGAAGATACGCGATTTTTGGTGAAAAATGTTCTGTTCTTGAATCAAGCACAATACGTAATCATTATGGATCATTATGGATATCATTATGGATGGGAACACACAATATTTAAATTATAATGAGATAATTAGGCAGAACTCTCACATTGTGTGTCCATTCAATCACCATACTACGTGTAGCTAATCTCAGCTGACTTTTCAATCGCTGAAAGTGAAAATTGGTGAAACAGCTTAAGATCCGAAACTTGCCCAAGATTTTGGGAAATCAATTTGGGCTTTTGAACTATTCAGAAACATACCTTCAATTTTTGAAAACTGGTTTGGTCACTATTTTATTCGTCGAGTTCAAAATGATGCTATTTAATATTTTTTGACGATGCGCTCAATCACTCACCTCGACTTATATTAATTTGAACACTCTCTCTAGAAGCTTATTTACTTTGACTACAAAAAACTAGTAAAAAAATTACTTTGCTTCAACGCAAGCAGCTCAATTCTTTCGATGAACAAAAGTGTCATCAAATATCACATGGCACATGACGTTCCTTTGTACTTATTTTAGAATAATTTAAAAATTGTTGTGATAATTTTTTAATTATATGTGCGAAAACCTGCATTTTACACACAACTGCAATTTTTTTCAAAAAATACCAACAAATATTTAATTTATTTGCATGCGAATTTGCACTGCGCTCTCTATACGCACGCGAATTCGACTTACGAGCTTTTTGTTGGTCCATCCATAGCGTAAATTCGGGGTATTACTGTGTGTATAGCCAATCTTCATCCGACCCAATGAGAATCCAAACAGAATGGAAGAGAAGTTGCAGACGCTCGTCTAGTTTGTTTGCTTCACAAGCCTTCGCGCATCTCCTCTGAAGATGCCATCCACATATGAGGGTGAAACGTTAGGAAGTATATAATTTACCCAGATAGCATGGCCCGATATCCTTGAAGTTTCAATATTAAAAAAATATATTTTTGTCTCCATCGGTGCACCAATACTGAATTATTATTTCAAAACAAAGTTATAAAATTCAAGAAAATATATAAGCTGGAACAGACAAGTACATAGTTTAAAAAATGTCAGTTTAATCATAGATTCTGTATTCTATCGAAATAAAAAAGGAGAATTTAATCATTCTTGAACATCGAGGAATAAAAAAAAAAAAAGAATTTTTCCCGTTTTTATCAAGCAAGTTTCATATAAAGGTAATCCCAAAACTTTCTGGAACAGAAAAAAAAATGTTTACGGAGCATAGGAAAAAAATTTGGAAAGAAATAGGGAAAAAAAGGTTTACTTGTATTTTGTGAAAGTCAGTTCGTGAAGAAAATCTCTTCGTTTTTGCTTTGTTACAGTAAATTTATTCGTTACATTACAAGAAGTTTGTGGCAACAGCCTCTGAAATGATTGCAAAACAATTTTTTCTTTAATATTCTGTAACAATATAATACAAAAAAAATGTTGAATTTTGTGTCGAAATTCTCGAAATTCCAATATTAAATACGAAGAATGAATGACGAAAATTTGTAAGAAAAAATACATTTTCTTCAGATTTTTAATTCATTTGTCTGTGCTTTTTTTTTTAATTTCGTTTTAAAATATTTTATGTTTTGCAATTTCCAATTCTAAAATAAATTTCAAAATAACCCAAGGAAATATTAACTATAATATTTCACCTAATAAACAAAATATATATGTTTTTTAGTAAGTTTTTCGTAATATGTTTCGATATTTACAGATCATAATAGAACGTTGTTCTTTTAATAAATGTATATTTACATATGTATTTCTTAAAATATCGTCTGTTTTTGAAGCTTTGAGGTTATTTATAAATTTCATTAGTAGATAGCTATTAAAATATTTCCAGACTTCAAACATAAAACAAAGCTATTTGCTTATGAATCAAGTTATACGACTCCTGACATAACTCTGTTTAGTTTTTTTTTTTTAAATACGGTATTTAGAAAAAATATATAATTTTCAAAAAAATAAGAAATTTTTTAGATAAAAGTAAATAATAAAAGTTTTTGAATTAAAAATATTTTAATTTCACGTAATTTCCTAATTTTAATTTGGGTGACTTAGGATAAATAAAAGAAACTGTTTTTTTTATCTAACTAAATGATGAAATAATATCACATATTTTTATTTAAAGTTTGTGCTCAATAATTATTAAATTTTCATACATTTCTTTTTTTAAATGAAAAACAAAAATTCTTATCACACAAATTTTCTAAAACTAACTTTAATTCAAAGAAAAAGACATCTGCGAAACAACAAATAAAGAAAAGTTTTCTTCGTAAAAACAAATTTCATTCTTTTTAATATTACAATTTAACGAAGATTTTGATTTAGTTCCGTATGCAGACCCGTAACTAGCCTGGGGCAGCCGGGGCACTGCCTCAAGGCCCCGAGCCGAATGTGTACAAAAAATTTACACTTATTTCGCATAATAAAATAATAATAACCCTTTAAAGGGGGGCTCCGGGAAAAAGTTTGCCAGGGGTCCCGAGAAGGCACGTTACGGTCCTCTGCATATGTAAGGTGCTTTCCTTAATAACTTCCTTAATATTTTTGATTGTTTTTTATGATTATTTACATCTATTTTTATAATTACAAGTATTTTGATAATTTATATTTACAAGTATTTTGATAATTTATATTTACAAGTATTTTGATAATTTATATTCACAAGTATTTTGATAATTTATATTCACAAGTATTTTGATTATTTATATTCACAAGTATTTTGATAATTTATATTCACGTGTTTTTTTTTTTTTTTTTTTTTTTTTTTTTTTTTTATTATTATCATCATCATTTCCAACCATTTTTATCATTATTTTTATTTTAATATTTTCTACTTTTGAGTATTATTAATTACTTGCACACCTGGCTAAACTTCTATTACACAATTTTTTATAGGCTTTGTGTTTTGTTTCCCATGCCCGGTGTTAATTCGTTCGTGCCTTCTAGAGTTTGTTTGTGAATAAAATTAATTATAAAAAATGAGTAAATTGACGTTAATTTTTGTCTTCGGTTTTTAGCGACCATATGATATTCATTCCCCTACTACAGTAGAAGAGGTAAATGGAATTTTTTCAAAGACACCATTGATATTTCCACATCACATCACTTCAAAAACGAGCAGCTTCGTATCAAAGGTAAGAAAAGGATTTTAATTTCTTATCTTTATTCAGTATATTATTGTTTGGGTTTCCAAGACTGCTCATTAGCGTGTAGTTTTCTTTTCATGATGAATAAATAATCTTCGAAACTATATATTTATTATTTTGTTGATTTTTGCTAGCTGTTAAGTGTGGATCCGAATCGTAGGATTTCATCTGTAGCTCAAATGAAAAGTCATCCTCTTTTCCGGAAAACGGATTTCGAAGCTATCCATAATTGCGAAGTGGCGCCATCTTTTATTCCAAATGTAAGTGAGAATTCAAAATATAGAACTTTATGAACTTCTATAGACAAAGATCGAAATTTTAATATATACGGTCGAATTTGGTTAACTCGAATTCCAAAGTCACTGGGAAAAAGTTCGAATTATCCAGTTAATCTATCCTGGATCTGTAAAATGACTTCAAAATGCAACTTAATCATCAAAATTCACAAAGGATAATACAGTCGAATCCCGTTTTAACGAACACTTTTCTAATCCTTCAAATAAGTTTACGTAAGAAAAATGCAAACACCTGGAATTCCTTTATAACAAAATTTCATTATAACGAAGTGATTTCTTCGGTCTCTTAGTTCGTTATAACGGGATTTGACTGTAATTCTCAATTATTAAAATTTTATCATCAGTTACGAAATTCAGCGGCAGCTTAAGCGAGGGTGCAAAGGGTGCAGTGCCCCGGGCGGCAGCCTAGACTTTTGTTTAGACACATAAGATTTTAAAATTTTTTTATAATAAAAATTCACAAAATACCACGCGCTGTCACTCTTTTTTAGTTTCTGCCCTGGAAACCCTGGAGGAAGAGATATCCGCTATCCGCACATAGTAAAACAGGAGGGGGATAGAAAAAATGGCCGGAGGGGTTCTGAAATATAAGGGTGTGATGATGATCCCTACGCAGAAGAGGGTGTAGCGAGTTGAATACCCGGTTCGTCCTTGGTAGAAACTTTCCTGACAGGAGTACAACAGAAACGGCGACATAACCACAGAAAAAGATTGCTATCGCAGGGAGTCCCACACCGAGAGATTAGCACACCAACCTCTCGTAAGTATAAAAAAGGCTGCGGTTCGAAATCGGCAATATATTGTAGGTCCCGGTCTAATTAGCCCTCGTGTGCAGAAAATGACCATGGTGGGAGAAAAATGATCAAATGATCTGGTTGCAATCCCAGCCAAATGTAATGCATTAAAAAATAATTTCTTCTTCAAATTATTCCTTCACAAATCTATTCATAGTTTGAATTTCACAAATGAAACATTTGTTCCAAATTTTCTTCAATTATTATTTTGGCAAAATAGACAATTTGCCACATGAGGTCGCGGAAAAAATTGGAAAAAAATTGCCCATGTCCCAAGCTTTATGAGCAGTATGAGTGTTTCAAAAGACAGTATAGTGATAACCAAGGCCTGGATGTTGTTGACTTAAATAATCCTGAAAAATGACCATAAAGAATGTCCCGTAAACTCGAAAAATTTCCCAAAATCTCGAAAAAAGTCATAAAAATTCGAAAAGACGCCTTAAAAACTAAAAAAAAAAATTCCCCAAAAATGACAAAAAAAGCTACTGAAATAAAAAAAAATTTCTTCAGAAACTAAACCAGTCATTGTATTAACTGGAGGTCAAAGAGAAAAAAATTCTTATGGTATCTATTGAAAATCACATTCATTCTCAACATTAGATGTCATGAAATTTCTGAAAAGACAGGATAAATTTCTCTCAACATCAACAGATGTTATTGGGGATATTTGGAGCGAGAGATCTGATCTACTCACGGTGTTAAATTCTCTTCAATTTCAGACGTTCCTGTAAAGACATTAAGACATCAAAAAATTATATATATATATATATATATATAGTCTTCCTTTTCCCGCCATTATTTTTCACATTTGGTGGTAGCAAATTGGCCAACCCCACTTTGAACATACTAACTTAATAGATAGCATCAATAAGATGCATACTTTTCTGCAAGGACTGAAGGATGGGAAACCCCCAGAAAGCTGACGATTAATCTTATTTACACCATTAGTTCTTCAATATTCCCAAAGCAAAACAAATCTTAAGAAATATTACTGCATGCACCATTCTTACGGATCAAAATCATTCAACAAAAATTTGCAAATTTCAAAATTCCCCCAATTTCAATATTTTCGAATTTACGAAATTACCCATTTCAAATTTACCTAAGTACAAAATTTGAGTTTTCAAAAGAAAATTGACAAATATCAACTTATGTTAATCAATAAATCAATATCATTTATATCACTCACAATCTAGTTCAAATAGTCGTGGAATCTGTTTAGTAAAATCTGATTTGATTCGGTGAATTTTCAGCTTCTCACAGCCGGCTCGCGCAAAGCGGCGACATGCTATACAAATGAATGGAGCGTTTCACCATTCTGATTGTTCCGGTCGCCACCTATTGCCCGCGGAATCAGAAACCCCAAGAAATGTTTTCCGTTAATCGTCAGAAAATTTAAAACTAAAAACATTTGAAATTCGCGTTTTTAACCAATCAGTAACGATGCCGATTTTCAGAATCGGAAACAGGCGTACACACTATGTTCGTGTCCTTAGGCCCATACGCAGGTACAGGCTCTTCGAACGAGGGGGCGTTCCACCTACACCTATGCCTATAATACACATTTTTTGGGCGAAGGGCGGTCGTCCCCTCCACCCTCCCCAAGTCCACCTATGGTTAGGTCTGCGCCATAGTCCTCCAGGTGATCAGAAATTAGAAAAAATCGAAAAGAACGACATATTAAAAGAAAATACTCAAAATTCTTGAAAAGAGACTGTCAGTACCCTTCATTTCTCCAATTTCAAGCGTGCTTTTCCCAAAGGTCGATACTGGTTATGGCCCTGCTCACAGGCGTACGCAGAAGGATTTTCTCAAAAGAGGGGGAATCAAATAATTTTTTTTCTGAAGGGAGGGGGTTTACATTATTTTCTGCAAAATAGCACTATGATCTAGATTCAGTAGCTCTTTTGCGTACGCCAATGGCCTTGCATACTAGAGGTAAATAGTACCGATATGTGTCGATCGATGTCAGAAGAAACTGTTCGGGACGATTTTTTACTACTTTTTTAACCCCTTTATGTACATTTTTGGCATATACATTTAGATTCACCACTATACACTGGAGTCAAAACAACTGTCAAAGCAATAGATAGAGCGTGAGTGATGAAACGGCGCCAAAGAAAGCAAAGGCTGTTTTGTCTGCTGGAAAAGCGATGGCCACAATTTTTGGAGATTTTCAAGGTAAAATCTACACAGACTATTTCAAGAAGTGTCGAACAATAATAAAACAACATTGTTCAATACTTTGGGGAAATTTGAATAACAGTTGCAGGTAAAACGGCCAAGATTGACGCATAAAAACGACCTATTTCACTAATGCAATGCTCTCACAGATCCACCATTGCGATGGCCACATTGTGAGAATTAGGGGTTTTTTGCGGCAATCTCTCTCAACCACTGATTTTCACAGATTTGGCCCCATGTGTGACTTTTTCCTATTCCTAAAATTTGAAAGTTTGGCTTAGTGGAAATTTTTTTCATCACTGGAAAAGACCATCGCAGCTATAAATGACTACTTTCAGGGGTCAGAGAAAACGTAATTTCTTGACGGGATAAAGAAATTTGAAAATCATTGGAGAAAAGTTTGTGGAGCTCGAAAAGGACAATTTTGAAAAATAAAATGGAATTTGTCCAAAAATAATTTTAAACACTTTTTTTCACCTTACTTATCAAACGACCTTCGTATGCTTAAGTATACGCTTCTTTTATTATCAGTCGCAAACTTTTGTTAGCATGTGCTCTTTTTTTTTCGTTAATAAAATTTTTCTTCGAAATAAACAATTTCTCTCTCTTTTTTTCCCGAAATAGAATTAGAACAAATCTAATTTCCTCAGCGTTTTCTCCGTTTTATTACATTTACTCTTGTCCGTTAGAGTAAAATGATATCGAAAAATATATTTACAACAGAAATAAGTCCTTGAACTCTCGTGTGGAACAGTTTTCTACTCACATTCTAGGAACGAACGTTTAGAGAAGCCGTGGGTATGTATGTATGTACTGTATTATATATAGGTACATGTTCTCTCCATCTTTGTTCATAATACTGTTTATTCAAGAATAACTGGTGATATACGTCTTGCTTGGTATAGCGCAATGAATAATGGATACGCTGTGATCGATCCGCTGACATTTCCGAAACGAAAACCGGAACTTAGGCAATCTCGTCACGTCCTGTTAGGGATGGGAGGGTGTCTGATGCAAAAAACACCCGAAAAAAATACTTTGCAAACAATATATAACTTTAGATGAACAAAAACTTTACAAGGTAACTAATATAAGTTTTTCCAGTCTAGATCAGTGGTTGCAAACCTGTTGTACGCAAACCCCTGGGGTAAGTGAAAGCCAATTCAGAGGTACGCGCATAAGCGGGAACAGATCTAAAAATTTGCACGATGATGATGTCAATATGTCAATACGTATGTACAGAGCCGCAACTAGGGGGGTGCAGGCGGGTCTGGTGCCCCGGGCGCTGTACTAGAGGTGACTCAAATTTCACTCTTTAATCTCTCCTTCAGTCTTATGAGGGGGCGCCAAAATGCATGCTTACCCCGGCTGACCAAGCATCAAGTTGCGGCCCTGCGTATGTAAGCACGTATAGTAGATATACCGCACACATCTCTGATGTTGAGAGGATGGCAGTGTCTCCGCCATGGCCCCCACATCTCCGTCCGTGGGTGCGTGCATAAATAATCAGAAACGCCGGAAAAAAAGGGAAAAGTAATAAACTCTAAATCATTAGGCTTCGCAATCTTACTAATTATTTCTAGGAGTGCGCATACCTACTAGCTTTTTCTAGTAACACTCAAGCCTAGGATGGCCAGATGAGGTACCTGTAAAACCGAGACAAATCCCGGAATTTGTTATTATAAGGGTGTTCAAAAGTGAAACAAAGCCTGTAACGTCTGGAATATTTGTCATTTGACCACGAGATGGCAGCATAAATGAGATAGCGATGTGACGAAACTTTTACATCATTAGTTATCATTTTATTCTTCATCGTATCATCTTTCACATTTAGAATCTCATTCTAGAGCTTTTTTCACTCTGCTGTCGCTTCTGCATTCATACTTCTCCGGCTTCAAAACCTTTTTTTAACAACAATGAAAACCTGACTATTCTCTGGTGCAAGAGAAATTCCCATCACCGGCAATTAATGCGATGATCAAGTGAAATAATATTTGAAAGTATAACTGTGTGAGTATATATAAAAAGCAAATATATAAATAACTGAGAAATAATAAATTCTGGCCAAGCTTTCACAATCCTCGGACGATTGTGCCGGGGTAATCGAGCTTCCTATGCGTGTCTTAGGGTGATAAAGCTTCCTACTTATGTCTAGGGATACTCAAAGTCCGTCTCTCACTCAAATCTAATTACCCACAAGCTTCTTTCGCAGGATTTTCTCAGCGTCTAGGCAAACCTCCTGTGCATGTTAAGGGTGCCGTAAGCATCTACGTATTTTCAGGACTACCCAATACTCTCTACCCAAGGCTACCTCAAAGTCTACTAGCATGTCTAGGAATACACGACGCACGCTTCTTACGCATGTCTAAGGATACGCTTTATATGCAATTCAACCTCTTACGCATGTCTAGAGACGCACGCTTCATGCTTCTTTTCGCATTTCTATTGGTAAACAAGCCTCCTACGCATTTCTGGGAAGTGCACACAACGCCGCAGGCATTTCTAAGGGTACGCATGCTTTTAACGCATTTCCAAGTGGTATTCAAAGCATGAATCATGAATAGTTGGGAACCACAGTTTTCTAGAGGCATAAAACAGAAACCCGAACTTTGAAATAAGTACCTTAAGCGTATATATAAAGTTCATAAGTTAAAAGGGTTTTTGCCCAACTCAGATTTAATCAGACATCAATTTTCGTTAATGGTAAAAAATTTTCTTTAGATTCCATCAACAATTGTACATATTGCAACCTTTTGGTTTTTGAGTATTGGAATCATGTAATTTTTCACTGCCCTTTTCATTCTAATCCCAGATCCAAATATTTATACAAATACAAATACAACGCCACAACAGGCAAATTGCCCAACGAGGTGGCTGACTTAAGAACATCATGGATCCCCGAGCACTTTTTTGGAGGCCCTACCTACTACTGCTACACCACACATGCAACCCCCCCGCGGAACCCCCCAATGAATCGGTACATGCGGGAATGTGCGTGTACGTGTAGTGCAACCTGACGTAAAGTTTGTTTCTGTGTAATGCTTGTTATGTGTAGTGCTGTCATCTGCCCCCAGTTTTTCTAAGTGTTATGGTTGAATGATTTACCGTTGTAGGACTGTTGCTCTCTGTGGCGAGACTTTTTAACGGGGAGATCGGCTCGCATTTGCGCCTTGAAGTTGGGAACCACAGAAAACCAACTTCAGCCGACCACCACTGTGGGGTTCGAACCCGGATCCTCGCATCACGAGTCCGGCACTATAACCACTCGACCACCACAGCGGCCTCCACAGCGGCCATTTAAACCTCTCTTCAGGTCCCGTTGATATAGTTCAATTAATTTCGATCACTGATAACGTATACTCAATATATCTATTTATTTTGTCGTGCATTCGCCTACGCTCGCTCTGTTTGGACTGAATTCCATATATTTCTATTGTTATTAATTATTTTTCTTTTATTACTTGCTTTTTGTCCGCTTAATATGTATGTTACCTATTATTATTTGTCGGTATATTATGATCATGTTTATTCTGTGTGCTTATCATTCATTCATTTTTTCTCCCCTGCCTTATATTAATCGTTCTGACACTAACATATGTGCTTTATTATATTCCCAATGCATTGTACATTTTGTAAATATGTCTGTAAAAAGTAGCAACAACGAATTGCCACTCATTGAAGGACCTACCTGGTCAAATCAATAAAAATTATTTATTATTTATATATAAAGTTCATATTTATACAGTTCATATTTCTACTGTTATTCAAACTGACGTAATATCGTCACCAGTTGAAAAATCGACAGAAACATTATTTTGTTATTATTTATATGATAGAAATGTACGTTTTATATTGCCATGCTTATAGAATTTGAGCTCTGTTTCAGAAACGAGAATTATTTAAATTATTGATTGATTTGTGATATCTCTCTTTAGAAGAACCAGTTGAACTGTGATCCCACTTTTGAGCTTGAAGAAATGATTATCGAAGCAAAACCTTTGCATAAAAAGAAAAAAAGATTATCTAAAAGACAAAGTCGAAGAAGTAGTAGTTTGAACGTTGAGGTAAAAAAACCAAATACTCTGTTTTCGAATACAGAAAAGAAAGTCATTCATTCTCACTTCAGATTTAATAAAATATTCAAATACGAACTATCGTACTCAAGGTAGGAATCTAATTAAAAACATTGCAGTATTTCAAAAATATTTTATTAACATTACACAGTACAGTCGAGTCTCGATAATTCGAGGTAAACGGAACCGAGACTTACTCGGATTATCGTACAAACAATAGAAAACAACTTTCGGGGGGGGGGGGCCTCCCTATATTTATTTTATGGTAAATATACCGTATATAGAGTGGTGTAGTAAAACTTGAAAAAAATACCAAGTCCATCCTTGGGCCATCGGGCTGGTTGGCCCATCCTTGGGCCATCATCTGTTGAAATTGTTTTTACTGGGTTTCTTTGGACCTACGTATTCGTACTTACTCTTACCTTTTTAGTTCTTGTTTCATTGGCTTAATTCACTGAATTTGGGCTTCCAAGATCCATCTCTCCTTTGCAACTAGACCTGACACCAGTACCGGGGAACCCGATATAAAAAGATATGATTTTTTACACTATAAATTTACTATAGAGGGGCCCGTAAAAAATTCTGTATGGAGCCTAACGAAGACCCCAGCGTAGGGATTAAGACTAGGCTGAGAATGAACCCCCATCATCTGGTAAAAAGTCCTCCTCAAATTAAAATTTTTAGCATTCGTAGGAAAAATGAAATAAAACGTGTTTTTTGCTAAAAACAGAAAGAATAAGGTTCTGAAAAGAAGCATTTGGGCAAAATCCAGCACCTCGTATTATATACGGAACCTCGAACTTTCGAGACTACTGTATATCTACAGTCGACGCTCGTTTTTACGAACTCGTACGGACTTCATAATTAGTTCATAAAATCGAGAGTTCGTAAATGGGAGAGACAATAAAAAAATGCGGGAAATGGAAAATGAGTAAATCGCTGACTTTCGTTGATGATTTAAAAAAAAACTTTTATTTTCATTTGTAACATTTTAGTAAATACAGGGTGGGCAAAAAATCCGTAGTAACTTTAAAAATTTATAAAAACCGGAAAAATAACCGAAATAAAAAACGGTTTGCAGGGTTAGCATCGCTAGGTCACGGGAATTTTTTTTAAGACAGGCAAAAATAACTCAAGAAACAGCCGATAGGTGACGCTAACGTACACGAGTCAAAGAAAAGATACGCAAATAACGAACAGAATTCCTCCAAATCGTTTATTACAGCAGCATGTGTTCCACATGACCACCAGCACAGAGGATAACACATTGCAGGCGAGTCGCAAATTTAGCAACGGCAGAGTCCACATACTCGTAGCAGTTCCACCTATCGGCTGTTTTTTGAGTTATTTTTCCCTGTCTTAAAAAAATTCCCGTGACCTAGCGATGCTAACCCTGCAAACCGTTTTTTATTTCGGTTACTTTTCCGGTTTTTATGAATTTTTAAAGTTTCTACGGACTTTTTGCCCACCCTGTATAAAATTCCTTGAAATTGATGTAGAGTAACATATCACGCGCGCGAATCTCGCTTCTCTGAAATATTTTAGGGAAGGTGGAACGCCACTGTAATCACATGCCGCAGAAACGATTTTCTGCTGATCTTTGATTAGAGTACTCCATGTACTTTTTGGCAATTTCTGTATTTGTAAGAGAGTTGGCACATTAATTTCTCTCAAAATCTTTTTTTTCATCTACTCTCAAGCACAATCTTTCCCGCATTGCGAAGAGGAAAGCAGACGATCAGTAGTTAGCAGAAGTAGAGTTTAATCGACTCTCGACTCAGATATGGTCTGATCAATAAGCTAATGCAACGGTTCTCTACATGGGGCCATATAGTCCCCTTGCGGACCTGGAATATTCTAAAGGGACACGGGTGAAAATCAGATGAAAGGGAACGAAGGACAAGTGGAGGGGGGGGGGGGCAAAGAGAGCTGTGAAAAAATTAAGCTTTCAAGTGAAATATGGTAGAAAATACAACTATTTTTTTTTAAGACTCCATTAGAGCCGTCCATAGAACCAGGTCTATCTTAACCCCTGGGTCTATGTGGACATGACCCGGGGCTTCATATCTATAATAGGAGGAGGGGCAGTACGATGAGATCTGATACTACGATTTTCAAACATAAGCTGTTACGTCCAGCTATATGAATGGGGCTCCAAAACATTGTTTTTCCCTGAAACCTATGATATTGAGACGAAAATGCATAAGAAACCCACAAGAAGGAAGCTCACCGAAGTCTAAGCCAGTGAAGCAGCGGAACCAGGATGATGTGTCTGGAGGGTCGATTTATTGTGCAGGATCGTTGGATCATCCCGTATTTTACGCAGACCTATTTTTCCCATGTAACTCGTGTCTTGGGAGGGATGATTACCCATTTTTTGGATCCGTTCCTAGCCCAGGGAGATTGATCTTATTCATAAAAATTTCGTTCATAATAAATTTATTTTTGATGAAACTATATTCGATAAGTAGATAGTATCTCACTCTTCGATGAGGAGGGGGGGCGCTGGACAGGACAGAGGACGGGGGCGAGAGAAGAAAATATGGTCCAAAGGGAGCCATATACTGAAAGATTTTAAGAAACACTGAGCTAATGTAACATACCATTTCTCAAACCACCGGTTTATCCAATCATGATGTGCAAAGAGTGAATTACATTATCAGCTCGTCTGCAGTTCATAGTCATTCCCGCCAACAGCCGAACCCTCCTTCCTGTCACTTGTTAGCGAAAAACCTGCATGTTGGTGATGACAAATTAATGAACTCTCTACCCCCTTTATGCCATTTTCTGGCATTTTACATAAAATTGCTTTGTTTTATGTGTTTTATCAATGAAATGAAACATTAAGCCCGAATATCAGCATCTCTTGCTATAGAAAGGATCGAACTATAGTACCTTCCCTTTGAACTTAATGCTAACAAAGCGTTTTTTAGCTCTCCTATAAAATCAAGTGTTTCGACTTGTTCCTTTTGCTCTGAGATACAGATATACTTATACAGGTGGTCGGCTGAAGTTGGTTTTCTGTGGTTTCCAACTTCAAGGCGTGAATGTGAGCCGATCTCCCCGTTAAAAAGTCTCGCCACAGAGAGCAACAGACCTACAACGTAACAAATATTCAATCATTACACTTCACTCACAATTTGAAATATAGATGGCAGCACTGAAATATCAAGCACAACACTAGCTACATACTCAGACTGTTAGGTGCACTCACTTTGTTCCAGACTCTGCCACGAAGCTGGGCTGGAAAAGATCTCGACAACGGGATAAGTCCGCTGGCAGAGCCCCTGGCGTTCATTAAGATATACTTGTACACAAGGTGTTTTTAAACTCATTGAACGAACTTTGAGGAATAGCAGTACTCACTGAGAAACAAGTGCAATATTAGCCGAGGTATTTTTGAATTCAAAATCATTGATAATGATAATAAAAAAAACATATATTAAGGTGTAAACTTGAGGAAAAAACAGCGCGGAAATTCAAAAGATTCTTCAAATGTAAAATTTATTGAAACTTGTTTTAAATTCTCAGATTCCCCCATAACTTTAAAATTACAAATATCTCAGCTAAACAAAGTGCAATCACTTTGAAACGTGGAAGTTTTATTGTTGATCTCAGGCCGTAACTATGATTTTTTTTTCATCTTGCCGCCCGAGGCAAACATGATTTTGCCGCCCCACCAATTCAAAATTCGATAATTTTACATCTATGTATTCACCTAAAATTTGCGGCCCCCTATATTTTGCCACCCGGGGCAACTGCCCCTCTAGTTCCGACCCTGGGTGGTCTCAATAGAGATAGGTAAAAACTGTTTTATTCAGATCTCGGTTACACACATATGACGCCTAGTAAAATAAGTGACATATCTAAAATAGGCTTTTTATTGAAATACTTTTTCTAGATGAAAATATTTTTCTATAATCAACGGTTCGCGAGTTATTTGAGCTGAAACGGATTGAATTTTTCACTCTGTATGTGCCGTTTATATTATGTGGAAAGGAAAGCCAAAAGAGAGAGACCGGACGAAATGTTAATACAATGTCTTCTGTCGAATCAAGGTAGTGGCAGATGAAGTAATTGATAATATCCTCCTAAATGTTCGTGGTGACTTGTAAGCATGCTGCCGAAAAAAAGATTTTCGGTCTGATATTACTTCCGCCAGGAGCAGCGTGCAAATCAAATACTCGCTCGCTTATGATAAATATTGAGGAATGAAAACTATTTTCAAATTTGAATGAATTTTGGAAAAAATATGCTCTCTAGTAAAGTATTCACGTGCTAGATGCAAATTGCAAATCAAACTTAGTATTAATGGCCTCCATTTTCGCCACATCTCGGACATGACGTAAAAATTGGCGATACCTACAGATTGCTATTGAGAAGACAATAATGATAGATAATGAATCTCGTTTTTAACGTCACCGATATAATATGTTTTAGCACTGTTGCTTTCGTTTTTGTGGTGGTTTTCAAATTAGTTCTTAGATTCTTAAGCTCAATATACGGATGAGATTTTTGTCTGCTTCTCCTTTTCATCCTATGGCAATAAATGCAAAATTTTTGACTATTCAGTTCAATCCATTGAGCATAGGAACATCAGTAGAATTTCTAAAAGCTTTCGATCCCAATTGATATTGGGATTGCATTCTTTGAGAAAAAATACTTGTTTTTTTAAGATTTTCGCCACCCCTCAAAATTTGTCCCATGAGTCACCTTGTATAATCAAAAGTATTCTTTATTATTCTGGTTTTTATGTATTTAATCTCAGAACGAAATAATATAATTGTTGTTTTCTGTTACATAAGTTTTGATAAAATTCGGGTTAAATTGAAAAAATAATTAATAACCAAGTTGTCACAAATAAAATTATATGCTATAATAAATGGCTAATTTTATTTTTACGAAACTTCTCTAGTTTTTGATGACCTAAGAAGAAGTATGGACATTCTTCTACCAATTCGTAATAACTAGATAATAGTTCTAAAAGCGTCTTAATAAAACAAGCCTATACAAATAACAGTCATTTATTTTATTCTTTACAGGTTTTTGAAAAGATTTACGAAACCCGTTTCTCAGCTTTTGTTAACTTTTTTTTTCTTTGAATTCCTTGGTTATTGGAAGATTCCCATTGATGCGATATTAAAGAATCGTTGCCCAGAAACTTATTTTTACGGAATTTCTATTGCAAATATCTATAAAAAAATTTATGCATTGCCGTTTCATATTTTTTTACGAAAATATTATCGCAGATATTTAACCAGTTACTCTCCTTCTGACCCTGTTTCTGATTAGGGTCAACCAAGAATTCCAAAAAATCAAGTAAACATTTTTTTTTTTTTGCACTTGCATAAGGGGAGAAAACCTCTTTTCTTTCCGATATATATATAAAGTATTTAAGTGTACTTAATTACTTTAATTTGTTTTCCATGTTGTTTTTGAAGAAATTGAATTCATTATGAAAATTTATCAAAGGTGAAATGAATAAAAAAGATAGGGAACCCCGAATCCCCTCATAAAATCGTAAGTTCAACGCTATAACAAATTCATCGACTTTTTTTTTGAGTCTCTTTACGAACGTCCACTCCAACTAGATGCATTTACAATTACCTTTCATGAAATATTCTTATAGTTTGACCGTTTTACATTTGTCGTAGGAAGCGGAATCTTTGCAGAAGTGCCTGGATGTAATTGAAGAAAACTTCATAATATACAACAGAGAAAAGTAAGCGTTCAATTTATTTGCATTTATAGTTCGAAAGTCACAAGATCGTAGAATCTTCTTAGTTGGTTCTTTCAAAAATTGTGAGAAAGTTCTGTATCTAATTACGAAGTAAATAATTAATAATTTGCTATTCGTTATAATCGAACTGTTTGGTATATTCAACGATACTCTATTTAATCAATGACATTGAAGGGTTTCATAAACATGCAAATTTAGTCCTTGATTTAATAATATTGTGAATAATTTACATTTTTTTAATATGAAATCTTTTGCATTCGAGGTATTTTATTTTGTTTATCATTTCAGAGAGATAGAATTGAATCCCGAAAAGAAAGATGATATGGATACCAAAGATATCACACGTTCAGCCGTTTCTTAAAATTGAGCCATTATTTTTTTTTTTCAAAAGTTGATTTCAGTAAGAATCAAACAATAAATAAAACAAAAAGTGTACACGACAACTACGATGTAAATTGCAATAAATTTCGCTGTGCTTCCTATTGAGCTAATGTTGTACAATTATGCTTTCCAATAATAAAATATTTGATGTTCATATATGAATGTTCTTTTAATTAAATGAATCGAGAATTTTTTCAAACTATTCTGAAGAAAAAATCCAATTATGAAGTTTGAAATCAATTATACTTTGTGATCTTATGAATCAGAATAAACTTAATTTCTAATTTTGAAAAAAATCACGCAGTGTTAACCAATGTCAATGAAGTAAATATCGCTAAGTATGTTATCGAAATGATTTAACTTCTGACAAAATTTCATGTGGGCTTACTTAAAGCGAGTTTTTTTCCGATATCATTTTTTTTTTCAAAAATGAACAAAACTGCATAAAATTATTGGTTAACCATCCATAGTTACTGAAAACATTCGATTATGTACTACCCCTGGAAACTGTGAGACCAATGTTTTCTCATAAATCATTCTCGTCAAAGTATTCTTCAATAGTTGTATGGATAAAAAGAAAGGAAAAGCCATTTATTTAGTTTAAAAGGGAGAGAAAGGGTTTACATGTAATAGTTCCAAAGCAAAATTTAATTTTATGGTTGAAAGGATTACATTTTCAGTAGAAGAGTTCCAATGAAACGAAATATTTCATTTTCCTAGGTGATTATTATCTCATGGGAAACATGCGAGTTTATATCTATTTCAGTTAATTTGAAGCAAAATCTATTTTTGTTCTCTCTTTTGTTTATTATTCGCAGTAGTAATTTATTTCAGCAAATTGTTTTATCGGCTAAACTTCAGCGCGTTAAAAACAATGCATCTCATTATTAAGTATTCATTATTCTCGATTGTGAGGTTCTGTTTTATTTCGCCATTAGTTCTGAGTGAGAATCTGCATAACTTTCTCAATGGAGCATTCGAAGGAAGTAATATTTTTCCCATCGTTTCAATGATTAAACTTATGGGAACCATCACAAACTTTTATATGAGAATATACGTAACAACATTAGCACACAATAGAATTAAAACGCTTTTTTTTAGTTTTCAGTCGTCATATATTCAGGTAGAATAAATATTTATTTACAAATCAGAAAACTTGAATTAACCAAAACTGGAAATTTTTGTTTAATGTTATGATTTTATTTTACCAAATTATAATTAGATATTCATTTTCAATCAAAAAATACTTCGAAAGTATCGTTAAGAGCGTTATTTGTTTTTTACTTTAAGTGAAAGTTATCGATATTTTATATATCACCACATTATATTATTCCGCTATCGATATTTGGAATTTATCGCATTTGGAATTATTGAAACTAGTTACCGTATTCTCCCGCATTGCCCGGCATGCCGCAAAAATCTGAGGATACCAACTTTTTGAATGTTGGAATCCCTTCCATTTCCGGCATACCGAAAAAAGCGAGGCTCAATAAGGAATACAGAATATGTTGAAAGGATATAAATTATTTTAAGTACGCACTTAATTAATAAGCAAATCAAAATTATTGGTTTTTCACTGTAGCAAACATATTTTTTCCAAGAATATGTTGACGATAATCATTGGCGTACGCAAAGGAGGGTTTTGGGGTTCTAACCTCCCTCAAGCTGAGATTAGTGTTATTTTGCAGGAAAAAACGTAAACCCACCCTTGAGAAGAAAAAAAATTGAACCCCCCCCCCCTCCTGAGAAAATTCTACGCACGCCTATGACGATAATAAAAATTGAGCATTTACTTATCGATCTAAACTTTATTACATTCAACCCAATACAAAATACTGATACTGTATTTCGCACGTTTTTCTGCATCTTCAATAGTTGGAGAAATATTCTGTCGCTTTTGATGCAAAACATCGTGTTTTGAAGAGCATTTCTCTAATTTTCCACTCTGCTTATTCCAATTTCACAAAGATGATCAAATGATACAAAACTCGCGGTAACAAAATCAAACATGAAGCTCGAATTATCTGAACGTAGGGCCCCTTGAAACTACAGGCTGACTCACCAGCTATCTTTGAGCGAAATTGTGACACCAGTATTATCGCTATAGCCAATCACTGTTGCTTGTTCTTTTTTTTTACTTTTAGACGTCACTTGGACAGGCAGAACCAGTTTTTTATTTTAAGATGGATGACGATGAGTCCGCCTTCCTTTCTAATCACCTTACCTGAACATGGTTCGTAAATAAGAAAGGATCCTATAATGTATAGAGAAGAGAAAATTTCCAAATAAGTCCATTAAATCGATCCTTAAAGCGCAGATATTTCAGAATTATCCGAAATCTGTCATCTAATTTCCGGTATGCTGGAAAATAGGGGTATTCCCGGCATGATGGTCTCCCTTTCTTTTTCCCAGCATGCCGAATAATATGGGGGAATACGGTTCGAAGGAAACTAAAGGAACAATTCCACTCGGAATTCTCTTATTTAAAATTATATATTTTCTATTCAGACACGTACAGTAGTGCTCTCGAAAGTCTTTTAAAACAATACATTTTTCTGCAAATTTCGTATTTGAATTTTTTAAATGAAATCTTGTGTTTTTTCATAAGATAAGGATGATCAGCACCTTCAGCAGAGATGCATCCTTACTTTCGCCTTCGTGTTTAACAGTAAAAGCACCTATAATGCCTTAATAATTTGAGAAGATGGGCATAATTCTCCGCTCCCTTGCCTTTACTTAAGTAATAACGTTTTTTTCTCTCTTGGAAGACTACCAAACAAGCCAGTGATGTTTAGCCGACGTTTTATATGTGATATACCCACATTCAGTCCACGCTTTGAATTAAATTCATCAGGTTTTTCACCTAGTGGACATTTCGAGGATACCTCTTTGCTTGCATTTTAATTGTTCTATCTATCCTACCTGTTGTCTTCTTTTATTGTGCTGGAAGAAAGTTACTTTTCACATATTCCCACAAGATTATCAAACTTGATTCCACAAACTTATGAATTGTTTTGTAATGCCAAAATAACTCGCCACTTGAGCTTGACTACACCCTTACGTAAAACTTTAATTACGCTTTGCCAAGAAAAAAAAATTCCACCGAATATTCCTTACGTTTCAGAGTGTTCATTATGTGTTCTGCATAATCCTCCATAAATTCATATTAAATAAGAACTAACTACTTCTATATTTGATTAAACTATAGTTGTCAAAGCACTCGATCCGACCAAAACAAAAATTAGACGATATAAAAGCTCACTAATTGCAAACAAACAAATGTCACCTGAAGGTGTCAGTAAATATCTTTCTTCTGCTTTACATATGTGAAAGTCAGGGCACTGCATGCAAATGAGCTGGTTCTACAAGCATTATAAAATTTGTCAAAAGACTTTTGAGCGCTACTGTATATAACTGCACTGTACAGCAGCGTAAGCAGGATTTTCTCGGGGGTTCACAATTTTTCTTCCCAAAGGGAGGGGGTTTAACCCTTTTTTCAATGAAAAATTCCCCCGTAATCTAGAGGTAAGACCTCTAGAGTTACCCCTCCCCTTGCGTACGCAAATGACATCGTACATAATTTAGTTGCCTATACTAACAAGAAAATCACAATTTGAACATTTAACTTTTGTATTTTTTTGTCAACGTATCTCACATAGTTTCAGGATGCACAAAAACATTAATAACACATCAATAACGAACACCACAAAGGTTTAATTTTTCGTTTCAAATATTCATTGTTACGATACGCATTGGGTATATGTAAGCACCTGTTGTTTCGTTGGAAATATTTCCGAGAAGAATGTAAAGAAAAAGTTTATTGGCGCGCATTTATCAAAATGTTTATGTATGTGATCTGTTGCAGATTCACAGAGAAACTCTTTCGCTTTATATGAATCACACGTCATTATAACATTGGAACCAAAAAAAAAAAATTACAAAACGAATCAAGAACTAGCCTAAATAATATGCTCAATAATTGAACGTAGCCTCGGAAAACAAACACATACAGTTAAACGTCATTGATCAAAATGTTTGAATGATGAGAATTGACCTGGTTGATGAATTGCCATTTCACTAGTTTCTCAACGGGTCAAACATTTCGATGATCGATGCCCTGGAATTGACCCGAAGAGAGTTTTTGTCTTGAATTCTCATAAAAACTAGAAAGATGAGGTGTGTGAAATAACGTATTTGATGAGACACAGCAAAACTCGATACACAAATTTCACTTCCGCTCTGAACTGATCACTTCCTCGAATTCAGCAGCCCACGCATAATTGGTCAGTTCTTTTCTTTTTGCTCAACTTTACGGCACCTCTCTTCTCTATATTTTTCCATTTTCTTAATCTTTCTCAACATTAACTTCCTAACCACCGAGTTTATTCTACCTATTTGAACAGATTCGATTGCAAATGCAATATTGTGAAATGAGGAAGAGAGGCGATATATGATCCTTGTGATGAGGTTACATTTCTGCTCAAATGGAAACTCGTGCTGTTTCACTAGCTCTACATCGAATGAAACAGTTATCGAAGTTTAGTGGGCAGGACGACCCCATCAACGGCAATCGTCATTTTAAGGGTTATATCATCTTTTGAGAGACTCATTTTCTTCCCATCTATATCGCGTCACTACTTCCTCGCTATTGTTGCTGGAGAAAGTAACGAAGAAATAGAAATATTTTTGAACTCTCTCTTATTATCTTCGTTTCCATTCGATAATTTTCGATAAGATTCCAAAATTAAGTAACCGAATATATTAATTGATCTTTTTTGACAGCTTACAATAGCGCGAACAATTGTCGTTATTAATTAAGAGATGTTTTTTCATCCAAAATATATTGAGAAATTGGATTTTTCTGGATGTTATCCCGAAACGAATCTTTGGAAAGAAAGGTTCAGCACCTCACCCTAATAATGCGTGTTATAAAGAAATGAAAGATGTGTCTTTGATGTATTACCTAAGAGAACCCAGATTCTATTCCCGGAGGAGACAAACAACTTTTCTTTCCCTAGATTCGTTTCGGCATAACATCCAGAAAAGTCCAATTTCTCAATTGTCGTTATAATGGACTTCTCGTTATAAGAAAAAAATATCTTGACATTAGCTTGTTTACAGTGCATTGCAAATCACTCGTAATAATGAATAATGAATAGACAAAATTATTCATGGAATAGATTTTCATATGATTCTGCGACTTTCGTAATATTGGCCTCCAATTATAAAGCTTTGATAAAAGTTTCTCGACTATATACTGTATTTTTTCTGATTATTCCTGTATGAGTAAAACTCGTAAAGAGAGGAGTTTAACCCACTCTCCGCTTGATTATACAAGCTTTTTTTTTGCATTTCGTATGAGCAGCGGAGAGTGACATCACACCAGTGCCATCTTAACGCATGGGTCCACCGGGCACGGCTTGGGCGCTTCAGAGGGGCCTCGGAAAAACGAGAAGTAGTTACATTTTTTGAGAATTGACCAGGTAGGGCCTCAAAAAAATCACTTGGCCCGGGGGCCCACGATGCACTTAAGACGATAATATAAAATTGATATGTCACAACCCCTTCTCAAATGAACTTTTTCTCCAATTAAATATCCTTTCTTTAAAAAATGTATATTTTTCAGGTCATTATTTTTACCTCTAAACTCATCCACTGCGCACAATTCTGTATACTCTCTCGCTGCCTCAATCTCGTGAAACTATACTTCAAAAACACTTCAGCTTTTTTGATCCTAAATTTCCATAATAGCCTTCCCAAAAAACTTGGACTGCCTTTTTGAGACATTTCCAATTTTTAATTTTTTTAAATATTTTAAATTACGAATACAGAAAGTTATTTTTAATTCCATTCTCAAATTCACACTCTATTTTTGTGAAACTAAGCGTTTTCTTTTCCTCGATAAATTATTAATGTTAATCACCCTTTCATTTAAGCTTCACTGTATCACACCTATTATATACATGATTTTATTAAAAAATGAAATAAGAAGCAATGTTTTAATGTAAAAACTAATTTAAAAACTTGAATGATATTTGAAAACAACATCTAGGAGTATTTAAGAATTTTTGGTATTGTGAATTCATATATGCTTCAAAATGTTGTTTTCGAATTACTTTTTTTAAATTCTCTCATTTGAAAATTTTATGTTTATATACTTCAGGGAAGCAGAAGCATCTTTGTTCCCATTGCATTATATTGTCATCTAAATTTCATAGCTTCATACTGTATATATACAGGGTGTTTCAAAACTCAGCGTACAAACCTTTACGGGAGGTAGAAAACACAAAAACAAAACAGAATTACTTAGGAATGTATGACCGGAAACCCCAAACTGATCAGCTGGAGGATAAACGAAGATGTAGAAATGACAAGCCAATAATGGCGGAAAAACTCTTTAAAAGTTTCATTGTGTGAATAACAATTATTCACGTTACTCAAAACACTTGTTGTGAAACTTAACCTGTACACCTACTGTGTTCTCGTGTTAAGTATCGCTAAATAAAGAGTTTTTCCGCCCATTATTGGCTTTTCATTTCTGCATCTTTGTTTATCCTCCAGCTGATCGCAAAAGAAAGTTTAACCCAATTAGAAAGTTGTTGCCCTGTCTCTTCTGATGCCAACAAAAAAAATTCACGTTTCTAAGTGCAATATTCACTGAAATATTCGAATTCGAAAAACGGAGGAAAGGTGGGAAAAAAACAGCATTAAATGGTAGTAAAACGGTTTTCCAGAATTTAATGCTGTTTTTCCCCAACTTTCCTCCGTTTTTTGAATTCGAATATCTCGGTGAATATTGCACTTAGAAACGTAGAATTGTCACCAGGAGAGACAGGGCAACAGATTTCTAGTTGGGTTTTTGGCCACACGAGAACGGTATGAAAAGTTATTTTCTTTATTTTAATAACTATACAACCCGTTGCAACATTAATGACATATCTGAGTACTACACATTATTTTTATACCTTTTCTAATTGGAAGTATTACTCTAGGACCAACGGTTCGTCAGTAAAATGCCATACCCTGGCTATACCCCTGTTACCTATGCGCCCTGTAAATATTATATGTATATATAGTTCTGTTTTTTTTCCTTGCCTGTTTAATGAGTTTCTCCCTAAAAATAGTGAACAATGTAACGTTATGAAAGCATAAAATGATGATATAGTTGTATAAATTTTGTTGTATTCTAATCATAGGGTACATTGTATCAACCAATAGGAGTTCCCATGTTGTTTTTCTTTCAATCAAAAACTGTCAATCAAAACTTTCAAACAAATCATTGTTTACCAAATAATTATAATAAATTCGAAAAAAAAAAATGTCCATGTATTTAAGATATTTACTGATGCTTTTTCTATGAATATAAAATCGGTCTCACGGAAAAATATTTTATATACGAAAATTTTCAAATAAAAAGTTCTCCATTTCCGAAATTTCGTGGCAAAAAGTCAGAAAAACACTTGTTCTTTTAGCTTATTTTTATCAAGGTAACAAACAAGTTTTTGGAAACATAAAAGTCGGCTTTTATAAGTTTTAAAAAAACTGTGATAAATTGAAAAAATTCCTCTGGTTCCATCAATTTCCTTGAAATTACAATCTTATTCTACTAAATGTTCATCTCTTTTATTAAAATAGTAAAATTCGCCGTTAAGTACTCTCATCTCTCTCAATTGATATATTATTCAAATTTTTCTTAGTTATATTTAACTCTTTACTCATTATCTTTTGTTTTATTTTTGTTTTGGTGTATTTGTAAAGGTTTCTATTTCTAATGTTCTATCAATTCGTATTTTTCTCTATTATGTTGAGATTTCTTTTTCCGGGCAAGTTTCCTTTAAATAGTATTCAAGTCTAACGTCCTTTATTTATCGCATTTTCGGGACATTTATGACAATTTTCGTATGATAAACGTTTGTGCTATGACACAAAAAAAAAGTGATAAAGATGGACAGTAATAGTCAACTCGGTGTGGAGATAACGTAGAGAAAGGAAAAAGGTGTGGCGAGAAAAGATTGGTTGTAACTGAGAGGGCATTGGGAATTGACCCTTTCTGTTTTTTTCTCTCTCTCATATATTACATCCATCTTCAAAAGTGTATGTACTGTATATGGAAGGTTTTGAGGCAAGGGCGTATGAGCTCGGATCTTTCCTCTAATTTCCTTACTGCAGTTTTTTCCCTAATGTTTTTTCATTTTCTTACTTCAGCAGCTATTCTTCTTTTTTGTTGATGATGTTCAATAATCCTCGCATTCAGTCAGTCTCCACATAGAAAACACAACGGGTTGCCTGATAACCTTTTCCCGGTACTATATGTGAAGAAAGAATTTCGCTTCCCTGAGAAAATTATATTACACATCTTTTTATTACTATTCCGGAAAAAAATGAAATAGAGAGTACGTATTTGCATTTAGAATTACAATACGGAAATGAAATTAAAAAAAAATTCAGCTAAATATTAGTTACTGTAAATACAAATACAAACGCAAAAGCCACAGCAGGAAAATTCAGGCCCAGCGAGGTGGCTGAAAAAGATGCCCATTAAAAAAAGTTATTGTCAAATATTATCAAAATACAGAAACACAATATAAAAGCATATGTCACGAGAGAAAAACTAATAATTAATACTATATAATGCACAGCCCACAAAAAAGATTATTGTTGTCTTAATCTAAGTATGGACAGCTTCTCGATTTATCCCACTTTGTTTATCATACTTCCTTTTAAACGTGTCAATTGTGTTAGAATTCCCGAAAGTAGTATAGGGAGCGCTTAGGCGTAATTTTTCGGCACCCTCACTAGCGATGGACATTTCGTCTGACCTTCCCGTCTCTTCACTTCCCCTCCCTCACCTTTCCCTCCTCTTCGAGGGGAATTTTCTTTGTGATGATAATATGCTGCTGCTTCACCGCTTTTCTTTTTTTCCTTCGGTTGATGATGCTATTTTCTTTCTCGTTACCCACTAGCGTTCAAATAGTAAATTATGCTGCTTTGATCTGGAGGCTTTCTATGCTACGAGAACTCAGAAAAGAGCCTCTACTAATTTTATAAACAAATATCCAAGATGTATTTATGAAATCAAACACGATCCAAAATACGCTCAAATCTCAACGTCTAAGTACAATGGCGTTATTCTTTTTGCCCATCGTCTTTAGATCTTTATCTGACCATTGGAGATTAAATACCAGAGAAAAAAGAGGGAATACAGAAAAACACAAAAGTTTCCAAGTATATTTTTTATTTTTTCAGACTTTGAATATGATCAATTTAATTTGATTACCTATGATCAAACTAATTTTTTTCTTTTGCAGATCAAGGATTTGTATCTCCCTGCTTACAACATTGCTGCAATTCAATCGCAGTACAAAAATCAGATTTTATACCCCAGACGGATGACAAGAGAGTTCTGACGCCTGATTTCTCGACGCTGCCTTACGGTTACTAATGTATTCTGAATACATTAGTAACCGTAACCGTCTGAAACAATAAAAAATATATTGACATTGAAAACTTGTGTGTTTTCTGTGTTCTCTCTTTTTTTTCTGGTATTTAATCTCCTATGGTCAGATAAAGATCTAAAGACGATGGGCAAAAAGAATAACGCCATTGTACTTAGACGATGGGATTTGAGCGTATTTTGGATAGTGTTTGATTTCATAAATACATCTTGGATATTTGTTTATAAAATTAGTAGAGGCTCTTCTCTGAGTTCTCGTAGCATAGAAAGCCTCCAGATCGAAGCAGCATAATTTACTATTTGAACACTAGTGGGTAACGAGAAAGAAAATAGCATCATCAACCGAAGGAAAAAAAAAAGAAAAGCGGTGAAGCAGCAGCATTATCATCACAAAGAAAATCCCCCTCGAAGAGGAGGGATCCTTTTTATTTTCAAGAACTACTTTCAGGTAACTAGAATTATTTTTGCTTTTCCTAATACAAATCTTGATTTATTAAAATTGTCGGAAAGCATATTCATTCACGTATATATGTATTACATGAATTAAAGGAAAATATGAGTAGACTGCGAAGTCTTTTTGTATTCCTCTATCATGTATATAAGATAGTGTCGTCTTAAGGCATGGGCCCACCCGGGCACGGCCCCGGGGGCCTCACAAAAATGAAATCTGGTTGAAATTTTCGAGAATTTGCCAAGTAGTTCCTCAGAAAAATGACTTGGACCGGGGGCTCATAATGCTCTTACGACGGCCCTGCTTTAAGATAGGAATGAGCAGAGCGGAAAGTTAAAGAATCGCATTGTCGCGCCCTTATCACGACATATAATAATAACGATGATTTTTACCAAATGGACCAACAGCATTAGATAGCACAATTTATTTCAAAAGCAACAGCATATTTCTTCGATCTCAGAACATGCATAAAAAGTACAGTAGGCCTATCTACGGGGTGAAAAAAAACCATCGCCGAATTGAAAGCGTAATTCAGGCATACGGTAACAAAATCCAAAATCCTAAAGGAAGATAGGTGCGAAAACGCCACCCAGAGCCACTACAGGGAGTTGTTGCGTCACACACTTTTAAAGCAATTCCGAACTCAGCAACAATAAAGTCATAATTCTGGCAACATTAATACGTTAGGATACACACATACACTCAGAACACACATTCCGACATGTTACTGTATGTATGTATGGACAATTGTATGTATGTCAATTAATTTATTATTAATTAATTATTTCTTCCGTTAATTCCGAAATTACTTCTTTCATTAATTCCGAAATTACTTCTTTCATTAATTCCGAAATTATCTTCAATTACTTCTAAAATTAATCGGTTTTCAACCATTTCCTGAAAATGATCGACGGGCCCCGACAAAAAGCTCCGAACGCCAAATGTGGCCCGCGGGCCATGCGTTGAAGAACCCCGATCTAACGACTCAAATTATAAAAACTCTTTAAAAATAAATACAAAAAGCAATTCAATTTTCACAATAAAGTTTTTATAGAAATAGTAGAGGAAGAAGATGAGTGAACACAATAATAGCTTTATAGCCGTAAAAGAAACGGTCAACCGTCTCTACTACTTCATCTTAATATCGTGTTATATATAATCGGTTATTCCCAGTTAAGTAACAACAACACTACGAGGAAAACTTTCTAGGGGAAAAAAAAAAAGAAACACCGCGAAACACACATAACTTGAAATGCATGGTGAATGAAGTAGAAGGAAGTGTTATGAAAATTAAAGAAAAAAAACGCTGAAAAATTAAAAAAAAAATTTAAAAATCGGGGAGAAGGAAAACGCGCATCGCTATAACAGAAATAAATTGATTGGACAATTGTATGTATTAACTGTATGTTTGCTACTACTACTTTAACCGCACATGCACATCGTACACATTCCTCTGCGGAATTTCTAACGAATCGGTACAAGCCGGAGTGTGTGTATTGAGTGTATGTGTGGCCCGTAACTTATTTATGTTGTCAGAATTGCGACTTCATCATGCTTGCTGAGTTCGGGATTGCTTTAAAATTGTGTGACGAAACAGCATTCCTGTAGCGGCTCCGGATGGCGTTTTCGCATCTAAGTTTCTTTGTGATTTTGGATTGTTACCGTATGTCTGAATTGCCCCTTCAGTTTTGCGATGTTTTTCTGAATCTTCCTGTATATTTCCTATTAGGTTGATGTTAATGTATGAGAGGGCCCGGTATGCCCTCTTGCATACCGGGCAAGAGGGCTTAGGTTAGAAAAATATTTCTACTATAAAATGTTCTTGAACAAATAAATGAATCAAATTATATTTTTATTGCAACTGTGAGTTCAAAAAATGTTTCACTTATTGAGAGAAAGACAGTTTTTTCTCGTCCCAAGATATCAAGGAAACAGATATTTTCTTCATATTATGCTGAGGTGAACTCGGAAAGAAAAGTCATCTTGTCTCTTCTGCTTGCCAGTATGCAAGAGGGCCTGGGTTAGAGTCCCGGCGAAGACGGGATGACTTTTCTTTCCGAGTTCACCTCAGCATAATATCCAGAAAATAAAATGTTTCCTTCATAGCTTGGGCTGAGAAAAAGCCATCTATCTCTCCTAACATAGATAGTTAATATAAGTGACTAAAAAAATAACGAATAGAAAACAGGTTATCCAAAAGGGTGCGGGAAGGTAAATCGTATCGTACTGGGAACGCAGAATCGAAAATTCAATTTCAATTTTATTTCTGTACATGAAAAAAGTTACAGAGCATTATAAAACTGATATGAGAGATTTTTGAATCAATTGAAAGTATTAAACAATATAATATAAATTGTACATGTACAGAGTCGAACCACGGAGAAAAGCATATAAATGCCGTGGTCGATAAGAAGGGTTGGCAAAAATCAGGAAAATAAAAAAATGTCGGAAAAAAACAACATAAATTGATTTTATAATGAGAAAAAAGAAATATACTAAATCTATTATGGCTTTGTGGTAAACATATTTTTAGATGGGTCTTAAACATACACGTAGGATATTGATTTCTCTTAAAGCGGCAGGTAGCATATTCCAACAGCATGGGGCCCGTAGGATTAATATTGTTAAAAAGCATGTTAGTGCAAACGGCAGCGGGGTAAAGTACATTACGTCTACGATTATTATATTCGTGGTTAATGGAAGTCAGTTGAATAATATCTGAGAACATGTAATTTTATTGAACTGAACATAAAAATTGAAAGAAAATAATCGTGAAGTGTATGGACAGGAAGGATCTTGGTTGTTTGTTTGTGTGTGTGTGTGATGAGCAATTGTTCTCAGGAAGCGTCTCTGGATGATGGCTAGGCTATTCAAGTTTTCGGACGATGTGCGACCCCAAATCAAGTGACAGTAAGTGAGTGTAGGAAGTATAAGAGCGTTGTATAGTAAAAGTTTGATTTTTAACGGAATGGCAGTAGATAATTTAGCAATGACGTCCGTTGCCTGTCTCAGTTTAATACGGGTGGTATTTATATGGTCATTCCATTTTAAGTGAGAATTGAAAATCACACCCAGAAATTTTACTGAGGAATTGCATTGAATTTGGAAGTTATGTATGGGGACTGGTTGGATTACAAGAGGAATCGGTTTGTTAAATTGTCTAAATAAAATACCTTTGGTTTTTTTGTGGTTCATTGTTAAAGAATTAAAAAAAAAACCAGTAGTAAATTTTGTTGGCGTAGTGAGAAAAACTAAATCTTCAACTGTGGAAGAGGATGCAAGAAGACTTGTCATCCGCGTACAAAATCAGATCAAGTCCCCATTTCGATTAAATTCAATATCACCCAAATAGACTTCCAGATCATTTACATATATGTTTAAGAGTAGGGACCCAGAAAAAAGGTTACGAACCTCTGTATTACAACTTGCTAACCATAAAACTTACCAACTGCATTTGGGAATTACGCGCCAATTTCATTTGGGAATCAACGGCAAAATGATAAATGTGCAATAAAACTTACCAAACTCACCGAGACGATTGGGGATTATGCATAATTAGCTGCTATTATTCACAATTACTATAATTTATCACATTTACCATAACAAATACTGTACATGCGCATAATCACATGGAAATAATTATTGCCCGATAAAAAAAATTCTGTTATATAATTCAGTAATGCCACTTACAAATACAAATATTTCCTGATGATTTGAACGAATCGGGTTTTTTTTTCTCGCATTAAACATCTAAACCAAGGGTTTTCAACATTTCAGGCAAAGTGGGCCAAATCGACTCTTCCCACGAAATCCGCGGACACCACCAACTCATGTAATTTAGTGCCATCTTAATAGAAGGGGTCAATGGAGCCCTGGGTTGAACAAGGACAAAAATAAGTGAAGTCTTTTATTTATTCTGAAATTATTTCTTTTTATTAATTATCAATTTTGATTAATTCTAAGATAATTTTTTTCACAAATTCTGAAAAGGTTTTTGATATCAGTTACTGATTAAATTAATTAATTCTGACGTTAATTTCAATCTGAATAAATTTAAATAGTTCTGTAATTATTTAATTTGGTTATTCTTAAATTATTTATTTCGGTAATTCTTAAATTATTTATTTCGGTAATTCTTAAATTATTTATTTCGGTAATTCTTAAATTATTTATTTCGGTAATTCTTAAATTATTTATTTCGGTAATTCTTAAATTATTTATTTCGGTAATTCTGAAATTATTTATTTCGGTAATTCTGAAATTATTTATTTCGGTAATTCTGAAATTATTTATTTCGGTAATTCTGAAATTATTTATTTCGGTAATTCTGAAATTATTTATTTCGGTAATTCTGAAATTATTTATTTCGGTAATTCTGAAATTATTTTCTTTCTCAATGTACGTATCTTTAAATAATTTCTTCCAATAATTGTGCAATTATTACTTTATTGATTGCGAAATAATAAAAGAATGTTACGAAAATTATTACTATAAAAAATTACGAAATTATTTATCTCATTAATTTATTAGTTTTTTTCACCAATTCTGAAATTATTTGTTTGAAAAATTAAAAAACAATTTCTTTCAGTAATTCTGAATTTTCATCAATTCTGCAATTATTCATTTCATCGATTCTTGAATTATTTCTTTCACCAATTCTGGAATCATTTCTTTCATCGATTCTGAAATTATTTCCTTCGTCAATTCTGGAATTATTTCTTCCATCAATTCTGGAATTATTTGTTATATTAATTCTGAACTTTCATCAGTTTGTTCCGGAATTATTTCTTTCATTTATTCTATAATTATTTCTTCCGTTAATTCCGAAATTACTTCTTTCATTAATTCCGAAATTATCTTCAATTACTTCTAAAATTGATCGGTTTTCAACCATTTCCTGAAAATGATCGACGGGCCCCGACAAAAAGCTCCGAACGCCAAATGTGGCCCGCGGGCCATGCGTTGAAGAACCCCGATCTAACGACTCAAATTATAAAAACTCTTTAAAAATAAATACAAAAAGCAATTCAATTTTCACAATAAAGTTTTTATAGAAATAGTAGAGGAAGAAGATGAGTGAACACAATAATAGCTTTATAGCCGTAAAAGAAACGGTCAACCGTCTCTACTACTTCATCTTAATATCGTGTTATATATAATCGGTTATTCCCAGTTAAGTAACAACAACACTACGAGGAAAACTTTCTAGGGGAAAAAAAAAAAGAAACACCGCGAAACACACATAACTTGAAATGCATGGTGAATGAAGTAGAAGGAAATCTTATGAAAATTAAAGAAAAAAAACGCTAAAAAATTAAAAAAAAAAATTAAAAATCGGGGAGAAGGAAAACGCGCATCGCTATAACAGAAATAATGAAAACCATATTGTTGAAGTAAGGGCAGGGGTCGAGCAATTGCCTAAGCTTTTGGTTCAATATACGTAAACCGCTATAAACTGATTCAGCAGTTTAGCTTCTTCTGTTTTATTAACTTTAAATTCTTTTGAAAGAGAGTCATCTGCATTAAAATATTCGGTTATATATATATATATATATATATATATATATATATATATATATATATTTTTTTTTTACCACCTTGTGTGAATTTTTTTTCTTCAATTTATTTGGGAGAGAACACGAACTGACTTTTAAAATAAATTATTGCTTAAAAACGTATGAATTATAATCATCTACTTTTTGGAATGTATTACTGTTTAAGGCCGGAATTATACTACGTAAAATTGATAAAAGACCTTTTATAAAACGTGAAAAATGCAACTAATAAGCGTATCGGTTACATTATCTCGGTCTTACACTAAGTTTTGCGGTGATAACTGTAAACTTCGCTGAATAAGTGACTAATTAAGCCACTAAAATTGCTTTTAAAAATAATTTTAGAGGCTTGTGATGCATCATGCTGATACGGTGCATTAGACTTTATTTTATAAACTATATCGTATTTTTTTAGTCTATCTGCCGTATAGCACTTAGTTTATAAAAACTAAAAACATTATTTTTCAGAGGTTATTCATGCTTATATAGTAATTGTTGTTTTAAAAAACAATTTTTCGAAGAAATTGATGATGAGCATTCTCATATAAGTTTTAAATATCAACTAAATAAATTGTATTTCTATTATTCAAGAATTTGTTCCGAATTTTGCAAACATATTTTCCAGTAATTTATTTTTTGTTGAATTTTTCTTTCACTCTATAGAAGATAGTTTTTTAATTTCATAAAAGAGATAAATTTCATCCTGAAATATGCTGCGTTTTTTTCCGCGAATGCTGTGCTTATACCAAGCAATATGGTAATTTTAAAGAAAATGACAACAGAAAGCTTTAAAGTGTTAATAGTTATTATAATACAGGGCGTCCATAATTAAAAGACCGTATTTTAAAGTAGTCTACAGGCGAAACCAGTCATCAAGAAAATTTTGAAAATTTGTGGAGGACTTTATGAAGTGATGGGAATTTGTTTCGGGGGAAAAAATAATTAATTGCACATGTCGCCACCAAAAGGCGTTTCATTAAGAAATGACGCATTTAGGCAAACGTTTACAATTTTAACAATTGTTAAACACTTTTACAATTGTTACTGCAACAAAACATGTTCCACGTGATAGCCATCATTTTAAAATACCATGTGAAATCGCAAGATGACATGTTCCACAACTTAAGCAAAATCGCATGGATTAAGGTCCGGGGATCGGGGAGGCCATAGATTAGGGAACTACCGGCCACCATTCTTCTGTAAAATGTGTTTTAAGAACATTTTCTTGACACACACTGCAATGTGTGTGGAGAAGCTCCGTCTTCTGCATAAAGATTGTGTCTGCAAGGCAGTAACGTGCTTGCAGAGATGGAACAATTTCGTTCTGTTACAGCAATGCATAACGCTTCCCGGTGATAGAACACTGTCACTGGACCTGTAGAACGTAGCTTCTCGTAGAACTAGGGACCGAGAATAAATGATGCAGTAAATCCACACCATACCGTCACTTTTGGTAAATGCAACGGAACCTCTAAGATAGCGTGCAGATTTTCTGGTTCCCAAATTCGGCAGTTGTGAGTATTGACTGCACTATCCAAGTGAAAATGCGCTTCGTCTGTCCAGAGGATATTTCAAGGTCATTCTGAATCCCCTCAACGCGAGCTACAAACTGCAGTGAGAACCGGAGTTGAGCGTCATAATCATGTGGAAGCAGTCGCTGCACAAGTGAAATTTGTACGGATAATATCGGAGGATATTCCGCATGATCTTATAGACAGTTGAACGTGGTCTATCCAACGCCTGTGCTACACGCCAGTGTCAGGCGAGAATTTGAAGCTCTGTCCTCTTCCATCTGAAGTGAAACCTCGTACTGCATCTATAGAAACGGAGTTTCTCTCTTCCTCTTCCAGGACGAACAGCCAACGATCATGTGGTTTCAAATTTCGTTATCATACTCCGAAGGTTTTTCACATTCATTGGACCTTTTCGAATCCTCTTCCAAGTCCGATATTTCCGTAGAGCAGTTACTGCGGAATTGCTGTTTTGGTAAAACAATTTGTGTCCAAGAAAGCGCAATCTCGTAAACTTATGGTCATTGTGAGCAGCAAACACATTGAGAAACAAGTTCTCCGCGAATGTATCTAGGTTTTATAACATCTGCTGCGTGACATCACATAAATTCACATGTTTACTACAGGATTCAAAGTGAAACGCCCTCTGGTGGCGACATGTGCAACTAATTACCCCCAAAAACAAATTCCTATCACTTCATGAAGTCCACCACAAAGTTTCACACTTTTCTGATGACTGGTTTCGCCTGTAGGCTACTTTAAAATAGGGTCTGTTAATTATGGACGGCCTATATATTAATAATATATTAATTTCATTATATATATTAATTTATATATAATATATTATAATATATTAATTTCATGTATTAGTTCTTTGACTGTATTCCCATGGCCCCCCAAAAGTGTGGGGCAGACAGGGCTGCAGCCCTGGGGCCCGGGATGATTTCCGGGATGATTGTTTTTCTTGCTATAAATTCACCATAACAGCCCGTGAAAAGTCTGGTCTGGGGGGTCCCACCAAAGATCCCAGTCTGGGGGCCCTGCTTCAGGATATGGAGCCATATATATTCCAACTTGAAATCAATATTGATCCTTCAACAAATTTCTTCGAAAAAGAATTTCAAGTCATGAATAAATATATACCATATATACTCGTGTATAAGCCGACTCGTATATAAGCCGACCCCCCTACTTCAGGACCACCAAAACCGCAATAAATTGAAAACCCGTGTATAAGCCGACCCCAAAAAATCCGTGCATTTCAGAGAAAAAAAAAATCTTATATTTCCATGCAAAATGAATAGCTTGCGGAAATTTACAACAGAAAATTATTCAAACTTTTTAAGCCGTTTCTTCTGAGTCTCCAAACTCATCGTAATTCATCAGATCATCATAGGGTGCGCTGTCATCGCCATTGTCACTTTCAAAGAGGATATCATCTTCAGTTCTGTCCATCGCATTGCTGATGCAACACTTTTTGAAGGATCGGATGATAATTTCGGTAGAGATAGAATTCCACGCCTCATGTACCCATTGTCACACTAGGCCAATGTCAGGTTTCTTCAAGGCACCACCTTTTGTGGTTTCTTTATCATCGGAACTCATCCATTCGATCCACAAATTCCTCAAACAGTCTTTGAAAGGCTTGTTGATGCTCACATAAGGCTTTACAATCGACGTTAGCCCACTTGGTATCAAAGTCAATGATGTTTTCGATTTCTTTGCCTCGTCTTTGACATTTTCGGGAGTTTGAACATATCCCATACCAATAATGCCGGTTTCTCGAACACTGCTACAAAAATGACTACTGATTGTGGGGGGTCGATATTTCCTCATCAAAAACTGACCCGAGTATAAGCCGACCCCCCCCCCCCCCCACTTGAGGAACGAATTTTTTCACAAAAAAACTCGGCTTATACACGAGTATATACGGTATTTAACCACAAAAAATACATGTATTACTTTTTGTAGTTACATGAATATATGAAAGTTGGGGGTGCATACTAAAGCTCCGTTTATGGTAACTTCAACAAGTGCACAGTACTTTTTCATGTTATTTCTTTTTCCTGAACACACCACTATTGCGTGCTTGTTCTAGAAATAAGGCTAAAAAAACTCATTACCTATTATTCTGCACAAAGTGATTCTAAATTCATGATACAAACTTTAAGAGGTGATATAAGACTCCAAAACAGGCATTTTTGGTCATAAAATGTGCGGTCGAATCGCAAGAGCAAAAGGTGGTAAAGGGTGTTTTTAAAGAGTGCACTTCACCAAAAGCCAATATATTTTTCTGACGAATCAACCATTCGAGGGAGCAGGGTATTGTAATGTAGTAGGCCTTCTCATGGTTCAACCCCTGGATAACGCAAATTCTACCTCAAGTCATTATACCGTTTGATCAGTATTTGGCGCTGCATAACCTTGACGGTCCTTGCACCAAAAAGCAAACTCCAATCCAATACGAGCCTTCGAATAGTTGATAGCACATATCGCAGTAAATCCGTCGGGAAAATATGATATTTTGTTTTTGGTGAAGTGCTATGATGCACTCTCTAAAAACACCCTTTACCGCCTTTCGTATTACGATTCGACCGCATATTCTATGACCAAAAATTATTGTTTAGGTGTCTTATATCACCTCTTAAAGTTTGTCCCATGAATTTAGCATCACCCTGGTTATTTTATATTTAACATTACATAGAAGCCATTATTGGAATGCCTTACATTTATTCTTTATGATGGAAAAACGAAATATAACTTTTATCATTTTAGAAAATTTTTAAATATATAATCAGACATATTATATATTTTTATCTTGTTTTTAAGAAAACACATCTGTATGATGCTTCACAATTCTCAGTTTAAACGTACTTAAATGAGTTGTGATATAAAGCAATTTTCTGTAGATATTATAATAATCCCCCGCGGAAAACGGAACTTTTCGTATAACAAGTGCTTTTTTTTTTAATTTTATTAAAGATCTAGTTCATTGAGTTTCCATTTTGTTATTGCATGGAAGAAATTTCTAAATTGTGGGCTTGATTGCATAACCATCATCCTTTTAACCTCTTTCGCTTTAATCTTCTTAGTCATACATAATTTATGCACAGTTCCTTACTTTGATGAAGCTATTGAATCAGTGCTCTCCGTTTGCTCTGATTTTCCTCTAATTTCCCACATTCAGCGCACGTTAATTTGTAGCAGCAAAAAAAAAAAGAGTTATAATGATTGTTGTCTAGTTAATGAGACAGAACATCTGAATGGTCTGAAACATTCTTTTTACATTTTTTAAGAAAAATATGATTGGATCAATCATACATCAGCATATCATCAGTACGCAGAATAATCATAGAAAAGAACTTGGAAAAAAAATGCCGCACTATCGAATTTTTATAGATTCTTCTCTTCTTTTCTGTTTTGACTCGCTCAAAAATATTTTTTAACATTCAAATGCAGATATTAGGTAAGGTATCTGACAACGTTTAAAATGTCATTTTGGAAGAAAATATCGATTTTTTTAATTTTCATTTTTTATGAAAGCCCCATTTTTTTGTGTTTCCGAAACAGGCTTTGTTTTGTTTATATGACGCTTAGCCTCATCACACTTGATTCGAAACTGACTATTAAAAAAAATTTTTTTTGATGGATTTATGTTTATTCTATTAATTTTTCTTTTTCTATCTGAAGTCTTAACTTGAAAAAAGAATCATTAAAAACCATTTAAAACCGGTGTACCTCAGGAGCGAAGAGGTTAGAACCAAAGTTCCGCCCACTTTGGTGTTGCGTTTTTACATCAATTAATCTATGAACAAAAACGCGTTTTATGAAGAATGCTATTTTTGACATTTTACTTGAGTTTGAAACATTATGTCTAAAATACCGTTCATTATATAATTACAAAATTTCAGTACAATATTTTGCCCTATATTGTTGAAGTTATGAACCAAACTAAGGTCTGTCACATGAATTTGTCGAACAACATACAATATGTAGTACTAAATTTCAAAAAATTCACACGTACATCAACAGATCTGCATGTAACTTATGAGCATACCATACAATCCTTTAAATTTTGGTGTTCTCACCCTGAATCATTACCAACTGAACGTACTGTTAAAATACCAAAACATTTCATTTATTGAATTTTTTGAAATCGTGTTTCGAACATTACATGAATTTTGCTTAAACATTTGATAGAAAATGACATAGGTAGTCCAAAGTTTATTATTGCTTTCACTATTTTGAGACACTTTCTATGAAAAAGTGTTATAATTTCCATAAAAAGTGTTCCCACACACTGCAGTACCACTTATAGAAAAGTTTTGAAATAGGTAGTCTGATTCCTCTTAAGTCACTATTTTATAACATCACTCGCTTATAAGGTCACTTCACAAAAGTAGTTTCTAATTCGCATTGAGTGAGTCGACCTGGAGTGAGTGATGTTATAACGTGGTTTTACTGTATAATTAGTTATAAAATTATTGAATTAACTATACAGCAAAAGAAAAACAACCAACTCCCACTATTTTTTTTTCAAAAAGAAAGAATAATTTCCTTTTTACTTAATCGTCAAGGTAGCAACAAGAACCTCGCATCTTGAATTTTTTTGTTTATATAAATCACTGATTGTGTCCCAAATCTCTTGACATCATAAATTGAATGAAAACGCACTTTTCCCTAATAACTCTTTGATCGGACAATATTGTGAGAGCATTAATTGTTACGCGTTGAGTAAAATAAAAGAAAGAATCAGACATATGAGTTGAAATTTTCTCTTGTTTTTTCATCTCAATTATGTTATTCTAGCATATGTACAATGGAAGAGGATTACAATGACTTTATCAACCACAACAAAAAAACGAAACTCCAAGAGAAAAAAAAGTAAAAGTATATAAACTTTGATCCTAAGAAGTTATTCTACTCGAAACAAATGACCTTCTTTCTAGACCATTTCCTACATTTGCTTTATGCTATATTTTTCGATTATTCAATATATGAAATTTTCCACTAATCCAAACCACATAACTGTCTATTGCGGATTTCAAAATATAGAAAAAATATTAATTGATGAAGATTATTGTTTAAGATTTCAAATTTTGGGTTTTTCGAAGATTATATCGCATGCAGTACATTGAATGTTTTGTTTGTCTAGTTTTTTAGGGGTACAGTCTTCAAAACTTCTCTCATCAACTTAGCTTCTAAAAAAAATTTATTCCTATCGCACCCCTGACTAAGCTCCTCCATAACATCCCAGGCAGCATCTACAGCTTGTGTGTATCTCCTCCGGTTCATTCTATTTCTTCCCAAGGGGCAATATCGCCCATTTTTGCTAACATTGATCTAGTTTCTAATTTCAAAGCCGTAGAGCTTGCATTACACTCTGTAATATTCTGTGTAGCAGTTTGCGCGATATATAGCGTTTTGAGCGTTATTTTATTACATCTAATTTTTAAAATGAATTTAAAGTGCTTGGGACACCTCGAAACTCGGTTAATCGTGGCTCGGATAGTTGCGGTTCTACCGTATTTTTAAGAAATCAAGTTGCATGCTATTAAGTGTACTATTCTTTGAAGATTTTACTTGATCTTACTTGTAGAACACACATACATGAAACTCATTGCTTTATTTTAGTATAAGAAGTAGATCCTCGGTCGACACGTGGTTGTAGAGTTAAAAATGAATTCAATGGTATATATAATTTTTCGTATGCCTAGAAAAGAATCGGTTGTTTCTTTTCAAGACTGTCCTTTCTGGACAATCAGAAACTTTGAAAAAATAAATAAATAAAATGCTGAGTTTTATCAAATGCTATTATTTTCCTACACTTGAAGGAAAGGAAGAAGTTGTTAATTTTCTAGCATTGAAGTGGTACAAAGAGAAGCGAAGATAATTCATATACAGTGAAACTTCGATAGAACGATACTCTGTGGACCAAGAAAAATATCGTTTTAGAGGGATTATCGTTTTGTCGAGAGGTAGTATTATCATCAGGTGCCACCAAATTTATGCTGTTGTTGGCATCTCCTCTGAATTGGCGTTATTGGAATCACCATAAAATACATTTTTTAGCATTCATTCGGCAGTAAAATATTCTAATTGATTAGTTGATGAATAAAATTCAGTTACATAACATGATGTCACTCTCCACTTATTAATGCAAGATATACAGAAAATTGGATGTTGTAAAGATATTTATTTTTTGAGATGTTGATTTTTTTAAGGAAGGAAAAACTCATCTCTGCCTCTGCCTAAGAAAGAGAAAATTCCTTAAAAAATCAACATCTCAAAAAATAAATATCTTCACAACATCCAGTTTTCTGTATATCTTAAAATTCGGTTGTTTGTTTCACCCTGTAAAGTAGCGTCCCTCATAATACTTTTGTGTACTACACTAAAAACAGCTTCACTTTTTTTGAAATTCTTCAAACAGCTTCACGGCAAGTACTTCCGGAGGGTTGATAGTGCAAAATACCGATTTTATTAATGATTCTTGAAAAAAACAAAAACTGGTGAGGAATTTAAAAATATATCGAAGGTGATTTTGAGTGTGATATAAAAGTTATCGTTGTAGCAGTTTTACAATCTCCTCAAAAAATATCGTTTTAGAGGGATTTATCGCAGCAAATGATATCGTTGAATCGAGAGAGTTTAACCATACACTATAGATAATTCCAAATAAGTTTCGAAAAAATATCATTGTAGAGGGATTTATCGTTATATCGAGTATCGTTGTAGTGAGGTTTCACGGTATATATTAAGAATAATTTCTATTCAATGCAATTAATACTTTGAATGTTACATATTTCAAGAGATTTAAATTTCAAATCTACATTTGGGATCTCTTTCTTAGGCGTAAAGTAGGAAACACAGAAATCCTGAAAAGAGAAATTTTAAAGTATTTTTCATATATATATATATATATATATATATATATATATATAAACCATACATTATAACTCACGTAGTATATTAAAAGAATACAGTACACTACTATCTAAAAGTGTTTTTAAGAAGGTTGCTGTAAGAAAAAATAAATTTAAGAGCAGTGAAGTAAACAAAATGTATAAAGTGGTAAAAAAGTGAAAACAAACTCTAACGTGTTCTTAGCTGTACTTTTAAAGAAATTATATATATATAGTGAACATAAATTTTACTTATTGAAGTTGACGTAAAATTGGGTGTGGCATGAACTCTATTATTATTATTAATAGTATTTATCGGCTCCCACGCTCATTCTCCATCGCTACTTGTTGTGTTTGTTCAATGAAAAGGAATTTTGAAGCTTGTGCAGCTGATCCTATGAACAGTGAGAAACGGTTTTTGCATTTTTGTATTAAAAATATTTGCTAAGCAAGCAAATATCTTGTAAAATACTCTCGAATTGTACACTTAATAAATTCTTTTTAATGAAATAGTTTTTAAGCTCGTGATCACTAAGTTATTATGGGATTCTTCGCTCGCATTCAATGTTATCTATTCAAGTATAAAGAGAAAGAAGAGAGAGATAGAAACTTTTTCTAACATACTAAATCAAACCAAAAGAACCAAGAGCAACGATTTATAAGATTTGTAATTTATTTCGTAATTTTTTTTCACGTGTGTGTGATTATTCATTTTGACAAAACAACAGTTAAAAGAAGCCACTCGTGCATAATTCTTCTTTTATAATTAATGTTATCAATAAAATTAGGATTGTTCACGGTCACAATCGCAGAATTTTTCTTGAAGTGACAACACTTTTTTTCGGCTCGTACCTAAATCATGAGATGCTTTCTCGTCAATCACTTATCCACCGATGGTCATTATCATAGTTTACTTTTGAAGCGGAGTAATGATATTCTTTCGGTATCCACTTCTATATTTATAGTTACGCAATATGACACGAAAATTACCCGGGCAGTCTTCACAACAGTTTTCTATACCTCTATGGGGAAAGCCTGCTGAATCATTCGGCTATCGACCTATATTACATAAAATCGTGATTATTCCTCAAAAGTTGTAAGACTTCCGATGCCGATGTTTTCTTATAAAGAGAATTAAAAAAACATAATCAACAAAATCCTTTCCATTATCGGTTATTACTGCCTATTAGTTCTATTACTTCAACCTGTTTCTTTCCGATCGATTCTTACATAATCTTTGGTTGACGAAGAAGCAACGGAGCTGGTGACAATGTGTTTATTATTCTCTACTCATTTTAGCCACACAAAAACATTTCTCTATTGTTAGAGATTTATATAATTTCTTTTATTTGTATATCTCTTTATATATCATGCATTTTAGTGTTTCTTCTTGCGTAATCGAGGCAGCACTTCGAGAAAATATTCATTCAAACATTTTTCATACTCTCAGTTACATTTCTTTCCTTTGAATAAGATGATTCGCAGTTAGTAAAATAGCGTCTATGCCTTTGATTTTCCTCAATTTCAGGTCATCCTATACAGAAATTTTTTGGGGTTATTGTTATTTAAAAAAATGTAGCTGAGACATTGAATATAAAACATGTTCTATCGATGAATTACGAAATTTTAATTCTTCTTTGTTTTCTGTTTAGGTTTATGCTATCTTATTGTGGTCTGTTACAAAAAAGAAACTTCAATATTTATGTTGTATTTTCTTCGTTTTCTTTTGACTCGGGTTAGGTATGAGTAAATTTTTATAAATACGATTAAATAATCAGCAACAGTTAGCATCAATCAGAAGAAATAATCAAGGAAACAGATATTTTCTGGATATTATGCTGAGGTGAACTCGGAAAGAAAAGTCATCGAAAGAAATAATGTTCGATCCAATAATGTTTCTTGCTGTTCAATATTGTAATCTATACGAAAAATGCTTAATGGTTACTAAAAGTTATACTGTTTAATATAGATTTTATTTAGCTATATTAGTCCTTTATTAGTTATATTTCTTTAGCTGAAAACTTATCGATTTCCACAATAAGAGGATTTTGCATTAATTTGAAATTACTGATTTATTTCCTTATTAAAAAAAGAAGTACGAAATTGAAATGAAATATTTTAGTTTATTATTAGTATTATTCTAAAGTGTGCTAGGGCTTCATCATGCAAAACCCACATATCCCTCTGTGCTGCAGAAATACACAATCGGTCGTTATTTTCTGGATGACCTACGTATTACCTCCACAATTTTCTTTGAATATTTTATGAACACCCTGCGTTAGCCAAATCATTGAAAATTGTCTTTTTAAAAATTTTCTGGCATTTTAGGTTGATTTGATGCTCCGAAAAATTTGTTATTATACCAAATTGATACTTCGTTGTATGTGACTACATTATAAGCGGACTCGACTGGTATTTTCTTTGCAATAATCATGAAAATGTTCATCGTAACGATGCAAAGATCCTAAATTGATTTTTCTTGATTTCTAAATAGCATGTGTATTAGTTGTTTCGAAATAATTTTTTATCAACAGTTAGCAATTGTTGATGTACAGTTCATGCTTGTACAGCTTTTTAGCTATAATACGTTAGATCATGCTTAAGACGTCATTTGGGAACGTACAATAAAAACGTATTTAACAGAAAGTTTTTGGTAAAATCGGAATGTTCTGTAAATACCACTTCTTCAGCAAGATCCATTGTATCAATAACAGTATGTAACGAAATAAAAAAAGCAACTTTTTCTTTATTCCTGGGTAGAAGTTATTTCTTTAAGTTCGCTTATCCCAGATAATTACTGAAATAATGATAAAATGATATAATCCATATATGACATCCATATTTGTTATGGGCATCTTTCCTCAGCCAAAAACCTCGTTGAACATTTTTCCTGTTGTGGCCTTGTATTTGTATTTTGTATTTGTGTATTTTTTTGTATTAAAACCAATCAGTGCGATTTTCTATAAATTTTATGAACCATTGATATGATTTCGGATCGAATGAGTTTTTTGGCTTCTCTGCAGCTCAAATCTTGTCATAAACACTGGAAGAAGGTGCATAACCTATATACAGCGATGCATATTTTTGAATGTTCTCTTGCAGTGAAGCTATATGATTCCCTTACGGGGTCCACCAAATGAAAATATAATTGAAAAATAAAATTATACATTTTTCGTAAAACTCTCGGCAATTAACTAATACAACAATTTATCATCAACTATGAAGACATATTCTCTCAGTTTCTTCATTATTATTCATCATTGATCTATTCTGTCTGTCATGATTTGGATTCTGGATTCTGTCTATCATTGATCCGTCTGTGATTAATCTATTCTATTTGCTCAGTGTCAATGACACCATCAAATAGACAGATTCTGAAAAAGGAAACATTAGGTAGGCCACTCACTCACTGTACATCATTCATTCAAAACTTTTCTGGTAAGCTATACAAACGTGTTCTCATATGAAAATGTGGAGAAAATATGTACAATATATAGATTTTTTTGTTGTCATTGTCATTGATAGAAGCATTACAAATAGTGCTTCACATTCCTCTATTTCGTAATCACAACCATAAACATTGACAATGTTAATTGACTTAAGATGAAAGATATAGAATAAATAATGGTAATACAAATATTAATAGAAAGACTGAGAATGATAATAGCATTATTTTATGATACGAAAAGAACGTGGCATCTCCTAATTGTTCAACTTCGCAATCGAGATCGTTAAAATTATTCGCACCATAAGAACGAAAACGTTATTGTTTTCCTCTAAATTATAATACTTACGTATATTGATGGGAAATCTTCCTGGAGCCTCATGAACCCATTTCTATATTCCCATGAATTTCACAGCTCTTTTTTTTTAACAGCTTCACCCCTCGTGTCTACACCTACGGGAATATGTATGCAAATGATGTCTGATTAATAACTTTTTTTTTTTGTTCGATTTTAACTGTCCGTTTTCTTTCTTTCTTTGAAAAACAATAGTCTGTTCTCAATTTTATCTTCTGTAATCGTCCAGTTCTCATGCAAACATCAATTAAAAGAAATCTATATGTATCGGGAAAGGGTAAGCTAAGAATCACGCCCTCATCATCTGCCGTCATTTCATTATTTGCCCCTAAAGATTCATCAAGCAGTTCATTCACACTTTCCTTTTAAATGTAGTTTTGACAATGGGTTGGCCTTTCTAACTGAGGTTACTCACTTTGTGAACCGTTCAAGAAGCTTCAATCAACAGGCTAAGACGTTCAAACACTCATGAACTTGTTTCCGTTTTTGTTTTTTTTCTGTGCTTTCATCCGATAATTACTCTTCGCTTCTAATCTACTATCTGGGTTTCAATAAAAAGGAAAATTGGGAATTAAAAAAGTAGTATATGTTGGAACATGGCGTTATCAGAGTACGTAAAGCAACCGAAATTAAGAGATATGTAAGACCGTAGTGACTCACCTCGATGATTTCTACTTCCGATAAGTTGTATTTTTATTTCCCCAAAAAAAATTTCGTCAAGAAAGGATAAATATCACTGGAGGTCCTCCGAGTAGCAATTTTGCTGTCTTAATTATAATTTCAGTCATTTTGAATGTATGAGATGTGCACTCGGTTAAAAGGTTGTAGTATATTATTTACAATCGTCACCTTCATATGTGAACCAAAAAGAAGGGCAAAAGGAAATAAAATTGTTTTGAAAATAACATTTGGCATATCCAGTGGAGATTTTTCCGGTTAAGAAGTAATTATTAGTGAATTATTTACGGTATTGATCATGTGACAAGAAACTTCGTAATAATTGGTTGTTTGTTTCATTTCTAATCAATTTCGGATTCTACGTACTTTCTACATCGATTAAAAGTTAAAAAGTGGTATGACCTAACAGAACCTGAACTTTGATCTGTTTGATGTTATTCATATAACGTCTTAAAAACAATTCAAGTCAGCAACCAAATGCGTATTAAATGCAACATATCCTAATTGCGTTTATTTGACTTAAGTTTAATCGTAGGGTAGTAAGCAATTTGCATTCTGTTATGTATATTACTTTATTTGCTTCAAATTAGTGAGTCTTAAAAATGAATAAGTCAAAATTACTGTCGCTAAAAAGCTCTTTTGCTTTATTGACTTTGGAACGGAATTTAAGAACATCTGTTTTTCACGTGGTTTCCAAGTTCTTTCTTTTTACAATCTTGATTGAAATTACATCTATATAATATTTTCAATTACACTATTTAAAATATCAAAAATTTTGAAAGATTTTAATAATTTTATAAAGATGATTATGATGTCAGATTGTTTACTTCGGGTAATTCTTGTGAAACCGTGACAAAAATGTTCTTATTTGTCGTACCACAATTTATCTATGAAGTGGAATTGACATATTAGAGATTTAATGTTTATATGTTTATACTAACCGGGGCCGCTATTCACTGTAAACGATGAACTGAACCACGTATAGATCACGAACATGCAAACACAGATAACGGTAATTTGAAATACGTTTTTCGATAGTACGTTATAACCAGAGCTCCAATTATAGGCTCTAAAATATGCAATTATACCATTAAAAAATCCCAAATTATGCAATTAAAAATCCCAAAATATGACCAAAAAAATCCTGAAAAAGTTAAAAATTCCAAAATATGTACTACTAAAAATGTGAAAATATAGGAAAAAAAAACACCATGCAAAAAAAAGCAGATATGTTTTTAAAATGCATATTTTCTATTTCTTAGTGCATTATTCATTTACAAAAAATATCCCACCTGTGTATATACGTATACGCAAATAACATCTACATATTTTGTTTGTTAATTTCTAGTTGGTATTAGCCCTCTATAAGGGCCCTACATTATAGAGCAGGGCTCTTAGTCTGAGATCTTTGCCGAGCCTCCCAAGCCAGACTTTTCATGGGTCCCAAATGGTAATTATTCCGGGCCTCATGGCTGGAACCTGTCAGCCCTACCCTTGTAGGGGCCGTGATCTTAGCTGCTCAGTAACGAAATATCAGTAACAAAAAATTTATGTTACTGGTATTTCTAGAAATAGCGTCAAAAGTGGTAAATTTTTGTTTACCTCATATTTAACACTCAACATTTGACTCGAAAAATGTGGCAAACAAATAAAGCATCCGGCTTCCAATAATGACCCATCGTAGCTAAATCTTGCTGCGGGTTGAGTCGGCAATCTTTCAGCTCATAACATTCATGAGCTGTTATAAACTACCGAATTTTTTGTGCTTATATAAATAATTCAACCTTATAATCATAATATTTTAATTTTGATCGCGCTACGCTGATAGAGAAAACGAATAACTAAATCCCGCCTACGTGAAAAAAAAATCGATGTTATGAAAATATTATGAGCAATAATTCAATTGAAAAATTGTAAAAAAAGTGATTGCAATTTCGTAAAAATTCAAAAAATATACATTTATACGAAAATTCTTAGATTCTATATATTTATATACATTAATGCTAAAAAAAAGCCAAAATATGCAAATACATTTGCATATAATCCGGGCTCTAGTTATAACGTTTGATCAATAGTTCGATTATCGTTGATCCAGTACAAAATCGAACCGCTATTTGGATTTTCAAATATCTTAATTTATATGAAATATGCGTTTTAATGTTACCATTTGATTCATATTATCATAATTTAATAGTTACCACAAATTTGTATGTGTCATTTTTTTATTACTGCTAGATTTAATCACGACCATAGAACATGCAAGTGTGCCCGTGTACTGAATATTTCAAAAATATTTGTATATATGATGATTCACAGATTTTCGCAAAGAAAAAATGTCAGTCAGTAGAAAATTTGCCTATTTAAAAAAATCAGGAATAATTTGAATATCGACGAATTTAAATCAGTTATATGTTTCTGAGCAATACTTTAAACTCAAAGGAGAAGCTTTATTTCAGATATAAGAGAGATATTCGAATTACAGTTTTATAGAGAGAGTATTTTTATATACTAAAATATATAAAACCTCTATATTCAATACTCTAAATTTTTAAATTTAACTTTTTATCCCGGGGAATTCCGATTGTCAAGATTCCATTTGTGGTCACAGAGTTATTTGTTGTTGCTATCGGTGGAAATTGTTGAGCCAGATACTAAGCTGTCATTTCCATTGGTCCAATGAACGAAAAGGAAAATGAAAAAAGCCTATCTGTCGTGTCTAAAATAATACTTGGATGATGCTGATACAGGTATGATTAAGCATTGTTTTGCTGAAAAGCATCGCCAAAGCAGCCACAAATGAGAACAGCGTATGGGCTCTCGAGCATCCTTGATATAGCACTCATTTTTGAGTGCCCCACTATCACGAATAAAAGGACATCTTGAGTATACACATTCGCTTGACACATCGAACCTATAATCAAACTCTATAAAATAAACCCGTCCAATTTTGCTAAGATGTGCTCGGTTAACATACATCAAATAAAAATGTCATGTTATATTAGGTTGAATAATGTGTAAATTGTTTTAAAAGCATAATCTCTTCATTTCAAATCAGAGTGACAAAAAAGATGTTCTAATTCCTATTAATACCTTAACCCTTTGTGCCTCTGCGTATTCTAAGCATGGAAATCTAATGGAATTCGGCAAGTAATTCTAGGCAAAATCCACCATCTACCGACCCTTTGTTTAGTTAACGTCATCTGATTGCTGTTATTTGATCACTCACAATTAGGTGATGGAAATATGTCACATCAAGCAAAAATACTCAAACCGTTCACTATTTGGGTTCCCCGACAATTTTCTGACACTAAATTCACGTTAAAAACATTTTATATTGTGTAAGCAAGATTGTAGTGACATGAAACCCCATAAAACTTCACTTTTCATACAGAACATTTAAAATGTTCGAGTGGGTTTCATTTTGAAGAATCGTCACTGCATTTTTACAATAACAATGTAGGCTGACTACTTTCAACTAAACTTGCTGTACGTATGCTTATTAGTGACTTTATATTATCTAAAAAATTTTAGCTCCCGACGAATAGGGGAATTTAACTCGCTTTTCCGTTATCAGAATTAAAGGAACGTTCAAACAACAGAAATAATATTGAGATTTTATGGAAAAGGAGCTTGGAGTGATCAAATGGTACAACAAAACCTTTTAGCAAAGGAATGATGAAATAAATAATAAGCATGAGATGAAGAAAGTACACTCCGGTCTCTATTTCTAGGGATTTAACCTGAAGAATCAGATGCACGCAGGTTCCCATCACATCATCTTTAGTAATTACTCCACTATTAGACCATACATTCACCTCGAATTAAGGAAACGAATAACTGAGCAGAATACATATACGGTGGCCATTCATTTGTTTAAATCATTTTGAACACACGCTAAGAAAGGTATGTAGTGGGATAATCTATAGAAATTATGTTGATATATACGCATACGGTCGTGACAATATTCAAAAACACACAACTTACTGCCTTGATTTTCTGGTGTTATTTTCTCTCGTAAGATGTTCATTCATCTTCACCACTTAAAAGCTGAGATCTCGGGAAATTCTTCAATCTCAATATCGATTTTCACATAAACAGAAATTATATATATATATATATATATATATATATTAAATAAATAAATATATATATTAAATAAATATATATATATATATATATTTATATTTGATAATTAAAAATTCTCTACTGCCAGTTCAAATTTTAATCAAATTTAATCAATACAGATTACTTCTAGCATCAGTATTTTCACCTTATTCAAGCTGCTTATTTTATGCATTCTATGACATTATATGTTACGATTAGACTGTGTGTGTGTGTGTGGTGCTTACAGTTCATATCCGATTTCGTACCATGCCCGAGCGAGGATTTTGATAGGGTCCTTCTGAACTAAAGATTGATACGCCGAACACACCTGCTGCATCACAGTTGTTTGCAACCGAAAAAGCTACCTGAACTGATTGATTACTCTTAGTGTGTCTGTTACAAAGACGCTTAAAATAAAATTTTAGTCTTCACTATGAAAAAAAAAGACAAAAAAAGACACCCAATTGTTTTCATAGAAATTTTTTCTATAAACTTTCTGACAAACAAAAAACTTTTCACCAGAATCTATTAGGTATCACTGACTCAGTCATCCATCTCTTTTTAAGCATAACATATCGAATCCTCGGAATATAAATGCGTGACAAGCTATTTGACGACAAAATAAATCACTTGTTACGCCATTCGTGATGTATCAATACTTTCCCTTTTCCATCATCATCCACACATTTGCATCATTCTGATCTGGAACGTCATTCGGGAAGAGACATTTTCAACTTGAAGAGATCCAATAAGGGAGCGTCATTTTTTTCAAGATCAAGAAACCGGTGAGACCGATTATGTGTCCCTTTCCTTTTAATATCGTGAATGGGTGGGCGCAAACGGGTTCCGTAACACACTAAACACACACACACTCACTCTTTCTCTAATGCTACCGGTAAATAAGGGCAGCCAACTACTCGTGGTCTATAAAACCAGCTTCAGCAGCCGATTCTTTTCATTCGAAGTTGTTTCTGGAAGAAACTTTCCTTCTATAAGATATCCTGAAGAACATTCTAGAAGGTAAGATATTTCATTTTTTTAAATTTTATTTAAGATTCCATTAAATTCCTAGAAGCATCGATGTTCAGTTAATAAATATTCGTTCATAAAAATATATTCATATTAATGATTAGGAATACCAAAAATTCATTGAAATTCAACACTTGGATTTAATATCAATATGCAAGATATTGTTTCATTCATTCATTCATTTAACAACATTCAAAGACATCTAGAATTACTTATTTCCATAATATCTAACACTCACTAATTTTAGAAATAATAATTATTTTTTTTACTCGTAATTTTCTATGAATTTAAATATTCATGCTCGAAACATAAGAATTGTCATTCGAAGAGTTTTATTAATAAACTGTAAAAAAAAACGATTTACATTCATATTTTTTCTTCATAATGTTTGTCTCAAGTATAAACCTTGCTTTTCTTGAAGAAATTACAAAGTATTATAAATTTTATTCTCTCGTAATTTCAATTTGAGAATTCAATAGTTATATAGAAAAATATTTTATTAGATGAAATTCTGATCAATTTCATCGTATGAGTCAAATGTTTCCACCAAAGAGAGAGAGAGAAAAGAAAAAACCATGTCTTTATAATAAATAATCACATTACTACGTGCAACTATACGTGTGATTGTTTTAAAAATCATTCTCTATTTCTTATTTACATTAAACCAAAAATGATACAAGCCCTCGGGAAGAACTCTGGATTTATTTTGTGTGTAGGTTTTCTTTAAACATTTAATATCCGTTTTAAAAACCAGTTAAGTACCTTTTTGATGATGTTCACACATTCACAACTCCATTCAATTGATTTTATGATCAATGCAATCAAAAGCTTTTTGCAGGCCAAAAATATCATTCCGGAAACTTTTTTAAATAGACTGTAATTTTCAGTTCTCTGTGTATTCTTGTCCTGTTGACAGATTCTCATTGATGCATTTTTTGTTTTAAAGAAAACTGAATTAATTGTCAAATAAACATGGAGTAAGTGCATATACAAATAAAAAAAAACCACAACAGCCAATTTGCCTAACGAAGTGGCTGCAAAAAGAAGTAATGCAATAAAGTTCATATTTTCGTAATTCCGTAACTTATGGCGGGATATGAAAAACAGAAATCGACCGAGAACTATTAATTTTGGCTGATCATTTAGTCTAGTTTCAAAATTTTACGTGAATAAAATATTTTATTGGTCCTAGCTCACTGAAACTATTATTTTCAGTAATTATTAATACATCGCGGAATGTGCTAAACCAGTGTTGTACCACCCTCTGGAATTCGTAGGAGTCTTGAGTGTTCCTAGAAATGCGCAAGAGACGTGTGTTGGGTACTTCTGCAAATGCGTAGAAGGTGTATTTTTTTGTATATTGCTAATTTTTTGCATAAAAAAGAAACATTACGTACCCTTAAAGTGTGTAGAAATCTTGTGTATCCTTAGAAATGCGTAAAAATCTTGCGTATTCTTAAAATGCGTAGGATGATTTCTTACCTTCAGACACGCGTACGAGACTTATGTAACCCTACAAATGGGTGAAATGAGTGAAACAGTGGTTTCTATGAACAGTTGTTCCACTTTCCGTAGAATACAAACAAGTATGGATATTTCTCCAACACAGATATTTTTATTACTACACCCAATGAAATATTTTACAGCTTTTGATACCTCGGAATATCAGTTGGAAACCTATGGCGTAGAAGGCGGACGTGTCTTTTTAAATGAGTAGGACACATGCGTACTACTGGAACAGCGTTTCTCAACCTTTCTGAATCCAAAGATCACTGAAATTTTTGAAACAATTCGCGACGGACCATTAATTCACATAATTTGGGCACATTTTATTCGAACCTTTGTGAATATTATCAACATGAGTTGCATACAATTGAATAGTTTTCATTTAATGGGAATTAAAATTTCAAGTCTGCCTGCGGACCACCTGTCTTATCTCCACGAACCCCCTCTAGTCCGCGGACTATAGATTCAGAAACACTGCACTAGAACGTTACAGCTTTTGATACTGCGGAATCCCACAAATTCTTTCCGTCGAGGAATTCCAGAACACTTAATGGAAACCTAAGACATAGAAGGCGAGTGTACCACCAAAAATGCATGGTAGGTGTGCGTACTCCTAGGAATGCTTAGGAAGCTTGCGTACCACTATTAAACCTAGGTATACAGGGTGATTCAGAAAAGTTGGGAAAACTTTAAAAGGTGATAGTACACACCAATACAAACAATTGTCATCAAAGAATGCATGGTCTAACATGAAGCGCAAGCGCGCTAGTGCGTTTCGAAACGGCCGCTCCGCAAACGTTAAAACGGCATTCCTGTTGAAATTTATCGGGAGAAAAAGAACACCGTGCATGCAAATGTAACCTGGGAAAGAAGAAGAAACCGCGTGTATGCAAATCTGCATCACAGCGAATAAAAGGCGCGGACTCAGTATTACTAAAGTGCGCCATTATCCCGTACGTTACAACTGTTAGAACGCGGTTGCACGCTGGAATAACTTCACAGGGCTGGCGTCCATGCCTTTTATTCACTGTGACGCAGATTTTCATTCGGTTTCTTCTTCTTCCCCAGGTTACATTTGCATGCATGGTGTTCTTTTCATGGTGTTATTTTTTTGAGAGCATTTGCTATGTTCGCTATCTAAATTGATGTTGCAGAATATCGTACGGTTTAATAGTTAAACGTTAACGTTTTACTCAGAACTCGGTCATTTTTAATAAAGTAATATAAATAGTCAATTTTGGTATAATAAATGAATGCGTTAAGCTTGTTAAAAATAAGGAAATCAACTTGCGTTAAATGGTTATTAAATTACATAAACGTTAAATGCAAGTTAGCAAAAATGTAATTCAATATTAAATGAATATTAAATGTGTACGCGATGTAAGCGATTGAATGAAAATTTATGAAAACATGTTTTTATGATAAAATATGTTCTATATGTTTTAGACGAATTCCAAAATTAATAAATCAAAAGATATCCAGCTCGATATATAATTTTAATATTACATAAATACTGTATTTCAACTTAACAATTCATCTCAGTAAATATAAATTTAAATATTGAAAAAACTATGTGAGAAAAAAAACCAATAGATAAACTTTACCATTGAAGATATTAGGAAAAATTACTATCACGGAAATGGAGTTTTAGTATCTAGTGTTTGCTTCCGGTTGAATTCAAAATACAAGGAAGTTTCAAAGTAACACACTTTCACAAGTTATTTGCAGATGTTAATCTGAAAATCGTAAATCTGAAAATAATTTACATAAAACAAACCATTTGTTTTTGTTATTAAAATGGTAAATCAAAGAATAAAATATGATTTTAACTACATATAAGTTGTTTTACTCCAACCAAAGATCTTAAAAATAATAACTAAATGCTCGATTAATTTATTGTACGAGAATAAGAAAGAGTGGTCAAATGTGATTATCTAGTTTTTGAAGAATAATTTATGAATTATGTTTACACACACACACACTACTCATGTATAAGCTGTCTTTTTGCCAAATTCTCATTACCAGCTCAAAGCCGTGTCTTTACATGTGTGTCTTAAAACGAAATACGGGCCACGTACTATGACATTTTTTTGTTCTCTTTTTTACATTTATCTTATTTATTTTAGAAAATAAGTTCATAACCGATATTGCAACGAAATTATTCGTTGAATAATGCAGGTTAGTTGCAGAAGTAAAAACTAATAAGTTTTAAGTGATCGTAACACCCGTATCTTAACCTTTGGCTCTATCTATTAATAACCGAGAAGGTAATTCATCTTGTTAATACAGTCGAGCCTTCGAGCAAAATCAAACGGCCTTGACCCAACTAAAATAGACCCATTTCGTAGCTTCATATCTGTGGTTAGTCGCGTGAGGGCTTTTTTTTTTCATAGGAAGATCCAGTTTACCTTCCCTTTCAAACTGTTGCGTATGTTTTGCATCTTCGATACGCTTACTTGGTCATCGCTATGTGAGGTGTTCAAAACAGAAAAAAAAAGATTAAATGCAAGTGAATTTTTTCTCTCTTTTGTTTTATTTTTCCCTTGTTCGCTGTTCATCTCTCTCTGATCATCAAATAATTCAAATTAAACGAGGCCCGTCGAAGCAGAAAGTTACGCAAACACGGTTTCTCCATTTAAATCATGAAGGCTTTTTTTCCACGCACGCAACGTGAACCAATAAAACATACGTGAAGGCTAATTGAATTGTCCGATGAAGACACTTTCACCTCATATTCTTGAACTTTATGTTTCGGCACCCTTTTCTTCTCCCCCCTTTCTTTTTTTCTCTCACCTAGATCGAAAATTATACACGCGAGAGTTGGTGGTCTCTTCCAGGACTAAAACCTGTTATTCTATATAATATCTATTGTAGATCGTTTCATCCTTTCACTACATCCCAGAAACTTCCGTATCATAATCGTTCTTTAATGCGGTGGCCTTTGTCCTCTGCTCTTACTCCCATTCTCTCTTAATCCCAAACATATAAGACTTTTGATAGTTCGAGCGATGCATTCAAACTTAATTGCATCTTCAATCAGTTTCAAAACACGTAAACGGTGAGATAAATAAATACATAAATGAACAAATAAAAGCATTTGAAGTAAAATGATTTGGATGGATATCCGGGAAATTGAACTTATCGGGTGCAAGTAAACCCATGACTACTCTTATAACAAGATTTATGCGAGTTTCCCGCCTTCCAGCCTACTTTTATCAAAAAAGCTGCAGAAAAATTTTAAATTGGGACTTCTCTTTTTCTAACGTCTGTATTCCAATATGAATACACACATTTCCTCATCCCTTTGAATAAAAAAGAATGTTGGCACTATTGGCACTTCGCAAGGACAGAATTGCACCTGAATCTCTCTCTACATGGAATTGATATCGAAATAAAAATATTTTTAAATGCAATTTTCATAACACTTTTTGGAAAATACAACTCTTACTTTCCACACCTTCATCTGTTTATGTGTTTAATTAAGAAGGGGGAGTGCAATATATCTAATTCAAATAGTTCTTGAACGTCATTAATCATTTCATATAATTATAATTATAATAAATAATTTTTCACAAGATAAAGACCTTTGCTAAATCAAACTCAACTTAAAGAAAAAAATCGATCATTATGTGTGACAGAATTCAAATATTAAAAAAATAATTAATCGGATTCAATTTCTGAAATTTCTTTAAATCGAACTTACAGTATCGTTTATTTTATACAGTGCCGGAACTAGAGGGGGGCGGGGAGGCTGCCCCGGGTGGCAAAATTTATGGGGCGGTAGTTTTAGGTGGGAACAAAGAACACCGTTACAAAATTATAGAATATTAAATTGTGGGGGCGGCAAAAATCCTAGTTACGGCTCTGCTTTTAGATTGAATTGGTTTTAATGTCTGGTGTTTACGAAGAGAATATCATTCGTTATAAGTAGTGAATTACCACAAATCTATTTTGGGCTTCTCACGAGATGTAACATTACCGACCGTTTTGTTGAAAGACTTCAAATTATATTCTTAGGCGAAGAAAAATTGGTTCTTTTAGTTACCACATACACACACTTAAACTGTAACTTATATGAATGTGTTATACATTCCATGATAGTTATAACGATCCCAGGTTATAGCGACCATTTCATTACATCGACCAGTAGGATAAGTTCCAAATCTTTTGATATAACAACTATCATATACGTTTTCCTTTTGATATAACGACCCTGCTAATATAACGTCCGTTTTTGACGGAACGAAGGGGGTCGTTATATCGAGCGTCGACTGTAATACTTACAGCTCTTAAACTCATCGCCAGCTGGGGAATGGGGGGAACAAGAACAAGGTGAACTATTGTGTGTTAAATAATCTTGTTCCCAACAGGGTTGCAATATTGCGCCAGTGTTACGTCTGGAGGAAACGATGAAACACTTTTACCATTGCAGCTGAAATTCCCTTGCATAAGAAATTTCAACTATATAACTATCGATTTATTATGATATTTTATTTGAAAAATCCATTCAAATTCCCAAAAATCATGTTTATAGTTTTTTTTGTATTGCAATTGAATCAGGAAGAATACGTTTATGTATGTCATGATAAATATTATGGTAGTAGGGTAGGTCTCGACAACAAAGGTTCTTATACCCTTCTAACCCATGTATTCGAAAAAGCGGAACTAAGAAAAGGACAAATGAAAAGATTCTTCAATTCCTTTTGAGGGACCCAGAAGTTTCTTCTTTTTCTGGTTGTAAGATATTTGTAAGGAAGATATAAATTTTGTCATACAATTGTCCTTTTACAAAGTACACGTTTCACAGGTGGAATCATGCGTAGTATTCAATCTTAATTTTTTTTTTTTTTCTTACGCTCTGAATCTTGTCTAGTCACGTTCCCCGTTGTCTACTAAGCCGGTGTGGATGATGGTGATGTGTATCCTCGTGTGGCTTTTCCCGCTGACCCCGATATGTCATCTGTCTACTATACATACACACTCTTCGCTTATGTGTTTTACACTAGGCTCTTTAAACGAAAGAAAAAGATTTTAGTCGTAATAGTTTTTTTTATGCCCTTTTAACATTTTCTGTGACATCTGATGGCACAAAGTAATCTTAGGAAAATTCACTAGAATCACTTTTTTTTTTTTTTTGATAAAAAGAGAGAAAAAAAACCTTGAATGTTTAAAACAAATGAAGTTTTCGAATCCATATTCGTAGGAAATAAATTTCTTTATCCATTTGTCTTGTCATTTTCCTATGATAAACTTTTTGGCATTTCAGGGTCGTGTTCAATTTGTTACAAAACTTGAAAATGCCATGACTTGAGTGCGAATATATTTCAGAGAATTAATATATATGCAGGGTGAGTAAGAAAGGATCATCCGATTCCAAAGTAATATATATAAATACAGTCAAACCACATTGTAGCTCCCCTCGATTCAGCACCAACCCCGCTTAACGCCAAAGTGTATCAGTGAACAAATCCTCCATTTATAAGAATCACACACGTTAATTTGTAATTCGATAAAATGGTGGCGTTACATCGGGATTCGACTGTATATATATTTTTTTCAAATTAACGACTCAGAATCATGAGTAATGCATGGTTATAAAGGGAAAATGCTTGGATTTTTTTTAACTAATGGTCAATATCATTTCCTTTAGTCACATGTATAATGTTAAGGAAATATGAAAAATCTTGCAAAACCACGTTATCAGATAAAAAAATAAAATCAGATGCGAAAAATTGTCTACCTCCATAGCATCTTGTGTATAAAAAGCAGAATTTCAGTTGATATAGCTTATCACTAGAGCCCGGAAGTTCAGGCAAAATGCCATAGAAAAAATGCCTCTTTTTTTGCCTATTTTCAAACTTTTTCCGGTAAAAATTTTTTTTTTTTTTTTAAATTTTCGTCCCATAAATGTCTGTTTCAACATAGTTTTAAGTTTATTAGTGAATATCAGAGGTCATAATCTGTAAAACTTTGATATTTTGGGCATTGAAAACTTCAAAAGAATCGCTCTTTTTTAAATTTTCCAACTCTCAGCATTAATTATCATCAGAAAGGCCCCTTCCCTTCTAGCCCTATTTAGACGCAACTAAGTGATCTGAGAGATTGGTGTTTGCATGCATTAATTTTGTTTTGACCGAATAGTGTTAGACGTGAATAATTTTGTTTCAGATGAACGCAGCCCATGTTAGAAAAGCAGAGGAAAGTTATAAATTTGTTTTCCCACAGGCTTCACATAATATGTCTCGTTCAGGCATTGGACTGCGTTGTATGTGTATAGCAGACCGATGATTGTCCCAAGAGGTCTTGAATTGGTGCCATTGCTCATAGAAGGCGGAGTAGGAGCAGACAGAGCTCTGGCGCCACATGTTGTTTTGGTTTTATTATTATTACTTTTTTTTTTGCAACATAAATGCACTGCAAACAACTATGGCTATTTATTAAACATACATATTTAGTATTCGATTAAATTGGCAAGAGTTCCCCCTCAAGGGTGTATGATAGATACGGTCACGCAGGGCCCCATGCTTGAAGGAGTCCCGCGCACGTGGTATTATAAAAAAATTAATTTTTTTCTTTTTATAAAAATAGCAATGACAAAGAGATAGCCATGTTTCAACTATAGAAATAACAATGATTATTCAAAATGATACAACAAATAAACGAGAATCATTCGCAACTCGAGAGAGCCCCACAGATCATTATCCCTACAGACTCCGCGTATGGTAATGGTAGCCCTGGAATTGGCCTAATCCTGAGGTTCTGGTAACGTTTTATTTTGGACTTGAAATAAATTTAACATGGATAATAATGTTAGTTAGTAGTAGTGTATAATAGTTATTATACACTGTGATTAAAACAATAGACAGATTAAGTGCAATCGATTTTTCATCTAGTTTTTGGACCCTTGATACCTTAGTTTTTAGTTATTTGTAGTTATTTTTTCTTCCTTCCAAAAATTATAAATGGCTTTTTTTAGTGCCTATTTTAGGCATTTTCAGTGCCTTTTTGCCTGCCTATTTCAACAATTTTTAGTGCCTAAACTTGCGGGCTCTACTTATCACTAAGCTTACGAACTTGTAAGTTACACGCATTGATGTCTTGTAATACCTTTGTTTTCTAAATACACTCCAAACAGCAGGCTCATAAACACTCTGAACGGTGTTTATCGGCTGATATCATGAAACGAAAGAACTCAGAAAGTTTTCTGATAACTCGTCACCATTCAACTTCTTCACAAAAACAGCTGCATAAACGACACACTAGCGTCATTAATTGTTCATAATCTAAAAACTGCCATTTTTCCTTTATATTTATGTTACTTATTCTTCAGGGTTTTTAATTTTAAAAAAATATATAATTTTGAAATTAGATTATTCTTACTGAATCGAATCACCTTCTACTTTTTTGAGAATGTATAAAAATTTATTTTTGATGATATGTATAAAATTTGACGATCTATCTAATGTTTGAGTAAAAAATTTCTGTTTTTCACTAAAATTCTGTTGCTCCTTTGCCTAGTTGCTCGTAAAGTAAAACTTAACAGAATACTAGTTTTCACAGCATTTTAAAGTTCATAATTTCAATATATATATATATATATATATATACAATAATAATAATAATATGTCCTGACTTGACAGATTTATCATTAGATGGCTTTTTTCTCAGCCAGAGATATCAAGGAAACAGTTATTTTCCGGATATTATGCTGAGGTGAGCTCGGAAAGAAAAGTCATCACGTCTCCGCCGGGACTCGAACCCAGGCCCTCTTGCATACCGGGCAAGCATGCAGCTTTCCTGAAGTTAAGAGAGGCTACTAATGCCTCTACTTCAGCGCCTCACGACACAGTGCGTGAAATTAGGAAGGCGGATTCATGTGTCTCCAGTGGTGTAGATGGTAACATGCTTGCCCGGTATGCAAGAGGGCCTGGGTTCGAGTCCCGGCGGAGACGTGATGACTTTTCTTTCCGAGCTCACCTCAGCATAATATCCGGAAAATAACTGTTTCCTTGAGATTTATCATTGCTTATACTTATCGCCGATCCGAAACCGCTGAAGCTATAAATATGAAATTTTGTCAGTAGTTTCGTTTCATGATGTAAAGACTCACTAAGAAGGGGTTTTTCGAAATTCGACCCCTAAGGGGGTTATAGGTTACATAGGGAAATCTCACTGAGCCGAAACCGCTGGAGCTGTAAATATGAAATTTGGTCAGTAGTTTTATTTTGTGATGTAAAGACTCACCAAGGAGGGACGCTTCAAATTTCAACCTCTAAGGGGGGTCATAAGGTGCTTCAAAGGTTATATGGGCCAATCACGGCCGAGCCGAAACCATTGAACTATAAATATGAAATTTGGTCAGTGTGTGTTATATTTTATAATGTAGATACTCACCAAGGCAGGATTTCTGAAAATTCACCCCCCCCCCAGGGGTGTCATGGGGCGTTCAAATGTTATATGGGGGAGAGTCATTTTCAAGTAAGCATCACCGAGTAATTTTCAGATTACAAAACTCATGCTAGAGAAGCCACGGGTTGCAGCTAGTGGTTACATACGAGAAGGGCCGTAAGATACGTTTACAGCCTTGCAACAAATCCTTTTGATGCTCTCCGTGTAATGTTGAAGAAGCTATTAAAAGGTGAAATTGGCACCCTCTGGTCTAGCGTCCGGGCATAAGACATACCTACCTTCTCCTAGTTGTGACCCCGCATACAAGCAGCTAGGGGAAGGCAGGTAGGTCTGATAGGTACTAAAATTGATTTGAACAGGTGTCATAGAATTTCAATTGGAAACGCTTTTCTACTTATCATAAAAAGAGAAAACGAATCCCACATATTTTAAAATTTATTTCTAAGAAATAGTTATATTTTTTCCCTTTTCTTTCTCGGAAACAAACAGCGAGATTAGAGGTATAAAACACTGTATATGTGATCCAACTTTGTCCCGTTCGTTTTAGTTCATGTACAGGACCGTAACTAGGATTTTTGCCACAAGGAGCAAACATGATTTTGCCACCCCCCACAACTTTAAAATTCGATAATTTTATAACGGTGTTCTTTGTTCCCACCTAAAACTGCCACCCGGGGCAGTTGCCCCCTCGCCCCCCTCTAGTCTTACATATTATAGAATGTGTGTGTGATTGTATGATTAACCATTAGTAACGCTCACGTTGATCTTGAATAGCTTCAATCACCTGTTCTACAACAATGCTGTGATTTTCATCTTCAGAACCAGAATATACAATATATACCGAAAAGTACCGAACAAAATCCATCATTACCACTTGGTGAGTGTTGTCAAAAACGTAACCTAACAATTTTTCCAGGTCAATTGAATGTATTTCACAGCAATCATTTTAGAAGCGTAAGTCATTTACATTAGAAAAAACGTGAAATGGTCTTAAACACGGAAGAATGTGTAAAAGTAAGTGCATAATTTATATTTTTTTAATATTGGAAAAGTTCGATTATTTTTACTGAAAGTGTGCACGATGAATCAAAAATCAGGTAAGGGAAAAAATGAGTTCATTTCATAAATATGTGAACTAAGGTTTTCAGATTTAACATTTAAATCAGGTAAGAAAAAATAAGGTTTTTAGTTTTCAATTTTTAAATTTTTACCCTTGTGGTATTTTTTCTACATTTCTATCCTTGCATTTAGAATGAAATTCATAAATACTGTACTTTTTTTTAAATTATAATTACAGTAGGGTCTCACTTATCCGACATAAACGCGCCGGCAAAACGTCGGATAAGCGAAAAAGTCGGATGATAGGGAGATGTTAAGAAAAAGCCTATAAACGTCAAACTATGCTATAATTTTACACATTATGAACCTAATAAGCATGTTTGACAACAAAACAACAGAAAAAATTGACAAAAAATGAACTTACAGTTACAGAATATTCTGAAGTTAAATACAATATTAAAAAGTTCAGTCCTGTGATGATTTAAAGAAATTTTTTTTATCATAGTCTGCTTTCTTGACGAGTGGCGTTTTTCGCTACTGAGTCTCGCCATCTTTGCAGGTTCTTTAATCAGCTTTGGGTCTGACTCATCTCAGTTAAACATCCGATCGCCTGTATAGTTCTTGTTGCCAATTGATGGTTTAATTTTTCTTTTTTGGTGGGACGTCGGATAATACGGAATGTCGGATAAGCGAAGGTCGGATAAATGAGACTCTACTGTACTGTAGATAATTTTTTCATAATTCCAAGATGACTTCGATCAAAATTCGAATATGAGCGATCAAGTATTAAGCCACTCTAAAAAAATTGCTGAGTAGATATATAAAACAGTTTCGTGGTTTCTTTCAGGTAAGCTGGGAATTTACCGACCAAAAAGTCTGGCTGGTGTGTCCCCAAGCCAATGTTATAGGATAGCTTATATGAATAAGCATATGCATAGTAACTAAGAAGGGATATTTCTTCTGCTGTCAAATTTTGCTTTATGGTAAGTTTCACCATAAAATTTTACTGTTTCTCTTAATATATATCAACCCCCCCCCCCTCCCAATGTGATTTTCGCACCGGGCCCCGCGTCTGGTACGGGTAGCCATGACACCAGCGATGCAATAAGTGTATTTATAACAGAACTGTTTAGTATGTCTATTTGTACGACTCATCTAGGATGCTGCTGTGAATCAAGGTTGGGTCATCATGACCCATAAGCCCTGCTGTAAGTGGATTTGTACGACCCATTTCTAGAACCTATGCAAATCAAGTTTGGGTCGTGACCAGTAGCTCAAGAATCTTTGACTGCTAGTGGATTTGAACGATCCATCTCGGATGCCCTGTGACCCAAACTTCGGCTTAGGGTATAAGAACCCCTGGCTTAGGGTATAAACATAGTGCATGCTAGTTTCCGATTCCGCGAGTCGGCGCGCTTACGGATTGATTAAAAAACTTGAAATTCAGGTTTTTAACCAATCCGTATCGGTGCCGACTCACAGAATCGGAAACCGGATGTGAAGATGGGTATCGAACCGGAGACTGGCTCGCTAAATACTCAAAGCCATATCTTTGAGCTGCCTAGAAAAATTCTACATGAAAGTTAAAACTAAAAACTCACGAATAAAAAACATCTCTCAGTGAGTTAAATGAAAGTATGATTTATATGCCCGCATTTATATGTATGTGTGACTCGATATTATATTTACCCAACATCGAAATTGAATAATAAATATTACTTTTGACATTTATAGTTATTATCTAACTACCACTCGTCCTCGCAACCTGTAAGCATTTTTGTGAGTCGTTGATGTGACAGATGAATGTCACCGTCACATGCAATCTGAAATGCTATTCTTCTTACTCGACGAAGTGTATGAATAATAATAAATTTCTGAATAACACTGAAAGATCATTTCTGGCGTATACGTGGAAATATGATGAAAATTTTAACATTTTTCACATCACCAGCCGAGTCGAAAATAATGATTGATTCCCCAGAACGAAATCATTTCCCATCGCAAAATATTTTTCATGATCGATCACCTAAAAGTGAGACATTTATTTTTCGTTTTACCTAAAAAAGCGTGTGATATATCCAAGGAATTGTTAGTTACAAGCACATCCGTTCCCGAACAGGGATTCGTACCTAGACATACACATATTACTCACTCAGACTGTTAAGTACACACATGTTCCACGCTCTACCACGAAGCTTGGCTGGAAGAGATCTTGGCAACGCGGGATAAGTTCGGAGGTAGAGTTCTCGTTCTGACGTTCGTTCATTCATTCAGACCTACACAGCCGAAGTCTAGTACGATAACCACTCACCTACCAGGTGGCTTCCGAATTGTGGTTTATAATCCTCACAAAGAAATTGTACCGTTAAGCAAGCGCGATTCCAGTGCGAGATGAGTCGGAAAGGAGTGACTTATTGTGTATAAATGATCACTGTCATCCTGTATTTTACGGGCTATAGACTCATTTTTCTATGTTATTGGGCTTTTAATGGAGGGGGGGGGCGATTACCTTCATCGCCTCCTCTAGATCCGCACCCACCGTTAAGGTACACAGTTTCATCGTAAAAAAAATTCCTTTGGGACATTTATAAAATCGTAGCTCATTTTCGTGAGATTCAATTTAAATATCAACATCTTGATAGATTGTTCCCCGAAAATTCCATGACTCACATACTTTTATCATACCAATCACCCAAACAAATCAGAAAAGGAAAGCGAGAGATTGACGTAATTTTACTGACAATATTGGGATGAGTTATCAGGTGAGACTCAGAGAAGATTAATAAAATGGGTTAATATGTGCACGAAAAAGTCGTTGGCGAAATCGGGATGGTTGTGATTGATGCCTTGAATTAACTTTTTAAAATAAGATTGATCGAATCGATAGATAGTATACGCCTCTTTACGCTACTGAAGAAATAATACCAGACGAGAGCAAAGTCTATAGCATGATAGCCGTAATCACATGATTTAACGATCAAAAGAGCATTTCAAAATTTCATTCAATCAACAAACATGAGGAATAGTAGGAAAAAAGAAAAGGCAATCATGATGTGTTTGTTGAATATTGTTTATGGATTATATGTAAATGCGCAAAAACACTTCATGTTTGTGTCAATAAAAAAATTTAAATGGATGAATAAAACAGCTAACCGAAGTTAAAAAGCAAATTGACATGTTTTACGTGTAGGAGATGCGCTTTTTTTGTTTATATGAAGACCAATCTCTGTTGAAAGAAAGAAATGAATGAGAATGACTGTTCGCCCAAAAGAGAGGTTTTCACTGTCTTCATCTTTAAATTGAAAAAAAGGGGGTCAAAGTAGAAGTGAAATGACTCAGTCATATAACAGGAAGTATTACCTTTAGTGGGCGGGCGCTTTCTAGCTTACTAAGGATGGTTCACTTTCGATGACAAGGAGACAATGCGGTAGTTACGACTTATCATATGCGTAGTAAAAAATGTTAAACTGATAGTAGATTTCTTGACGATTTGTCGGTTCTACGTTCTTGCTAAAATCTTTCGGAATTGATCTAGTCTGTATGAATGTGGATGATATATAATACGATATACTTAAAAATTTCATTAGTTTTACTCTTATACAGTGTATTCCAACATTCACACTAGCAATAGCCAGCAATAACCCCGTGAAAATCCGTTGCTCATACCGCATATTTTTAGATGCGATAATATTATGGCCTATCCATCATCAGCTTTAATGAAATATGCATGACGCATCGTTGTGCTTTCTCTTTCATTACATACATCAAAGTTGTTAATGTAATTTCAAATCTAATGATATATTAATGAATATTTTCTTGTGAATTTCGATGAAACTTGCAAATGATGTGCTGAATAAATATGCTAGTAAATCATGTTTTTGTTCGATAAAATTTTTTTCTTAATGATTTCCATCAATTAATATCTCAATTAATATTTTTTATATGTGTAATATGACCTTATAAGAGATATTTAGGTCAATTGCAATCTTTCTTATGAATACTCAGAAACTCTATCCTTACATCTGTGACAAACTATAACATATAACAATCAGTTCAGATTTGAATTATGCATGAGACTGAACACTCAAGTTTTAAAGAGTGATATCAATATTTGAATTTTAAGTATCCCTCTGTGAATAATTCCATTTGTTGAATGTTCTGCGTAACACCGTGTTGCAAAAATATTCTTCCAAAATAATAAGAAACAATAAAATGCTTCTTTGAGAAGCGTCTAATACACGGTCTGGTAAACTTAAAATGAGTTTCTTGCTAGAATTTTGAAAATTTTCGATAATTTCCTTTTCGCGGAAAAGCATCAGTTGGTCCATGAAAGAAATTATTAAGAAAACTCTTTTGTGAAAATAAATGTGCATTTCTTTTCGTCTTAAAATTTGCAAGGATTCTCCGATTTGTTCAATTCAGATAGTCATTCAATATTTCATCCATTTAAATTGATCATCGTTTCGTTCATTTTGAACAATATTGTTTCAACTGTTCTATTTTTTAATAAATTTTCCGTAATGTAAAAAAACTGATGTCTGCAAAATACTAAATAATTCAATGGTTAGTTACAGCCCTCTTTTAACAGCAAAGACTAATAAATTTTTGGTTTCTTTTATGAAAGAAAGATGCATGATATGCACATTCAATCAAGTAAGCTTCTCATATGATCCTATACCTGATAATCAAACCCATACGTGACTTTATCAAAAAAAGCGATAAATCAGTGAGCAATCACACAGTGGTCGACGCGCAAAACAATATTAATCCCGGCAATGCTGATTATGTTAGTTGGGGCTTGATGTCCTGAATGAACTGGATTTTTATTCTCGGTTGAATCCCTTTCATGCAATTTCTTTATTTATTTACTAAAGATGAAAGTTTTGACAAAAAAAGCGTAATTAGTCTTGCCGTTTCATTTGTTGAGAAACGATGTTTGACACTGTAAATTTTGGGAAGTTTCTTACAGATTATACTAATATGAGTTTGTGTGAATTGGCCAGTCTAAGTGCTGCAACATCACTTAATCTGTGCGTGAATTTAAAACGTTTGAAGTGAAATTGGCAATATAAAAATAACAAAGTAAGTTACAGCATATAATAAAAAAAATTGAAATTGGTTTTTGCGACATAATTTTAAACAATCTTGTTTGTCATTTAGGAGGTTTAAGAATGGGAAAGATTAATGCTCGTACTATATTTTCAATACTTGGATGGTTTCACGTTTTGACCCACTTAGAAAAAAAACTGCTGAAATAAAACCCCAGTACGAGTAGAAAAACACTCGTACACACACACACAGAGTTCTGGGTGCAAGACAAGGGGTTACGTAGGTCTCGTGCAAGGCATCCAGGTCAACTACGAGGTAACCAAATGTTTCGGTTTGCGGTTGCCCTCAGTTGCGTCATTTATGCGTGGTAATATTTTTGGTGATTTCTTGAACTCGCCACAAATGCAAAATAATCCAAATAAACTACACGGGCATGCAAATGGCACAGTTCTTTTTAAACCACCTAAGTTGTAAATATAAGGTCGTTTCTATTATAATAAAAGTTATTGCAATTTATGTTGGAAACCGATGTCGCGTGCTTCAGTTTTCTTATTCTGTTGTAATTGAAGGTTACCGTTAAGGCCCCGATGCAAGTAATCTTTCAACCTACCAAATAACGGCATCGATAATTTTAATCATTTAATGAGTCAATCTGTGAAGATTATACACGGGAAAAATATTTTTCTTCGAAAGGCTCAGAGATAGAATGCTTCTAACCTAAAAAAACGTCTATCTCTTTATTTCTAATGAAATTCTTCTGTGATAGAATCTCTTTAAATACCCTTTGATACAAAATAACCGAGCATGAAACTGAAGTAAGCCGTCAGAGAATTCAAAATAAAAAAACGTACACAATGTAATAATATTTAATAATGGAAAAAGTCGCGAGTTAATATTTCTTTATGATATCACCATCTTATCTTTTGTTAGCACATTCGAAATCTTGTCACGTATTTCCTATAGATCTGAAACTATCTTTCGTCGCTCCTTACAAAGGCCATTCAAGACAAACGTTTTTAAACAAAGAAAAAAAATTAGACAAAAAATAACTGAATCAACCTCAGAATAAGAGCGTATGAAACCTTGAGTTGGTGCTCGAATTCTATATAAGCGAATGGAGTAATTGGGCCACGTTTCATTTACAAGTGTTACGATAATTAAATGCTCTTTAGTGATGGAATGTAATTTTCTCTTCAGTCTGTCCGTATCTAATGATTAGGGAACACGTGTGTGTAGTAGCTACATATAAACTAGAACTTCCCTTTTTAGATATCTAGGGACATCCTTCATTCTTTCCTATAAATTGAAACATTTATTTTACGAATTCCTCAATTTATATGCTTAAAAATCCTCATCTTTCGCACTATAAAAACTATTATCATTGAGCATTTGATTAACGATATTCCGGTGTAAAGTCTGGGTGTGTCTCAGACACGCCTACATATCGCAGGGAACAAAAAATAATCGTGAAGAATAAATAAGGAGAATAAAAAAAAATTGAAATAATTGTGTGTGTGTTTCGGCTCTGGTCATGGCCAAACTCTTACGGCTTTTTCTTTCATGCTTGCTTCCATTATGATTACAATTCATGATTTGATAATTGGGATTTTTCTATCTGAAAAATTCTCTTTCTTTGATATTCTAGTTCAGTGGTTCTCAACCGGGGGTCATATGGCCCCCTTGTGGTACTGATATATTTTAAGGGGGCCACGGGAAAAATTAAGTAATAGGGAAGGCATGACAAGTGGTTAAAAGGTCCACAGAGAGCTAAAAAAAATTTAGATGTGGAGAAATGAAGTTTTTATTCGAAATATGGGGGGGGGGGGGATGTGATTAATTTTTTCAGAGCCCATAGAGCTTAGATCACCGGAGGTCTTAGCCAAATGGAGGCCTACATGATAAGATTTGGTATTACCACCTCCGAGAGTAAGCATACAAATAAAAGTTGTTACTTCCAGCTGTGTATGGGGCCCCAGAATATACCACCGCGGGGGACCAATGAAGTTGAGACGGATCTGCATAGAACCCTAACAAGAAAGAAGCTTGCCCAACTCTAGCTCATGGCAGGCGTGAATCCAGGGTGATATGTAGAGAGTGGCGATTTATTGTGTAGGTTCGTTGGATTGTCTCGACAGACTGATTTTCGTATATTATTCGGCTCTTGGGAGGGGTGATTGCCCGCTTCTTAGATTTCTTGCCTGACCCAGGGGTCGATCTAATTAAAAAAAATTCTGTTCATTATATAGATTTAGCTTCAATTAAATTCAATTTAGCTAGAAGGGTTTCCTTCCTGGATGAGGGTGGGGACCCTGGATAAGAAAATATGGTCCAAAGGGGGGCATGGTCTGAGAAAATTAAGAGACTCTGTTCTAGTGTAATTAAAAGCAAGTTTGTATATCTTATCTAATCTACTTTTGAAACATCATCGGAATATTTTGGCATCTTTTCTCCAGTATTGAGCAACTTTTTAATCGAAAATCTCGACAAATTTTCATTATACTGGTGTCTCAAATTGTTCAGCTGATATCTCGACAATATCTTTGACTTTGGAAAGATACTTCTAACTACAAGAGGTTTCCAAATGACGTGCTGTTTCGTAAAATGTCATAAATGATTTGTGATGCTACATACGTAAAAAAATTAAGAAAGGAAAATTATGCACACCCTCTGTGCTAAATCTTTCAATTAGTGAGATGTAAATCATGCTCTGTGAACAGGTAACAGGGCGCATGAAATTTTACTGGCGAGCCGTTGATCCTAGAGGCAAAATTTCAATTAGAAAAAGTACCCAAATAACGTGTAGTGCTCAGATATGTCATTCATGTTCAAAGAGGTTGCATAGTTATTAAAATAAAATTAATTAACTTTTTACATGGACACCCTGTGCCCAAAAATCCAACTAGAATATTGTCGCCCTGTCTCTCCTGATGCCAAAAAAATTCTGCATTTTTAAGTGCAATATTTGCTGAGATATTCGAATTCGAAAAACGGAGAAAAATGGGGGGGGGGGAGAACTGCATTATATAAATGCGGATAAACCGTTTTATATATGAATCATATATAAAAATCGTATGAACCATAGAATTTATATTCTTTTCGGTCAATTATGGTGCAACAGCCTGTGTATAAAGTGGTTCGGTTAATTACAAGAATAAATATAATATATATATACATATGTGCAGGGTAATACTAAATTCATGGGACAAACTTTAAGAGGTGATATAAGACTCCTAAACAAGCATTTTTGGTCATAGAATGTGTGGTCGAATCGTAATAGCAAAGGCAGTAGAGCGTGTTTTTAGAGAGTGCAAAATAGCACTTCACCAAAAGCAAATATCATATTTTTCTGACGGATTCGCTGCAATAATTGCAATCAACCTATCGAGGGTGCAGGGTATTGTAATTTAGTATGCCTTCTCCTGGTGCAACCTGGATAACGCAAATTCTACCACAAGCCATTATACCGCTTGATCATTGTTTGGCGCAGCATAACCTTGATGGTCCTTTAGTGGACCATCAAGTTTATAGCTTATTTAAGAAACCTCAAAAATAAAGGCACGAAACTAAATTTCTCAAACACTATATGAAAGATATTCCTATGAAATTTTTCAATAGCGTTCCAGATAACATTAGCTGTGCAATGAACTAGGATCTCGTCTATATGTCCAGAATTTAATATTTTATATAGCTGTGTTTGAAAAAAAATATTGAATTTGTTTTGTCCAAATTCAGGTATTGTTTCACAAAAACTGCCATATCTCAGAGGATATTCTGTGTAATTTAAAACTTTTAGTTCATTGCACAGATGATAGTCTGCAATATACAATACCAAAACAATTCTAATATATACTGTAGTTTTCAGTGTCTGGCGTAAGTGCTGAAAATAAGCTAATTTTATGAACATTATATACCATTACATTATAAAAAACACAGCTCTAAATGCGAAAAACCCGTTTTATCCGCATTTAACGATGTTTTTTCACAAATTTCCTCTGTTTTTCGAATTCGAATATCTCAGTGAATATTGAACTTAAAAACATGGAATTTTTTGTTGGCATCAGCAGAGAGGACGACAACTTTCTAATTTGGTTTTTGAGCACACGGGGAGCGCATAAAACGTTATTTTCTTTATTTTTTTATGTATACGATTCGATAAAAAAAGTTTGAGATTTTTTTAAGTAACTGTACGTCATTTGAAAACTTTTTGTAATTGAAAGTATGTTTCGAAAGTCAACGGTTTCAGAGATATCCCCTGTGCAAATAATTTGGGACAGCCTGTATATAAAATATCTCAAATAGTTGTAGAAATATTTCAGAAATTTCACTGTATTTCTTTGTTTTACACGGTATTATGATTAAAAACACTGTTTTTAAAAAAAAAAAGTTCACCACACGTAGTCAGTTGCCTTTAATCAAACGATAATGTAAGACGAAATGATATATTTTTAAAAAAAGCACCAGCAACCACCAAAACGATAGAATAGTATGCAATGGAAACTAAAAACACCAATCCGATTTGATGCGAACTAACATTCAAAGCAACCATTTCTGATAGCCACGCGCATGTACATTCAGACACGTTCGATGTTCTTGAAGTGACCCGTCTCTTTTCTTGGGCGCAGAGAGGCAGCACGTTCTCTTTCATGAGATTAAAATTTGCGTGGTCTTGAGATTCCATATGCAGTACAGTATTCGTATTGAGTTTCACAAGTAGCGTTTGCCTAAATAAAAATATGCTTCACCAAGAACCATTCGAATGTATGTGCATAATCCCTATTGACAGTCCACATCAGTCATCTTCATCCCGTTGCTCGCGAGCACCACGGTGCTCCCTAAAGAGTGCTCGATGCTCGTGACCGATTTCGTGCTCACTAGCACTTGATCAATGTTCCAATTAAATTCCTTGCACAAATTCTCCGTTCCAGGATGGAAATCATCCTGATTCCGTGCATTCGTATGTCGAACTTGCCGAAAAGGGTGCTCTTCTTTTGATGATGGATACAGAGAGTGCTCGCGACAAGAAAAAGTTTAAAGACCTCTGGTCCACATCAACGTTAACAATAAAATTAAAAGTTTTTGATCAGTAGATAATTTGGAAAAGTTTAATAACTGTTGTTGTCTGTTGCAAATATACAGAAACTAAATTCCCATATCGTTTCAAAAAATATTCTACCTCTCTCTCTATTTTTTGAACAACGCTTAAATACCAGATTATATCTAGTGAACATTTTCTAAATTTTTTTTTTTCGTTTACCAAGTACACCGAGTTGAAATAAACTGCAAAGGATTATTATGAATTCAGTTAAACCTCATTATAACGATACTCTGCAGACCAAGAATCGTTGCAGAGGGATTATCGTTATATCGAGAGGCAGCAGTTTAACATTAGAGTATAAACATTTCCAAACAAGACTTGAAAACTATCGTTGTAGAGGGATTTATCGTCGTATCGAGTATCGTTGTAGCGAGGTTTCACTGTATATCAATTGAAGTAAAGTAGTTCTTTGCTCTAGGATAGATAATTCTCATTTTGCATAATCTTAAAAGGATTAAATGTCTCAAGAAGAAATTATTGCTTGAAAATTCCTCTGAACTCTGAATTCATGATTCACACTACGTTTCCCTTCCCCCCGAATAAAAATAGTAAAATGTTTGGAGGTTCTAATGTATGTCGTTAATATTATATATCCACGCTTCAGGGTGAGAATGTCTTGAAAATTTATAGTAGCTTTGTGAGAATGCAAAAAATACAGATCTCACACAGAGGTCACTTTTTTATAGAGCGAACAAAAGAATCACGGAAATAGCCATTTCTTCTAGAATAAAATGTACCACCCATCCTCATTCAAAATGCGTCTCTTCCAAATAGAAAGATGATAAGGAAATTTGCTGAACTGAGGACCTGAGTAACCTTCAATGAACTCAATGCCATTGTTACTATATATATGTAATAAATATATAATATATATGTGAAGCGGAAAAAAACTGTTTTTCCTCTTTATACCGTTCTCGTTCAAACAAAAGAAATATCCACTACAAATGTGGCTTGAACAAGGACTAGTTTGGGGTGTGGCATGACCCTCAGTCGGGTGAGGTCATTCCGAAACCACTTGTTAAGCAACTGACATCATCATTTAGGTTAATAGAACATGAAAATATCTAAAATAAAGTTTATGTTAAGTAATTAAGAACGAGAAAAATATTTTTTTATGCTTATACGATAGCATTAAATATTAATTTAAGAAACGTAAAAATTTCGTTATCGTTGTTTAGCAGAAAATTCAAAGTTTATTTCCAAGGAAATAAATTTCAAGAGAAAAGTATCGCAATGAGAAGGAGTGTCAGTAGTATGAAATTTTGTAAGATTTGAAAGGGTTCGAGAGAAAAAAATCTCAAACTTTGCAACTTTTTCATCTGACTGTATACAGCTACTAAACTCCTCCCCCCCCCCCCCCCCCATCTGTCTACCAAATCTCATATTCATAGGTATAAATATCCTAAAATTATTTACGATCTGCTATCAGTTCAATTCTCAATCACTGAGATTCCCCCATAATGATTAGGCAAAGTTTCATATCTAATTAACTCCCTGATGCCCGGACCAAAAAAAAAAAGACGTGTTGTTGTGATGGCTGTCGTGACTTCAAAATTTGTGTTTGTACTAATAAAGAATCATTTGCTAAAAAAAGTCTGTCCCAAATTTTCATGTCTCTTGCCCATGATATATTTAATGCATTCTCTCACTACCCCTCTACATTTTTTTTATACAAATACAAATACAACGCCACAACAGGCAAATTGCCCAACGAGGTGGCTGACTTAAGAACATCATGGATCCCCGAGCCATTTTTTGGAGGCCCTACCTACTACTGCTACACCACACATGCACCCCACCCACACCCCCCCCCGTGGAACCCCCAATGAATCGGTACATGCGGGAATGTGCGTGTACGTGAAGTGAAACCTGACGTGAAGTTTTTTTTGTTTCTCTGTAATGCTTGTTATGTGTAGTGCTGCCATCTGCCACCAGTTTTTCCAACTATGAATGAAGTGTTATGATTGAATGATTTATCGTTATAGGACTGTTGCTCTCTGTGGCGAGACTTTTTAACGGGGAGATCGGCTCGCATTTGCGCCTTGAAGTTGGGAACCACAGAAAACCAACTTCAGCCGACCATCTAAGAAATACTGTATTAAAGCGTGCGCCAAATAGAGATTGGTACGGAATGGTTTCCATGGTCTCTTCCAACTGTAAAAAAATAAATAAAACATAATCAACACTAAAAAAAAATATATATATATATAGAATTCGGTTTTCTTTTACAATCTCCGTAAACTTGGTTTCTCACTGCAAAATTAGTTTTTTTTTACCCAAACAAGGAAAAAAAAAGTATTGGGTCATCAAAGTATAAAATAAAGCCGCGTCACTCCTTGAAGAGGAATAATTATGTAGTTTTTAGAAATTATTTTTTCCTACTTAGAAGTTTCAGACAAATTGTTTTAACTCTATAACGGATTATGAAGGTTATGTGAACATAACTTTCTTATTGACTCTATATACTTTATCATACTTTCTTATTGACTCTATATACTTTGTCATACTTTCTTATTGTGAACATAACTTTCTTATTGACTCTATATACTTTATCATACTTTCTTATTGTGAACATAACTTTCTTATTGACTCTATATACTTTATCATACTTTCTTATTGACTCTATATACTTTGTCATACTTTCTTATTGTGAACATAACTTTCTTATTGACCAGGAACTTTATGTTATCTTGCAAACTGTACCGATTTATTGAAAAAAAACAAGTTGAAAATTTGATGTTGGGAAAATAAATTTTGACCAGTAATTCGAAAACAACATCATGACAAAGAAAAAGCCGCTATCATATCAGACACTTCATTTCAATACTGAAATTTGAAGCATCAAATTCGAGAAAATTTTCTCTCTTTCATACTTATTTGAAATTAAATTTGTTAATCAAAAAGAAAGATGAAGAATGAAGCCATGAACGAGTTTGTTTCTGAAGCTGTTTGCAAATTTGAATTATATTTAATCGAGATTGCAAACTATTGACTACGCATCCGTAGACAAGGGACTATAAGGACTTTTAGCCTACAATCTCACCCAGGCTTTTATGGCTCTTTCGGGGCAATAGAAGTTATCTTTAGATGTGTTATCTATAGATTGCTATCATTAGTCCGTGGTTAGCGCAGATATGGGTTTGAGCACGTTCGTGCGTACGTATTTGACTATCCGTCAAGAATCAGATTCAAACTGTAAGCCCAAGTCTATCATTCAATTAGAGTGTAAAATTCCCACAGAATATTTTACGTTTTTGTTTTATTCAACCTGTTTCACATACGTTATGCATACGTGTTCAGTCGATATTTTAGACAGCATTCTTATGTGTATGAACATAGAGTGAAGCTGTGTGCGCGCTTAAGTGTTATAATCTATATATCTCATACGTGATGTACGTTGATGAAGGATGAAGAAAACAAAAAAAAATTTATAGACTCCGGTTAAATTTCTGGAAGAGTTTAGCTGGTTTGTATAGTTTTAATAACATAAAATTAACCATTACTAAAAAAAAAGTTTCGGTCTTAGGCCGGGATTACACTATAAAAGTTTGATAAAGGAACTTTTACAAAACTTGAAAAAAAAAGACCAATAAGCATATTGGTTACATTCGCTCGAATGTAGCCAATACTCTTATTGATTGCTTGAAGTGTTATAAAAATTTCATAGTATAATCCTGACTTTATAAAACTGGGAAAATATTTTGAAGTTTATGTTATTCATCATACGTATAAGTAACTGGTTTAAATTTCGAAGGTTTTAACAACTGGATGTTGCGAAGATATATTTTGGAAAGAGAGAAAATTCAACTGCCCCTGCGGGGAATCGAACCCACGCCCTTTCACTTTTCGGGTGAACGCCCTGGACCACTAGACTACAGAGGCAGCGAATTTCTCAATCTTTCCTTGGAGCTCGTGTACACTGAAAGGGACCGTACATGGACGGCCGGACCAGACTCAGGCCAAGCTCACAACTGCTGACGTAAAACCTTCGTATGATAGCGGAGAGTGACGTCATCATTGTGTAAGTCGCCATCTGGTGGCAACGTCAGCAGTTGTGAGCTTGGCCTGAGGCTGGTCCGGCCGTCCATGTACGGTCCCTTTCAGTGTACACGAGCTCCAAGGAAAGATTGAGAAATTCGCTGCCTCTGTAGTCTAGTGGTCTAGGGCGTTCACCCGGAAAGTGAAAGGACGTGGGTTCGATTCCCCGCAGGGGCAGTTGACTTTTCTCTCTTTCCAAAATATATATCTTCGCAACAACCAGTTGTTAAAACCTTCGTATGATAGCGGAGAGTGACGTCATCATTGTGGTTTAAATTTGTTCTTGATATAACACACACTATGTATATATATCATGCATTGTAAAAGAGCAACTGACGAAAACCATATTTATTTGAAACACTTCAAAAGTCAGAGCATAGCGCCAAAAAGACAACTTTATACACATAACTCAAAATTATGAAATTAGAGGTGAAATGAGAAGACGTAAAATAAAAAATAAATTAGAAGAAAAGGAAAATAATATGGATCAATGAGGAGGTCGTTCTCAAGGGGGAACCCCCACATTGCTCCAAACTGCAAAAATGTTTCTAATGATGGTAGGCCAAGAATAGGCATACATTTACCATCAATTCCCCCAACATTTTTGCGATAAACAAGCTTTGGAAGTCAAAAAGCAAATATGAGAAAATACAAAATTATAACCAAAAAACATGAAAAATCACATGAGTAGCAAAATATTAAATAGATATTTACACAAAAGTGTGTTTAAAAGTTGGAAATATAAAAATTGAAGAAGAAAATAAATTAAAATGAAACCTACCAAATTCAAATACCGTCTTTAACCACTTGTCATGAGCTACCTAGTTGAAAAACCCCTCAAGATATTTAAAAATTCAGAGAAAGCTTCTAAAGAATCCCTAGCATTATTACAAGTTCTTTTAATTCTTGATAGTTGTCCAAAAAATATATTTTTCAAAATTCTAATACTAATATTAGAATTGAAATTATATATATATATATATGTGTTATACAATTTTTAACATTTTTATTAATTTTTTGTTAATTATACTATTTTTATTTACTACTATCTTCCCCCCCCCCCCACCATATATCTGAAAATAATATTCACAATATTGACAATATTCAAATAATATACACAAATTGTAAAATAAAAATTTGAAATTGAAAATTGAAATATACTGCGTTAATGAAGAGTGCTTATGTGTTTTTATCTATTTTTAGGTGAGCGAAATGACTCATCTGTTTGCTGTGTTCGTATTTTTGCTATCGATAGAGAAACTTTCAGCGGATTCAACTGCTGGGTATTCAAAAAGTAATTACAGTGCCGCAAACTTAGAGGACACAAGACCTCAACCGAATCCAAAATGGTCTCATTTCTTCATGATGCAAAATCCAAAAGTAGAAGATGAGAAAAATGCGAAAGGATTTTACTTTCATGTAAAGAATGGTCAATCCGAAATAAGTAGATTTAATAATGATGTCCAAAAAATTGAGAATCTACGTGTGAGACCAGGAAATATATCCAATGTAACAGCTGCCTCTAACAAGAACCAAAATGATGATCAACCTTCTTTAGAACTCGGTGAGGATTCTCTTGAGAAAAAAATCGAACCATTTCGTGAAACCCGAAGACAAGGAGATTTCGTTCCTAATGAATTCACACGGTCTGATAATATAACAGATGCTTTATACCCTAAAGATTTGAGTTCGAATAGATTTGGTATGAAGTTGCTTCTAGCTGTTTCTAATCAAAACTCGCAAGAGAACCCCTCACATTTAAGAAAATTGCCTACTCAACGAATGAATCGCATGATCAAAAATGAATCGTTTAAAAGCATTCCAGAAAACTTAGCAAGAGTACAAGCCGAAAAAAATGGGAACGTGGGTAACTATCGCGCTGTTCGAAATGGTTCTCATGCAGTTCCACTAAATACACGAATTCAAAAAAGATTGACTTATGTTAGAAGACCTATCCACTCAACTACGGAGGCGAATAAAATCAGTTTGTTAACCACGGATGGTAAAATGGCTACTGAAAGTTACCTGTTTAATTCCTATTCCGATCAAAGAAACAATCCGTTTGCATCCGATACCAAAATAGTAGAACGTGGTTCAATCGACGCAAACAAAGGATCCAATGAAGGTATTTTGTCCACGTATCCAAATCGGAGAAATGTGTCTGTGATCAGAGACGGTTCTAAAGTTATCAAAAGACGTGTCATTTCACGAAGACCGAGTATAGTGAGTCCAATGCGAAATATTCAAAAGCATGACATTGGCGCATCTAATTCTATGAATGTGACGGCTGTTGCTTCTTCTACCGAAAGAAAAAGACTTCCATTGCATGAATATCGGATTCGCCCAAACGCTTCTGTTTCACGAATGTTAAGCAGAAAGCGTCCACAATCGAACCAAAATATATCCAAATCTTCAAGTGCATTAGATCACTCCATTCTTCCACCCTCTGACGATCTCATCAAAGAAACAACTTATTCTGTGATCAGGTCTTTGCCAAGCCCAAGTGTAACAACTAATAGAAAGCACGTCGTTGAAGCCGATTTTTTATCTGAACACAATGTAAATAGCAACGTAAACGTACCTGCAAAACCGATTTTCGGAAGCCGCATTAGACCAATAAGCATTCATAGACCACTACACATTCCAAATAGGAACATCAGAAATTCCACTACTGCTTCCTATAGAGTTGCTGCTGATAAAGTAAAGCCAACTAACGTAACAAATACTAGATATGATTTCTCTTTAGAACAAGAAGAGACAATTCAAAATCCTCGGAGAACGACGCGAATGTACCAAAATAATCCAAATCGCATGCGAGTATCTGGGTCCCAGTATGAGTTTCCTTTACAAGTACCTAGGAGCCAGAATCCCTACGAAGTGGCTAATAGTAAAGAACGCACTGATTTCCCTACTGAACCTCTGCGACGGAGACATGAAATTGAAACTATTCATCCTTCATTTACTCGTGCAAAGCAAGATGAAGATGCTGTCGGATATGCTAGTCACCGTCGATACAATAGTCATCCAACATCAGTGTCTAATAGCCATTTTACTCAACGTAGCTATTTTAAACTTCATCATGGAAATCAAGAAGCTATTAAAGAAACAGAACTTCCTTATATGCCGATACGCCCAACTAGAGTCAACCGACTTCATTCAAGAACAAATTCTCCAACATCTTACGGAAAACTCAATACACCCAATGATTCTGTATACTACATTTCTCAAAAAATTCAAGACGATAAGGATTCTGTTGGAAATATGGATTTTGCACATCGTCGGGAAGTTATTCAACCGGACAGTATCAAATCCAGAGGAGGCGATGAGATTGAAAGAGAGCTCACTGACGATCAGAGTACACCAGTTTCGGTAAATGTTCAGAACTCTGCAGAAAAAAATCCGATTCCACGCGAAAACCCTCATACCTACTATCAGCCCGGTAGAGGGAAAAATGGCTTTACAATGACATTGCCTCAACCTCAAACAGTACGAAATCAGTACGGTATTCATAATTCTCAATCAGGTCACATTCCATCGAGTGAAAATCCAAAACCAAGCATATCTCACGGTTATGTGCATACTCAACTACATCTACCTCCAATAAATGTCAGATTCCGTCTCCTTCCGGTCCGTGATGCTTATAATGAAAGTTCAGGAAATGTGAGACACTTGAGTGATAACTATGATAACTCATACTCTATGAACCCTTATCAACCACCTATATCTTTCACAACTCCACAGCAACATTACCCGCAGCATTCATTCCATGATTCCGTCCCATATCATATTACGGTGCCACCGTACGGAAGTTCGATATCTCCGTTTATATATCAAACGTCGCCACATATCAATCATGCATATGAGCACAATCGAAATTTCGGTAGAGAACGTTTATCCCCTTACGTAGGCAATGACCAAAACATAGCTGGGCCAGCGCAAATAGAGAACGGCTTTCCCGAATCTGCCCATGTCATGCACCCGTATATATCCGAGGCCGAAAACTACCAACCTTACAGCGAGGATCATCTTTACAATTATGGAGAAACTACCACTCCTCATCAATTATTTTACCCAGAAAAACAAGAGCCTTCTAAAATGACACAACCATCATTTAATGATTCAAAATCATCGGATGAAACCTATAACTATGGATCTCATCACATTTTACTAAAAAATCTCAATAATTTTCCGCTTCGATTCGGTAGTGATACAACTGCCAATTCAAGAGAAAACACTACAGACACCCTCGAACCTTCTTTTCATGTGACTAATACGGAGACTCAAAGACTTCCTAAAACCTTAAGAGAGCCTAAGGTTTTGAAAACGGAAAATTCTACTGAACAAGCTGTTGAAAATGGAATAGTTTCTACAGATGCTGTAATTCAGAGAATGCATGTACTTAAGGAAAATTCCTCCCAGGATGAAATTTCTAATGAAAAACCCACAAAGGTTGCGTTAAATACAAGTTTCAATTCTACTGGGAATGACTTTATTACAGTAAAGGTCGAACGTGGAGAAAACTTGCTTGAAAATGAAACGGAAACTGATTTTCTTAATAATTCTTCAAGTGCAGGTATTTCGAATGCGAATGAAAAAACAGAATTTGAATTTGACATCGACAGCACTCGCTTCGAAAAAGATGTCATCACTCGTTCATTTTCAACTGAGGAAACTCCTGCGTTATCATCATTAACAAGCTTTTCGACCCAAAACATATCACCTTCTACAATACCTTATTCCATGAAAAAAAGTACCGAACCAATGGTTCAAAGCTTGCCCACTCTTCTTGAAATTGATAGAAATACTGATCAGGAAGATAATTCTTCATATACACAACCAGGTTGGACAGTTGATGACTCTATCCAACTTGATAAAGATACAAACCCAACTACTGAATCGGTGATTTCATTTATTGAAAAATCCAATACTTATCCAATGCTTTCAAATTCTACAATCAATCCGGAAACTCATGCCACAAAATCTTTTTTCAATAGTGATACAAATTTTAGAGTTATATTACCTAAGAATGACTCGATTAAAAGTCATTTTGAAGGTATTTTTCCAATTTCTGAGAAAAGTGAAGCAAAATCTACATCGAAATTTGAAGAAACAAATTTTGACGCGACTAAAAACATTTCTCCTGAACTTGTGAAATCAACCACTGAAATTCTCAATCCATCCCAATACTCTACTGTGCCTCTTGATGTAAAAGAAGATTATCATTTTACCATAGAGGAAATGAAGGAAAGTCAAAACGATATGTCATCTATTATGACTACTGAATTTTCAACACCGATAAGCATAGTTGATAACACACTTGCAGATGGCACGGATTCTTCTAGCACTCAGGTATACGATTTCAGTGTGTCAGTAAATTCAACCACTGAGACTGAGTCCCTTAGCACTCTAACAACGGACACTCGAAACATGTCTTTATCTACACGTTCCTCAAACTCTGCGGATAGTGCTAACTTTTCAAAGAGCTCTTTTACTACAGTCACCTCTGAGTTGAAAAAAGAGAGCTTAATCAATAGCTCTCTTGAGAAAGAAAGAAGTGGGCATGCCATTGACGAACAATCGCAGAATTCTGCGATTTCCATACAACCTTTTGCTACGTTAACTAGTAAAGATGAATTCAATACAGAGGAGCGTACCACGAACCAGAAAATTTCTTTGAGCACTTTGCCTATGTCTACTGAAACTACTCAGATAACAGAAGCCGTGTCAATGTCTACTTTCCAAGATAATGGGAATAATGAAATGATGTTTTCTTCTGACGTGACATCATTATTAAGTGACTCAAGAAAAATTACACAAAAAAGCATTTTTCCCGAAAACTCAACAACTGTACCTTTACATATTGTAGAAAATTCTATTTCGACTTTGAACCCGGTCAGTTCAGCTACCGCAACGCTCGAAGTGGAAAATCATATTAAAAAGGAAAATCGTGGGTCAGAAGGAATCACAGAACCTGAACAGCTAGAAAAGAACACCCGGAACGATTCATCTAGCTCGCTTTTTCTCAAACTAAAAAACAATACTACCGATAACGATACTACCACAAACAGTTTTAACAACTATTCAAGTAAAAGCAAAATAGTTAGCACAGCTAAATCCACACCAGCTATTTTCATCCCCACTGATGGTTTTCTTGATACAATTGTGTTCAGGGAGGTTGATGAAAAATCCACTTCATCACCAGGACTTGATGTTGCTCCCCATAATAAAAACGATGCGCTAATGGATAGTCTCTCTGTTTTCACTTTTACCGAAGTGCCACTCTCAGACTTCAAGGTTTCTGAAAATTCACAGAAATCAATTTCAGAGACTACTACCAGCACAGAAGAAATCTCTGAAAAATTAAAAGAGAACCCTCCATTTTTTGGTTCACAATTCGGCCATCACAATTCGACTACAGCTGGAAGCTATACAAGTACTCCAGCAACTTTCTCAACTGCAACCTCAAACAAAGACAGTATGTCTTCAGAAAATGCGTTGTTCACAACTGTATTTTCTCTAATGAAAAATGTGATGAGTAGAACTGTGACAAAGTCGGATGAAGACTCCAAGTCAACGAGCAGCATTGATGAAATGGTAGAATTTATGAGTTCAACTCCAAAAGTTCACGCTCAAGAAGAGAATCCATCAAATTCATATGCAACTTCTCACTATGAGAATAATGAGAGCATTTTGGAAGAAAAAATTCTTAAACGGAACACATCTAGTTCTTTGAATGTTTTTGGAAAAGAGAAAACAATTTCTGAAGAATATTTTAAAAACAACACATTTGAAGATGTCAAGACACAGGTTTCTCAAATACATGGAAAAGTGTACAATAATACTTCTGCTGTATCTGATAATCCACCCAGTGTGACTGTTAATCTCAACTCAGCATCGGAACAAACTGCATCAAACATTGATGTCATGGATGTGATATCTGGACAACTTCTTGCTAAACGAAAAAATGACTCCATAGTTTCGACAAAATTTTCAGAAGATTCCAATGAAAAAAAAGGGACCACATCCCCGAATGGGCTCTTCACAGTTGTGGGATCTTTGATTGCGGATGCTATAACGAAATTAGAGAAAGTGATGAACTCATCGAAGGATCATAAACCAAGAATTCTCGATATTAAAATGGAAGAGAAAAGAAATCCGGATACTGAAATTGAAATTGATTCATCTGGTTTATTAATGAATTCACAGCTCGAAACTAGTCCGGAAATTAATAATGGCAAAGTGAAGTCTACTGATTTTGTATCAACATTCACGTCGTTACCGGTGATACTAAATTCTGAAGATAATTCAAGTAATTTAGTGAATTTGAATCAGTTGGTAACCGAGGAAATGAACAATGAGTTTATAACATCACCTGAACCTATAGCAATCCCGATGATGACAAAAGAAACGAAGGCGCGCATTATTGAATTTACGAAAATAAAAGAAAACTTTTCCAATCCCCTGCATGAAACGAATAACTACAGTTCAGCCGATTATTTTACAGTAGAAAATTCATCGTCGAATTCTCCACTCACCTCTTTAACTGATGGTGTGGATGCGTTAACATCACCATCTTACTTCGAACACTCACTGGGAATAAGAGAGATCCAACCAAATGTTATTTTGGAAGAAAGCAAAGTAGAAAATATTGAATTAATCAAAACAGGTATCACTGAATCTGCCACTGACATTAGCATTAGCAAAGTAACAGCTGAGCCTGTACATATGAAAACTGATTCGAGTGATAGTATTATTAGCACAACGAATTGTGGAAGCCACAAAACTGTAACTCCCACGTTATTTGACATCGAAGAAACGGCCACTGCAACTGAATGAAATACACATCATAACAAAAGTGAGACCGAACTTGTGGTTACGTTTTTTTTTTCTCTGTGACTAGCTTGACTAAGTATCTAATTATTTCCCCGATGAATTTTTTTTTTCTATATGACGGTATGTGTGTGTGTATTTTTTTTTTCTTCTTTTTTGCGTTTTAAAGTTTTTCCACGAACTACATTAATCTAGTTAATGGAAAGCTGTGTTTGAAGTTTTTTTTGCCCAAGGGTATAACTAATGAGAGTCAAAGATTTAAGCATGAGCAAACGTTCCTGAACTCAAGCCATATTTCTGCGTGTTTTGTGAAATGTTTTCATGTGTGATGTGATATTCAATTTTTTCCATTTTTCATTTTTATGTGTTGTTTCATCATTTGTATGAATTTTCAACTATTCAATAATCATTTTTCTATTTTTTGTGTTTGTATTTTTATTTTGAAATGGAATTTGTGATCTTTAAAAAGTTTATTTTTTTTATTGAATTGTGTCCAAAGTATTTCCGCCGCATTTTGTATCCTATAATTCTTATTTAAAATTTTCATTCATTAGGTTTTTTTTAACATTTCTTATTTGAAGTTCATGAGAAAAATTGATTTTCAATTTACATTCTTCTGTTATCGTTGTTTTTATTCAATTTACATATTTTATTAGCTTTTCCATTTGGATCTTCATTTTTAATATTGATAAAAACAAAAATAATCGTATTTACTTCGGTATCTTTATAATGTTTAATTACCTGTATTTTTCTGTTCAGTTTTATTAAAAAATACTATTATTTTGTAAATTAGCGTATCTCGTTCACACTTTCTTTGTCTCATAAAAAAAGGAACGATCGGGAAGAGTTAGAATTGGAACTTCAAAAGCAAATTATTTTCAGTGTTTATCGTATATTATTATATAAAAGTAAACATACTCTCTTCCTTGATTAAAACAAGTTGGCTTTTTTTTACCTAGGTATATAAATAGAGCTTGATGTACAGCTTCAGGTCTATTTTAAAAGTTAAAAAGGCACCGTAAAATTATCCATGTAAAATTCAACTGTCAGTGAGTAGAACTGATTATTGATCTGCACATACGTTGTAATAGATAATATCCGTGATAATCACTAATACGTATTGAATGAGCAAAAAAAAAACCATTATTTGTTATGTTTTATGACGCAACAATTAGGAAACCAATTAATATCAATGCTTTGAAATTCTTAAGATGACGTATGTACAATCGAAGTCCTTTTGAGATCATCTTTAATACGAGAATACGGTTATTATGAACATTTATAAAATAATGTTTGGTTCGCTATTTAATTGCAGTAAGGATTTCACGCTTTTTACAAACGGTAACATAAGAAGTTCGGTTAATACGAGCAAAGTTTTTAGCCAATTCAGCCTTAAAAACTTTGCACCGTTTGAAACTGCTGGGATGATTTTTTTTTTTTAGTTAAAACAACGAGAGGTACCCACAGCTCTTTTTTTTCGGGCATCCACTCACCTAATGCTTTTATTGCAGAAAGGTGACGCGTCCCGATAATTGGCACTGCCTTTTTTTTTGCTTGGATTTTTTCGGAATAGCTCGATAAAAATTGTAACATGATAAAGATGAGAAAGTTTGAAAATTTCAAATTTTTTGGCAGGTCGATCTTCCAAAGGGGAAGTTTTCTCTTGGCAACCTTTTTCTGCTTGGAGTTCATTTGAGTGATGTTAATTACTTTGAATACGAAATATTCGAGTTCAAAAATTATTTAATTAAATTCCATTAAATTTTATTAAACATGAGAGAAAATTTATTGCAATTTAATGAAAATCCATCGTTAAATTTTATGATTACTTTAATTAATTAAAAAGCATGTTAATATCAATATTTTTGTGTTAATGAGTAATATAAATTTTAATACATATTCTAAAGTAACTACTGTGTGTATATCTTGTTCCTTAACTAGGTCGACCTTGTTTTCCTTCTGGCATCGCGGAAACCGTGGTGAGAATTCCCGAATTCATGTTAGGTAGTTAGGTCCATTAAGAGAAACACTAGTTGGGATCTCTGGCGGGCTCCCTAGGCAAGTTCGACTAGCAAATAAATAAATGAAACTGAAAGTACGTTGCAAAAGTTTGTGAAAAAACAATTCAGGTGAAGAGAAAAGAGATTATACTGAAACTTACCATCCTGAATGTGGAAAACGCTCCCCAAGACAGCACCGGTTTTTCTCATCAATATAATACAAGTACAGTGAAACCTAGATACAACGATAAATTCCTCTACAACGATATTTTTCAAGTCTTGTTTGGAGATGTCTATACTGTTCTCTAATGTTAATGTTAACTCCTTTCGATATAACGATAATTTCTCTACAACTATACTTTTTCTTGGTCCGCAGTGTTTCACAGTATCACAGGCTTTTGATGCAACAGCCAAAGTTAGAGGTGGTTCCCAATCACCCCGATGTCACCTACCTGACTACACGTCTGTTTATATATCGAGCTCTAAAGCGTTTTATTTCAGATTCAGTTCCTGTAAAATGAGACAAATCCCCTCCTGTATGACACAAGCTTTAATCCCTTAGAATCCAAGTTCAAGCAGTAGATCAATAGGATCCATAACGGAAAGCACGACATTGTATGTTGGTTCACTTCCCGACAACAGATTAAGAATTTTGAAGTCTTGATTTTTCCCGGAGGAATTCTGTTGTGTTAACATAGTCGGGTTCATTGTTATTGAGTAAAATTTAAAAGCGATCGTAAATGAAATTTACTTCGATTTTCGTCTTTTTGGCAATCTTCATTCATTCTCAATTTAACTTGAGAATTACACAGAGTATCTTTTTCTTCCGAGGTGGTGAAGCTCCGGGACGTAAAAAAATTACGGGATGCCATTTTATATCGATAAGTAAGATGACCATATTTTCTCTAGAAAAATACGGGATATTGGATCCTAATACGGGAAAACAGGGGACATCGCCAATTATTTCCCAAAAATGATGCCAAAAGTAAGCAAAACTGCCAGCTACAGTATTACTAAAATTATTGAAAAATTACCAATGATGGAAAATCAAGTACTATTGCGAGATGCAATAGATTAAAATAAATTCTACGGAATAACACGTTTAATGCATGACAAATATGTGAGATGAATATTCCTTATTATAGTCGTAATTATCATAATCTAATTAAGAGTTGGGAAGGCAATTTTAATCAATAAAGAAAAAAAAATTAAGTTGGCTTCGTTGAAAATACATTAAAAAAACGGGCATTTATACGAGAAGGTCGGGATGGCCAAAATTATGTGAAAATACGGTGATGTTCAGGGATACGACTGCAAAGCTTTTACTTCTCGTGTAGTCGCCATCTATCTTCTACGAAAGAAAGTACAAACATTAAACTGCTTCCGAATGAAAGCGATTTTATCACAAAAATTTGGACTTTGACTGGTTTTAACTTATACACAAAAATTGACACGCTTTTAAGACAAATAAAATTTTAATTGATCGACGCGTTTCGGATCTACAATGGAGAGCCATCATCAAGAACTCGTGGTCAGAAATCACAAGTGAATCGTTGAAGGGGTGATGTTTATGTTTGGTCTTCCGGAGAGTTTGCCTTTGTATTTGCTGAGGCCGAGTGTTCTTTGGATATGAATTGGGGCGCTATCTGTTGCACAGTGTTGAAAATTCTGTCTCGACTGAGGTTAATGAAGTCTGTCCAATCTGACGAAATAGGTGGCGTGTTCCTTCCATCATTAACGAGGAAATCCTAGCATGTTCTGGATGAAGTATCCCTCGAGAAAATTCAGTTCGGGATTATGTGTTGCTTTTTTTGAAAACAGACGCTTCCTCAAAATCAAAATTATGTGAAAGTTGCCAACAGTGTTAGGCAATAGCCGAACTATTTGTCTGTCCCTTATCAACAACATGCTTTCGGTGTTCGAGAACTCGAATATTAAGATTTCTCCTAGTTTGGCCAATATATCCTTTTTCGCAATTCTTGCATGGGATGAAGTAGATACCAGATTCTTTGGAGGGTGAGATAGAATCTTTGAGTTGAGAAAAGGTGAATTTATTTGTTGGCTGGAATATTGTATATGGAAATTCGACTTCCATGCAATATTCCAGCCATATATAATATTTGCTATCTCGACCCATAGGCGGAGATAGACATGGAAGTCTGGGGGAAGCCCGGTCATAATTGCTGGGAGGGGCACGATTATGATGATGTCAATTCATATATACACGTATGCATTAGATCAGCCAACTCCACCTTTGAAGATAGAGGGCATAGCTCAACCATGCCCCCCCCCCTCGTATCTCCGCCCATGTCTCGACCTCTTATAAAAATGCCCCACTTTTTTCAGTATTTCCAACGAGGCTTACTTGAATTTTTATCCTATATACATTTTCGACGGAACGATGGGGGTCGTTATGACGAGCGTCAACTGTTGTATGAGGAAGCAAATTATATATTGACTGATCATATTTCCACGAGAAAATACAAGAACTTAGTATCCCAAATGCAGGAAAAAACAACAAATCGCCAGTTTTTGCCAAAAATTATGCTAAACATGAGCAAAGTTATCAGTTATTGCTAAAATCAGAAATGAGGCACTACGGCAAACTGCGTGGATTTAAATGTGAAATCTACGAATTTAAACTTTCAACATGACCAAGCTGACCATATAAAGTAAAATACGGAGAAATACGAGAAAAATACAGGAAATTGGATTCCGAAATACCGGGAAATATGGAATATCACCAATTGCGATGAATATCACTAATAAAGTGATGTAAAATATGAAAAAAGTTGCCAATTATAACCCAAAATGCTTTTTTTTAGTAAACTTCCAAGAAAATAAGTGAAATTTGGTTTTCATGGAATACATTTTTATCAATTTTAATTGATTCAATAATAATGTGAACATTTTATACCGAAGATCAGAAGATCGGTTTAATCAGTCAATGATTGAAAAAGATAAAATGGATTCTTTGAGATGCATTGAGCTAAAACAAATGGGTTTTAAAATCTCCCCTTTTTCTTTTTTCTTTCTGGAAATTATAAATATCGAAACAATTATTTGGGTTATTTATAATTTCTCACGAAAAATAAAAGAAAGTGGAAATAACTGCAATCAATATAACTCAGCAATGAAGAAGTAAAATGATACACCATTACTTGTGATCTCATAACATAATAGCATCATTAAGTACGTGATAATAATAGCGTATCTGGTAAAGGCGTCAGGCTAGAAGGTCAAGTACTGGGAAATTTGGGAAAAGGCCACGCTAAAAGCGGGTAAAACGGTTTTTGCTCATTTAACGCTGTTTTTTCCCGACTTTCCTCTCCGTTTATGGAATTCGAATATCTCAATGAATAGCACTAAGAAACGTGGTTTCTTTTTTCTTTTTTAGCATCAGGAGAGACAAAGCAACAACTTTCTAATTGGGTTTTTGAGCACAAGGGAACTGTATAAAAAGTTAACTCCTTCAAAAGACGAACAACCAAAAATGATTTGGTTTAAGAATTAATCTTGGTTTACGAACAAGCAAAATGACCTAAATCCCGAAGGCAACATATTTCAGAGAAGTCTGAGATTACAATTTTTTTTTCGACAGAATTTGGTTAAAGAATTAAATTTTATCAGAGTAAAATTCCCGTCACCAAATACAGCTCCTCTTATCCTGCCCATATGGATAGGCGGGTCGTTTCAAACTTTACGAAGCTCTGGAGAAAAAACTTTTTCAAATATATTTTGCTATAATATTTGACATAGAACTAACAGTCAGTTAACTTCTGGAAACATTATTTTATCATCTTACATTACATATGGACGGCTTTTATATAAAAGGAACAAAGCGCCATTTTTAACATTTTTGAGATATGGGATTGAGAGATATTTGGGATTTTTTTATCTAAATATAACCAAGTGACATATAGGCTGTGATGCCGTCTGTGTGCACTTGAACCAACTACCAAACTGAAGAGATAATCTCTGAATCGAAGATAACTTTAAATAGCTTTTCTTAGTTTTGATTTAATGGCGCTTGGCTCCTTTTATATAAAAGCCGTCCGTATAATTCTTATTTGCAATTTGCAGAACTTGGCAGCTATCAATTTGGCTTGGAGTATATTTTGTGGTCAGATATTGTTTTAACCTCTTTACGATCACGGGCGTAATATTACGTCTAAACTCTAGTGGAATAAACTCAAAACAAGTTCTTGGTGTTTTCTTTTCTCTCTCTTCACCATCGCGAAGCTTTATAGCAAACCTATTATCTGCAGAAGATTTTTTTCCCACACATATAATGTATCTTTCTATATATACTTGTAAGAGCGAAACAGGACATGCATAGTGAGAGTGAAAAGAGAGTTCTACAAAAAAACCTCTTATCTATTATACTCTTTCCTTTTATATTTTTTCTTCCCTCCCCCTCCCCCCGTTTTTCTAATGTGCGATTAGTTTAGAACAAGGTTACCATGTTTATCACCACTTCGTTGAATAGATATAATCCAAATTTCTTGCCAAACGCTTGTACGTATAGTAGTTGAACAGAGATTTAGAGAACGTTGACACTAAGATTATGGGTGATTCACATTCACGAAATCAGACCTTGTCTTGGCATCGTTTTTCATTCCGTTTGCAATTCATCTCTTTCGAATTATGGCAATTTCTTCAGTGTTGGTTTTATGATAACCATTGGTTATGCACAGGAGCTGTTTTAAAAGTTCGTACTAGAAATCTTCGGAGTTTCAAGAACAAATTTACATTGATTCCTAAGGGAAAAATTATTTCGGTTTGCGAACAATTCTGTTTGCGAACGGACGTCAGGGACGAATTAAGTTCGTAAACCGAGGTTTGACTGAATAGCAAACTACAGCATTTTTGCCAAAACGAAAAATGACAATTCCAGAAATTTCTGAAAAATAACGGATGGTCATCATTGTTCAACTCATATTTTGACACGTGTGGTCACGTGTCGTGGCGTGACACGTCACGCCACGACAGTCTTCCCCTATCAAGGTTTATCAAACTGGAATCTATATTCAAGAGCTGATTCCAAACGACTGGAAGAAAAGAAACATGCTTCCAGGGACGCCGGAACATATCTGCTCGTGTTGCTAAAGCAATACCAATCATTTGAATGGTAAATCATACCAATCACCATTTGAAGATAGCTCAAATATTGCACTGAAAGCGCTTTTTTTTTAAATTAAAATTTTTGAAGACATATCCGTGGGACCCTTTCCTGGTAAGGAATTGTATTGCTGTAGCTCTTTTTGTTTGAAAATCATTTCAGGTCCAAGGGACTTTCCCATACACCCTATATGTACATTAAGCATGAGAATAAAATGAGCATCATAGAATCTCAATACCACAACGGTAGTCATAGTAATAGACTGGAGACAGTACATTTCATCGCTGATTTCAGATGGATCTCAATCCTTTGAGTAGCATTAACAAGATATCTCGCCTCCTTATTTTAGCATTGGCAAGTCCAAATATTTTGTAAAGTTAATACCTCTCTCAGTGGAACACTTTTCTCTATACCAATGGCTCACAAACTTTTGTCAATCACGGCTTCCTTGCCTAATTCATGATTCGTCAGCGGCTCTTCAGGATAGATTAATAGATATTTTCCCGTATAAAAGAACTTCTTCAAAGCATAAATAGGTGCACAAATCAATATCTCAAGCTCGCTACGACACCCCACATAAAGGTTGCCGATGCCCCTAGAAACAGCGACGCACACTTTGAAAAAACTGCTCTCTACCCATTACTTTTTCATTACTTTATATACTCATTTACTGCTCAAAATCATAAGGAAGCTTATTGCTATTATGCCGTGTAAAGAGTTAAAAGTCCCGTATTTCCCGGGACAGTCCCGGTTTTTTCTGTTTTTTTGGCCGTCCCGACTTTTTAGCGAAAGTGTCCCGGTTTTTCCCGTTTTTTACACGAAGCTTACTTGAATTTTTATTTTTTATTGAAGTCAAAGAATGAAATTATTTTCCCACTCATAAACTATATTATGATAATTACAATTATAAATAAGAATATTAATCTCTCGCATTTGTCTTGGTGAACGTTTTATTTCGTGGAATTCATTTAAATCGACTGCAATTTGCAGTAAAGCTTTATTTCCCGCCATTTTGATTTTTACGGAATTTCTCTAATATTTGGCAACTTTGTTCACTTTTGGTGTCATTTTTGGCGATAATTGGCGATGTCCCGTATTTTCCCGTATTTGGAATCCCAATTTCCCGTATTTCTTTCGAGGAAATATGGTCAGCCTAGTTAAAAGGCATCAATCAATAGTCTCATCGATGTAGTTAAAAAGTACAAAAAAAGTCACTGAGAAAATAAAAAAAATAATAATAAATCTCAGGGATCCATGATGTTCTTAAGTCAGCCACCTCGTTGGGCAATTTGCCTGTTGTGGCGTTGTATTTGTATTGTATTGTATAAATAAATGCAATAATGGCATAGCTTTGTTATCTGAAGTTTATACCGCAGAAAAAAATCAGACTACAGAATTGTTTATTCCAGTGCTATTATTGAAATTAAAATTCAAAGCTCAACATACGTTTAAATAAACAAATACAGACACAGAAACATGTAATTAAAAAAACCATCCTAGTAAAATGAGATGGTGTATGTTGAGATTCAAAGAGGAAGGAGAAATGGTTCGACGTTTGTTTTTCCATTTTTTACGACTTCTGGCAGTGTGAGGGATAATTTGTGAAGGAAAAAAATACATAAATGACTTCAAATAAAAAGAAAATATACACAACGTTTTAATTATCACCATTAAGTTATCGTCTAAAACAGTGTTTCTCAACCGCGACGTGATATCAATCGTACCGGGACGCGAGAATATATATATTACCCTTTCATTTTTCAAGCATTTCCACGAATAACTACAGTAAAACCTCGATAAGTCGTCACCTCAAGTTATCGAAAAATTATGACGGCTTATTAAAAAATAATTTTAATTTTTGATTGTCTTGGGCAGGGCCGTCATTAGAGCATCATGGGTCCCAGGGCTAAGCAATTTTTCTGAGATCCCACCCGGCAAATTCGCGAAAATTTTAACTGGTTCTAATTTTTGTGAGGCCCGCATTCTCTTGAGGTCCCTGGGCCGTGCCCAGTGGGCCCATGAATTAAGACGGCACTGGTCTTGGGGCAGACACGGGGCCCCTATACCCCCTCCAGCATAGGTTTGTTACATTTTACTGCAGTAAAAATCTTACCACTACTACAAAAGTAGGTTGAAGAACGGGTCATCGTTAAAATCAAATAGATTCGAAAAAAACTTCAAAAAATTGATGTATGGTCAGGTAAAAATATATGTAAATATTATGGCCTGTACAGAGAAATGACTCGCATACTTTGAGCAACACCAATCATTTCTGACTTCCGGCGTCGCTGCATGCTTCCGGTGGGATTCGAAAGATGGCCTTTTAAACCATAAGCTGATGTGTTAACCCTTACAGCGACAATCGCAAGATATCTCGTCTAACTTGTCCAGCTTTATTTCGGAAAAACCGAAATATCCGGGTTCTTAAAGTTCTCTCACTTCGCCATCCCCGAGCCCAGATACAGATGTAAGTTTTTTTCTCCTGATATTTTTTCCCCTCCCCTTTCGTCCTGTCAATCAACTGCCGGTGGGCGAAGTCAACACCCCCTGTAGATAAGACTCCTATAGCTAACACCCTCTTATCTATAGAGGTGTGGGCGAAGTGAGCTTTTGTTCAGTTTAATAACAGAAGGGGAGAGAAAGGATGTTTTCTCTTTTCCTTCAAGGAAAAGAAAAAATCATGAAAGAAAAAATATAATTTCACCAAATATCCTTTTTTTTATTATATAATTATTTTACAGAGTAAATACATCCAAAACACAAAGTAAAATGTAAACAAATATGGAAATATTCTGGTAGCAGTTTTTTCTCCACTTGCGGGAAAAGAGTTGGGGGCGGGAAATGAGAGAGAAAAAAAAAATTGGATCACTTAATGAGAAACAAAATACTGCATTCGAAAGTCTCAAATCCTCACAAACGAACTTATTCTAAAGATCTTTTCAAACCTGGGGATTTAAAATAGTCATTTGTGGTATTTTATTAAGGTTTGCTTAGTTTTTTGCCATAATTGGCTGTTTGTTGTGATTTGGCAACAATGGGCAATGTCCCGTATTTTCCCGTATTTGGGAATAAAATTTCCCCCTCGAGAAAATATGGTCAGTGTAGTTTAACATGAAAACATCTATCACTGCATGAGATCAGACAAAATATTCTTGAAAATAGGTAGCGATTTCTAGAAGGAGTAGTGATTTCTACTGTGGCAATTATACTGCTGTGATCAGGAAAATTTTAAAAACCTCTTAAAGGGTAAGTATAATCAGAATTGATTAGCCGAGCGGCGGCGCTGCGGCGAACCAAGAAGATCTTATTAGTCCAAGCCGTCCGTATAGCTAACCTAAATGACCAAAGTATAGAAAAAAATACGAAATTTTCTCCCTGCCTATACTCATGAAATAAGGAGCTGAATAATTACTCCATCAGCGAAATTTGTGGAAGAAAGAAAAAGAGGTCCGCATGATTTGTCTCTTTTTGCATTACTCTTGGCTTATTTTTCACTAAAAATGTTGAACTTTATTGAAAAACTTTTTTTTATGTTGAGGTAAAAAAACTAAATTTAAAATGCTGACACATTGTAAAATTGAAAATTGCTCCAGTTTTAGCATACCTTATTGCTATTTGAATATTTCTAAGTTTCTTCCCGATAAAATTTCTTTAATGTACATTCCTTGTCTTCAGCATATGGTAGAAAATATGCCAACTATTTAAAACCCACTATGGGAGAAAACGTGTGATCATAAATTGCTTAAGAACATTAACAATCTAAATGTAACCAAAATTGCAATCCTGCTCTAACGATTTACTTATGTCTTTACCGTTGTCAATTGTAAAATACAAACCACATATTAAGGATCATGTTTGTCTCTGAAATAGTTCACGTCAGTGAGTAGTCAAGAAATTTATGAATTTATGTATGTGGTATTGTATTAGGTGCTAGAGCAGAAGGTGTCAAACTCACAGCCCGGAGGGAACAATTGACGGCAGGTGACAAGATCCAAAAAATATTGGTTTTTTTTAATTAAAAACTTATTTCAGATAATTTGTTTTTTAAATTATGAAGAATTTACTTCAGAAAATTACAAATCCGAAGGAATCTGCAGTGAGAGCTGCTACATTATATGAAATCAGCCACATATTTGCAAAAAATTCCAAGCTTTTTTAGCAATGGTTCTCTGGTTAAGGAATGCATGATAAATGCTGCCGAAAATGTGTGTCTTAGAATATGTGCAAACATTTCTCGTAATACTTTTTATATTGAGACATATTGTGGTTGATAGAAAAACAGCAATTGCTGGTAATTTGCTTAAAACGTTTTCCTGCTTAGTACGGCATATTTTCGAGGCCCTTACTCTATAAGCAATTCTTATTACGGTTTCTTATTTAAAGCATTTTCCCGCTTATGTTTTTTTCATGACGTTTTTTTGAAAAACGTTATAAGTGGGACCCATTGCAATATTTTTGAAATGTACAGTGTTTTTCAATGCGCTCAATGAGATTTCGGGTGTTCAAGAAGTGGCTCAAATGACTATTTCTTCGGGCTTGTGATGGCAATTTGAACATCACTGAAGAATTTTTAGAAACATTTTCCATTCATGGAACCACAAAGGGGAAGATATTTGTATTATATATACAAATTATGCACTGAGGAAAAAATATCAAATTCCTATGAACAAACGTAGCAATGAGAGAGGGTAGTACATCAGTGCAATGACTGGCAAAAATATAAACTTTGCAGCAGCGTTCTCAGGCCTGTGACAAACACTTTGAACTTCACCTGATCCAGAGGTTTCAAGCAGTGCTTATTATTGCAATATAGGGCATTTTAATGACTAATATCAAATTTCAAGGGAAAGATCAGCTAATACATAGCACATATTTTTTGTGCACTGGCGAGTTTCATTTGTAAATTTAGATTTGTTCAAAAGACATTCAGAAAAGAATATTCCAAATTATTTTTCTATCTCGGTTGGTAGGTAGAATTAATTTTATAGTTTATTCATAATTTTTCTTCAATTTCCTTTGATTTCAATTGAACAGTCTTTTAAATGTAGAGAAGTAGAAGTGGTTTTAAACGTAGACAGTTTTTTTAAGTGTTTGCTTTTAATTATCAATTAAAAACATTTTAATTACGGTAAAATAAGGTATTAATGTGCCACTTCAGCTTTATATACTTTCAGCACATCCTGCTAGCCAGGATATAGAACTAGAAGCTGCGTTGAGTGCTCACTGAGTAGAACTTATGCTGAAGGATGCCAGAATGTGAGGTTATAATTGCAGAAGGTTTCATTTACATGTACCGAATTTTTGAATTTAAACTACCTATTTTTAAAAGTATGTGAAACTTGAGCAAATCTTCCTCTGTGACCAGGGTTGGCAGGTTTTTGACACATGGCAGTTTTTGGCAGTTTAAACTGTCATGTCAGTAACCCTCCGTCAAAAACCTCAAATATTGCTTTTCAATATAAAAATTCCAATTAGAAATACACACGTTAATTGCATATAATGTTTAAAGTGACTGTTATACAAAGAATAAATATTTAATATGATTGTAAAATAATTTTCTACTCTATAGAACTATTTTGAACAAAAATTTTTTTTTTTCTTATAAAATATGCAATTTAAATAAAGCATAAGAAATACTGAAGGGAAAACTATAGAATGAGTTGACATGCAAAATGGTTCTTAACCTTCCAAAATTTCTCCAACTGCTTATATATGTGCTTTGATGTAAAAAGAATACAGCAGATGGTTTATAACAGATAAGTGTTTAAAAAAGTTTATTACATCATATATGTAATGTTGATTTCTGTTGTTATTAAATTATCTAGATATTCACTGTGTGTGTGTGTGATACTTGAAACAATACTCTTATTGTGCATAACATTGAAATATATTTAGTGATCAAAATACTAAATTTCAGGACTAAAATGTCATTTAATTTGGCATTGCTAGCTTGTACATGATGCTTAAGAAACTCCTGTTACTTATCCTTAGTCAAACTTAGTTATTCTTACTTTCGCACTATGATATGATATGGTATATTTACTAGCATTTATAATGCAATGGTTTTCCAATTGAAGCTCTATTTAAACGTGCAAAACAAATGCTTTGGGTATCAAGTCCTGTCAGCTCTGCTTTGGTTGAAAATACTCTTTTAAAACTCTGAGCTAAGTATTACCCCATTTTAAGGTGCTGCTTAACAAATCTTTAATTATTAATTAATATATCTTTTATAAGTAATTTTTAATTGGCTTAAGCAAAAGGGCCTAATTGAGTTTCAGACTCTTGTGCTAGAGTATCAAAAGAAACAATCTTTTCATGATTAGTGTAATGTATTTTGAAGAAAGAACCAGTGTTGTAGCTATAAATTTCTTTTGGGAGAAGACGATTAGTATTTTGGGAGTAAGGAGGACCAAAGTGCTCTGGAACAAGAGATTTTTAACCATATCGTTCGCTATACGCCTTATATCAGTCATTTTCTCACATTCTCCCATTTGCATTGGGACTTGTCCCTGATCTTTAAGCAGTTAAACATTCTTTGAATGTATGTATTAGTTTTTATGGGTGTTAATTGATATTAACCTAATTTTATTTGTTACATTATATTTAATTGCACATTCTATATTGCATTTAAAAGTAGTAAAATGTTTTCTGAAAATAATGTGCAGGTCACAGGTAAAATTCCTGAATGAGCCAAATTAGCTTGTGGGTCTGAGTTGATGTTATGTATGATGAATGTACAAGGTACATGTGCAGTTTAGTAATGTAAAATGTATGGCACAGTTGCTGAACTAGAGACCAAGTAGCCTACTGCTTTTAGAAAGCAGTAGGCTGTTTCTTAAAATATGCTATGTGAAACACTAGTATTCTAGCGTACATAAGTTTTCTATCGTGGACGTAATTTTTTTCAATAATTTCCTTTATTGGAAATTAAATTGGATCAAATTATATTAAAAACAGCATTTCAGAGTTTAAAGTGAAATACTATTTTCATGAAATCTTATAATGATCTAATACAGCATTTCTCGGCCTATGGTCGTCTATGACGATGCTAAATTAGAGTCTATGAATGACACAAAATTTTCTGATTTCATGAGTATCTCCCCTAACATACTAAGGGGGATATAAAGTCCCAGAAGAGATGGGGAAAAAACATTAACTTATTTAGAACAGTTTTTTCTTGAGAACAAAATCATGCTTGGCTCCTAAGAGATTTAGCAGGTGCCTAAATTTTTTTCCAATTTGTCAAGTCCTGCGCTATGCACTCAAGTATAGGTATAAACTTGTATTTGGCCACAAGCTTAGAGTCCTCCCAATATTTATCACTGACTCAATAATATCTATGGAAATACAGTCAAACCCTGTTACAGCGTTACAAATTTTCAGTGAAAAAATCTTCCATTTATGGATTATTATTTAAAAACCCTGTTTTAGCGTCAACTATTGTTTGGGTGTATAGGCTACAGTGTCTATATGTCATTTTCCAAGAATTCCCACTTTTCTTCTCCCATCATTTTGCTTTTTTCCCTTTTGCAAAAGGAATTTATGATTTACCCTTTTCATTCCACTGTTATTATCAGTCAACATAGCCTAACAACAGTTTAGAGCAAATGATTTAAAGAATGAAGACTGATATGGTCAAAGGATTTTAGAAAGTATATTTCTAAAGCTAAAAAACCCATCAATTCAAAGAAACAAATTTATTAATAAGAGAAAGTGTACAATTAGCATACTGCGCCAGTTTGTTCAAAAAAAAAAGGTTGCCAACAAAAGTTTTTCAACTGTGTATGTTTTTACTTGCACTGTTCATTAAGTCATTTTATTTGGAGTGGTATGGGTAGTCATTAAGAAATCATCTTGATTTGCTTCAATCATGTTGAAAAGAGTTTTTCTTTCGATATCTGAAAAACAGGAAATTTGTGTTTATAAGAAAAGTACTATTGCAAGATATTTCTCGAGGAGAACCAATATAAACTAAAAATACCACCACCTTTTTCCCCCTTGTTTATTTTTTGTTCTAATGAAATGTGTAGCTAAATTCATGTAGAATTGAAATAATTTCAATTCACTCACCTATTCACCAACACTCACCTATTTCAGAGGTGAGTGTACGTTTATGTTTAGTTTTATATTGAGAAATATTCAAGTGATTGTACAGTGTTTACAATTTCATGAATTTTCTCAATATAAAATTGAATGAGTATAAAATAGGTTATTATTTATTCATAGAGTACTATGAATAACTAACGCTTATAAGACACTGAGATACAGTAGTTCATAATAAATATATAGATTTATGTAATAGAGCCTCTCGGAAGCATTATTCTATTATTTATTCATTTATTTATTATACAAACCTGTGAAAGGCCAACGAGCTCTGACTTCACTAGGTACATAATACAAACGATCAAAGAAGTTGAAAGAAAAATGCCATGGATATCAGTAAGAATAATAAATTAACTACACACATGAACATATGCAAACGGAGAAAAGGCATAAAAGGTGACACTAATAAATAGGACCCTGTGGTCCAATATAATGTCAAATGGAATGGATGGTGTTGTTAAATCAGGTTTTGACTATTAGGTCCAAGGAGCTCCACCTCAAAACTTCTAAGTCCTAATATTTTCAAAATTTTATTCCCATGCTCTTGAGTAATGAAATTTTATATGTCAACTGATTCCGTTGCAATGTCTCATTGAATATTTTAATCATTGTTGTCAAAATCCATATTTTATAAATTAAATTAAAATTAATCCATCATTCATTTTCAATAGAGATTAATATATTTTTTCTTTATTTCAGAGGTTTTATGTAGTAGAGTTTGAGCATTAATTTCAGTATGAGTGCAGGTCCATTGGTAACAGAAATAAGTGCTACGTTCATTCTTGTTGCATATTTGCTACACAAATATGGGAATTGGAGCAGCCATCATATTCTTGTGACAGTCAATGTGTTTATAGCTTGGTATTTTGCCTTTATGATTGTATTCATTTTGCCAGTGGATGTTTCATCGGTGAGTAATAATTTTTAAAAAATAACTTCACTCCATATACATATATGTGAAAAGGTTAGCTCAAATGTAGTGATTTATTACCTATACGCCATTGTAAGGATACAAGGTTTAAAAAAAAATGCTTACAACATGTATGGGCTGAATAGAGCATTACAATGGACAGTCAGACCTAGCTCATATACAGGGATACCTGGGTTTTAGTTGATAATCCATCTGAAAACAATCGGTAAAATTCAAAACTGACAAAAACCGAGGCAATTATTTCCATATGAATCAATGTAAATCCAATTAATTCATTCTAGACACTCCAAAATACCAAAAATACATTTTATAGAGAATGAACACTGTGTTTAATACTAAAAACAATAAGAAATGATTATAAAAGACTAATATGAAGGTTTTCAACAGCTGGCTGATGTGAAGATGAATTTAGAAGAGAGACAAAATTCAACTGCCCTTGCAGGGAATCGAACCCACATCCTCTCACTTGCTGGGTGAGTGTACTTTGTTCCCACCTAAAACTGCCACCCCTAAATTTCGCCACCCGGAGCAGTTGCCATTCCCCCCCCCCCCTCTAGTTACGGTCCTGCTGTATATGAATGATGCTTGAAAGTAAGGAGAAAAATCATAATTTTTAGCCCTTAGATGTGTGAGAAGTTCTTTTGTTTTGCTCTTTTAAACTTTTATAACTTTATGCAAACAGGTTAATCAATTATAATAAGCTTTCTATTCATAATGCTGTCTAGTTTCACACAACTGTTATTTTTCGCTTATTTTTGGTTCAGTTACCTGGGTTGATAGAAAGTTTTTTTTCATAATGGATATTCAAACATTAACAGAACTTTCATTCAATTACTTATCTTAAGCCACGTATAAAAATATTCTAATAAATTATGCAGCTAATTATTCAATGTTGAAAATATAGGGATGTTTTTAACCACTATACATACAAGCATTTAGCAAGAACATTAGGGGCAAACACGTTATTTTGCCACCCCACAAATTTAAAATTCCATAATTTTGTAACTGTGTTCTTTGTTCCCACCTAAAACTGCCACCCCTAAATTTTGCCGCCCGGAGCAGTTGCCATTCCCCCCCCCCAGTTACTGTCCTGCTGCATATGAATGATGCTTGAAAGTAAGGAGTGAAAATCATAATTTTTAGCCCTCAGATGTGTGAGAAGTTCTTTGATGATTTCGATTTTCTCTATTCAACGAATTGGCAATAAATGTGGTAACCTTGTTCTAACTTAACCGCTCATTAAAAAACAAAAGGGAGGGGGGAAAGAAAAATACATAAAAGGAAGAAGTATAATAGATAAGAGGTGTTTTTAGAATTCTCTTTTCACCCTCACCCTGCATGTTCTCTTTCGCTCTTACAAGTATATATAGAAAGATACATCATATGTGTGGAGAAAAGTCTTCCGCAGACAATAGGTTTGCTATAAAGCTTCATGATGGTGAACAGAGAAAAAACACTGAGAACTTGTTGTGAATTTATTCCATTGAAGTTTGGAAGTAATATTACACCGTGATCATAACGAGGTTAAAAAACTTGGACTGTTTTCAGACAAAATTTTTTAAGCTAAAACTGATCATATGGTTTTTAATCAGTGCTTGATCTGGGTTTGTACGGGTCAGGAAAAAAAATTTTACTGAAAAAAAGGGAAAATAGCCTATTTTCATTCTAAAACCTGGAAATTTCAGACAGCGTCCTGGAAAATAATCATGACTGTCATCTAATTGAAAAAATGAAGAAAAATTTCCCTAAAAAAAAAAAAGGGAATTCTGATAACATTGTAAATATTGATAATCCGTAAAATATCGCAATGTATCACAAAAAAACTATAGATACTGCAGAGGAGGAATGAAGATTTTGTAAGTCAGTGTGGAGAAGTGTATTGCTGAAACCTTATCGTAACTACTTCTAATATTTCTGGAAACAACATAACTATGCATCATAGAAAGCCATGGTTACAAAGCTCAGTTAGATAATCTCTTAAGTTGACTTCAGTTAGCAGTGGCAGGTAACGTATGTGTATAGTTTGATTTCCATGTGGGTATTTTTTATTTGAAAGTAATGTGGTAAGAAAACTGTTTTCAATTGTGTGTAGGCAGATAAAAACCAGAATCTTCCTGATTTTGATGTCACAAAAGAAACAACAGTAAAGGCTTAAATCTTGTTGGCATTGAAATTGCAGAAAAGGGAAATCTTTCATTCCTTAATTGTGTTCCATTTTTCCATCAGGCGCATTTGAAAAGCATAAATGTGTGTAAAAAAGAATATAATTAATAACCTACAATTATGATGTTGTTGATATTGTAATTAACATTAATTTTACAAATAATATAAATAATTTTATAATTCGTTTTTTGTTAATTTTTATTAATTTACATCAAATTTTTGATTTTATAAAAAAACCTGGAATTTTTTTGAAAATTTTGCTGGAAAACCTGGAAAAGCCAGGGAAAGTGTTTTACAAAAATGAGTATGAACACTGTTTATGTAGCATGCATTTTTAATTCAATTTCAATTTTTTTAGGCTATTTATCGACAATGTTTGAGAGATGATACAAATATTCCAACTGAAAAGTCATATAACGTATCTTATATTCATTCACAAAATGATTCGTTTCTGATGCAGAACAGCACCATGATTGAAGGTTAGTAACCTGGCCAGTTTTCTGTAAAAAGATTTGCAATTTTCTTTTAATCACAACAAAGAAAAAAATGTTAAATACAGTGAAGCTTGTCAGAGACAGACACTGTATGAAACAGAAACCTGTCTTAAACGGAATCAAAATATTATCTGTTCAATGATTAGTGATTTGATTCACACCTTTATAAAACAAATTTGTCTAAAACTAAATATTATATCAGTGTCTTGACGTTTCATTTCGTAAGCAGAATATGCCAAAAACTGTGATGAACGTCACAGAACAGTCGGTGCTGCAGCCGAACAATCTGGAAGAAAAAGTGCTGAAAACATTGTGGGAGTTTTCACCACAGAACGTTGCCAGTCAGTGAGAGCTCGTTGCAGAACAATTCAAAACATTCTGCTTTGGGGCACTTCATAAATTTCAAAACTATGGAAGGGAAAAAACAAAGTGGAACTTCAAGTGAAGCACTTAAAAATGTGATTTCAGAAATTCCCGAAAGTTTGCTGTATATACAATTTCCTATTCCCAAAGACTTCAATATGTTGTGAAACCTAGTTAGTGGATGAAAGCGCCTCAGCAACTGTTTTTTTTTTCTTTGTGATAGCCATTTATCTTCTCTAAAAGGAAGTACAAATGCTTAACTCCTGGCGAAAAAGGCAATTTTTTTCTTTTGTGTGTGTTATGGAGAGGTATATCTACAACCATTCACACAGTCTAAGGGTTATGATTCTGTGATATAATTGATGCATTAAATTTAGTTAAATATCCATGATGGTGAATCAAACCAAAAAATAAATAAAATTCAAGGTCTTATGGAAGATGTAATAATTTTTCATTCAGAAATTCTGAAAAAAAAATAATTATTTCTGTATCTGTGCAGCTTCAAAAAGGGAGGGGCATAATTAAAGCTTTAATGTATATATGTACCACCTGTTCAAGTTAAATTATTATAAAATTGATTATATTTGAGCCAGTATTATGGATATTTAACATCACAAATAATGTAAATAGTAATGCAAAGATCAAGGGTATATACATCTATTTTATTTAAATCTTATTTCAAATGTACATTTTTTTTTAAATTCTAGAGAACTGTGATCCACCATGGAGTATTATGCCTGAAGGAACACTCCCTAGCTTATGGCGTGTGGTGTATTGGACAGCTCAAGCCTTAACATGGTAAGAACTCAACATTTTCAAACATAACTTTTCCTATATCTAAAGTAATAGAATTTAAATGCTTGGTTGATAAAATATATATATATATATATCAACAGAAAAATTTGAAATATTTTTACTCAATTTAAGATAATGATTCTTCTCAGTTTACATTGATTCTTCCCCATGTAAATTAAAAGCTTGGACTACAAGAAATATATGTGTATATATTTCTTGCCGACCACTGCTCGACCACCACACGTGGCTGTGGTGGTCGAGTGGTTATAGTGACGGACTCGCGATGCGAGGATCCGGGTTCGAACCCCACAGTGGTGGTCGACTGAAGTTGGTTTTCTGTGGTTACCAACTTCAAGGCGCAAATGCGAGCCGATCTCCCCGTTAAAAGTCTCGCCACAGAGAGCAACAGTCCTACAACGATAAATCATTCAATCATAACACTTCACTCATAGTTAGAAAAACTGGTGGCAGATGGCAGCACTACACATAACAAGCATTACATAGAAACAAAAAAACTTCACGTCAGGTTTCACTACACGTACACGCACATTCCCGCATGTACCGATTCGTTGGGGGTTCCGCGGGGTGCATGTGTGGTGTAGCAGTAGTAGGTAGGGCTTACAAAGAATGGCTCAAGGATCCATGATGTTCTTAAGTCAGCCACCTCGTTGGGCAATTTGCCTGTTGTGGCGTTGTATTTGTATGATCTTGTATGTGCTTTTTTGTTTTTTACCAAAGCTAATGATAAAAGACAGGTGTAACATTTACAAAACTGCTAGTTTATCAAGAACTGGATGAAGTGAGAATTTTCTGATAGATTTTAGATGAATATTAGATTATTCAAAGAAGAACTTACCAATTTTATCTATGCAAACTTCCAAATTATAGATAGACTTTGATTTATCACTACAAAATAGAGGTTAAGGAATAACAGCATTGTGACTCCAAAGCTTTTTCACTTAAAAGAAAATATATTTCAACCTATAATGGAGATATTAAGAGTATAACTAGTGAGATTGATTCCTGGTAAAGATCAAACAGCAACTGAAGAATTTGTACAAGTCTCTCCAATCAGTATCAACAAAATAATATTAAAGTTGTCAGGTATGCCAACGAATAAGTATTTTAATCAAAATAATTCATCTCGTGCAATTACCATAGCAGAAAATTCATTGCATACCATGTACTTGTTGAATAATTGAATGATATAAATTGCTGCCCCATATCCTAAACATTCAAATGGTCAACAAAGCCAGATTTTCTATAACTTCACAAGCAATTTTCATCAATAAATGGGTATGAACTAGAAATAACTATTTGGAGATTTGAGAGACTATAAAGTTGTTTAAAAATACTAATTTACACTTAACGACTGTTAATTCTATACACGTGAATTATGATTTTGTGAACATGAAGTATGATTTTGTATGCAATGACATACAATTCTTAAAACATAGTAAGTTAATATATTATAATACATTATTAGTAGTTAGATAAATTGTGCTATTCCAATCATTGAAGTTAAAAATCAATAAGTTTTATTGAAAGAGTTGTGTTTATATACATACTTTGTACTATCCAAATTTATGGAAACTTATTTATATAGGATTGTGTTGCCATTGATGCAATCATATTCGACATCTGGATACTTCACTATGGCTGGAAAGCTTAAAGCTGCTGTTCTTGAAAATGTAGTATATTATGGAAGCTACCTCATATTTTTTGGATTCTTCTTTGTTTATCTTGCAGTAAGATCTGGCATAGTACTGTATGGGTATGTTTCTAATATTTATAAGCTGCTTTATTTCATTGAAAGGCATGTAAAGAAAGTCAAAGAACCTGAACCTTGAATAAAATGTTTTAGACATTGCTGTTCATTTTTTCAAATCAATGCAAAATTACCTTATTTAGAAAATTAAAGCTCAAATTGAAAAAAATTTTAACAAAAGAAGGGAAGCATAAGATTTGATTTTCCAACTAGAAGTATTTTTGAATAGAGAACACTGTTCTGATGATATGTGTAAATATTTAAAGGGTTTAAAGAAAAAAAGTGCTGCGTTATATTATGTGTATGCTTATCTTTGTTTTCTCCTCCAAAAATAAAAAATAAAATAATTTAAAACATAATACTTTTATTATAGTAATTGAGGTGTATATAGATGTGCTGCTTGCAGTTTTCATAGTTAGGAGATTCTTTCTTTTATATATCAGTAATGTTTATGGTGCTTATTCATTCAAATGTATGGGTTTAGTCATAATTTAAATTTTGTCTGAACATATATTTTTATATTTTTCTAGACAAAATTTAAAAGTTGTCTGTGTAACTGCAAGTAACACATGGGGATTATTTCTTCTGGTACTGCTTCTTGGTTATGGTCTTGTGGAAGTTCCTAGAAGTTGTTGGAATACTACTAGGAAAGGTTACACTCTTGAATATTTGTATTTCAAAGCTTCAAAATTAAGTTCAGAGAGATGTGAAGCTGAAGAAAAAGTTGATGATCTTTTAGAGGTTAGTATTTTGTTCCTTCTATTCTATATAATTTATATTAGTGCTGGAAAAGATTTGAGTAACAAGTGGCTTTTTTTTTCAAGTCACATCAGTAAAAGAAATCAAGCAACCTACCTTTCATATGGGTTGCAAAAATATCCAGCTTCATGTGCCATATATGTACAGACTAGAGAACAAGTCAGAGGGTTCATATGGGTTAGGGAAACACTGGAATTTCCAAGAAATTTGATTATTGCTGGAAAATGTAAGACAAATCGGGGAAAATTTACCATATTTGTTATAAAACCTTAAAATTCAAGACAACCTGGAAAATTACGAAATTTTTACATGACCCTCTGAATAATTCCAAATGAACATGTTTTTAATTACACAAAATTTATTATGATATCATAATGGTTTACAGAAGTTACATGGAAGAAACAGATCATAAAAAAAAATAAAATTAATAGACTATTCATTTTTAAATATATTGGTACATTCTTTCATACCAAAGTTTTTTGAAAGCCACCATGTTTCTTTACTACCCCATACCAAATCATGCCATTCTCCTTAACATAAATTATCAGCTTTCCGCTCATGTGCGAGAAGAGCCTTCAAGATCTATAAAGAGTCAAGTGCTTTGGAAACAGAATTAGATTTCATTCGAGCTATTGCTATAGACCGTGGTTTTAACATTGATCTCATCAATAACATCATTCACAAATTTCCCAAAGTAAACCCTGCTACTTTCCTCAATAACTGGCCCAAAAATATGCCCAGAGACATTGTTGCTCTTCCATTTGATCCAAATTTAACACGTAAAATTAAACCAATGTTACAACATTTCAAATTTTCTCTTATGGATGTCAGGTAAAAAGAGAAAGTACAGTCAGACCTCTGCATAATGTCATCCGTCGAGACCATATAAAAATGACTTTATAAGCAGGATGACTTGATAAGTAAAACCTGCTTACTCTTTATGCTAGTAGAAACTTTCAAACACTGACGTTATACAGGGTGTCCTGTGAGTGCTAGGCCTTTATCTCATCAACCGTCAGTCATAGAGGTATGATTCAAATTTAAAATAATGCTTAACAGGTGTTCAAAAATTACCCTGTACCAGTTTTGAGAGTGAAAATATGATGTGTAACAAAATAAAAAATTTAATTTTTATATGGTTCCCCTGTACTCTAACTCCCAATTGGAAAGTTATTGCCCTGTCGCTTCTGCTGCTAACAAAAAAAATTCCATGTTTCTAAGTGCAATATTCACAGAACTATTCAAATTTCCTCCATTTTTCACATGGCACTTAATATTGCACTTAGAAACATCGAATGTTTTTTGTTGGAATCAGGAGAGACAGGGCAACAACTAAAGCACAAGGGGACCATAAAAAATTTATATTTTTTTTTATTTTGTTACACACCATATTTTTACTCTCAAAACTGATACAGGGTAATTTTTGAACGCCTGTAGAGCATTTTTAAAATTGGAATCATATCTCTGCAATGGACGGTTAATGAGATAAAGGCAGTGCTAGCACTGCACTTACAGGATAGCCTGCATACAGGCTGATCTTAAAAGTGAATGATGTTACACCAATGTGTTACTGTATAAGGTCTGTTTTATTTTCAATTCTACAAACAAACTTTCCATTCAAAAATACTGTACTTGGTAAGTTCCGATTATCATATGTAAGTGAAATATATTTTAATAAACCAATGGTGATGGCCAATAATACTTTTAGTCTTCCATTTTATCAGTTAATTTAAAAAAAAATTTACAATAAAACTAAATGTGCCACATGAGTGTAAGTGCTGTATTTTGTGAAATTGTTTTTGAAAATATAAGTACTATGCTGCTATATACACAGTGTCCTGTAAATGCTAATACAACCTTTATCTCATTAACCGTTCATTGTAGAGGTATGGTTTCAATTTAAAAAAATGCTCAAAATGTGTTAAAAAAATCGCCTTTTACCAGTTTTGAGAGTAGAAATATAGTGTCACAAAATAAAAATATCTAAATTTTTTTAAGGTTTCCCTTGTTTTCTAACTTTCAAAAAGAAAGTTTTTGCCTTGTCTCTTCTAAGCCCAACAACAAAAATTAGTAGCCCAACAACAAAAGTAATATTCACTGAGATATTTGAATTCAGAAATCAGAGAAAAGTTGGGAAAGAAATCAAAAACTAAAGAAAAAACTAGACAATGCTTCCTTTCCCCCATTCATGTTGCTCTTTCCCAACTTTTTCCCATTTTTCAATTCAAATATCCAAGCGAATATTGCACTTAAAACCATAAGATTTTTGTTGTTGGGCTCAGACGAGGCAGGGCAACAACTTTCTAATTGGAAGTTAGAGGAGGGGGGGGGACTATATAAAAATTTAAATGTTTTTATTTTATGACACTGTATTATACCCCTCTCAGAACTACAGTCATTTTTGAATGTGTTTTGGACTTTTTTAAAACTGAAATTGACCTCTATGACAAACAATTCATGAGGTAAAAGCTGCATTAGCACTTACAAGACACTCTGTATATAACAAGCTACTATCATACTAAGAAATAAAAATTGCAAAAACAGATATTGCTGTTATTAGATTTATTAATTCTTTTTCTTGGTTGTCATAGGAATTAACACAAATTGCAAACAGTGTGCCAGTTGGCCATCAAATAAAACAGAATGTAGATCTCATAATTGCTAAGGTATGTGGAAATTTTATGCATTTAAACAGAAATAAATGTGATAATTGTATATTCACCCAAAACTATTTCTGAAGTTATTCTAAAAATAAGTTTTATTATTATGTCTTCATTGAATTTTAGGCTGTTTAACTTTGTTCCCATACATTTCATGTTTCTTGCTACTACTATGTGAAATATTCTTCAACTATTTCTATTTGTTTAATGCTTGTTTATTTTAGAAAAAAAGAACCAAAATTATAATTTTCTAACATTTTTTTTTTTGCGAATGCTTCTTAGAAATAAAATGAAATGTATAAGTTTATATACAGTAGGACTTGAAAAATCCGTAGTAAACTTAAAAAATTGGTATTTGCACCTAAAATTTTCTATATGTAATTAATAAATTAGTGTTGAAAACTGAAAAATATTTTTGGAATTTATGTCAGTGTTACCAACACCGAAAGTTCACAAATTTTTTGTCACACGATATATTTCATGGCTAAAGAATTTTTTCTCCACATATATCAAAAATAAAATCATTTTGCGATTTTTTTTTGTGATTTTTAGTTTTTTCCAATGTTTTATTTTCAGTTTCGTGGGATAAAAAACTCTTTTCATTGTGGAAGAAACAGTGACAGTACCAGGCATACTTCAGAAACTATCAGTATTAAAGCTCTGGCCAAACTTCACAAGCAAGTAAGTCATATTTTTCCAAAGTTCATTGTATATTATTATCTAGTTGTAAGTTAGTCTAATTTTATGGCATGCAATTTTCATCAGTTTTAGGAGCGTCAGAAAAGATGACAAAAGTTTTTTTCTGACTGACTTCAGTACATTAGTCCAAGTACCCTCTCAAACAATTTTTTTTTTCATTTTGAGCCACAGAACAGATAAGTGAATGTTCACATTTACATGTCAGTGGGTTACTGTTTTCATTCAATTAGTTCTGTTCCGTTGAACCATATTGCGCATATATTTTAGTACATTTTTCATTTCTTTCACTTCAAGTTTTTTATTTAATTCATATTTTTTTTACCTTGTCAATAAATAACTGAATAATATTGATACTTGAAAATACATTTTCTTAAATCATTATTTTTTTTTTTAATGCAAAGGCTATCCGAGCTATTCAGATGTACAATAGAACTCATTGTCAGTGGAACATGTTGTGTGAGCGAGCCTTTTATTGGGAAGATGTTGTTCGAAATGAAAAAAGCAGAGAAAGAACATTTAAACATACCTTTATGCCTCAACGACCAGCTTTTCTACGTTTTTTTTACTCTCCTAAAGTTGGTAAGAATTTTGTTTTGTGTAACATTTTCAATACAATACAAATACAAATACAACGCCACAACAGGCAAATTGCCCAACGAGGTGGCTGACTTAAGAACATCATGGATCCCCGAGCCCTACCTACTACTGCTACACCCCCCCCCCCCGCGGAACCCCCAATGAATCGGTATATGCGGGAATGTGCGTGTACGTGTAGTGAAACCTGACGTGAAGTTTTTTTTTTTGTTTCTCTGTAGTGCTTGTTATGTGTAGTGCTGCCATCTGCCACGAGTTTTTCAAACTATGAGTGAAGTGTTATGATTGAATGATTTATCGTTGTAGGACTGTTGCTCTCTGTGGCGAGACTTTTTAACGGGGAGATCGGCTCGCATTTGCGCCTTGAAGTTGGGGACCACAGAAAACCAACTTCAGCCGACCACCACTGTGGGGTTCGAACCCGGATCCTCGCATCGTGAATCCGTCACTATAACCACTCGACCACCACAGCGGCAAATAATTAGACTGAATCAACAGATTTCTCTTACTACATTTTATTTTCACAAGACTCCTTCTAAAACTGTAACTTCAAAATACCTTAAAAACTTCTGAGAGATGCAGATGAGGCCTGTTTTTGTGTTGAAAGAAATATATTACTTTATTCAAGTGAAGGAATGCATATGTTTCAATCTCTGCAAATTAAAGAATGTGTGAAAAATTTTATTAATTTATTTTATGTATGGGAAAATAAATTTGTTAATTATCTGATGATTTTTCTAATGTTATTTAGGTGGATATCAAATTTTTTTAGGAATCTTTAAAAAATTAAGACTGTTAGAAACTCCATTGAAGCTTGTATTTTCTTTTGTAAGATTTCACAGCAAAAATTAGTTTTGGGAATATTTTTGAAGTTTTCTCATGCTTTTTCCTCTTTTTTTAAACTCATAAGTTGAGAAAAATTGGTTGTCCAATAATACTACAGTTATTTTAAATTAGGGGAGACTGTTATACCTTGGCACATTATTTTTCAAACTTTTTTCCTCAGGCAATTTTTACTGTAAAATGTCACTAAATTCATTTTTAATGACACTATACTGTATGAAACATCATATAAATTTTAAATTACCATTTTTTTCTTATTGTAATCATGAAATATGGATTTTTGAAAAAGCAAAATGTTTCGAGGTACAGCAAGGGGTCTTGTACTTGGAATCATGCACTGTTGTATCTTGAAACAGAGTAAAATTAAAAAGATAAAAAAATACAAATGTTACAGGAAAAATAATATAATGAGTATTTTTTTATATAAATCATATATTGAAATATAAAATATCAAAATAATGACACAAATATGATTATTAATATGTATAAACAAAAGTAACAATAATGGATTTAAGAATGTATTTATACAGATGAAATGCATAATTACTCTTTATTATACTTGGAAAAAAGAAAATTATATTTCTAAATCTAGAATCTCTTTAGTTCTGTCAGTTCCTTTGATGCTTGGTGATTGCATTAGAGATACAAGATCTGTGATGTGAACATTTGCTGTATCCTTGGCACGGATAAGCAATCAAATATTTTCTTACCTCTCCTAAGGAAATTCATTTAGTAAAAGTTTTTGTTGGATGCATCTCACACTGTAAACTATGTTTTTTCAACAACTTTGACTGGGAAATAATCAAAAGTGAATGGAAGAGAAGAAATGAATATAGCAGAATGTTTTGCATTGTTCTGCAATGAGCCCTCAGCTGACTGGGAATGTTCTGTAATAAAAATCCTCATTATAGCATTTTCTGCACTTTTTCTTAAAATTCTTTCAGATTGTTCTACAGTAGCACTAATTGTTCTGTGATGTATGTCACAGGTTTCGGCATATTGTGCTTTGAGGGATATAGCTGAAGTTTTTATAAGAAAAGGTATAGAACTATAAAATTTAAAATAGAAATTTATTATATTTATTATATTTATTATAAATATAAAAAATATTAAAAATTAGTGTGTTGAGTATTCTAAGGTAAACTAGGAAAATTTCCGGTTTTATACTGTTCCAAGGTACATGATCTTTTTTGTTTTAAGGTGCACGATGCTCTATTATTTGTGAAAAATATTCATATCTTTTTCATGATGCTTGGTATGATTAAACACTTGATAAGATTTATTAGGAGAATACATAGATTATCATTACTAAATATAGTTCTGTAAACTTGAAATGTTGAGCAGAAACTCAGCGAAAACAAGAACACAATTTTTTTACTTTATGTGCCTACTTGTAAAATCTCTGTCATTATCATAGACCTAAAACCATGTTCAGTTGTAAGGTTATGTATTTCTAATCGCTTGCACTCCAAAAACATCAGCTAGAAAGCAATACTGTCAAAACTATTTCAAGTGCTTCATGGTTTACTATGGTCAAAATCCAACAATTTCCCCTATAGCTTAAATAAAGAGGAAGGGAAGTTGTGAATGTAGGAGTGATGATATGATAGTAAAAGTATGGAATTTATTTGATGTGCATTTCCATCCCAGTGAAACATGCTATGTTTTCTTGACCATTATCAAACAAGATTTTTGTGATATTTCAGCAGATTTGATAGTTAATGTAATCTTTGTGGTTTTTTTTTAGAATGGTACTGGCAATTTGTTTTCCGAAATTGGGTTTATCGCACAATTTGTGTTATTTTAACTGTCTTTGGTGCTGTTGTTGTGTGGTCTGAGATGACGTTCTTCACTCAAAGTCCAACACTATCTCTTTTTGCCATTTTTATAAAATCGGCTAAAAATAATTACATTTTTATTGAGGTAAGATCAATACTATAAAGCTTATTTTTCCTATATTTTATCCCCCATGATACCTTTCCTACTAATTTTATTGGATGCTTATTTATATATCAAATTCTGGCCCTATCACTGAATGAAGTTTATGCTTTCGATCAGCAGTTCTCAACCGATGCTCCATTTTTCCTTCCCAAGGGCCGCTCAAGAAAAATAAAATATATTAGTAAATTTGATTTTAAAAAAACCTATGAGGCTCATTCCATAGAAATTATAAACTAAAAGGGCTCAGAGCGAGTCAAAAAAGGTTGAGAACCACTGCGTTAAATATTTATTTTTTAAGGCTTCGAATGTTAAAAATTCCTAATTTGTCTTTTTCTGAACTTTTTTGCAGTGTTAAATATTGTTTCACCCACCATGTATGATACATTTTTATGAGAAAATATATTTATTAGGTTTAATTCTGACTAGGTTGTGTAAGACATCAGATATTCATATGATTTGAATTTTAATCATCTTACACTGCACAAAAACCCACAAAATTGTAAATAATTTAAATTTTATTCAGTTCATGAATTGAAAGTCTGACTGAATTTTTTATTTTTTTCCAGATTATCTCGATATCAACAATTGCATATCTATGCTTCTGCGCATATTACACTGTCTTCAGAGTTCGGTTATTGAATATCTACTATCTTGCTCCCCATCATCAAACAAATGAATATAGCTTAATTTTTTGTGGCATGTAAGTTGGTTTTCAGATTTATTTTTCTTGATGTTTTGGAGAAAGTACTTTCATGTACAATATTTTGATAGTTAATAAATAGAAACGGTATTTTTTTTTTTCAATCAGCAGATCTTTTAGGAGATATTAGGTTATTTTTTCAAGCAGATCAGATATCAGTGATGTGTTTATAGCAAATGCGGTTTTTAACCCTAAGTAATCCAGCAACAATAAAACATTGTCGTTTTGTAAGCAATGTGGAAAGTTTGCATCGCTAAAATTCAAGTTTTTGTAGTAATAATTACCATGAGTATAGTAACTGAAAGCTCCTTGCTGCAATCATGCAATATCATTCTAAAATTTTCAACAAATAGAAATGTCAAGTTCATAGATGTTTAGCTTAGATTGCAAGCACAGTTTTGAGGTAACGTAATGTTGAAACTGCAAGTATGCAAATGGCAAGAAATTCTTTGCATGAATCAAAACAAAGTTTAAATATTCGTCATTCCTAGCAACCAATAATCCACTTTACAGAAAGGAACATTCAGAGCATTTGTAATCTCACTCTTGATGGGTTGCAACTAAACGTTTATGAAATCAGCAAAACGGCAAGGCTAAGCCATGGAATTGTGGAAAAGATCACAAAGAAAGAACAGTTATTTCAATGAGTTAAGGTAGGTATGAGTTAAGGTCAGAAAGGAGTTTCATCTTCATCCGCTGTTTGCTGCTTTTAGAGGATAATGCTAGAACCCACAGCGCTGCTGCAATAAAAAATAGACATTACAAAAACTTCTAGACTTATCACCCTGTGACTATCATTTGTTTGGCCTGCTTATTTATAATATATTATAAGAGCATTAAATTCAGTTTACCGTGCTATGCACTTGCAGATAGTTTGAACTGTAAGATCTTAAATCATAATCTTATGGTAACCATACAAATAAGCTCAACTTTACTGACCAGTGTCTATGCTAATTGTAATTAATTTATTGTAACTATTTTTGAGTCTGTTTTGATAGTCTAATGCATTTTGTTGTTAATATTAAAAGTCTGAAACAGTTTTTTTAGGATTTAGTTTTTTTTTTTACTTCTTTTTTTTGACAAAGGATGCTGTGCAGGCTTACCCCACCTCTTTGTCTGAATTTTTTGGGACTTATTCACCTTGATAATCATATAACCAAGAATGGAAATATAGAAGAAACGGCATATACTAGGGTAAGAAATATTTTTATGTAAAATTACATGAGGCATGACCATCCTTGTATAAAGGTGTTTCAACCCTTTAAGCAGTTTTTAACATTTTACTGATCCGCATTGGAAATCACTAAACTTCCTGCAAAATGCCACACCTTTTTTGAAGAATATTTTTCTGATTGCGTGCAGCTGATAGTGCCCCCTTAACTCTGAGAATAATAATGAAAAAACCAAGAAAGAGAAATACTCTAGCTTTTCTATTATTTAATACTGTATGAATATTCTTATACCATCCTGAAAAGGAAAAAAAACAGTCTCTCTCCTTCTGTTATCAAACTTTGAACAAAAGTTGCATCTTCCCTCTAGCAGTTAATCTGCTGTAAGGTTAATATTTTCTGAGAATTTGAGATGTTGATGAATTCAAGAATTTTGATGCATGCATTTTTATTTAATATTTTAACTTATTAAAATTCAATTTCTACTGTAATAAAATTCAAGTATTTGGTTGGCTAGATCCAGACATTTGCTGTATACAAATCTGATAAGAAAAAATGTGGATGGTTGTGCTGAAAAAACCCAAAAAATATCACTCGTACCAAAAAACAAATTCAAAAATTATGATTTTTTAAAATAATATTAAGGGTTAATTATGTGCAGCAACTCATTTTTTCTCAGTTCTGACTAATGAGAATTCATTCCTACTCTCCAATAAAACTACATCTTTCAATGGGAAGATCTTGAAGTTCTGTTCAAACCCTGAGAGCATTCTATGGTGTAGATGGAGTTGTTTGTGATCAAACCCATAATTTTCAGTTAATCTGTTTTTTTTTTCATGCCAGTTTCACACCTTTTTCAAAACAAATTTTTGATTACTTCTGTGCTTTCCAGAATAAATTTATTGTACCTTGGAAATTGCACCTACCTACCTTAGTCTTTGTTTAAAAGACGAAAAGTTAATAAAACAGGTGGAGTAACATAAAGATATAGGTATGCCTAAACATGGATGACCCTAAGTATGGCCCCCACAAGGAGGAGGCTGACAGGGCCCGGGACGATTCTCATCATTTTTTTTTGTTTTTTCATGCCATAAATTCACTATAAAGGGACCCGTGAAAAGTCTGGTCTGGGGGCCCACCAAAGGTCCCATCCTAGGGGCCCCACATCAGGATGTGGGGGCCATGACCCTAAGGATTTAAATCAAGTAATGACAAGTAATTTTGTGCAGAAGATGTAAGAAATTTGGTCATTAAAGCGTGGATATCTTTCCTGATAAATAGAGTTCCCCCCAAACTCTATTATTGTATAATTATATCTCATTGCCTTTCTATACACCTGTCTTCAAGTTCTGTATAAAAATTTACATGATTTGGCAAGTCTTCAAAATTTGTGCATACAATGAAGAGAAAAACCAATTTTACTCTTTAGGCAAGGTAATTGCCTTTTATTGTATTGATAGGTTCTCCAAACAAACACTAGCATAAAAAAAATAATAACAGCTGAAAACACTGCTTTTAGAAAGAAGAAAACCACAGCAACTATTGTGAGAATGTTTTTTCCTAGAATAGTCGTTTTCTTCTCCAGATTGTAGGATGGTAAACTCCCTTCATTATAAGAAGAATCAATGAAGTATGGGATGCAAAATTTTGCAGTGAAATGTTTTCTTTCTCTTATAAAAATATCACTTCATATCTTAATAAATATATATTTCCCAAATGACCGTAACAGAGTGGACATTTTAAAATGGAAAAAATTTCGGACTTACAAAAAAATAGTTTTTCATAAGAAAAAAAAACTTTTTCTCAAAATTTTATTGCCAGTTTTATTCATGTATGGCACATATATAAAATGTGATTCCAAGTTTTCTGAAAAAAAAAATTGTCCTAAGTAGGGACACTTGACTGTATTACTTTTTATTAAAGCCACAATTGAGACAAAAATCAATTTCTAAACCATGGTTTTAATCAACTTTTAACTTTTATTTTTTATAAATTGCAATAGTGTGTATTTTCATCATATAAATTTTACTTGTGATTTTTATTACAGTTTTCATGCCAACACTTATTTTATTTTTTTCTAGATAATGGGACATCTTGATTTGATTCCAATCATATCAGATTACTTCAATATATATTTTCCTATTCTCATAGTTTTTGTATGTTTGGCCACTTATTTCAATCTTGGTAGCCGCTGTTTACATTTGGTGGGCTTTGAACAGTTTGTTGAAAACGACGATATGACCACTGATCTCATTGATGAAGGCAGAGAATTAATAAAGAGAGGTATTTATATATATATATATAACTGGATATAAAATGAATTGTTGCTGTGTGCATCCATGTGTTTATGTTCTGGATACAAATCTTCAATTTTTGAATAGTCCTCATGAAATTTAGCAGGGCACGACTTACACAATATGGTACTTAAATTGTTTTTATAACTTTGAAAATGTCAAAAAACAGTCAAACCATTGTTTCCTTATTTGTTACTATACGTAAGGAGAGCCGTTTGTGTCACTAGCAGGAAAGAAAACCTGTTTTGAAGAAAACTGGTATTCAATGTTTTCTAAAAATCCAAGGTCATGTGATGGCAGGAAGAGTATTTTCAAGAGGGGTGGTGTTTTTCCTTAATATTGGCTAGTCTGGAAGTGTCTCTCATGATTCACTTGAGTTGGTGATCATTATTTTATTGGTCTGAACCAAGATATGCAGATAAACACTGTCATATTTTGTGCATTTACCACTTTATTTGGGCAATGTCCAGTATTTCTGATTGCATTTTTATAATCCTGAACTCATGTACTTTTTTTACTATGAATACAGTCAAGTACACTTATAGGATACCTGGATATAACATACGCCATGGATATATCATACAGTTTCTTAATCCTTGATTTTTGTCCCATTCACTTCAATGCATATTTTCACCTCTTATAACATACCCCGTTTCAAACATACACTGTGGTTATAAGATATGGAAAAGACTCCCTTCAGTTAGAAAATAATTCTGATATAACATACTGCATGGGGGGGAAAAACAAAACAAAAACCACACACAGCTAAAAAAATATAATAAACAGTCCCCATAAGAACAATGCATTTTCTATGGATGATGCATTGAGCCCCAGGGCAGTGGTTCTCAAACTTTTTAAACCATGACCCCCTTTAGACAAGAAATTTATCACCCCCCGCACACACACACAGTGTGACTATATGTTCTGGTTTCCAATTTGCGTAAGTGAATTTGCTGTCTCAAAAACATTTTTCGGAATGCCTTTTTCTCTTGGTTCTAATTTGCGCAATTAGTTATGAATGAAATCAAATTATTTTTCAATATTCAGTTGCCAGTTCTGTTTTATTACGAAATTGGAAGTTTAGGGAGCTGTTTGTTCCTTGATTTTGATATACAATGTGATTCAGATAGAATCATCTGAGTTCAAAATGATTCTTCGCTTCGAAATATTTGCTTGACCATTAACAATATTGTTTGTCATTTCTCCCTTCATACTAACATATTAATTATCATTGTTTTTCAATTTTGAAAATACCTATATAATTTTGAAGTCCCCTGGTATAAGTATTAACTTGATACGTATTTTGATCACAAACAGAATTTAATAAAATTACATTATATGATTTTATCACTGCGTTGATTTGTTTAAATTTTAGCATTGATACAACCAATTATATTAATAGAAATAAATTAATACATAGCTACGTGTATTATTTTCAGGGTTTTTGATTTTTTTTTTAAAAATTGATTTGATTTAAATCATGATTTTTTTTATTCTATTGATTTTTTTAAACAAAATATATATATATATATTACTAACACACTAGTCTATGCACACATCTAGGCTTTCTTTAAAGAATATAAAATTAAAGAAATTTATAAACTTACAAAAATAATGACTATTTAAAAAATATTTGCAAACTAAAGATAAAGAATCATATACTTGTGAAATGTAACAGAACATTTTATTAAGAAAAGGGGAAAAAAACACTTTTTGAACAGATATCTTACATCAAGTATTAAATAATTTTACCCTGTGTGAAAAATTGTTCATTTGTTTCATTAGAAACACTAGTTTGAATGCTTTGCCTACTCTTAATCTGTTTCGCTATTTGGAATGAACTTCACCTTGAAAAAACCCTTTCAACACAGGCATCAATGATTTGGCTGTAGTTAGCCATGTTTACAAATCACGTATTGCTCTCTGTAATTGTATGTTTACCCAAAACATAAAAACTATTCCACCATTCAAAATCAGACATTGTATGAACAACCTTAGGGTGAGAAAAAAATTATTTAGCATCACTTTAGCACTTTCCCAAAAACTTTAATGTAATTGCCAAGAAACCAGAGCCACATTTTTGTTTGATAAATTCAAGACCCCTCTTCTTTTGTGACATTAATTCCCTATTAGAAGTTAGCACTGATGAGCTTAGAATAAATGCAGCAAAGTGTGCATCTGTTAATGATTGTTCATATATATTTTTATACTCTGATGACAAAACCTTTTTATTGTTTGATGTCTATGCTTCTTTTATCTTCAATTGCAGCTGGGGGTCACAACCCACGGTTTGCACTCCACTGGTCTAGGCTATAGAGTTTATTCATATTGAATAAAAGCCTGTTTTATTAATGGCTTATCTATGACAAGTTTGGCATTACTTTGAATTCAATGTTTCTAATAGACACAAAAATTATTTGTCAATACTCATATGCAGGTACAAGATAAAAAGCTGAATAATGAAAAAAATAATTATTTGCACTAATATTTTTAATTGCATTTGCATTGCTTGTTTAGCCTTATTAAAATCTTTGTGCAACCTGAATTTATATTTGTTTTAATGATCAATCAAATAAATTTTTTTGATTGTGTGAATTTTCTCATTTTGTAGAGAAAAATAAACGTTTAAGATCAGAAGATCTGGAGACAAGACGAATATTTCATGAGAGATTTCCTGTAGGTCGAGATGCCCCTGTCAATTCCAGACTAAGTGCAAAAAGCACAAGTAAATTTCTGTTTTTATTTTTCATTTTTATTTTTTTTAATGCAAAGAGTTTAATGCATACAGTAGAAGTCTGTTACGACGAGAGCTCACAACCGCAGACAAAATTATTGTTATAAGCTTGTTTCTGTTTTTGCTCTGGTAGAACTTTGTAATTCCTTATCTGCATTATAATTGCCGTTTAAATCATTTTGTGAATTAGGTATTAATGAATTGGATTGATTGAATAGGATTCCAACCTTTGTTTCATTTTTTTTAAATAACAAAGTAGCATTTTTCAAATTCTCACTTTTGCCCTTCTAGTTTTCTTATTTGTTAATTGTCTAATAATGAAAAAGAATGTATAGTGGAACAGGATTTATTCAGAGTTGGACTGGCCTGCAAAAAAATTTGAATTAACCAATTCATTATTATGGGATCTATATACTAAAATGCACATTTTTCTCCATTTCCAAAATTCAATTCACACTCTTTTTCTTCTTAAAATTAAATGTGTTTACAGTATGGTCGCACATTAGAATTAGTAATAATTTCAAAAAACAAAACACAAATACCAGGCCAAATGCCAAATGAGGTGGCTGAGATATGGGGTGTATTTTTGCAATTGAGAAATATGATGCTCGTCAAATTTGGTAGGCAAGCTTGATTTACATGAATGCTGCTGTATTCTAATTCCCATTATTTCAAAATGTAAAAATAGGCATAAATAAAGAATTATAATTATTAATAGAGGTCAGTTAATTTTTTCTTCAAATTTTATGGGGGGTAAATTTCATCTCTATAATAAAGACACAAATTTTACTTAACTTTTTTTTTATCACTGAAGGCTTTAAAAATTTTTAGTGTTTTATGTTTCTTCTAATTATTGTTTGAAAGTGTGTAAAAATCAGAATTAAATTTATTTTTTTGTGCTGACAATTTTCCATATTCCACTTTGAAATGAGCTATAGAGTTTATATTTGTTTCAGATGCTTTTTAAATTTTCCCCACATGTTCATGTAATGTTGATTCATATTCATTAAGAATTAACATATGAAAAGTAGTTTTAAAAAAATTTCACAAAAGGTATCCAAAATCTGTTGACTAATGTAACTAATATGTATTGGAAATGTGCTGATTATGAAATACCACTTTTATGTTTTTTATTACTCCAATTTAAAAGATTATGGGAATCTGAAACGTTTATTTTGAGGGGAAAAAATTGGATTCTCACTGTTGCATCGACAAATGTATAGTATTTAACACTAGAATGGCTGGAGTCATTTTGACGGTTTTTGATTTTGAAATGGTGTAATTTTGATAGTACTTGATGTACAGAGTGAGTTTTTGATGACTTTTCATTATTTCTCTACTTCTCTGTGTACAAAAATTTGAAGACTTTCTAGGTTTTGTTCTGGAGTTATCAATGTTTATACCTAGAATGGCCAAAAGCAGTCATTTTGACTGCTATGTGTAAATTGGGTATATTTTCTCATTGTGGCAGGCGTGCATTGTATGCTTTTGCTTTTAGTCCCCTATCATTCGTTGATGGCACACACAACATGAATACATATTCACTAGTAGCATACAGATAATAAAAAAAATGTTTGTTGTGCAGCAGTTTGTGTATTCACAATCAAAACACTATTTCTTATTTAGCTATAGCCTCTAATATCAGAGTTGAGGAAACTTTTTCATGATCGTTCATCCGGCATGTTCAGTTTTTTTTTTTTTTTTTTTTTGCCAGCCATACTTTCCATAAATTTTCATGCAGCATGAAAGTTGCTGTGAAAAAGCATTCTAGGGAACAGGTTCATTTAGAGTGTGTAGAAATGGCTCTTATATAGAAGATAGGCATGTTTCAACGATAATGATATTATATCGGTACTAAATGATATTTCTGAAAATGAATCTGAGTCTGAGGAGACTTACGATGCAAACTCTGGCAAATGAAAACTATGATTTTCTGCTATATCTACCCAAAAGAGTATGGGTAGATGTAGCAGAAAATCATAATCCAACAAGATCTTCCTGGAATTGAAAAGATTCTGGAAGTGACTAGTCTTTCACAGATAATACTGATAAAAAAGAAAGACAAAGAGGTATTGCTTTTTAATTTGTGTACTCTTTATAAAATAATTTGTAGAATGAAATTTTAGTAATGCGCCAGTTTTTTCCTCAATATGAGAAATTTATAGTGACATAATATTGTTATACATAGCTTGCTCAAACAACTAAATAGACTGAATAGAAAAAACCGCAATATACACATGTAAAAAGAGGCACATCATCAAAATGTAACAATGTATGATACAATGTTTATTAGCATTTTTTTCATGGTAAATCTTGTCAACAACTGTCCTTTATATTTTCATGTATAAAGTTGAAGAGTCATTTTATGGGCACCCTGTATGCTTAGAAAAGGTTAAATTTATTCAAAATCAATAAACTAACCATGTAGAAAAAGATTGTTATTCTTATTCAAAAAATTTAGAGTGATTAAATAAATTATTTTAAAAAGAAGCCACAGTCAAAATGACTGCCGGTAGCCCTTATCCTCTTCAAACCTGAAGCTTCAAAAGCAGCTAAAAAAATATTTGTCAATTTTATGTTTCTTTAGTGATTGTGGACTGTAATAGAGAAGAAAATTTTTCTGTAATGATTCAGGTGATCTAGAAATTTTAGGTACACACCTCAGGATTCACAAATGAGTGGAAGCACTTAATATTTTAACCATAGAGAATAAGTATACATCTATAGTTAGATGTATAATTATTATTTACAAATTTGAAACACAACATTATATGACATTAACTCCCAACAGGCATCAGGAATTGACATGTGTTCGTTTTATTACTCAGTGCTGATTATCAAGTGGAGCAATATATATACTATATATTACATCAAATGGCATTTCTTGAAAAAATTATTTTTTGGATTTATTGGCGCAAGGACCAATTTGGTCAAACTGCAAACAATTATTTTTCAAAACACACAAATACGTTTGACATTTTGTACCGATCACCCTGGTTCTTGATGTGCATCCTGGTAATCTGCATTTTGATGCATTTTTATCATCCATGTATCAAGGAAAGTGATTCACTCCATCCAGGTGAAAATCTTTAATGGGTTGAGGAACAAGTTTTCACTGCTTTCACTCAGGTTCTTCGTCATCTTCAGATTTATCCAAAAGTGGAGGCCTTTCTCTACGTGGAACTATATTTTCTTCATACTTGCAAAGTGCTGATGCAACAACCATTCTATATTCAATTCAAATCTTACAGACACTCAATCTTTTTTCTTTCTTTTTTTTTGTTTTGTTACACCTAACGCATTACTCAACAATGTGAAAACTCTAATAGACCATTCGTTTGTTCTTAGCACACACCGGTAATATACTAAATATCTATCCCCACCACGTTTTTTCCCAATCTATCCCTTCAGCTCTTTCCCAAGCAATGCTATGCTATAGAAGATTAAGTAAATTTTTAACAAATATTCCCATTAATTTTTTTTTAATCTTTTATATTTCATTTTCAGTATTAAAGTGCCACAACAGTAATTTCCCAGGAATTTTTCTCGGGATTTCGGGAATGGCAAATTACAAAAACTTCGCGAGAACAGGCAGACGGGAATTCTCGCTCAAAAACCCTACATGCATGTATTATAGGTTTTGCTTCACTATTGCAGACTGAAGAATGTCAACTTTTTTTTCAATATGAGTTCCTTGGCTTTTTTTATTTATGCTGCTCTTATCAGCAACTGTTTCATCATATGAACCACATTTGTTAGAGCCATCTTTCTCACTAGAAACTGTAGGCCAGTCACTGTCATCATAAACACCTAAAAGATCACTGTTGCAGAATTTTTATTTAAAAAGGCATTGCAATAATATCAGAAAACTGAGATGAAAATTCATGAACAGAGGACAAGAAAAAAAACTCATTTCCTTTTCCAACTTAATTATAGCATACATATATACTTATAATTGCTTCACATAATTATAGCATAATAAATCATTTGATTTAATCAATTTTTGTATATACAGTAAAACCTTGATTAGTCGTCACCTCATATTATCAAGAAACTGATGGCTTAATGGAGTGACGACTTAAGTGAAGTGCTGTCAGTTTCAATGTGCAATATTGTAAAAATCGTATAAATTTTAAATATTATGACATTTATTAAAATATTAATCAAAATTACAATATTAATATAGATTGCAGAAAGAATAATATTTTTTCTTTTTTTAAGTAAGAAAAAATGTATTACTTATTATGATAAAATGTACTAGAGAGAGAGTACACTTTGATTTATACTAGTAATTTTTAATTTAGACTAATCAGAGCAACTGTTAGAACAGTTAGCTTCTCTTCACAACAGAACTATTGCATATTAATTTTACATACAGATGAAATTTAATTTTAGTGGTTTAATTCTTCATCAGTAGTTCATGATACAACTACAAGGTAATCTTGAATGCAGGACTCACTTTTGACTTGAGGGGAGACTTGAGCAGGAAAAGTAAAAATTAAAAGACCTCATCTTTGGAAATAATGTCTGGTTTTTCAACAAAGATGTTTCGTTTAAATATGAAGCCTTAAATTAGTAAGGCCTATGGAGAAATCAGATCTAGCTTGAACAGTCGCTAACATTTCAAAGGCCTTAGTCGGCAAATGAACTTCCCCAGAGTAACTTTCATTACTTAAACTGTTCTGTTTTAGTATATACGCTTTCATGGTGACTTTTAAGCATATGACAATGCTGTTAACTTGTTAAGAAACTTTTTTTAAAAATGGGAGCCATAAAATAATCTGTTCCTCTATCTCAAACTTTTTCATGGTGACGAGTTAACTGAAATTAGCGACGAATAAATGAGAGTTTAATAACATTGTTGTCTATGAAAGCTAGAAGGGCCTGAAGAAAAAAGACAACTTAACTGGAGTGACGACTTATTAGGGTGATGAATTAACAAGGTTTTACTGTATATAATAATTACTACTTTTATTTTCATGTTATAATTTTTTTCAAGCACTGATTATGTATAACTAATATCTGTAGAAACAATATGATAATTACTAATGAAAATCTTATCAGAATTAATCAAACAATGCATTCCTTAAGGAAGGTAATATACATTCTACCAACAGACGCCCTTCCATCGTGCATATGTATCTTTGAAAATAATGTTTTCTTTCAAAATAGTACAGAAATACAAGAAATCTTGCATGAGATAATTTGATGTTATCACGCTTAAATTAAGATATTTGCCTGAAGTAGCAAAGACTGTTTAGTGGTGTCGCAAGTTAGATACCCGGTTCGTCTTTGTCAGAAACTTTCCTGACACAGGGGTACAACAGAAACTGCAATATGACCTCAGAAAAAGATTGCTACCTCAGGGAGCCCCCCCCCCCCCCCATTAAGGGGTTAGTGCACCAACCTCTCGATGAGTATAAAAAACAAGGCTGCCATTCCGATTCACCAATAAATTGTAGGTGCCGGTCTAATTAGCCCTCGTGTGTAGAAAATGACAGTGGTGCGACAAAAATGATCAAGCTTAAATTCACAGCTCAACGTACACATATGTGGACCAATACAATTCAATGTGCTGCATTTCAAAATGACTTAAACAACTAGAAAAAGTTATTTTCAACATGCCCCTACATTTGGTTATCTTAAAATATATCATTTTTAACTATTAAACTCTCTTGAACATTATTAAAAATTATTTTTTCAAGTATGCTTCGTCGCTGCGATTTTGTCAATCTGCCTTTGTATTCACTTTTCTCAGGCAATATCATTACGAGCTGCATTTTACCTGAATCAATAAAAAGCTTGAACTTCCAGGTATGTTCTAGAAAGGTTGGAATTAAGTGATATCTACGATATAATTAGTACCTCTGGAATGAAAAGGTTATATTGTATAATCCGGCCCTTCTAGTGTTAACAACAAATATGTCCGAAAAAGGTATACGGTATATTAATATATATATGGTATTTTAATATTTATGGTATATAATAAAAAAGTACTCCAAATAATTTAATATAGAGTAATATGGTATAAGGTATTTGAAATGAAGGAAACTAAAATTGGTCAAAAGCAAAATTCAATCAGCCTAGGACAATAAAAAGTAAAAACTACATAGTTTATGTTAATAGTTGATGATGGCAGTGGTGTTAATGGTCCATTTACAAAAGTCACAGATGCAATCTTCCTTCTCTGCCCTGTCTTAAGAGTCAGAGTTGTTAGCCTGTCAACCTCTGGTTCAAATCTTTGCCAAAACATGAAACTGGATCTTATGCTTTTGGTCATTATACAATCATATCTTATGTATTTAAAATGATTTTGAGGCAGCTAAAATAAACAGTAAATAAACATCCAAATGATAAAATCATCTTTCATGTTTATAAATTGATTTAATGTTATTGATTGTATTTTAATTATTTCTCACCTGCCAGTCAAGTGGTTAGCATGTTGGTCTTCAGCTATGCAGTCTGGGTTCAAATCCTGGTTTGGACATGGATGTGTACTCGAAGGCGCGTATCCAGGGGGACGGCATAGGAAGCTCATGCCTCCCTACACCCAAGATGATCAAAACTTTTATATTTTTGTTTAAAATATATTGAAAGAACGTTTTTATATGCTATCTTAATCAGTTTCTGTTAATTTAAATTCCTTTTATAGGTTAATAACTCAAAATTTCATGAAGAAATTCCTTGTGCTCCCCTCCTCCAAAAGGTCAATCTTGTATATTCCTTTAATGTGTACTAACACACTATTTCCCTGTACAGTTTTCAGTTCTCTTGGGGAAATGATTATGGTCAAATAAATAAAAAATGATTGCTTGCATGACTAAATGTAAATAAATCCCTTCTAAATTAGCCTTGCATAAAGTTTCCTTATTTCTATAAAAAAAAAGGACAAATCCCCCCCCCCCCATACCGAATGATGATAAATACTATTGTACATGATACCATTTTAAATTTGGTAAAAAATTAATATAATTATACATAAAACTGTAATTAAATTTTAAATTTAATGAAAAGATAAAACTTCTGTCAAACAGCATCAATTTGATTACTGTAAGAGTAAAGGTAATTCTGTTTGAGTTCTTTGTTTCCATAACAATGGAACATATGAATTCATAAAAAAAACATGATTTAAATACATGTGCTCAAAAATTTTCATTCATATAAATAATCTTTATGGGAAATCTGTGTGATCTGTCCAGGAAAATTGTTAGTTATTATCCGTGTCCTTATTAGAATCTGAACCCAGACCTGCAAAACTGAAGACTAGCAAACTAATCACTTGACTGCCAAGCAGCATGTTGGAAGTAACTATATAATTTCACTTTGTTTTAGGTTCGCTATCAACTCCTGAAGAAAATGCTCATTCAGAGTTATTAAAAAATGTGGAACCCATTGACTATACTGAGGGCAAACACTCAAATGTGTTGATGGTAGATGATAAGGACTATTCTTCATATGATCCCCCAGGTGATGAACAAACCAGCTATCATAGTTCTTCATGGAACAGAATTGGTCGACCTTCTGTGGGATTATTTGATGATGTGTAAAATTGTACGAAAAAAGCATTTTTTTATTATTTTAATTACATAATAAGGGTTGCTTGCAATGCTAATGTGACAAAGTAGTTATTTTGCATTTTTTTTTTATTATTAGTATTTTTATTTAATTTTTTGTGAGAAAAATGCTAAGTTTTTGGAAATGATTCTTCGTAATATATGTACAGGATTTGTACTTTCAGATTCAATGGTCAAACTACTCGTGCAAATTCACTCCAAATAGGGAAATAATATTCCAATGTATGATATGACATGCTTCTGAAGATTTTTATAAAAATGAAAGCTGTTGAGTAATCATGATTTATGGATCACTTCATGATTGTGATTTTTTTATCATAGAAAATGAACCCATAGAACATTTTGTATACAATTATGCTTTGAACAGAGTAAAAACAGTCAATATTAAAAAATAAATAAGGTTAAAAAAGATGCCTCTACATATGTATATTTTACATCTACTTTGATGAATTTAACTTTTATGTTGACTTTATTGGAAAGATTAAATTAATAGAAAAAAAAACTTTTTTAAGCGATCTTATATATTTTATTTCAACATAAGTTAAGATTTAATCACTTTTCACATTAGTGACATCATTCTTGTACCTAAGTGGAAATTCTGCTTATCCAGTTATCCAGTCAGGCATTTGAATTCATTTGTAATATTTCTTGAGCATGTGTTTCAGATTGCATTATTTATTTTTTAAAATTCTGTTTAGACTTGTTGGTTTTTCCTCACAACTATAATTTTCATTATTTCTCTTTTTACAAAAATACTACATTCTATAATGAAAAAAAAGATTTGCACTTATATGACTTTGATAACATATTAATGCCAACATATATGATGCCCTTTAATGGGTTTCATTATTTTAAAAAATTAGTTTTTCCCTGCAGAAATCTTTACTCTCTTTCTAGCCATTATACAAGAGGAAAAAGCAATATGGTCTAAAAAGTTCTAATCAATGAAAATATTTCCTTAAAAGAAACAGAAAAATCTGAATTATAGAGAAAAGTAATCATCATTGTAATAGAATGAACTCTAAACAGTATGTCCTAGTCAAAAAATATGATTGGTGTGCAAATGGAACAAATATAAACCACGATTTGTGTTAGCTTGTTCATTTTCGAGAACCAGCATGCATGTATTGTAGAATGGATGAAAAATTTTTGTTTACAGATTAACCATTTTCATGCATTATTTTTCAGAAACCAATGTTGAAAGTGTTGAATTTGATAGATTTCATTACAAACTGTCCATCAGTTTTAGGTCCACCCAGTCCCTGAATTGAATGTAAGACATGATCACAGGATATGATTATGAGCTTTTAGTAGTAAGAACCTACTTTGTTCATCACCTATACAATATAACCATAACACAGCAAAAGAAACCAAAGGCATTTTTTTATTTTTTATGTATTTATTTTTATTTTTTTCATAAAATAAGTGAAAATGGAACAGAAATATCATCTTGAGAATGGATGATTTTTCTCATAAATCAGAGAATTATTTAAATTCTATCATAACATACACAGTTGGGTAATACTGATATTCTTCCTTTTAAATAACAGTTTAGCAATAAGAAATCATTGTTAACATAAATTTCTTTCAATCTTATAACCATAATCTAAGGGAAATTGAAATGACATTTATTTTGTCTTTTGGTGCTCGTGTGAGTGCTTTGTTTAATTCATTTTGTCATATTTTTTCATCTACTGCTTTCACTACTTTTTTAGGAGGAAAAGGGGTCTCATGAGTCATGTGTTCAGAGTGTCTAGCAAAATAAATATTTTATTTGTTTTAGTTTTGGTGGGTTTTTTTTTTTAAATCATTGCATGATATCCTAATGCAAAGTAAATATTTTTTCACAAAAATAATGTACAAGAGTTTTATGTATCTCAAAAGTCATACAACAAATAAGTTATTCCAGATTATTTATTCATTTTTGGCATTTTAAATCCCAATGTTAGGAAAAACTACTGTAATATTTTGTTTATTTTTACTGTTTGCTGTCTTGAACCTGTTCCCACAATGCATAGTCTGGCATGTAGCGGGCAGCCTGCTTGTTGACCTGTGATTTACATATTTATTCTTCCCATGACAGGAAAGATTGAAATATTTGTTTGATGCCCGCTTGAGATGGAACTGGTTTTTCCTCTAGTTAATCTCAGGTCTTTCCTGCTGAGGTATTTGCTGTAATTTTATGGGAACGGTTAGGCCTGACCAGAGAATACATGCAGATATATAAGCCAAACCAGTTTCATGACCTGTCATCCTATGGTTTTCCAGCCGAAAGTTTTCATTCTTTTCTCAATTTAACTCAAGTTGTAAACTGAAGTTCAACCTGTATGATAATGTTAGTTACGTATTTGTTTTAAAGATTTTTGCAAACTTTTCTGGTTATTCATGATTTTGTACATTCATGAACTATTTTGTTGTAGAAAACCACTGTTATATAATTGGAATTAGTGAACACAACAGAAAAGGAGAGAAAAATTATTACTGTTATTTAAAAGATCTTGCATTGAGGAAGTAAATTATTTACTCTCGGGTATATCAAACAAGTGGTATAAATCCTTTTATTTGTACTGTTTTTTTATTAGCTATAAAATATCAGTGTTGATATCTGGTATGAACGTGAACCTCTTGACCTCTTCAATTTTTTTCATTTTTTCTGTTGATCTCTCTAAAGTAAAAATCCTGTAATAAAGCATTTTTTAAGAAAATGTTTGTAGTGAAAGGAAGTGCATAGAAACTATTACCTGTACCCTTAACCTATACCCTTAACTATTATATTTTTAAATAGTAAAAAATAAATCAGTAACTGATGAATAAATAAAAAATAGGCCTACAGAGCTCCACCATAGAAATCATATACCACAAAGGGCTCCATGAGTCAGAAAAGGTTGAGAACCGCTGCTCTATAATTACTCGTATTCCTAGCTTAATATTTTCTTCCACAAATACCACGTCCGATATAATGATAAGGCTTTAATTAAAAATCCTTTTCTTTTGCCAAAATAATTGAATGACTTTTTCTGCTCATTTCCATCTAGAAATTATATGTTCAAATCAGTTAAATGATGATCACAGTCTATGATCAAGAATGGGTAATGCCTCATTCTTATCTAATAGTAATACAGTTAAATTGTTAAAAATTACTTGAAATTCAATATAGGACATTGTCCGAGATACAAAAGTTGCTGAATACATTTCTGGAGTCACATTTCAATTCAAGGTAGGTTAGTGTTTTCATTCCTGGTTTGAAAATATGATTTGCCACATATATAAAGTTACAGTTCAGTTTCCAAAATTTTTATTTATTAAATCCTTTTCCAGGTTTTTTAATTGCTTGCTTTTTACTGTGGCTTATCTTCTAGAAATTGTAATTATTTTTCTCATTATTTTTTGTGACTCAAGTTAAAAGTGAAAATAAGAAAATAATGCTTATTTAACTCTAAGGCTTCACTGAACTTCATTCACATGCACTGTAAAATATTGATGCATTTCTAAAATTCTAAAAAAGCACTATTCTGTGAATCACTGTATGTTTGAGTATTTGTTGTTGTTTTTTTTGTTTTTTTTTCGTTGTTTGAGTTTTTCCATGAGATCAGTTATACCCAACTGCATCTTTTAAAAAAGATTGGTTTACATTGTCTTGGGACCTGCACTTTGTTATTAATATTATTTTCTACTTGTTTCTTGAATTATATGAATACAGATATTGATAATATTGGTTTGTTTCCCTGCTTCAATTTACAGCTGTGCAATTTTTTAGATGTTCTTTTTTTACTTCAGTTTTTCCAGGGATGTTCTTTCTCTAAGTACAATCAGTTTTTTGTTGTCTTGGGATTAGTTTCTACTTTATTTGTCACCTTCAAATTATAAGTATGATTCGATTCCTGCATCTGTTCTATTTAAAAGTGAATATATAAATATATATATTATGACAAAGGTTCCTGCTGGCTTTTAATTAGTTGTATTAAAATGGCTAATCAGACAAAAAAAATTGTTGCCAAATGATAAAAAGGTTATCCAACTTTACATACTGTTTGGTGACATTAGTAAATGTGCACTCATTACTAGGCAAACTCAACCTTTTATCTACTCACAGAATGACACATTTTATTGTGATTCGATGTAATGGTGATTGTTAGCATGAACCCTAATTGTTACTTTGCTGGTTCTGAAAATATTAGTCATATAATTAATCACACATTAATTGTTTATATGGATCAATGTTTGCTTGTTTTGTTTAATTGCTTAAACAACACACAAACTCTTTTTCAATTTATGTTTCTTGAATTCAGTGCCAAACTTTGAATACAGGTGCCCTTCACTTTACTTGTTTGGTTCTGCAAAATGAGTGTGTATGAATATCATGTAAAATGAGTTTCATTTAGTACGTATAAGATAGGGGAGGGGGGTCTCTTCCAGGACTACAAGTAGGGGGAAGTAGGTTGTTCTAGTGCCCCGGGCGCGGACCATATGGGGTGCAAATTTCACTATTCAACACCTCTCCTTCAACATTACATGGGTGTGCCAAAATTTGTGCTTGCCCTGGCTGAACAAGCATCTAGTTGCGACCTTGGTCTCTTCTATCCAAAACTTATAAGTAGATCTCCCAGTTGAATGAAATTAATTAATACTGTAAACTTCCAACCCAGTCTTCAGTTGGATGATTTATGGACTGGTTCTGGTTAGTGTGGATCGATCTCTGCTCTCTTGAAGTTCCAGGGCTGATAGGCTAATAACCTCTTATGTGAAACAGCTAAGATTCAGCTGATGAATAGCATTATTCATCTTTCAATAAAAAAAATTTCTGTGGCAAGCAAAAGAATTCTGAATATCACTCGTAAATGTAACACTTCTGGTCTCATTAGGATCATTTCCTTTGACTATGTATAATTCTGAAAGTATTGTCAGATTTTCAAATCAGCTATTTGTGTTGCTGAAAGCTATTTGGTGCACTTGATGATGAAGCACCATGATTTTCATCATTCATATTGTTTTTCTTTTGCAAAAGATATATATTAGTAAGGTGTGAAGAAAAGGATTTTATTTACATATTTTTCATTTTCATCCTTAAATGCAACATATTTTGTTGTTTTAAACTGTCTTGTCTCTGATTTGCATACTTAGCTCATTTTCAAGATTAAAAATCCATCACAATCAAACTCCTGGCCCAATTGCACAGATTAGCAATATATTTAATTTTTTCAAAAGTGTGTTATCATAAAAACATGTAAAGGAAGGGATACCTGTAGATAAATATATATATATGAAATAAATTATAGTAATCTGTGAAGTTTTTTTGTGAATTGATTTTTATCAGTATGTGTTTATTGTTTATATTATCCTATTTCTATGTGCAATCTCAATTTTTTACATGTAATGAATCGGTCACAAAAGGAGAATTGTCAGGTAATTATCAGGTTCCAATGGATAGTACTTTTCAAACAAGATGTATAGATAAAACATTTTCATGATTCAAAAGTAATTTTTTGTGAGTTTTGAAAATAAATATTGATTTTGTCCTTTGTTTTTCATATTTCCTATAATTTCAACTTTTCAAGTATGGCTGAGGTGTCAAAATGAGATTACTTTTTTGTAATGAAAATTAGAATTTTAATGTGATAAGATATTTGTTTACCTTTTTATTTATTTGATGCAGCTTCTTATTTTTTCAATTGGCAAAAACAGGGTGAGAGTGGCGAAACATATGTACATCAAACTCCTAGCTGATAATTGTATTTGTCCCTCTATTTAAATATATTTTAGTCTGATCCATTTGATCTGAACATATTGCACACAAGTGTGATTTTTTTTTAAAATTACAACATAAGTAAAATATCACAATAAAATATGTACATTCCTTTATGTGAAGTTTACTTGGGCTCAATCAAGTATGTTAATTTATTTATTAAGTTATAAACATTGTTGTTTTACTAGTGTTTGCTGGAATCACAAGTGGAGAATATTGATTACGTTGAAAAGAAACATGTTGATAAAAGAAAAATTCCATTGAATGAATTAATCTGATATTTTAAGTTTTGAGTAAAACTCATACTAGCTGAACTAGTCTTTTTATTATTATTATGTGTAGGTGTTATTGTACGTTTTTATGAGCATGAATCATGTTTTATATTAATTTATTTCTTCATGAAAAATAAATATCTTTTGTTGTTTTCATAAGCTCATCTTGATATTCAATGCTTCATTTCCTTTTGTTTAGGCCAGGAGTTTATGAACTTTTTACTGTGTAGTTTTTTCCTACTCTACCAAATTCCGCTCTTCCCATGCCCTGTTCCATAAAAAAGCTTGTTACTGAATTTTGGAATTCAGTATTTCACATGCTACTCTGAAAGAGGGTTCACATCTCTTCACAGTTCAGCAACCATTGGTCTAAAATAGTGTTTCCAAAAGTAGGTGATATTATGTTATATCAGGGCCATTAGATGGAACATGGGAGCGATATAGATTTTAATGATGTATACTTATAATGTAGGATTCTATGGGTTTTCTTAAAAAATAGGGTACAGAATTTTTTTTCATCTCTGGAAATACATGGGGGGGGGGGGCATGGGACAAATAAGTTTTGAGGATTGGTCTAAACCATAGTTTTGTAGACTTTTCTGTTTTGCTGTTCTGTTCTTTCTCAGAAGAAAATATTTCTAGGTACCCCTTTCCCCTCATATTGAATGATTCCATAGGATCCTATATTGCATCCAAGTTTTAGCTCACCTAGATTCTTTGATGGAAAGAGGGACTGGTTCATGGATCTCCCAATGAGAGTACTTCTCTAATACAGATATTTTTATTTTTACACAAATGAAAAAGTTTACAGCTTTTGATACCATGGACCTCCAAGAAGCTCACCCAAAACCCAAGGGTTCCACAGTAAATCAGCTGGAAACCCCATGCTATTATGTATCTAGTTATTGCCACTTCTTGGTCCATTCCAGCATCCCTAATAGGCGATATAACCCACTTTGGGAAACACTGGTACAAACAGAAGATGCATACAGTCGGATCCACTTAAAATTATCATGGATATCAAATTTTTGCATGCATCAAAATTTTTCTACTCTATAATATTCACTTACTTTTTTGGATGAATATCAAATTTTTAAAAGTTCACAGGTATCAAAAGTTTTTGCACAGTTTTTTAGCAGCAGAAATATCATCTCTTAAATATTTTTTTAAATCTAAAATAATCTCGCATCTGATGTTTCAAAACTTTTGAAAAGATTGCCTTTTTTTCCTTAATTTTTTTGGAAGTATCAAATGGAGTGCAATTAATAATACAAGGGGATTAGAGAGAGTTAGAGATCAAGGTCTTCAACCTGTCATGAGTTTCAAGCATCTTTTATACCCAGCATCAGAACACCACACATATACATGACATCCTCTCAAATTTTTATTTTAAATGCTCACTTTTTTTCTTCTGTGCATGGAATGGCATAGGTGGATAGGTTTATTTTGTAATTTTTCTTGCACAGAAGCATTTTCCATTATGCGTGGCTGCACACACCTACAATTTAGAGGGAACTGCTCATATGGCAACTGATATATTTTAAACCCCCCTCCCCAAGAGCAACATAATAAATTCTTGAATGCAACTGAAATGAGAGGATTTGATTAGGGTGTCTATCAAGACCCTAGAAGCCTAAATCAGGCACAAAAATTGAGTACTTTTGAGTGCTTCAGTAAGCACTATAGTACTTGTAACAGTCTTGTAACTACCTATAGTACTTGTAACAGGTTGAAGATGCTTGATCTGTATGTCTTCCTAGATTTGAAGAAGGGAGCATGGATGCATCAGGTAAAAGCAAAGCATATGTGCATCAACTCTACTAAAAATATTTTCTTAGGTAAAATAAAACAGTACGATATACTAGGGAAACCAACTTTGGTAGGCACATTTTGGAGCTGTATGAAGTTCCTTCTTCAGTAGCAGAGAAAATTGAAAGAAGGAAAATACTTGCCAAATTTTTCACTTTCTTTAAATTTTTCTCTGCTACTGAAGAAGGAACTTTATACAGTTCTGAAACACATCTAACTAGTTCTCTTATTATTTTGGGTCTACCAAAGTTGATTTCCCTGGTATATTGTCTCACCCAAAAGGTAATTTTCTCTAAAACAATACGCTGTATTCAGAAATAAGACAAATTATTTCTTTAATTCACATCTTTGAGTTAACATGATACATTGCAGATTCGACTAGAATATGTATTTTTCATGAGATATTTTTGTTGATTTTTAAAAGCAAGTATGAAAAATGTTGAATAGTTTTAATATCCCTTATTATTTATAACAGTTTGAAAGAAAATTTCCAAAATAGGAAAACGTTGTTCTCTAGTTCGTCTTAACTCATGGGCTCCCACCCAGGCATTTCCCTAGGGCTTCAAGAGAAGAGAGGCCTCCGAAAAACAAGAAGTAGGTAAATTTTCCAAGAATTTGCCAGGTAGGGCCTCAGAAAAATCACTTAGCCTGGGGGTCCATGGTGCTTTTAAGATAGCCATGGTCTTAAGAGCATTATAGACCCTCAGGCAAACTGATTTTTTTAGGCCCTAGCCTGGCTAAGAATGTCATCTATCAATTTACACGCTTAACCTCGAAAATTTTTACCATTTCTCATTTTCATGAGGCTCCGGGGTAGGTCCATGCATTAAGACGGCACTGGGGGTAATACAAGACTAGTCTATAGGCCTATAACAGAAAGTTTCATGAGAATGCTTATATTTTTCATTTTAAGTTACATTTACAATTATTTCCTTCCAACAAATAATGCTTTAATTTTTTTTTTTCAATATCTCATTTCTTTTGGAATTATCAGATTAACTTCTAAAATGACATGCATTTGAATTCCCATATTTGTTGTTTTTAAAAATTTCTTTAACACTGAAATTTTTAATCTTCTCTAATCCTTTTTTGCTATCATAGTGTATCTGGACGCTACCATAGACACTAGATTAAAATTATTTTCCTTCATATTTACTGGATAGAGCAGGCTATACATTATTTTGTACAACAGTATGTTGTACATCTTTTCTTAACTAATTTCTAAAACTAATGAAGTGATGCACCACTGCATATATCCATTTTTCAAATGTGCGCCTCTATTGTGTTCTATGAAAAGTAGGAGTTTTAAAGTCTCATTGCAACCTAAATTTCTTTCTACCTTTTTCATACACTGTCGTTTAAGAAACAATTCTTAGATTACATTGTTTTTCATCACTATTAAAAGTTGCTCCCAAAATTTTTTTATCTGATGGAATGGAAGTTTTTCAGCTTAGTTTGAAACCTCTTCGTCTCTAAGCTAAAAGTGCATAATTATAATTTTTATTTGGGTTTATTGTATGTCAAAATGCCCTTTAAAAAGAAAAAAAAATTACTCATTTAATTGAAAAAATTAATTTGGGTGGATATTTTTACTAGGGCCAATTGAGTTGGATACACGTGTGTATCTCAGGTCTTAACATGAAAAAAGAATAATTAAAAACCATTTAAAACTATTAAAAATGAGGTACACGTGTATACCTCTGGAGCAAAGAGGTTAATGTAAAAATCAATTTCATAATGGTATTCCCCACCCCCGCCCTCAAAATTTTCCGCCCTCTCAAAGTTCCGCACGCGACAACATGTCGCTCTTCCCCCAGTTCTGGCCCTGATATGAACGTAACTATATAACAAGGCCTGCGTATTTCCCGAACTTCGAGATCTCATGTCAGATATATCTGCGATATTTTCGATAGGCATGTAACAAACTTGGAAATTGCATTCTAAATTTGCAAAAAGTGTGAATTGCGACAACTATGCTCATTGGCTTCTGATCAGTCGGTGTGGTGTGGCAAGCATTTCAAACCGATACGAAATGTGTATTGAAGTTCAAGGTACTCTACTTTTCACTGATACTGCAAGATCATTCATGGAAAAGGTTGGTTTTTTTGTGAATAAAATCATGATACACACACACACTCTAGTTTTTTTTTTTCAAACCTTTTCATTAGCAATAGTGAGATATCCCGCCTCCTCTTAAAGCCTCTTGTTTAGGTAATTACGAGCCCAAAAAATTTTGTAAAGCAAACTTCTCAATCAAACATGTTTTTCATACCCTACTTTGTGAAATCTGCCTATGGATGGAGTCGTCTTTTGTTTACATTTTGATGACGGATTTTTTCTTAGCATTATTCAAGGTGAGGCACCGGTAAAGGATAGCGTGCTTGTCATTCATGTGTGAGTATGTTTGACGCTCCAAGTACAGTCTCAGAAATTGTTTAAAAAAATCAGGATTGGGAAACAGCGGCTGGCTTTACTGCCCTCCTAAGCCTTAAAAAGGCGTATCTTAATATATTTTTTAAAATGTTTACGTTTTTTCAGCTCAGTAATGTTGGTGAACTACCTGACGTTATCCCTAAGCATGGAGGTCGTATATTATTTAGAAATAATAAAAAAACACCACTGAAGAAATAAGTCGTATCTCAAAAAACTTAAAATCCTAACTGTTAATCCTATAAATTAACAGTATATCAGTTTCCTCAGTTTTTTGAGGTACGCCTTTTAGGCGTAGGACGGCATAGTGATAATACGACGTCACACTGTTGCTCAAAGATGGCACATTGGTCAGCTGATATTTCAAGGATCTTTAATTCAAGATATAAAAAGAATATACTTTGTCGAAAACCCCGTTATAGCTTTCTCCGATATCGCACCAACCCCGTTTGAAGCCAGAAGTTTTCGGTAAGCAAATATATGTATATGGGTTACACGGGTTAATTTGTGATTCGATATAACGCCAAACTCGTTTATAGCGTCAGAACTCCACAAAACAAATGGTGACATTAAATCGGGGTTCGACTGTATATAATACAATAAAAATAAAATATAGCCTTTCTCTCTTCTGTGTTTAAAAAAATTGTTCACGAAATCAGGGTGGGGGCACGTGCACAAAATCGAAAAAAAAGTTTGTTTTTTTTTTAACGCGAATCACACAGCGAAAACAGCCATGTCGGTGGAGTGGTTAATCACCTGTCCTTTTCCTTGGAGCGCCATATCTGTGTCATTTAATTTTAATAAATATACCAGAGGTCCTGTGCTATGCGGATCAGGTGTGTTTCCTTCAGAGCACTATTGTTCTCAATTAGTTGTTCAGCGTTAAGAACAAAAATGCTCATAATGCCCAAAAGGGGAATAGTTCAAAATCGGTTAGATTTTATGGCATCAAAGTCTGGCAATTTGAGAAACATGATTATTGAAACACTACAGTATTCACTAGAAAAAAAATGAATGCTTGTAAGTAAAAGAACTCTGCTATATCCAGAGTTCAACAAATTGTGAGATGACGCTCTTCCTTCCCGCCCCCCCCCCCAAAAAAACAATTAAAAACTTTTAATGACTAGAAGTAAGACTTTTTTGACCCATTTGCATCTCCACAAGCAGAATATTTTGCTAATTTTAATTGTCTCCGCCAAGAGTGGGACAGCGAAATATTGATTGTTTCTCATAACCGGAAGCAGAATAAAAAAAAACACTCGCTGGGATGATCGCTTTGCGCAGAATGTGTAACAATCTGATATTGTTTCTGGGTCAAAATATTTATTGCCCCCTCATCGGGGGGAGCAGGACTTTGGTCTCCCAGTTATAAATGGGAGAATGATAGCTTAACTCTTTAAGCGGTTTTTGAAATTTTCTTGATCCGCATTATAACTGACACATTTGAAGTTGCGAAACCTTCGCAAATTGTCATCTGTTTTCAAGAAGAATTATTCTTTTTTCCCGATTGTGAACTGATAACTGTTCCCCCCCCCTCACCCCCAACAAGAAAATTTATTCTCCACCCATGGCTTTTATTTCCCTCACTATGATACAAAAACACCTGCCGTGTCGTATGTGGCTTTTTATAGGAAGCGAAATCTTTTTTTGTATTATTTATACTGAGCGTATATTTCTTTACTGTGCTGGAAGAAAGAGGGGATATAAAACACAATCTCTTTTTCTCTCTTATCTAACCTTGAATAAGAGCTGACTCCGCCCACTGACAGTTGATTGGTTGGAAGGGGATGGGAAACATGTTTTACGGTAAAAATACCGTCAACACGTTTTAACAAGACGAAATATTTCGGAGTGGCTGAAAGAAAAAAAGCAGATCAAGAGAGTTTGACGAGTTATTTCGGGGTGACGGAAATAAAGCAGATCAATATACTTTTCTCATATCTCGGGAAGAGGTTACGAAATATCTGTTAATATATTTTAATTCCGCGAAGGCACCGGCACAAAGAAAATATTGAGGAGGCCGAGATTACCCATTGTCTCGGATACGGTATTTAAGAACGTGCACCAAAGAATTGGGCATGAAGGGGATTAAATATTCATGAATTATTGAGAGCTCAATTACCCCGAGCTCCCAGATGACTCCTGAATGCCTACGATACCTATATATAGGCCTACATATAAAATAATAACTGGCCAGTTTTTTTCAGACACATAATGACTTGTTGAAATTTCATATTGTGCCATGGGCATTGTGGGAAGTTCTGCAATCACTCGTTTTATATCGACCACTTGTGTAATACCTTGAAAAAATATTTAAGAAAATTTTTATTTACAAAGCGATATTTATACTCATGCACACAGCCATAAAATTTTGAGCGTTTTTCAAAACTTCCTTAGCGGAATATTGTTGGCCTGTTATTTATGTATAACAAGATAAAAGTATGCTAAAAAAATTTCCACACACATGATCTTGAATGGGAAAAAAATAAGCTAGCAAATCACAATGTTTAGTGTTTAATTTTTTTTTCATGGTGAGATGCACAGTAATTTCAGTTAAAAACTCTCTTCCTTGATGGTATATTTTGTACATTATATAACTCCATTTTTGAAATACGGTTGCATCATACGTAGAACGGGCGTTTTTTTCTAAAAAAAAAGGAAGTTCTTTTTTTTGTATAATAAAAAGGTTGTCGTGGTTGTGAGAGTGTCGAAAATGGTCAGCTTGCACCTTGCTCATTGCTAACAGGGGTCTCAGATTTCACATCAAGTTCTGGTTGCGTCGGTGAAGGTGTAAAATGTTGAAGAGGTAAATCACATTCTTCATCAAAGTCTTCTGGTGGTTGAGGAATGAAGGGTGGCCAGCCAACAAGAAAAGGGTCGGTGCAAAAAAACGATCCTGGAACTTCATGACAACCATAATCGTAATAATCGTATTCAAAACCATCGTCGGAACCAGTTACAGATAATTCGGACACTGATGCTGTTAACGGAGCCGTACTCTCTCGTCGAATTTGTTGCGTCGCTCTATCAGGTGGTTTACCTCTTCTTCTAACTGGAGAGGAAGTATCGCTGCAGCTTAAACTGGTCTTCATATTAGTTGTAGGTTTGTGTTTCTTCAAAGCTGATTTCAAAGGTTTTAAAGGTCTCCTTATATCTGGAGTGGATTTCCCTTCTGTGCCGTTAGAAAGATTTGATAATGTAGGAGACTTAGGTATTTCAACATCGGGCTTAAATGCTGTCCTTTTTGGGACCGGAGATGTTACCGATGAATTCGTTCCACATATAGACCCTAATGATTTAAAAAGAAAACTATTATGTAGATAGTCCTCAGGACTGTAGGACGGAGATGGCGCCTTTTTTTTGGGGCTTCGACGATGGAGTTGAGAAGAATCTGATAGCTCTGAAGTTGAAGTCGACGCCCCAAGCAGTTTTTGGGAATGGCTATTTTCTCTCAGATTTTGTGCCATTGAACATAAGGAAGGAATGCTGGATTGTAGTTTTCGCCGTTTGCCGTTAAAAAAATATAAAATTGCCACTAAACAGAAAGCGGACGTGCACAGGACTATAGTCAATAAAAGCATAATGACGTGGACGGTGGATAAAGTGTACCGGGTTGCTTCAATAACGGTTTGAGTCATGGCTAAACCTTCTCTAGGCATCTCTGGAATGAAAAAAAAACATGAACTCAGAAGTATATGTGGATGATTTCACTTGTATCAAGTTTTATAGTAAATATCCAATTTCTTCAAAAAGAGAAAACAAATATACTATAACTCTTTAGGAGCGTTAATTAGTGCATATGCTGTGTTGAATTTTTATGTAAGGCAAACCCCTTACGGGCCGTTCAAGTATTGCGTAAACAAATTTTTAGCCATTTTTGACCCCCTCCCCCCCTTGTCAGCAAAATTTCGTCATCACCTCTACCTCTCTCAATCCTAACGCATACTGGTGGAATCAGAGACGTACACAGGTGGGGGCATAGGGGGGCATCGTGCCCCCCCCCCATGACCAAAAAATTGCTTTTATGTGCTATTATAATCAATTTCTGTTAATTTCGATGTTATTTGAAGGCTATGAACTCAAAATTTATCTTTAATAAATTCATTGCGATCCACCCTCTAAGCCATATAATGATAAATCGCTTAAAGGCCCTTGGCCCGTGGATCAAATATGGCCCTGGGGGTTATTTGATGCGGATAAAAATGATGCGGATGATCACATTAAAATGAACTAAGCGGCACATTTACAGATCGCTTAAGTGTCCCGTTGGTATAACTCTAGAGCATTTAAGTGACCCGTGGCACATTTTCAGATTACTTAAATGACCCGGGACACAGTTTCAGAACACTTAAATGACCCGGGACACAGTTTCAGAACACTTAAGAGATCCGTGACACATTTAGAGATCCCTTGAGTGACATGTGACGTAGTTTTAGAGCGCTTAAGTGGCCCCCAGTGCGGTTCTACATCACTCAAGTTACCCGCGGCACATCAAGAATATTTAATATTTTTGTAAAAGGTGGTTGATGACGTAAGCATTATCCAAACCCCCCCCTCCCCCCTGGTTATCAAAAGTCAGCAAATCGGAAACCCCCTCCCTCCATCGATGCTGACGTAATACTTGAATGGCCCCTTATAAGCAGGTCAAAAGCCTTGGCAGCCTTAATCTATAATGAATTAAGCCGTTGAATTAAGAAGAAAAAAGTCAAGAAGTAAGTACAAATACACATATAGGTCCATAAAAAACAGAACAATTATATTTTATCAAATGAGAGTAAGCTACATTTTCAACATTAACTTCAATTGAAATGGCCTATGCTATCCATGTAAGTAAAGAGCACCACACAAGTGGGAGACTGACGGGTCTCCAGCACAGTGGCACGAGATAGACACTTTTTTCTCAAATTTTTACTATACATGTACCATAAAATCGATAGATATTGAAGCCTCCCCAAGAAATAATCCTCTGGGAACCACTCAAGTATATTTTTTTCATAATATACATGTTCTTTTGTTGAGTAAAACACATCTTATGCGTTTTCTAACGTTTTTCGGATAATCCGAGTTGGTCTTGATCCTGTTTATCTCGGATAATCACAACTTTACTATATTAGAAAAGAGAGAGGTTTTTGGCCAATAAATGTCACAAAAGAGATAAAGGAAGCTGCCAAATAGTTAATACACCTGCTCTCGGCTCAAAAGACTTGAGTTCTGATCTCATCTGGGGCATGTAAGTCGTAATGCCCCCCCCATTTGGCTCTAAACTGTAGGTTCTGGTTTGATGGGCGGACCACAACATAACATAACATAATTTATTTGTCACCAGTCAAATATTATAAAACTATACAAATTAGAGTTTACAATAAAATTACATATTTTACAATATTTGATGGAAAATACAAAGAGAAAAAGAAAAAATTTTATAGCACAAGTGAAAGATAATCGTGCTGCCATTCACACGATGTGATATAAGTCTATTTCAAAACGAATTGTAAGAGGGATATTGGTTGGTAGTAAAAGAACAACCAAACCTACTCATGTCTCATCTTCATTTTCTAAATGTGTTTCTTACGAGAGCCAGCTTTCTCTTTTAAAAAGTTTTTCCGCAGACACGAAACACGACACTTACGAAACAAAAAAATCAGCCATATGTCAAATATACTTCTAATTTTGAGTAGCCTATAGATGTCAGCACTTCGAACGTAAAACACGCATGACTCAGACACTCATAAACACGTCAGTGACATACATATGGAGGGTTCAAAAGCCACTCAGTGAAAGTCAATTTCCCGAAAATGACTTTCGTATTGCAAATGGCTCTTCATTGTTAAAACTTTCAGTTGCAAAAGCATTCAAGTCGGTATCTTTATGCTGCAGCTGCAGATAGCGCCATTTATACTGACCACGGAATAAAAAGATCCTTTAAGAGAGATCCCTTTTATCTCATTTTTAATATTTATTGACTTACACTGATTAGCGCTTCTGAGGCTTTCATATATACAATCAACATTTTCCAGCATGTACCAATTTTCAAAAAACGTTTCAGTGGAATGTTTTCGAGATAAGATGCATGCGCGGTCTAAAAGTAATAGTTGCAGTTACATACCTGAAGGAGTGACAATAATTTTCACAGATGCGCCTTCTAAAAATGTGATATTTGGGGATGAAATTTCTATTCTGAGTATGTTCGTTGTGGAATAGAGTAACTCCGATCCGTTCAAGTGACTGAAGAGTCCCAGTACACTGCCAAGAGTGGATGCTCCTTCTCGAGCTATCAGCATGACATTTGCTGCTGGAAAAAATAGTTCTTTGATATCTGCCAAAAGGTGCCCAGCTGAGGACGTTTGTAGAACCCAATATAAAGGCAAACTACATGGTGTTAGGTCATCTGACTTCAGCATCAGTTTACCAGTCACATTAATAGTGCATCCACATGAGCATTCCAAGGACAGCTCGGTAAAATTTTCACTAGGCACAGTTGTGACGTCTGTAATGGAAGAAAACATTAATTGATTTAATGAATTTTGTACCTTATTGCTTTGCACTTTATTTTGTTACTTTATCTTTTGTGTTGCACTTTATCTATTTTATTTTTTGTTTTGTCAACCGTGAGTATTTGAAATTCTACTAAAATGTTATTTATCGCAACAGAGATACCATCTTGACACTTGCGTGAAAACACTCTGCAGACCAACAATTAAATACGTATAAAATTTAAATAATTAATCTCTCTATTTATCCAGAAAAAAATATTATCACATCATTACTTCAAGTGTGTGTGTGTGTGTGTGTGTAAGTCTTTTCAGAAATGATAAACTACCTTCGCACTCCTGTTTGTTGCACATTTCTGTTTGCACTGATTTGCCATCACAGCCCATGTTTGTATCACTGTGACTGCAAAGACGGTAGCGACTATGAACACCGACTCCACAACTGGAGGAACAATCGCTCCAGGCGCTCCACTTGAGCCAAATGGGATGAATCTCACCTGCCATCCAGAAAATGTATAGATTTATTTAGAAAAGAAAAAATTTCATTATAGTAGTAATAATATATATACGGGGGTTCTCTCGGGGGAAAAATGTCCGCAAGGAGTAAAAATATTCTATGGTTGGTTGTAAAATTAAAGTGAAATTTTAGAAAAAGTGTTAGTAAAAAACGAGAAAAAAACATTGAGCTGTGGTATTTTCACTTCGGTTAAATGATGATTAGAGATGAGGGAAATAAAAATTTTTACACGAAACCCCAAATTAAAAAATGTTAATTAATAAAATCGGCATCTTAAAAGCTGAATAAAATCCGTCGAGTTATATAGATAATTAAAATTCTTAATTTTTTTCACTTTTTTTCTACCATCTCAACATTCCTTTCGAGTTTTAGCCCTTTCAGTATGCAAAAAGTGACAAAAATCAAAAATTTCAGTTATTGATATCTCGATGAATTTTAATTGAAATGTTAAATTATTTAATAATGCTTTCTATATCAATCGAAACTTACGTATTCTACCATACTAAATTCAAGAATAGTGGAATCTTTCTAGTGTACTGAGAGTTTCCAATAAACTCAAAATATTTTGTTTCTCATTTTAAAGCTTATTCTTCGCAATGGTTAATTGTTAATTGTTCAATTCTCAATAATACCTACTTGAATCTGCTTTGCGAGGAATGCACTGAGTGTCGAGCTCAAAAACTGCACCATTCTTGGCCGTACTCACGAAACTGAAACAATATTCTTGAAGATCCTCTTCAAATAGATCACAAGACAGTTTCGTGAAATATTTGCCTGTGTGTACGCGACTTTCATAAATGTACTTTGGTAAGGACATGCCTTGCCACATTTTCCCGTACACTCGAAGGCGATCACGATCCGATGCGCATCTTGGATAGTGATAAATAATTTTTAAGTTGTTGTTGCATGGCTCAACGGAAGGCTTCGTCACACTCACTGAATATCTATTACTCCATATTACATGGATGGTATCGCTCTCGGCTATGAGAGTAGCCGTCTTCAAACTAGTTCGGATACGGACCTGAAACAATAATTACAAAAAAGCACATTAAGTCACATCTTATTTTTAACGTACCGCAATTTCCTGCATATAATACGCATATGTGAATTTTACAAGTTTGAGAAAAAATATTATATAAATCCACATATGCAACCCTTAAAAGCTCTAATTTTTGTTTTGTGCTAGTAATTTTTCTATAATTATGCATATAGAAAGTAAGAAAAAATATTGAAAAATATATTTTTTGGATTGTATTGCTTATATATATGAGGCCTTAGTGAGGCCTTTGTACACATACATCTGCACAATTTTGTTCCCATTATAAGAAACTTTAAACGTGATTTTACCGTTCCCTCCACAAATTCGATAATTTTATAACAATGTTTTATTATTTCCCTAAAATTTGCCGCGCCCAATAACCCTTCTTGCTCTCCCAGTTCCGGCCCTGTCTGCGATGCACTAACGCTATTACAAGTGAAATCAGTACTGTATAGCATCAGTTGGAAAAACAGTAAAGAATGCACAAACCCTTGCTTTTGCAGGTGTGCAAAATCTTAAAAATCACACAAATAAATATATTAAAATAAATGTAACTTTCTAAATATACAGGGTGTTCTGTTAATGGACCGACAAACTCAGAGGGTTGTTAGTAGGCATCAAGAGGAACAAAAATTGCAATGGAACATGAGGTCTCAAACCACGTTGAGAGGGTGAAAATCGCACGCAGGTTTCGACGTCACGCTGGAACGATAAAAGTACAATAATAACTACAAAAAGATTTATTCGATTAATTATTACAAGATTTGTTGGAAGTGGCCACAGGTGTCGCATAAATGGTGGTAACGTCAGATATGGCGAGCGAACCCACGAACGCAATCAGCGATCAACTGATATCCACCTTTCGTCTCCTCTGAACTCAGAGCCTGCATGCGTTTTTTGCGATTTTCACGCTCTCAATGTGGTTTGCGACACCATGTTCCATTGCAATTTTTGTTCCTCTTGATGCCCACTAACAACCCTCTGAGTTTGTCAGTTCATTAACAGAACACCCTGTACAAACTACCTTTATTGTGGTTCAAGCTACAGTGAAAAAAAGATACAAACCGCAATTTTTAAGGTAAAACCAAAAAATGCAAATGAACATTACAACACAATAACAATTACCTTGTAGTAGCCAGCTCTGTCGAAGTACTCGCAATTTAAAGTTACGTCGTAAGCTGTTTGCAGCAACCATTCGTTAATTTCTTTGCTCAAGATGACACTCGGTTCATGCCATATGGAAGTACCTTTCCCGTTTTGAGATAGAGAAGTGCCTTCGTATACCAAATCCGCATAAACCGTGTAGTTTTTTGCTCTCAAGACTTTGCATCTTGGGTAAGAAAGGTGAAGTTGCACAGTAACGTCAGAACTATACGTTTCCACAAGTAGAGGCACATGAACTGTGATGGTAGGCCATAAAACTCGGATTGTTTGGCTCTCGGCTAGTATTTCATTCTTAATACAGAAAGTGATAATCACTTATCAGGCATATAAAGAAAATAGTAATGTAAGACGTGAAAAAATGCTAATTTTAATCGTGCATATTTTAATTTGTATTCATGCTATTTTGAAATTTGTATTCATGCTATTTTGAAATTTGTATTCATGCTATTTTGAAATTTGTATTCATGCTATTTTGAAATTTGTATTCATGCTATTTTGAAATTTGTATTCATGCTATTTTGAAATTTGTATTCATGCTATTTTGAAATTTGTATTCATGCTATTTTGAAATTTGTATTCATGCTATTTTGAAATTTGCATTTATTCTATTTTTTTTAACTTGCGTTTGTTATATTTTTATGTTCGTTTATTTTTTTTCGAAACTTTTCTTTGCTTTTGAATGATATACAGATCAACTTTGATATAGCACCCCCGATTTAGCCCCAGAAATTTTTAGGGAATAAATTTTTATATATTGTATATATAGATATAATAGAACCAATTGTTAATCTTATGTCTATGACTGTGCAAGATTTGCAAGAGGGTTCATTCGCGTGATTCTTTATAGCGGCAGAATTCTGCTGAACGAATGGTGGCGTTAAATCGGGGTTCAACTGTATGAAGTCAGTCAAATTTACTGTTACCGAACAGAATTCGAACGAATGAATTTTCACATTAAAAAAGCATTTGATCATTTTAATATATAGACATTTACTCTTTGTGTACAGCAGTTCTATGCGATGAAATGACAGAATAATTATGGTTCTTTGACCTACCTTTTCAATAGTGACAAGTCTAAAATAAGCTTTCCCGGCTTGAAGTAATAGACCACAAGGGAAGATAACTATTCCAGACGTCGTGTTTTGCGGAATGTCTACCTTAGATAAAGGGAACTTCTTCCCTGGTGTAGGTTGCATCAATTGCACTTGAAGAGCATTTGGTGTCATTGGTATTTTATACCGAACTTCTATATCTCCTGACAGGATGTAGTGCGTATCTGCAGCAACCAAGACGTATTTTGTGGACGTCTTCTGCGCTGTTTCAAACAAAAGTCACGATATACAGTCATGAAAAAGGTAAACAATCGTTTGAAATGAACAAGCTATTTTCATAAACCGCTTAGCTTAACGGATTTAGCTTCAATTATATTTATCAGCACAATTATTATCAATTAGCTCAATTATTATCAATTCCATATATCAATAGATATGCGTATACAGTGAAATCTTAATATAACGATATTCTGCAGATCAAAAAAAGCCATCATTGTAGAGCAAGGGTACTCAACCTTTTACAGAGTGCAGGCCACTTCATTGGTTTGAAAACGAGTCACGGGCCACTTAAATGCTCTGGAACTGTGTCACAGGTCGCTCAAGTTACCTGTAATTACGCCGCGGGCCGCTTCATTAATCTAGAACTGCGCCATGGTTTATCAAAGTTATCTGAAAATGTGTCACGGGTTACTTAATTCACGTGCAACTGCACCACGGGTCACTTTAGCGATATGGAAATGTGCCGCGGGACGTTTGAGTGATCTGGAACTACACCGCGGGTCACTCAAGTTATCTGAAACTACACCCCGGGTCATTCAAGTTAGTATGCCACGGGATCACTGAAGTTATCTGAGAACGTGCACAGGCCACTTGAGTGATCTGGAACTGTGCCGTGGATCACTTGAGTACTCTGTAATTATGCCGGGGGCCAGTTGAGTGATCTCGAACTACACCGCGAGTCATTCAAGTTATCTGAGAGCGTGCTATAGGCCACCTAAATGATCTGGAACTGTGCCACAGGTCACTTTAGTGATCTGTAAATGTGCCGTGGGCCGCTCGAGTGATCTGGAACTGCGCCACTAGGTTACCAAATTTATCTGGAAACGTGTCACCATTTGCTGCTTAAGTGACCTGCGGTGTAGTTCCGCATCATTTAAGTGATCTGATAATGTGCCGCTAAATTCATTAGTTATTTTTTGCAATATTAGGTTTGAGGTCATGGGGTACATTAGATGATTCCGAGGGCCACATTTGGCTCGAGAGCCATCGGTTGAGCATGTATGTTGCAGAGGGATTATCGTTGTATCGAGAGGCAGTTGTTTAACATTAGAGACTACAGGCATTTTCAAAAAAGACAAAATGTCGTTGTAGAGCATGAATCTTCAACTTGCTGCTCGCGAGCACCACAGTGCTCCCCGATACACCCAGATAGCTCGATGCTCGTGTCCGATTTCGTGCTCACAAGCACTTCATCGCCGTCCCAATCAAACCACCTAAACCTAATACAAATTGCATTTAAGGATTAAAATCATCCCAATTTCATGCATACGTATGTCAAACTTGCCGTAAGGGTGCTCTTCTTTTGATGATGGGTACAGGCAGTGTTCGCAACTATGAAAAAGGTTAAAGACCTCTGTTGTAGAGAGATTTATAGTTTTATCGAGTATCGTTATAGTGAGGTTTCACTGTATATGGACGAATATGGGTTATGTCATCAATTTCATGGATCTTTTCCAAAACCATTTGACCCAAATGTAGGCTGACCATATTTCTTCGAGAGAAATACGGGAAATTGGGATTCCAAATACGGGAAAATACGGGACATCGCCAATTATCGCTAAGAATGACGCCAAAAGTGAACGAAGTTGCCAAATATTGCTGAAATTGCGATAAATAGCAATGGCGGGAAATGGAGCATTACAGCAAATCGCAGCGGATTAAAATTAATTCCACGAAATAAAACGTTCACCAAGATTAATGCACTTATTTATAATTGTAATTATCATAATATAATTCATGAGTTGAAAAATAATTCCAATCTTTGACTTGAATAAAGAATAAAAATCCAAGTAGCGTCATGTAAAAAACTGGAAAAACCGTGGCACTTTTGCCAAAAAGTCGGAACGGGCAGAAAAAGGAAAAAAACTGGGATTGTTCCGGGAAATATGGGACGTATGGCCACCCTACTCAAATGCAGTTTATTTATAATTGAAGTTAAAGACATTGTGAGTTTAAACTTGCGTATCAAAAAGGTGATATTATTTTTGAATTATTAAACCTTATTCTAAATACCTCAGTACACCCAAATTATACAGGGTGTAAAGTCATGTGTTACATCCTTATGCACCTTTTATTTTTTGAATCGTTTGTGATAGAAAAGTACCCAAACAATGTGCCCATTTTAAGGCGCGTATACATTAGGGTGCGAATCATGCAATGTAAGCATTCGCAATTGGTTGTTCAGTAATTTGTACGGTATGATGAACGATTCTTGAGCTGTTTGGTTTTTTCAACGAACACAAAGGAAGGTTGTGTACCTGTTACTGCCAAAGCCCGAAATTGGCCAATTCGCGTCTATTAATGTCAAAAACTAACATTTTTCAAATTGAAAATTCACCAATGGGTCGCAAAGTTGATCGTGTTGTTTAAGGTTTGAGGTTTTTGGTGGGAAAAGGTCAAGAGAGAACTCGTCTTAACAGTATGCTGGCCTATATGGTGCATAGGGTAATATTTTTATGTGTGACATTTAGGAATCACCACAATAAAAAAAAGTGAGGTAGGGCGCCAAATTTTTATCTTACACAGAGCGCCACTTTGTCAAAGACCGGCCCTGGCTTCGAGTCAAATAGGGAGCCTACATTATTGGAGAATTTCATTTATTCTGAGATCATTTTTTTTCATTAAATATGAATTTTCGTTAATTACGGAGTTATTTTTTTTGTTAAATAAGAGTTTCATTGATACTTAAATTATTTCTTTATCATTTATTATATTTATCAAATATTAATTTTCATTAATTCTGAAATTGTCTTTTCATTGAATGTAAAGTTTTCAATAATTCTGAGAAATTATTTTTTCATCAAATATAAATTTTCATAACTCCGCTCTTAAAACTGCTCTTCTTAAAAATCATATTGCCCTCCCCGCGTGGGGTGTGGGCTCCACGTTAAGAATTGCGGCTTTACACCTTGTTTTACCAATGTATAAACTTTTTTTTTACTCCAAATACGCATAAATTCGACCAACCGAATATGTTCTTCAAAACTTTTTTCAAACCCGAAAAGTCATTTTTTAAATTAAAAGAATTCATAAATCAATATTCTTTTTATTATGAACCGTGAATTTAGGCCTACTTTCATATGTATCTGTAACGCTTATATTCAAATGGGTTTCAGTATTTTTCTCCTACGTAGTTTACCAAAAAATGAACATTCTTGGTAAATCTTTTGGTTTCAAGGACGATTTTAACTGATTCGGCAGTGGATTGTGCTTGTTTAGAATAATTTCATGAGGATTGTGATGGTAATTTTGAGTTGTTTGATGATTTTGTCGCGTGATTGCGTGTTTTTTGAAGAAATTGTGGGAAACGGGCGGATATCATTTCCTTTTTTTCAAAGAAACAACAGTGTATATTGTTGCAGACTTAATGTGGAAGAAATCAATAACTTTTAATGCATTTAAATTAGCATACGAGACAGCCGTTCGTCTTTCACGCGCGTCACTGCATTTATGAACTGGGCAGAACCTACATACGGTGACATAGTATTTTATTGACTTTTTCCTCTTCCCAGTAGTCCAATAACATGCCTATTACAAATGTAGCTCATTTTTTGCTTGTACCATCACGTCCCACATCGCATTCTGCACCATCAGTCAATACCTAGTGAGAAACGAAAAAGCAGAATAGAACGTTGTAATTTTTCTCATCTTTTTGCCATTATGTGTGTGTAGGTAGTGTTTTTTCTTCAAACATTGAGGCTATTTGTTCAATCTTGTATCATCTGATTATATGTAATATTTTGTAGATTTCGCATTAGGAGGAGAAGTGAGGTACTGGAGAATGTATCAAAAGGAGAACGTAAGATAAACGCTTCTGATGATGGCAACCAAAATATCGATGTACAGTGGAACCTCGTTTATACGACGTTCAAGAAGCCGGATCAAAACGTCGTATAAATGCGTAAGTCGCACGACTGAGACTTCTTTAAAAAAATTACTCCCTCTCAACAGACGTACAAAATATTATAAAATTGAATCTGAGAAATTGAATCACCAATTCAGTTCAGGGAGAAAACAAAAAAAAATGAGTTTTAAAATCGTTTGAACCGGGATTGCACTATAAAAGTTTGTACTTATATAAGTACAAACACTATATAATCTTTTACAAAACTTGAAAATGCAACAAATAAGCGCATCGGTTACATTCGAGCGAATGCAACCAATGGGCTTATTGGTTGTTTTTTTTCAAGTTTTGTATATATATATATAAAAGTCCTTTTATTAAAATTTTACAGTGTAATCTCCCCCGGCTTTAGGGAAATATATAAAATTGGCAAAACATTACATTTACTTAGGAAAATGTCCTATCTGGCACTCTTATCTTTTTGGCAGCATTTGATTTGCAACCAGCAGCTAAGCTTGGTCTTTGATTTTATTTCTCTACTTTATAGTCGTTTTCGAAGTTGACGCAGTTCAACCGTGTTTTGCAAGATCAATGCAAGATCAACTTTTGTCATTAATTTAACAGTCTTGTCAAATTCTTCCAAAATTTCAAGTTCATCTTTAAACGCCTTTTTTCGACATTATGAACAAGAATTTGGCACATCCAGGGCCGTAGCGTGCCTTCTCGGGGCCTCGGGGCAGACCTTTACTTGCCCCCTCCCTTGAAAGGGTTATTATTATGCAAAATTAGTGTAAATGTTTTTATGAGGATCCCATGTGGGTCTGAGACCTGGGCCAGTGCCCTGGTCCATCCTAGTTACTGGACTGGACGCATCCAACAAGGAAAGAAATACAATGAAAGAAAACTCCACTGAAATGATCGAAAGAGCTGATATAGTATTGTGTGTGTATACCGTATATGTCTCTTATTGGCAGACCTGTAAACTTTGGGAGAAGGAATTCTGAAAGGACGTATGGGCCGTCTTCTAAACAATTGAAACCCGTTTCTGTGGAGCTCACCGTGTTTGCGCATTCTCAGAAACAAGCAATAAACAAATCACTTGAGTGTCCACTCTAAATAGTCATCAGCTTAATTATTATTTTCGTATATGTCAACAATCACCCTAAAATTTACGACTTTTACAGTGACAATATGCAAGAAGAACTGTTTCAGCAACGCGTTTTCACTGTATACAGAAACTGCGCATTTGATAGATATATATGAATGGCGTTTTTAAAAAAATATATTTGGAGTTCGGTTCGAAGTGAAAACGTCGAATAATTGAGTTTCTGCGTCGAATAAATGAATTATTTTAACTTTGAAATGTATGGTAACACACCAATTACAACACCAAAGTCAAACGTCCTATAAATGTGGAACAGTATTTGTTTTTGTAATTTTCTTTTTGTTTTGTTTTGTCTTGTCTAAATAAATAAATAAATAAATAATTTTCTACTGGGAGGTGAGTTTATTTATTATTTTTATCCTTTGTCCCATGTTAAATCACATTCACTTTATGTGATATCGTCTTATGTGATCATTTTGCGGAATCAATTAATCGCGTAAAGGGAAGGACACCTGTAATGTATTTAATTATGCCCAAATCTTTTGCATGAAATACAGTAAAATGTACAGCTCCTGTTCGTACAGGTGCCACCTCCCTTTAGATTCACTTTTTTTTTTTAATCTGGAATTTTTTCTTATCAATCTGATGTTAGTTTCGTTTCCACCAAAGCAATACCGATGCTGAACTATAGACAAAATATGGATGGAATAGTTTGAAAGCAAAAACAATGTTGTGAATGACTTATTTAGTGAGTTTAAATGAAGCGATAAGTAAAATAATGACTGAATATATATCGATATTCAAGAATATACGTATGGATGTATGGTTATTGCAATAGTTCTAAAATTTTTATCCTTTGATAAGAGTACAATAAAACTTATTGCATACGCTTCAGATTTCTAGATCTATTTTATGCAAAGAAGCATTTTACTGGTAACTTTTTGAATGCAGTACAGATTTCACATACAGTATTAAATGATGAAAATAAGTTATTCCTGCTCATTTGTAACCTGAAACATGATTTTTTCCATAGCGCCTCTATTAAACAGCCATCTTTCTGAAATGCCGGTTATCAGAAAAACAGCTGGTGGCCTTAGAGATATTTTACTGTATTTAAAAAGCCTTAAGAGATTAAGTTGTTGATAATATAAATAAATAATAAATAATATAAATATAAATAAATAATAAATAATATAAATATAAATATAAATATAAATATAAATATAAATATAAATATAAATATAAATATAAATATAAATATAAATAAATAATAAATAATATAAATATAAATAAATAATAATATAAATGAAATTGATGAGAGACAAGAAAAAGAGCGATTAGTTGATTGTTGACGCCGTCCATGTACGGTGCCTTTCAACATATATATACGCTCCAAGGTTGAAATATTCTATCTGCTTCCATAGCTTAGATGGTAGAGCACTCGAGTCCCCGTGGTGGGCAGTGATAAATTTTCTTCCTTGTAATCTTCATCTCCACAAATAACCAGTCTCTCAATGAATCTTGTACAAGGAAAAAGAGTTCTTTTTTTTCTTTTTTTTTTTTAAGGAAACGATGGAAATTGAACCCTTCATGGGGTTATTTCTCTTTTCATTAGTCCTGCACATCATTGACGAGATATCTCGCCTTCTTGAAAGCCTTTTATTTCAGCAATGACAAGCCCAGATAGTTTGCAAAGCTTATTTCTCAATATAACACGTTTTTCCTTTACCCCTTACTTTGCACCTACTGAAAGTTAGCAGAAAGCCTACTTCATGCAAAAAGGATTTTTACATGGTGTTTAAAGGTTTCTGTCATGCCGCTTAAAGGATTAGGACAACGTAATTGAGAGGAGGCATGACAAGGGGTATAATGTAATAGTAATTAAGAGATAAAATGAATTCGACACGTGGTGAGATGATTGTTTGTTATGAAAATTTCACTTTTTCTAACCGCGAGCATAGTATTATAAGCTACATTAAACAAAGGAATTCAGGAGGTAAACGCTTTTAGAAAAAATTAAAGAAAAGGGGTCAATTGTTTACCTCATTTTAGACCTTTGAATATTATTATCATATTTAATTGGAACTATCACTATTAATAAATGGTATAAGTAAAAAAAAAATTACTAACTTACCGAATGTTGGAAATATCAGAAGAATTACCACGATAAGTTGCTGAAGAGTTCGGAGTTTTCCCAGGATTTGCCGGCGTCCCATGTATAAGCAAATCAGGGTTCCTCTGGTTGCCGAATTCACCGTCTGTCTGAGGCTTCCCCTGCAACACAGTGACAGAACACAGAATGAATGGGGTGATGGTATATAAGGCTTGTTGGCATTGTGGGAGGTGGATAGGCTCACGGCTGAATAATACTTCTCAACACAACGCACAAAGAGAACGACCGGGGATGGATGCAAAGCGGGGAGAGATTGAAAACCTTCCCCTTTATAGAGCCTCCCCCCTCCCCACTTTTAACCGCTTTCCACCATGTGATTGCCTATGCACATGGATGCATACATGAGACAATACCATAAAAATACTTCATATTCTCTCCTATGTGAAGTAGGGGGAGATGTGAAATGTTGCGAATTCAAGAGCTTTCGAAAAACACTAACTTTGAAATTAGAAAAAAAAAGTTGACGTAAGAGTACGGTGAGTCATGTTGAGCACGTCTGTAAAATCCTTAAAATAACATGTTCTAATTTTTCTTCGGAACCCTATTGAAACAGCCCACTACAGGATTTATTTAAAAAAAAGCCAACATAATAATAATATTTTTTTCACATATATACCCATTTCGAGAAATTATTTTTTATGACAAAATTGAATTCTCTGCTATGAGTACTTTCGGTGGAAGATTTTTTTTCAACCGAACCTTTCACAAGGACACTTAAGGTTACAATAACATTCAATCTTGTTTATTTTTTTCTGAGTGAAATGGTAATAGAACATTCAATTTACATTGATAACGAATTTAAAAAAGGTTGGGGATACGAGACATTATTCATTCGTTTGACAGAAAACGACAATCAGTCACTCGCATGTCTATAGCGATGATATTATGGAAAAATTTCACATAAAAAATCGTTGCAAGTTTCTATGGAAATGCATCTTTCGACTTTGAATTTCTAAATTACGATCTAGATCCCTATTAAAAAAAATTATGTTTCAGGAAGCTCCTCTCTGTGGTTTCTAACATGTGCATCTTTTGATGATATATGCCGAGTTATTACGTCATCTAGAAAGTTGTAAGTGTTTTCACGTAATTTTCATTGTGTTTTCAGTGTATCCGTCTAGTATACTCTTTTCGCCACAACTCTAATGCCGGAATTACACTATAAAAATGTGATACAAAACTTGGAAAAAACAGCCAATAAGCCTATTGGTCACATTCACTCAAATGTAACTGATGTGCTTATTGGTTGCATTTTTCAAGTTTTATCAAACAGCTTTTATAAAACTTTTATAGTGTAATGCCGGCCCAAGTCATTTTTCGGTGACTTTCAAATTTCTATCCGTATAGAAGTTAGATTTGGAGGCGAAAATTTCATCCATATAGCTTTTGACAGCACTGCTTCATACCAGTGATTTTCCATTTAAAGAATATTGAAGAAAGCGGAACAGGTGAGATGGTGCGATGTTTAGTTAGTATGGTGGATGTTATAAAATATCCCAGTCCATCTCGTTAGATTTATTTTGGGTGATTAAAAAAGAAAAGGGTCTTGAAAATTGGCCTCTTTCGCTGCTTTCCACAAGCATGTCTCCTACTGAATATTTATCTATCGACGCAGTTTTTCACCGAATAGTTTGAAAAAATGTTTGTGGAATTGAACTTGTGGGAATGTTTAGAACTTTTGCTAAGATTTGAAAGTCCAATTTTAAGTTTTCATCGATTTCTGCCTTTATGATATCAACTGCTGCACCACAATCCCCTCTAATCCTCAAAATTTGAACGTAATTTCCGCATTTTAACCCTTTAATTTGCAAGCATTGAAATATCCAGAGGAAAATTTTTTAAGGAGTTATTTCAAGCAAATGGAGTACTTCTAATGTCATTTCAGGACAAAAAAAAATTATTGCCAATAAATAAAAATATGGTATGCTGCACTATACAGGGAACAAACACATTGTATTTATGTGATTTACGTAGATTAGAGAATAGTATAAAAATGTCATTTATTGTATGCCAACTTACTTTTCTACCTTTCTTGAAAAATTCACAGCAATTATTTCCCTCTACACACAAGATAATTCAATCCAAAATGCAAGGGTTAACAATCGTCCTTACTTCGATTGTCAACAAATAGGAAACGTGTATCTTTGAGCCATTCTGTTGGCGAATGTAGTAACTTCATGAGCAGCTCACAAGAAATCGAATGTTTAGGAGTTTCTTAGAAGCATCAATGCCGAAACGAGCTTAAAATATACAATGCTTTTACTCGAGAAATATAACAAACTCATGTTGCTTGAGAGCAACACGGGCGAATAAAGGGTTGAACTTCCCGAAACCGCAGAGCAGTCGTTTATTTTTGTAAAGCAGCATCCATATGAACTTCGCTTATGTGCAAGCTTGAAAAGAATTATTTTCATTTTTTTTTTAATTTTATCAATTGCCTGAAACTTAGTTTTTGATCAAGTTAGACTGAACAGTTTAGTGGACTTCCAACTTCCCCATGCTGCCACAAAATGTGTATTTTAATCTAATCCTTTATATCCTGGCGGTACTTTAAAGTACCAGGTTAGATAATTTGTTTTTAATTGACTAATTGTTCCAAAAATATTGGGTTTTTTTTTTGCCTTTAATTAGAACTAAAATGACGTAACAAATAATTTACATGATAACTATTTATTACATTTATACTTTTATTTTAATTTATTATAATTTTCTTTTTATTCTACTTTTCACAATGCCGTATAGAAAGGGTTAATATGACAAAAAGGCACAGCAACAGCTGAAATACGCTCAGAACTATCTGGACGAGAGCTATAGTCAGAATGTTATTGAAAACTCTGACGAAAACTATTAGTTAAATGAATGTTATATAGCAGAAAGAGAGTAGAAATTACGATCACCACAAGATAAAAGTATTCTTTCAACAAATGGCATCGTAAAAAACGTTTTTTATGTGATTAGTTTTCCGCTATCTCCACAACTTCGTGGGTGGAGTGAATCAATCAATCTTCATTATTTACTGTCTCTCCTACGTTGATGTAGCCACACCCAGATTGATGTTAATTACGAAATACTAAAATGTTGGGTACCCGGGAGTTATTACTTCCGGAATTTCAACTGCTAATTTTGAACCGTACTCGGTCATAAATTGCTAATACGCGGAAGAATAAGCAAATAAATGGAGGAATCATATTTATAAACCACTGGAAAATATTTATTTTCAAAACTACCTTTTCTCTCTCTTTTTTTTTTTTAAATTTTCAATGCATTCAGCATATAGGTGTCTACTTTTATCGTTTCTCAATAGCCAATTGTATAACCGCGTGTTGAAGAAAAATTCCAATTACAAAAAATACTTCAAATGTTTTCACCGATCATCCTAGAAGTTAAAGTAAAAAAAAAACACGTCAAGTTATAAAACTTTGTTTTATGCAGTTCTATATACGGGTTTTACATATAAGTCATATTAAGTAAAAGAAAAACTTCATGAATAGACATGTTGAACAAAAAAAAAAAAATTCATAATTTTATTACCAAAATTGGCCGAACTAGAGCTAATTATAATTAATGAAATTTTTTTGATGTGTTCAAGACATATTTTTGGAGGAACCTTAACAAATCCTACTGTTATGTCATTGAATGAAATCTGAAGAAAATCGTATTGGTTATTAGGTGTAAATTTATATACTGCCCCTCAGAGATTTGCTGGAAAGACGCATTTTCTGAAAAGCTAAATGATTAAAATTCATAAAATGCAATGTTCCATATCTCGGTGAAACTTTGGTCACCAAATTATAGATTTTGATTTTTTTAACATGTCAATGCTTGAATATTTTCTTTTACTAAATATGACTTATAGAACCCTGGGATCATTTAAAAGTTAAAATTTTGTAACTTTTCAAGAAATAATTTTTTTTGCTTAAATGGGTTCTAGGATGATTGATGATAACTACTTGAAACATTTTTTGGAGTTGGAAGTTTCTTCTTAAATCACTGTAACAGGTAAGAAGTTAGCAATTGGACAACGATAAGTGTTATAACAGCCCGTATAAACGACATCAGGATGTTTCAATGAAAACGGCAGCTGTTTCGGTTTTGCACAATTTATGAAAATTCTACAAAAGCATGCGAAAATAAATAAAAATAAAGTTTGGCTGAGGCAATTAAAAAAAATTAATTTTTCCTTAAAAAGATAAACAAATCTATTGCCATACATACTATGCAGCATCAATCAATGATTAGAAAAAAAAATGTGTACATTCATTTTTTGTGATATTAACGTAAAATTGAAACTGATCTGAGAATCTTGCCTCAAACTCAACATAGAAAAGATAATTGTTCGTGATATTGTGCAAAAAGAGGAAACGAATATACCTTCTCGTGAAAACGGTTAGGCTATAATATACAAATAATGAAAAAAGGAGGGGTATTAATGTTCTATCTATCCATTTTCACTGTTGAGTGACATTCAATGTTTGATGGTTAGTAGGTTGTAGCCTACAACACATACCATAGCCTAGCCGATCGATACCATCTCTGGACCTTGTAGGGTTGCTTAGCGACAAATGGGTTCGTGAACTATAAAATAATGCTAAAGGATCACCGTAGAAAACTTGGACACCCAAAGTAATGAGCAAAGTCAATGCGAACAGAATGGGCAGAAACGTCATTTGGATTCGACTGCGTTCTGAACTTTCAAATATTTCAAAATACACCGTATTTCCCCCTGCATCAGCCGGCATGCCGGGTAATATCGAAGGAGACAGCATGCCGGGAAATTCGAGTCACAGATTCTAGGAAATTCTTAAATTTCTGGACTTTAAAAATCGGTTGAATTTTCTGATTTAAAACTTGCCGGTTCTCTGCATTTTAGGATCCTCTGTGTTTTATGAACTACGTTAGAGATGGCTCGAATTTCACGTTTATTTTAGCTGTCATTAATCTTAGTTTATTGCTAAGCATATTCGTTCACATAAATTAGATGAGATAAATGGAAAATATTAGACTGTGAAGCATTTTTGTATTATTTGATCAAGTGTTTAAGATTTGAATAAGCAGAGCAAAAAATTTAAGAGTTGTTGCTTTGCAAAACATAGTGTTCTAATAAAAAAGCGACAGCATATTTCTTCAATCTTGACAATGTAAAAACAAAACAGGGCAAAACATATTACTTTATTTCTATTTTGTATTAGGCTAGCAATAATTAGGTTAGAGCGATAAATAAATGCTCAGTTTTCATTATCGTCATCAAATTGATAGACAAAACACGTTTACCACAGTGAAAACTATCATTTTATTCCAATTTGCACATTTATTCAATATTTAATACAGATAGATATATCGGTCTTCTGAATGTTCCTCGTGAGCCTTACTTAACCTCGATTTTCCCGACGTGCCGGGCACGGGCCAGACTCACACATTCAAAAAAGCCCCCAGTTTTTTTGGGTATGCTGGCTAATGTGGGGGAATACTATTCCGGGATTCAGGCATGCAAAACGGGAGGATGATTTGTCAGGCATGACTTTAATATTCTATATTCTATACTTATTTTTTAACGTGAGCTTATTATTTGATATTACAACCATCCCGCAACTGTAAATAGTACAAATGTACTGACAAAACGATTTCAAAATGCTATGTAAAAAACATTTAAAGTCCTTATGATGCAGCTATCGCACGTAATTGCACCTGTTCAATGAATCAGAGTAAACAGTGAAATCACCAATTGATTCAACGTTTAAGTAATTATTAAATTAATTAATTAGTTGAGAGATTGCTAATAAATAAGAAAAAAAAAACACGATCCAAATGTCTTGAAAGTAAACTTTGATGTAATTTGGCTTTCTCACAAAGGCTATATACCTATCACACCATATCATCAAACGTCCTTTTCATGACGAACACAGTCTTCAGTGGGTTGTTGCGTGAAAGTTGAATATGAATACTGGTCGAACCCCTCAAAAAGTTTACTTTATTAGCTTTTGCTCCCAAAAAGAGAGAGAGAGAGAGAGGGTGGGAGGACAGTGAAATTCGATGGCATAGCAGTAGTTAACACGGTCGACTTATTTTCCCTTGGAGAAGCCATACAAACGATTGGTGCGGCAGTACATTCTGAGCTTCCGAAGCTTTAGCCGAAAAGCTTGTACTTTTCTACCAACCTTGCAGATAGAAATTAATCGAAGTGGTTTCCATAGGGACAGAGAACTCACCCATCGTTATCTGTTACCCCATATAGAGTGGTTCCCCATCTTTTGCTCAACGCCCTCTCTCTCAGATTATCTTTGACAAGACAATTTTCATCCACGCTCCTTCATTATGAAAACTTCCCTTCCCATATGCAATATATAAACTTCTATAATCATGATCGGAATACACGGTATTTATACGAAGTCGACTTCACATTGTAAATAATGGACAACCTCTATCCTTTATGGCGTGCAATCGAAACGTCAAACCACGAAACACAATCAACTGTATAAAAACGCGCTTATTTTTCAACGAATGATTACTTTGCATTTTTGAATTTTCATGCAGTTAAACATATGACTTATTAATAAGTCATATGTTTAACATCATAAGTCATTATTACGCACAGATGATGATATTGCTTTATATAATCCTCACACGCAATGCACAAAGAAACGTGTCAAGCTAAATTTATGGCAAAACGCGTAAGAGACACATTTTTGGAGAAGCATGAAAACTTGATAGTTGGATGCAGCAAACCAATGAATTTCCATTACCGTTTTCTGAAATTTCGTGAATGAGGTTTGATTTTCCCCAAAAAAATCGTAACTACCTTAACATCATCAACGACAGATGCTTATCGATTTTCACATACGTGAGTGACGGATTTTATGGTTGAGCATCCATCATCCACGCGACCGTTCCCAAAGAGATTAGTAATAAAAGAGAGCTATTTTAGAGATAGAGACGCCTTAATGGAAAAAAAAATTCTAGACTTGAAATATTCTTTCTTTAAAGACTTTAGTTTTTAAATCTTATTCTCTAAGCTTTATAGCTTCAGAAATCTTTTTACCTGTGCGAAGCATGCATAAATTCCGTGTGTAACGAGAAAATTTAAATGAAGAAGCAGAAAAGATGAGAAGAGAACATTAAGTTCATGACCTGGTTCATTAGTTGAGACTCTTGCTAATAAAGCACAACTTAGCAAAAAAAATAAGTCAAACTCTCCTTCAGTAGATTATATTTTTGTATTTTCCTTCATAACGTGAGGTTGAACTAGCTCAACAGCTGGTAATTTTCTCATAACAAACATGGAAATCGTGAAAATCAATAGACTCTGCGGGAAGATTCGTTAGAAATAGCGCTCTTTTCCAATTCTTTTGCATCAGCGTGTGTGGTATCAGTTTGTTAGCATATTTTCAAACATCTAAATACAGTATGCGACCTATGTTTTCATTTGCTATATGAAAAGCACAGTATTTTATATATTACCCATTGTTGAAACAGGGTCGAGAAACTGTTATTTTCTTCTATGAAGATCTCGGAACCCATGGAGATGTTTTTCAAGAACTGCTTTGGGAAATCATAGAATAAAAAGTTAACCTGGATCTTCTCTTGAAAATATGAAGCTATTTCTTCAGACCTATGACGTCAAGAGATATTGAAGATTGATTTTTTTCCATATCCACCACATCGCAAGTTCATTAAACTTTTTATTGATGGAAACGTAAAGAAATCTGAAACTGAATACGATATCAAAACTGAGGACGGAGCTTTTGCATCCCAGAAAATGCCAGCTGGAACATGGACGCTAAATTAACTGTCATCAATGCAGCTTTCGTGAGCTGTCGAGAGTAAAAAAAAATCAATATACCGGCACACTCTAAATCAGTATTAGAGGTCTAAAAGATGTCAGAACTCAGTAACCACCATTTCCGAACAATCGAACTGAGGCTACTATTGCAATACCTACAGCTCACATATCCTCTTCACTACATTTTTAACGGTTTTAAATGGTTTTAATTGTTTTTTTTTTCAAGTTTAAACCTGAGGTACACGTGTGTATCTAACTCAAATGTCCTAGTATAGACATTGACAAAAATTAATTAATTCAAAAATTTTCTTTTTAAAGGACATTTTGACATACAATAAATACCAATCAATCAAAAAAAAATATTTTTTTTTAATACTCAGTTTTGGCTCAGGTGTGAAGAGGTTACAAAACACGGCATTTCAACGAACTCCTGGCCATCGCGGCGTAGGTTGCAATGAATATTCTGACAGCATAAGCAAAGAAGCTGCTTCAATGGCTCCGTTTCCCTCTTACTCCTTAACAAACAATAAGAAAATTACAGAAGCACAAAGTCGGAGGAAATGGATTGAACGCTGGACAGAGCCGACTCTCCAGAGAAGCAACTAATGTTAAAAATACAAAAAGAGTCGTTTGAACCCTCATTTTATAGAGACGTCAGGAGATACGTGGATAGTTGCTACTCCTACAACCAGGGAAAGAACTAAGTTATCACTAATTGGTACCTCCATCTTAAACCTAAAAGACACTGGAACCTGTCAAACGGACGTTAAAGCATCTTTTTCTCCGCTTGAAATACAGTAAGGGAGGTTCTAATAATAGATAATTTATATTTGCTCGTGGATAGGAAACGGTTACCTAAAGAAAGATATCGAAACCAACGTCCAGTTTGAAACAATTTCCGCTGAATATACTGTTCTTCCATGTGAGCGGAATGTAGTATATGATGGATTGGAATCGATATACTACTGCCATTCATCCCTTGTACTCACTTAAGTACGTTTCATGCCTGTCACGTTGAGACAAGAATTAGAAACTAATCCGGAGCTGAATCAGAACGGAAGATCAGAAAAAAACAGTTCGTTGTAATTTATCGGAACCCGAGTTACCACCAATTACAAATATGGAGTTGAACAGTAACCATAATACAATATTAAGCTTAGAAATGCAAGGTTATCATAAATGAATGACACGATTTTAAAAATTCATATTTTCAGACTACTACACATAACATAATCGGGGATACATAAAAATAAAGAAAAACATTCCAAGTTTTTTTCAGTTGCAAATGTTTGATGTGTGAAAATTTCGTAACACGACGAACATCTATATAATCTGTAATTAAGTTCATTCCACACATTTTACAATTTTACGCAGTCAATGGTTTAAAAACTCTTTCAAAGTGCAGCAAACTGATGCGATTTTTAAGTTCACAGAGTGTTTTTGACAATTGCTTATAAACCACCATTGACGAAAATACTCAATGAACTTGATGGCATCAATGTTGCAATCTGAACCATTTTTTAAACCATTCACTGTATAAAACTGTAAAATGTGTGGAGTGAACTTGATTGCAGATTAGATGTTCGTCGTGTTACGAAGGATACACTCATCAAACATTTATAACTGAAAAAAACTTGGAATGTTTTTCTTCATTTTTATTTATCACTATATTATGCGTAATAGTTTGAAAATATGAATTTTTAAAATCGTTTCATTCATTTATGCTAGCCTTGAATAATAGAGCATTCCGAGTCTAATGTTTTTCGGAAGCTTGCACCTTTCTTAAGTTTTCGAATACCAAGACGCCGAATGCACTGTCTTTGAAATCTGAATTGGTGATTAAAACGACAAACTGTTTTTTTTGGAATGGGCTGTAAGTGAATTTCACATAATTTCCTTCAAATAACAGACAACGTTTAAAATGATAACGAACGTTACTTGATTGGGATTGAACAGAGTTGAGGATCCTAATCCCCGGAGCCATACTTACATTTTGCTATGGAAACCAAAAAATAAAGCATGTCAGTTGGGATTCACGGCTTCCAGCAACTATGCGAATGGTCCTACGTATAATTGGATGGAAACTAAACAAGGATCGACAATCACGCAACGAATCCTATTTTCGAAGTCATGGTTATCAATAGAAACGACAGACAAACATTTTTTGAATGTGTTGAGCTCCAATTTTAAAAATTTCTTAGAAAAACATAACAAAAGCGAAAGCAAAAAATATGTCGTTATATCCGAGGTCGTTTATATCGTTGATGTTAAAAAAAGTCGAAGCTCATCAATATTATTTTCTATGTTTATTGGCTGGGACCTTACTTACTGAAGCTATATAGGAGATTTCATGGAAAAGAATTCGACTTTATATACACACATATAATTATTACACTAATCGGAAATACCACATTGACAAAAATTTGGTTCTTTAACCCTTTCTGATCTGAATGTTTTTTGGACAATTGGAAAAAAATTCTATCAATTTATAATTTGTCTTTAGGCCCAATAAAACATGAATATCGAACATTTTACAGAAAAAATACATTTCAGTTTTGAATTTCTGAAAGGATTCCAATTAGCATCATGACATTTTGGAGACAAAAATTCAACTTATATAATTTTAAATTCAAAAATATAATTGTGTATATGATTTTCCGATCATATGAGAAATATAAATCAATATTGGTATGGTATTAATAATACCTGCTATAAGTTTCGGAAGTTTCACAGGCAGTCAAAAATGAGAATGAAAGGTATATATCAACAAAGAGAATTAATTTAAGCCCACACAACCGATTGCGATGGCACGGTAAACTACTGCAATCTATCGGAAAAACAACTGTAATATGTAAAGCTAATTGTTATTATTCTTCACGAAGAATGGGGCTATGAAAGACAAAAACGTTTCAATTGGAATCATCAGGACAGAAAGGGTAAAATACAAGAAGTCAAATGCGTTATTGGACTGAGCATATGAAATGACAGATATCAAATATACTCAGAATATTTTGCAGTGATTTGATCTTAAAAAAGGTGATTGATATTCACTTTTTTTTGCGTGCATACAAAAGATGAATATGATATGGTTCATTCATTTGAGCTTCTCTCTCCTTTTTGCCAAAGTTGAAACAGCTGGCATTCTAGTGAGTGGCACGCCTTCAATGAGCTGCTCATGGTTTTTGTGTCCCTCTCAACCTCTACTCATACACAATTTTAGATGACGTCATGACACAGGTGAGTGAGGAGGGTTGAGCGGATTTTCGTTTCAAGCTGTTCTTTATCGAACCATAACCTCATGCAAATTTGTTCGTTTAAAGGGAAACTTAAACGCTGAACACGTGATTCGTTTGTTTGCGCAAAAAAACAAACAAACAAAATTTTTTTTGGCACAATTACAGTATCCGAAATTCTCAAGTTTCTGGATAAACGAAATGAGACTGATTTATTGCCGAATTTCCCCGTATTAGCCGGCATACGTAAAAGTCGGGGGTCACTAGCTTTTTAAATGTGGGAGTCTGGTTCATTTTCGTCATGCCGAAAAAAGCGAGGTTCTTAAGGCCAAGACAGACCAATATGGTCTTCTGGGGGAACCAAAAGAGGGTAGACCAACCTGACAGTACAATCGACTTAACCATGTAATTGCATGATCAACATGGCTTCGATTAACTGGATTTTAGGTTATCTGAGATACTTTTCGGGAATTCATTTTCAAAACTATGTACAGTAAAACGACTCGCGAAACGTCTTACATCGCGCAGACTGGAACACAGAATGGCACAGCGTGTAACGAGAGCTCTACGGCTTGTGAAGTAAATATTAGACCAGTGTTTCAAAAAATGGGTGATATCGCCCCATGGTGGGAGGCGGTAGAAGATACAAATGCAACGTGGGATCTTAATGGTCAGCTTAGCCGGGTGGGGGATAGGAATTTATTTTTTTCTGAAAAGTTGAGGTGATGATAGATAGACCGAAAGGCAAGTAAGTGTGGAAGATTCTGAACAAGATAAGGATCTTTAACCTGTTGCTGCTCCCTAAAGTACTTAAGAGTGCTCAATGACAGAAGACATTGAAAGACTATTTTCAAAGTACTGTATGTAACGTAATCTTCGAAATTTTTTTATACTGTAAATGCATACATTACTTCATACCATGTTCCCTTTATACAATGTAATATAACTAGCTATCCATACTTAGAATAAGACAACCATAAGTATTCTTTATGGGCATTGTATAACATTTTATCACGTGTATATATTGTTTATAATTTTTATTAATTGCATTTTTAATTGGTGCTGTATTTTGAAATATCTTTTTCTCAGCCACCTCGTTAGGCATTTTGCCTGTTGTGGCGTTGTATTTGTGTATGAAGGTACGTGAATGTAATGCAACATATACTTTTTTATACCATGCTCATTTGATCTTTTTATTGCATCGTATAGTAATTAAAAATAACGTCAGCGTAACTGTAATTTGCGATATTTATAGCTTCATCATTAACCTCAAAATTCTGGAGGTAGGTCCGGTCCACATCCACTCGGATAATCGGGGTCTTACTGTATATCAGCCATTTTCTAACAATTCGGCGATGTTTAACCACCCTTCCTCCATTCGACTATGGCCTTGCCGGGAAGGTTTTATTTGATTGACATTCATATCAATAAAGTATTTTCTCAGTTCGGTTTTCAATAATTAACGATAATGAAGATACTACTACAAAATATTTGATTGATGCGAGATTATATAGTATATCATCGCTTGTGAACTCGACAGTAGAAAAACAACGGCAGCTGCAAAAGCCAAAGAACCATTAAGGTAGAAGCCCCCTCCTCTGTAATTATATGGTATCGGGGAATCAATACTCCACTATCCATTCATATTTTATGAAGCCGTGAAACCTCACTCACAATTAGACATATAGTATCCTGTTTTGTTATTACTCATCCCATGCGGTGACATTGAAAGATTAAATTAAAAAAATAATCCTTGAAATTATGTTAGTTTGAAATTTTAAAAAAAACTGAATACTAAACATTTCAATGCAATCGTTTTCTTTCAACTAGAAAAAGTATTTCAAGAACGATAAATTTCAGATACATTATTCACTTTAGGTCTTACTATGGGCAGTATATATGTTACGGTAAATGTGATAAATCGGTTATTGTACATAATAACCGGTTACTATGCATACTTACCAATCGTCTTGATAAGTTTGATAAATTAATCACTTTTACCAGCGAATATGCATATTACCCAAGTGTCGTCGGTAAATTTGATAAATACTGAAAACATTATAACTTTTACCGGAGGCTATGCATAATAACCAAGTTTCGTTGGCAGGGTCATAACTAGGATTTTCGTCGCCCGGTGCAAACATGATTTTGCCGACGTATAACTTTAAAATTCGGTAATTTTATAACGGTGTTCTTTGTTTTCACCTAAAACTGCCGCCCCCTGTATTTCGCCGTAGGGGACAGTTGCCCCTCCCCCTCTATTTCCGGCCCGTTTAGTTAGTAAATTTGATAAATACTTGAAATTTATCTCCTCTATCAGCAATTATGCATAATACCCTAGTATAATTGGTGAATTTGATGAATATGAAAAAAACTCTAAATGAATCTAGTATGTGTGATGAATATAGTCAGACCACGATATAATGATGTATGAATTATCATGTATGAGTATCATGTAGTACGATTTATCATGTTTACCAACCACGCGACGCTTAGGTATTATGCATAATCGCCGGTAAAAGTGATAAGTTTTTAAAATACTTATTAAATTTATCAACCACGCTTGGGTACTATGCATAATCGCTAGTAAAAGCGATTACTTTAGGACAGCGTTTCTTAAATTTTCTATGACCAAGGACCACTAATATGTCTGAAACGATTCGACGAACAACTGATTTACAGCATGGTGGAAACCATATGTCCCTGTTTTACGATACATTTTGGAATTTTCAAGTATTTTTGGCCGTTTTGAGTTCCTTCATACAATTGTCCAGTTTTTTTTCAACGAAACTTATTTGAATTTGTAATCTTCACTGAAATCGTGAATGGAGATAATTTTCCCAACTTAATAAAATTTATACTGCGATAGTTATGGTAACAACTCATAAACCCATGGATAACTTTTTTCTTAATTTTAGCAAAAATTGGTGATTTTGGTGACAATTGGCGATGTTCCTCTTTTTGCCATTTTTAAGATTCCTATTTTCAGTATTTCTTTCAATACAACATAGCCACCTTGTTATGATAAAAGTTTTTTTCCATAAAATGGTTTATTGCAATTCGTAGTGGCTCTTTTTTTTCCTGTGCTTTAGCAATTTTAACAATAATTAGCACATTTTTCAAAAATTGCATTTTACGCTAAAATTAATATTTTGAATCGTAATTTCCCGAATTTTTCTCGATGAGATATGGTTACTCTAAGTATAAAGGGCTAATTTTTTGTTAGGAACGCATAAGCTATTACTTATATCAGTGACAAGAGTTGAATATTATTTCATTTAATTAGAATTAATTTACGAAGTCTACCTGCGAACCATAGGTTGTGAAACGCTGCTATAGGGAAATTTATCAAATTTACCATCAACGCTTAAGTACTATGCATAAACGCCGATAAAAGTGATAAATTTAGGGAAATTCATCAAACTTATCAAAATGATCGGTGGTTATACATAATAACCGCTTATTATGTTTAATAACCGGATTTACCATATTTACCGTAACATATATACTGAGATACAAAATTCAATTTTTTAATACATTCCCTCAGACTTCCAATTAGTAGAAAGCTGTTATCCTGTCTTTTCTGAGTTCCGACAAAACCGTCCCATGTTTTTAAGTGCAATAATTATCTAAAATATTTTTTAATTCAAAAAACGCTGAAGATGAGGAGAAAAAAACAACATATATTAAGGGACAAACTTGAGAAAAAAATTCGGAAGATTCTTTTTAGTTCTGTTCATTAAAACTTTTTCTAAATTCTAAGATGTCCCCTTGACTTTCAATGAGCAACATCTCGGTGGATGTTGCTCAGACTTCACTTGAAAACATGGAATCATTTTTTGTTAGGCTCCGTAGAAACAAGGCATTTAATCGGAAGGTAAAAGACAGGAAGACCTCTCTTATAAAAAATTCAATTTTGTACCTCGGTACATACACGGCATCTAGTAAAATAAATGATGTATCTAAAATAGGTACGTTATTGGAATATTTTTTTTTTTAAATTGAAAGTGTGTTTCTATAATCAACGGTTCACAAATTACTAGTATTTGAGCTGGAACAAAGTCAAGTTTTTACCCTGTATAGTTACAAAATACTCATTTTATTACAACAAAATTTCTTACATCTGAGATTTCTTTGATTTATCTTAGAATATTTGTCTCGGCGACTTATTAAGATTTCTCATAGTGCTCTTTGGAGCTTCTAAAAAATTACTGTTAATGTTATTTTTATTATTTGTAATTTTTTCCGTAGCCAATTAGTAATACACACTCTACATAATTTGTACTTTTTAATTCCATCTTATAACACGCATTTATTTTATAAATCTATTTTTTAAGAGGGAAGGTCATGTAAGACGGAAAATACGGTATATTTGGAGTATTGTACCTACGCTGAGATTATAATACACAATACAAAATGCATTTACTTCAACCCGTATACACGTGATGTAACGTTCAGTTGTTTTCTTTGCAATGAAATTGATATCACAGAGAAAACTATTTTCAGGAAAATCAACAAAAGTATGTATGTATATTGCTTTCTTTGTGTGTGCTAAAATTCTTTATATTAAATTTCAATTATATAGGACTCATATCTTTCAAAATTCTTTCACAAAGACTATTCAACAATCTTGCGACACTTTTCAGTATGATCCTGTTAGTGATTTCTCATAGTAGTTATTTGCAATCACCACGTTTCAATAGATGACTTTGCCATTTTTCTAGATCAACTAGAATAGTCCCATTCTAAAACTAATTTAAAATGGTATTTAATCAATGGAGTTAATTATAAGAGAGGAAATACAAATTTCATTCATTAGAGAAATAACTTGAGGACTAGCAGAGAAAATAAATAAATAGGCAAAAAGTGTTTGTGGACCGACAATAAGTAAATAAATAGGAGGAATATTTTGAGGACCCACAAAAAATACACAAATAAGAGAAATTATTTGTGAATGGGAAAAATTAAATAAACGGGAAAATTACTTTGAGATCCGGCAAAAAATACGTAGCTAGGAGAAATATCTCGAGGATTGACAGAAATTACGTAAATAAGAGAAATGACTTGAGGACCGGCAAAAAATATACCAACAGTATATACAGTCGCTTCTCTATTTTATTTATTGAATCTAAAATTATGTAGCGAATCGGGCTAAATGTTTCGCGGACCGGCAACGGTCCATGGACAAGCGGTTGGATAATAGTGTGGGTTAGAAAATAATTTATATTAGGTAAATTACACATCATAAAAATATGCATTCGCCTGATTGAAGTTCGCTTCTAAGAATCGAGCCCCCAATAACTTTGAGTCATACTCGTAAAAATACGCGCGTAACTCACCTCGAGTACTTTGGCGCTGTATGCCTTGTGTTGTAACCGGTTGTGTACCGTCGTCGAAACACGAGTCACCCAAACAAGCCATTAAACGCAAGCAGCAGCGAAACCTCCGTCTAGTTGCTGCTGAGTATGAATTTGGTGTGTGATTTACCTTGCTCTCTCTCTCTTTTAGCCTGTGTTTTCTTCCCCTGTTGTAACAGTTATCGAGCGAGTTGGCTGGCTGCTTTCATTTCCCCCGACCCTTCTTTACCTATTTGAAAATGCTTCAAAGTGCAGTGGTGAGTGAGAACAGGGGCAATACGAGAGAGGGAACCATGGCACGCAAACTTCTCTTCTAGTTTGGTTCTCCTACCCCTCTTATACTATACCCAACCCATGTTCAAAGAAAAGGTACCGCCTCTGACTAGTGCATCGAAAGATCTCATTGGCTGGTATTACAGAAGCATCGGATTTACGGACAACAGCGGAATATTAGATTTCCTGTTTTGACTTCATTTTTATCTGGAAATGCAAAAAAATAATTGTGATTATTGACGTGTCATTTCATGTGCAAAAATGTTAGTACGTACCACGAATGAAATTTTACGACTTTTTACAATAATATTTGTCGCGTGTTTAGAAAACAAGATTGAGCGAATCACAAATATCATCGAGAGTAATAAAATACTACACTTGAGGTGTCTAGACATTACCGTTTTTTTTTAACTATAAAAATTCTCTCTCTAAAGACTTCTTAATAAATTCTCTAAGAGACTTCTTTAGACCTGGATGCTTAAATGCATGGCTTTGCATGTGTGCAAAGGATCCTTTAAACGTTCATTACTGCAGCCAGTTTGAAGATAAAAATTCAGAATAGCCTTTGAGCATAAGGCGAGGTCATATTAAAATTTATATTTTGAATTTGCTGGTAGATGTCCCAGTAAACAAGAACTCTGTTTGTTGCAGAGCATGTGTGGCTGTGATTTCGCTAACTTGTTAAAATGTTTTGTTTGCATTTTTTTTTTTACCATAAAGTTTGAAATCTAAATTTTTTCTCACTGTAGTTTGAATCACAAAGAAGGTAGTTATATATTTGAAAAGTAATATTACTTCAATACATTTATTTTATGTCTTATTTTTGAGGCTCTGTACGTCCTCTTTAAAGCCGTGTATATGCAGTACAATTTGGAATCGATTTTTTTAAATGGTTTTTCCGGCTTTCAATACGTATCAGTAACTGTGAACGAAAGTATTAGTTCGAAAAAAAGCATGGGGTTAAGAGTTAAGGTCTTTCCAATATTTTATGAGTCTGATTTAAAAATCTGGGTCTAGTCAGAATTTTAGTTCAGACGTGGGTAAATAGGTATAGCTGTTTAAAATTGATACATTAAAAACTAAGTCCCGGTCTGAATTAGATTTCCCAACATAAAAAATGAATGAGATAGATGGTTTTCTTCTCAGCCCGAGATATCAAGGAAAGTTATTTTCCGGATATTATGCTGAGGTGAAATCGGAAAGAAAAGTCATCACGTGTAGATGGTAGCATGCTTGCCCGGTAGGCAAGAGGGCCTGGGTTCGAGTCCCGGCGGAGACGTGATGACTTTTCTTTCCGAGTTCACCTCAGCATAATATCCGGAAAATAACTGTTTCCTTGATAAAAAATGAATGTTTTACTTTACTTGGACTTCAGACTTCATTGAAGCGACACAAAAACTGGTTAACATCAAGCCTTCGACGCAGCTGTGAAAGTCAGAAATTCAGTCGAACACTACGGTTAACATGGGGTGATGCCATATAAAGGTTGATTCATTATATTAGATATGGTGTACAGTATACATTAAAATGATTATTCAAATATTTCAGTTTACCGAGAGGGTATAAATTTGTGCTGGTTATAGAAATATAGTATTCGGTCAGCAAATCCGGAGTTAGTTTAGGCTGCTACAAGCTTCAATCTTATAAGTTTTTCAATCTTTCCGATCATATAGTGGTGGTTTCTTGAGGGGGGCGGGAGCTCGAGAGTATTCAAGGGGTTCGGAAGCTTGTGTGAGAAATCAATTAAGATTACAGATGCGTAATTACAGATTACTATAAGTAACAGATTACTATAATACTGTAAGTAATCTGTAAATGCGTCTCGGGTTCTTTAAGTGATCTGGAAGTGTGCCGCTTATGTGACGTGGAATTACACAGCGGGTCACTAAAGTCTACTAGTACTTCACCACACACCAACTCTGGCCATATATCGCTATATTGCAATTCACTGCCATTAATGATGGGTTGGAAATGAAGGTGCTGTCTATCGGTGGTTGCCTCAAGCTCGTTAGGGAAAATATCTTTTCTATGTCCTCCCTCGGGTCTGAACCTGGGGCAACCTTCACAGTGGTAGACGAGCATCTTACCACCATGCCACTCGGGCGCCGATCACTAAAGTTACCTGTAAATGTGCTTAGTTCACTTTTAGAAAATTAGGTTCGAGGTCGCTAGCTCATCAGATGAACCCGAGGGCCACATTTGGCCCGCGCATATGGGTTGAGCACGTATGTCCTATATATTAACGATAGTCGTCTTCTGTCGTGGTTTAGAGTAAGTTCATCTGTAAACATTATTGTACGGATGTTTACTTTTGACGTTATTGTATTAATTTATTGTAAGATTATTGCATTTTGTGTATTACTTTATTATATTGTGTTGTATGTATATTGATTGAATGCTGTTGCTAATTAGTCAATGAATAGTTATGGAACAAATTATCCGGGTCTCCATTTATATCCTACAGGGAAGTTTGATTCGATATACGAGAAATTCGGATAATGAGCACGCTCATAAGCTCGTTAACCTGCTTTTTCTCCCAACAAGAAAATTTACTCCAACCATCGCTTTTATTTCCCTCACTATGATACCAAAACTTCGAATGGCCTTTTAGGAAGAAACATACTTTTTTTTGGGAAAAAAATCTTTTTGTATTATTCATACTGACACGCGTATATTTCTTTCTCTCGTTCCTCCTTATCTAACCATGAACAAGAGCTGGCTCCTCCCACTGGCAGTTGATTGGTTGGAGGAGGAATGGAAAACACGTTTTGTTGTAAAAACAGCTTCATGGCATTTTTAGAAGACGGAATAACTCGGGTTTACAGAAATAAAGCGGATCAGGTTGGACGAGATATCTCGGGATTGCCGCTGAAGGTGTAAAGCGTGTTCGCCTTACGAATGGATCAAGACATTTATGGAAGGACTGATGGCACCACGGTAATTAATTAACAAATGAATTTCAACAATTAAACATGGCTATTACTTTAGAATTTAAGATATGCTACACAGCGCGAAGGGATGCAAGCAGACAGAATAAGTTACATTGAATATATAACAGAGCTCCATCCTTTTTTATACCCGCCGTGCGGTTCACAATCCTAGGATCTCCAAATGGCAGAATCCGTGCAACAACCATGGATCGACTGTGACGTAGGTTAGCAATGACGCTCCGCGTACGTCAACTACTATAGCTTATACAGTCGCCTTCGTCACTACTAAGACGCCTTCATATAAAGGGGTTCTAGTCACTACAAGCAGAACGTTCTATGAAGCGGTGACGTAGGTGGTGGTAACGAAGAAGTTAGCATACCGCAACAATTGTGTAGGCCAGTGGTCCTTAACCAGTGCTCCGTGTGCACTCCCCAGGAGCTTCACGGCCGCTCGAGGAAAATAAAAAAAAAACAGTAAATTTGAAAAAAGTAATTATAAATATTTTTAAATAATAAAAATAAATCAGCAACTTTGATGAGTAAATAATAAAATAGGCTTACGGGAATGCCATAGAAATTATATACCAAAAAAAGGGGGGGGGGTGCTCCACGAGTCAAAAAAGGTTGAGAACCGCTGGTGTAGGCTATTCTATGCTATTACAAAATTTTACATATTTCCAATACCTAATTTTTTTATAAATTTTCAAAAATACAAAAAAAAGAAACAGCTTGCGCGTATGATAAAATTGCATGAAAAATCAATGTAATTTAATAAAAAATGGTTCGAAATAAAGGAGACTGTTCAGTTCATAAAACGATAAAAAAAAGATCGAGATTTTATCGCGTCTCAAACTTATTCAAAATTAAATTAAATTTTTTTTTATAACCCAAGTATTTATGAATGTATCTCAAATCTTTTTCGTCATTCTATGAACTGAGCAGTTTTCTTTATTTTGAATCAATTCTTATTCAATTTTATTACTGTCATGTTATTTTATCATGCACGCAAGAGAGCTGTTTTTAATGCTTTGTTTTTAAATTTGTAAAAAATTGAATATTGAAGATATATAAAATTTTGTACTGTGGTATAAGATAGTATACGCAATCAAATATATGTGGTAAAAATTTGAAATAAATAAATCGATATAAATATTATTTTTAATAATATTTCTACATAAGAAAGTTTTTTACCATGTTAATAAAGGTAGGAGATCCCACTAATAATACATTCTCATCAATCTTGAGATTATTGCCCACAAGTTAAGGGCCGATGACCGACGAGAAAGCTTTTCGCCACGACAGACGCGGCACTCAACATATTAATCATATTATGACGTATTTCTCCAGGAAACAATTTCGGAAACCTACGCATGACTTTCCCATATATATTCGTCCACGAATATTTATTTTATTGATATCAGCAATTTATTTAGATGTTCTCGGATGAGGCTTCAGTTGCGCGGATCTCATCTCCCGACGCCGGCCTTTATAACCTCTTCACACATGAGGCAATTCTATTAAAAAATAATAATTTTTTAATTGATTTTGTGTTTATTGTATGTCAAAATGACTTTCCTTAAAAAAGAAAAAAAATTAATTAATTAATTTGGATCGATGTCTTTACTAGGACCATTTGAGTTAGGTAGGCCTACACATCTGTACCTCAGACCTTACCTTGAAAAAAAAAATTATAACCGTTAAAAATGAGGTAGCCTCTGGAGTGAACAGGGTAAAAGCAGCAACAACTACTGAACAAGGCCTCCGTACGAAGCTTGTGACGTCAATGAAGAAGGCCATTTCTTCTATTGCCATTGGATATACCGCAAAAATAGGTAAAGATATCGCATGAGTCGTCCTGCAATATCCAATGGCAATTGGTGAAATGGCCTTCTTCAATGACGTCACGAGCTTCGTGCAGAGGCCTTGTTCTATACGTCGTGTTGGTAAAAGCCGGTTAACACCGAGAGTATAGGCCTACTCGTGTTTTCTCCACCACACAAAATCCCGGAGGCGTTCCTTGAGTCTCTGATGTACTGACCGCGTTTGGTTAATCGTGAGTGGCCTTTTCGTTGTTTCGTAAATGATTCGTAACCTGTCAACCGTTTACATTGAACGGAAGCTCAGCAAATCGCTCAAATACAACGCATAGCACGCGTGGTGTATAGACGCACGCGCCTTAATAACCTTGACAAATGATTAGTATTTTGGGTTGTCTCACACTTTTCACTATTCGTACAAGATATAGGAAACTGTATACAATGTAGAGATGAATGTTTTTGGAAGAAAAATTCACACCCTCAACGGGGAATCGAACCACCGTCCCCCCTTGCAATTCAAACGAGTGTGATAACCAATACGCTACAGAAGCAGTGGTAATTTCCTTCCTTGGAGCGTATCATGATGAACAGGACCATCTGTGACACGACTCAACTAATCGCTCACAAACGAACGTAAAGGCATGTGGATTTTTTTTCCAAAAATCATCTCCACAGTTTCCTATACGGGCGCAGTGCTTTGACCTCGAGTTCCAACCTCGCCCTATCCAAATATCCTTTACACTTGAAACTATCAGCTACTATCGGGCGCGGTAGCCCAGGTCGATAAGATACTCGCCTAAAGTACCAAAGGGTGTTTAGAGGTGTCGCGAGTTCGATATCCGATTCGTCCTCCAGGAACTTTCCCGATGCGGAGGTACAACATAAACGACGACAACATGACCACAGAAAAAGATTGCTACCGCAGATAGTTAGCGCACCAACCCCTCAGTGAGTATAAAAAAAATTGGAATCGGCAATAAATTGCAAGTCTCGATCTAATTGGCTCTTGTGTGCAGAAAATGGCCATGATTCCTATATGTTTAGTGTTTGCTTTTTCTTTGCCATATAACTCTAACCGAGTATTACTAACTCTATAGGCCGAGCACAGAGTGGAACAAAGATACAGGAATTGCGACTAGGAAGAAAAAATTGTATAGGGGTGGAGAAAGAGATGTCCGCGTACATAGTCAAGGAGAAGGAAGATAGAGAAAATGAAAGGAGGGGGTTCTGAAATGCAAGGGTGTGATGATCCTTCCACAGAAGAGGGAAAGAAAAAAGTGAGAAACGGACCAAACACAGCAGATAGCGAAAAGGTAAGCTCGATCAGGATCGGTGAAAACAAACAGGTTTGTTCAAGTCGGGCATCTCGCTGAATGGCCTTTTTCTCTGCTTTGCCTCGCTCATCGAATATGTGCTGTGTAGAACAAAACAATACAATTTTGTTACCGTCTCTATTATACACTTCCGCACTCTTGGTCGCCGCACTATGTGCGCGGTCTTAGAACTCACTGTGGCATATCAAACGACACCTTGGCATGCCAGAGACCGGAGCTACACCAACTTTTAGGCAAGCGTACGACGATTTTAATGTCTCTATGATAGGGAATTAATCACCGGATGACGTTTATTATACTACCAAAGTCAGCCAATTGTGTTAAGTGCATCGATCTGCCTTTATAATGGGACATTGAACACTGTATATAAAATAAATTTATTTTGACGAATATCTTTCATGTTTTTGTAACGCTTACCAACCTAAGTACGAATTGATTTAAGGACTCAGATAATCAACTATGTGAATGCGGAATCATGAGATACAAGATCCCCATCATTACGCAACATCGTGCCAGCAGACCAAGAGGAAGAATATGCCTCAAGAGACAGGGCCGTACTAAGTCCGCGCGATACGTACTAAGTACTCTCCAGTACTACGAGAGAAATGTGATTGGGGGTTAAGAACAGAGATTTACTCATTTTTGCTCTATACATCCGCCGAAATTCAATTTAAAAGGCTTAAAGTCTTGGAATTCGGCTCCGTCAAAAAAAAAAACCCCTTCCTGAGGTGGTTCAAGAAAGCCGGGCCGTCTCAACGCATAGGAATACTGGGTAGTATTCAGGATACAGGGGGATAAGGAGCCTCACATTAACTAGACATATGCAAAATAAAATGCCTAATACATGAAATAAGATTTTGAATCACGTCGACTGGCACTTCAAGTCTTATAGGTAGACGTGCCCAGAGAATCTCTTTTCCCGCAGGATCATGGTGCAGTTAAAACTATGCCCCCCCCCCCCCCCATGGGTAAGGTGACAAGGCTCTGTGGGCCCATTGGTCTTATATATTGTTCAACATTCAAAACTAGAATTTTTTTTTGAATAATCAATATGATAAATCAAGCCAGCTGAAAATCTTAGTCCTGTCAAAAATCAAGCCCCTATTCAAGGATGGAGGGGGGGGGGGCACGGATTATCACTACCGTATATAAAAAATCTGTCTGTTAATAAATCGACATACTTTTCATTCATAGAATTTCAAGTGCAATTAACTCCAGTTTTACGGCCCGGTGCGATCGCACCCTTCGCACCTAAGTCCGGCTCTGCTTCAAGACAAGAATGCAGAAAAAAGATTAATGACCCTGGTTCAATTCTTAGAAGAAAACTCAGATAAGCTTTACAGAATAAAAAAAACACGAGAGAGAGAGAGAGTAGAAAATACCAACTCTCCACTTGTGTTGACGAATTCTTAAGATTGGGGATCAGCATCAGAGACCCGGATGGAATTAAGGATTTTGCATATTGGTATAAAAATTAACAAAATGTGCCATATGTAATTACAACTTTTGATATACACTTTTATTTCCTGTATGTTATTATTTTGATTAAATAAAATCTCCTAGGCCTATTCTAGACTTTGTGATTCCGATGCTACCCAAGAGCATTAAATTGTCTTTAGTATTTTTAGGACACATGCACATATGCAAAGGCATGAACAATATTTACAAAACTTTGCAAAAAGCTAGAAATGAAACTGCTTCATTTGTAAAAACAATGACACTGGCATTGAACAGTAAAATGTAAATAAACCCCTTTAAAAAAAATAAGTACAGCACAGTAAAACCATACAGTTAACCTTGACTTATTTACATTGGATCTTGTAATGTAAAAATTTTGCACTGTGCTTTTGGAAGTTGTCTCGAAGGAACGTCATTCTTAAAAAATGTACTTCATAATTTGCATCAAGGAAGAGTGTTGACAGACTGGACTTTGGAAGATTCCCGAAAAAAAAGGAATGTTATGTATGAGACTTTTTTCGAATAGACGTCATAATCATCATCACTCTGAGGGACAAACACTAGATGATCCCCATAGAGATCAGTGTTAAAATTGCCGATTTTAGAGTAGAAATACGGGAATTTAGTGGGGTTTCACGCCACATCAATAATTTTAAAAATTGAATTTTTGATTTTCGAAATACTGAGTTTGCTTAGTAAATTTCAAAAAATTAAATATAAAATAAAGAACCCCAGAACCACTTTCGAGGTGGATATCCATGCAATAACATTGATTTCAACTTCTTATCTAAGTCTCAAGCGCGAAAATGAGAATTAATGTCTCCGTATTGTCTTATATTATCTAATTCCATCAGTCCATATAGCTTAGGATGTTTTGAAATTGTGTGTGGGCACATATAAATTACATTGAAAAAATTCTGCAGCTTTAATCAAGCATTTTTTGAAGGAAAAATAGGCAGATCGATAACTTGAAGTTAAAAAAAAAATCGAAATATTTAGGTCCCATTAAAAAGAAAAAAAAACCGATTCATTTCTATGTGTGCTTCTTTAATTTAGATTTGTTTCTTTCATTAGTCACACAGGAAGTCGCCTTATTGGTTACCTTGTATGTCCATGGGCGGAAATACGCTTCCCCCCCCCCCCAGCGTCGAAGGTGAAACCGACTGATTCAATGTATATATATGCATATATCATTTGATCATTTTTGTCGCACCACGGTCATTTTCTGCACACGAGGGCTAATTAGACCGGGACCTACAATTTATTGCCGATTCCGAACGGCAGGCTTGTTTTTCATACTCATCGAGAGGTTGGTGCGCTAACCCCTCGATGGGGGACTCCCTGCGGTAGCAATTTTTGCTGCGGTCAAGTCACCGTTTTTTGTTGTACCCCTGTGTCAGGAAAGTTTTCTGACAAGGACGAACTGGGTATCGAACTCGCGACACCTCTAAACATCCTTTGGTACTTTAGGCGAGCATCTTATCGACCGGGCTACCGCGCCCTATATGCATATATGAATTGACATCAACATCGTGCTCCCCCCCAGACTTCAAATTCTATCTCCGCCTATGTGCATGTCCCTCAAGAAAGAGGAAAATATCACATGCTCCAAAAAACCTCATTGTGAGGAGAGAGAATGAATTATCTCTGTGGTTGCTAGTACCGTTTTAGCCCAAAACTGTTTTTGTTACAGAGTCATTTCTGTGATTTTGCTTTAGCTCAAGTCAATCTCATAGGATACTGAAATACAGTCGCCCTCCCCCCACGTATTCGCGGGGGTTGCGTTCCGGGGTGGCAGCGAATACGGAAAATCTGCGAATAACCGAAACCATAACTTTTTTTTTTGTACATCTCATTTATTGAACATCATGAGAAGAGCAGGGTGACGCAGAGGGTAGAAGGGAATGTAAAAGAGGGTGCACCGATTGTTGCTCATGTTTTCTGAAAGAACATTGTGATTTCTGTTTGGCGTTTCTTCATATCAAGTATGTTGGAGTATGTTGACAAAGTTTCCTCTACCAATTTTTCTACATGCTAAGAACATAACATGGAGGGATCTACATCATGAAAATAATCTACTGCTGATTTGAACTTGCGAAACCCTTCCTCTTTGTTTCTCATGGTGAACGTGTCGACCACTTTTTTATCTTGATCTTCATCTGGGGTACCGCTTCAGTTTTAGGAGCAGCCAGCTGCATTAATTCCTCCTCGGTCAATGCCTCTGAATTTTGCTATTAATTAGCAGTTCAACTACTTCTACATACATATCATTGAACCCTTCTTCACCCACCTGTTTTGCTAACGTGACAATATCCTTTATAATCTCTTCAGTTGGCTCGGTAGAAGTTGTTGTGTCCTGGAGTGCACATAGTGGCCAAAGGTTAATCCGACCCGAGGTGACTTTTTCTCGTAAGAGCTACTGTGGCTCTAGTGATGACAGTAATGTAATTAGCGAGCCATCCAAAAATGAGTCGTCCTAAAAATGCACAACTCAAATTTTGTAAAAAAAACACGAGTGACGATTTGTATGTTGCCAAAATATTTTTCTGGCAATAAAAAAACCACGAATACGGGAAGGGGAGCAACTGTAGTGCTATGAAAAAAACTTATATTTAATTTTTTTTTCTTTATTGCGCTATCATTATATTGTCTAGGGGAGGGTGTTCCTCAGCCATTCTTTTTCTAATTTTTTGAGTGGGAGCCCTGCATACTGTATAGGAATTTAAAATGTGACAAATCATTATTCAATGAAATATGAGTATTTTCAGTAAATTATTAATTGCGCATGTGCAAGAAATATAAATTTCATTTTTCATAATTTGATTGCCAGATATATAGTGCAATTTATATAAAAATTCCAGCTGAATGGCCTGAAAATTCAGAAAGATATACATGATATTGTGAGCTGTAATTCCAAAATTTGATGAAAGTAACTGAATAATAAGGAATTTTCCACAAATTGGTATATGATTATTTGGTATTATTTCATTTTTGACTTCAGTTTGTTTATTTTGACATCATACATGCTTGTTATGCTAAAACACTTCTCTTACATAGCACCAGGCATGTGTTTTTGCTCATGCACATAATGCTATGTATGATTATTCTCAAAATAATCAAACAGAAAATAAACATATGCCAATTTTTGGAAAATCCCATATTATTCAGTTATTTTCAGCAAGTTTTGAAATTTCACAGCTCACAATATGACATATATTTTTCTGAATTTTAATGACTTTCAGTTAGAATTTTTACATAAGGTACACTATATATCTGGCAATCAAATTATGAAAAATTTATATTTCTTGCGAATGCATAATTAATAACCATTTACTGAAAATACTCATATCTCATTGAATAATATGTCACATTTTAAATTTCTATGCAGTATGTCTCATGTATAGCATGATGTTTTCTGTAAATGTCATAAAAATGGTTGAAAACTCAGCATACTATAAGCAAAAATCATGCAATGAAAATTGAATTTTTGTGTCAAAATATTTATATGCTCGTAAATATATGTGGCATTCTCTAAAAAATGCACAGAAATATTGCATGAAGTTAGTACAATATTTTGTTAAAGTTATGAGTGATTTGCAGCTTTTTCTGATACAAAGTTGATCAAAAACATTTTTTTCTCAATTTTTTGTCGGCCCCCTATATAAATGCACTCGTGACTAAATTCTAACTGGAAATGGTGAGTACAGAAATTCAAGAAAATGTCCAAAAGGACACTTTTAGAAAAAGTGTATATTCATACCAGTTAACCATTGGGTATTTAACATCCATCTTTGAGCAGCGAACATGTTTGTTGCTCTAAGTGATATCTCAGAAATCATTGGGAAAAAAAATCAGTATAAGGAACAGAGACTATAGCTATAGTAATATATAATACTTCAGTCACACTTTTGCTTAAAGATGACGGATGAGTTAGCCTGGTATTTCCTGGAGCTCTGGTGTGAACTATAAGCAAAAATTTTATGAAGGTTTTGGGAACCAACATTTCTCATCCAAATTCATTAGTTATTTAGCAAAATGAATGGAATCTACAAAAATTATGAAATAAAAAAATAAGTTAACATTTCAAATCATATTCCACTGAATTCATGAGCAATCGAAAAATTGCATATTGCACGCATGGAATAAATGCAAAAATTATCCATGCAATGTACCATATACACTCGTATATTGTAGACCACCCCTTCCGCCATTGGAGGACCACTATAACAGCAAGAAATTTATCACCTGTGTATGAGCAGATCCCAAAAAAATAGGCACAATTGAGAGAAAAAGTCTATTTTTAAGAAATAAAAGTAACAATGAAAAATAATCAAAACCATCAAAATGTTTCCTTCCAACAACACTTATTTGAACTTCATGTGACAGACACTTTACGAGACATTTTAACATTTTTCGAATGTATGCAATAGCTACTAGTGGGAAAAAAAACAGTGTCACACAGCTTTTTCAGTCTACTGACCAGATATGAAAGATGGCAACAGTTTGTGGGCCACAAATGGTTGAGCTTTATTTAAAAACACCATTCACGAAGCAGCCTGTACCTACATGGGCTCGCTCCGGTACTTTTTAGTGTCTTTCAGATGACCTAGCATAGCAAAACTATCAGATGTATCACTAATGATTATGTTACCCTTTTTTGATCATCAATTTGATCATTCAATTTTAATTTCATCAATTAAGAATTCTCCCAGTGTGTTACCTCTATTTTCATAAATCCTTATTAATAATAAACACCAACACTCCTTACCTCTTAACATATCACATACTTCTGCTTGTCTAAATGCCATCTACTCGCATCCATTAGTTCATAAACATATTCTTAAAAAGCACTTCAGCGTTCTGATTCTGAATTTCTATAATAATTTGCCCAGAGAAATCACTGACACTACTGCATTTACTCCCTTTAAAAAAACACCTTAAACTTTATCTGCTCGAGCTCACTAACATTGAGTCCCATTTGATTTCATGCTCTAACATTATGCTCAATTAAATCGTATCTTGAAATCACCTTCCATAATGCTGTACAAATTCATTTGCTGGCTCCATATTTATTATGTATATCATTAACATATTCTTTCTTTTGTATATTTGGGTATTTTTGTATATTAAGAATTCATGTTGATGTTATCCATATGTAATTTCTATAGCACCTTCCACCCATGGGCCCCACATCCTGGAGCAAGGCCCCTAGGCTGGGATCTTTTACGATGAATTTATAGCGTGAAAAAGCAAAACAACTGAAAATTGTCCTGGGCCCCAGGGCTGGAGCCTTGTCAGCCCACCCCTTGTGGGGGCCATGCTTCCACCATTGCATGAAAATATCCTTTATTATTTATATTACAATTTTTAACATTTTTGTTTTCTGTTAATTATACAATTTTTATTTGTAACTACACACTTTCTTTCTTGTATTTCTTTTTTTCCCCACCATATATCTGAAAATAATACTACTGTACTGTATTTTATAAACCTATTCATTGTAACAACCAGTATGGGACATTTGTCTCCTTGGTTGCCAATAATATCATATAACATGTATTCACACAAATTATAAAATAAATTTGAAAAACTGAAATTACAATCAATTGTGTCCTGTTAAGGTTGTCCTGACTTCAATGGGTTGGATAGAAGCAGTGGGGCCCCTTAATATCAGCAAAACTCACACCCACTTCCAAAACAGGAATGCCTTTTTGAACAACATTAATTGTATACAAGTATATATGGTGTTTTACTTCATTTCTTTAACCATTTCAGGTTCAGGCTTTTGACAACAAATCTCGACGATCTCCAATTGAAGTATCTGCAATAATTCTAAAAAACTGGTTTCTTTGTTCGCACATTACAGAAAAGGCGGCGGCTCAAGAAATAGAAGAAAAAAAAGAGTACAATAAATTTATTTTTCTTTTGCCCTCACCCTCCACTACGTGTTCTTTCTTTTATCTATATAGTAAAAAGAGATATTGTGCACCTATATGCGGAAGCTAAACAGGAGTATAGAAAGAATGGGGAGGAAAAAACTTCTGTTCATAGGGTTACAATGAAGCTTTGCAATGATGAGAAAAGAGGTAAAAAACAGAGCCAGAAGAATTTCTTCCACTTTCATTTCAATGAGATATCTCACCTGTGATTGTTAAGGGGTTAAAAATAATTTACGATTTCCTTTATTATTGTTCTATTACTTATCGCCAAGGATACTTCCCGATTTTCCAATACCTTCCAGATTTGCCAATCTTCACTTTAGGCACACAACAGTTTCTGGCATGCACTAATTCATTAAAAACTCATCAGAGGAACGTTTATGAATGGTTTAGTAGTAATAAATCTCATGTTAGCATTTTTTCTCAAGTGCAGGTGTTTAAAATGGTTCATAGTATAATGGTTGTAATATTATTCTGAGGAGAATCATACTTTGTGATCCCTCCCCCCCCCCCCAAAAGTGTGTGTGAATTGAGTAACATAAATAAAATTTTCTGAATATGTTAACAAGAAATATTTTATATAGTTTTCAAATAGAATTGTACACACCCCTAAAGTGCTTTTATTCATGTTATAAAATAGTTTTTTCTTTCAAATCATTCTTGAACAATTCTTTGAAAAATACTTCCAAGCAATTTTGATGTGTTCATTATTCTCAGACTATAAAAGCAGTACAGTCACAAAAATTTACAGATGTTAATGACACATCAGCACAAAAATAATTTGATATGTTCAAGGCTGTCTCTGGAAAAAAAATTAAAAGCAGAGAGGAAAAAGAAATTGGTATAATTTATACAACAAACAACATGCAACAAGTGCTTTCTTTGTTCTCACAGCTATTCTTTTCAATCAGCAAATACAAGCACACTAATCAACAAAGCTGCACTGTCACAAAATTTCCCTGAGGAGATGCATTCAACATTAAGTCTTGATAAATAGTAGAAAACAATAGAAATAACAGACAAAAATGCAGCAGGTATTAGAAAATTTCCTGAAACATTTTTCAATACTCTTTTAATATATGTGCGTCTCTTAATTAGAAAACACCTGTCATAAATATTGAATGATCAAAAATGCTTGAAACCTTAAAAGAAATTATAAGAACATTAGAACTCTACTTCTGACAAAAAAAAAGAAAAGAACATAAGATTCTGAGAGTACAAATGAAAGAAAAAAAAATCATCAGAGAACAGGTGGTATATATATATATATATAACAAATATAATTCACTGCATGCATTACACTAATTTTACCTGTGTGAAATAAATGTGCAAATAAATGTACAATATTCAAATAGTGAATACGAATTCCCATCCTTATATATTTTTTTAAATTAAAAAGAATGGAATGCATAAGGAGATGCTATAGGTCAAAAAGCTTATTGTAATTTCATCATTATAAATTGGTAATGAACAGTTGGCAAAATCATTAAACATACAATTAAAGCAACAAAATTTAACAAAATGTATACAGAACATTTTATGTGATCAATGAAATTATAAGTTAAACATTAATGTATACTGAATTGAGCCGTTAGTCAATTCATAATTAATAATAACAAGAGGGGGAAAAACACAGAGATTTATGTTCAAAATGTTTGGCACAAAACAAAAAATATGTTGAATTCAAGAAAAGAATAAAAAAAAATTTATCACTGTGTTTGAGGTATTATATTATTTTTTGGGGGAGGGGAGAGGTCTTTGCAATATCTGCACAGAACTAAAACAACTGCACATTCAAGCCAAAAGTTTTAAATATTCAAATTTATTTTACTCCAAATACTGAACAAACTCATATTAACACAAGAAAATGAGATGCAAGATATAACAGGATAGATGAATTTTTTTCCCCAATCAAATAGTGGAATGTTTTAAGAAATTAATAATTATTATTTTTTCTGGCATTATGAACTGAAAACTAGCCTGTATCTTTTTATACAATGATGAATACAAAACTGAATATTTGAATATTTCTTACTTAATAACTATTATAAGTGTCTACTTATATTATCAATACATCCAGGCAATAGAAGGAAACCAATACTATACATGACATTTTGAATATTTCGACATATGGTTTGAAATTATATTGACTATAACACAAAAGATATGTCAAATATTAATTTAAGTATGGCTCCTAAAAAAATTCCAGCTTCCCATTAAAAAAGAAGGAAGAAAATGCTAATCCATTTTGAAGGGGAAAACAAGAATAAAATAAGCTTAGAGGATTCTTTTTCAACTTGAAAATAAAACACAACTACATAACTTAGAATTTTCTACCAAAAGCTTTGTAGAATTGTTGATAGTAGTAGATATTAATAGAGTAAAAAACTTCTGTAACTTTATAAATAAGACAAATGATCTTATTTCTGCTGCACTTTTGAAACAATACATACCTCAGACTTTGAAACAATCACAACCAACATAATTCTGCCGGTCTAGACTATATTTCAAATGTTAGAAATGATGAAAGAAAATTGCCTCAGTAAATAATTTAAATAATTATATATGAAGCAAGTTTTCATTTGCATTTCCATCAAACTCCTTTCAATAAAATAATGATTAAAAAAAACCCACACATTTACAAACATTCCTTCACATTGCTAAATTAACAGCATGAAACACCGCACCCTCTCCACACAAGTGATTCCTGGCACACACCATTTATAATTTATGATTAAAAAAAACCTGAAAAAAAGCACCATCTAAAGATATACAATTTACAGATGACCATTTGGCATTCTTTTCGACATTCGGCAACAATTTCAATGTTCTTAAGTTAGTAGCTTCAATGAATACATAAACAATAAAAAATAGAATTAAGTGAAACATCAACAAGCTAAAATATTGATTGTATTGAAACTGTACATAACCCATATATTATGAGTAAACGCTGACTGCAATCTATATGCATTGGCACACAGGTTCAAACTGAATGTCTATGAACCACAAAAGAAAAGTTTATGATTGTGAAGCACATTAAAAAAATGATTTTCCAAACATGAACTTTGACACAAAATGGTGACCAGAAGAGTAGAAAAATGACGATCAGACAAATTTTTACACCTGTACACCAAGCTCTGGATCGACTGTATAATCAAACCTTTGCGGAAAATTCTGCTCATCATTTTGTAGGACATTGTATTTTGAACTGACTTCTTCTGTCTGGCTCAATTTTGCTTTGATCACTTGGTGATAGTTGTTTTCATCATCTGAAGGCAAAGGAGGTATCGTGATATTGAATCGAGTGAAGAATGCCATCTTTTCCCTAATGATGAAATAAGTTACCATTTCATGAAATACTTAAAAAAGCTCTCAATCATCATTTCAATTTATTAATTTGAGAACAGATGCAAAAACTATTAATATTATAGAAGTTTGATAAATTCACTGCAAATGAGTTCAGATCATTGGTTCTTGACCTTTTCACTGGACCACAGCTGGTCCTCAAGATTGCTCTCTCGCTCTCCACTTCAGTGGAGTATAAAGAACCACAGATTTTATATAAACCTAATTGGTTGATTGATAGTCAACATACTTTTATCTGTGTTACTTTGTTATCTATAAAACAATCATTTTTTCCAAGACATTTGGTTGATTATAGCGATATTTTCAGAAGACATGTCAAAAAACACTTTGCAGAGGTATATCGACTTACAAGCTCAACTTTTTCTGAAAATTACTAATGTAAGTTCTGTATCATGCCTCAAATGATTTGCCTCTCCTCTTAAAAGAGCCTTTATCTGCTTATGCACATGTATGAACAATATAACTTATAAAATTCATAAAATAATCTGCATAGAGTGCAAACAAAAAAATTGTATTTCACCTACTGAAATGAATAAATATTTAAGAAATGTCGAGTAAAAGCTTTTTTCCAGATATTATGCCAAGGTGAATTCAGAAAGAAGAGTTTGCTGTCTGAATCAAACCTATTGCAATCCAGACAAGTTGCGCATCTAATTGCAGGAGGACAGAGGATCAAGTCCTGCAGATGCAGCAAAGTATTCTTTCTGAGTTCAGCAGAGTATACAGAAAAAATCTCTTTCCGTGATATACTGTGGGCTGAGAAAAAACATATCTTTCTATTTAAGAAATGATTTCTCAAGCATGCTAATAGAATTTCCTTGAAAAAACTACCAGTGCTGTATTGGTAAATTACTAGTAATGGGCATAAGTGGATACAGATGGATAGTCCACCTCCACCTTTGCCAGTAATACACTTTTTGGGTGAAAGGGAGGCCATTGCTACCCCCCCCCCACCACTGTATTTGCCAATGGTAGTCACTGTAGACCCCCAAAAAATGTTTAATTTCATTGCATTGACTACATGACTGGGGAGCCACATTGTTGCAAGTTGAGCAGAGTACTTTTGTTCAACCAATGTTAGTAATAAAAATAAAACAAAGAAATTAAATGGAAGTTATTGCAGCACTTTGAATCTCAAAAAAAATCCTACAGCCAAATATATAAAATTTTCTGACAAAGAAGCAGCAGACACCAATTAGAAAATGTGATTTTTAAATTTTAGATTTAATAATAATTTAAAAATGAATAAAATAATATCTATATTGATTTTTATTCCTGCTTCAGCCATCAGCAGGTCTGTGAAATATTTTTCTAATACTTTTTTCTCCGGTCCCTATTATTTCTCCCATTTCTATCACCGTAAAATTGTTCACCTATTTTCATCTATCCATAGGCATAAAGAGGTGGAAGAACACCAATATTCTGCATCACGGAAGCTTTAGAAAAAAAGCTTTGGGATTGCTTCAGAAAGAAAGCAAAGCTCTTGGATTACTTTTGTTATGCTAGATTAGGCTCAACAATACTGTACAGTAGGACTAGGTGATATTGAAAGTTTTACATCATGATAAAGATAAGAGGTGCCGCTGTACTCTAATTTACCTTTCAAAAAATCTGGGTCCCTTTGCAGTGAAACTGGGTCTCTCTCAAAAAAAAAAAATTTATCTTGAAAAAAAGTATTCCCCTCTCTTCCCCCATAATTCACTGGTAACTCTATGAATTTTTCCCAGCATGCCCCAGGTCTTTGATCACCTGCTTATATCTCTTTGTTGAGAGGGAGTGCTGGGCCATGTTTTGGATATGAGGAGGAGGAGGTATCTCTGTGAATCAAATAAATAATTCTTTTTTATAAAAACATGTTCTATCCACAGGTTCATTTACTTTCATTGTCTAATACTAGGAAAAGCTTGCAAAGAAGCCCATTAACACTGATAATTTAACATATGGAATGTAGCACATGTAATAAATCTAAACCAAATATACAGTCGATACCGCTTATAATGTTCCCATTTACAACATTTTTCCACTTAGTCGGACTTATTGTTATCCCAATTGTAAATAATTCTTAAGATTTCCTATTTAAAGTGTTTTCCTGCTTACGTTTTTATGACAGTTTTTTGAAAAACGTTATAAGCAGGATCCACTGTAATTAAAAATTATAAAAGAGGCATACATTTATATATTTACTAATAAATCAATCTATAAATTCCCTTCTGATTGATTTTTAATTTCTTTAAAAAATCTTAGCTCTTTCAATAATATCTTCCGATTGAATTTAAAGCAAATGAGATTCTCTCTCTCTCTCTCTCTCAGTGCGCACTTTCAGACATTCATCTTCTGATTCCTGTGTCATATAAATCCTTGCAAAGCGATTTCCTGGTAGAATGATTTAATTTTCCCTCCCTGATGGTCCATCGCTCTGATCTGTCACCATAGGCAGATTTAACGGTGCACGCCCAGGGCCTTGACTTCTGAAGGGCCCTGAAAAACCAAAACTTCACACTTTTTTCTAATTTAAGGGGCCCAATATTTTCTTTTGCACCCGGAGCCTCGACCGACTTTAATCTGCCACTGTATATCAGATTGTGTTGGTGAAAGTTAAGTGTGTTTGTGTGTGTGCCAAGCATTTAGCATGTTTTGTGTTCAGTAGATGGTGCCACCTATCTAGAGCAGAAACTAGATACTTTCTCAAATGGGGCAAGCACACATTTTGGCACCCTGTGTAATGTAGAAGCAGTTATAAAGGATGAATTCGATGCCCCCTCTAGTCCAGAGTCCGGGGGGGGGGGGGCACTAGATCCGCCTGCTCTTCCCTCCTCCCCACCTAGTTGTAGCCCTGCATCTATTCCCCCAAATTTGTAATGCGTGGATTTGCAATTTACTGTATATATATTTGTGTTGTAGGCCTGTGTGATTGTCGTGGCAACCAGAACTTTTTTCAAAGGAATAGCCAACTCAAAATTAGAAAACCTTAGAGAAACAAATCATACTTTTAGCCGATTACCACTGTGCAATCGCGGGTTCCAAACCCAGATTTTCACCAATTCACCTTCTTGGGGAAGGGGGCAGAAAATAAAAAATTACAAATATTTTTGTAGAAAATTAAAATATTGGAAAAAATAGTCTTATACTATTTGTTAATTTAAAATTCTTTTTGAGCATTAGTGACCCACAATTTCTGTGGAAGAAATCCTTCTGCCCCTCTAAAAGCCAATTTTACATACTCACCCATTATTTTCACAATGCGTAACGTTGACTACCACATAGCAGCTAGATGACAAAACTGCGGATATTCAAAAGGGAGAGGTTTTAAAAAAAATTTTTTTCAACAATCTCGGAAAATGTTTTACACTTTGAACAGGCGTTCCAAATCCTTTAAGATTTTTTTTTAAAAATGAGCATTCGCAATCTTATAGGAACAAGGCGAATTTATGCCGTAGAAATGCGGAAAAACAGAGGGAAGAAAATCTGCATGGGAATAGAAACTTTGATATTTGAAAATTCTGTACACGACCCCTCATTAAGGGAAGCAACTAAATATCTTCAACAACTCGCGTCAGTCCAATCCAATACAGTATATAAAGTTGTAAAACCACTTTTTCAAGGTTACGCGATTGTGATAGACTGTGAAAAGAAGGGGGGAGAGTTGGGGAGGTTTTTCCCTTTTTAACTAAGAAAGAACGTGGCTCAGAGGATGTGTGAACCAAATTTTTATGCGTCCTTTCCCGAAATTTCAGGTATTTGACGAACTATAGTGCATCGATCGCATCTCTGAAGATGTATCAATATATGCAGAGATCCCACTCAAAAAATTAGAAAAAGTAGAACAAGGGAAGAAAGTACCCTTCCCCCCAGAGAACATAACTACAGAATTATGGAAAAAAATGTAAAAACTTAATTTTTAAAATTAATTTTTTTTTCAAAGTACTAATTCAGTATCATAAAAGATTGACTCCAGCCAAAGCAAAATGACAGAAATGACTTGGTAACAAAAACAGTTTTGAGCCAAAAGAGCATACTAGAAACCACAGATAATTTTCTTTTTTCTCTGACCACACAATATATAGTCCGCAGATTACGAGAAGAGTTATGGGAATGCCCCTCTAGAGGAGGGTCCATTTTGGCACGGGGAAAAGATAAAAATTATCCCTATTGATAGTAAAGGCTGTCTTGGCACAAACAGTTCTCTCTGTATGTCGGTATCCTTCACGCTTCAGTGAACTCTGTCAGTTTTCATACTTGAGTGAGCTGCGCTTTCAATTATAAATTGTGGAAGTAAATTAAATTTTTAATTAAAAAATTTAAATTTTTGAATCTTTATCAAATTTAAATTTAATATTTTGAACTAAAATATTTAATACAGAAAATAAATTTAAAGGGAAATTTAAATTAAATTTAATAATAATAATTTGTTACTATTATAAATTATGCGACATGTTCTTGGGTTTAATTTCTATACCACAGCAAGAGAAGGCCAACTGCTAGCAACTAGCCCTTCTTTTTCTGTTTACCTTCTCTTATCGCCACCGTTTTTTTTTCTTTCTCCACAAAAGCCACTCATATGGGCTTTTCAAAGAAGTGACTAATACAGTAGTGACAAGTAAAAAGATTGAACATGCATGCTTGTCAAGCTTGCAGTTACATGTGTAGCCACCTTAAGGGCATGGCCCCCACAAGGACAGGACTGACAGGGCTCTAGCCCTGGGGCCCGGGACGATTCTAATAATTTTTTTGTTCTTTCACACTATAAATTCACTTTAGAGGGACCCGTTGAAGATTCCAGCCTAAGGGCCCGGTTGCAAGATGTGGGGCCATGCTTAAGCAGGGCCGTCTTAAGAGCATCATGGGCCCCCGGGCCAAGTGGTTTTTGCGAGGCCCTAACAGGTAAATTCTAGAAAATTTCAATCAAATCTCATTTTTGTGAGGCCCCTCTTCTCCTGAGGCCCCCCGGCCTTGCCCGGGTAGGCCCATGCGTTAAGACGGCACTGTGCTTAAGGGCATCAGAAGCATGGTCTTCTCATGCTGCAACTGGGATCTATCACTGGCCATCCATAGTGAATCAAGTGTGGGAAAAAATTACAAGAATTTCTCCTGGGTTGGAGTCTTGTCAGCCCCATCCTTCTGGGAGCACAGTGCACGGTTGATTAAATTAATCTGTGATATTTTCATTGTTCATAGACTGGAAAAATGTGTGATCCTGATCATGTCACCATTTTGAATTATTTTTGTTGCCAATTTTGTTTAGTAAAAGTTCCTATAAAAATCTGTTATCGTTTCATTATGCAAATTGGATATTATATTTTCCTATTGGTCGTGCTCTGATGTATATTTTTTTGAGATGGTCCTAATTTGCTATTGGGCAGCACCAAAGTCACAAAACCTGGAATAGGCCTACGTATCCAACTGCTTTGCAAACTGTTGTTTAACATATACACAAAATGTGCACCATAATTTTGAATGATAAATGTTAGTTAGTGTACAATGAATAGTCCAAGACCATGAAATAGTAGATACAAAATGACTTTTTCAATCCAGATAGAAGTTCTTAATGATTACTCAATACACTGACCACATAGCCTCACAAACACTCCTCCCCCAAATAACATGAAAAAACGATACACCTTTTGCTTTGGCAGAATCATTAATTGCAATCTACTACATTTGCAATTATTTGGCAATATTTTTGAGATTCCCTTTTCATTAAAAAAAAAAATTACGCTAATTTTGTTGACAAGATTTTGTAAAAATGTAGGGTAAAACCTAGAAAAGTAGGACACAATCTGGAAAGTAGGACCAAAATAGGATATTTTAACAAAAAGTAGGACAAGTGGCCCGGCAATGTCATCCTGACCAGAAGCCCCAAAACAGAATGTTTCTCATTGTTCTGCAACGAGTCCTTAATTGACGAGAAATGTCTTGAAGTAAAAATCCCCATAACAGTATTCTCTGCACTTTTTCTTCCAGATTGTTCTGCAGTAGCGCTGATTGTTCTGTGATGCACGTTGCAGATTTTGGCATATTCTGCTTTGGGGACCAGAAGTAGATAAAGGCTCCCTGTATGGGGGGGATCACTGAGTATGCATATGTTACTGCCAAAGCCTGAAGTAGGCCATTTCGCGTACTGGCCGACCCAGTTGACCCGGCCAATGTCCGAAATTCTGCCTTTCACCAGGCTTTGGCTACTTCACCAAACACCAACTCTGGCCATATCACTATATTGCCATTAATGAGATGGGTTGGAAATAAAGGCGCTATCTATCATAGGTTGCCAAGTTTGTTGAGGAAAATATCTTACCTATATCCTCCCTCGAGTTTGAAGCTGGGACCGTGACGGCAACCTTCATACAATAGACAAGCATCTTACCACCATGCCACTTGGGTGACTCCAGGCTTTGGCTGGCCCCTATATGTCGATCCCTATATATGGATCACTAAGACATCAATATTGAGATTCCTTTGACTGTTAGGGTTGCCATAGCTAACCATATTAATTATGATAAGCTATGGCTAATTATAAATGGCCATAATTATAACAAAAAATTATGCCAGCATGGCAATAACCCCACCCCCTAATCATAGGGATCAATATATAAGGACCAGACAAGGCTTGAATTTCGGACATTGGCTAGGTTAACTGGGCAGGCCAGTTCATGAAGTGACCAACTTCTAGCTTTGGCAGTACACCACGGTGCCGTGGCACACCGTTCAGAAATCAAAGCCCTGTCATCTTCAATTAAATTTCATTTTAAACGTATCTCAATACCCTATAACTGGCGTATGTGGGAGAAGAGGTAAACCGAAATTGCAGTGTGGTTTTCTTTTTAGTAAAATTTTTTTTAAAAAAGTCCCTTTAATAGAAAAAAGATGATGAACCCCCTCCTGAGAAAATCTTGCATTCGTTACTGACCCTACCTTCCAGTCACTGACAGATTTAAAAAGAGGGCACGACCCCCCCCCCCCAGAGCAAAGAAAATGGACTCTGGAGCAAAGATAATCTCTCTGGTTGGTATCCCGTACCCCCCGGTTTGTCGCTTCTTCCTATAAACCGCTCCCCACCCACAAAATTTATTGCATTAATCTGTCACCGCTTCTGATGCTGTGACACACTGTGTGTTTTCCACTACAATAATAACCGTTCGCTACAGTATTATTGCAATAGAAACAGAATCTACTACAGAGAATAACTGTTTTAACAAACTCACGTGAAGGCACAGATCTATGGGTGGGTGATCACTCCCCCCCCCCCAAGCGAAATGCAATAGTTCATGAAATTTTCTGAACTTCTATATGATAATATGATAATACTGTATTCAATCAATGTGTTGAAAATTACCTATATCAATGTTTTTGATTAAATAACAAATTAAAGAAAATTGACTGAAAAATGGGAACGACTCAAAAAAATCCGGAAGAAAAAAAAACCAGGACTGTCCCATAAAATACGAGACAAAATGCGGGAAGTATGGCCACCTCATTCAGAGCGACTAATTTTTAGCAATTTGTAAAATCACCCCCCCCCCCTCAAACAGCGAGCTCTAGATCTGCCCATGCTCACATGTGTAAGTGTTGAAACATTGTGCAAGTAATCTGAAAACATACATTCTAATTTATGTGAGGAAGGGTTCAAAATAATAATAAATAAATAAGAATATTTTCCCCCAAATCCTATCATACCCGTTAAATTTACCAAATGTTTTTCTTCATATTCCCAGTGTCCGCTCCCTCCCATAAAGAATGTGCTATATTGGCATCGTCATTTCAACTCCAATGTTGTTACATTGGATTCCACTGATATTAAACATTGTGTAAGCGCACTCACTATATCGCCACTGTCATTCCAACTTTGATGTTTAATATCGGTGGAATCCGATGTAACAATATCTCACACGTGCATTCACTATATCGGTGGTAACCAATGAAAAACACCATCCAGCGAGCACACTCACTATATCAGTGATATCAATGTACAGGGTGATCAGCAAATAAGCCCTTATTTCAAAATTAAATATCTCTACAACAAAGATCAATAGAATTATGTGGTAAACGGTACGTTTATTAGCAAAACTGTAAGAATGTTGTACAGAAATTTCGAAAATTTAGTTTTTTTTTTAATTTTTTAAAATTAAAAAAAAAAACAAAAAAAAAACTGGAGATTTTGGGGTTCCGAAAATCCTTATTTGTGTGAAGAGAAACCATTGCATTCGCCTAAAGTTACTGCATGGGCTGCGGTATGCACCAGAGGCATTATCGGCCCCTTCTTCATGCGAGAAACGATTACTACTGAACGTTACGTTACAATTTTGGAACAATTTGTCAGCACACATGGCGCATACCGTAGCCCATGCAGTAACTTTAGGCGAATGCAGTGGTTTCTCTTCACACAAATAAGGATTTTCGGAACCCCAAAATCTCCAGTTTTTTTTTTTGTTTTTTTTTTAAATTTTAAAAAATTAAAAAAAAAACTAAATTTTCGAAATTTCTGTACAACATTCTTACAGTTTTGCTAATAAACGTACCGTTTACCACATAATTCTATTGATATTTGTTGTAGAGATATTTAATTTTGAAATAAGAGCTTATTCGCTGATCACCCTGTAATATCATCATGCAAACGCACTCAGGATTTCACAAATATTAGAAATCGGAATTAATGATACATCACCGTGTTCAAAATCGGAACAGATGTGGGCCTTACATCGGTGATTTATTATATCAATATATAAATCACCGATGTATATCTGTGCCTTCACACGATGTATATTAATCATCTATACATCACCCAATTCAAGTGACCTGATTATACTGGTATACTTAACCATCTTCATACATCAATAGACATTTTTTACTCTGATGGCATTTGCATGTTTCAAGATGCCAATGCAGAGATAGATTGAATTGAAAAAACTGACTTAATAAATAGCGCTGTAGCCCAGGTCGATAAGATACTTGCCTAAAGTACCAAAGGATGTTTAGAGGTGTCGCGAGTTTGATACCCGGTTTGTCCTTGTCAGAAAACTTTCCTGACACTGGGGTACAACAGAAACGACAACATGACCACAGAAAAAATTGCTACCGCAGGGAGTCCCCCATCGAGGGATTAGCGCACCAACCTCTCGATAAGTAAAAAAACAAGCCTGCCATTTGGAATCGGCAATAAATTGTAGGTCCCGGTCTAATTAGCCCTCGTGAGCAGAAAATGACTGTGGTGCCACAAAAATGATCAAATGACTTAGTAAACATTTGGCATTGTTCAGACACTCCCATTTTCCACCACCAAGTCTTTATCTAAATCAAATTGAGCTTTTATGGAACTTGTTGGCAATAAATCTAAGTAGTCATAGTAGCCATTTGACTCTTACTTGATTCAACAAAGACCTTGATAAAACACTAGCACTAAAAATAATTGACCAAAAAGTGTTGAACTAGAAAGTGTGAACCAAAAAGTGCTGGAAAAAAACCCTTACAAAATTTAAGTCACTATAAATGAATGCTGCTTTGATTTATATGCCAAATATATATAGAAGGTTTAAAACATTCTACTGAATGCATATCAATCACCATGATTTTTATTCTACTTCAACAAGAAATACAGCTGGAAATAGACAAAATAAAAACATACTTGAATGAAGTAAAATCTGGCTGCTTCGTTTTGCTTTTCCTAAGTTTATAAATTTCTTTAGACGTCTTTTTTAACAACTTTTCCATTTTCCTCTCTTCAGATTCTTGTTTAACCTGGACAGAAGATGCACAAAAAACATTGTTAAAAAAGCTCAAAATGACATATTTATATGGAATTATTAATAATTACTATCTATTGTGATATACTTAATCAATCCTTCAGACTGTAGTGCCGCATACACTAATACTGACCGAGAGCTGTGAAGTCACAGACCACCTGAGTGTGTATGCGTGTACAAGCAAAATAAACAGACGATTGCGAGACACCAAGTCGTGTGAACGTCTGTACAGCCTGCTATTATTCTATCTAAATATGTAAATGAATTATATTATTTTAATTCAGAAATTATGTCTTAAATTATGAAAGATTAATATTGTCTTATTAATTAATGAGAAATTAATTATGTCTTAAATTATGAAATCGCCTCTTTCAGCCAATGACCAACCAGAGTAAGATTTACATCCATAAATTTTAGATGATGGGCTTAGTAGGCAGCTTAATAACTTTCTGATGATTTGAATTGATATAAAGTGAAATCTCGCTACAACAATACTTGATATGATAAATCTCTCTACAACCATATTTTTTCAAGTCTTGTTTGGAAATGTCTATACTCTAATGTTAAATTGCTGCCTCTTAATATAATGATCCCCTCTGTAACAATGTTTTTTCTTAGTCCGCAGAGTATCGCTATTTCAAGGTTTTACTGTAAATGCTTTAAATTAAGAAAATAGCATATGTTTTTTTTTTTTTTGTTTTTTATTGCCTCTAAGCATCTTGAAGGCTTAGAAAGCTAGTTTTTTAAGAGTTCTAAACCTTAGAAACCCTAATGTTTCAAACCCCTATGTTTCTGTGCAGTTGCCATCTGTTTTCCCTGAAACAGGTAGTTTTTAATTGGCACTTAACCCAGGACTCCTACACTATGCAATAGCCACTTGCTATATTTTCACATTCTATATAATTTAAATTTTTTTTGTCTCTGAAAAATGTCTAGAACAAACATTAGCAACCCCATGCAGACCTTTGGGATACCATACCATAGTGACCCATATACCCATACCATAGTGATACCATATACCATAGTGACGGACTCGCATCGCGGGGACCTGGGTTCGAGCCCCACCGTCGCCACAGTGGTGGTCGGCTGAAGTTGGTTTTCTGTGGTTCCAACTTCGAGGCGCAAATGCAAGCCGATCTCCCCGTTAAAAAGTCTCGCCACAGAGAGTAACAGTCCTACAAACAGTACAAATATTCAGTCACTACACATCACTCACTTCACTTCTGAGATATAGATGGCAGCACTGAAAAATCATACACAACACTAGATACGCACTCAGACTGTTAGGTACACACACTTACACTTCCGGCACAACTCACTAGGTAGTACCTGAGTTGTGCTCGGCTTGAAAAAAAAAAAAAAAAAAAGACCTTTGGGATCTGCAGACAATACTTTGGGAGCCACTGGAACCCATATTTTTTTCTTGTTTTCGTTCAATTCAAGGGGGAAAAAATTCCTCAAGCTCCTTTCAGGGCTTTTTTTTCTTTTTTACAATGCGCATGATTGTTTATTTCCATTTTGAAAAGATTTTTGTGAAGATATCCCCCTTGGGAGTAGGGTTTCCGAGCAAGAATTCCCGCCCACCTATTCTCAGGAACTTTTTTGATTTCCGTTTCCATTCCTGAAATCCCAAAAATTCAGGAAAAATACTGTTGCAACACAGTATTACTTGCAATGGAATAAAAAAAAAAATCAAAACAAATCAATGGGAAATATTGTTGAAAAATGAATAAATTTTCTCTAGCATTGCTTGGAAAACAAATAGAGGGAAGAAAGATACATGGGGGGGGGGGGGACTACCAGTTTCCAATTCTAAAAAATTTACGAGTTGTGTCTACTTCCCAATACTTAAAGAACTATACAAAGAGCCTGAAGCGAAAAAGGTCTCTTTTTCCTCTTCCATTTTATGATCCTGTTTGGGGAATGCCACAGATGAATGAGATATGATCTGAAAAGAAACATTGCGTACGATAATAGCCTTTGATAATTTCTTTGATTAATTTTACTTTCCGTCCGTATCACGATGACAGGCTATTTCACAATTGTAAGTAGAGAGCCCAAAAATGTGAAGAAAACAGGATTCCCAGGGGCATTATATAGCCCAGATATAACAATACCATTTTTTAAGCAATCATCCAGACAGATAAAGATCAGTATGGAACGAAAATGTGCACAGCTGTGGGCAAGGGTCTGTAACAATACCCCCACTTTTGGGAAGGAAGAGTGATTCAGGTATTTTTCATTCATTCATATATTTTTTTAAAATGGGTTCATCCTTGTCGGCTTTTGAAAAATGCCGAAAACACTATCATACAAGTGGGAGAATAATTTGTACACAGTTTTACTACAACTCTCAAACGTTTGTGAAGAGAAGAGGGAAGGGTGCTATGTCTCTTGGAGGGGATATTTTGGAGAGAACTACACTTTTAAAGAAGGTTAGCTAATGGTCTTTAAAGGTCACAAATCAACACTGTCAAAATGTTTCATCATGCCTTGTGATTGCATGGAAAAACAAGTCAACGGCTTTGAGGAGGGGCTTAATATTCCAGGGGTGAATATGATGCAAGGTGAAAATTAGGGAAATTGAAGATTCAAGAACAAAATCTGGAGAGAAATTCTCTAATTTTTATTTTGTGCAATAAACCTATAAATAATTATTTTCATCAAAGGGATGTGTAACAATTTGATCAGCATACTTATGAAATTATAGTGGCAAGCAAATGTGGGATTAAAGCTATAGAGTAGGAAGGATATATATATATATATACAGGGTGATCAGCGAATAAGCCCTTATTTCAAAATTAAATATCTCTACAACAAAGATCAATAGAATTATGCGGTAAACGGTATGTTTATTAGCAAAACTGTAAGAATGTTGTACAGAAATTTCGAAAATTTCGTTTTTTTTTAAATTTTTTAAAATTAAAAAAAAACAACAAAACTGGAGATTTTTGGGTTCCGAAAATCCTCATTTGTGTGAAGAGAAACCACTGCATTCGCCTAAAGTTACTGCACGGGCTACGGTATGCGCCATGTGTGCTGACAAATTGTTCCAAAATTGTAACGTAACGTTCAGTAGTAATCGTTTCTCGCACGAAGAAGGGACCGATAATGCCTCTGGCGCATACCGAAGTCCATGCAGTAACTTTAGGCGAATGCAGTGGTTTCTCTTCACACAAATGAGGATTTTCGGAACCCCAAAATCTCCAGTTTTGTTGTTTTTTTTTTAATTAAAAAATTTTTTTTTAAAAAACTAAATTTTCGAAATTTCTGCACAACATTCTTACAGTTTTGCTAATAAACGTACCGTTTACCGCATAATTCTATTGATCTTTGTTGTAGAGATATTTAATTTTGAAATAAGGGCTTATTCGCTGATCACCCTATATGGCAAAGGTAAAGGCACCATGCCAAAAAAGGGAAATTTTACAGGAGAGTTGTTTAAAGATTTTTTTTCTTTTAGTACAGTACGTCTCTCTATGGAACTTGTTTGTTTTAATATATCTGTTATTTATTAAAAACGGATTTAGTGTCCCTATACTATGTGTAGTTTGATGAAAGTACTACAAATTAATAGCATTATCTCAATAGTGACGAAAACGGACATAGTGCCCTTTATCTCCAGTGTACAGATCTAGAATATTCAAAATAAGAAAAACAAGATATTTATTTTTTGAGTTGATTTTTTTTAAAGAAGGAAAAACTCATCCCTGCCTCTCCCGGGAGTCTCATAAAATAAGAAAAATTGAAAAAGGTAAAATGTCACTTGATAACTGTAGGAAAATTAGGGCAAATTGTCTCCCAAAGAAATTTTAAATCAGTAGAAGTATCTGACTACGTTTAAAACCTCATTTTGGAAGAAAATATCTTTCCCCCCCCCCTAATTTTTTATGAAAGCCCAATTATTTGTGATTCTAAATCACAAAGAATTTGTTTTGTTTAAATGATGCTTAGAACTGAAGTCACGTGAACTTTAGAGTTGCATTTTTACATCAAGTGATCTGTGAATGGAAATTTTAAAGGTGTTTTATGGAGAATGTTATTTGACATTTTAATTGAATTTGAAACACTATTTCTAAAAATCTATTTATCGTATCATTACAAAACTTTAATATTGTATTTTGCCATTTATTGTTAAGGGTTATAAACAAAAATCTAAGGTGTATTAAATGTATTAGTCTAATTGCAGTGTTTTATATACACGATATGTTAAGTGACATTTAGAAAAATTCCCACATACATCAATTGAGTGAAATGAAGCTTTTGCTAAAATTTGGAATTCGAGTAGGAGTGAAAACAGTGTGTAGCTGAAGTTATGTGGTGCATAAATGAAATATTTTAATGTTAAAAAAGTATAGAGAATAATTGAGGTCAAATCTCAATGTCGTATAAATGAAAAAGTTTTATAAATTAGAGTCGTATAAACGAGGTTCCAGTGTAAATAAGTGATTTCCAGAATTCTCTGGAAATACCATTTCCCATTCTCGAAGGCTCTGAACCGTCGGGAATTTGGAAACCCTAGTTGGGAGGGTAATCTCATTGTTAATCTAAAGGGATGCATTCCATGAAAATGTGGCTGGTGTTCATAGGGGACCGGAAGTATACAAAATCCGAAATGTTCCAAAAATTTTTGATTAAGACACTAGTAGTTTTCTAACTTTATCTGCTATAAAAATCTTTCACGCATGAAATAAAACTAAAATCAAACACAACTTCATAATGAAAGAACAATTTTTGATATATTTCTTGTGCAATAAACCTTTTCAAATAGATTCAGTTTTATTTAGAGGCCAACTTTCCTTGCAAGGCCAATTTTTTTTTTCTGTGGTCTGTATTTTCCCCCCGCAGACTTAATAGTAATTTATTTTTTCCCCAGTAAATGATAGCACACTAATTCAATCTTTCTTTCTCAGAAACTTTCTTTCTGAGAAAGGGGTGACTGAACTTTCTTCTTTATTGGACCTAAAACTTTTTTCACTCTAGTGAATCCTATTCTTATGCACAACCATTTATCATTTTGAAGAAGTTGTGATTTGTTGTCATTCAATTGTGATGAATGAATTTACTTAAATCTGTCAACAACTTTTCATATCAGGATTTCTGTTTAGATTTTTTTATGGAATAAAGAAATTAGAAGATTGTTGGAACAAGTGTGTGAAGCTTGAAAGAGGTTTACATTAAAAAAAAAAATTCACAAAATAAAAAGACAAATGTGTTTTTTTTTTAACTTTACTTATCAATTGACTATATTAACTACTCATTTTCCATAGTTTATTCCTAAAATACATTCCTTTAAAGGAAAAATTTAAGTTGAAAGTAAGTTGTTTAATTTCTCAGCTGTTAAGAATGTAATGCTATGACTACCACATATAGGGCAATCATGATTTTTCTTTCTTTCAAAACTGCAATATAGTATTTACAGTGTTGAAGCAAACAATCCCTTTGTTCTTATAGCTTGGAAATGATAATACACTTACATCTTTGCTTATTCCAGATAACACCTCCTGAAGTTTCTGATTCTCTTTAACCCAGTAAGGCACTTCTGTATCACCTTAGATGAAAAAAGAAAAAGTTCCAAAATGATTAAAGATTATCAAAAATTAAATCACAGAACAAGAGTTGCCACACACGTACACTGTACGATTTCATTGTTTGCTAGTCAGTAAAGATTGACTTGTGCCTTTTCACCTGGCCCTAACAAGGATGGGGCTGACAAGGCTGCAGCCCTGAAGCCCCGAACAATCACCATTATTCGAAGTACGAAAGCCTGGATAACCAAGCGGAGATCGAGATGTTGTTTGGAAAGAAAATTCACATTCCTCTGTGGAAAATCAAACCACCAATCTCTCACTGTCTGGGCGAGTGTTCTAACCATTGAACTACAGAGGACAGACATTTTCAATCCTTAGAGCATATGTATGAATGCTGAACGGGACTGCGCATGGACAGCCTCCAAGCTCAGCTAATAGCCCTTACGACGTTAGCCCCCAGATGGCGACATATAGAGAGAAACAATGTCACACTCCGCTTTTTCATACGAAGTACAAAAGCCTGGATAACAAAGCAGAGATCGAGATGTTGTTCGGAAAGAAAATTCACATTCCTCTGTGGGGAATCGAACCACCAATCTCTCACTGTCCGGGCGAGTGTATGCTCTAAGGATTGAAAATGTCTGTCCTCTGTAGTTCAATGGTTAGAACACTCGCCCGGACAGTGAGAGATTGGTGGTTCGATTCCCCCCAGAGGAATGTGAATTTTCTTTCCGAACAACATCTCAGTCTCCGCTTGGTTATCCAGGCTTTCGTACTTCGTATGAAAAAGCGGAGAGTGACATCGTTTCTCTCTACAATCACCATCATTGTTTGTTTTTTCCCATGCTATAAATACACTACAGAGCCCCTCCCCCATTCTACCACATCCAACAGCCCTGCTCCACAATGTGGGGGAGGGGGAAGGTCATGTCCTTTCTACAGAAAACCTATATAGTTCACAAGAGGACTCCCTATCCTCCTCTAGGAATTATCATGCGATCCTGAGAACACTCTCTCTCTCTGCTTAGGCGAATATTACAGATCTTGAGAGGTCCCGACAAGCACAGAAAGAAAAGTTTTTTTATTCATCCAGGCTAAATAACTTTTTTGCCGCACTAATATAATGTCTGCCCCCATGCAAGGTGACTACACAATGGTACTCACCTATCCATCCCTCCAGGGCAGAAAAAATTAGAAAAGAAACCTGAGAGAGAGAGAAGAAAAAATATTGAATGCCACAGCTTGTCCACAGCCTAGATTTCAGGAGATAAAGATCTCTGGAGAATAATAAAAAAATCTGTAACCTTTACTCAAATTTTGTGACTTTTCAGCACTTTTGTGACCTTTTCTGTGATGGTAGACACCCTGTCTAGACATGTTGTTTGTTATTATACAAGTATTATAATATACAGTGGAACTTCGGTTAACGAGTGGTTTGGTTAACGAGCAATTCGCATAACAAGCAAAAATTTTGAACAAAATTTGACTCTGTTAAAGGGCGATGATTCACATTACGAGCAAAACTTTTGCACTTTATTTATTTTCACGTTATCACAACTGAGCCGATGGTTTTTTGCTTTCACCTACACACGTGTTATGGAATTGCGGATAATATTCTTTCCTAGAGTCTCTGGTAAGCATGCCTCACTCGCAAAATTGACACAGTGCTACAAGTGTGAATATTTACTATACAAAACTAGATGTAGCATTGTAGACATGCGTATGTGTGCGTGAAGTTATTTTTCAATTCTGCTTGGAGAAAATTGTGGACTGATTGTGTTATTGAGAGTGGTACCTCTTATAGTTTTTCTCATCTTTTCTGAATCACCCTGTATACATTATTAGGTTCACTTATTGATTGAATGCCGTTTTTATTAGTAATTTTTATGTGAATTGTGGAACGAATTATTCGAGTTTCCATTATTTCCCATGGGGAAGTTTGATTCAAATAACAAGCATGTTGGTGGAACGAATTAAGCTTGTTAACCAAAGTTTCACTGTACACAGAATACACCACAAATTATTCTAATTTTTATAATATGAAATGTCGACCAGAGTAAGTTATCTTGCTTAAAGCCTTGTGGATGAGTAAAAGAGGTTTATTGGTGTTGAGGAGTCTCACAGTGGGTGGGAGAGAACGGGGTGGCAAAATCAAGTTTGCTTCCTGACAAAAACTTCTATCGACCTTGTGGACTATTCCAGCGCTCACCAGGAGACGATATTGCCCACTTTGGGGAAACACTGATGTAGGTTAAAAAAATAATATAAAGAGAGACCACAAGTAGGAAAAAACATTTTTTCCACAAGAACAGAATGGGATAAACAACACTTTAAACTACTCAACATTTCATTATTGATAAATAAAATTTACATATGCAGATGATACGCTACTGTAGACTATACCACAAAATTTTTTTTCTCAAAGTAGCAAAATTTGCATCTACAGATAACATGCTACTGCGGATTGTATATAGGAAATTAGTTTGGACGTAAAAGACAATAGAAAATAAATTGGATTATCTGGAAGTTTATGACAATTTTTTTTACTTTATGTCCTTGGAACAAGTGTGTATATAAGAAAATGATTCAAAACTTTCTTTTGCAACTGTGCATACAGTCTGAAAGGTGTACAACATGTATGCAAAGGTGTACATGTATACATGGAAGCTAAAATTGTTTGGAGCAATTCAGAATAGCTTTTTTCTTGTCTCTCACAGAGAGGTTTGTGTGCCAATCATTTAATTGGCAGTGGGGAATGCCTGTAAGCGAGCAATTTTTTTATGTGACAATTTCAAGGTTTAAAACTTTTATCACAATGGAAATTTTCAGAAACACATGGAAAAATCCACAGTTGACAGGCTCACCTCTTTCTTTTGATTCTTCCAACCTCTTCTTGAGTTCTCTCAAGCGGGCTATCTCTTCTTGCTGTTGCATCAATCTCTTATGAAATGCTTGTAAATCCAAAGCTAAATCTAAAGATGTTCTCACTGTTCCTGCTCTTACTGAACATGGTGTCTGATGTTTAATGCATGCAACTGGAGACTAGAAAATAAAAATACTTTGAGAAAACCCTAAAAAATTACTCTTACAATCTAAAAATACATACAGAGTCAGACTTTCCGTTAGGGTCCAGACATTGATTCCCTCACGAAAATCTATGCCTGAAAAACCCTTTAAAACAATTTCACGTCCAATATGTAGGAAAATTGTTTTCAGTTCTGAAAGTTTGTGAAATGCCAAAGTTTTCACAAAATTCTACTCTTGCAAAAAATATAAATAGCTAAATGAAAACACATATAAATCAATTCCAATGCTAACCGCACATTTTTTTTTTTTTTCAGATGCAGAGCCACCAAGAATCTACCTTAAGGGAAATTTGTGTGCATATTTATTGCTAGAATTTTCCAATTTATTAACTGTAATAGCTGTTACACCGGAGGAAATAATAGCTTGTATTGGCTGGATTTATCAGTCAATACAACATCAGACACATATATAAGGAACAAATTTATGTTTCCCTAGCTTTTTGCAGCATTATTAAACCTCCTAAGATACCTGTCAAAATAAGGGAAAACATCAGGATGTAAATTTCTTGCCATTCTGTTAAACAGGTTTTTGTTAATTTTTTATGGGTTTTTTGTTAGTTTTTTCACAAAATTACCTAGATTGTTTTACTTTTCACAAAATTTTTATATTTACATAAAAAAATTAAAAACATTTTAAACAAAAAAACAAGATCTTTTTGAACAGGTCTGGACAGACAATCTTGCATTAACTCAAAAAAAAAAAAATTTCAAATAACCTAGTACCAATATTGTCCCTGAAACCAAGTGTCTGATTTCCAGATACTTAGCACAGAAGGTTTGTTCTCACAATGATCATTCAATGTCCTATCATTGACATTTTTTTTTTTTTGTTATTTTAGAAACAGGTGTATTATTAATCAAGCATGAATTAATGAATAAGAAGGTGAATTCTCAATCAGGCAAGTACATACGACAAATTTTTTTTTTGAAAAATAACTTGAAAATTTTTATTTATCATTACAATAAAAATGTACAATTTAAAATATTCTTTTATGCAGTTCAACATATTTTTACATTTTTTAACATCTAAGTTTTTTCTATTTTTTTTAGGATAATCTGAGTTTTCAGCAGTCCGAGGTGGTCTCGGTCTTGTTCACCTCAGATTATCAAGACTGTACTGTATTTCAAGATATCATAAATTTAAGTTACAGTACAGTCGCGACAATCCAAAGTGAATGGCACTAAGACCACTTCGGGTTACTGAAAACTCATTTATCCGAAAAATAGTATAAAACAGCATTTTAAATATGGGGAAGGGGGGGGGGTTTCCCTTCTCTTAGCTGTTTTGTCCTTAATTTAATAGCAAGACCCATGGCCTTTAACAAGGGAAGCTCAGAAGTTCCAGCCCTTGATATGAATGTTATTTCTCCTTTTCCTCACACTATAAATTAACTACAGCAGAGCCTGTAAAAAATTTGGCCTGGGGTCCACCCAGGGCCATCTTGAGGATCGTGGGCTTCCCCCAAAGTGATTCTCCCGAGCCCCCCTGCTTGGCTAGAAATACCTGCCAATCAATTAATATGTTTACTCTCGAAAATTTGAACCAGATTTCACTTTTATGAAACTCCTCTGCACTTGAGACCTCTGGGCTGTGCCCATGTGTCAAGATGGCTTTGGGTCCGACAAAGACCTTGGTCTAGGAATCAACACCCCTTCAAACTGAAATTATTTGTATTTGTAGGAAATATGAGACAAAATGAAATGAAACTCGTTCTTGGCGAAAAACAGATTTAGAGAGAGAACATCAAAAAATTGAAGCACCTCTGATTATCCAGAACCTCAAAGTTTTGAGACTCAAATTATTGAGACCAGCATAGTTTCCTAAACTTATCGTTCCATCGCCTCCTTCATCAGAATTTTTTTTCTCTCATCGCCCCCAACTCAAGTGAACCCATAGAATTCTATGTCAAATCTGTAGCTTCTATCGCCCCTTGGACCATTCCATTGCCCACCAGGGGGTGATATTGCCCACTTTGCGAAACACTGCTCTACAGTAGCCATTTGACTGTTGACTACTGAAGAGAAAGAAGGTTCTGGGTGGTAGATTCATTAAAGAATTAATTGCACAAAAATCAATATAAATTGTCTTTATAATTTCATTTCAACTATTAATTAATAACTTATTTTATCAGGGTAATAATGATTGTACTAATGACTGTTAAACTTTTTTTTTATTGACTTTTGAAGCACAATTTAACTTTTTTTTCCTTTTTTTTTTTTACTACTGGTGATTACACAACCTTATAACATGACCACCAGATGCCACTGCTTAAAAGAACAATTAGGAAATAAAAGTTTAGCTGGAAAAATTAATATCAAACACTTTAAATTAATAACAGAAATGACAAAGAAAACCCAAAGTGAAATTTATAAATGCAAATTATGTGATTGAAATTTACATCAATTAGAAGAAATTGGATTGGATTACCTTTTTCCACCTTAAACTACGTCTTTCCAATGAATTTCGCTGGAAAGGACCACTTTTACGATATAATGGCATCGAACTATCACTATCACTTCGATTCAACTGAAAAGTTTTAATCATTAAATAATAATCAAAAAATATTCACTGATTTTAAAAATCATGCAACATACAATATTGAACACATCATCATGTGTGAATGAATGTTTTCTCTTGTGAACAATATCACGTAATTACTATCATTTTATTAAAACTAATATGTTGTTGACTAAAGATACACCAGGAAAAAGAATGCATTAGTTTGCAAAGCTAAAAAAATTATTTTAAAAAATAAGTAATTAGCATCCATAATGGTAATTTTAATAATAATTTTGTATCTCGGCTAATGAATGCATCAGCTTTAAAATTTTTTAGTTAAAATTTCTACATATTTCTGCTTTGGCTAACAAACATTCCGGTTGATGTTATATTTTTTATGCATGTGCTAGCATAAAATAGCCTGAATAAATGTCAGAATTCTGTCACTGGACTTATCCTATTGCCAAGAGCTCAACATACAACAGCCATGTTGTGAGCTAAATTTTCATGTTGATCAAAATGAATCCAATGAGTAACTATTACTTGAGCAAAATTAATTTATTTCCACCTTGAAATCACTTTCTAGATACACCTGTTTCTCTTTTAGAAAGATTTTGAGCCATTTCGGGGTTAAATAAAAGATTAAACTAAGAGAAAATGCATTAAAAAATAATTTAAGAAAAGTCTTATAGGCTTGAATAATTGCAGTCGATACAGAAAGACTGAATACCAAACTGAATGGTCTGGACATGCCAGGAACTCTTTATTTTTTTCCATCTGCATGTTTGCGTGAGAAAAATGAGCTAACTATATCACAGAGTACACCACCTCACATGCTTTTTTGTTTTTTCTTCACTATGGCTTACAAACCCGACTGCATAACATATATAGTATAAAACAAAAGATATGTTCAGTTTTAATCTTTTAAATTTTCCTTCATCCAACTGTGAAGGTGTTTATCTCAGCCTCTGGTCAGTATTTTTATTTTTTACAGAGCTTCTTTGTGTTTTATGAAATTTATTTTTAAATTTTGGGCCGTTATTGGAATGAATGAAACAATTTTCCATAGGTTTTTATAGAAAATCAAATTTTGGCTAACGAATGGTATTCTGGAACAAATTATATTCATTGGTACCATACATAAATATCATATACCATCATATTAAACATTGTACAATGATATTACACGAAGATTATCATAAGATTGTTTTTACCCGACATATATATTGGTGTTTATTCACAGCAGCACTTGGTGAAAATGTTTGTGAACGTTTGAGAGCAGCACTTCTTGAATTTTCATCAGGGCGTCTTTTTAGGGCTTTCTCGGGGAGGAAAACACATTCTGTGTTAGTTTCTTTATCACAATACTGCAGGGGATCACCAATATTTTGATGAGAAAACTGAAACTCTACTTGACACTCTTCACACTGTAAGAAATAAAAATATTTTACAAATACACTGCTCAAAACAAGTAGGGGAGCAAGCAAAAAAGTGAAGAAAACCGTGCGAGACAGCCACGTATTGGCATACAATGGATAGTACACGCGTATCAATGAGCAATACAGAAAAAAGACGTAAAAAAATTTGGAATTAAGCTTTAATTCTTTGAAAATATGGAAAAAACATGAAAAGATGATTTAGGGCAACAATTTGGTTACATGTAAACGATAAAAAAAAGTACTGTTTGGACATGATGCATGAGTTTTAATAGGGCATGTGGTCTTCTCGAACAGCTAAGACTGCTGCACACCTGTTTGCCATGCGATGAGGTTATCGATCAGACTTTGGGGAATACTGTTCCACTCCTCAAGAAGTGCAATCTGCAAGTCTCGGACAGTAACAGGCGGCCTTGGTCGCGCAGCAATGCGTCGTCCGAGCATGTCCCAAACATGTAACATGCCATATGTTGTAACAGCTATCATGTTGTGCCATTAACTTTAAAAAATACGTAATTTTGAAGTTGGATGATTCTTTCTGAATCACCTGTATATTTAGTCACAAACTGTGAAAAAGTGTGGTTGAAGAAGCACAAGCTATCATTCAGACACTTTGATTATTGTCAACCAAGTCCCCTCTGATACCTGATCGAGAGCTTATCAGAGATGCAGGGTTTAAGCTAGATATAAAATTAATTTAGCAAAATAGCAAAAATGGGGGGGGGAAAGCTTTAGAAAAATGCTACAATGTTAATGATTGATGGTTGGATGTCTACTCATTTCGTACCTCCTGTACGCATTTTTGCAAAAGTGGCTACTACTTCTTTTGCATTCTAAGATTTTCTTTCACATTTTGGAAAAAATGTGACTGTAGCTTAAACCCTGTAGAGGTGTCTGTGGAGTCATTTAACTTTTCTTGGATCTCCAGAGGACTTTGATGAAAAACTGATGCAAATTCATTTAAAAAGGGGTAATATTAAGTGCACTTCAATTCAAATACTTGCACTTTAAAGTGCGTAATTTGCACTTGGAACTATAATTTGGTTATTTTGCACTATAATTTGAATACATTGTACTATAAATGTGATAAAATAATGGATGTTTAACATTGGGATGGAATTAACTGCACTTTACTTTTGATGTGCGACTATAAAATTATATGGTCACTATAAAATGGATACTTTTCACTAAGTATCCATTTTAAAATCAGGCCCATAACTGAGTAACCCATGAGTCAGTGGAGAATGACAATATGAGTAAACGATATGAGTGATGAAAGGACTGACTGCATGAGTGAGCGGAGTGCATGTGTGAGTGAATGGCCATTTTCCCACTTGCTCATGCATCATGGTCACTCACAGACTGATACGGTCATTCACTTGGTTATGCATATGGTCATTCACTTGGTTATGCATATGGTCACTCACTTGGTTATGCATACAGTCACTCATGCATCATCCGTACACTCATATGGTCAGACAATTAGTTATGAATAGTCACTCACACACTCATGTGGTCAGTCAATTGATTACACATAGTCACTCACTAATACCATCAGGGCAGGCAAAACATTGGGGGCAAAGTTTCTGGATTCCCCTGCAACCAATGCAGCATTGCTAATTGCAAGAACACAGTTGGGTTATTCCCAAAGTGGAAAGTATCCGTGTTATAGCAGAAAGTATCCATTTTTTAAAGTGGGAACTAACTAACACAAGTGATATTTTTTCTTGTGTGCATCATATTTGTTTTCTTTTCATGTTGAGATTTTTTTTCATGTTAAAATATTTTTTTTCATGCTCAATAATTTTAATTACAGTGGATTGATTTTTTTTCCCGTTCAATATATTTGTTATGAGTGCAAATTGTTTTTATCAAAGTGGATATGATCCAAACTAAAATGCAGTTAATTCCATCCTATTTAAAAATAAGAGTTGAGATATTGCATGACCTCATAAAATTAATATCACAATATAATATACAGGGTGTCCTGTAAGTGCACAGTCTTTATCTCATCAACCATCCATCGTAGAGGTACGATACCAATTTACAAACTGCTCAACAGACATTCAAAAATTATCCTGTACCAGTTTTGAAAGTGAAAATAGTGTGTAACAAAATAAAAAATGTAAATTTTTATATGGTGCCCCTTTGATCTAACTTTCAATTAGAAAGTTGTTGCCCTCTCTCTTAATGCCAACAAAAAAATTCCAAATTAAAAAAAAATTAAAAATGCAATATTCACAGAGATATTCAAATTTGAAAAATGGAGGAAATTTGGGAAAAAAGTGTTAAATGCGAAAAAACTGTTTTACCCGCATTTAACGCTGCTCTTTCCCTGTATAAATGGGTGTTTAATTTTTGTTTAAACAAAAAACGATCCAACAAAGTGTTAGAGTGTACAACTTTTCCTTTGGCCAGGCAGTATAAATGATTTCATTGCTGTTACTATGTTTCTTAGAATAAGTCACACGGACATGTAAGCCACAGTGAGCAAAATCATTAAAATGTATTTGTGATCTTAACGGAAGTGCCACATTGATATATCTCTGCTGTATTTTCCCAGGATAAAAGTGAATTCACATTTAAATATTCTTAATTAAAAAATTTCCCAAAAAACAATATTTTCCATAATGACAGTTTTTTACCTTCAATAACACTAAAAAAACAAATCAGTTAAGTTGAATACTCCGAGAATTTTGAAAATTGAATTCACTTTCTCAAAACAGTTGTAACTCGTATGGTCATTGAAATAATTACATGTTTACAATTCATAAATGCACTACTGAAAAAAGAAAAAAGCATACTGTATTCTCAAGAATAATTTCAGGATCGATACCAGAATGTTCTAAACATTCGTCAGGATCATTATCATCTTCACTATCATCATCATCATCCTCACCAAGTACACCACATCCAGCTAATTCAGGTCCTATATATAACAATATGTTTTAGCATGCGAGCAGTTTAAAATGAAAATCACTTCAGAGCAAAAGTGAAATAATTTTTACTTGAAAAAAACATTTATAGGCTATAAAAGAAAATTAAGGAAACAATTTTGAGGGTTACTTTAAAAAATGGTTAAACCTAGAACAACCTAACTAAAATTTAATTGACCAAGTTTGTTTATTCTTTCTTGAAAGTTTTCACTCATTTTAGGAAAATTTGACTAATTTTTTCTGAATATACAGTAGAACCTAATTATAATGGACCTCATCAAAGCAGACTTCACTTATAACAGTTTAAAATATTGTATTAATAATAAAGAATGCTTATTTTTATCCGATGAGTTTTAAAACTTGTTTTATGCATTTAAAAAAGCATTTCCAAGAAAGCGATTAAACATAGATCATTGTGTTGTTTTGGGCAAGCATGGACATGATGCATAGGACTTGTACCACTCGCTAGCCAGAAAAATTAAGATTAATGCAGTTTATACGTACACATTTTTCAATTCAACCTATGTTAAAAGCTGTTTTTATTTGATAGATAAAACACTTTTGATGTACATCCTGTTGTATTACACCCCTGTAAGAATTATTTGTTATAAACCAGACTTTCATTAAAACAGTTAAACTTCAGCCACCAATTAGTTTGTTATAATGAGAATGAATTTTTTATAAACTTATTTTCAAGTTTATGAGATAATTTGGGATCGCACCATTACTTTTTTTCTCATTTAAGTTGTACCATTTTCAGGTGTTATTCTCAGGACACTGAAGCACTTCTTAAAATTGGGTTTTTGTCACCTAATTTGAGACAGGAGCAACATTGGCAGCAGGAACTTTCTTTTCTAACATATGCAAAACTGTGAAGATGACTGTCATACTACCCTTTGGTCTTGAATTCCACACTTTGAATGAACACGTTCAAAAATCTCATTAACATTTTATTCTTTCAATAACTTGATTATACCACAGGAATTCTCTTCTTTTTGTATAAACTAGTTTCAATAAGAAATCTTATACATAAATGTGAAAGTATGTATGTATGCTTGTTCTTCATACAAATATACCAAACAGAACAGGAATTGAACCATAGGCTACTTTAAAAGTTCATCAGAGCTGGGCAAATGCTGAAATGAGTGAAAAACCGTCGGGCAACAATGGATACCCAAAAATCACTTTTGGAATGTTTATTTCGGTTACCATGGTTCCCTAACAATGTGTTTCAGACATGCAAATATGCCTTTACAATTGTTTGCCTTTTCGTTAATGCTGCTAGTATTATAGTTTATTCCTTTATAATGGTTTGCTACTTTTTCAATCCTCCCAGCAATTGAAAACAACCCGGGAATTGCCAGGTATTTTTGCTACTGTAATATAAATGGTGTCAAAATATTTCATGATTTAAACATTTTTTTTATGCAACTGGTTTTATGTGCAAAACTTTATTGTCAGTCTATTTATTATGCTTGGGGATTTTATGGTAACCATAAACATGAAGTTGTCTGTGCATCATCATCCTTCCCCAAGTTGAAGTAGTTTCATCCCTGATCAGGAAAGATTCTAATAGATTGACTCAGCATCAAACTCGTGAAATCACAGAACAGCTTTTGGTACATTTATTAGGATGTTTTACTGCCTTGAACTATGCCACTGAAAAATATTCTACCATTGAAAGAACCGCAAGATGTGCAGTAAACCCATCAGAACAATGAAAGCAGGCTCTCCGATTTGATTTTTTCCATTAAAAAAGTCTCATGCCCTCAACAGGATGCTTACATGAACATAAAAACTTTGGGATCTACCCCTTTCACTTCTAATATGGAAGATAGATGGCAGAACTTCTTGAACATGAAACTGGCACAACTTTAACATCATAAATACATAAGTGTCATGCATATATATGCACACAATACTTTACCACATGCACCAGTTTGTTAGAAATTCCCCAGAGGAACGCTTACTAGATGACGAAAAATTAATAAGATTTATAAAAGTAAGGGCTGGTCCGATTAAATTGGGTTGGTTAATCGATCAAATGTTAATCACAGTTAAAAATTATAGTTGAGTTAATAGACTCGATCGATTCAATTAAAATTTTTATTAAAAGTTTGTGAATTAACTGGATTTTTTTTTTTAAAAACCGATTAAATGTCATAAATTGTGTTTTGTACAGAACATTTCGAATAAGTGACCATATTTAAAATATTTGAATCAATATTTTGATGAAATTAGATTGAACGGAACTTGATGATTTCAGTTTCAAATTGAGTTTGATGGGAATTTCAGAAGACAAAAATCTAAATTTATTGTTTCCCCTAAATGAACAGTACATTTTCCGTATTCTTGGAAGCATCAGCTCATCTCCTCACAAGTACCATTCGAGAAGGGTTTCTAGGCAAGCAAGCAACAGTATAGTCGAAAGTAGTTTCGAAATCAGTGAATAATAACCAAAAATAACCAATTTTTTAAAAAAAAGACAAGATCCAACAAGAAATTACAGGTTTTGGCAATTATGTTCAGCATATCAAATTGCTTGAAGTGAGCAGCCTTAATTTCTTAACCCAGACTTGCCACTCAAAAGAAAAAAAATTGTACTCTATCCCTAAAAAAGTAACACGGCCCGTTTTCCAATGTACGGGGGGAAAAAGGGGTACCATATACTAAATTTATTAAGAGGAAATCATAATTATACTTAGAAAAAGTAATTGCTGAATGAGAAAATATATGGTTTACTTAAAAAAAAACACATTCTCAGGAAGACAACCGATCAGTAAAAATTTGTTCTCTTGTTTATCTTTTGACATTTTTGCGTTACTGTTTCATCTAAAATGAATCCCCTGATCACGTGAAAACATAAAAAAAATAAAAATTCATTAGATTAATGCTAAAGTGTTGAAAACCAAACAATATTCATAACTTAAAATTTAACATTTTAGTCACCCGAATGATTGATATTGATAGAACTTTATATAATAGAATAATATCGCACTGGAATCAAGTGCATTATTTTTTTCTGAAAAATTTTCAAAAATCCTGAAAACTCTTGACCCTTAATAACAAAAGAAGAAAAAGTAATTCTATATTTTAGACATGATGAAATTTCGACGATACTCAAATGTTGAGAAAATAATGGGGTTTATTATTGTAAATCTATTAAAAATGCGTAAATTATAAACTCAATTTTTCGCATAAGTTCATTTAGAAAATTTGGCCTGAATTAAAAAAACAAGTTAAATACAATGAAACCACAAAGGGTTAGGATGGCATGCATATTTCGGGAAAAATATTGATCCATCAAATGGATGCTAAAGGATTGGTGCATCACTCAGTATTCTGTATAATACAGAGGCGAGACTTGAGACATCGTTTCAGCACATAAGCTGCACCAATAAAACTGCCATGAAAACTCCCAGAGGTGTTCCACTGTTTTTCACCGCGTGGGAATTTTTGGCTAGATTCAGCGGAGTGATGTCAACCTATCGGTGATTCAAATGCCAACCAGATTGTGACATAAGCAGGAAAACGTCAATATTACGATTCGTAAAAAATCATATTTTTAGAAGCATTAAGCGTATAATCGTATTAACTTGCTAAAATCGTAACAGTTGGCAGGTATGTTAACTTATTCCTATATTTGTTTACATTTACAGAATAGGTGAGTGATATCAATAAAATATATTTTCATACCATCTTGATATTATATGATCACAAAAAATATTCACTTAAAATTTGATTGACCAGTCGATTAAAAATTTTTGATTAACCAGCTAAAAATTTTAAAATCGATTCCCAGCCCTAAAAAGTAGTAATAAAATATACAAAAATTTTAAATAATATTTGAAAAAGATAAGGTGCTTTATGTCTATAAACCATAAATTCCAACAAAATATGGATCATTGATCATTTTTATCGCACCACGGTTGTTTTCTGCACCCGAGGGCTAATTAGACCGGGACCTACAATTTATTGCCAATTCCAAACGGCAAGCTTGTTTTTTTATACTCATCAAGAGATTGGTGCGCTAACCCCTCGATGGGGGACTCCCTGTTTGTATTGTACCCGTGTCAGTCCAACAAAATATAAAAATAACTAACCCTGATTTCTGGTCAAGGTTGACGTTTGAGACGAAATGATAGTAGATTCATCACTACTTTCTTCTTTAAGGCTAAAAACTCTTGCATTCAAGTGCTCAGATGCATCACAATTATCATCTAGTTCTTTGTGTTGGAGGGGCTGCAATAGGAAAAATACTTAGTGGCAATTATTGCTCATATAAACAAAAATTTTCACCCAAAGAAAAAAAAAGTTATAATATTACAAAACGTAACTTGCATATTTTTAAAATAGAAGGCAACAAACTCATGAAATTGTTTAAGTGACTGTATCTGGATAAGATATAAAATTGAAATTTTCGGTCCATATTGTTACCTGCATAAAAACATTTTCAAATTTACTTCTTGAGACAATGTCAAGCATTTTGATATTTTTAAGCAGAATTTTTTTTTTTCATTGATACAAAATTCAATATCTATCGCTTATGTAGAAAATTAGTTATGTACATAGTTTAATGATAAATTGTATTTTACTGAAAGATACAGGAAAAAGAGATATATTTTTAGTAAAAATTTGATGATGAAAAATTAAATAAGTCAAACTCTCACTCGATGTACAACCAAAGGGTCATTCAGCATCAACTAAATGAAAAACACATTCTATTGACCAGATTGTTTCTTACACAATTGAATGGATGCATTTATTACGATGTGTTTCAGACTTTCATGATATATATGTTGCTTAATTAATTTACACATTTTCATTCTCTCACAGATTTTGTAAAAAACAAGCAAACTCTAGACTTTTCCACATTTTCTATTAAAATGTCAAGTCCAACAGTACTTAAGCTGATACATTTATTATTATTTTAAATCAGTAATTAAGCCATAGAATTCAAGGCTTTATACAAAAACAGATTTTTTTTTTAATCAGGGATACCCTAGTGCCCTCATTGTAATGCATTGCAAATAGTTAATGCAGATATATATCTAAGTTTAGCTCCCTAATTTTTCTGAAATGTTTTCCATGCACAAAATCTAGAAATAGAACAGTTATCTTTCCATACTGTATCTAGGAGAATTAGGTTCAAACTATATTTACCAGATCTTCTATATTTCTTTTCATGAAGAACTTTACCACATTTCAATAATATGCATACCATACTAGGTTACTCCCACTTCAATATCATTGAAGTTAATACAAAGGAAAAATGAAATTTCAATTTTGTGATTAAAAAATCAATGATTTTTTTTTAAATCAGCGTACCCAGTAAGAAACAGTAGGGCTGATGGAGAAAACCATTTAATTCTTGAAAAAAGGGCCAAGCAGTATTTTTTCCTTGTAAAATAATGGTTTAAAAATGAAATTTCTTCACATTTTGGTTGAAAGTCTTAATCTCTCAATAACAAAATTACAAAAGAAAAATATATTGATAAAAAAATCAATTAACCTATAACTTTAAGGAACCACCGTAAATTTAAATTAAGAAATTGATAATACCTGATTAAAGCATTAAAAAAAATTTATTTTGAAGTATTACGAAATTTTGATTCAAAGTATAGCGGTACCGCTAAAACTTGTATCCTGAAACTAATATTCCAATTTAAAACATTGGTGATCTCTTTAACCGACTGACGATCCTGCACATGCAAGCATAACTTTTTATTTACAGCTACTTTTTTTCAGTGAATATTTTTTTTTTTATCAATAGGTAGAACTCTTAAAATTACTTTCATTTCCTTCTTACTTTTTTCCTTTCCTTCTTTCTTGTACAGTGCAGTAGAATCTCAATTATTTAACATAACTGAGACAACCCCATGTAAGAAAAATTTTCATTTTTCACATGTAGAGTGATATTTTTTCGTTGTTCCACTGTATAGATCAGTGGTTTTCACCAGAGTTGTGGGTGTCCTTCTTAGGGCCCTAGAATATAAACTAAGGGGCCAATGGGCAAAAATCAAGTAAAAGGTGCAAGAGATTAAGCAGTCCACAGAGAGCTTAACAGTAGAAAAAAAGATTTGCAACTTTTTATTCTTCACACTTATGGGACCGGACATAATGAAGCTTGTATCCTATCCATCAAACACAATGCCTCCACATTGATTGATAAAAACTTAAAATACAAGATTTTCATTTTTGCCTTTTTGTGAATTATTACACTTATTTTTATAAAGCATGTGGGCATTAAAAAATTGAACATTTAAATGTCTAGCTACTTTTTACTTAAGGGAAAAATCTGGGGTTATGTTCTTGATCAGATGTTTACTTGAAGAGTAAAAACATCTGAACAAAGTAATGGACGAAAGAAGAGTCAACATAAAGCCAAGTTCTATGGATTTGAATCCTTACAAGAGTATTTATGCATTCATTTTCTCCTCTACAGAAACATTAAAAACAAATCAGAACAAAAATGCTGAACCACACAAAGCTAAATGTGGTACTCCACTGTTCGTATGGGGGGGGGGGACAGAGTTTTTTGAACAGACCTTCAACTTCAGAGATTAATTTTCAAGTGTAAGATATATTATTTTCTCAGTCCGTAATATAAATGGGAAAGATATTGTCTGGTTATTTTACCGATATGAACCTTTGGAAAAAAGTTAGCTGTCTGCTCCAAGAATGATCATTGATCTCCTCCTGGAATGATCAGAATAAACCTTGAACCTGTGGGAAGGTTCACATTGGCATAACAACCAGAAAAAAATATCTTTCGCAATTTTTAAGTACTTTGTGATAGAACTTGGGGGCTTTTTTCAAGTCAATTTTTTTATCAGACCCTTGGGCTGAAAGTCAGTAAATTTGTTCCACATCGCCACAATATCTATATTTCTATAAAAATGTATTAGTATGGTAAATTATAATGTATTTGAATTATGCAAAAGAAAAGCAATGTATTTTATGCAAAGTTTTGCTTTAAAAGACATTATGCGGCACGGTCTGATGACCATGAAACTTTACCTGGTCTATTGAGAGAGAGAGTTCATGAGAGAGGTGCTGTTATCCATCTTCCAAATCAGAAACAAGGAACTTACAAATTAAGTGCTTATTTTTCTGAAAGTAATTTAATGTTGCAGATCTATTACACAATTTTAGTAGATTGATTTGTTCAAAACACCCGAGTTTTTGTGTTGCAGCTTTTTTGCACATTTGAAGCCAGTAAAGTTGAATATTTGCTTGCAAGTAAAAGCATTTTTATTTTTTGTTCCTCAATTGGATAACTCAAAAATTTATATAATAACTCAAAATACCATTGTATTATTAACTGTCACCAAAATCCTTTGAGAAAAAATGGCAGTGGCAGATGATGGCAGTCTTTCCACCATGACCGATGTTTATGTCCATAACACAACTTGTACAAAAAGAAAAAGTCTGCCCTTTTTTGGGACGTTTGATGAAAGGAAATTCATCGGAATACGTATCTAAAATTAATTAAATATTTTTTTGCTTATCAGTATTCATGTTTTGTTATCACATGTATGTAACTTCAACAAAAGAGGAAGTTTTGACCACATGTGCATCACTATAATCTTCAATTATTATCCACTGCACAATAACACAAACAACTTTTTTTATAACCATCAAAGGGTTTGTAAAAATTCCTTAAAAAAAGAATTTCCCACTATTCCCCCATTTACAACGTGTGACGTCATTTCGAAAGGGGGGGGGGAACACAGGCAAAAGACTTTTTGCCCTACAAGAAATTCCTTAGGCATTGTTTTCAGAAGCGAGGATTCCTTTTAAATGAAGTAGGAAATTTTTAGGGACAATTAGGGTTTTGGTGATTTTCCTAAAAATTCGGGAGAATTAAGAACTTTTTGGGAGGTTGAGAGATGAAGCTAAAATTTGGGAGACTCCCAGAAAATTCGGGAGACTTGGCAGTTATGCCAAGATACCACTAGTCAATTTTCATAAATATGGTTTTTGTATTTTTTTTATTCTAATTAATTAGATAATTTGAATATTGAAATTTTATTTTAAATACATTTGTTCAGATAGAAAAAAATTCACATTCAGTCTGGCTGAATTGCATATTATGTTCAATTATTTTTGCAAATGTAATCAATCAATTTCTATTTAAATTCTCATGACTATATTTTCTATATGCAAAAAATTTAACCCCTTGAATGAATTTTTTGAAAACACTGAAACTGAAAATGTCTATATTATTAGTTTGAAATATGAGGCAGGCCGGATAGAACTGCTAAATGGCCACATCTTTTCCACAGGCTGTAGTTAGCCCATCACTAGCTCAACCAAAAAAAAAAAACCAATTAGGTAAACCAAAAGAAAATAATTTGGATATTATTTTTCAAAAAAAAAACCTGAAAAATATGTCTAACATTCATTATATGCACATATTGGAATGCTTTCTCACAAAAAACCATGAATTTTTTCAATAACGAAAAATTTTAATGATAAAATAGTTACAGTTGTTATAGACAGATGACGGCATGAAAATATTTTCAACTTTAGCACCATCTGTTGACAATAAATGTAACTATTTTGATAACAAAATTTAGTTATTTAATAAAATCCTGTCTTTCTGTGCAAACTAAAACATTCATGTTTTTCGGATTACTGAATTATTATTTTTGTTACTTTCTGACCCCAAAGCAGAATGTTTTGCTATGTTCTGCAACGAGCCTCAGCTGACTGAAAATGTTCTGCGGTAAAAATTCACATGTACATAATAGCGTTTTTCTACACTTTTCTTAAAATTCTTCCAGATTGTTATGCAACAGCACTGGTTGTTCTGCGACGTACGTTGCACATTTCGGCATATTCTGCTTTGGGGCTTTCTGATCACCTTATCAATAGTTATTTGAGGAAAATTTCCCTTTTGAGTAAATTTTTCACACTCACTTTGGAAAATGTGCTGCCACAGCTATCGGTGAAAATATGTAATCTGTTTAAGTAAATACACTTAGTAAATTATTAAACTGGATGTATAATCAAAAAAAATTTTTTTTATTTGATGAACTCAGAATTTCCACAAATGTCAAGAAAAATCCCTTCATGGATAAATTTTAGCCAATTTTTTCCATGGATATGGGAGATTAATCACTAGTTACTGTCACTGGGGTGCAGGATCTAATGTGCCCTGGAAGGCATAACTAACTGCGTTGAACTTTTGTTTCTCTCTCCACTGCTTACAACAGCCAAAGGCTACTCCTCAAGCACCGAAAATATGAACTGAACTTGTTTAATTGAATACCTTGCTACAAGTTCTAAATAATTCTTCTGCAAACGGAAACCCATTTCACTTTTTTTTCAATTAAACAGTAATAAAACCCACTGGATGTATATCAGTTTTGAGGAAAATTGAATTAACATTCAGATAACTTAGGGCATCAAACTTATGCCTAGAAATTCTCCTGGGGGCGCGCATGCCTTCGCGCCTAGATTACGGAACCACCCCCGATATAAACTAATATAGTTACAACATATCCCTTAATATGAAAACCTTCATCTGATATTTTTAAATAATATAATGTTTTAACATAACCTTCTGCATTTAACATCAAAATTGATAACTGATGTTTTCGACAAAATAGTCAAGCTAATATAGTAGTATATATAATGTAGATTATAAATATTTTCACAAATGTTATAAACTATAGAATTTAGAACATTTCCAACTTGACATCAAGATTTCCTTTTGAAAATTATTAATAAGATATTTTAAATCCTTTTTCACATTTAACTAAAGAAGCAGGTATAGAATGTGATATTTTTAAAAATACATATACATTGGAACCTGAATATATATATATATGTCAAGGGACTGAAATATTTCATTTTAGACAGTTTTATGAAGGTGCAAATTTCAGTTTTATAAAGGTGCAAATCAAAGCATTAATCATTGAACAGACTATATTTTGATTCCATTTAAGACAGGTTTCAGTCTCATACAGTGTTTGTCTTAGACAGGTTTCACTGTATCTATACCTTTTCTTCATTGAAAATATCAGTCAATTCTCGACTGAAAATGCCAGTTGAGAATCAACTGAAAATAGAAAACCATTCTTGATTGAAAATAGAAAACCATTCTTGATTGAAAATAGAAAACCATTCTTGATTGAAAATAGAAAACCATTCTTGATTGAAAATAGAAAACCATTCTTGATTGAAAATATCAAACCATTCTTGATTGAAAATATCAAACCATTCTTGATTGAAAATATCAAACCATTCTCAATTGGAAAATATCAAACCATTCTCAATTGGAAAATATCAAACCATTCTCAATTGGAAAATATCAAACCATTCTCAATTGGAAAATATCAAACCATTCTCAATTGGAAAATATCAAACCATTCTCAATTGGAAAATATCAAACCATTCTCAATTGGAAAATATCAAACCATTCTCAATTGGAAAATATCAAACCATTCTCAATTGGAAAATATCAGGCTATTCATGGCTGAAAATATCAAACCATTTCCGACTGAAAATATCAAACCATTTTCGACTGAAAATATCAAACCATCCCTGATTGAAAATATCAAACCATTTTCGACTGAAAATATCAAACCATCCCTGATTAAAAATATCAGTCCATTTACAGCTGAAAACATGAGACTGAAAATATCAAATACAAACAAATACAAATAACAAGGCCACAACAGGCAAAATTCCCAACAAGGGGGCTAAGAAAAAGATGCCTGTAACAAATATGGATGTTATATTTCTAAAATACAGCAGCCCAATTAAAAATGCAATTACCAAAACTAGAAACAATATATATACATGATAAAATATTATATAATGCCCATAAAATATATTTATGGTTGTCTTATTCTAAGTAAGGATAGCTTCTCGATTTACCCCAACATCTATGACTGAAAATATCAAACCATCCTCGACTGTAAATAGCTAACTACTCTCAACTGAAAATATCAGTCCATTTGCAACTGAAAATATCAGTCCATTTGCAACTGAAAATATCAGCCTATTCATGGCTGAAAATAGCAAAGCATCCTCAACTGAAAATATTGGCCCATTCTCGACAGGAAAAAGTCAGATCAATTTTGATGGAAAATATCAGCCCACATTCACAATTGAAAATATCTAACCACTCTCGACTGAAAACATGAGGCTGAAAATATCAGACCATTCTCAACTGGAAACGTAAGTCTGAAAATAGCAGACCATTCTCAACTGGAAGTATCAGCTCATTCTTGACTGAAGGTACTAATCTAGTCGCAACTGAAAATATCAGACCATCTTTAATTGAAGGTACAACCCACATTCTCAATTGAATATTTTTATGTTCGAACAAATCTGTTTATCTGCAGATGAATTAATTTACGATTGAAAAACTAATTTACCCATGAAAATGTCAAGTCGTTTCAGCTGAAAATATTAAAAATACCATATCGTGATATTTTGAAAATAAATATTGCGATATATATCATGATACATATCAATTGATCAACAAACCCTGAATGAGGGTGTCAATAATTGTCGTGTGAAGTTCAGTTTGTACATTATTATCTACGTACATGTAATCCTCCGCACTAGGGCAGTAACTAGAGTTTTTGTGAGGGGGCACGTGATTTTGCTGCGCCGACCAAGTAAAATTTAATGATTTTACAATGGTGTTTTTGTTCCCCACCTAAAATTTGCCACCCCTACATTTTTCTGCCCAGGCAATTGTTCCCTTCTCCTCCCTCTAATTCCTGCCCTGCTCAGCACTGAGATCACAGAAAGCAGCTTGCATATCATTTGGAAATCCAACCCTTACACCGATTTCTCCTGTAGAAAAGCCTACTTTTAAAAAAGTTTTGTTACAATTTCAGAAAGCATCTGCTCCACTACATATGGCATTTTAAAACCACAATATCAAGTACAGAAACCGTTTTTGCTAATCTAAGGGTGGGTGAAGTAAAACTCACATTGGCAAGAAAGAATAGCATAAAAATTTTGATAGAGCACTTTAACATTTTGTATGATCTTTTGATCACGAAACAGTCAAAGTGCTAGTGTAAAATTTTCCCTTAAGAGGGTACAATTTTCCTTTCCTTTTTCACATTAGACAGGTTCTGTTTCATCCAGGTTTTTTAATGTATATTTTGGCATTGAAATCATGGGACATAGAGAGTTTCCACTTAATACAAGTTCTGTTAAAGACCAGTTTTACTGCATTCTCAAAAATATATAAGAATTCATACTCAAAATTTGTGGCAGGTCAAGTTATTTCATTTTCTAATATGCAATAATTTTAAAATATTGAAAAATCACTTTGTGGATTGATGTGATGAATAATTTAATATACACTTCATTTTCATACTAGTTTTCCAGATGTTGTTTAATAAAAAAAAGATATATTTTTGTACTTTCAGAATTGCAGACTGCAAAATTTTTTGAAAATATTTACCCTTTGATATTTCTCAGTAAGGGCGTCTGACTGCATGAACCTAAAACTCAAAACGTTATACCACTTTACTGTAACAGTATCAGGATGGAAATCTGCCAAGCTTACTTGTGAGCTTCCCTGTCATAAAAAAAAAAATACAATTAATTCATTAAACATATTTAATAAAATGTTTTGTATAGAATCAAATTGGATACATTTTTCTCATTTATAAACTACTACTCTCTTATCGTGGACTGCTAAAAAAATTGTGAAAATTTTTCCAATCAAATTGCTCTTATTGGCAATTTTAAGAACACTATTGCTTCACTACAATGTAGGTAACATTATGAATGCATTGAGCACTGAAGGTTCTCCTCATGTAATAGACTTCTACTAGAAGCAACTTTAATACTTGTAAAGACCACAGGAAACATCTCATTGTAATCTTTTTACCAAAGGTCAATTTACTACCATTTCACACATGTACTGAGAGTGACCAACTCCCATGTATTTTAACTTATTTCTTTTAATTATTTTAGTTTCAAAAGTTACAATTCAAGGTTGTTTTCAATATATTGATGTGCCATAATTTAAGTCTATTTACAACTTAAATCTTCAGTCCTATTAATAAATATAAGATTCATGTCCAAAAATTTTTGCCAAAATGTGTCAAACAAATTTTCTGTATTTTCATGTTCAAAAGTTGATCACCCTATTTGTGCCTCAAGGATGAGAAACCCTAGAGATCAATCTCAGCCTTTATTTGTGTAAGTCTTCCAAACTTGTCTCAACTGCTTCCTTCTCAGAAAAACATTTTTCTCTCATTATTCCCTCCCTCCTGCCAAGCTAATCCATAGGAGCCTATGGTGTATCCTCTAGCTTCAACGACACCCGTGGTCCATTTCATTGCCTATTTGTACATCCAGCTCAATATAATGCAATAACATTTTTTCTGGCAAATTCTCTAGCAGGAAGTATTCAAGCAGGGGGCCATATGAGTTTGCAAGAGTTTGAGCACTCATAGTTTACAGAGAAGGTAGCTGCAATTTTACAGCTTTATTTGTGCCTCTACATTGAGAATTTCAACTGTATTCAACTCTAGCCATGGACAACACAAATATCATGTTTCACATATTCTATAAAAATTTGCTGGGTACACTATTATTGCATTCTATATATATATAGTGGATAAAAATACCCCACGATGTTGAACAGAAAAATTCAAAAACCACCTGAGGCTGGAGGTTTAATATTGGTAACATTTGTTAGGATTCATACAAAAAAAAACCAAATTTCTTTGTTAAACTTCTTGAAAGAAAGATAAAGCTATATATACCAGACAGTCTTCCTCATTATCGAGTCCCACAGAAAATATATTCACTTGCAGAGTTTTCGTACATAGTTTGCTACAATGGATATGAAAGCGAAATGTTTCTCCAATAGTTGGTTTGCTCAGGCTCTCAAGATAACTAGTTGCACATATATTTGAGATTTCATGCGATAATGGAAGTAAGGCTACTTTGATGCACCTAATAACACATAACAAACATTTTTTTGGTCATATAATACTGCCTTAAGTGAGAATTACAATGCATTTTTAAGTTTCATATCAAATAAATTTAACATGCCAAAATATTACAATAACATGACTGAATCATCACAATAAAATTTATTTTAGGGGGTTAAAAAAAGCATTTTTGGATGTGTGAGCTAAAAAAATATCTTATCATATACATAAGATCAAATGTGTTTTGGCTCAGTACAGCTCAAGTGATTCTGATGGCAAACTGTGCACATGTAACTCAGATTATCATGACCCCAAATCTGTCATCAATCAGTTCATTCATGTGCTGTCATTCCTTCAAACATGTTTTTTGTTTGGCTCAGCACAGCTAACCAGCGCTGTCAACTGCTTATATTCTTTGACAGTTGAACCTATTTTTTTAATTTTAAACATAATTAACACCAAGCATTTTATAAATTCATCTTCTTATCAAATAAAATGCTTGAATAAGACAGATTGGCCCATGGGATATTGTGCACCCATGTGTCTCGTCATATATACACAGTTTAGATCAAAAAAGCTGTTCTTCACTATCCTCAATTTAACGGATACAGAATGGCCCCCGCTGTATTTATAAAGTCAAGCTCAAATATAACAAAATCACACAGGAACATGAAAAACATTTACAACATCTGATATTTGTTATAACTGATACACAAAAAAAAAACCATAGTAAAATGAGCAGAATCTAACTGAATCAGTGTTTTGCACCTATAGTCCATGGACTAAAGGTGGTTCACAAAGATGGAACAGGTAGTCTTTGTATACTTAAAAATTTAATTATAATTAGAATAAAAATTATTCATGTGTCACAAATATTAACGATATTTATATAGGTTTGAATAAAATGTCAAGCCCACACACTGTAAGTCTCTCTGTGGTTATAAAAGTGTATGTTGCTGCTCCTAGGTACTTCAACCTTTGTCAAAGACAAGCTGCCAATATTGACATGTGCCTGTTCAGTGCTTTGAAGTAGTTCTTTATTAGACATTCTGGAGAGTCTTTAGGTTCACAAAACTGAAAAACGTTGTCATAAACAGAACTGTGGTTATTCCGACCCTGCTTATTCAAGTGGTTCTGCAAATGAACTGCACCAGAACTATCCTAGAGATCACCATCAAGGTATAGATGGCATTGACAGAACATACCCATAGTTTTTTTCAGAGTAGTACAGCAGTACTTCACATTCACACACACAAGTATTTGTTCTGAAAACAAACTTCCAATTTTATGGAACTTAATCCTGAAAAAAATTCTATTCTTGCTGAAAACTGCTATATACGATATTCATGAATATGGCAGTTTGTTATAAGTGATATTTTTAACCTTTTGGTATTGCAGGTTGACTATAGTATGGAAAGAAATACTTCATAACAATGGCTTCCATTATATAAGTAAACTCGACTGTATCAAAAAAGTATTCATTTCTCAGCAATTTCCTTGCAAAAAAAATCATAAATCAAATTATTTGATTCACTCACACTTTACTTGCATCTGGCACTGATAAGGCTAACAAGTTTCTGGCTCTCTCAATACCTACATGGAGAAGTTCGTCTTCCTTTGAATACCTAAAATAAGAAAACAAAAAACGAGTGATATTTATCTATTTATTATTATTTTTTGGGTGGGAGCCATGCTAGACATTTCTATTAGTTTTCAGTATACCAAAAGTAACAAAAAAAGTACAATTCAATAACTCAAAAGTAATTCCCAAGAGATCTGCGTAATTTGTCCAGGGAAATTGTTAGTGTTGGTACACACTCATGCTCAAACTAAGATTGGTTCCATCTCTGAACCCATTTAGATCTGCACAGAAAGGTAAGGGATTTTTGAAATAAAAAATTTTATTGCCAGAAAAAAATAGGTACATTTGTCATCAACAGGTGGCATTACAGTTGTGTCTGTAGTTTGTACAGCGGCAGATCTGTTTAAACAGTGACAGGCAGCAGCTACAGGACCATGTCAGACACTAATATAACTAATAATACTAATATTTGGCAATTAAATTTTTTGCTAATAAAAACAATCCCATGTCTTTCTTTGAAAACAGCATCATGCAACTGTCTATACTTTTCGAACTATTGAATGTTTAGTTTTTCTGTTACTTTTGAATCCCCCAGCGTTTCTCATTCTATTTGAACATATACTGCAAGCCAAACAATTCAGTCAATTTCAGATCAAGAATACAGTATATATGAATAGTGTCACCTTAACTTCACTTGAACTTGAGCTGTATCCAAATTTAGATCACACAAGCCAAGCCTATCTTCATGCATCCTGAAAAATTTTTTAAGTATATAAAGATATGGTAAAGATTTCAATAGCAAAATTCAAATGTATGAATAATTTGTAATACAGTTAAATCTATCTATGAGGACCACTTGGTGTTCCATAAAATTGTGGCTATCTGCAGCCGTGGGAAGGGGGTGATCATTGAATGAAACAAACAGTAGGTGGGAGATATAGATCCCACGGTCCACAAAAGGGTTAAAGCTTCACTCTTGTTTGATCTATCACCTGCTTTGTGGAAAAGTGACTACAAAGAAGGGTTGGTCAGCAAATAGAAATGGCTGCAAAAGGATGTTTCACAGTACATTACATTTTTTTTAAAAGCTTCAATCTTGTTTTGTTCATGACTAGTCCAAACCATTGCATGGTTTTTTAATAGTGAAGGTTTTCAGTAAATATTGGAAAATTAAGTTCAACAAATGTGCAAATTCAGTTTTAACAAAAAAAAAAATTCTTTTGTTTCCCCTTGTGTATGCAATTAAAAAATCTGTTATTGATCTCAGTTGTGTTAAGTGTTTCGCAAAGCAGGGAAAACAATTCTAGCCAAAAGAAGTTTCTAAGTTATACAAATAGATATTTAATGGATATTGCAGAACCCAGTTAATCGGAACTAATTGGAACTGGACCTGTTTGGATGGTGAAAAACTCTGATTAACCAAGGCTCATCGTTTAAAAATATAACGGTATTGTTTTTTTAAAAGAGGAGTAATATGTAATAACAACACGATAAGCAGTGGTGATTGAAGTGAAACACATATACATGTCATCTCACTTTCTACATGAGGAGCTATGCAGGCGGTCCCAAATCATTTGCACAGTGGATATCTCTGAAATCATTGACTTTGGAAACATACTTTCAATTATATATTTTTTTTCAAATGACGTGCAGTTACTCAAAATGTCTTAAATTTCCCAAGGGGTATATACAAGGAAAAATGAACTTTTATGTAGATCTTGCTCTGAGAAATCATTTGCAAAAAACTATATATTTTTAAATGAAACATTCACTCAGTTTGACGTCATTGAAGTTCACAATATTTTGGCGATCTAATGCTTATTTGTAAAGTTCATACCATCTTGAAAATCTGTGTGCTCAGGGATTGTATTCAAATGAAATGAAATTTACACATAGGTTATTAACTTGTTTTATTATTAGGTACAATAATAAAACACATGCTATACTTATGTTATTGATCACATTTAATAATCTTTTTAATATCCCATTCAGTTTCATTTTTATTTATCTACTTTATTTTTTAATTTTTATTTTATCTGATACGATTATAATATTAAAGACATGTTACAAACAGATTGATTAGACATTCTGATAATATTATATCAAAAAATACTACATTATTGCTTCCCTTAATGAGGGACCATGTACAGAGTTTTAAAAAATTTTGGAGTTTCTATTCCCCTGCGAATTTTCTCACCTCCAGTTACCGGAAAAATTACAGTGCTTTCGTGGCATAAATTTGCCTTGTTCCTACAAGATTGTGAATGCACATTTTTTGAAAAATCATAAAGGATTTGGAACGCCTGTTCAAAGTGTAAAATATTTTCCGAGATCATTCAGAAAAAAAAAATAAACGAATCTGTAAAAACTCTATCTTGAATATCCACATTTTTGTCATCTAGCTGCTATGTGGTAGTGTCACCGTATCTCATCGCAAAAATCACTGGTGTGTACACAGAATCAGTTTTTGGAGGGTCAAAAGGATTTCTTACACAGAAACTGTGGGTCACTAATGCTCAAAAATAATTTTAAATTAACATAGTATAAAAGACAGTATTTATTTTCACCAATATTCTAATTTTTCATTTTCTAGGGAAGGGGGGCTTGGGCCCCCATAACCCCAGATTTTGCTTTTGTTGAAAATTCAGGTTTGGATCCCGCGATTGTGCAGTGGTAATCGGCTACAAATATGATTTTCTAAGGTTTTTCAATTTTGAGTTGGCTATTCCTTTGAAAAAAAGCTCTGGTTGCCATGAAAATCACACAGACCTACAACACAAATATGTATACATTAAATTTCAAATCCCTGCATTGCCAGTTTTTCAAAATTGGCATTGCCCTTCAAAACAATTCATAAGGGTATCACTAGTCTTCCCCTTCTCAAGAGTACCACAAAATTTAAGGAATCTGATTTCATAAAATGTACCACTAACAAGAAAACTAAAAACATATCTGCTTTGATATTTAAAGATTAAATTCAAAATATAATTTTTAAAAAATGATAAATTTACTTGCACTTGATCACTATCTGGGTATTGTATAATTCTCATTCTCCTTAAACGAAATTAATTTGATTAAAAGGTGGTAAATTATTGAATGAAGTTATTTTACTTTTTAGTGACATCATATGAAAACATTCTTTCACCTTGAACCTTAATTTTTATTTTCACAATTTATCACCAATGATTCAGGCCATGGTTGAGAAGTTCTTAAACCTTTAAAGGCAGGTATATGAATGAATATTGCATTTAAAAATGCTGAGTTTTCTGAAAATGATTTCTCGGGGCAAAATCTATATTTCACTAATTGGAAGTTTTGACACACAGGGACTACATAAAAAGTTAACTTTTCTACTTTTCTATGCATATAGCCCCTTGGAAAATTTAAGACATTTTGAGTAACCACACATCATTTGAAAAAATAATAATTGAAAGTATGTTTCTAAAGTCAACGGTTACAGAGATATCCACTGTGCAAACAATTTGGGACAGCCTGCAGTGAAACAGAACAAATGGTTCTCAGAATCTCAGAATTTTTTTCACGTCTTTCTTCAGCAGATTAAAATTACATTTCACACATTTGTGATCCTGAACACTGCAAGTGAAATAAAATAAAATTTCATGAAACAAAAAAATTTAGTTGCATTATAAATATCTTACCTTTTATTTGAAGCCTCAAAAACACCACTATCGCCAGCTACAGATTCATCACTGACTGCTGCTGAAACACTTCGATTAGACCTTGAGTAATCACCAATTTGTAAATCACTCTGGTCTCCTCCAAGTTCACATATAGGACTCAATGGCTGATTGCTCACAATTTCATTTGAAGTATCAATATTGCACATTATGTTTTGTGAAAGTTTCGATACACATAATGAATTAGAATGCAATATGCCAGGACACAAAGAATGCTGATCATTATATAAATTTTGCTCTGATTTTAGAGATTCAATATTTGGCATCAGTTTAAGTTCAGAAAATTGGTCTTCTAAATTTTGAGGAAGCTGCCTCTGCAGTCTTTCTAAATGTGTTTGCTCATAACTAGGAGGAGGCCCATATTCATATGGCGATACTGGAGGTGATATTGATGACAAAGATGAACGAGGTGAAAGGGAAGGTCCACTGTGACCTATCCATCCAGTTACATTGGCATTATCTTCAGGAGTTATGCATGTAGCAGGTTGGGGATTTCCTTGCAGCAAATGTCTGATTCTTTTCTGAAGGTCTTGAAGAGATGGATCAATTGAACACTGTGGAAGTCCATATATGTCAGTGAAACTTAGACTACTCAATGAACCTTTGCTGCTTCCAGACAAGGATCCAGTACTTAACGAACCCAATGAGCTACTGGAAGACACTGATAAAGTGCTAGCTGAAAGACTGAAAAATAATTGAGATCAGGTTCTGAAACACAATTCACACTCAGAAGTTATTCATATTTTAATGACAAAAAAATATTAAAAATAATGCAACAAAGTTATTCAGATTTTTTTACCTTCAACAAAATGATTAAAAAACAACTCTGAGCCAATAACACCACGGCTTGACAAATCCCAGTTACCAGGTCACCATGGTGACTGAATTATTGACACCAACATTTTTTATGTGGAATTACTAAATAGGAAGCAGAGGAAAGGACAAAGTTTTGGAAATTCTGCTTGCCTGTCTGCCAACATAGAAAGACTAAGCCCCGTAAAAACTGTAAAAACATTATTTTGAACCTTTTTTATAAAAAAAATGAACAGGATTCTTAAAAATTAGGCTGGTCGCCAAATATTTTCTAAATCTGTCAAGCTCTGAATGCATGATAAAAATTCAAATAATTTTCATTATAATATTCATTTATGTTGATTGGGACATCAAAAATATTTGATGCTGCATATAATTAATATATTTATATATATGGATATTACTAAAATATTGCAAAATAATGTGAATTACAATATTTGAACACACTGACTATTTTAAATATAGTTTTCTTTCTTTGTTATTGAATCTATGTTTTTAGCTTTAGCCAATAACTTGAAATAATGTCTGAGCTACACATTCTCTTCTCTCAGCCAATACAAGTAATACTGTGTAAATAAATAGATTTGGAATGCTTTACGAAGCCAAATATCCTTTGAATATTTGATCTAAAGGAGTTTATGCTTTTAATACGAAGCAGGTATAATAATTATAAGGACTGGTCATATACTCGTACACACATACTTGTTGTCTCGTTTCATTTAGTAAGTAAAATGTGCACAAAAAATATTTTATATTACTTAATTACATATAAATAATTGTAAGTATATATATATTCTATTACCTTCCTCTATTCTTTGGGAGTTACATAATGTCTTTCCAGAAGTTTAGTAGTTAGCTGGAAAGTGGTTTGTGGAAAATACAATATATGTATTATTGGCCCCACAAGTTTTAGTCATTGGAAACAAATTATTAATATTCAATTGGAATGTTCCACCCATCCTCTGTACTTTTTAAATATTGTTTTTATGTGATTAGCGATTATTATCTTTCATTAAAAAATTATCTTTGCAATAAAAAGTAATAAATTATAAAAAAAATACATTAAAAATAGTATTTTTCTATCAAACCACAGAATTTTTTGAAAGACAGCATCATACATCTTCCAGAGAAAGATGGAAGAACATAGTAAAGCAGAATGGATCATATATACATAACGAAGTAGTATAACATGAACATAAAATATTTTTAACATGTTTTACTAATTAATAAGAGAATGGGAGGGGGGCTGGCAAAGAAACCCATGCTAATTGAAATCCAGTTAGACAAAATTCACATGAAATATTCTTCCCTGAATTATCAAAAAAAAAATAATTTAGCAATTGATTAATACTTCTTATGTGGGCGATTTTCAGCTTTAACAGTACAAGTGCTTCATCCTTTCTTCTAGGTGCAATACTGGCACTATATTGCAACACTATGATGATCCTCATCTTGTTTATTTCTCACCCCATTATATATTTTTTTTACCAACTTGAATTAGACAAAGGGAAGGAAGTGGTTACTACTGTACTATTGTTTTTTTTTTAGAGTGTAGGATTTGTTTTTCTTTTTTTAATATACTGGAACTCTTTCAAAAGTCTAGGGTTACCATATGTCCTGTATTTAAAGGAATAACCCTTTTTTTCCAAGGGCTGTCCCCTTTTATTTTGCTGAAAATAGTTTTTTCAAGTCTTTTGAAAAATTTCTTCCATATTGTCTGGAAGAAAAATGTGGTTACCCCACAGGTAAGATCTATTCATAGTAAACCCTCCCCCCCCCCAATTAACATTGAATTATGGATTAATCTTGGTTGTAATATTATATCAAACATTAAATATAAAAATGCAAAGGACATACACAAGGCTCCCACTCAAAAATTAGAAAAGTATCCTATAAGATTGACTCAAGCGAAAGCAAAATGACTTGGTTACAAAACAATTTTTGGCCAAAACAGTACCAGCAACCACAAATAATTCTTTTCTGTCTCTCTTCATATATATTACATTCTTTTTTTGGAGTCTTCCAAAGTGCAGAGTTTGTCAACTCTTCAACAATGCACAGCAAATTTTGAAGACGTACGTTTTTAAGAATGACATTCCTTTGAGACCACTTTCAAAAGCACAGTGCAAAATGTGTAAATTACAAGATCCAATGTAAGTAAGGCAAGGTGAACCAGATAGTTTTACTGCGTTGTTCATCCTTTTTTAAAGAGATTTGTTCACATTTTACTCTTGAATGCCAGTATCATTTTTGACAAATGAAGCACTTTCATTTCTAGCTCTTTGCTGAGCATTGTAAATATTGTTTATGCCTCTTCATGTTTAAAAAATACAGAAGACAACTGAATGCTATTGGGTAGCATCAGAATCACCAAACCTAGAATAGGCCAATCTGTAATGCAAACTGTTGCTTCACCTATTTGCACAGTAATTTTGAGTGATGAATGTTAGTTACTGTCCAAGACTATCAAGTAATAAATAAAAAATTATTTTTTCCATCCAGACAGTTTTTAATGACTACTATACTTGTTGAACCCTCGAACTATGCAAATGAAAAATTAATAAACCAAATGGTCCACATACAACCCCCCCCCCAAATAACCTTAAAACAATACAATTTCTGCTTTGGCAGAATCAGTAATTGCAATCTCCAACATTTGTAATATTTGGCAATATATCAATGATACCCTGCTCAATTAAAGTCAATTACACAAATTTGGTCGATAGGATTTGGTGAAAAAAATAGGACAAAAACCAGAAAGTAGAACAAAACCTGAGAAAGTAGGGCATTTTACCAAAAAGAGACCTGCATAAAGGAAAACAAATGCAGAATACACAGTATAAAAAAACTTACCTCTTCAACTGTGATTCCAAAGACATTGTTATACACATAGAATCTTTCAGCTGTAATAGTAACACATTTCTCTGCTCATGAAGCTTTAACCTGAAACAGCATTTGAAAAAAGATATCAGAGGCGTTTTTTAAAATGTAAAAAATTGCCACACAGTAAAATATACATACATAATTCTTATTTCTAGTAAGTGAACATAGCTGGACATGATCATGCAGCTTATTCTGACAAAAATAAAGTAAATAAGATTAATTTTACAAAATCATCAATTCTGAAGTCAGAATCAAGAAAAGTTAGAGACCTAATTTAGGAGTCCCTAATATAACATAGGCCTATACAGTGCCACAAAGAGTTGCAATACATCAATTCTGGAAGTTACTCACACCATGGAAAATTTGTATCTCTAAGCTGATTGTTCCATTTAAAATAAGAATCAATTCGTTCTACATTCATAACTCCTTGTATAAAAATAAGTTACCACAATTATTAATTTTTTTCATGATAATTGCTCTTTTTTGGGTTGAGGTATTTCAGATATATTTGACATATATCTTTTACAGACATCTTTTCCAGCCACCTTGTTGAACATTTTGCCTGTTGTGGTATTTGTATTTGTCTTTGTACAGTGCATATATACTGATAATTTTGTTTGTTGACGTTCTATTCCAAGGCTCCTTCCTGCTCCCATGTACATCTATGTGCGTGTCTATATGCCCTTGTTGCGTTCTACTAATATTTGTCAAAACTTGCGAATATATCAAACAAACCTTGCTGTTGCTTGACAGGATAGCTGACATAAATTTACATTTTTTAATTGTTGAAAGATCTATCATTTGTGAATCACCAGCGCAATTGTTCAAAATAAAGAAACATGAGCAGACTATTCTACTTTCTGGGATAAAAGGCAATAAATTTTTTGTGGGTATTCTCTGATAACGAACAATAAAAATTCATCGATTATTTTGCTCTTTGTCATAAGGGACAATAAAAAACTATGGATTATTCTACTTATTGATACCAATAGGTTAAATAATTAAATAGTTATGAAGCATATTTATTTTTCTCTGCTTACCGTGTGCCAAAAGATAAATAATCACCTTTTTATTTAAAATAAGATTAGATTTTTCATTTATCTAGAATTTATTCTGACCCACTATTCAACTTCATTTCTTTTGAATGTAACTCACCTATCAGCTATTGCACGGTTAGACATTTCCATGGCATTTCCTAACTCCTGTTCCAATTTGCAAATATCTGTAGCTATTGAAGCAATCTCGGCCTCACTTCTACCTTTCGTGTTAATACTCCTTAATTCTCTCAGAAGCTGTTCTTTCTCCTGAATGAGTAGCAACCTATGAAAAACAAATATGATACTGAAATAAAATGTACTGGTAAAGGCAATTGGTATTAAGCAAATATTCAGGTGTTTGATAATGATATGACCGAGAGTACCAAATCTTTAAATAAAATATCTATTGTGATGCATTCAAAAATGTTTATTTTTATCTCATACGTCATATCCAAAATCTATTTTTAAACTTTCAAAGTATGAAAGAAAGGATACCTGTCTTTATCAGATTCTGTTTGGCCAGGTGACATTTTTTCTTCTAGATCTGCTAGCTCCTGTTGTATTCTATGAACTTCTTTTCTTGCTTCATCATAGTGGAGCCTCATTCTAGCCATCTCAGCTAATCTTGCACCAACATGAGCAAACTAAAATATCATAAATAAATTATTACTAGAAACCATAAAACCACACAACATAATAAAAATAACAAGAGTTTTAATTCATTTATTTTTTTCTATTATTTCTTTTTCATTTCTAAGAATTAAACTAGGTTAAACACATATTTCTCTACCATAAAGTTAAATCAAAATAATTCTGCAGAATGAATACTAAAGTTCAATGAAATTAAAATTACAAAAAAACCACTTAATTTCTACCATCTTTTTTCTAGTTTTTTTTAGAGATCCATCTTTTTTCTAGTTTTTTTTTAGAGATCCATTTTTTTTTAAACAAAGATTTTTAATCGCGCAAATAACCACAATTTTCACAGATCACCTTCTGAAGACTACTGCTGTATATACATATACACTGAGTGGCCAAAAAAATTATGAACACCCCTCACTCAAACTTGACTCATCCATGCAGCACATGTGCTGACGTAATAAACCAGATTTGCTGATAAAAAGCTTTCTCCTGGTCAGCACCAGTTAACATTGCAATTTGCCTGTTTATGGAGAAAACAAGAGATTTGAATGACTTTGAACGCGGCATGATTGTGGGTGACAGACAAGGCTGTTCCAGTATCTCTGAAGCTGCTAATCTTCTTGGCTTTTCTTGTACAACAGTATCTTGAGTTTTCAAAGAATGGCAGCTAAGCAAAAAAACTTTGAGCGAAAAGTGGAATAGTGGGTGGAAATCGCTTGTGAACAAAAGAGGCGATTGACACGCATTGTGTGCAGCAACAGAAGTGACTACGAAACAAATTGCAATACAACTAAGGATCATTGCAAAGCATATCCGTTTACTCTACAAGATGGATCTTAAAACGAATTGGCTTTAATAGCCAGCGACCAACAAGAGTCCCTTTGATTTCACTGCAAAACCGAAGAAAATGGTTTTTTTGGGATAGAGAATGCCGAAATTGGACACTTCATGAATGGAAGAAGGTTGTCTGGTCTGACGAGTCAAGATTTCTTCATGATGTCAATGGCAGGATCCATGTGTGGTGAAAGCAGCACAAAGAAATGGATCCGGCATGCCGCATGACAACTGTTCAAGCGGGTGACTACAAAATCACGGTCTGGAGAGCATTTTCTTGGTATACTTCCATTGCATTGTTCCTGTATAAACTTATCTGGGAATTTAAAAAGTGTTTGTTAAAACGAGAATTTCACTATAATGGTATTCGTTAAAACAGGATTCAACTATACATAATAAATAAAAAGTGTTTCCTTCTGGGTTTATTTCTATTTTATCTTATACATATATATATATATATATATGAAAAATCAAAAAGAAAATTAAACATTCGACTGAAAACAGACAGAATTAAAATTCAAAATTAGAGTATAGTGCCTAAGGCACACACTTAACTAGACTAGAAATTGTACAAATTAAAAATTGGAACAAAGACAAAAAAAATGAACAAAGAAAGAGTTAATGAAACAATGAGGAGGTCTTTGACAAAATGAAACGTGTTCCATTAACAGTTAAAAACATCCTACATGAAATTAAACTTTTCTTGATGGGAGTATCACAAAAGCATGAGGCAATGACGATTGACTAGCATGTTGAAAAACGTGGGCGAAATTTAAAACCCATGAAGGAGGATGGAAAACTGTTGCTACTCAAGATATTGGTAAAATCAGAAAAAGCTTTAAGAAAATACTTAACATTGTTACATTTTTTAATTCTTGAAAGTTATGCAAAAATTTTTTATTCAAAATTCTAATACTGGAATTAAAATTGGATAGAAAATTATTAGTATTAGAATCTTGGAAAATATATTTTTTGGACAACTTTCAAGAATTAAAAAAATATGTAACAATGCAAATGATTTTTTTAAAGCTTTTTCCCCTTGAGAAAGACCTCCTCATTGTTCAATTAACTCTTTCTTTGTTCATCTTTTTTTATTGTCTTTGTTACAATTTTTCACTTTATATATATACACAGGCCAAATTACAGGATTCTCCAGGATTACGGTGAAAAACCCTCTAAAAAGAAATATGAACTCTGTCAATAAACTAAGGCCCTCAGTCCCCAGCAGTCTGAGTGTCCCTGGTTACAGCAGCAACCAGCAAGACATGAAGACAGCGGGTGCTAAGAATCTCTGGGTTGGACCAGGCTGCCATAAGATGATGACCTTGGCCACATATAACGGACTATCTCTTTCTTCAGAAAATCGTTTGCAACAGTTGGAAGAACAGGAAAGAATAAATTGGGACATCTTAGGCATCTGTGAAATAAGAAGATAAGGAGACGAGAAAATTAAACTTGCAAGTGGACTTGTATTTTACTGCAGAGGAACAGATAATGGAAGAACCAGTGGAGTATAATTTCTCATTCATAAAAAGTGGAAAAATCACATTGTTGAGTACGATAGTACATCTGATAGAGTTGCAAAGCTGGTCATACAAATATCAAGCAGATACAGTATAAGGATTATACAAGTCTATGCACCAACAACAAGCTATTCTGAGGAAGAAGTAGAAAACTTTTATATGAAGAATTAGACGAGCTGCATAGTAAAGGAAACAATCATATAACAATAGTAATGGGTGACTTCAATGCCAGAATTGGAGAGAGAAGAAATGGTGAAATCTCGGTTGGAAATCAGGTTACGGTGTACGAAACGACAGAGGAAACAGACTCGTCGAATTTGCAGAGAGCGAACAGTTATGCATCATGAATTCATTTTTTAAGAAACCCCAAAGAAAGTGGACCTAGAGAAGCCCTACTGGAGCAACTAGTGAGATCGACTACATCCTATGTAAACTGAAGAGCCAAAAAAACTGGTACAGGCATGCGTATGCAAATAAAGAGATATGGAACCAATCAGAGTACGGCGCAGCGGTCGGCAACGCCTATATAACACAACAAGTGTCTGGCATAGTTGTTAGATCGGTTACTGCTGCTACAATGGCAGGTTACAGAGATTTAAGTGAATTTGAACATAGTGTTATAGTCGGCGCACGAGAGATGGGACATAGCATCTCCGAGGTAGCGATGAAATTTGGATTTTCACGTACGACCATTTCACAAGTGTACCGTGAATATCGGGAATCTGGTAAAAAATTAAATCTACGACATCACTGCGGCCGGAAAAAGATCATGCAAGAATGAGACCAACAACGACTGACGAGAATCATTAAACGTGACAGACGTGCAACCCTTCCGCAAATTGCTGCAGATTTCAATGATGGGCCATCAACAAGTGTCAGCGTGCGAACCATTCAATGAAACATCATCGATATGGGCTTTCGGAGCCGAAGGCCCACTCATGTACCCTTGATGACTGCACGACACAAAGCTTTACGCCTTGCCTGGGCCCGACAACACAGACGTTGGACTGTTGAGGACTGGAAACACGTTGCCTGGTATGACGAGTCTCGGTTCCAACTGCTTCGAGCTGATGGACGTGTACGGGTATGGAGAAAACCTCATGAATCCATGGACCCTACATGTCAACAGGGGACTGTTCAAGCTGGTGGAGGCTCTGTGATGGGCGTGTGCAGTTGGCGTGATATGGGACCCCTGATACTTCTAGATACGACTCTGACAGGTACGTAAGCATCCTGTCTGATCACCTGCACCCATTCATGTCCATTGTGCACTCCGACGGACTTGGACAATTTCAGCAGGACAATGCGACACCCCACACGTCCAAAATTGCTACAAACTGGCTCCAGGAACATTCTTCTGACGTTAGACACTTCCGCTGGCCACCTAAATCCCCAGACATGAACATTATTGAACATATCTGGGATGCCTTGCAATGTGCTGTTCAGAAGAGATTTCCACCCCCTCTTACTCCTACGGATTTATGGACAGCCCTGCAGGATTCATGGTGTCAATTACCTCCAGCACTACTTCAGACATTAGTCGAGTCCGTCGTGTTGTGGCACTTCTGCGTGCTCGCGGGGGGGGGGGGGGGGCCCTACGAGATATTAAGCAGGTGTACCAGTTTTTTTGGCTCTTCAGTGTAATAAGAAGCATATGATCCAAGACTGCTGTGTTCTCAACAAATTTAATACAGAAAGCAATCAGATGTAGAATAAGGCTTAACACTAGAATGGAAAGAGCGAAACTTTACAAAAATAGAAACTGTCATCGATATGGTAAAGCTTCAAGAACATCGATATAAATTCCAGTTAGAGCTGAAGAACCGATTTGATTTGCTATATAACACCACTGAGGATCGCTGGAGAAAAAAAAATCAAACAGGTGAAGAAAATAACAGAAGAAACAAAGAAACTTATGAAAGACCGGAGAAAATTTCAGATTAAGAAGAAATGGAATATGCAGAACTCTGCAAGAGAGTAGGAAAGCAGATTACAGAAGATGTCAGGAAGTTTAATTGTGATATTGTAAAGAAAGCATTGGAAGATAATAGGAGCTTAAAATCAGCAAAACGAAAACTGTGTGTTTGGAGAAAGGAAATTTTTGCACTAAAAAGAAAAGATGGTAATGAAATCATTAGAGTATTGTTGAAGAATTTTATAATACTCTATACAAACATGAAGAACAGGATCAGGACAAAGGAAAGGGAGCAGGAAGAAAAGAGAGCAGAATTTTTACAAGTAGCACCTGTGCTAAAAGAAGTCTACAAGGCTATACAATGTATGAAAAAAGGGAAATGCCCAGGTATGAAGATGGGATTTCAATAGACATTGCTAAAGAAGCAGGAGAAGAATTTGTCAGTATGCTAGCTGCCTTATTCACAAATTGTCTCAAAAAATCGGATGAGCCTGAAGATTGGAATAACGCAATCATGGTTCTTCTTTACAAAAAGGGCGAAAAAGAGGATATCAAGAACCATCGACCAATCAGTCTCCCATCAGTAATTTATAAAATCTTCACCAAAGTGCTGACATATAGGCTTGAATCCAAATTGGACGAAGCTCAGCCAAAAGAACAGGCAGGATTTCGAAGTGGATTCAGTACAATGGATCACATCCAAACAATCAGGGAACTTATGAGAGACACAAGGAATACGAATTACCATTGTGTATGGCCTTCATTGATTTTGAGAAAGCGTTTGACTCTGTCTTCACATCTGCTGTTGCTAAAGCTCTAGATATAATTGGGGTAGAGAAGACTTACATCAATATCATCAAGAAAATATATGACAAAGCAACTGCAACGATTCGTTTGGACAAAGGAAAAGCAAAAATTAAACTTGGAAAAGGAGTCAGACAGGGTGATACTATCTCACCAAAACTCTTTACCACTGTTTTAGAAGAAGTATTCAAAAAACTGGATTGGGATAAAAAATGAATTAAAATAAATGGAGAATTTCTCAACCATTTGTGTTTTGCATATGACATTGTTGTTATCAGCAGTAATAGATGAACTAGAGGAAATGATACAAGAATTGGCGAAGGCAAGTATTCAGGTGGGCTTGATAATGAATCTGCAAAAGACTAAAGTTATGTTCAACCCCTTTGCGTTGAAGAGGACAATCTTGCTCAACAACACAGAGATAGAAGAAGTAGAAAGCTATGCATACCTGGAACAAGAAATTACCATGGACAACGGAATAATTAATAAATAAACAGAAGGATCAGGATTGGATGGAGCACTTTTGGCAAAAACTAATTCTGAAGAGTCGCATGTCATTATGCCTGAAAAGAAAAGTTTTTAACCAGTGTGTTCTACCAGCACTGACTTATGGAGCTGAAACATGGACACTCACAAGGGCTACAAACACAAAGGAGCATGAAATGATGTATGCTAGGCATCACAAGGAGAGACAGAAAACAAATCACTTGGATAAGGAACCACACAAAGGTATATGATATCATGGAAAGAATTAAACGTTTGAAATGGAAATGGGCTGGACATATTGCAAGAAGACAAGACAACAGATGGACCACAAGTATTCTAGATTGGTACCCCCATGGTGTTAAACGTCCTTGAAGGCGTCCCGATGCAAGGTGGATTGATGAGATCGGGAAAGTAGCAGGAGTCAACTGGATGGCTAAAGCATCAGACAGAGCAGAATGGAAAAATTTAGAGTAGACCTTCATCCAGCAGTGGATTGAAAATGGTTGATGATGATGAAATACACAGGATGCATAGCAAACAGGGGGTATGACATTTTACTGGTGAACCGTTAATCATAGAGGTATAATTCCAATTAGAAAAAGTTTCCAAATAATGTGTAGTACTCAGATATATCATTCATATTTCCAGGAGTTGTATAGTTATAAAAATAAAAAAAATAACTATTTACATAGTCTCAGTGTGCCCGAAAACCAGTTAGAAAGTTGTTGCCCAGTCTCTCCTGATGCCAACAAAAAACAATCCACATTTCTAAGTGCAATATATTTACTGAGATGTTCAAATTACAAAAATGGAGAAAATTTGGGTAAAAACAATTTTAAATGCAGGTAAAACGGTTTTTCATGCATTTAGAGTTGCTTTTTTATAACTTTCCACCTTTTTTAATTAGAGAATATCTTAGTAAATATTGCACTCAAAAACATAGAATTTTTTCGGTTTGGCATCATGTTCAACAGGCTCCCAGATATAGTGCCTAGCAAAAGGATATGCAAATTAGGTAAGTGACGTGAGAAAATGTGAGTGGCCTTAGTTTTTTTTCCATTTGCATCGTAATGATAAAAGTAAAAATATTTTTACTAAAAAAGTATGGCAAGTTTTTGAATGAGTTTCCAAGATATCATTTTTCATTGTATTCATCATCTGTAATAAAAATTTCGCAAAATTCTGACTGTTACTTTTTTTAATTGCCAACCTGGCCTTATCATTTCTTCCACCACTGTACATCATACTGTGGGGGAGAGCACATTCTCCTTCACTAACTTGAGTGAGACAAAAGCAAGGGAAAAAAATATTTCAAAGGCCATTTCTCTTCTTTCTTGTTTTAAAAATGTGAATGAAGAATAGTTTGTAATTTTCACAACTTTCTGCAACTGTTAGATTGTTATTGCAATCAGAAGTTGGACCGAGATCTCAGTCTCCAGCTTACATGTTACGTATACGTATCTTGAGTTAAATAAGCAAAAGTTTGCATAAGAATAAATCAATATATCTGCCTAAAAGTTGAATTTATAGATTCCACATAACAAAGTGCCAAAAGCAAAATGTGTGGCAATTATAATTAAAGTTCCTTTGTTCTGAACAGTATGTCTGTAATTATTCCTCAAAAAGATATGAATCTTTAGGAACATTTTAATGGAGAGATGGGGAAGAAATGAAGAAAAAAGAAACAGTTCTCCAACATTAATCACTACAGGGGATTTCCTTGTGCGAATAGAGAGCACTTGCTAATTTTTTCAACCAAGTCACCTATCTGCTCAATGAAGCTTTATGGCAGGATATTTAAACAGGTAGCTTCAATAACCATTTCCATTCTTGTTTCATCATAAATCAATATGAAGTTGAGTTTACAAGAATATGCTTTGCTGGTGAAACTCTTTCACAAATATTGTAATTTCACACCAGAAGCTTTGAAGAGATTTTCTGTCTTGTGGCTTTGAAAAAAAAACTATTTTCTTTCCTTCATTAAGACGTTCTCAAGGTTTTCTGATGAGCAAATAGAGTTGCAGACAGTTCAGACAAGGATAACTTAAATTATAGATGACCTATAGCATTCAGAATCAGATCAGTCACATATAAATATATCATTATATATAATAATAATAAATTACTTCTCCAGATAAATCTGTCTGAGATGCTGTACTGAACCTTTCCACCGGGACATTAAATGTTGAAGCATCAGGTAATGATGGTTGAAGTCGTGAAAGGTCATCTTTTAGCCTTGCAAGACTCTAATAAAGAAAACAAAATATAAAGCTATAAGACATTAAAAAGTTTTATAAGGACTGACCGATCAGCTAAATATATTGTGCATTTTGAAGACTGATACTGAAAGTCACAAATTCTCTTCAAGACAAAAGAAAGGGTATAAACAATTAAATAACTCTTTTGGCAACAAAAACAATGAATAAAGATTTTTCTTTACACACTATATGCAGTGCATGCTGCTTAATGTGATGACATCAGGACTCAAGGTTCCTGATAACAATAACCGATTGATACTTCACTACATTTATATACAAGATATAAAAAAAAATGAATAAAAACATTAAAAAGGTGGCAAAACACACCAAGATAATTTTTTTTTCATCATGTAATCCATGGCCAGAAATATAAAGATGGCTGGAAGCTCAGCAAGCTGCAACCTTAGAGCTTTTACATTTTCAAGACTGATATTGAAAATCACGAAATTTTACTAAAAAAACTCGCTCTCTATGGAATTTGTGGTGTAGCATTAAAGTTATGAGAAGAGTTCTCTCAAACAGGAAACAATTTGTAAATATCGGAGTACAACTCCAGTATCAACGTCACTTGTGGGGTATCTCAGGGCTCTTACTTTGGACCACTTTTATTTCTGGTCTATGTCAATATCTATAAAATATTCAGAAATTTTGAAGTGTTTCTGTTTATGCATGCAGATGACACGGCTGTTTTAAACTCAGGAAAACAAATTCCTCAAATCATAGATGAAATCAACCATGAAATAAACTTATTAAGAACCTGGTTATCAGTGAATAAGCTGCAACTCAATATTTCTAAATCAGTTTGCATACTTTTCAGACCTTGGCAAAAGCCGTTTGACACTGTGCCATTGCCAATAAAATTCGAACAGGATGAGTTAAAGTATGTCGATTCAGTTTGATACCTCAGTTTTAATTGTTGAGCATCTTTCATGGTCTAATCATATACTAGAAGTCAGCAAATCATTAAACTCCTATATATAAATATTTTCGAAAGCAAGGTCTTTTGTACCCTTTTATGTAATGTACATGCTACATTTTTCACAGTTTTTCCTCTAAATAACTTATTGCTTGGAAGCATGGCCATCTGTTGGGCTGATATATACTTCACTCTTTTTATCTTTCTTTCAGGTCAAAAGAAATAAGATATATGTGTGTCACCTATAGAGATATCGTCATAAGGTCAAGAGCATTTTACTAGCTTTAAGCTACTGCTCTCTTCCCTGTCCCAGCTTTCTTCATCACAATGTGAATTAACTGTTCTATTGTGTCAACTCAAATATAATTTTTCTTTCTCTTTGTATTTTCCTTCAAATATTATAAAATATGTAATTTGATTGTGAACTCTAATTTGTATAGTTTTATCGTAATTGACTGGGGACAAATAAATTTTGTTTATTTCCAACCACTTCTTAAAACACACACACACACACACACCACCCTTGTACATAAAAATAGGAGTATTTATAAGTATAAAGTACTCCTATTATATACTTTATAATAGGATTCTTTCATTTTTATTTCTTAATAAAATTGATGAAAATCAAATTTTGCACCAAAGCATATTCACGACTTTTGAACTCAAGAATGGCCTTTAAATTAGCTAAAAAATAAAACTGTCATATCATAACAATATAGGTATGGTAGAGAAATAGCTGTATGTAGAAAACCCCCAAAGCAGAATGTTTTGCGATGTTCTGCAACGAGCCCTCAGCTGACTGAAAATGTTCTGCGGTAAATATTCGCATATACATAATAGCGTTTTTCTACACTATTCTTAAAATTCTTCCAGATTGTTCTGCAACAACACTGGTTGTTCTGCGACGTACGTCACACATTTTGGCACATTCTGCTTTGGGGTAGAAAACTAACCTGCATCAGTTCAGCTTTTTCTTTCTCGCCAGATAACAATGACTTCTGTATATTTTTTAATTCCTCAATAATAGCTTGAGCTTCTGCAAGAGTATAACTTGTTGACTGATTGGAAAACTGCTGGTCAACTCTGAATAAAAATGTAATAATTTTAATTATATCATACATTCAATGAAAATACATGTAGATCACATTTATCCAGTTAACTAGCATTAATTTTGACAACAGAACAAAAAGAACCTAGATGTAAGCATCGCTAGACACTAAGCTTATCATTTCCTTTCAATTATTCTAGCTTCAGTTTTATTCTTAAAAATTTTTTAATTACTGCTTAAATTATCTATATAAAGGGGCCCTAGAACTCTGTCAAAATTAGAGCAGTGTAATAATACACATCAAGAAAAACAATTTTTCCAATGGAGCCTAGGATCGCAAATGACTTATGTGCAGTGCATCTTAACATGAAGTTTAAGCTACTAACGCGAAATAAATAAATAAAAATAAAAAGATCCTAAATTAACCCTGGAAGTGAGAAACAAAAAAACATTTTCCTCACATGAACAAAAGCATAATAACGTTAGACAGAAAAAAAGGCAAACTTTACCCCTTCATTAACTGTGATTGGAAGGAAGAAATTTTCCAGTTGCTCCTGTTGATGTGAGCAAGGTTTCCATATTTTGGCAATCTCTGAAGTTGGGGAACGCACCTATCCACTGAATAAATGGTTTGTAAGACTCTGGGGTTCCATTGGGAAAATTATCTCAAAGTATATTATCACCCCTCTTTAATTTCGAAATAGAGTTCTGGGATACCCCATCTTTGTTGCAATTTTACTTTTAGTACCCAATGAGTAAAGCCTTGTTATTCATTTACCCAATGACTAAAGTTTATTCTACACAGCAGAATTCTTTACAATCACATTTCACACTTGAAAAGATGTACAGCAGTGCTTCACAATTTGATGGTGATCAAACTTTGAATAGCGGGCCTGCCGAATTATATGACATTGTTTTCCATATACACTACCACTCAGTAATTTCAATACATCTCAAAATTGTACAATTTCTCTATCAGGACAAGTGTAATGAATAATTTGTAACTGAAATGGGGATTCAGTATATTTTTTTATGCTTAACTCCAACCACTTTCAGTTCTTTAATTTCAGAGTTTAATTAAAATTTGAAAAAGTCACATATTGAGGAAAAATTGTCTTTAACATCAACATAGTTTTGAAAACTAATTTCCTAAAAAATCACTAACCATGCCTGTAAATATGTAAAATATGCCATGTTATGTAACAGTATATATTGGCCATTACACTACAATACTTTTTATAACCAGTTGATCAACATAAAGTGTCAAATACAGCAGACACTGGCCTTCTACTGTTAAATTTTTTGTCTGCAAAAAGTCAATATTATGAAAAGATGGCTCCAATGAAAGAGTTGTCGATTTGTCAAAAGGTCTGTTACAGCGTTCGAAGGTTTTTGACGCATTGCAGTTAATGAGGGTTTAAACTGTCACATCAAAATCTTCAAATAATTGCAATATAATGTTTAAAGTGACTGTTATGCAAAGAATAAATATTTAATATGATTGTAAAATAATTTTCTAGTCTCTACAGAATTATTTTGGAAAATATACAGTCGAACCTCGCTTTCGTGAACCCCAGGATATAGTGAACTCTCGGTTATAGTGAACTTTTTCAGTGGTCCCAACTGAATACCTATTAAACTAATGTTATTTTAAATGCTTATAGTGAACTGCTGAGAAAAAGAAAGTCCGCTTATAGTGAACTGCTGAGAAAAAGAAAGTCAGCTTATAGTGAACTGAAATGTCCCTTCCGCAGATTTTTTTTTCCAGTTTTTCAAAGGTAAGCTTACATATTTAGGATCCCAAAAGACGCCTTTTCTTCCATGACTCCAGTGTCAAATCCCACTCTTTCACCCTCCCCGCCATTTCTAGGAATCCACTGGTCGAATGCAAGACCCCACTCTTTTCAAACCACCCCTTGAAAAATCAGAACAATAGTGGAACAGACCCAGAGGCCAAGGTTTCTAGAATAGCCTAGAGGCATCTGATGCCCCCCCCCCTTCTATCTCCTGCTGCTGTCTTCATATCCACTTAGACCACTTCAGACTAGAGACATTTTGACATCTCAGCAGTATCTTTAAAAACATATTGGTAAAAATGGTGAATTCCGTAAAGAGGAAAGCATTTTCAATTAATGATAAAATAAAAATAATCAAACGTATTGAAGATAGAGCCAGTCAGGGCCATAGCATACCTTCTTGGAGGCCCTTCATAAAGAAAAAATAACGCAAAATGAGAGTCCATTTTTTGTGAGGGCCTCCCCAATTTGGCTCAGTGCCAGAGCCGGAACTAGGAGACAGGAGGCAACTGTCCACGAGTGGCAAAATTTAGGGGGGGGAACACAGAACACTGTTACAAAATTAATTAATTTTAAAGTTGTGGGGGTGGCAAAAATCCTAGTTATGGCCCTGCTCAGTGCCCGAGCCTAGTTATGGCCCTGGAGCCAGCAATCGGCAATATGCAAGGAATTTCCTTTATTGAAATCTACAGTTTCCAACATTTGGAAAAATCGCAGCTTGATCATCACTGCTCATGAAAAAAATCTGGATGAAACAAAAAAAGTGTCGGTTTAAAGTAGAAGAGGCTGCTAATATTCCGAATACTTTTTTCTACAGAAAATGTGGACAAAAAACTTTGGACTCTTTCCTAATCGACAATAAGAAAATTGATGAGCTTTACTTAAAATCAAAATGTATTCAATTAAAAATAATAATTTTTTCCATAGGATATGTAAAAATAAAACTAATACTACTTCAAAATTTTTTCCTTTGTAATATTTGATTAATAGTTTGTGATTAATAATTTAATAGTTAATTGTGTGTTACCGCAGTCAATGTTACCAACTAAACCGCCATCAAATGCTATGAAATATCAATGTTTCAACAAATTTGGATATAGTGAACCTTGGGTTATAGTGAACTTTTTATTGGGTATGCAGATGGTTCACTTTAACGGGGTTCGACTCTATGGTTTTTCTCACGATATATACAATTTGAATAAAGCATAACATAAAAGCTAGAGGAAAAAATATAGAATGATTTGATATTCCTTAATTCCAGATAATTCTTGACCTTCCAAAATTACTTTAACTGCTTTATATGTGTATATATATATAAACATATGCTGCACAATTTTTATAACAGGTGTTTAAAAAGTTCTTTTACACCATATATGTAGTGTGCTGTTATTATGTAGATAATCACAGATACTTAAAACAATACCCTTATTGTGTGCATAACATTAGAATATATCTAGCAATCAAAATACTAAATTGTAAGACTAAAATGTCCTTTACTTCAGTACTGGCTTGCAGGCCTATATGATGCTTAAGAAACTCCTGTAACTTATTCTTAGTGTAAAAACAAGAACTACTAAATTTGACTATGCTATGGCATATTTATCAAATGCAGTGGTTTTGCAATTGAAGCTGTATCTTAACGCGTAAAAACAATGATTTGGGTATAAAGTCCTGCTAGCTCGGCTTTGATTGAAAATATTCTTTAAAACTCTGGATTTATACAACCTGGGCTAAAAAAATTTTAGGTGAGAATAAATGAGTTTAATTAGTGTATTAACAGATGCTGCACGAGAATTTTTAGTATAGAATAAAATTTTGGGTACATCAAAAAATTTTAAATATCAAAATAGATATTTTTCTCAGTAATTATAATTCAAAAAATGAAACACTTTAATCTATATAAAGGTAAGTGCTTTGTTATTTAACATATCTATCAGGTTAAAAAACTATTTGATAACACTAACAATAAGGTTTTGACTGCTTTAATACCGAGTTGGTTTTTGAGGTCCAAAACCTAACCCTGATTTCCCGTCACATATTTTGAATAAACAGCTCTATTTCTCTTAGCAAATTGAACACAAGTAACGAGTATTTCAGATAAATAAACCATAAATTTTATTTTATATGTTCTACACTCTTTTTATGTCGGAAAATTCGAAACTGTGAATTATAATTAATATTTTGTTTTAATTATTGTAATAAACTAATGTTTAAAAATAAAATAATGTAATATGCAAAAAAAGTAAGTTTTTTATCCTGTTACATACCTATTGTGTTCAAAACATTATCCAAAAGCATTGATTAAGGTTTTTGACACTTTAAACTAATTTTTGACACTCATCATGTCAAAACCCAACCCTGATCTGTTATAATCTCATTCAGAAATGTAGATCAGAATTTGAGAGCAATCGCTTGTCTTAAGGTCACATATAAAATTGTTATGAACCACTGAATCCACAGACTTTTCCAGAGTTTAATTGTTTTCATAGACAAAAAAAATTTTTTTATATTGATATAAAAATTTCAAATTCTTTCCCAATATAACTGTGTTGGAAATTTAAAACAATATTGTTGAGTTTCATGTTTATGTTAAACTACTTTCATTCAGTTTCAAACTCCCTCTTAATTTTAGGCGAATCTGAGTTGGGTTTTGGTTTCATTAAAGATGAGAACTATCTCTAATATACTTTAATTACCGAAAAAAAAAGCTGTTTTACAACAAATAATAATAATAGACAGCAAAAATTATACTAATGCCAGATCATTGCAGCTATTTTTATCAAATAATTCCTGGGAGAGACCAAGCTGAATAAACTATCAAATACATACTGTGATAGTGCTTCCAGCCCTTGAACTTGACAATGCATTTCCGCTCTTATCTGCTCTAACTCTCTCTTTATCCTCGAAACTCTATCCTTCGCTAACGCTACATCTGCTTTCAACAACTCTGGATCAAATTTTGTGGCACAACTGCTCGCTGATGATGTTGCAGAACCAGATGAACATATGCTGACATTTGACTGGCATGAGCTCAAACCCTGAAGGGCTGCATTAAGATGATGATACTCATCTTGAGCTAGCGATAACCTCTGTTGTTTTATATCTAAAATTTCTTTCTTGGCCTGGAAATAAACCAAAATGATGTATCACAAATTTATCAGTCATTTTTTTTTACTCTGTCAGCACTTCTTAAAAGGGTGATTTTCAGCTGTAATGGTAAAAGTGTTATAATTTCTTCTAGGTGTAACACTGGCATAATATTGCAACTCTGTCAGTCAAGGAAAACATATCCAGTGATGATACTGATTCCCTCTTCATTAACTTTGGAATATGCAATGCACAATGGTGAAATTTATTGAGAAATATTTAGTCTTTGTTTAAAAAAGGTTAATCAAAAATGTTTAAATTTGTTTTTATTGAAATCATAAGTGAAGATAAACTTGACGGGAGAGGAAGGGGTGGCATGATAACTATGTCAATAGGTATATATTTGTTACGGTAAAAGTCTGAAGACTGGTAAAATCTAGGTTTTACCAAGGTGAGTTGGTAAAAGCTTGAAATAAGCTTATAAACATTTTCATTTCGGACTTTTATCAAGCCAAAGCCTGTTTTTAATGAAGCGATTAACCATTATGAACCTATTAAAAACGAGTTTCGTTCCTGCCACCAAAAGTTAATTATAATTAATTAAATATCAAATTAATTAACCACCAAGGACCTGACATTAGCATCAGGAGCTAATAAGTTCCTGATGTTAAACAATTATGATTAATGATAAGTAACAATAAGTTCATAGTGGTTAATTTACTCATTGAAAATAGGTTTTGACTTAGTAAAAGTCTGAAATGAAAACATATTTTGGGCTTTTACCAACTCACTTTGGTTAAACCTAGGTTTTACCAGTCTTCAGGCTTTTACCGTAATGTATTCAAAAGAACCATGATAACCCGATATTTATCATTCCCCTAGTTGGTACGATACTAAATTCAAATTCAATAGCGGAAAACCTCTCTAACTAGCCACATAAAGGCTAAACCTCATTCAAGTGCACCATGCTATTACAACTAGATTTTGAAACTTTCCTGTGTGTTGGTTAGTTTCAAAATTTTTAGGACATTGCTCTCATGTGAACGAAAATGAAGGGCAATGCTTGTGAAGTGTATATCATGGCAAGTAAATTCAAAATACACTGATTTGTGTGAACTGTGCAACATAACCAAATCATAATATACAGTGACAATAATAATGCATACACTGTAAACACACACTTTAAGCAGTTTAAAAAATTTCCCCGATCCACATTATAACTGCCACAGTGGAAATCACTAAATCCTCTGCAAAATGCCACCTGTTTTCTAGATTTTTTTTTTATCTATAGTGCAGCTGATGTCTCTTCCCCCCCCCCCTAAACACTGAGAATAAAAAAAGAAAGAGAAAAACTCTAGTTTTCTGTTACTTATGCTGTATGCATAATCCTATAGTCATTGAAGGAAAAAACACATCCTCCCTCCCCTTCCGGTATCAGACTTTGAACAAAAGCTGACTCCGCCCACTGGCAGTTGATCGATAGGTTAGGGGGATGAAAAACATGTTATGAAGAAAAGACTGTTATGCAGAGCTAGCAAGCTAGCTGGGCTCATCATTGCTGAAATGAGAGAAGTAGATACACTAGATGTTTTGATATGGCCAAAATAAAGCGCATCAAGTTAGAGATATCTAAGACAATATCAAGATATCAAGTTAGACAAGGCGCCTGGTAGTTGAGTGGTTAGGGAGTTAGCCTCTGACTGTGCAGGTCTGGGTTCGAATCCCAGTTTGGGCACATGTGTCTACAAACACTAATTCCCTGGACAGATCATACTGATCTCTTGAGAATATGTGAAGATCACATTACTATTATTATTATATCTAATCACTGCCACTGTTAAGAAAGTAATAGAAACTGTTTCAATAAATAAATAAATAATTGACTTCACCGTGTTTGACATGTTTTAACAATTATTTTATAGAAAGAATTTTTTTTGCAAGAAAAAATGATCAAAAAAATTACCATTTATAATTTTATTATACAATCACATAAATTTTACTGATATTCAAATTAGCTTCCAAGGGAGATACTTTCAAGATATAGGCAACTTACATCAAGGTCTTCCTGAGCTGTCAAAAGATAATCTTTCAGCATAGCTTCCTGAAGCTGCCGCCACTGTTGACGTGGATCTTCAATCTGATTTGTTTCTACAAAATATATATAATGCTTTCAATAACTCATAAAAAGTAAAAATAGAGGTTCAGTGTATTGAGAATGTGGTAACAATATTTTAATATAACATGAATATGGTAAATGCTTCATTCCATCAGAAAAAAAAACTACAGTATATTTAACCTCATTCTGGTAATAATGGATCACTAGATCTCTGTGCTAAAAAGTGTTTTTTTCATTTTTATTATTCTATGTTAATATGTATAAAAAGATTTTAAAGCTAAATGATATTCTTTGCTTCTACTAATTCACCTTTATTTTCAGCCTCATAATTTTTTCCAATGCTATAATGAATCATCCTAGTATTTAGAATCTAATTGTTAGTATTTGTAGAAGATGTAAAGATATCTTGTATTAAAATTTTTTAAGCATAGGGCCTATTAAAGATAAAACAACAAAATTCTCTCTATCAACACAGTTTTTGGTTCAAGAACAATTGTGTAATTTTGTTATTATGAGAAGCAAACATTTTTGTCTTTCAGTAGAAAGTGAATTTCTAATTATAGTTAAAATTTTGGCAGTCGACTATGGTGGAAGAGGGGAGTACATGACAACCAAGATTATATTCTTTAGTTCTTTTTTCTTTTAACTCTTCCAAAATTCCAGACGGCCAAAGTCAGCGTAGATATTGAGTATGGGTATGTTTTGGATTTGTGAAGGGTGAGAACAAAATGAAAGATCTAGTCAAAGGCGGAAACTTGAAAAACAAATCCAAGTCACATAGAAGGGTGAGGAGAAAAAAAAAAAGTCAAAACTTGGACAAGTCTACTTTGAGGGAAAAACCAGCTGTAAAAAGAGTTAATCGGCATGTAAATAATGCAGTGACCAAAGCTTCTAAAAATGTTTTTATTATTCATAACAGTAGACACAGACAAATGGTGGGTTCTATGGGACCTAGCAGAACGACCCCAGAGGTCTATTGTGCTATATCCATAAATTTCTTTAAAATACCAAAACCGCTTTTTTTAAAGTGTATGTTAGAACTATTTTAAAATATTGTATAATTTGGAAACTTGGTTATGCTTTTAATATCATTAGAATTTAAATCCAGAATAGACACTTAAGCTTTGCATAGTCCAGAAAATTTCAAACCGAATATTGGCCTACAGAAATGCAGGTATTCTTCTGTTTTCACCATAACACACATTTTTGGCACCAAATTAGCGAGCATTTTGGCTTGTTTCTTTTCTCACACCTCTGGCACACAATATTAGGTTTGCATATAACCATATACCTCATACCATAACCCTCATACCAATGCATGACTCAGAGAAAATTCGACAAGACAAGAAAGGCACTAAGTGGCATGATTATAATTGGAAGAGTACCAAAATCTATAGATTTACTTTTAATTATGATGCAATCAAAGTCAGCTGTCAGAAAACCCCAATTAGTTCTATTAAAACCTTTCCTCAATTAACATTCACAAACTATTCTACAACAAATCACTTTTCAGTGCAGTATTTATCTCAGAAATTTAGAGCTCTCTTTTATTGTTTCCCTCTACCCTCTATTCTGCTAATTTATAAAAAAAAGTTCTCCACTTTTTAATTTTGTTTGGTGTGATATTAGTAATGTAATTGTTTATTTTAATTGTTTGTATATATCTGTGAATTACTTAGCTCCATTAAAACCCTTCAATTCAATTAAATTTTTATTTGTCTTCATGTTTAAAGTTTTATAATTTTACTGCTTTAGTTTTGATTCTTATTTTATCCATTTAGTTTTGTGTGTGTAGGGTGTCTATAATTATAGTTTACATGTTCTGAGCTGTCTACTACCCATCATAAAACTGTCAAACTTTTGAAATTCCTTAATGAAAGGATGGGGAGAATTTTCAAAGCCCCCTTTAACTCATTAAAGACGAATTTGATTCTTAGAAAGAAAAGAAAACCGAGTGGAACCACTCCCACTCTTTATTGGCGAAGAAAAAAGTTAAAATGTTGTATGGCAAATTTTCTTACCAACCAGCGTCAATGGGTTAAATACGGAAAATTGTCCTTTCATTAAGATGTGTGTTCCGAGAGTATCATAGCTTTCTAGTTAAGGCTGTAGACAGCTTAGAGCATGCTTGCTTCTATTATAGACACATTGCATTTGTACCCAAATATAATTAAACTTGTGCCTGCTTTGCCAGTTGATCAAATAAATATCAAATTAAGCTTTTTAAAAACTTAACATACATCCAGATGATACACATTCTAAATTCATTATAAATTTCATAGTTTAACACTTAAATCACAATTTTTTTTAAATAATATTTTCAGCCCCCTCCCCCTCCGTTTTCAAAATTAATATATATTTTTTTAATATAAATTTGCAATGAACTTTTCCTATCTTTCATTTCCTATAATAACTTAAATGCAAAATTAAATACACAAAATGGTTGAATGTGATGGAGAAGAGAAAAAATGAATTATGAAGCAATACATATTGATAACTATTATACAAACCATTAAGATGATTAATATAATACACTCCTATCTGGGAATCAAAACATTCTTCCCAACCAAATGGAAGCTCATCACCAACACAATCAGCAAATGTCTGTGGTTTTGTATACCTGTCAAAATTTCATACAAAAAAACCATAATTAAAATTTTGAAACAGCGCTAGGAATTTTGCGCATGCAGTTTTTTTTATTTATTTACAAACATTATGGCATATTGATTTAGTATGAAGCAATTACAGTCAAACCCCAATTTAATGCCATCATTTACTTTGCAGAATTCTGGTGATATAACGAGTTTGGCATTCAGAATCTTGGTTCAACATGTGTAAAGCCTTGAATTGGAAAATTTGTTCATTGAAAATTTCTGACACTAAGCAGGTTTGACACGACATCAAGGGAGGGGGGAGAGTGCTATAATGAGGTTTGACTGTATTTACATGTTTCATACCAAAAAAAAAACAAACTCGCATTCTACTGATGCCTATGTATTTGCATATTTGATCTAAAATTGATGCTTTTTTTCTATTTCATCTCTTTCAATATGGCATCTCATTTTCAAATAACTAGTGTTTAAATAACTTAGTGTTTAAGAAGCTTTGGAGCAAGTTGAACTGTTTTCTTCTGCAATTCTTGAAAGCAAAGGATTTTTGTCTACACTTTAAATTTTATTTTAATTTGTACTCTGTAATTTCGGCTCAAACTGTGCTAGGCAAAATCTAATGCTATTACTGCATAATTTTTGGTAGTTTCAAAGACTATTTTTGTTGGAAAAAGTTAGAGAATAAGGAAAAAAGTGTTTAAACTATTATTGTACCAAATCATTTAAAAAAAGAAACAGTTAATTCTTTAAGCAGAAAAATGACTGGCTTTGAAATAGTCATAAAAGAGCCCCACCTCTAGTTTTCACACAATTGTTAACTGCTAACACACAATCACCATTTTCATTACTTTGCATTGGGGAAAAAATTCTCAACTCACATTATGAGTAATCAGCAATTATTACATCAAAAAAATATGATTGATACTAATTGAAGTTATCTTATTTGCCAGTTCACAAAATGCACTTTTTTTTGCCTTTGAAAATAAGTCTGAATGACCGGGTACATCTTATTGTTTGATTAAATAGAGGCTATACAAAAGTGCATCTTATAGGCTTATGATTGCAAACATGGTCAATTTTGAGCGTTCTATAGTAAATATGTAGCCAAAAAAAGAGCTCTAAGAGAGTGTTTGATGTAATAGAATACATTTTTCATAGTCATCGAAACTATGATTTTGATTTGACAGCTTTAATTAATGATGGTGAAAATATCGGAAATAAAAAAATCACTCGTGAACTTATAAATCATTATTACAGCCCAGAAGTTTAGGCACTAAAAACAGTCAAAATAGTGAAAATATCGGAAATAAAAAAATCACTCGTGAACTTATAAATCATTATTACAGCCCAGAAGTTTAGGCACTAAAAACAGTCAAAATAGTGAAAATATTGGAAATAAAAAAATCACTCGTGAACTTATAAATCATTATTACAGCCCAGAAGTTTAGGCACTAAAAATGCCTAAAATAGGCAATAAAAAAAGGCATTTGTCATCTCTGAACTTGAGGAAGAAAAAATAACTAAAAACAAAGGTATTAAGGGTCCAAAAATTACCTGAAAAATCGATTGCATTTAAGCCGTCTATTGTTTTAATTATAGTTTATAATAACTGCATTATTATCCAAGTTACATTGATTTCATGTTTAAAATAAAATGTTAGTAGACCCTCAGGATTAGGCCAACCCGGCTGCCAGTAGAGAAATTGATTTGTGGGGCTTCTTCAAGTTGCGAATTATCATTTATTTGTTATATTATTCGGAATAACCATTATTTTTTTTATAGGTGAAACATGGCTACCTTGTTCTAATTTCGTAAAAAAAAAAAAGAGCTTTTTTTAAATATTACTACATATGCGGGACTCCTTCAAATGCGGGACCCTGTGTAGCCGCATCTGTCACACACCTCCTCAATTGAATATTAAATAGGCCTATGTATGTTAAATAAATAGTCATGGTCAGTTGTTATTATAAAGACATGACATATTATGAGAAGCCTGTTGCAAACAAGAATTTATAATTTTCTTCTGCTATTCTAACAAGGTCTGCATTCATCCAAAACAAAACCATTCACGTCTAACGCCATCTGGCCGAAGCAAAGTCAATGCATGGCAACACCAATCTCTCAGATCACGTATCTACGTTTAAATGGGGCTGGAAGGGGGTCAAACTTTCTTATGATAATTAATACTGAGAGTTGGAAAATTTTAAAAAGAGAAATTCTTTTGAAGGTTTCAATGAACAAAATATTCAAGTTTGACAGATTATGGCCTCGAAATTCACTGATAAACATGAAACTATGTTAAAATAGGCATTTATGGCACGAAAATGTCAAAAAAGGCATTTGTATCAAAAAAGTTTGAAAATGGGCAAAAAAGGCATTTATGGTATTTTGCCTGAACTTCCGGGCTCTAATCATTATTTTCTAATCATATAGGCCTACACTGAACTATATACAGTGATCTCTCACTGCATATGCCGGTGCAAAGGAACAAGAAAAAAAGTTGCATAAATAGGCATATAAATAAATTAAATTAGTGCTTCGAAAGCTTTTGCAAAAAAGTCGATTCTTTTTAATTATCCTCCACATCGATCTCTTCATCATTGTCACACAAACATTTCCAATTTAATGTTTTGTAGTGCTCCTAAATCAGTTATCAAACTTTCATTCAGTTGGTTTGAATGTAATTGATAACTGAAATCCCCAGAACCTGTGATGGGGCATAATTTATTGATACTGATAAGCCCCACTGGACAAGGTTATAATGAATACTAGAATCCTACCATGAAGTGTACAGAAAGCAAAAGAACCTCCATAGGGAACTTATTCTGATTGATAGCCAGTCAGTCATGAACAGGGATAGGTCTATAGTCCAAGGAAAAAAAGGAATACACTCTTTGGTACAAACTAATTCAATTTTTCACACATAAAAGCTTCTTCATTGATAATCTTTGTAGACACTTTTTTTCCTCCAAAAATGTTTTTTTTTAATCTAAACTTTCTGTGAGTCATAACTAAGAGATACGTCAGCAAATGAGTCTTTTATAAATGAAAAAGTTATACAAATGAAAGTCGTATAAATAGAAAAGAAATAGCATTTTTCTCTCTTTGGCTGGGCGAACAGAAAATTGTTTTATAACCAAGAGAAACATTTAAATGAAAGGATGTGTAAGTGTGAGACATCACTGTACAATTTTCGTACATGTATAATAACCAGGGCTGGGCAAATCTCAGGCACCAGGTTACAGAGGCTACTGAAAAAATTGGCATTGGCACCTAAAATTTTCTTAGTGTAGTTACTAAATTACAGGCGGAGAGCAGCACAAATGTTTGAAATTCATAGCAGCCTATCTGCCAACATGAAAGAGGGTCATTATGCCCTGAAAAAAGTCAAAAGAAGCATTATTTTGGACCTTTTTCTACGGGTAAAAATTCTTTTGGTGCCTAAAAATTTTTTCTGGCACCTAGATTTTTTCGCAATTTGTCCAGCCCTAATAATAATCATACTGAAGGGGTCAGCTGATCTAATATGTATATTAGATCACTTGCCCCCCTCCTTCACCCACACATTACCTACTTTCCAAGACTGAAGAGTCGGGATATACTTAGTAGGCCTATGTTTATATGGTAAAACCTCCTCTAACGGCCACCTCCGAACAATGGCCCACATTTTGTTGAAACCAAACGCATCTCATAGACTTGACATTACAAGAAACCTCTGAACAACAGCCACTTTAGACATGGAGTTGGGAAAAAATATGTATATCGCAATGAGAAAAAATAATGTTAAGCTGATTTTTAAAAAGGAGTTTTCCTGCTTCCCAAACTTTATGGGGGAAATATAGATTATGTATGTTTTCTCTTTCCCTGGGTTCACGTGCTAGATGGATATATTGAAGGCAATGGAGAAGAAAAAACTTGAGATATAGTATATAGAGCACAACAGACGACATCTGTTGAGCACTCGAATCACTAGAGGAATATGCAGGCTATCCAATTACTAGAAACCCTTTGTTTATTCAACACTCCCTACTCCATGGGATGGTTTTGTCCAAAAAATGATGCTCGCAAATAGAGGAATAGAAATGCCCAGAGCATTAATTTTTTTGAAAGGGATGTGTCAATCTTTTTTTTTAAAACAAGAATTTGTGTCAGCACCTACGTCTTCAGCTATCCAATTGGACTTAAGAATGCCTTGGAAAGAAGGTCTAGCTGAAGGTTCAGTAGAAACAAAGAACTATTTAGGGTTGCTGGTACACCGTCTTGGTCTGTATCAGTTTTTCTAGATTGTTGTGTTCTACCTGAGCACTTTGCAAGCCTGAATTTTAGGATGTCACAATAGTGCTATAGATTGATTAATCAATTATTATATTATAAAAATGTGTAATCATACATTTAAATATAATTGATTATATAACTATCGTAATCAGTTACAGAATGGATTGTCATTTTACGTGCTATATATGTAACTTGCAATTTTTTTTCAGAAATAAAACTACCACTCCCAATAACGGCCACCTCCCAATAGCTGCCATGTTTTCACGGTCTCATTAGCAGCCGTTGTTGGGAGGATGTATTGTATTTCATAACTAGGATTGCCTCCATTTTTATCAGTTACTGTTGTTGGCAATGATAAACCAAAAGTAATAGACCAAGTGCTCTAGGCACTCGATGTATTTTAAAATTTCTTGTGTTACAAGACAATAGAGCAGTGGTTCTCAAACGTTTGTCACCTGCAGTTTTCCAGACTAGTTTAAAATATATTTTCACTTATAAAATAACTATAAATGTGAGGTGAGAATATTCTCCTGGATGTAAAAATTAGAGAATTGAGAATATTCATTTTTCTTTTAAATAATGCATTTCTTTTTACTAATTTTGTTTATATTATGAAATATAAATCAGTTTTCATTGCCTGAAACATTTGAAACAAAGCAATTTTTTGACATATACACTCCCCAATGACAACTTTTAATTCAAGAATATTCTCTTGGTCATGATGAAAAGTTTTAAAAGTTTGGTGATGAAGATTTTAGAAACCTTATAAGATAAAAACCTTTAATTATTTTTAAGATAAGATAAATTTTCAGAAATAAGTTAAAAAAAAAATTAAACCAAAGCTGATTGATAAAGGAAGCTATTCTTATACACCCCAAAGAAGAATGTGCCAAAATGTGTGACCTACGTCGCAGAACAACCAGTGCTGTTGCAGAACAATCTGGAAGAATTTTAAGAATAGTGTAGAAAAACGCTATTATGTATATGAAAATTTTTACCGCAGAACATTTTTAGTCAGCTGAGGGCTCGTTGCAGAACATCGCAAAACATTCTGCTTTGGGGGTTATATAATTACCTTCACTCTTAAGAAGATACAGAACTGTTGTTTTCTTCAATGCACATACACTTAAATTCTGTGTGTGCATCACTCATATTTCTTTAGAAGTTGTGCAATTCAGCCATGTTGGTTTCATTTTCTTGCTTTCAAACCTTAAAATTGTGGGCTACAAACTTCAATATTCCTGTCTTCTTGACGGAAGAAAGACAGGGAAAATTCTCTCAAAGGACTACTATTATAAATTACTAGAGAATATTCTTATCAAAATAAGAATTATTCTCAAGTTATTTACAGAGATTATTTATCATAATATATGTTATTACAAATATTCTTGAGAATTTATAAATAACAGGAGAATATTCTCATTAAGAATTTATAAGAATATTTTCAAGTTATTTATAATAGTAGTACTTCCAGAGAATTTCCTAAAAATTGTTCTCAAGAATTTTGCATCTCTAAAAATAACCACTTCAGTGCATAAATAGGAACACAAATATCTGCAGCTCACTGCGACAAATGTTGGCGACGCCCCTAGAAGCCGCAATGCACACTATGAGAAACACAGCAGTAGAGTTCTGGTAAACTTATGGGTAGGGGAAAAAAGCCTTGGTAAACGTATTTATAGTCGGGACATAGGTTCTCAAAATGTGTGTCGCTGTGTGCTAGCAAATATTAATGTGTCCCTGTTCTTAGTGCATTCAAGTGGTTCTTTTACGGGTGCAGAATATCTACTGGACTATTCTAAGGAGCCGCAAATAAACTATGACTAGAGAAAGGGTTCCAAAAGTTTGTAAAACACAGAGTTAGAGTATTACTCCAATCAATTTCTGATCCAAAAATGATCAATGATCCTTTAATATTGTTGCAAATTCTATGGTAGACAATAAACAGCAGGAGTCTGTTCAGCTGAAATTTGGGTCTGGTAAATGGATTCTTCACAAAATTCCAGACGAACCCTTCACAAAATACAGATTAATGAAATCATAAATTAAACATTTCATTTCTTTAGTGATAAATTAGCTACATTATTTTGCTTCTCCCTTAAAAAATTACTTATTTATCACAAAATTAATGGCCCTTTTCAAACAGGACCATACAAAAAAAATCTGGACAGACCCCTGAACAATGTACACACCTTTACGCATTGACAAAGCACACGCCGGCCAGTTTGATATTTCAAACAAAGCTTGCATGTCACTTAGCTATACGACCCCAAAGAGCCTGTTCACACCAGAGGCGCAGACATGAAAACATTGGAGGGGCTGAAAATTTCTGGTCATCCCATATATACAGAACTCAAGCACGTACGCAGGTGGAGGAAGGTGCATTGCATCGTTTTTTTCAGAAATTATTGGGGGGCTCAAATGGCCTCAGCCCTTAGGTTCCGACAGACCAGTCACGACCCAGGCTCGGTCCCTCCAGGGATATAAGCCTTTTACCCTTGCGGGTTGGGTCGCGCTGGGGAGCGCCCTTAGGTTCCGGCACCTATGGTTCACATCAAAGGACTCAGGGGGCTCAGGGAAGGTGGTACACAGGCTATGCAATAAGACCCATAGAGTAAATCATAGTTTGTAAACAAACATAGTCAATGTTCCTAAAGCAGAATGTTTTGCGTCGTCCTACAACAATCCTTCGGCTGACTAGAAACGTTCTGCAGTAAAAATTTACATAATAGTGTTTGTGTTACATTTTTTTAAAATTCTTCCAGATCGTTCTGCAGTAGCACTGATTGTTCTGTGATGTACGTCACGGATTTCAACATATTCTGCTTTGGGGTCAATGTTTTAAAAAAGTTTTTATTTCAGACTAAAATTTCTCAAGTATTGTGTCACAGAAATTAGTGACATTGAATAGTTTAAAATAGATAAGAGATATTGAATGAAAAAAAGAAATTAATAACCTTTATTGAAGAATATTAGAAATTGTAACCTTTATTGAAGAATATTAGAAATTGTAACCTTTATTGAAGAATATTAGAAATTGTAACCTTTATTGAAGAATATTAGAAATTGTAACCTTTATTGAAGAATATTAGAAATTGTAACCTTTATTGAAGAATATTAGAAATTGTAACCTTTATAAAACAATAAACTTTATTGTCACAAAAAAAATTGACAATGAATGGTTCGCCATTACCGGCTACAGCTATCATTGACCATAATAAACTGAAAGTAATAGAACAAAAAGTTCTAGACACACCCAGTGTGTTACGAAGCTCTGGTAAATTTATGCTTGGAAGAAAAAACCTTGGTAAAAGTATTAGCAATTATACGGCTTGTTTATATAAGGTCAAGTAATTTATTAGTCAACTATTTTAACTTAATTATAAGTTGTCAAGCATTTCAAGTTTCTCCCTATGTTAAGTAACAAGCAATTTAGTTGAGTATATAACTAGAAATGATCATTAAATAATACGAGACACGTACCCACTGGCACATGTACATAGCGCCTACTTAATCGGAAAAATAGGCAATATATTCTATTCTACTCTTGTGAACTTAACCACTAAATTGTTCACTAACAACTTAACACACCGTTTACATGTTCTGAACTCAGTTAAAATTTAGTTAACTAATTTACTTACCCCATGTAAATGGGCTTCTAGAGTATTACTCTGATTTGTCTGATCCAAAAACTGTCAGTGGTTATTCAGTTTTGTTGTAAACTCAAGTTGCTAAACTAACAATTAAATTCAAAATACCTAAATCCATCAAAAGAGTAGTAAAAAAAAGAAAAATCCCATAACTAACACCGAAATAATAAATAACAAGTGTAGATCATAGTTTCCCAAAGTTTTGTTTCATCGCCTTCTTTTACAGAAATTTTTTCCTCTCATCGGCCAAATCAAGCAAACCCATATGATCCCATGTTATACCCCAAGCTTCTATCACCCCCAGACAGCGTTATTGCCCACTTTGGGAAATACTGGTGTAGATCATATTTTGTAAACTAAGTTGTTTTTTTTTAAAGTTTTAATACAGGCAAAGATTTCTTAACAAGTATTGCCAAATCACAGAAGTTAGTGACACTGAATAAAATATTGAAAATAGATAGAAATCGAATGAGAAAAAGAACTTCGTAAACTTTTTATTGTCACAAAAAAAAAAAAAAAAAAATTGACAAGTAATGCTAGTAAAGGCAAAAACATGTTCTAAAGCAATTTCGAAATCAACTAATTTCCGTAGATGAATAATATATATGGATGTATTAAATATATTTCAACCAAAAAAAAAACTATATCAGTGGATGCGACAAAGAAAAATGCGACGATCATGTGGAATGCACATAATTTCGTAAAGTGAAACCAGGAAAGTGACAGGCGATCGCATCGCGACAAGTACGGACTATAACCAAAGATGTCACGCAACCAACCCTTAGTGAATTGACAACGCGTTACAACATCAATCATAAAATCTGATATCATGTATAAATAAACATCCGAAAAGAGATACAGATCATCAATAGAGGCCCAACGGGGCGCACATTCCAAGCATAGGCCTATATTAGCTTACCTGTCTCTTGGGTCAATCCAAGTCGTTTTTTTGTTGATGTGATCAATAAAATAGATTTTGCCGTCAAAGTCTCGGCCAACATCCCAACCATTTGGCAATGGTATTTCTCCATTCCTTTTTCTCGGCATATTTTATTTTTGTTTTTATAACGTTCTGGCTGCGATGTTTGCGCGCTTTCGACAGCTACTATACTACACCAACAGACTCCATCTTGGAATACCTCATTATCATAGGAATTATACTTTGGATGACGTCATAGCTCAACCATCCGACTTCGTAAACTCGCTACTACTTTTTCAGCCAATCAAGATTAAACGCCGGTGGCTACAGCTTCTAGCACTAATAGCTAGCTGTATTCGAAAAAAAAGGAGGGATGGAATGTATATACACATAATCTTTGTCAAAGGCGCAGGTTTGTTCTAAAGATCAACGCATGAATCAAGCGATTAGCGCATCTGCTTGTAGGTTTCATTTAACTTATGCGCCGCACATATCACAAGTTTTCAGCAAAGGAATGCGATAGCATATTTCGCAAGCTGTCACTCTCCCGGGGTAAAGAAAAAAAAAATCGAACGTGTATTTCTCTTAAAGCTAAAAATATATTTCCAAAAAAATTAAAAAACTGTTGACACCGCTTATTAAAATCATGGATAATGTTATCATTTGGTTATTGTTATCATATTTTCACAGATTGGAACGGACATAATATAATAAATATAATATTATGAATGTCATAATATTATAAATAATATCATAACATTATTAAGATTATCATAACATGGGAAAAAATTAGTTTGCAGTAATCGGGACTTCGGATAATGTTATCAATTTTTTTCCGCCGAAATATTTTTGTCGCATTCTGAAGCTAAGGTTTATCCAAACGTATTTTTCCCCAGTAAGTTATCTTTATCAGGCCTGCAAGACTATGTATAATAATAATTATACAGGGCTTTAAGCAAGACTGTAGGAGGCTAAAAGGTGTTCTTTCCTCCCTCCCTTGTTGACAAACATTTCGGTACTTTGCAGGTGCATATCTATGGGGGGGACCCCTCCCCCCAGCGAAATGCGATAATTCATGAAATTTTCATAACTTCTATATGATGATATTGCATTCAATCAAATTGAAAATTGATTTGAAAATCATCTGTATCAACGTTTTTGATTAAATAACCAATTCAAGAAAACTTCTGCTAAAAAACGGGAAAAACCGGGACATTTTTTCAAAAACGGGATGTAGAAAAAAACCGAAAAAAAAAATCGGGATTATCCTGGAAAATACAGGACAAAGTGCAGGACGTACGCCCACCCTATTCACAGTGACTAATTTTTAACAATTTGTAAAATCACCCCTCCCAACAGGGAGCTCTAGATCCGCCCATGTTCCATGTTACTCCGTGATCGGTCCGTAGTATTCGCGTGGAGCTGCTTTTGCAATGGCCTTCCTATAGTGAAGGCAAATGTTTGACAGTAAATGAGAAACCCTTTACTTCAGTTCTTGATCAATGTCTTTCAGTTCATCAGATTCAAATTTCTTTTTTCCTAGAGGATTTCTCAAAGAATCTATGAAACTTATACTACTTATTATACATTAAAAATGTAGTACATGATACACATTAAACAGTTTCATTCTAATACCTCACAATGGCTGAATAAAAAAAATGCAATATTTTAGCTTAAAGAGAGGGAAGAAGTCTCGTTTTAGAATTAAAAAAAATAGAACGATTAAACATTTTTCAACCAATTATGTGAGAAAGAAATACAGAGTTCTCACGTTTCAGCAATATCCGTTTACCGTACGTCCCATTTAACCAAACGGGATATATGGTCACCGTACTTGCGAACTGAATTTTTCCAGATATAGTTATCATTCGGTTATTGTTATCTGAAACCACGAGCACAGATGTGATCACATTAATTGGCGTGGACTGTATTAAGCAAAAAAAAAAAAAAAATAGCAAGTCAGTGCTGAAAACGTCGCTATTTCTCCAATTTATTTTTAGTTCTTCGTGCGATACGATTTTTGATTGTCTTTGAACAAAACGGGACACATTTTCTAATAACTTCAATAGAATCAATCAATTTTATATAATAATGATGAATGTAAGTGTAGATCATAGTTTGCAAACTAAATGAATGTTTGAAAAATAAGTTTTATTACAAGCTACAATTTCTTGAAAAGAACAGCATTGCCAAGTCATAGAAATTAGTGACATTGAATAGAGGCGCTAACGTAAAGAAAACATTGAGGGGCTGAAATTTGCCAGTCGTCCCGTATATACGGGACTCGAATCTTTACACAAGAGCTGCATTGCATATTCATTAATTATTAGCCTCCCTCACAAAATTTATTGCGGGAGGGGGCTCAAACATTGTTTTGGTGCCGATGATTGAGTATATATGTAATTGTCAAAATAGATGGACATTGTTTTGGTGTTATTATATTAATTGGAACTAATATATATATATATATATATATATATATATATATTAGAATAACTCATATTTTTCAACTCGAAACTTTTGTTTTACATTAGAAATATCAACAGTTAATCAGTACCACAAGAAAAAAAATTTCAAAGTTTTTAACTCACTTTGGTTTATGAAAAAATTAACATAAATAAAATACAATAACTTAAATTTTTTTGGATTTATTAATATTTCATATTTTGTTCGTTTCAATTTATTCAGTTTTTGTATTTTATTGAGATAATTTTTAAACTAATTAAATATTTCAATTATACTGAGACAGCATTTTATTTTAATTAGAAATATTATATAAATATAGTGATGAGATAAATATTTAATTTGAAAAAAACAATTATTTTAATTGATTTCAGTTTTCCTGTAAATAAAAGAAAAATCCGTTGTGAGTTGTCCCCTTGTTCAACATTGAAGGAAAATATTTACTTATATTTCATGATTGATTTTGGAAGTAAAAAAATGGGTGAAAGATTTGACATTTCATTCCACTGGTAATATGATCTTGGGTGATGTATCATAATTAGAATACACGTCGTTTTTTTTCTTTTCATAGTTTTTGTCCGCTCCATGATTTGTATAAAATGTTAATTTATCTCTTCTTTCTTTTTTTTTGAGAAAGTCGATCGCATGTATTATTCAATTCAGAGTTGTCGTCCTGTTTCATTATCGAAATCGTTCATTCATTATTATGGATATCGGTAATTTGTAGAATCAAACAGCAAAGTTTGTGTGAGGTGAAAATTTTTATTTCCTCTTCCTCCGTAGTTTTTGTTGAAGTTAAAATGGAGTTCTGCTGTGGTGACCATCTGGCCCGTATTTTATGAGACATTCCCGTATTTCCTTGTAATTTAGGCCATCCCGATTTTTTTTTTCAATAAAAATATCTCGTTTTTTCAACGAAGCTTACTTGAATTTTTATCCTTTACCGACGGATCAAGATTCTTTTTTTCTTTTTTTTCTCTCAACTTGTAGACTGTACTAGGGTCTCAACTAACGTGGGGGGGGGGGGGGTTGTCTGGTTCCTTGGAACTGGACCAAAAAACCGGAGAGTTCGGCTAGGCTTTCTGATAATAAATATAAATATTAAATTTACATATTCTATATGCTTCAACTTTTTTTCATTCACTGCAGATTAACCGTGGCGTTTGCCGTTTTATCTCTCACCCGTCCCACCGATTGACAATTTTTTTAGTCGGGTATTTGGTATTGGCAATTTTCTTTTATTGACAATTTAAGAAACAATCAATTTCACCAACATTTGACATTTTTGGTGACAATTATCGATGTCTGTATTTTCCCCCATTCTGGCGTTCATTCATGTATTTTCCCGCATTTGGTGAGTAAATTTTCCACATGAGTCTCTATGAAATTTAGTTATCACATTCTAATTAAGAAGTTTGCAAATTTACTTGCTTTCGTTTTCAACAGATGGTGCCAATATATTGTGGTTGAAATATCTTAAAAGCTGCCTGTGGTTAGGGTTACCAATCGTCTTCCTTTTTGATGTCATTCCAAACATCCTCCCACGTTTCGGAAAATTTGCCTTTTTGTCCTCCTTTTCAGTTGTCTGGAATTATTTTTATTTTTTTCTGGGGGAAAATTTTTTTCCACTTTGAAACATATATTTCTTCATTGATATGAGGGTTTTTGTCTTTTTTCAGTTTTTGAATCTGTTAACCGTACTTATGGTGGAAAATGACGAATATGTGACATATACGATTTCAGTGACAATGACAATATAAGTCATAATTGGACGGCTTTTATATAAAAGGAACCAAGCTCCATTAAATCAAAACTGAGAAAAAGCTATTTAAAGTTATCTTCGATTCAGTAATCTCTTCGGTTTTTTAGCCGTCCAATTATCATAATTCGGCTGCTCATATTTCCTCGAGAAAAATGCCGGTAAATACAGGAAATATTCAATTATCGACAAAAAATGCAAAAATAAGCAAAGTTGAAAATTATTGATAAAATAATTTAAAAATAACTAATCACGTGAAATGAAGCACTGCTGCAAATCGCAGTGGATTGAAATGAATTCTACGACAAAACGTTTAACATTAATACAGTATGTGAGATAAATATTTATACTTTTTGTCATAATCATCATACTATTTATCAGTAGGGAAAATAATTTTAATCCTTGATTTCAATGAAGAATGGAAACTGAATTAGGTTCTGTGTTGAAAAAATAATAATAAATACATAAATATATACACACACACATACATATGGGGAAAGGGGTATTTTCAAAAAAAGTCGGAATATAGGTCCAAAATGACGTCAAAATGTGGGAATGTTCATGAAAATACGAATCATGATCTCAGAACCGCAACTTAGGAAAAACGGGGAGGGGGGGGGCGTATGGTGCTCCGGAGATGGGTAAGGAAGGGCTGATTTTACTGTTTTCTCATTCAATACTACCGAGAGAGAGGAGCCAAAATGGACATTGGTCCCGGCTGACAGAGTAAACTTTCGTTTCTAGTTGTGGCCCTGCAAATGATCACGATAACTTATGATTATCCCGTATTTCCCGGGACAGTCCCGTTTTTTTCTGTTTATTTCGCTGTCCTGACTTTTGTACCAAAATGTCTTGGTTTTCCATGCATTTCCAACGAAGCTAACTAGATATTTTATTCTTCAAATCAACGATTGAAATTATCTTTCCCAGTTAGAAATTACATTACGATGATTACGACTACAAACAAGTATATTGATCTCACACATATGTTTTTTTTAATTCACTGCAATTTGAAATGGAGCTTCATTTCCCGCGATTGGTGGTTTCTCTGTGAGTGTAGTATGAGTTGGCGACTTTTCTTACTTTTAGAATCATTTTTGGCGATAATTGGCAATGTCCCTATTTTTCTGTATTTCGAAGCACAATTTCCCGTATTTTCCTCGGACAAATATGGTCAGCCTACGTGTGACTCAAATTTTGACAGTGCAGTATTTTTAATGGTCTCGATTTTTTATATTGTTGATTCGGTTTTTTCTCTTTAATTGCAAGAAGTTGACTTTGATTTAAAGATTATACTGAAATTGTGGATAGATGATGACAATTCTCAACACTTTATTATGGTAATTAAAGTGAAAATATTGATCTCACATATTTGTCACACGTTCAAAATTTTTTTCATGAAGTAGCTGCAGATTTGCATTAACCTTTCATTTACCATCGAACTAGAGTGACAATACGTTTCGCATGTCCCGGGGTATTTTCTGGGGTATATCCAATACCTTCCAGAGCAGAAGGTATCTGCTCTAGAAGGTATTGGTATATCTCGCATGTCTCCGTATTTTCACCTAATTTTGGCCATCCCAACTTTTTGTAAAGATGTCCTGTTTTCACGTATTCTTAACAAAGCCTAGTTATTCTTTATTGAAATCAAGGATTGAAATTATTTTTAACTCATCATAATCATGGTAAATAATTTGATAATTATGATATAATTACAAATGTAAATAATAATATTCATTCCACCTATATGTCATGTTTTTAAACACTTTATTTCTTCGAATTCACTTTAATTCACGGAAATTTGTAGTAGTGTTTCATTTCCCGCCACTGGCGATTTTTCAGTGATTTTAGCAATAGTTGGCAACTTTTCTTACCTTTAGCATCATTTTTGGCTATAATCACCGATGTCTGTTATTTTGCTCGAGGAAGTATGGTTAGCCTATGTGAAACGCCTTTTTCTAATTATTTTAGTGGTAATTGCCAATTTTTTGCGAGAGTTGGTGAAGGTTCGTATTTTTCAGTATTTTGCATAACAATTTTCAGTTATTTACCTGGACGAAGTATTGACTCGAAGAAATTTGGTCACAATCCCAAAACTTTATAAATGTATGCAATGTTTGGATATCATAGCCTATAGTTAGGCTGACATTTGCTTGAAAAAATACGAGAATTTTGTGTTATATATACGGAAAAATACAGGAAATTGCCAATTGTAGCAAAAAACAATGCCGTAAGTGCGAAAAACGGCTAATTATGACTACGTGACTATACGTCCTATATTTTCTGGGACATTCCCTATTTTCACGTAATTTTGACCATCTGCACGTTTTTGTAAAAACATACGTCCCGGACTTAAAAAATCGGGATGGTCAAAATCAGAAAGATATGGTATTGTCACTGAAAATACAGGTTATGTGGTCACTTGCTCTATACGGGGTGATTACATAATTCCCCTTGCCGCATTTTATTGGTGAACCATTTATCTACTATGGACAACTTTCAAACTTATTATTGACAAATGAAATTGTCGGAACTGTAGTCCCTAGAAAAATAGTTTCAGTTAAGTATCTTCACAGTCCTTGGACTAACAGAGACATCATTCACCGAAAGAGGAAAATCCGTCGTGCCGCCTCCAAATATAAATCCAACAAATCCATTGCACCAGGGGCAGCTCTAGCTCACTTGCCGCCCGAGTGCAAAACCTCACGCGCCGCTTCTGAAGACATACCTGAAAGGGCTTTAGCCAAAGTGACTCTGAGATAAAAACCCGATCTTTCATCTGTCCGAAGCCGTACACCATTATTCATTGTATGTTTTGATTGGCAACTTAGATTTCGCTCAAGTAAATAACGTTTACGAATGAACACTCTCAACAAAAAGACATTTGGCTATTTTTATTATGAAACAATAACAAAGGAATGGGTCAGCTCCCTATGAATGAATAAATGATAGCAGGGCCCAGCTTCGTTATTATTGTCAACGTGATGCAGCTGAAATGCATTTGGATTAAATCAGAAAAAAAAAATGAAAGCAATTTTTAGTGAATCAATAAATGATAATTTATTGCACTGGGGCTAGCCCCATAGTCTCAGTCTTGCCACGTTCGATGTTTGTGAACAACCCCGTGCAACGGTTTAAAAAAATAAATGTGATTAAAAAAAAATTAAATTTTATTAAAATTAAATTAAATTTTATTAAAATTAAATATTAATTTAAGATCTTCAAGAAACGAAGATGGTAGGAAGGAAAAAAAATTCGACTGGGTATAGAGGGAATCGAACCCACAACATTTGTAATATGTATCCCCTAACGACTGTATCGCGGATGTCGGTTCTTGGTGAAATCAAGCATTAAAAGTTACCAGGAACTTATGTTGGTGCCAACCTACAGTCGCCAGAAAAACGCGCGTTCTGACAATGTTCAACATGTCCAACACTGCAGCGAGCCGCATCTTATAAGATTACTCATGACCTTCTAAATTTCGATACGTCCAGTATTCTGACGTACTTCCTACGCTTCCCCACTTAACCATCCCAAAAAATTAAAACCAATTTTTCCTCGACAGACTGTTTTAAATAGTTTCTTCCCTAATACCATAGTTGAATGGAACAAACTCCCCTCCACCATAGGCGTACGCAGAATTTTCTCAAGGGGGGTGGGAGGGGTTTCGTTTTTTCCTGCAATATAACACTATAATCTCGACTTGAGTGGGGAAGGTTAGAACCCCAAAACCCCCTTTGCGTACGCGAATGCCCTGCACTATTGTTGACTCCCTCATGATCTCTTGTCAAATGTTACTAAATATCTATGTGTAAATCTACTACTACTACTAAACCATACATGTACCTCGTTCATATTCCTCTGCGGAACCTCTAACGAATTGGTACATGCGGGAATGTGTGTGTACGTGTAGTGAAACCTGACGTAAAGTTTGTTTCTGTGTAATGCTTGTTATGTATAGTGCTGCCATCTGCCACCAGTTTTTATAAATACGAGTGAAGTGTAATGATTGAATAATTAACCGTTGTAGGCCTGTTGCTCTCTGTGGCGAGACTTTTTAATGGGGAGATCGGCTCGCATTTGCGCCTCGAAGTTGGGAACCACAGGAAACCAACTTCAGCCGACCACCACTATGGCGACGGTGGGGTTCGAACCCGGATCCTCGCGATGCGAGTCCGTCATTATGACCACTCGACCACCACAGCGGGTGTGTGAATCTACTGCGTCCTCTTGTATAGGCTTTTGAAAAGGCCAACAATAATGCATGAAATAAATAAACAAATCATTGTTTCTAGAGGCATACTTCCAATTAGAAAATTATCCAAATAACGTGTAGAACTCAGATACGTCATTCATATTGCAATGGGTTGTATAGTTATTAAAACAAAAAAACTAACTTTTTATACGGACAGCCTGCTCTCAAAAACCTAATTATAAAGTTGTTACCCTGTCTCTTCTGAGGCCAACAAAAACACTTTACGTTTTTCAAGTGCAATATTCGCAGAGATATTAGAATTCGAAAATTGGGAAAGGGCAACAATAAATAAGGGAAAGACGTTAGTTTTTGATGTTCTTCATTCATGTTGAAAAATGTTTTTAATCATAACCAGTGGTTCTCAAACTTTTTGAAGAGCTGCCCCCTTTTGACAAGAATTATATTGGTGACCCTCCCCGCTTTCCTCAACTGCGAATACCAAAAAGAAACCATCAATACCGAAAATCAAAATTTAATCAATGGAGCTGCACCGATACTATTCATTTATGTGCATAATCGACTCTGCACTTTTCGAATTTTTTGAAAAACTGACATTCTGAGAGAGAGATCGAGATACGTCAGAGCTCGTATTTGCATGTGTATAGTATATACAGCGGATAGATCAACCTGTGTTTGATCACCAATGAAAGTTTAATGATTGTAGGATTTCCTATCATCAAAATCTGCAACTATGCATGATTTCGTCAAACATGATAATTAAAATTTTACAGGACTGTTTGTTCATGTAAAATCATTCATGAAAAAAAAGAATGATTTTATTTTTCATTTACCGCTTTTTAAGATTTTAAATTTTAATTGAGAGATTTCTGTTTCCAGACGTCCTTTCAGTTTCAAATTTATTAGTCATGTACTTCACTTTTGACCAGTGAGTGCGTACGTGAATAATAAGTTGTTAAGGTGTGTTTAAAGTTTGACATGCATTAATAAACGTGGAATTTTTTCGTTGACCTCAGGAGAGACAGGGTAATAACTTTTTAATTTTGTTTTTGATAGGGTTACAAGACATCCACTTTTTTTGTCTCATTTCAAGCGTCCTTCTACGTTTCGAAAATTTTCTTTTTTGTTTTCCTTTTCTGGTTTCCAGAATTATTCCTATTTTTTTCAGGAAATTTTTTTTCCCCACTTTGAAACATATATCTCTCATTGATATGAGTGTTTTTGTGGTTTTTCCCTCACCCCCACACGCATTGAAGAATATCGTCAATAATAATTCGTCGAAATTCTCTGAATTTTTTCTGTTTTTCTTTTAGTGATTGTGTTCTTTATAGTTGGGAAAGAGAGTTGTAGTGGCCGGTTTCATTGGTCAGAATAGTGGCACCGTCTGATGTGAAAGTTGGGAAAAGTGCGTTACTGAGGTTGCGGCGATTAAAAACTGAAAAGATAAGGAATCGTAATCGATTCAAAAAGAAAAGCTTCCCAACGTCCAGACATGTATCGCTAAATTTTACAAATTAATTCAAATTTTTAAAATTCCTTTTCTGTTCTTTGTTTATTTATTAAATTACAATAAACACAGTAGAACTTTTTCTAAAAATAATGCTCAAAAGAGCACCAATGACGGAGAAGATATGGCGAAAGCTGGTGCTTCACATCACTTTTCATGGTAACTGTTAATAAAGAAACATCTCCTTGCAACATGAATGACGTATTTGAATTCTAACATGTTATTTGGATACTTTTTCTAATTAGAAGTATTCTTCAAGGATCAACGGTTCGCCAATAAGATACGGCAAGGGGAATTACGGAATTACCCTTTAAGGGTAGATGAATTGGCGATTCTATGTTTCAGCTATTCTGAAGGAATTCAAAGTTTTCAGCTTCAGTGGTGGTAACTAGTGAGAAATTTCCCATATTCATAGAAAAAAATTGGTGAAAATCGGTCCTCGTAGGAAATTTGTTGGAAATTTTGAAATAAAAGGAACAAGGAATTTTTTTTTTTAAATGTAATGTAAAAAAAAAATGTGTGTGTGTGTTTTGTTTTTTTTTTGCTGGCCTGTGTTTAATATTTGACTATAATTTTTCCTGACAGATGGCAGCACATTTATTTAGAATTCTTATGAAAATTGGTCTCACAAGGTTACGTAATTCATTTTGTGACTGCAAACCTACGGTTATATTTAGCTGCCAAAGTTTACGTACAGATTAGAGCCAATTCCGAACAACTCAAAGAAACGATCATTGCCCAGCTGGGATTCGAACCCAGACCTGCACAGCCGAAGACTGAACCATTTCAGTACTAAACCATTTCAGTTCCAGGTGGTCCGGTGTCGCGTCTTCTTATCCAAGAAATGCAATCTTTGGGTCAAAGCTGTGCAAAGCAAGGAGTTACTTCGTTGTCATGGAAACCGATAAGCATAAAAATTCCAGAAAGGTTTTGAAACATGATGTTTCGTGAATTTTATGCTGTCATGGAATGATGGAGTTAATAAGTTCAAATTCTATCATATATATTTTATTTTGCGCTGATTTCTTCATTCAAATTCTTGTTTATCTTATTTCTCGAAGGGAAAGAAGCGAAAAGTTTTACGACGTCACAGGTAGTGCAGTATTTCCAGTGTCTGTTCTATAGCTTCATCCTTGATAGAGGAGAATCAACATTGAAAAAAAAACCAGTCAAAATACACGGCAAAGAATAGAAAAATTAAATTTCCATTGAAAAAAACAAACCAAAAAACAACCAACATATTTAATGTTTAATGAAGTCAAATAATAAATTGAGTTTTATGCCTTCTTTTTGTAAAATTACATAAGTTATTTTTCATATTCATCTCATTTCTCTTAGAGCCGGGTTTTCCCCAAGAGGTTCAGGTTTTTGTAACCTATCAGCGTTAATGATCAGCGATAATAGGTTTTGTAACCTATCAGCGTAGGTTGCAAAACCTATCATCAAACCTTCATGCTGCGCCGAAAACCTACTCTTAAGAAAACCTGGCTTTAGAGTACTATATCTGTTTTCAGGCTCGGCAACATTTGTTATCCTCATATGTATTAGCTACTCTCAGTGCAAAACAAAATCTTTCCGACAGTCATTGCATGCTGGCTTGGTAATTTTATGGGCAGTCAGGTTTGTTTCTTTTATTACATTTTTTAGTGTAAGTAATAAAATTAATTGAAATGCGAATGTATGCAACTGATAGAAAGATATAAAAAACTAGCGATGTGCTTAAAAATATATTGAATGCAATTGAAGAAAAAAGTGAGATAGAAGAAAATGATGGCAGCGTTTTTAAAATCTCTTAAATATATCATTAGGGGCCGTTCAAGTATTACGTCATCATCGAGGGGGGGTGGGTGGGTTCCGATTTGCTGACTTTTGATGGAAAGGGGGGGGGTTTGGATAATGCTTACGTCATCAACCACCCTTTATGAAAATATGAGTTGGATTCAGAGGGGCAGAGCTGATGACAAAATTTTGCTGACGAGGGGGGGGGGGGTCAAAAATGGCTAAAAATTTGCTTACGTAATACTTGAACGGCCCCTTATAGAGTGATTTATGACAGTTGTATTGAAGGAGTTTAACATAAGAATGAGAGAAGGCAATCTTAGAGAAGATTTGAAAATATATTGTAGGAAAGTTGTTACATTGAGTATTGTTGTAGTGAGGTTTCACTTTTGTTTTTTACATATTAGAATATGTAAAATTTATCTTTATTGAGGATATGTTATTGATAAAATCTCAATGTGTGCCAAAAAAATTGTATTGTTTTTTACTCTATTTTCCAGAAGAAAAACGTGATTCTTTTGTCTTTTGCACAGATTGGGATCATTCCTTTTCCACAGAATAAAAGATGTTGGGCATGACAGAAGATTCAATAAAGCAAAGAAAAATGCTCTATTATTTTTTGTTCTTTGGATCGCTCAAGGTATTAATGCTATGTGTATTTTCAAATTTATGATTGTACATTATTGGTATCTGATAAAAAAAGAAACGTTGCACATTACTCTGTAAGTTCTATTATTAAATATTTTTTTTACATGGCCGCCTCTATAATCAAAGGTGGATGTAACAGAGATTAGAAGTCATTCAAGTATTATGTCAGCATCGATGGGGGGGGGGGGGGGGGTGTGTTTCTGATTTGCTGACTTTTGATGACAAGGGAGGGGGGTGATGATGAGAGGGGGTTTGGATGATGCTTATGTCATCAACCACCCTTTATTAAATATGAAATATTCTTAATGACATCTTACTCGTTGCGCCAAAAATGAGAAAAACCTTTCACTAGTTTGTTGTGAGCACCTGAACTAACATTCTCCTTATTGATAAGTCCCCTACAGAGCCACTTTAGTGATCTCTAAAAGTTTCACAGATCCAAGTGATCTGGAAATGTGTCCGGTCCATCTTGAGTGCTCTGGAGCTGTGCCACACATCACTCAAGTAATCTGTAATTATGTCGCAGATCACTTAAGTAATCTGGGAATGTGTTGTGGGTAACTTAAGTGATGTACAACTTCACTGGGGGTCACTTAAGTGCTCTAAAACTGTGCCGCATTTCACTCAAGGGATCTCTAAATGTGCCATGAATCGCTTAATTGTTCTGGAACTTTGTCGTGGTCACTTAGGTGCATTGGCATACGCAAAGGGGGGTTTTGGGGTTCTAACCCCCCCTTGAGCCAAGATTATAGTGTTATTTTGCAGGAAAGAACATAAACCCCCCTCAGAAGGAAAAAAAAATCTAAAACCCCCTCGAGAAAATTCTGTGTATGCCTATGCTTAAGTGATCTATAAATGTGCTGCTTAGTTCATTTTCACAAAATAGGGTTTGTCGGGGGGGCAGGCCACATCAAGTAACCCCCCAGGGCCACATTTGGTCCATGGGCCTTACCATATATGACTTGGAGGGTGGGTCATAATGAATTTCTTAAAAATAAATTTTCAGTTCTTATCCTATGCCCAGTGTTATTTACTGTTAAATCTGGTTGTCACGTGGTGTGAAATTTTTTGTTGTTTTTTGTGTTATTATATCAGCCTGAAATGCAAATGTTATATTGTTAAACAAAGTTTGCAATGGAAAAGATGTTAGAATATTAAAAGTTATGCAAAATGTAAGATTCTCGATTTTGAAAAAAAATGTAATTTCAAAAATTAAGTCCTATGTTCCCACACAGAAGCCGGCATGCTATAAAACTCTGGGGACACCAGTTTTTTAATGTTGGAGTCTAGTCCATGCTGTAAAGTGAGATTTATCAAGGATCATAGAATATATTAAAAAGACTAATATTGATTTATATTAAGTACTGAATAAATAAGCAAATCAGAATAAAATAGAATTTTTCCACGGTATCAAATGTGTTTTTCCCAGGAATTTAATAATGATTATAAAAATTAAGCATTTACTTATTTGCTTTAATTTAATTATTGTATACCTAAAACAAAATTGAGATACACTGTATCTTGCACATTTCTTTTCTTTTTTCATATGAATATTGATTGAAGAAACACTTTTTATTACAGCATCATGTTTTGCTTTGCAAGGATTTAGTTTTTCACTCTGCTTATTCTAATTTTAAGCACACAGACAAGGAATACAAAAAAAGTTCCCAGCCTATTTATATTTCCATTTAATTCATGTAATCTATGAGAATGAATAGTATTCCCAATATCTGACATTTTCAAGAAACTGATTTGCGGTACCAAAAGCAAATACAGTGAAACTTCCATAGACGGCCACCTTTATTCCATGGCCAACCAATGTAGCTAGTTTCTGTGTAGGACACAAAAGTGTTGTGTAGTAAACCACTTTGCAGTGTAAAGCAACCAACTGAATTTTATTAATAAACAAATAGTTTTTTATTGTGAATAAATACTTATAAATGTATTTAATGGTGGTACTAACAATGCCAATCCAGATAAAATGCTAACAAATGCATAAATTTGGTTGCAACTTCTGATAATGCTTACCTCTTGATATAATGATAACCCCTCTACAACAATATTCTATCTTGGTCCACAGAGTATCATTAAAGCAAGGTTTCACTGCATATACAGATGTACGTACACTGAAGTGCCAAAAGTCATGGGGTACCTCTTAATATTGCTGCACTTTGCCAGGTAAAAGGAGGTCCCAAACGATATTAAGAGGTATCCCATATGTTTGAGTATGTAACTCTAGTATAGTATTCATAATATATTCTTTTTCTCTGTATTGCCACTAGATGGCACCAATATTTCACAATTATTATTTATGTTACTTTTCTGCCTTTTGAGGCAGATGTTTTTATAGGCTCGAGTCAGTCTTTCCTTTGCTCATGTCTAAATAAATGTTTTATTATAATTGAAACCTTGCATTCTCCGTATATAACAGGGCATTCGTCGTTCATATACACCATGACTTTTGGTACTTCAGCACTCAAGTCATGGGACACCTCTTAATATCGTGTGGTATTTCCTTTTACCTGGCAAAGTACAGCAATATGATGAGGTATCCCATGACTTTTGGCACTTCAGTGTACTTGGCACTGTTGTTTTTTTGGGCAATTTAAATAAATTGAATGGATTTTTCTTGTGTCATTAAAAACCTTTATTTGAAATGCTTCCTGCAATGCTTTTTTTCCTGTTTACCATCGTACAACTTCTAGTCGGTGGTTGCCACTTCAAATGACCACTTTTACGGAACGCTGAATGGCCATCTTAGAGAAGTTTCACTGTATATAGTTTGAAGTATCTAAACTTAGTTTGTAAAACAAAAAAGTATTCCAAAACACAGAGAACAGGCAAGGTTCGAATCAGCCAAATCAATCGATTCTTAGAGTCCAGATATTCAATAATTATTTGCAATTTGGGACTCAAATTTCCCTGGTGTGTTTGCTAATTTGGGGGAATATGGCGCATACACAGATGTCTGTGAATTTATGGCCTGAGAATGGTAGGTACTTACCAAACTCACCTATATTCATTTTAGAATTGTGTCCACAAGCACGGCTTAGTATTTCTAGAGGGCACAGAAAATTTTGTAGTCTGACTTTCTATTGCAGTTGCCAGTATGGCAAGCTTACTATTTACAAGCAGGTACACCTAATGCTACACCATGGTTGTGCCCCGAGTATCGACATTGAATTGGTTGTAATAATCTCCAATAAATGTCACTCTGGAAACAACTGCTTTTGTCCTTCATTTCCAATACCTCACTTCATACGCAACTGCATAATCTTCAATTTTTAATGATGGGTTTTGTGTGTACTACCATCTCTCACATTTGAGCCATAAATTCAGAATTCACTTTGTATATGTACTTAATTATGTAAAAATCAATAAATTACAGTTTGGTCATTAAAAAAGTTATAATAATAAATAGCTATTAAATATTTAATCAGAATTGGAGGTACTTTTTAAAATTACAGAATTTTTCCCTGTTAATATCCAAATTTCTTGAAGTAGATCATATACCACTGCATTTATTTGTGGCTTTTTTCTTTCTGGGCAGTTGGAATAAGAATAAACATTTTAAAAAGATCACAAAATAATTTTTCAAAGATATTCAGTGTGAGTAAAAAAGTTGATATTGTTTCATGACCAACAACCTCTTCCATTCCTTAAGATTTCATTATTGGTGAATGAAATTCATTTGCATCGCTGCTACAGATTATAGAAATTTTTTCTATTAGTGAAATTAGCACTTGTGAATTATACATCACTGCAGATATATGCCGTATTTTTCATTTTTTTAAAAATAGTAAAATTAGCAGTCATGGATTCTATGTCACCAATTACACAAGAAATTAAAGAACTGAATTTTTTCATTAAAATTTTTTAATTACTTTAACTAACATTAAATATTATACAATGAATCATATTATATGATAATTTATTAGGACAAAATAATTCTATTGATGGACAGACTTTTAGGCATCTTTCAGCAATCTTTTTTTTACTATGGTTCATCATCTATTTTAATTATTGCACTTGTATTACTGAGTGATTTCTTTAATTTCTGTGCTTATAAGAATTTTGCTTTTTATCCTACAAATGAACATCTGTAGAAAAATTATGAGGTATAGAATTTTAAAATATGTATTGTTAGAAAGACTTGAAATTTTTGCTTTTCACTGTAGGTGCATGGGTTTTTGTTACACTCCTTCCAACTATAATGTTAATGTCTGATGATGGTAACTTTCCCCTGTCAAATAAAGACATCTTAGGATATGTGCTGTGGTGTCTTGGATTTCTAACTGAAGTTACTGCAGACCATCAGAAAGCAGTCTTCAGGGCTAGACGAGGAAATAAAGTATATATATTACATTTTTTTCATAGAAATTTCAATTTTCATAAGGTTTCAATTTCAATAAGGGGTTAATGATCAAACCTATTCACTATTCTAACAATAGCTTCATCATTTATCATTTTGTCTGATTTATCTTTATCATAAAAAAATCTATAATAAATTAAGATTGGAAAAAAATCTTAATCAGAAAAAATGAGTCTTCAGAGATGATTATAGAAAAAATTTGATTTCCTTCAAGTATTTATGTGCAAATTTATGTTTTAAATACAAATGATACTTTCAAATCTTTAAAAGCATCAATTTTACATGCAGAAGGTATTACTTTATAGGAAATGTGCATATATATTCATGTCAGTACACTCATTGAAAAAATAAATTTTGCATCAAGAAAGAGTTGTTCTTTTGTTGAAAAACTCTGTGTGTAGTTGCATTTCATTCTGATGAGACATTGATAGATAAACAGGTTTGCTACTATAGAAGATTAAACATGCAGTTCCGGCAGATAAAAAATAACTTTTTTCCGAGTTCACCTCGGCATAATATCCAGAAAATATCTGTTTCCTTAAACATGCAGTTGTTAAAATTTTGCATGAATAGCATAGTGACATCATCTTCAGATAAATATGTTTCCTTTTTTTTCCTTATTAAAAAGCTCCCAAAGGCTATTTGTCTGTAGTTCACCTGTGATGGGAAAATGTTTGATTATTGGGTATGTCTTTACACAGTAATCAAAGAGAATTTTTATAAGCTTAACAGGATTTCAGAAGCGCCAGATTATTGGAATGGAAAAAGCTATAGTCATATGACAAATTGCCCTGCAATTAGTTTGTTTGAACCAGACTCTTAAGAGATATTTGAAGAAAGAGTGAGAGAGAGAGAGATTAGTAAGGGCTATATGCATACACTTTGATGAGGCTCGGGACATCCTCAACAGAGCATTAGTAAAGAGGAGCCCTGAGAAGTATAAAGGGTTCTAATTGCTTCAAGATATCTGCCATCCAGTGACAGGTGGTATCATCACTACAGGTTCTATTCTTTGTCTAACACAATTTTAGGGACATGGCTGAAATATAGTCAGTATAGACTTGAGCTGATAAGTCTCTTTTGAACTGAAATTGACTTCTTTCATTATTTGGCAGAAATGTGACAAGTATCTTTCTTAGCAAAAAAAAAAAGTCTTGAGAAGGATGTTAAAAAATTCAGCTTGTAGAATCATGCGGACCCATGATCTTTCGAGACCCCACTGCACAGCAATATCCTGACTTCAGCTATCACAAGTTATAAGAATTCTGAATTACATGATTTTCTGTGAAAAATGTAAATTCCTTAAATTCAAGCATAATCGCAGGATTATTGAAGAGATGGTAGTGATTGTTAAGCGATAATGAAGCAAGAAATTGTTTGGTCAATCAGAATACCATAGTTAACCAAACTTTGCTGATTTTTGAGTGGCTATAGTATAAGTTGTTAAAGATGAAAACGTTGTAATTTTGAAATGGAATTCTAAGGCTTGTATGGTATCAGTCATTTTCGCAGACTGGTTGCAGTTTCATACCTGATGTCAAATGGTATTGCCAGTTTCAAAAATAATTCAGTTAATGTGATGCTCATTAATGACAATGCACTTGATCTGCAACTCTCAATAAATTTCAATCCATGGCTAAAAGGTGTATCTTTTTCTCCCAAAACAAGTAGCTTATTTCTTTCGATAGACCTGTTATCAAAACATTTAGAGCTCACTACACAGGACATTTGCTTGCACAGGATTTTATGGAAGATTGTCTTTTTCAAAAACTGGATTGCAGTCACAAGGCAAGTTGAATTTTATGAAGCCCTGGAAGAATACCATAGCAGCACAGCCATAGGAAAAAAGTTTTTTCCTCAAATTTTGGTTCCCAATAACTAGTATTTATATATTTTTGTGTGCAAAATTGTATCCTGACTTATGGGAATTCAACCTACATGGTCACTGCCTTCCCACCTATTGCATAACTCTGGGATATTGCTGTACTTGTAATTATTTTGGTGTAGCATGTTCTTAATGCACTGTTTTTGTCAGGGATTCTCTGAAAATAGCACATGAAAATAAGCCTGTACATACAATTAGTATTAGCATAAATGAAGTTAATTTGATTCTAATTCAACCTAATGTGCATAACTGTGTGTACCTCATTATGCATATACCTCTATTTTTTTTTTCAATTTTTCATTCACGTTGATTGAAGAGAATAGTTACTGATGGTGACTATCTCCTGTATAGTTAGTTCCTTCATGCCAGTAGTTCTTAACTTTTTGTGTTCCACAGGGGGAACACAGGTGCAGGGCAGGGACACAAAATCGTTATCATTTTTGCTGATAACGATGAAGGCCACAAATCCCTTTACAGAATAATATTCAGCATATAATACTGTAAAACAATAAGTTAATTGTTTACTCATCCAAGCTCATGGATCGCCTCCCTGAAAAATCTTCACTGACCACTAAAGAGATCAGTGAACCTCTGGTTGAGAACCACTGTTTTATACAGCCAGATCTTGATGTAGCACCACCTCACGGTTGAATACTGGAAGGTTGAATTATTTCATAAGCCAGATGACAGACCTGGTTCGCCCCCATGAAATGCTTTGAGTTTTTTTTTTTGACGAAAACAGATTGATGGTGTTAGCATATTTTTGATTGAAGAAGTGCATCAACACAGCAATTAAATTAATTAGAGTGGATGTTTTAATTACCTAAAAAATTAATTAAGTGTAAAATATACAGGTTGCCTTGATTTAATGTTGTCTGTAAACAGATAAAATCCTGCTCAACAAAGTGGAGTACTTATTATTTTGAATTTTATTTCCAATTCCTCTCAATTTGGTGCAATTTTATAAATCTTTGCACGTGTAAAATTTAAGTAGCTCTCAAAAATGAAACCAACAAGGAATCAACTCTTTCTAGATAAAACAATATCATACTTATATACCGGTATTTTGTACTGAAATGGCGCTGAAAGATCTATACCTTCTAAAATACCAAAAAAATTGAGAAAAGAAATTGATATAATGGGTTTTTTTAGAGCATGTATTTGCCATGGATATTCAAATATATACAGGGCCATAGAGGATTAAACAAGCAGCATACATTTTTGGGGTCTATTAGACTCTATTCAATGGCCAAATTCAAGGTTGTTATCTCCCAATGAAATTTTGAAAAAAAACATGTAAGTTTGGTTATAATTTTTTTTGATAATCAAAACAAATTGGGATCTAGTAGAGAGAGGTCCCACTCACATTTTCACACAGTTTCTTGAATGTCTCAAATGTTTGTCTCAGAGCTAGTTCTTATGAAGATGGAATGCGATGGTTATAGATAGAGGCACATTTATGGTTTTGCTGCTTTTCTCCCATTCTAGTCTAATTTTTTTAATACTTTTTCCTTGAATTTGCTACCCCGTGCTACAACCTGCTTGGTCTCTCCCCACTCTTGAAAATACACCCGTGTCTCTAAGTCACTGTTTTAGTCATTCAGATGCTTGCACATTAGTTTGGTCACTCACATACTTGCACACATTCTAAGTCACTCGCTTTGTTGCTCACTAACATGATTCCCTGCTGATCCACTCTCTTGATTATTTACATGTTTGCACATGCTCTATGTCATTTTTTTGGTCATTCACATGGTTGCACGTGCTCTAGATCACTCTATTGGCCATAGACCTGCTTTAACACTCTCCAAGTCAGTCTTTTGCTCTTTGCTCACTCATGTGCTTTGCAAACTCTCTAGATCATTTCTTTTTGTCACTCCGTGACCCAGTACCTTACTTTCTCAGCAGAGGTGAATTTATTTAGGGTTATACAAATTTTGCAGCCTTTCTTTCATTCTACTAATTTTTCTTGGAAACTCATTCTTCAAATTTGCCACTCCTCGAAACTCGCTAAGCTCCTCTGTGAATTTGTCACTGATTATAGACATCATCTGATTTCCAATTCTGGTTCAGAATTTGATCCAGTTATTGCAAATGTGGACAGATATTCTGCAGAATATCATATGGGCACTATATGCCTCCATGCCTACCCATATTACATATATCTAGTCTAGAGGTTCCACATAGGGTATGATAGCCTGCTCTCATGTGTTTTGATTTCATTTTTCCATCTTCATTTTTTTTTTTTTTTACAGCTCTGTTTTTTCTGTGTGTAGAACAGCAATATGCCATTTAAACTGATGGTGTATTTGATAATTTTTAGTGTGCAAAAGCTTTTTCACCGTGTGTGACTGCAAATTTTCAGCTTAGAGGGAACATTTTTCTCCAGAATGACGTATTCTTTTGTTCAAATATTGCAATTACTAAATTATATTACTGCAATCACATATAAAGTTTTCAATTCCAAAAACTCATTCTTGATGCATGATGTTTTTTTTAAAAAAAATTCATACAAAAAAATTGAAAAGTTTAATATTTTTCAGAATATATTCATAACATCAGGCTTATGGAAGTATTCCCGACACCCGAATTATCTTGGTGAAATTATCATGTGGTTTGGATTATATATTAGTGCAAGTACTGTTTTTCATGAAATGGAACTACTAGCTATTCTGTGTCCTATTTTTGATGCAATGCTCATTACTAAGGTGAGCGGTATCCCCCCATTAGAAGAAATCGGTGTGAAGAGATGGGGTAAAGATAAAAAATATCAAGAATATATAAAAAATACCAGCATTTTGATACCTTTTATATGGTAAGGTTATTTTTTTATGAATTAGAATTTTATTATCTGACAGCATAATTTTATTATTATAGACCTAAAATATGTCATAAAAATATTATTGTACATTGAATAAACTTTGTAAAATATCATGTTGTATTATTAATTACTATTCAACATTAAAGCTTGTAACCAAATTATATTGTAGAAATCAGAAAAATTACATGATTATGAAAGTTACATCAAAAGTTATATTAGATGTGATGGTTAGTGTTGATGATTTGAATATTGATTATTTTACTTGAACATTATGATACTTGGATGTGAATGCCATCTTATTTACTTTATATACTTATTTTTTCTTTATTTCTTTCTTTAATTCTTTATTCTACAAAGGAATGTTTAGATTAACTAACATAACTTTAGAAAGAACAGGTCCACAGGACTAAAATAAAAAAAAATACAGCTGTCATTGATGGCAAGTAAATACCGCAAAAAAAAGAAAAAAAAATAGTGGTTGATACTTAAGAATGATTGTGTTAAGTGATAAAAAATGTTAAACTCCAACTTGCTTTTTTTCACCATTTCCAAAATGTAAACAAAAGTTGTTTTTTTTGTGGCTTTTTGGAAGACTTAAATTATAAATAACTCCAATTTGTGTTGTCTAAAATCCTTCAGGGAAGAAATTTAATCCAAGAAGAAATGCATTCACCACTGAAATTAAAAAATACAACTACATATTAATAAAAATCTCTTTATTTTACTCAAAGGTTCTGTTTCATTCATTTCAGACTCACATCCATCAAAACGGTAAAAATTTCTTGCTGGAATTCTGATCATTTTCATACTTGAATTTTTTTTTTATTATAAAGGGCTATAATTTTTAGTGTTTCAAGAATTGAGACACATAGTTCACGTCATAGGAAATTCTTAAATTCTTATCATACAGGTTCAAAAATGAAACATATTTGCAATGGAAGCTTGTAGATTCTATTATTAGATTACTTATGAATACATTGTAAGAAATTTATCTTAAACTCGTCATAGTCATCAGAAAATTTTTCTTTGACATTTCCCCAATTGTTTAAAAACTTTAAAGAATACTTCTTCTAAAAATTACTATTAACTATATAAGTTATATTTTTGATCAGTTTAGTTTGTTGACTTTCAAATTATGAAGCAATAGATAGTCTATTTTTATTCTAATTGCAAATAAACTATACTGAATAAACATTTCAGCTGTTGATTGAAGTTCACGTGAACTAGTTTCTGCATACGCTCTTATGGGTATGCTATATTATATCACATGAATCAAGAGTGTCTATTTCATTAAAATCCTATTTTTACTGTACATGTCTATGAAGCCAAAAGTATTGAGCCCTAAGATATGAAAAGGATTCTATAACTTTATTTTTCTTTTTTTAAATTAATATTTTCTAAAAGCTTTCCTGATTGTTTCTAAGCTAGTAAATTTTCAATCACATATCCTGTATATTCTGTTGTTTTGCCATAAAAAGGTACCCACAGTGTACAGGGAAGACATTTTAATATTTCCCTGTGCACTGAAGAAAAGGCATTTGTATTGTTTGTGATGTATATAGTGTACATCAAACGTTTTGTTCCTCGTAGCACTGCAAATGATTGCAACCTTAGAAACATGAAGTTCTTTTGTTTCACGCAGGTTCAGACTGCTAAAATATTTGCCATAATAACCAGTAAAAAATTGGATAATGTCAGTTACACATGATTCTGTTGAAAATGTCATCAGTCAGAAAAAAAAGAATTTTTGAAAAGTTGCTTTTCCGATTCGGCCTCTTAGAGTCTCTGAGGATTGGAAAGCTGATTTTCATTATCTGAGCGCTATTCCTAAATATTTTGTGTCTTCAATACTGTGTTGTATATCCCGGTATAGTTGATACCCTGAATTCACTTCCACAACTGTCCTGTTTTTTGCCTGTAGCAGGCTTCGTTGAACTTTGGCACGACAAGGCAAATTTTAGTTCTCTAAACATTTCTTTGCACAGTGGTTCCTGTATAAAAAAAATTTAGTTATTTTGAGAACTAAAATAACATGAAATAAAAAATTGAATTAAATAACATCAAGTTTCTAAAAATATACAAATACAAAAGTCACAACAGACAAAATGCCCAACAAGGTGGATGAAAAAAATGCCCATAAAAAATATGAATGTCGAATGCATATCTAAGCTACATAAAAAATACAGCAACTTAATAAGAGCAATAAGCACCAATAATTATTATAAGACATGAACATACTGCCCATAACAAATTATGGTTGTCTCATCTAAGTATGGATGGATTCTCGATTTATCCCAATATGTTCATTGCATTTCTTTTTAAACGTGTCAAATGTTAAGTAAAGCAAGATTTTATTCTTTAACAAATGTTTCTAGACATACTCATGCAAATTTTATTTTTTTCAAAGTTTAAATTTACTCTTATAATCATAAATAACTTTATATCGTTAATGTTATCATATTTGTCGAGTTATTCAAAAGAAATGTAGAGTTGATGAAAAATGAAACATTTTAAAATAAATATATATAATAAACATATTTTGCCACCTGGCAGTCAAGTGGTTAAAGAGCTAGCCTCTCACTGTGCAGGTCTGGGTTAAAATCCCATCTCCGGCATGGATGTCTGCTAACACTAACAAATTCCCTGGACGAAAATATATATATTTTAATGGTTTGTCCAAAATCTCAGTCCAAAAAGCCAAACTCCAAATTTCTAAATTTAGTTATAAAAAAAAAACTTAAGCATTGAAATTGCTTCTTGACCTTTGGGCCAAGAGCAATTTTTTTTTGTTGTTACAAGAATATTTCTACACAGTTGACTCTCAATTTTACAAACTTGGACATACTAAAACAATAAGTTTTTGATCTTTGGGCCAGGGGATTGCACTATAAAAGTTTGATAAAAGATCTTTTACAAAACTTGAAAATAATCAATAAGTGATTACATTCGATTACATTACTAACCAATAAGTGATTACATTCGCTCGAATGTAACTGATACATTTATTGGTTTCATTTTTCAAGTTTTAGAAAAGAACTTTTATGTAAATTTTATAGTGTAATCCTGGCCTTTATACAATAAAATGATCATTGATAAAATTTATACAACAATAACAATCTTTATACAGTAAAAAATTTGGATTACACGTAACTTGGTTTATGAATGCTTTGCGAGACAAGCAAAAACTTTTAACAAATTCTGACTCAATAAACAAGTAATATCTTGCATTACAAGCAAATATTTTGAAAGTTTTAACATATTTTGACTTGATAAACTAGAGATTTATTGTAATAGAAGTGTTTATTAATTAGAATTTGATACGAGTAGATGATATAATTTCTTAGATGAGAACTAGTCTATAGGAGGCATTGTCTGTCAAGCGTCACATGATCACAACAGTCCTAACAAATCCAATGGCTGGCCCCAAGTATTATTTGGGACTGTTTTTATTTTTTTTAATGAAAAACCAAATAAAATATTGTATTCATATGTGTATTAACACTTACAGCAGTAATGTCAGATCAACTGCCAGTGGGCGGAGTCAGTTTTTGTTCGAAGTTTGATAACAGAAGCAGAAAGACTGTATTTTTCCCCTTTCAAAGTGGTATAGGAATACATGTACAGTATAAATAATAGAAAAGATAAAGTATTTATCTTCCTTGTTTTATTATTATTCTCTGTGTTGGAGGGAAAGCACTTATCATTGCACAAGATCGAAAAAACAATATTCTTTTTGAAAACAGGTGACATTTTGTAGAATGTTTAGTAATTTCCCACTGTGGCAGTTATAATACGATCAGGAAAATTTTAAAAATCTCTTAAACAGCTAATGATAAAATGAAAACTGACAAAAGGCTCCTTCCTGGCCTTGTGAGCCCATTCCTCAAGATGCTACTGAGTATGGGAATGATATTCTTAGCACAAACCCTTTATTACACTGCAAAATACTTTATTAGCATACCATCTTGTGTGTTAATAGAAGCAGGGATTTCAAAGCAAAGCCCCAGCTCTCTTTTGTATCATTTTGAAATTACTCGATATAAAGTAAATGAAAATACAGTAATATGAATATGCATCAATCTGAGCTATGGATTATTTTAAATAAGGAATGTAAATAAAATTTAAGAATTGAAAAAAAAAATTGAAACGTATTTTAGTGTATTTACATACAATTGAACATTGATTCTGTGCGTGACTTATATAATCAATAATTTCATTAGTATGTAGTAAAATACAGTGTGGCATTTTTAGTTTTTATTAATAGGAATTTTTGCCATTTTTGACGTGTATTCTTTTCTTATGCAAAAAACTCTATTTCTCGAAAACTCCCTATATCAAAAATTTTTTTGGTTCTGCCAGTTTCGAGGTAGAGAGGTTTGACTGTACTTCAAAGTACCATCAGTAGACAAAGGGTTAAGCAAACATGAGCGTGGATCAGAATTTATTCACCATTTGGTAACTGCAGGAGGTATGCCATGAGAGAGAATTCTTTTAAAACTACCCAAATACCAAGAAAAATAGGACTTTCTGGAAAGTTGAATGTTATAGGAACTGTGCAGAAAACATTGGTGCTGATATGTGGTGGAAAGGAACATGCATTAAAATGAGTTTGACAAAAGTCGCATTCTAAAATTGCTGCAAGAGCTTTCAGAACCTCATACATACAGCATAAAAAATAGAAAGAAGAGGAAAATTAAAGTTTGCAGCCCATAATATTAAACTTTTAAAGCAAGAAAATGAAAACAACATGGATGAATTGAACAATTTGTGAAGAAATATGAGTGATAGAAAATTTGAGTATATGTTCATTGAGTTTATCAAAGAAAATGACAGAGTTTTCTATCTTCTTTACAATGAAGGTGGTCATAAGAATGGCTCTTTTTGTCAATTAACATTGATTTTATTTTTTGCTTTGAACTTATTTCTGAAAATTTATCTAATTTTAAAAGAAATCTTTTAATCTTTAAAAGTTGTCCAGGACTTCCCTGCAATGGAGGCAACAAGTTCCTTGATATTGTCAATAGGGGTGTCATACACCTATGTTTTGATATGCCTCCAGTCTGGGGACTCTGGAAGAAGTAATAAAGGCATGATAGATCTGGCGATCAAGCAGGCCAATGCACCAAACACCCAGAACCACCGCTCCCATATAACGCCATCTAACATGTCAGGAAGGCATTTCTGACTCTTCATTACATGTGATTCTGAGTTGTCTTGGTGCACCCTACCCTTCCTAGAAGTTTTTAAACCTGGTGCTGAGACACAAGGGCGTAGCGAGGGGGGGGGGGACTTGGGGGTCTGGCCCCCCCCGAAATGTGAGAAAATGACCGAAAAAAGGGAAAAAGATGGCCAAATCCATTGTTCTGTCACTTTGGTCCCCCCCGAATGAAATTTCTGGCTACGCCCCTGCTGAGACACCCTGTATATGTTAATACCATATATGTTATATACATATAATAATAACATGTATATGCTATATACAAAATTATTATACATAGAGACACTGTATTGTTATATGGAAATTCCACTGTACATATTTGTAAACTTCAATCAATAAATGCATATGAAAAATGCTTACTCGATCTATATTTGCAAGTTTTCTAGCTTTCCAAAAGAACTCTATGATTGCTACAAATGCTGCTAAGCCAAGTCCAGTTAGAAGAACTACAAACACACCACCAACATTTCCAAGTCCTAGCTCTGTAACACCACTTGAAGATTTTTTAGAATCATCCATGCATTTTCCTCCACCTTTTTTCTGTTTCCACCATCTCTCTTTTAATATATGTAGGATTCCATCTTCTTGTAGTTTGAGGATGCCACTTGAAAGGGGTGTTCTGTATTTAGATCCTTTAAAAAAAACGAAGTTATCGAATATAATATGATAAAAACAAATTGAGAAAATTCTTATTAGTTTATTCCTAAAATGTAAGCAAAATATACATTGGCTTAGGCTTTTATGATCAGCCCTTAAGGAATAACTGAAACTTTCCAAGCACTTTGGCTGTGGGCTTGAATTTTTTAATAACATTTGTACTGCTGCTATGTAATACATCTTCAGAAGTGGTGACATAAGTCCATTGTTGACTTCTATGTTCTTTGAGTCAAAAACAGAGAGATGCAACTAATGAAGATGTTCATCCTAGTAGTGGGTAAAACATTAAAGCAAATGCAAGTAGATCATGGCCAAACACCCCATAAAGCTTCAGCTATTAATGTAATCAACCTGTTTCAACTACTTTTCACCCAACACCAGGTGCACCTTGGTATCATATATCAATGTTGTGAAACGACTATTTCAAGAGCATTCTGGGTCCCCATGCCAAGTGATTTTTCTGAGGCCCTTACCTGGCAAGACATGTTTACTTTTGAAAATTTTAATCAGAACTCATTTTCATGAGCCCCCCTGTCCCGGGCAGTGGGTTAAGATGATACCACTGTGAAATACAATTTTAAGATATTGGTCCGAATGAAAAATTTAAACCAAAATAGCTATACAATTAAAATTTTGTGTTAGGGATAAGTTTTTTCTCATGTAAAATGAAATTAAATTAATAATACAGTTCTTACTGAAAATAAAACTTTTTCTTCCTCTGTACAAGAGAAGATTTAAAAAACTGTGAACAAATATGCTATTTCATTTGTAACGCAGGGGCATTCACATAGAACAAGGGTGCCCAACCTTTTGGTGACTGCGCGACACTTCGATGACTTTGTAACTGGCCGTAGGCCACTTGAATAATTTGTCAACTACTCATGAGCAACAATGAAATTTGTTTGTTAAAATATTATAATTGAAAGCCATAATAAAAATTTCAAATGATATTAAAAAAAATGATCAGTGGGATCTTAAAGGGTGAGTCAAAGAGGCCTGGGCTTAAGGCCTTGAATGAAATAGAGGTTATTAAAAGTTTAATCATTAAACTTTTTTCATTCTGAATTATTATTAAGTTTTTGTTATTTCCTTCAACATTTCATTTAATTTTTACAGAAGCTGAAAAGATGATAAAATGATCCAAAAATATTCATGCCATGAGGCAGGTGAACTCGTCAAAGTGACCACAACTTTCCTTATAAAATGACCCCACCCTGTAGGATTTTGACTCATAGAAAATTTGGAATCGTCTATTAGTCACCAGTTTGAATAGTCATATTTTTATCAATGTCAGGTCTGCAATTTTCATACAAATACCTTAACAGACAAAATGCCCAATTAAGTGGCTGAAAAAAGATTCTGATATATATGTATAAGACATATATATAACTATAGATGTTGATTATATATGTAAACTATATCAAAAATACAGCAACCCAATAAGAGTAATAAAAAATCAATAATTATGATAAAATATAAGTATACTGCCTATAAAAAATTATGGTTATCTGATCTAAGTATGGATAGCTTCTCAATCTATCCCAATATGTTTATCATTTTTTTTTTAAATGCGTCAATTATGTTAGAATTCATGACCCCCAAAGGTAAGCTATTCCATTTATTGACAACGCTATTACAGAAAAACTCCCTGCGACACACACCATAACCTGAAAATTTTCCCTTACTGAACGATACTGGTGTCCCCTTGTCAAAGCAGTTGATTGATGATGTATTAATAACTCGTGGTCTATTTTGTCCATCTCGTTGAAAATTGTAAACACTTCAATCATATCCCCCAGATATCTGTGCTCTTCCAAAGTAAACATTTTCAAAAAATCAAGTTTCTCTTCATAGCTCAAGACCCGTGTGCCATCAAGAGCATATGTGGCTCTTCTCTGCACCCTCCAGCCAAGTCAATGTCCCTCTATAAGAATGGTCTCCAAAACCTGAGGATATAAATACCATAATATTAAACCTCCTTCAGGTTTAATATGTTTGGCTTTGCAGGCCACATCAAATAACCCGAAGTACTACATTTGGGCCACTGATTGAACATGTATCACATAGAAGACGGATGACAGCATCTGAGCACTTATGTGCATGGAACTTAAATAATAATACACTCAACGCTCATTTTTACAAACCTGTATGGACATGAAAAATAGTTCATAAAATGAAAAATTCGTAAATGTTAAAGACATTTAAAGGAATAGTATATTGTTTGGGACCAGAAAATTAGTTTGTAAAACACGTTTGTAAATTGGAGATTCATAAACCAATTGTTGACTGTACCGTAAATGCCCAGTTAGGTTCCATAATTGATACTACTACACAGGCACATCTTTGGAGGTAAAATGATAGTAAATTGCTCTGTGGCGATAGACTGGGGCTGTTTATGTTTTGGAAGAAATTTTCATTCACAGAATTTTCTCTCTCTCTCTCTTAAGAGAAAATTCTGTGAAGATTTTAGATAATAAATTTATCATTTAAAAAATTCATAAATATTTTAATGAAAAATAAGAAAATTAGTGGAAATATATTAATGAAAATTAATTTCCAATTAAGAAGAAAATAAAAATGTGATTGTTGCATTGAAAAAAAGTGAAATTGAAACTTCATATTTCTTGAGATTTACATTTGTTAGAAAATAGTATGAAATTATTTTAAGAGCAATGCCAGATCCATTGGATATTCAAGCTTGTTTTATAGTTGAGTTAATGTGGGTGGCTCCAATGTTAATGAATATACAGGAGTTCTCAAATATGGTTGTCTCATCTTAGTATGGATAGCTTCTCAATTTAATCCCAATATGTTTATCATATCTCTTTTTAAACGTGTCAATTGTGTTAGAATTCAAACCCCCAGAGGTAAGCTATTCCATTTATTTACAACCCTATTACTGAAAAACTCCCTGCGAAACTACAACCTAGAATAGTCCCTTACCAACCGATACTGGTGTCCCCTTGTCCTAGCAGTTGATTGACAATGTATTAACCCGTCCAATTTCTCTGACATAATATTGCGTTGGAAGCATGGGGGGAGATACGGGGAGGGGGGTGGCATTGTCCCCCCATCGTCAAAGGTGGAGTCGACTGATCTAATATATATATGTATATATGAATTGACATCATCACCATCGTGCTCCCCTCCCCCCAGACTTCCAAGTCTATCTCCGCCTATGGTCAGAAGTTCAACGGGAGAAATACAAACATAACCTTGAGAATTTTTTGTGTGCATTGATAAAAACATGTTTTATTCACTCGAAATCATCTTTTCTCTTTTTTTCCATGCTTGTCTTTACTTGGGGGGTCGTATATTGGAACAATTTTGAAGAGAGAGGATTTAAAATTGACTAGTGCGTTATCAAATTAGAAATTATATCAAGTACAATATAGAAAGGTGGGAAGTTATTGGAATGACTCAAAAATATTTTTGGGCTGGGGGAGGATACGCTAATCCCAATATTTTTATAGGTGTCGAGATGGGGACAATTATTGAGTGAGCTTGGGCTCATGGAGCAAATACAAGTATACACCTACAATAGTCCGGCATTATATAGTTCGATAGCAGTTTATTTGACATATATTATCTGTCCTTTATACAGGGTGTTCTGTTAATGGGCTGACAAACTCAGAGGGTTGTTAGCAGACATCAAGAGGAACAAAATTTGCAATGGAATATGGTGCCCCAAACCACATTGAGAGGGTGAAAATCGTTGGAAACGCACGCAAGTTTCGACGTCAAGCTGTAATGACAAAAAGTACAATAATAACTATAAAAAGATTTATTTTATTAATTATTACAGGAGTTATTAAGAGAAAATGAATTTTCTGGATGTTATGCAGAAACTAATATTTGGAAAGAAAAGTGATTTGTCTCCGATTTGATTCCTGGAGGAGACAAATCACTTTTCTTTCCAAATATTAGTTTTAGCATAACATCCAGAAAATTCAATTTTTCTGTATATTACCAGAGTTGTGGGAAGTGGCGGCCGCTGACATCATTGCACAGTCTACAACAATGTAAAAACGATTCCCGGACACGCTTGAAGATATCAGGTATGCTTTTGATGTCGGCCGCAGTGATGACAATCCGCACTATGAGATCATCTGGTGTGACCACAGGCATCACATAAACGAGTGATTTAAGGTGACCCCATAGGAAAAAGTCACATGAATTGAGATCCACTTTTCGTCTCCTCTGGGCTTAGAGCCTGCATGCGTTTTTCCCGATTTTCACCCTCTCTGTGTGGTTTGTGACACCATGTTCCATTGCAGTTTTTGTTGCTCTTGATGTCTACTAACAACCCTCTGAGTTGTTGGTTCATTAACAGAACACCCTGTATAATACCAATAGCTCTTTTTTGATGAGATCTTATGCTTGAGAATTGACGCCTAATTTTGTATTTGATGTATCAGATGCCTTAGGAGCTATGTCACGCACACTACATTCGAGCGAATGTAACCAATAGGCTGATTGGATGCTTTTTTTTTCAAGTTTTTTAAAAGATCTTTTATCAGATCCTTTATAGTGTAATCCCAGTCTTAGACCTGTGGGTGCTCATCTTTCAAATTTATGCTAAAATTCTGTTTATAAATCCCTTCTGGATATGCTCGGCATGATGCTGCAAAATACTATGGTTGCTCATAAATTCATAGCACCCTCAACTGTGATGCCACGGTTATACCCAAGATCACAACTAAATGCTTGGTCAGCCTGGGCGAGTATGCATTTTGGTTCCCCTTGTAATGTCGAGGAAGAGGTTAAAAGATGAAATTTGCACTCTCTGGCCCTGCACCCAGATCATCAGACCATCCTGCTCCCCCCCCCCAGTTGTGGTCCTGGTTGTATATAAATAGTCCCTATTACGTATCAGGAATCGTAATGAATATTTAATTATATTGATCTTTGGTTTTAATTGTAAAACCTCTAGTTTAAAAGAAAAAAAAAAACCAACAAAACATTGTTTTACAATGAGGGACAAATGAGAACAAATACTCATTCTTTGGCCAAAAATCCCTACCTACTATAATGAGGAATATCCAATCATATACATTCCCCCATCTCCATTTAGAAAACCTTCTGAAAAACCTTTTCCGAAAAACCAAGAATATATTTGCAAAAAAATCTTACTGGAATAATATTTTTTCCTCTGATTCCTCGATGATCATGAATTTTCCACTTTTGGTGAATATTTGCTAGGGAAGGAAAAAAACTTGTTTCATTTAAAAAGAGGAAAATAAAGAAACATTCTAGGGGTTAATAACTCATGGTCCATTTTGTCCATCCCATTGAAAATTTTAAACACTTCAATCATATCTCCCCCTCCCATTTGCGTTCTTCAAATGTAAAAATTTTCAAAAACATCAACTTACATTGAAGGTAAACTTTTTGAAGTTTTTGAAACCTTTTTCACCTGTGGCACCCCTTTCTCTAATCAAAACTTATCCACAACTCCCCAAAGCAGTTTAACAAAGAATCATGTCAAAGAACCTTTGTTCACTCTGTGGCACCCTCGACAAAGGTTGGTGGTGTACTGGTGCACCACAGTGCACAGTTTGAGAATCCCTGCTATAATACAAAGTATTGGTAATATATATAGTGTATTTTTATTACTATTTTATTTCACTAAAATATGAGGTAAAATAATAATTTTGTTTTCATTATATTTTTTGAAAAAAAGGTTGAACTATATTCTACTATTATTTTCCATTTTACTTAATAAAAAAATTTACCTTTTCTTGTTGCTATTCCATATCCTTTTGAATCAAGTAGGCTTCCAATCTGTGTGAGATTACAATTTCTTTCTATAATATATTCTATAGATGCAGACTCCATGAGATATGCATAGTTGCCTTCCATAACTCGCTGTTTACCTTTTTCGTTGTTTGGCATAAATACATCGGGGTTTTCACTCATAAATTTCCACATTTTTGCATATGTGCTTATTTTTGATTCCTAAAATCAATAAGATAATAAAAATGCAACTAAGTTTGAACTTGAAAAATGTTAATGAAATTTATGTTTATTCCCCTTCCTCATTATAAGCAATTACTGTTGTTTTAGGTATTTTACAAAAAATTAGGTATTGTTTTACCCTCTCTACTCCAAAAATTGTATAATAGCCTTCCAATACAATATCAGCTACTTTTTAGGATGACAAAAGACCTCCAAAACTCTCTCTCCAGAAAATGGTGGAAAATGTTGCATAATTTCAGATAATATCTCTGATCTGCTATGTGTTATCATTTCCTCAAACATGGCTATAGAAATCGGGATTGTGAAAGAAAGACTAAGTTTTAAGTTTTTTCTGTATTTTCCCAATATCGGAATCTCTCTTCTGAAATTAAAATATTTTGGAAAATTTTTTTCAAGTGATGTTTAGTTTGAGGAAAATAATTAAAATTTTCCATTTATTTGTTGACAGAAAATAAAAGTCCCCTTTTTTTGCACCCCATAATTTTTGGCAGCTTGGTGTCACTGCACCTTTAGCATCTGCTTAAGTTTGGATTTGAATGTGACTGTTAAAATCTGCTATGTCCTCATAAAAATTTGATGAAAATACTATACCTACTTGAATATAAGCCAATCACTCTCCCCCACTGGAACACTACCAATATGCCATAAAATTGAAAACCCAGTGTATAAGCTGACCCCAAATAAGTAGGCACATATTAGCAAGAAAATACATATTTCTAAGGTATAAAGTTAAAATGGAAAATAGTCAGAATTCTCAAAAGTTTTTCTCCAGTTTATTCAGCAAACACTTTACAAGACGTTTCAACATTTTCCTACCACATCAATGACTTCTGTGTGGGTTAAGAAGTGCACAATCTTTTCAATGTGCTGGCCAAATTTGCATGATGGATACCATTTACTAGCCATAAACTGGTATACCAATCATGTTGTGTGGATTGATATTTTTTTTTAAGTAACACCTTTGACGTAGACCAGTTTTAGCAGAATTTATAATTATAGAAGGTAAGCTATTTCATGTGCAAATGTGCACTAACATCTGAACACTTCCTATGGAAATGAAGTTGATTTAATAAATTTATGAAGTAGTAGTTTCTATTTAAATAATAGTTGGAACTTGGGAAAAAATTTAATTATGTGGAGTACCTGGAAGAAAGCTTTAGTTGAACCACTTCCCAGACAACCATACTTGATTTTTGTTTGTTTGGCTAGATCTTCTGCACTTTCCACTGGGTAAACAGTTTTTTCTACTGTTAAAAAAGCCGCTAAATTAGCTGTATATGATGAAATCATGATGAGTGTGAAAAAGTACCAAATGCCAGCTATTGTTCGAGTTGACATAGCTCTGTTTAGATAATAACAAAACAGTAATGTTGATTAGTAATATAAAAAAATTCAAAATTTTCGAAAATTCAATTTTTTTTATACTCTTATAATGTAAGTTGCTATATAAATATTAAAGTTTTATGTACTTTCATTCTCATTTGAGATCAATGAGATGAAATGTGAAATTATAAAGAACAGATTCTTTTACCTTGGTGCAAGATCTGATCCTTGCTGCATGAGAGATCCAATTGTGAACCACAAACTATTCATAAGGCTGAAACTGTTTTCTAATACCTGTTCATCTTGGCGACATGGATGAGGATTGTCCCATTCATAAGGGCTAAGCCGACCTACAAGGAACAGAGTTATGCTGACACCAATATGAGCACCCATCACATATATCCATACTTCCATGGAGAAGGGCGAAAGGAAGGAAAACAAAGTTGTGACTTTGGTTGTAGGTTTCTTGAACAGGATACTTATTCCTGTATTCATGAAAGGCATTGTAAAGTCTACCGCTTCTTCTCGAGAGGAAGTTATTGTGAGATCAACAATAGCTATGTCAGCTTCCTGGACAGAGTATATAAAAAAAAATATCTTACTTTTTCAAAGTATTATGTGTATACATTTATATTATTCGAAAATAAGTGAGGTTCTTTTCTAAACTAGTGATTTCTTCACAAAACAAAGCATAGAACAGACAGACTAATGCAAAACTGAGAAATTATACTTACTCCTCTAATGAGCTCTCCAATCATTCCATTCCAAACTCCTTTCTCATTTTTGATACCATATGCTCTGTCTGCTACTTCTTTGATCACATATTTAAATCCTAAATGTTTAGCCAAGTGGTCAATCAGGTCAATGCAAAAACCTTCATACCTAGCATTTCCAGCCAACTTTTCCGCTGAATCTTTCAGCATTGCATAAGGAGAGTTCTGAAAAATATGAAGATAACTATTATATATATACCTGTATGTGAATGCCATAGTAACAAGTAACTCAAATTAGCCTATTAGAAAGTTCCCAATTAGGTTAGGACAATCAAAAAGACTTAAGCTACTTAAGTTTTTCCATTATATTTTTCTGGAAGTAAATATAATGGAAACATGATTGAAACATGTTGATAATGATCAGACCATCTTAACGAGCATGGGTGCCCAAGGTCCCGAACTCAATGCATTCGCACACGCGTTATCACGAAAGAAAACAATTCCTGATCCAGCATCTGAAGATTCAGAATGTTGTCACAATTTTAAAAGTGTTTTGCTGCAGACCTTGTATGTGGCTTCAGGTTCCATGACTCCAAGTAGATCAATAAAAGCATAGATTTAGTCCCAAAACACTGTTGCCCAGACCTCTATCAGATACCAGATTTGCTTCAATATCATCCTTCTGCATTAAGAAATTTGATCACTGAGCAGACTTCTCAATCTTGAGGTTATTTAAATCCAAACTCACCATTACGAACTGGCATATAAAAGATAATATACCGGTGAAAATATCGAATTTACATGGGGTTACCAGATTACGAACCTGAAATGAGGACACACGCATGTTGTCTGATCAAAATTGCTATGTTCATTTGTTCTGCCTTCGACCATCAGTCCCATCACATCCTGATCATTTATGAATCAACCTTTATTTTTTCAACATAATCTGTTGGGAGTTTAAGTAAATGTAGATAGCATTAGTCTCATAAAAATAAGGACGAGACTCTAAAACTTTCAGAGAAAATGATTCAATACCATCCTTAAACAGTATACACTTCATTTAAGCAATTTTGTATCCTCCACAAGACAGGTGCTGTGGTTTTCTTCTTGTATAGCTGCTTTTGGACTGTTTATTTTTCATACTAGTTGGCCAAGAGCAGGCGGGCCGTCGCTATTTTAGCATCTGCCTTGCTTAGAAGCAGCCCCAGTTCTCGTTTCCTGTGAATTTTGAGGGGATTGGTCAAAGAATGTATAATATGTATAGAAAAAATATATAGACGCACATACACACACACCGATGAACAGGTATCGGCTTCATGGTGTAGTTTTTCTGTGCACAGAAAAAAGAATTTCAAAAACTTGAAAATCTAAACAAAAAGGTGGAATCGTAAAAATGTGTGAGGACCCTTCCAATGGCACCGAAAATGAGGACAGAAACTGTAATCCCTACATTAACATGATAAAGAAACCAGTTTAACTGACTGCAGAAGTGAATTTTTTGATAGCGAAACACGCCTTAATTTTGCAACGCACCTCATACAAATGGGATTGTGAAAAATTGAGCTTTTACTATAGTATATTGGAGTTTGAATCCACAGAAACACTGGTTATATGCTTTCATACATTTTATTGCCAGGGCCGACTTAAGAGCATCATGGGCCCCCGGCCGAGTGATATTTCTGAGGCCCTACTGGAAAAATTCTCGAAAAATGCAACTACTTGTTGTTTCAGAGGCCCCCAGACCGTGCCCGGGTGGGCCCATGCGTTAAGGCGGCACTGTTTATTGCATGTCTAGCAGTTCATTCACCAATCACTCATGATAGATTTTTGGTATTGTTCACAATCAGTTTGTATGGATAAACATGGAGTGGGCCCCAAGCCAGGATTTTAGAGTATATCTGTGTTTTGATTTCCTAATAACTGTAACAAAAGCAGGGCCGTCATTTCAACTTTCCCCGGGGGGGGGGGGGGGCAAAGAGCATGTAGTCGATGTACGCATATATATATACCATTTTTAGTGTATTTTCAAAAGCCGGGGGTTTTTCCCCCGGGTTTCAAAAGCTGCCCCCCCAAATGACGGGCCTGAAAAAAAAGTAAAAAAAAATTGTTTGGCATTATGGCTTTAGGTTGGTCATAGTCATGGACTCGCATCGCGGGGACCCGGGTTTGAGCCCCACCGTCGCCACAGTGGTGGTGGCGACGGTGGTACCAACTTCGAGGCGCAAATGCGAGCCGATCTCCCCGTTAAAAAGTCTCGCCATGGAGAGCAACAGGCCTACAAACAGTACAAATATTCAGTCACTAGACATCACTCACTTCACTTCTGAGATATAGATGGCAGCACTGAAAAATCGTACACAACACTAGATACGCACTCAGACTGTTAGGTACACACACTTACAATTCCGGCACAACTCACTAGGTAGTAAATTGCCTATGGCGATAGACCTGAGTTGTGCTCAGTTTGAAAAAAAAAAAAAAGCTTTAGAGGTTGGAGTCCTGTCTATGTCATCCTTGTGGTGGATGATTCAAGTCAGAGTCGCTGACACAAAGAAAAAATTGGCCTAGGATTGGCAGACATCCTTCTTATACAAGGTTCGTCATACTTCTTATACGGGTTAAGTGGGACGAGGGCCCCTGGACCCTCTTTGGTGGGCTTCTCTGCAGTGAATTAATAGCAGAAAAACATAAAATAACAAGAATCGTCCCAGATATCGTGAATTGTATATAGGCTTCCATGAATCATTGCGAGGAGGATGCTGAGCCTCTCTCTACAAAGTGCATCGCGAGCCATCCTGTTCTGGTGCCTATAATTATACAAAGAGAGATAATGATGTCCAGGGCCATCTTAAGAGCATCATGGGTCCTACGGCGAAGTGATTTTTCTGAGGCCCCTGCCTGGCTGGAAATGCCAACTAATTTGCACGCTTACTCAAGGGCGTAGCGAGGGGGGGGGACTTGGGGGTCTGGTCCCCCCCCCGAAATGTGAGAAAATGACCGAAAAAAGGGAAAAAGATGGCCAAATCCATTGTTCTGTCACTTTGGTCCCCCCCCAAAATGAAAGTGGTCCCCCCCCGAACGAAATTTTTGGCTACGCCCCTGCGCTTACTCATGAACTTATTAATCTGATGTGTCATTTCTGTGGAGCTCCTGGGTTGTGCCCAGGTGGGCCCCATGCATTATGACGGCACTGATGAAGTTGCTCTCTAGCATTGATACAAAATATAGAGGACTGGATACGATGCAGAGATGATTTTTTGAAAGAGAAATTCTACAGTTATCTGCGGGAAATCAAGCCACAGTACCCTCGTGATCCAGGTGAGTGTGCTAGACCAGTGGTTCTCAACCATTTTGGAACCGCGGCCCGGTGAATCAAATTGCTGTGAGTTTATGGCCCGTTCTGGAATAGTTTACTCGTTCAAAAGTTAATAATTAATAAACAACCAATTACATTTTGATTGCGAGCTGATTAATTAAAAACCCATTTAATCAATTAATTAATTAAACCCTTCTTTAATTGATTAATTAATTTAACCTATTTTAATTAATTAAAACCCGTTTATAATGAATTGAATTCATTATTTTCTGGCGGAGTGATGCAACATTTTTTTTTCCGGTAATGTATTAATAACGTGCAGAAGTCAAAACATAAACGAAGCGCTTCATCAGCAACTGCAGTAAACATCATCATTGCTTAATCGCCGGAACCTGGGTACTGAGGCTGTTTGAGCGCCCCCAATATATTTTATGAGATGGCTGAGCCACCAATAATCAATATACAATACAACGCTCCACTCACTCTCCTGCATAAGGGCTTGAGCCCGTATATACGGGACAAATGGCAACCTTCAGCCCCCCTCAACGTTTGCTTCATTTCGGCGCTTCTACCTCATTAAAAAAATTCTATTGATCACAAATCAATCGAGACGTCTTAATATTCAATTCTACAGACTAATTTCGCATAGTGTGTAAAAATATGAAGTTTTCATTCATAGTGGGCAATAGAATTTTTTAGAGCTGACATCAACGCAGCACTTATTGATTAGCACTTTTTAATAACTTAGTGTAAAATATATTTTACAATCGAACTTTGCATTTAATCTTAGCTAGAAAGAAGGTAATGATATAAAAAAATCGTCTATATTGTAACTCACCATAAAAGCCCGCTGAAGAGCAGAAAATTGTTCATTTTTGGGCGTGACACTTTTCGGTATATTCAGGATAGATGCTTATGTTGAATTGTGTAACTTGATAAATTACGAAACTTTGATCGCGATTTTTCTACTCTATAAAACTTAAACTTTTCTCTATTTTTTTAACAAAAATTGAGATTTGTGAACCTATCCACACTCTGGAAAAGAAATCAGAACGAAAACTCTCGCAACGTAATTCACTGCGTTTTTGCAAAGAAAACAGTATTCGAGTTATCACCAGTAGTTATGTGCACCTTGATGACCGATTCAAAAACACACTATTTTCTGTATACAGATGGATGCCCACCCCTGCTGTATTGTTTGGGTCTCATGAAGACGGATACACAAAAGTACGAAAAGAAAAAAACACAATTAAAAATACTAGTTTCGAGGGGGAGGGAAGGACCAGAGACATGTTTCCTTTCCTTTGGGCCTTGCAACAAAACTAAGGATTTTCAGTGCAATGAGGGGAAGGGGAATTCCTCCAAATTCTTATAATTTATAACTGCGGCTGGAAGCCTTTGATCTGGAACTCTAGGAGGGGTTTTCATCTTCCTTTGTATGATTTTTAGACTGAAAAACTAAAATAATATGTACCATAATAGTGAAATAAACCAATTAGTTATTCGTGAAAATACAATACTTTGAAAAATGAAAGGGTAATGAATATATTCTCGCGGCCCGGTACGATTGATGTCACGGCCCGGCGGTTGAGAAACACTGTGCTAGACCATTAAAATACAGATGCACTGATATTTTTCTTTTTTAATGCGTCCATGAACGGGCTATGAAATGGACACCCACGCCTACGTACGTACAAGGTTTTCATTAGCTTGTGTAACGTTCTAGAAATTTGTGTCAATTCTCTGGTTAGGCAGTGGGCAATCAAGCTCAAGTTTTTTTTGTGTGTAGGCTTACCAGTTTGGAAAACTCAGAAAGGAGGACGTCTGGGCGCACTCTTAGTGACGTCACTTATCCTAATTTTCACAATAGATGGCGCCACTATTCCGACCAATAAAACTCATGGAGGAAAGAATACATTCTTAAATACGTTATTCTTTCCTCCATGAATAAAACTGGCCACAACGATAATTGTTCCCAATTTTTTAAAACAGAACCACTAAAAAAGCAGAAACAGAAAAAATTCTGGGAATTTTGGCGGCTATTGTGGTGAATGCATGTGGGGGAAAAAGCTACAAAAACACTCATAGCAATGAAAAAAATATATATTTCAGTGGGAAAAAAATTCTCCCCAGAGAAAAAAAGAAAAATAATCCCGGAAACTCCTAAGGAGAGTACAAAAAGGCAAATTTTCCGAAAGGAAGGAGGACGCTTGAAATGACATTAAAAAGGAAGACGGTTAGTAACCCTAGTTGTGTGGGAATTTTTAGTGCTGTCATCTATATTCGAAATTATGAGTGTAGTGTAATAATTTAACATTTCTACAGTTATATAGGTTTGTTGCTCTCTGTGGCGAGACTTTCTAACGGGAAGATCGGCTCGCATTCTTGCGCCGAAGTTGGGAATCACAGAAAACCAACACTGTAGCGCCGGTGGGGTTATAACTGGATCCTCGCGATGCGAGTCCGTCACTATGTCCACTCGCCCGACACAGCGGCTATTGTAGCTACCATGCCCCCCCCCCCCAAGGGCAGGACTCCCCCAGTAGCACAATGATATAGTACAATATCTGGACCATATTGTTATATATCGAAATGTCAGAGGAATATCAGATGTCTCTCTCATAACTATGATATAGAAGGATCTTGTCCTATATGGTGCAAATTATTAATGATATTAATTGATCAAGTCTTTAATTTTTCAGTCGAATATGCATTTGATTCCTTGTGAATAATCTCTACTTTGAAGGACAACAACTTGGGACAATAAATTATTTTAATATCAGAGTCTCGATATAGACCTGATATAGATCTATCAAAGAAGACATAGCTTTATATCCTGAACATGACATAGCTTTATATCCTGAACATGACATAGCTTTATATCCTGAACATGACATAGCTTTATATCCTGAACATGACATAGCTTTATATCCTGAACATGACATAGCTTTATATCCTGAACATGACATAGCTTTATATCCTGAACATGACATAGCTTTATATCCTGAACATGACATAGCTTTATATCCTGAACATGACATACATCTATATCGTGAACCTGACAAAGATATATATCAGATACACAATATACTGATATATCAACATATCGTGTGCCTTTAAATAAAAATATTGCCTTCAAATAAAAATTTGGAGAAAATTTAAAGTCGAGCGTATAGATCTATATCTTTGTGCTACTTGGGTCTATCCCTGGGGCCCGGTACGATTCTTATCACTTTTTGATTTTTCACACTATAAATTAACCATAGAGGGGGGCCCGCTGCCGGATCTGGGGGGGGGCATGGTAGCTACTGAAGATTAAGGTCATATTTAGTTATGGGTGAGTGTGGGAAGAAACAGGGCCGCAACTAGGGGGGGGGGGAGCAGGCGGGTCTCGTGCCCCGGGCGCTGGACCCGAGGGGGCGCAAATTTCATTCTGAAACCTCTCCTTCAACATTATAAGGGGGCGTCACAATGCTCGTTTGCCCCGGATGACCAAGCATCCAGTTGCGGCCGTGGGAAGAAAAACAAAAAGAAGTAACATCAAGAATATACTTTATGGAAGTGAAAATTCTTCGTGGGGAAAAATGAGAAAGATATCAATACTTACGACATAAGTGGTCACGATGAGAGTCTGGTTTTGCAGTAATAAAGCGTCGTATTCATTGGACATATTTTTAGTTATGTTAATCCCTTTTCCTGGGGTCCATGTGCCAATCTGAGGAAAACAAAAAATAGAAGAAAACAATTACGAAAAAGTTGAATGCCTGATGGTACGAAATCTATCAATCAAAGATAGATTCCGGGTCAAGCCAGAGCCATCTCAACGCCCCTCCTCCGAACATGGCGGATACACGGGGTATGAGTGACTTCCCCCCGTTTCTCTAAAAATTAGCATTATTAGGATAGATGGGAGAGTGGAGGTGGAAAATTCGTTTGATACGATACCCCCTCCCCACGTTCGAAGACCTTTATCAGCTTATGCCCTCCAAGCAGCGATTTTGTATATTTTGTTGATGGGGGCGGGGAAAAAAAGCCACTATCCGAAAAGGCGTTCATAATTGCAGAATGTACAGAAAAAAAGAGGCAGAAAAATTAATGATTCAGAATCAATGAAAGAAACTTTGCAAGAATTGAAAACAAATTATTGATCTCACACAATTATTGAAAATTCGTAATTAATGAAAATCTTCAATAATTTGTGGTAGGGGTGGCCTGTTTGACCTAGTCCTTAGCCCAGGGCCGTTTATCCACCGGTTTAGTACCAGCTGGGCCCAGCAATAACTGCAGATAAAGTGGATTGTTTCAATGACTGATTTTTAAAAAAAAATATCCGTTTTAAACTGAACTACTTCCAATTAAAATAAATAAAACAACAACAACAACAAACATACAGAACTTTTTTAGTATAGACAAAGAAAAAAAAAAAAATGCAATTTCATTTTTTAATCAAATAGCAGAAGCTGGAAGTCATGGAGCTGAATGAAATTTAACAAGTATCTGTGAAATGATGTTTATGAAATCTTTAAATGCAGAAGCTTGTGTGAAGTCATGGAGCAAGTATCAGTGAAATGACGTTCATGATATGCTTAAGCAGGGGCGGCTCGGGCTTACCTGCCGCCTGGGTGCGAAGCCTCATGCTGCCCCCTAATGGCGACCCTGGCAGGAGGCTGACAGGGCTTCAGTGAAGGGGACTTCGAGATAAACCTAACTTTTTTTTTGCAGAAGAAAAGCACATGAAGTAGATTTTTCTGTTTTTATTTTTTTGTTCCCCAGAATTATTTTACCATTCTTAACAATGCCAGATAACTTAATCCTTGAAACAGCACTTATTTTTGTGAGCCATCATCACTTATCCTGTAAAGATGATATATAACAAGGTTATTTTTTTATTAAGAATTTTTTTTCGAAGGTGTTTCTGGTACGCCAGGGACCGGACAAGTGAGAAGTCAAATTTTTCCTTTGCTTTCATTTGACTATTCTGGAACAAACTCTGGGTGCGGGAAGCAAAATTCACGCTTGCTCCTTGTGATAGAGTACAGGGGCGGCACTTGGCCACATGTGACCCATTGCAGCCGCACGGGGCGCCGCTCAAGAGAGGTGCTAAATCCTAAGGAAATGGGTAAAAAAAAGTTCCATTGGCCAGAAAAAGTCAAAGAAAATGTTTTTTGTCTGCTCTGGAGGGGAGCAAAATCCGAAAAATCTGAAAGGGCAAAATTTTTTTTCGTTAGGAATTATTTGGATAAGTCGTGAGGGAGGAGCATGACCCCTAATGGTAGGGCTGACAGGGCTTCAGCTTCAGGACCCGGGACTAAATCCTTATAATTTTTCTTTTTTTTCCCCACACTATAAATTAACTGTGGAAGAAGCCCCATGGAAAATCTGGCTTTTGTCCCACGAAAGATTCCAGCCTACGGGCCCTGATACAAGATGTAGGAGCTATGGGGGGGGGGGAATAGGCAGGAGGCGCAAAAAGTCCCGCACCGGTACAGATTTTGTCTCGAACCGCCCCGATAGCTTACATTCTTGTTTCTGGTATTACGGTCAATATCTCTCTGAGATGGGAAGCGGGGTGTGTCCGGTCGTCAAAGGTATTACGGTCAGAGGCTCTGTCTATTTTCTCAACGTTTCCGTTGTCGAGGTATGACTCGAAAGCGTGATGTGATGTGAATTTTTACTGTGTTTAATTTTGGGGTCTTAACTAAAGTCTACGCTGCCACCCCTCACAATCTGTCGTCCAGGTGCGCCGTTCCCCTTACATCCTTGCTTAAGCCACCCCTGCGCTTAAGAGCAGATGTTTTGAAGGTCTAAAAGATCTTCGAAAGTTTTTGTCCTGTATGTGGTTGTTGATTTCAAGTTTCGAACGTTATACGATTATTTTCTGTTTATATTGTTATTTTCGTAAATAACAGAAAGCTAAGAAATGCGTTTCTGAAATCATTTATGGAAATCACATATAGATTAATAGCGCGGATTCACACCTACGCATGAGACCAAATACGTACCTGGTAGATCAAGAAAGGCTATGATGGCTTTACTAAAGATTTAGATGAAAATGGGAAATGTTACACAACATTTTTTTGTAAAAAATTATTCACAATGGTACTATGTAAATACGTTTTGTTTTAGAGAATACCCTCGGCTCATTTGAGAGGGTCATTAACTCTTTTTTTGTAACTAAAATTTTTATAATTACTATCTTACCAGGATCAAAATCTGGGGATTAAAAGAGATGAACTCGAAATAGCATATTTTCTTGGAATTTTTATTATTGTATTATATCATGTGCATCACGTCTCGAAAATAAATAGTTTGTTGTTATACGTATTTTAAAAAGTGCAAAAGAAGTACAAATCAGCCGGATGAATTTGTGAGAATGAACAATTTACTTACATTTTTTAATGAAATCAGCAACAAATAAGAAAACACTGGAGGAGAAATCATGGTTAGTGTTTCAAATATTTTGAATTTCATCTGGAATCTAATAGAAAAAAAAAGGACTTACTTTTAAATATCGTAGATGTCAAGCTCTCGATCTTTGGATCTTTGTTAGCGACTAATTTCACAACGTGACTTATTATTTAATCGGAACGGGCTGCTAAAAATGCTTTCATATACACACCTACAACTTGAACTAAACAGTCGAATTCGTACGTCTAGCACTAGAAATATTTTAGCCTAGCAAAGAAAGGAAATTTCTTAATGAAGAACTAAAACTCACTTTATCAATTCCATCGGTAGTCAGGTAAATCAAATCCAAAACGAAATCAGATCTGAACCCTTGTTCATCGAATTTTACTTTGCCTGTAAGCCCTTGGATACTGCTCTGTTAAAAGAAAATAAAGAGAAAAAGAGAAAAAAAAGAAAAGAAAGCTCTGTTAGCATTTGAAAGTAATTACACGTCGGTTATTAGAAGCTAATATCAATAGCAAACTCTCGATTAAGCTTTTGATTGTCTGAAACTATTTACTAGATTAATACTGAATTGCGATGAAAAACTGCGATTACGGTATAATTGCATTTCATAGCATATAAAGTGGACTTATGCTTGAATTTAATGTATTCATTTTCCCCTACTCTGCTGTAGAATTTTTTTGCTTTTAGTAGGTGATTGATTTTAAGCCATTTTTTTCCTTAAAATTTTTAGTTGCAAACGTAATCGAGAGTCTACTTATCCCTACCACCCTATACTAATACTAAATGAGGCCGTAAGAATGCATGCACAAGAGGGAAGTTCATTCGCAATGGAAAAAGACAAGGAAAGATTATAGGGAGGGGACATGCAATTGTAAATTATATAGAGCCAGAACGAGATAGGAAATGGAGAAAGTGCTGTTGATTGAATAACCTTGTGACGCGTTTGTTTGTGGGTATCATCAATGTTTGGCATGCGGGAAAAAAAATCTATTTTCAGGTTGTGTTGAAGCAAAAAGATAAAAGTATTCATGACGTTAATCGCATTTAAAACATGATATCTGAACAGGATTACAAGCTGGAAAAATTTTGCACGTGGAATGAGTTTGAAATGGTTGGGATAAAACAGACTGAACTTAATATCAACAGGTAACAATGATCATGCTCCTCCTCAACCACTATTTTTAACAGTATATGGTTCTACTGTCAATGAAAAGACGTCAGACATTACATTGTGAATTAATTACGATTAGCTAATTGCGATCAAATTGAGATGTATTGAAATTCGAACAAAATAAAGTAATATAGGTGGTTGGAACTGATCAGGAGATCGGATTCAGTCAGTCTTCACCGTATATTATATAGTACCGGATTATATATATAGTCAGTCTTCACTGTATACACATTATTCATGTACAAAATGAAGTATAAATCCTTCGGATATTTTGATACTGCTCATGTTTCTTTTTAAACACACTCTTATGATGCTGTTTCCAAAAAATGGGAAGTATCATGAATAGTATAAATATTAATAAAAACGAAATTAAAAAAACCACACACACACACACATACACACAAATTAAGAAATGAAAAGGAGCATTCCAGCTCATGAGAAAAATATATAAGAAAAGTATTTTCTATAGTTTGAATCAGTAAAAGTAAAGGTAAATTTGTATTTCAAGTCTTTTTTTTTACTCCCTAGTAACTAAAATATAAGCAATAATACGGTGCCATCTACAGAGTTCAGAATTTGATCAAATCAACTCCAGAAAACTGCAAAATTTATCTCATTTATTTAATTCTCACACACATACATAACCTACTTACGGTACGTTAACTATCTGGTACACAGCTGAAAATACTTCATAAATATGGAAAAACGATACAGTAAATTGCACAGTAATTGCACGTACAAGGTTAATTAAAAGACAATGCATATAGCAGCAATCTCAGCAATTATAATTTTAAAGGAACGCCTGGAAATTGAAAATCTGCATTGTTTTATGATTTGAAGTTATTATGGGAGAAAAATGAAAAGACAATGATGTCTTTTTCTATTGAGACAGATTCATTTTTTTAATGAGCAAATATCTTTTTGTTTTTTTGTTCAAATTTGGCTTTCATATATGAAGAACAAAAGCTCATACTTAAAATTTTTTCTATGAGCTTCCACAAACAAATTGTTTGTATTGGGTTAAATACTTATTTTGATACCGTGCTTTTTTAAGGCATATTAAATAGATATATAGTTACTGAAAAAATTACGATTCTGCAATGGTAATTCTGAGCCACTATAGCGGCACCATTTAACCTTTTTCTTGATTTTTCACTGTTATGAATTATTAATCTCAAGTTCATTCAAGCCTGCTATGTGACGGGTTTTTAATTCGTTAGTTTGGCATAGTTATTTTCGAGGTTTTGTTGATAGATGGAAATTCTAGGTGTTGTAAGGAAAGAGAATCGCTAGAAATTATTTCCCGACCAAGCAGTATTTTGCCGTATGGGTAGAAGGAGAGAGAGAGAGAGTATAAAAAGATCTTGTAACGGGATGCATATACAGCACAAAAAGCGTAAAAAATAATGTTTTGCGTGAGCATAGTGGGGGAATATCAGGAAACAAAGACGAATATTTAGAATCTCATAAAGTTCAGCTGCACTCGTATGTAAAAAATTTTCAGCTGAATCTGAAAAAAAATCGAACCGAATTTAAATCTGCAATCGTGGATTTCAAACGTTGTAGAACAAATCGAAATAAAAGTGGTTTGTTATGATGAATAAATGTAGTGAGTGTCATGAAACCAGTCGAGTTTAATTAACTAGCAAGAGAGACGTGCTCAATTACAACGAGGAAATTAAATATACTGCCGTTTTTGATGAAAAATTGTTTTCACGCACACAATTAGTATGACCTACTATTATAGAATGTCTGTTTTAGCAGTGTCGCTGTATGAAAATGAAAATAAAAAGCGATAGATGGGGGAATAATTTTCTAAGAAAAGCAAAGACTAGCATTTTAAGGCATTTATTTTTCTTCTAATGAAGTTATAAGGAAAGGATTTAGATTGGGCGGATGCGTATGACACTCACATTGGCTGCAGTGACATTAGCGAGACATCTGCAGGAAGGTATGGCCCTTTTAATTACTACAGAGCGTTTCTTTGCCTGCAATGCGAATATAGATATGTAATGAGCGTCTATGAAGTAATAATTTAGATTACCAAACGTTTCATAGCACTTTGATAAACTTCGATAATAGTGAAATAAACATTTTATGAACATAAACGATAATGCCCGATATAGGATTCACATAGAATTACATAAAGAAACAAAGCCCGAAGTTGACAGACATTTGAGCAGGCAAAACACAATAAGCTAAAACAGCATACTGGAAAATATGTTGGAAAAAACGGGTTAACTTTTTTTTCCAGATTTAATTTTTAAGAGAAAAGCATTTTAATGTGCATGGAATGTACACAAAAATCAGCAACACTTATCTAATCTACCATTTTGCTACAAAGACGGAAGCCAAGGATATCTATATTTACATGCAACACTGGGTATTAAATACGGCCAAACAGCACGAATGCATTCGGATTCATTTTAGGTCTTTTCATGCTCGGATTTATTCTGAAAATACATAACGATGAGTTTTGCGAAACATATACAGGAAAGGCAGGACGCTTAACAGAATTCTAGTGAGAATAATGTACAACCGCTGACTTTTATCCGAAAACGTTCAAAAAATTAAATATATTCAGTAGTTGAGTAGTTTTGTGAAATATACGGCACGAAGAATCCAAAACAAGTATTTAAAATATCAAAAATGCACTGTTTTTTCGCAAACTGTCGGATTGAATCGATTTCTTCCAAACATGTCATGTTTGTCAACAATATCAAAATCAAGCGAATAATAGATATAAAAATCTGGTTTTGAAACGCGGGGTCTGTTTTAATTTTGCAAGGGATAGATGAGATTTTCTTAATAGTTTTGAAGAAGTTATTCGATAATTATATATTGAAATAAATATAAGTTTTTATGGAAAACGCATGCTTGTGACTTCCAACATGGTCAATATTTTCGATTTCTAGCGGTTTTTTTCCATTCGGTATTGTTAGACACGTGGGCTAAAAAGCTAAATAATGTTGCATTCCACTTTTTTGATGCATTTTGTTTTTCCAAATGGTCAACAAATTTCATATTCAATCAATATTCAAGTTCTTGAACTCAAGAAAATGCTAAAAATATAGACACTAACGTGAACTATTATATAAAATCTTATAAACTGTAAAAACGAGAAAAAAAAATATTAGTACAAACCACTTAAACACGAAAAATTTTCCGTTTATAACTACTATAACGACTTGTTTCAGAAATGAATAAAAAAATCACTCTCGCTTGTGAAAAAAATTACAATTTTAATAAGTTTTATTTCTTGTGCATATCAACTTAGCTTTTATTCCAATAAAATTAGAAAAAAAAATTCAGTTCATCTGAGTGTCAATAAAATAAAATGAAACTTCGTAATAAGATAATTACCAACACTACTATGCAGCGATATTTCTACCACCAACGAAAACCGCAAATATTTAAATGGTGTACCTGCATAGACTACTCACAAATGATAGAATGTTCTTTTTTATAGTAGTAATTGTGAGAAATATCTGGTGCTAATTATTCTCATGAAAACTTGTGTATTGAAAACATAATTTGATGTATTAATAAAAATTATACGCGAAATTAAACATTCAACATTGATCTCAGAAAGATTTTTTTACCCTTTCCTTTTACATGTTTTAAACTAAACTAATATGAATAAAGCTCAGTGTCAGTACCTTTTTCAAATAGTTTTCATCCATATTTTCACATTGTTCTTGTCTACACGATTGTTACACATATGAGGCTTATCACTTGTCTTAGAAAACTGATGAAACATTGATTTTCATCCTCTGTCAAGTTAAATGGCAAAGTTCTGGCGTTTATGCTATGTCAAGTTTTCATTAAAATACACTAACATGCAATACAGTCCAGTGAGATATGAATCGCGTAAATCACTGCACAAAGAATATTTTACAGTGCTTTAGGTAAAAAAATAATATCCTGATTACAGCGGAACCTCGATATAACGATACTCTGCTGATCAATAAAAAATATCGCTGTGGAGGTATTATCGTTATGTAGAGAGGTAACATCACCATCATGCATCACCGAATTATGCTGTTCTTGGCAATCTCTTGTACGTCAGCATTGTTAATGCCATCAGAAAGTATTGTTCTCAGCGTATATAAGTATTTGCAAAAAAATAATTATTATTCGCAGCAAAAAAAATATAATTAATTATTTGATTAATAAAATGCTGTTATACTTGTTTTGCACTTGTAAAGACATTTATCGAATTACACTTTTGTGTACTACTCAAAAGTAGTTTCACAGCAACTTCATTAACCCTTAAATAGACATTCTTGGGAGAACAAAAACTGGTGAGGAATTTAAAAAATATATTGAAGACGATTTTAAGTGAAATATAATAACATGGCATTGTTTCGATTTCAACATCTCTTCAAAATATGACGTTAGAGAAAGGCATCGTATCGAAAAGAGTTTAACTCTAGACTATAGGCAATTCCAAATAAGATTTGAGAAAAATATCGTTGTTGAGGGGTTTATCATCATAGCGAGGTTTCACTGTATAACGTTGAAGAAGTTGGTCTTGAGGAATAATGTTGGGTAAATTTTCAAATGATCAACAGTGTAGGTAGAGAAAGATGCTCTCTCTCTTGTTAATACAATATATATATACGGAAAACTGGCTGTGTGAAGAGGTACTGATGTTTAGGAAAGGAAAATTCATCGCCCTCACGGGGAAACGAACCCCGGTCTCTCGCATGTCAGACGAGTGCTCTACCACTAAGATATGAAAGCATAGAATATTGTCTCCTTGGAGCGTATACATTGGCAAGGGGGGGGGGGTTTGGGGTTCTAAACCCCCCCCCCCCCCCGAGCCAAGATTCCAGTGTTATTTTGCAGGAAAAATAGTCTGAAACTCCCCTCGAGAAAATTCTGCGCACATCTATGAGCGTGTATATATATGTGTGCTGAATGGCTCCGTGTGATGGATGGCGGCAACATTCTGCTAATATATGACATGAGCACTCGTCTGGCTTCGACTCCCGGTAGAGGCAGAGATGAGTTTTTCCTTCCTTAAAAAAATTAACATCTCAAATAATAAATATCTTCACAACATCTAGTCTTCCGTATCTTGTATTCTGCTTGCTAATAGCCCGCATATGACCTCAAGGCCGCCAGAGGGTGACGTATAGGTAGGGAAAGACGTCCTCTCCCTTGCTAATGCTGTGGCAATAATGGCAGAGATGAATTTTCCTTTCCTAAACATCAATATCTTTTCATTCAGCCAGTTTTCCGTTAGAGCAATAGTGTGCTTCCGATTAATTTACAAAGAAAGCGAGAGTATTAGTGCATGCTAATGTTTTTGAAAATGGCCGATTTGGAATACCTTTCATGTTCTAACGTTAATGTGCGTACTGTGTTACTGTAAAAGAATATTCTCAAAAGGCAGTCATGGTGACCTATCGCATAACTTACCATAAATGATGAAAATGAAAAAGAAAACTTTATGTTCGTGATTTTTTGAAACACGAGAAGCAACTAGAGTAAAGCTTCAGAACCTTCGATAACTATATAATTTTCGTATAATATTTTCGATCCATCTTCATTTTTACTAAAAGAACCGACGGAAAATTACGCTGACATTTCCGTTCATTAGATAATATATTTTTTGTTTCGACGAAAGAAACTGCCTTAATTATGAATGATTTATTTACGGTCCATAACCATTTTTATGAGACTCGTCAAGAGGAAAGACCGAAACAAAATCCTAGGGAATTAGGAGGAAAACAACAACAAAAGAAGAGAGTGAGAGAGAGAGAGAGAGAAAAGAATATATAAGATAAGGCTCTAACTCACCGGTTTCATGTAGTTGATGATGCTGCTTCCGTCCAATCCCGGGAGACCACTGTCGCATGAGATAGAAGGAAATTCGATGGATTTGCTACTGTCCAGGTCTTGCAGGGCCTTGGCGAACAGCTTCACTGCATCATACATCAAAGCAGTTTCTGTCTGTGAAGAAGATTCATGAGTGTATATCTATTGATGTATAAAGATGTGCAGAGGTAATAATCTCCAACGAGAGTCTGACTGAAACCTAGAGAACTAATGCTTACCGTAATTGTCGAACATTTTTCAAAGTTTTTCTTTTATACAGGATCATTCGAGTATACGTACCGACGATGGTAATAACACTTGTTTATAACCAAGTTACTTAAAATGTCGACTTATTGTTATTATTTTTATATAAATGATAGTTTTTATAATTATGACAATAAAAGTTTCGGTGAAAATGATTTTTATTGCGTCTCTCGTATGTAGATGGTTCACGTTTATAATAGAATCATGGAAGGAAAGCTCAATAAAGTATATTCATGCATTTACATTATTTATATGAATGAAGATTACTATACAGGTTGCCCTGAAAGTTCTTACCCAGGCCTTTTTGTTCTCGACCGTTGGTTACAGAAACATATTTTCACTTAGAAAAAGTTTTCACAAATAACGTGCCCATTTTAGATAGTATGTCATTCATGAAATACAAAATTAAATTTTTTATACGGTCTCCCTGTCCTCTAACTTCCAATTAAAGAGTTGTTTCCCTGAGCGCAAAAAATAAATAAATAAATAAAATAAAATAAATAAATAAAATAAAATAAATAAATAAAAAATAAAATAAATAAATAAATAAATAAAATAAATAAAGTAAAATAAATAAAGTAAAATAAATAAAGTAAAATAAATAAAGTAAAATAAATAAAGTAAAATAAATAAAGTAAAATAAATAAAGTAAAATAAATAAAGTAAAATAAATAAAGTAAAATAAATAAAGTAAAATAAATAAAGTAAAATAAATAAAGTAAAATAAAATAAAATAAATAAATAAATAAATAAAATAAATAAATAAAATATTCCATGTTTCTGAGAGCAATATCAGCCGAGGTACTTGAATTAGAAAATCACTGAAAATGGGGGAAAGAATTTCTTTCTTTTCTGTATTATAGCTTATACTGTATTAAGGGACAAACTCGGGAAAAAGAGCGAAAATTTGAAAAATTCTTCAAATACAGTCGAATCCCGTTTTAACGAATACCGTTATAGCGAAAACCGTTATAGCGAAAATCCCGTTTTAACGAACACTTTTCTAATCCCCTATATAAGCTTACATAAGAAAAATGCTAATGCCTGGAATTCCTTTATAACGAAATTTCGCTATAACGAAGTGATTTCTCCGGTCTCCTGGAGTTCGTTATAACGGGATTCGACTGTAGTTGCAGTTTATTAAAACTTTTCAAAATTCTGGTAAGACCCCTTGACCTTCATTGAGCAATATCTCTACGAATATTGTGCACTTGGGAACATGGGTTTTTTTTCTATTGGGCTCAAAAAGAGATGGCAATAACTTCCTAATTAGAAATTAGTGAATAAGAGGCAGAATAAGAAATAATATTTTGTATCTCAGTACATACAGCCCTGTTAAAATAAATGACGTATCTAAAATGGGCACGTTGTTTGAATACTTTTTTTAATTGAAAGCATGTTTCAATAACCAACAGTTAAGAATAAAAAGATCTTTATAAGGACTTTCTCAGCACGCTGTATTATAAAAAGTGAACTTTCTGTTTCACCCGCGTTGTAAGTTATAAATGCTGAATATTAATGACAATATTAAAAAACGGAAAGACTTTTTCAGACAGATGCAAAATTCTCCATTTCCAAGACGCTGAAGCTCATTTAAAAACAACCCATTAGTTCACTCGATTGGACTGCAGATAGAAACTTTTTACATTCTAATAATTTTACTAAGAAGAAACAAATATTTTCATTAATACATTACTGCTATCTGCTATATGTTTACCGCAGCTGAAGACGAAACGGCTGGTTATCTTCTCATTTTAAGGTCATCGTCTAACAGCTCAAAAGAGTAATCGAGTTGCCTGATTTTTTTTAGCCTTTCATAGTAATATTATAATGTGTGATTTATCTTATTAAATAATAATACTGTTTTCATCAAATACCGCAGTTTGGAACATATGAACCACCATTATTGATGATAACGATAAAATAAAAATACTTACTCTAATAGTTTTGATCGGATGCATTTCTGGGTTCGCTCGGGCCCACTTTGCATTCAGATCTTCAACAAGTTTCGGTAGTTCAGGGTTATTTTCGTCAACGAGTCTGAACCCTGTGATGTTTGTTTTACCGTACTTGAAATCCTCCATATCTATAGTATGCAAGTCCTAAGAAGGCAGTCGTTAGAGAGGTAGGAGTCATTATAATATTTTGAAGACATCAACTTTTTATGAGGTAATTTGATTATTTTTAGATATGTAATTCTTTTTACCAGTGAAGTAATGAGGTAGTTATGGCTCTCAGTCATCATTCCTACTTGCTGTGCCTAAAATGATAGAAAAAATAATTGAAGAAATATTATATACCGTACAGGAATTTCGGGTAATATGGAATACCATTTTTATATATTTTTTCGACTATTTCAATTTAAAACATGAAAGAAATCTGAAATCTGTATTTCCATAAAATTTGGATTTTTGTCGTTGCATTGAGAAGTATATCGTATTTAAAAATGAATGCTATGTCTGACAAAAATGACATTGAAAAAAAAATGTTTTTAGGGGAAAATATAGTCGGGTAATATGGAATAGAGGGGACTTAAAATGAAGAAGACTAAATCAAATTGACCAGAGACCAGATTTAATGAGTCTATAATAATGAAAATTAAAAATTTCATCTTTTTTTCTTGCAACTTAGTTGATGTGGTGGTGTCATAGTCTGTTTAAAAAATAATCACACACATGTAATTTTCCTTCACTGACTTAGAACACTCAACATGGACTCGAAGAATCAGACATACATTACCCAGACCTTTCCTTTTCAATTTTCCTAAACTTTTCGCCTTGAAGATACTGTATATATTCTGGCCTAAATCAGATTATATTTAAAATATCCCATATAACCCGACAAATAATCTTTGAAGAAATAGCGTCTCATCTAACCAGGAAGAATTGCTAGCTAGAAAATGAGCAGAGCACAATAAAATGCAACACTTGTGATGTATGCAAGTGCTTGGTTTAAAATTATTAGACTTCCAATAATTAATAAACACTTTTGAAAACTAGTCTGAGTAAATTTATGGAAGTAGAAAAATAAATCTTGTACAGCAGCCGTGATGATGGTGACAACCGAGTGACACTGACTCTTCAGCATCATGGGGCATTTTGAAGATGTTTATCACTCTTTCACTTTGAAGATGTTTATCCTGAGTCCATACCTGAAAGTGGAGCAAACCCCGCAATCCATATTACCCGAATATTCCATAACATCCGCACAAAAAAAAAAAAAAAAAAGAAAAAAAAAAAATGTTGATTAATTTTTGAAGAAATCGTTACTGGAAAGGTAACATATTTATAATTCAAGACTAGCAATCGAAATTCATTAAGTAATAAACAACTGATTCATTACATACTTCTGAAGAAGTTCTATTCGTTAGTGGAAGCAGCTACCGTTCTATTCCTCTTGGGTATCATTATAAATATATGATTTTAATGTTGAATTTCCTACTACGAAGTATACAAAATGATGTATTTACATTTATACTGAAGGTCGTTATATTTTTTTTAAAAAACCGTAAACGTTATAGAAGAGTAAAACATGAATTAAAGTGCCTTATTTATCGGTGCATCAAAAGCCTAGAATTGCTTACAAGGTTGCATAAAAAACTTTGATCCGCTAAACAACTTACATGTTTGAGGACGGTGCGAAGACTCTCTCGTTTTACGTCCAAGACGATCCTTGTCTCGCCCGTCATTTTTATCCTCCAGAATATATCTCTGTATGCTTGCGTCGGTCGGAACTGATACAATTGAACAACCCATTCGTTTCTTTGAGCTTCTTTTAGGAAGTCTTGTAGCCTAATCACACCTGAAACAAAGAGAATTTATTGGAGCAATATTTGGAGTACTCACTTTGAAAAAAAAACCTGTTATTATGTGTTTTCAGCAACGCTCGCAATAAGGATTGGGAAGGAAAACTTAACTTAAACCCGATCCCCCTTAACTTAACTCGATCGAGCCCCCATCGAGCATTCATTTAGGTTTTCGGGCTCAAATGCTCTCAAGAACGTTCTGCTCCATTAATTCTATTTAATAAAGCCATTATCAGGATGTTCCCTCCCGATGAGAGCCCTAGACATTGGCTTAATTTCATTTTTGAATTTTTCAATTTTCATATACTGCTTTCGAATTCCATTTCTTCTCATCATCAATTTTGTTTTCAATTTTTCATATATAAACAATGTTTTTACACTACACTGCATAATGTGATATACACTTCATATATATATATATATATATATATATATATAAAATTCACATTATGTTCCAAAAAAAATTAATTTTTGTCGAAACTACTCACCAATACCAGCACCATAGGCAGCTGTAATATGCAGTGTAGTGTAAAAACATTGTTAAAATTTCATTCTTTATGTATGTAAAACTCAAAACAAAACTAATTATGTGAAGAACTAGAAATTGAAAGCAATATATGCAATATAAGCATATATATAACAGGCGAGTCGTTGGAGAAAAGCTCCAGGGTTTTGAGAGAAAGGAAGAATGTGCTATTGTGCGTGAGAAGCAGTTGAAGGGCCCCTATCATGTCGTCTGTTATATTGCATGCACATTGCATACAGACAAGGCTGTAATCAGAGGGTGGGGCGACTTGGAGGTTCCCCCTCCTGCAATGTGAGAAAATTACTAATATAGTGTTATATGGAATAATATCGTTAAGTCTATTGTTCTATACTTTGACATCTCCTCTCCAAAAATACCAGTTGTTCCCCTCAAAAAAAAAATTCTGGCTGCGGCCCTAAATCCAGAACGATGATATCTCTCTTGGAAATGTTCACATGATCTGACAAGATGTGGTTTTTTCCCCGTTAAAAATGGTATGCAGACTAAGCAGGTTGCTAATATAACCAAATGTCGAAAATTGCAAGAATTTTCACTAATGATGTAAGATGTTCACGTAATCCCTATCTTTGTATATTTCAAGCAAACTTATCAATAATAAAACGACACATGTTGGCAATTTTTTGAGCTGTTTTTTTGCAGTGAAATTCCTATCCATGATTGGTGAAAATGTTATGAATGCCTTTTTACACTTTTAACCCTTTAAGCGGTTTTTAAGATTTCCCTGATCCGCATTATAACTGCCACATTAGAAATAAAAGCGTGGTAAGAACCCGAGATATTTCGGGTTTGTATATCTTTGGTACGCGATATCTTGGGATTGCCGCTGTAAGGGTTAAGGCTATACTGGAGATTGCTTGGAGTGTAAGGATTTTTATTAATGACACTCGGTATGCAAAATAAAATTTTTCCGCTGCGAATTCATGGTTTCACAAGATATAAGTTAAAATTTGAACTTAAGAACTTAACGCCGAAACTTAAAGTTGGCGGATCGTAAATGTGTAAGAAACTTTGTTGACAGCAATAAATGTATCTTATATTATCGTGCTCGGATTGAAGCTGAGCTTACCTTCGTGCTCATCGTACACCAGTGAAAAACTTCTCCATCCCCAGATCTTGACCAGGTCAACGTAAGCATGGGAGAGGACGGCGGGACGAGGGAATAAGTTGATTGAAAGGTCATCCCTCTGAAGCTGGAAGTCCCAACGCGTCTCTACGTGAGGAACGTCGATAGCATCACAGATAGACTGTACGTGCATGCTTGTGACGTCGGATTGTGGTCCGAAGATGCCTGCGATCCCTGTCTCAAGAAGCATGCAAACTGTTGAGAAAAAAACAAAACAAAGCATACTATGTACATCCAGAACTTGTGAAAACTTAAAAAAAAAAAAAAAAAAAAATTTTAGATATCTCTACCCAAGAGACAAAGAAACGCAAATCTTTATTTTTCAAGAAAGCGGAAAAAAACAACACTTTTTGACGTGGATACATCTTTTAAATCACCTGACGATACTGGGTAAATTCGCAAAAAGTTGCGTAATGAAATTTAAACGCTTATATCTCAGGAACTGATAAGAATATATCGATGTTTTTGTTGTCTAGGGGTAGATCTTGTTAAGGCAAGTTTAATGATGTCACTCCAGTTATAATACCTCTTCCGGTCTGGGCACAAGGCTCGTGGCCCGCTTTCTTACCGAAATTATTTTATGTTATAAAAATATTGGCAGGTTCACAACGCAAATAGACGACATTGGTATCGGCTTTTTAGTTATTCTAAAGACAAATCCCACGATACCAGTTTCATTAGAGAAATGAGATTATTGGTAAGATCCATGAAAATGTTACCAATAACCTCATTGGTTACATATGCTCGAAATTTTCATGCTTTCGTGCTACTGAGTAGCATGTATATCATGGGCCTTATGTCAGCACCTGCCACGCGATTTGAAGCACAAAGAACTTATTCAGGTCACAATTTTCCGCCGTGCCTATGGCACCGCCTACCCGTATTTTTTTGCATCAGGTTCAATGGGAGTTAGTACCGTTTATTTAAGTTCTGTGGCGAAGTCCTCCTCATTAATAGTCCCTAACGACGAAAGATGTTTCTACAGTTTAGGGGAGCCAAATCCGAATGGTTACAAGTTCAACGGGTTCGGATGAGTGCAAATCCAACTGGTGACGACAATTATGCCTCGGCTTGGTTTGAGCCCAGTTGATTTTGAATTGGTTTGCTGGCCACTCTGTTGCTAGGGGCGATTGCATTTCCAATAATACAACTTTATAGAAGCTCTAAAGTTCTAACACGTTAAATGCATCTTCCAGGAGAAAAATGGTAATTAGCATATGGAATTTATTTTTTCTCTTTTTCTTATGGATTAAAAAGTGACTGTGTTTCTTCAATGATTTGCGAAACGATTTCATAATAAATTAGTTCCACCAGAGATACAGTGTTTATAATTAGTCAATTGTGAAATTTTAGGAACGTCTTCCTGAAAGGATCGGGAGAATTTTTTTCGGAAGTCTCTAACACACACACAAATCGAAAATCTCCGCGCAATTTTTTTTCCATGGAATCACTGCACAATGATTTGTGAAAGAGTTTCGCTAGCATTTGAACGTTCTTGTTAATCACAACGTCATAGGCTGAGCGCACACCGGTTAGACACGATAAGAAAAGACAGCTTTCGACAAGCTTAGTCATTATTGTTCACATTGATTTGTATGACGCGACGTTTCAGTCTGTCTGACTAACTGGTGTGCATTGCGCCATACAAATCAACGTCAACCTTTTCAGACTTGGTGATTTCGATTGGAATCACTAACGTTGTCTTTCACGGCCTATTTTTCGTAGGGAATGATATCCATTAGCATTGATATTACAATTTTATTCATTGCTGACATATTGCAGTGATTTACCGTTCCATCGCAATCAGTTGTGTGAGCTCAAGTTCATTTTATTTGGTGATATGCACGTGTCATTATGATTTCTGACTACCCGTGAAACTTTCCAAAATAATAGTAGGTCTTTATTGTGTAATTGAAGCATACCGATATTGGTTTTTATTTTTCATATGATCAGAGAATAATGCTCATAAATTATATGTTGGAATTTAAAATTATATAAGTTGAATATTTTTGCTTTCCATATGTTGAAAATCGCATTAGTTTCAGAGTTTTAATAATAAATTATATTTTTCAGAAAATTTTTTGATTTTTTTTCATGTTTTATTGAACCTAAAGATCAAATAAACTGATAGAAGAAACTTTTTCATTGTCTAAAATAATTCAGGTCAAAAAAGGTTAAGACTGTAGACAGCATAGAGCACACCACCTATGATTATGGTATACAGGGTGTTGTGTTAATAGACCGACAAACTCAGAGGGTTAGTAGACATCAAGAGGAACAAAAATTGCAATGGAACATGGTGTCGCAAACTACTTTGAGAGGGGGGAAATCGCGAAAAACGCATGCAGGTTTCGACGTCACGCTGGAAGGACAAAAATTACAATAATAACTACAAAAAGATTTATTTGATTAATTATTACAAGAGTTGTTTCAAGTGGCGGCCGCTGACGTCATTGCACAGTCTACAACGACGTAAAAACGATTCTCGGACGCGCTTGAAGATACCAGGTATGCTTTTGATGTCTGCCGCAGCGACGACAATTCGCGCTATGAGATCCTCGGGTGTTTCCACAGGCGTCGCATAAACGAGTGATTTTGTTTATTTGTTCATTTTTGCCGCACCACCGTCATTTTCTGCACACGAGGGCTAATTAGACCGGGGCCTACAATTTATTGCCGATTCCGAACGGCAGGCTTGTTTTATACTCATCGAGGGGGTTGGTGCGCTAACCCCTCGAATGGGGATTTTCTACGGTAGCACATTTTTCCTGCGGTCATGTCGCCATTTTGTTGTACCCCTGTGTCAGGAAATAACGAATGATTAAGGTGACCCCTAGGAAAAAGTCACACGGATTGAGATCCGGCGAACGTGGAGGCCAAGCAACGCGTCCCGCGCGTCCAATCCAACTGCTTGGGTATGTAGCATCGAGGTGATTACGTAAATTACCGCAATAGCGCTAAGTTATGTTGTCCGCAGCACGTGATCTTACCCCAGCGCATGCGTTTCGCGACGCTGCTTACGTCAGATATGGTGAGTGAACCACCCACTAACGCATTCAGCGATCAACTGACATCCGCCTTTCGTCTCCTCTGTGCTCAGAGCCTGCATGCGTTTTTTTCCGATTTTCACCCTCTCAGTGTGGTTTGTAACACAATGTTCCATTGTAGTTTTTGTTCCTCTTGATGTCTACTAACAACCCTCTGAGTTTGTCGGTCCATTAACAGAACACCCTGTATAGGCGTCCTATATGTTCTTGATCCAACTACTGCAACTACTGTCTCATGTGATGGAAGTCAAATAACATAAATTTGCGAATATAAATATAATCAACGAAACTCTGATTTGAGCTGAGGATTTCATCGATTTCCAGAAGAAACACGTGTCTAATATGTTGGATGAACGATGTGAAGCATGTTATGTGTTTGAATTCATTCAGGAAGAGAGAGAGAGAGAGAGAGAGAGAGAATCCGTGTACGTGATCATCCCATTCATTCGTATAACGAGCATCACAGAGAGGCTTATTCACGGAAATCCGAATTAGTACCAGTTTGTAAAATCCCTAATGGGTAGAAATACATTGACATTTTGGAATCTACAAATTAATCTAATGGGTTCAGCATATTTCAAAGCACGGGGTTCTTAATACGGGGTCAAATAGAATGAATCCCTTGCTGTGTTGTCATTCCCAGGATGAGATTCTGAGCTGTCGGCGCATTAGACCGTAATGAATTAAATGCCAGCAGTTATACGAGTGTGCTGAATTAATTGAAACAGAATGGGGACACGTTTATTCTGCCACATAACAAGCATCGCCAACGATTAATTTAGGATACAAACTCAAATTATTTCGCCTGGAATGGTGGCAGCTGATGTTAGATGTTGACGATCACTCGAAATTTTAGCCTCGGTATAACAAACATAGTCAAATATATTTAAATAAACTTCGAAGAAGCAATTTTGATTGAGTCTGTTTACTATTCCTGTCTTGTTATCTTGTATTGGGTAAAACGGATTTGTTGGTAAAATCACAAGTTGAACAATTCTGCCATGGCTAAACCAGAAGACAAGTAAATTAGGGATATATATACGTTTTTACTCTTTGTGATCGAAGAAAGGTGGTGCTGGGGAACGGATCGTGTAAGATTTCGTTGGAAATTAAGGGGTTAATCTTGTGTATTACTGTCGAAGGAAATAAATTTGAGGGAATAATATAGCAAGTAGATTGGAAAAATGAATTTTAAAGTGGTTCAAATATTTTTTGAACATTTAGTTAGTTACTTTTGAACGTATAACCTGGATGAGTTAAGAATTTTAGGAGTGGAGAAGAAAGAATAGGCATTGAACCTATCTCTCAAACGTTGTTTATTTTCAGCAATATTTTATCAGGTGCCATTTTAAGGTGTGCTTTTGCGAGAATTTTTTTCTCTCCAAAACATGTATTATACAAATATTTAAATTTTAGCGCCTGAACTCCACTTCTTCATAAACTGATACATATCCATTGTTTATCTGATTCCAGCTGGTAGACGCAATGCATCAAAAATTACAGGTTCTTTTGCAAATTATCCCATTCAATTACGTCCATAGTTTGAATTTTACCGACAAAACATTTTTTCTACATTTTCCTGCAATTATTTTTATCTCTTACTCCTGATTTGGCAACCGGTGGGGCCACACGGGTCGAATAGACGTTCGAGGAATTGATTCACGCATCGGTAGACTTCGAGAGGAGTTTTATTATTGGGATGGAAAGCGTACCAAAAGCCAGCCATGTAGATAGTATTGACTGTCATGGGTGAATCCGTGATGGTGCTGCCAAGATAAAATGGACTAGCTTCGCATGGACCAGGCAGACACTACCTGTAGATGTGAAAGGATGCGTACACGCACCATTACCTGGTGCTCCTGGATGCCCATAAGATTACACGTAACCAGATTTGCGATACATATATGATTATTACTTTAGTTACCTTCTTGGAACGGAATATCGGTGTTTTGGTTTGAGAAAGTGTTAGTCTGCTTCAACGTGGGATGCCGCCAACCTGCTATGTCGAAATTTAAAGATGACTGCTTCTCTGTTTTGACAAAAAATTCATCGTGTCTGGGTGTGGAACTATATTGTTTCACGGCACAATATGAACCCGACCATCCCATGACACATTTTTGTTCTTTGGAATTATTATGGTCTGCTTAGCCTATATATACAGGGTGTTGTGTTAATGGACCGACAAACTCAGAGGGTTGTTAGTAGGCATCAAGAGGAACAAAAATTGAAATGGAACATCGTGTCGAAAATCACGTTGAGAGGGGGAAAATCGCGAAAAACGCATGCAGGCTTTGAGTCCAGAGGAGAAAAGGTGGATGTTAGTTGATCGCTGAATGCGTTCGTGGGTTCGCTCACCATATCTGACGTAAGCAGTGTCGCGAAACGCATTCGCTGGGGGTAGAATAACGCGCAGCGGACGACGTAAATTAGTGCTATTGCGGTAGTAAGCACTTGTAGCAGTTAGTTGTCTGTTTCAATGAGTATCCTCCACGTTCACTGGATCTCAATCCGTGTGACTTTTTCCTATGGAGTCACCTTAAATCACTCGTTTATGAAACGCCTGTGGACACACCGGAGGATCTCATAGCGCGGATTGTCGTCGCTGCAGCAGACATCAAAAGCATACCTAGTATGTTCGAGATCCTCCGGGAATCGGTTTTACGTCGTTGTAGACTGTGTAATGACGTCAGCGGCCGCCACTTCCAACACCTCTTGTAATAATTAATCAAATAAATCTTTTTGCAGTTATTATTGTACTTTTTGTTGTTCCAGCGTGACGTCGAAACCTGCATGCGTTTTCGCGATTTTCCCCCTCTCAAAGTGGTTTGCGACACCATGATCCACTGCAATTTTTGTTCCTCTTGAGATGTCTACTAACTACCATCGGAGTTTGTCGGTCCGTTAACAGAACAGCCTGTATAGTTGTTGTAATTTCGAGGTGTCATTGTGAGTTGGCATCGACTTCGAAAGAGTTTCGTCACTGTGAGCAGAACACCAAATGCATTCAGCTACAAATACAGAGGCCACGAAAAGGAAACTTGCCTAACGAGTGGGAGAGAGAAAGGGGGTAAAAATTTACATGACAAACTTTAAGAGCAATACGTGCGTACGAAAAGGCAGTGTGATAAGAACATAGGTAATTACTAACGTCACTAGAAATAATGAATGTAAATAGTTCTGTTAATCAGGTCCGCTGTTGGAAATGGCTTAAATATATATGTAATTATGGGAAAACCAATTTAATACACAGTAATTTTACTCTGTCACGGGCCGCACAAAATCACATTACGGGCCGCATGCAGCTCGCAAGCCAGCTGTTGGCTACACCTGCTGTATAATATGTACTGATAAATTTTTAAAGTTTTATAGTATGAAAGGAGAAGTCAGTCAGAGTGATTTAATTCGATTAATAATCCTAATCCTCATTTAGAGAAACGAAAGGTTTTACTAGAATTGTTGTAATAAATTCTTAAGTGTCGAACTATTGAAACTGTGACTTGGTCCACTTTTCAAATCAAATCATATTTATTCATTTTCACGCATACATAAAGATTTAAAATTAATTTTTGTAAAACATATTTACTATCCAGAAGCTATGATGCCTGTATGGATGATTGAGAACTTACACGAAAATTAAGAATAGAATAAAAAAATACGACATGAACAGAAACATTAAAAAGAAAAGACAAATACAACGTAAAAAAGACAAAACTATGAATGTCAAATAAAGAACGTAATGATAGAAATAAACAAAGAAAAACATCCCAACACGAAAAAGACAAAATTCTCAATCTATGACAAGAAAATTTAAAATAAACGAAACATTAATTAAAAAAAATAATACATGGGGAAAAATGAAATTCGCAAATACATAGACAACAAAAACAAAAGCAAATTTTTTGAATTAAAATTATATATACATAATTAAAATTGCAAATTTATAGAGGAAAAATATTATTGCTCCTTCTAAAGGTTAAAATAAGTCTACATCGTCTATTGAAATTAATAATTTGAATAATACTTTTTTAAATGCCACGTGTGTGGGTAAAGTTTGGGGTAATTAGTTTGCATAAGATTAAAATTAACGCATTTTTTTTTGTAAATTAAATTTTAAATCATTAGCATAGAGCCATTTTTGAATTAATATCAAATCGTGGTTAATATGATTCTTAAGACTGTCAAGATCATCACATGAATACGTTAGTTCAGATTCATCGGCATGATCATGAAACAGTAAAATTCCAAATTACATTATCATTATGAATATCAGAAAAATCAAAGGACCCAATATAGATCCTTGTGGGCGCTTCTATTTATTTTCACATAACTACTTTAATTATCCAGTATTTTTGACTCTGTTCTCTATTAGATAAACATGTGTTGAATAAATTTAATGTACGACCACGAATACCAGCTGCTTTAAATTTTTGAATGAGAATATAATGGCTTACATTGTCACACACACACAAAAGCCTTTGAAATATCTAAAAATATTGCAGCAGTGAATTTGCTCTTTTGTGAGAATGCCATTATAAATAAATTTCAAAAAAGAGCATTTTCAGCACCTCGTCCTTTTATAAAATCAAAATGGTTTTCAGCACAAAAAATTTGTAGAATACAAAAAATTATATATTCTGATTAAAATAATTTTTTCAATAAGTTTAGAAGAAAACCGGTACAATTGAAATAGGCGTATAATTCAGCAGAGAATTTCATTTCCAACTTTAAAAACAGGAGTAATAGTGGCACGTTTCAGTGACTCAGAAATAACGTCAAGGTGAAATGAGGTATTTATAAACTCTGTGATAAATGCAACATTATATATATTTGCAGCAAACTCTAATCAAATATATTCTAATTCCATTGTAATCATAGAAATTACTTTTAGAGAAAGAATTTATAGTATATTATGCACCTCAAGATTGACTAAATCAAAAAAGGCGAAGGAATTTACGGTTGACGAAAGGTAATTTTTAAAATCATCATTGTTACCAAATACAGACGTATTGTGGTTTATATGATCAAAGTGGATGTTGAATTGATTTGCAAGTTCTAGATTAGCAACATAATCTGGCAAAATAATAGCTTTATTTTGGTTTTGACAATACTGTTAATAGCTCAATTAATTTAGCTCAAATTTCATGTAATCGAGTCCAAAAATTAAACTTAAAACCTACAGAATCATGATTACAAAGTTAATGAAAACTAGTTTTCTCTTTTTTGCTCGGTTTTATATAAGATAAATCTCCATTTTCATTAGCTTGAAGAATTGCAACATAACATTGCACTAAACTAAGCACCAGGAGAAACAATGCTTCGAATTCCGACAACTTCCTTGAGTAATAAACAACTCGAAGCTTCCTGCCACTGACAAATGGTGACATGGCGGTTTCATTTTATTGATCGCAGGCATTCATCCAAAAGCTAAAAGAAAACCTTATTTGGTACTAGCGATTGACTGGCAGCAGCTGTGACAAAATTAAGAAATCGTATCCATCGCTCTTGTTTCATTTCCAAAACAACGAATTACCGAAATGAACATAATTTTATTTTGATGAATGTCATGCTTGTCGCTTCATGGGGTGATATAATAAATCAATTTGTTTTAAAGACTTGCAGATTAATTCTTTCTTTGTTCCTTGCCTTCTATTTCGAATCTTCATTTCGCAATATTTATTTACATGAGTGTCGATTCTCAAAAAATTACGAGAAATCTTTTTATGTCGAAAACACAGCTCCATCTCTCATTAATGAAATTAATAATTTATTTTGCTCGAGATTTCATCGATTTTTACAGTTTTTTTAAGTAGTATAATCCGAGTGAGTCCTTTACTTATGATCGCACTAAACCGTACTATGATCGTACTAAATTTCCTTTTTTGATTATTGTCAATTAGAAGTATTTGCTTAGGTTGCATTTTGAAGTTTTTCGCAATGCAAGAAATAATTTCACAAGAGATTAAAATCACGCGCATGTGTGTTTGACGAAAATTAACAGTTTTATTCCTATTCATTATCAATCTCGCAACAAAAATTTCCCCATGAAAACTAGAGGTTTTAAAAATTTGTACTTTTTTGCTAAGAAAAACCTGTGGAAATCTACCTTACTGTGTATTAAAGCATTGGTGAGAAATCCGGAGAAAATGTGTTTTTCATTTTACACACATTTATATAGAACTTTCTGTTAAATAGTTTTCATCGTAAATAAGCAGCAGTCAGCTTTCCCAGTGGCTCCACCTTCTGCTAATACCGAACCTCAGACGGGCGTCACGCACTCAAAACTCATTTGCATTTAAGCCGTAAATCACAGGATTGCTCCTTATGTCATCCTACACCGAAATGAATATATTATGCACATCATTTGGCTTCAAGAACCCTTAAATGATCGAATTTCTCATCACTCAGTGGAATATTATCGTATTTCGTTTCCTACCTCTCATCTCTTTCCGCCCACACTCAAACTATATTTCGAGAAATTCTCTCAACATCATGATTCTAGGGAACTTGTGTGGAAGTGAAATGGGTATTGAAACGAGAATTTAAACTGCATTCTAAACTAATGTAATCAATTTTATTTTAAGCTCACTAATACATGGCAACCATTAATCTGTAAATCCAGTTTTCTAAGAAGGGTTGCTTGAAATGAACACTTGAAAATTAGTTTGCCAAGTCACAGTGTTTTCGGTACTTTCGGAGATCATATAACAAAGCAAATATACATATATGTATTATGTAAATAAAACACATACACGCGCGTGAATGTACATATACAGGGTGATTCTAAATTCATGGAGAAAAACTTTAAGAGGTGATATAAGACACCTAAACAAACATTTTTGGTCATAGAATGTGCTGTCGAATCACAATGTCAAAGGTGGTAGAATATTTTTGTGCACAATAGCACTTCACCAAAAACAAATATATTTTCTGTCGGATTTGCTTCGATATGTGCTCTCAACCATTCAAGGGTACATATGTACCTTCAGATTGGTTTTTTTTATATTGGTGCAAGGACCATAAAGGTTATGCTATGCCAAACAATGACCAAGCGGTACAATGACTTGTGGTAGATTACCCAGGTTGCACTATAAGTAGGACTACCACATTACAACCCCCTGCACCCTCAGTGGTTGATTACACTTATCACAGCAAATCCGTCAGAAAAATGTGATATTTGCTTTTGGTGAAGTGCTGTTGTGAACTCTCTAAAAACACCACGTTTGCTATTGTAATTCGACCGCACATTCTATGACCAAAACTGCTTGTTTAGGAGTCTTATATCGCCCCTTAAAGCTTGTTCCATAAATTTAGAACCACCCTGTATACAAATATTTATACAGTATATGTAAAATTAATTATTAATTAAATTGAAAAAAACAAAACAACAGGAATGATTTATTTTTCAATAGTTTTTTTTATTAAACGTATACGTTTTTAAAATTTCACCAAAAGCATCAAGATCAGCGAGCCAAATTAAAAATATCTAGCAGCAGTAATAATACGTTAATTAATAAAAAACGGGGGAATTCCAACATTAGCAAATAATTAAATTTTTGTGTCGTTAAGGTTTACGGACAGTGGCATAAAATGCGAGGAAGAAAAACGCTTATAGCCACTTTCATCCAAGATAATATTGTTTCAAATTAATTCATACTACTATTAAAATTTCACAGTCTCGGCAAGTTGGTTTGGGGAAAGGTTTTTTCACGTTATGAAGATGCTGAAAAAGGGGAACTGAGCTCAAAATTCTAAAGTCACTAATTACACTTTTCTCAGAGATAGTGAAAGACTATGCGAGTTGGAAACTGGAAACTGTAAAACGACTAGCACACGCGCAACGCATTAACCTAAGAGATTCAAAGCTGCTATTAATATTTCTTCTTAACTTTCATCTTAAAATGTAAGGAAAGGGGCTTGTTACACCTTTTTAGTTCCTTTATAACTTCAGTTTGCATAACGAAACGAAACTCCTCCAGCTAATTATATTCTTAAATAATGATACCGTGCTGACAAAGGTCTTGAAGTTAAGCGTTAGGTCCTCTCAATGTAGTTCACGGAAAGCTTTTTAAGAGTCGAACAAGAGAAATCACTCATGGAGGAAACGACTAAAAACATTTTAGCTTAGTCTTAGAGATGAGGGGTAAGGGAAAAATATTGATTTCCCATCCTCGTTTCCTTAGTAGCCATTAGCTCTTAGAATTAATGCGAACGAGCTGTATTCAAAGCGTAAAACCTCTTCTACGTATTCAATTAGTGTTTACTGTGTTTCCTAGACATATATATTGCACCTCTAGCTTCTAAAGTGACACAACTCAAAATAGTGTTCATGAAGTGATATTTCAAGTGTGTCTGAAAGTATAAAAATTCTGCGGTTGATTTTAAAATTAGAGTAAAATATGAAAAATGATCAGGAAAAAGAAGAAAATTAAGCTGAGATAGTGGAATTTCCGGTTATATCGTGGAAAATATTACAATAAAAGTTTTGTACTGCCTCAAGTCAAAAAATTTGAATTAATAAACTTTAAGACTTTCCTTATTGTACTCAAAAGAATTTACCCTGTGACATTTTGATGGAAATTTATAGAGGTATCTCCAATTAAACATCTTCATTTTTGTCACTTTTTACATGCTGAAATGATAAAGTCTCAAATTTTTTCCAACCACAAAAAGTGGCAAAATATCTAGAATTTATTCACCGATATCTCGGTAAATTTTTATGCAAATGTTATGGGTAAATTAGTCTAAGAATTTTTATAATTTGATTTTTTTGATTGGGGAGAGAGAGAAGGGTAATTTCTCCACTGTTCTACAAGGGAAATTGTTCTTATATAGAAAAATATGTTTCTAAAGGTTATGGAGTGCAAATGTGAAAATAGAAATTTTCTATCAGGCACAGTTTTTTAGTTATACAACAATGTATGTATAATTTAACTGGTATACAGTAGTGTTATATATATGAGCTATTACAGCCAAACACAAAAATTACTGAGTACAGGCACAGGGAACGATTTTTTCTTCCTTATTTTGGAAATGACAGCAGGATGACGTTCTGCAATGATCTTTGGAGGTTTAATGAATGCTTTGAAATTATTCAAATACGAGCCACAGGAATGGAGATATTTTTAAGATACAGTACCTCAAAATATAGTCTAAAGGGAGTCCTTCTTCATATTGGGAACATAATGCCTTCTGTTCCAGTTGTCGATGTGAATATGACTAAAAACTCATACGATATTTGAAATATATGCTCGAATTAGTGAAATATAATGATCACAAATAGAAAACATGCGGTGATTTGAAAGTAGGTTCCATGATATTAGGTATGCAACAAGACTACACTAAAATTTGGATGTTTTCTGCGTGAGTGGGATAGCTGCGATAGAAATTCCCGTAATAAAAGGAAGATTTTTCCTGAACGTGAATGGAAAGTGGGAGAAAAAGTTATACACAATAAGAAATTAGTAACCAGTGATGATTTGCTGCTGCCCCCTCTTCACGTCAAGCTAGGTAATTTAAAACAGTTTGTCAAAGCCATGAATCCATCTGAAAAGGGGTTTAAGTACCTTTCAAAAAGTTTCCTAGTCTTCCGGCCACAAAAATAAAGAAGGGAGTGTTTGTGGGTCTCCAAATTAGACAACTTCAGACATACTCAGATTTTGAACAATGCCCGGCACCAAAAGAGAAAATTGCATGGATTTGTTTCAAGAATGTAACTCAAAACTTTCAAGGAAAGAAAAGAGCTAACAACAATATCAAGAAATGGTTCAGCAGCTGATAAATGCGTACAGGGATTTAGGATGCAACATGTCCCTAAAAGTGCATTCCCCAGAAAAGAAAAGCCATATGAAGGGAAATAGATGCCTGCAATGCTTGCTGACTATTGCTGGAACATTATTTACAAATATAAAAATAGAAAGGCCACAAAATAGGCAAATTGCCGAACGAGGTGTCTGAAAAAATCATGCCCACAAAAAATATGAATTTCAGATATAACCAAAATACAGCGACCTAATATAAAAGCATATATCACCAAAAAAAAAACAAATATATATATATATAGTACACCACCCATAAAAAAAATTATGGTTGTCTTATATAAGTATGGATAGCTCTTCTCGATTTATCCCACTATGTTTATCGTACTTTTTTAAAATAAAGTATGAATTGCGTTGGAATTCACGACCCCCGGAGAGGGACTATTCGATTTATTAACACAACGCTGTTAGTGAAAAACTCCCTGCTACACCACAGCCTGGAATTGTCCCTTACTAAACGATACTGCATACAAGGATGACGTCACTCTCCGCTACCATACGAAGGTTTTTTTTAACAACTCGTTTTTTTGTACATTAACTTATAAAGTTTTTTCCTCTCCATGTAGTGTGATATTATAACCTTGTTTTTACGTATACCTTACGTATTAGCTTCGTCCCCTATGTTGGCAAATTTATCAGCAGATTTGTATAGTGTTAGCCAAATGAGATCTGTTTGAAAATTTTTTAGCCAAATCAACACTTTTTTGCAAAACTGTGGCACAATTTGTTTACCTTCAATATCAAGTCAAATTTTTTGAGGAAAGATGCATATGCAGTGCGTACGTGTTTATCGTGCAATCGTTATTTTACGTTGTCGTTTTAATCAGATTGCATGTTGATCAATAAAACGGCAATATTTTTTGGAGTTTTTTTTTTAACTTTCATCGAAACTGTTACGCATAAAAGGCTTCAACGAAGGATGTAAAAATGGTAGCTTGACGAAGGTGTGACTGGTGGAAACAGTAAAATAACAACAACGATTCAATAGGAAACTTCTAATCAAACTTATTATATTATGAAATGACTTATTCAAAATAATTTTTGGTTTCGGATTTTTTCTATTCACTGCTCAATACTGATTTTGTTCTAAAAAAAATTCAGTGATTTTAGGGTGCTTTTTGGGCACTTCGATTCCGAATCTACATTGGTTTTATCAGATCGGCTGTGGTTTTTGGGATGAAGTGAAAGATGAATTTCAATGGCAATGCCATAAGCCAGGTACATTAAGGCATTGAACCATTTCTGCCAATGCCATAAGCCAGGTATGTATTCAAACTTCTTGTTATAGTTTTATTTAGTAATTGGATATTGCAGTCATAATCTCCTCCCCATACACAAATTCCATAATGAACAGTGAACAGGATTGTAAATAGTTATTAAATTTTTTTCTGATACAGTATTTCGAAGATTATACATTCTTATATTACAGTATTTTGTTCTGTTGTTGATGATTTCTCTCTCTATATGATTTTTCCATTTCAAATCTCTACTGAATGTTATTTTTAAATACTTGAAGATTTCAGTCTTTTCTATTTGAGGGCAATTGTAGAGCTCATCCATACAATTTGGAGAGTGATTCTATTCTGAAACATAAACACACGGACACGCGTAATTTCTTCGAAGGTGGAATTTTATGTATTTTGTTTTTGTGACATTTAACCGGAGTTCATTTTTCAGAGCCAGTATTGAATTCGTTTCAAGTCTTCTGTATATTGCGTTATTGATCGTTTGAAGCTGATATGTTCAATGCAGTAGCAAAAAGAATGAATATCGTTTATATATACTAAAATTGCCAGTGGTCCTAAAGTTGATCCCCCGGAATTCCTTTTCTTATTAATAAGAAATGATGAATCTTAAAATCTCTTATTTTATTATTTATTTTAACAGCTTGCTATCTATTTTCAGTATAACTCGTTAGCCAGTTAAAAATTTGCCCCCTTAAACCTGCATTGCAGAATTTTTTCATTAATATTTCGTGATCAATATTCTCAAACGCTTTCTATATACCTAAGAAAAGAGCTAGGTTTTTATTATTTTTATTATTTTCGGTGAAGATATATTAAGAGAATTTCAAAACGGCCAATCCCATATTCATATTTTTTCGGAAACTAAACTGTGAATTCGAAAAATATTTGTATTTGTCAAAAAAACCGACAATTTGATTTCTCAGAACTGATTCGATTACTGTTGAGAATATAGGAAAAATTGAAATGGGGCGAAAATTTGTTAAACTATTTTTATTTCCTGTCTAATACATGGGATTTTACACACACAAACACACTTGCGTATTTCAATTTTTAAACAAATTTCCCTCCCAATATGGAAGTGTTTACAAGATAGAGCAAGAATCTAGAATGATATTTATTCACTATTTTTAACATCTTTGCAGCAATACCATCATAGCCACATGCTTTATTATTAAGTATTTATTGTTATTTGTTAAGTCATCTGACCTAAAAACACATAAAAACAAAAAAAATTAGCGGGGGAATGCAATTATTAAAGCCGCAAAAAATGATTGAAAAGATAACAGTTGGCTACTAATCATCTCTTGTGTTTCTTTTGGCAATATCTATAAAAAACTTTTTTCCACTTTCTTTCCTTCAGCTTCTCTGCTTAAGAAAAAAAAAAGTTATTTCTATATATTTTTTCTTTGTGCTGTACCAACACCTCCTATAGCAGAAAGCATCCGCGCAAAGCTTTGACGTCACTGAAGTCGTCCATTTCACCTGTAGCCATTGGATATAGCAGACCGACGTATGCGAAATCTTAACCTTTTTTGCAGTATATTCAATGACTACAGGTGAAATGGATGACTTTAGTGACGTCACGAGCTTCGCGGAGGCTTTCTGCTACAGAAGGTGTTGGCTGTACTTGATCACATGTTGTGTGAATGTCACTCTAGGGTTGCGGGATTTTTAAATTCATTCTTACACTCTATTGGGATTCAAAATATTAATATTTACAGTTTTTTTTGAGCGACCTATGATAATTACGAAAGATATTTTTATATTTGAGTGCATCTTTAAATGAGTAGAATCAGTAGTAATTTTTTCAAATTTTTTTGAAGACGTCACCTTGGGACCCTTTCCTTGTCAGGCTAAAGTCATATTTCTGACACCGCCACGAGGTGGCGACCATGCATAGGCGGATATAGACTTGGAAGTTTGGGGGGCACGTTCATTATTGCTGGAGGGCACCATGATGATGTCAATGCATATATACATTAGATCAGTCGACTCCACCTTTGACACTGGGGGGGGGGGGCATGAATAGTGGAGAGTGACATTATCTTCGGATAAGTCGTCTTCTATTGGTAGTATCAGCAATGTGGGCTTTGGCCCGAGCTAGGTCCGACTGGCTATGTACGGTTCCATTCAGCGCAGACGAGCTCTAAAGAAAGGGGTTCAGTCCCTTTGTATCGTAGTGGTCTAACGCACGTATCCGGCAAAGGAGAGGACGTGTGTTTGACTCCCCGCAGAGGCAATTGAATTTTCTTTCCTTAATTCATCTTTGCATCAGCCAACTGTCGAAATCATCGTAGAAATTTAAACCTGTTGAGTGAAGAGTTCATGTACGAACTTCTCGGTCGGCAGATTACGAAAATACATACAAGTAAGCCAATACGTCAAAATCAGTAAGAAGCAGAATTGGTAACAATCATTTCCTTAGGATGTAATTCCAGACATGCAACTTTTTATATGAAAAAAAATCAATCATACACACACACACACAAAAACTAGAAAATTACTTCTCGTTCACCAAGTTATTGATAGCCCTTTTCCCCCATATCGGCGACTACCCAGGCGATTGGTCTTCAATTTTCAATTTATTTTTACGTTTTTACGTGCTGACATATAACGATAGATATTTTTCGAAATTCTAGTTCCGCATGTTGTAGCGTTTATATCATTTTTTTCCTTTTCTGTTTGAATGCGATTCAATTCAAGAATGGCTTTCAAGTCAGAAGAAACACGAATTCTGAGAATTCGGAATGTAGTACAAGAAGAAGAAAAAAAAAATGTGGGTAGTGTTCGAAAAGGTTGTCGCGTGTGGAAATGCGTACACGATCCGGTATCGGAAGTCTGAGAAGCTTGAACGGAAATTGCCGTTTTGCGTTTCCCTTCTGTAAAATGATGAAAAAAAAAGAAAAAGAAAAACTATAAAGAAACCTTCCTTTTTCATTCAACCTCTTGGAAATATTTTTTGACTGTGAAAAGTTAGTTCAGAAAAGGAGTTCAAGATGCTTCTTTTTATATCACAACGGTTTACGAGGTCCTAGCTTCTTTTCTTGGTAATGCATTGATTTTTTATTATTTGTTTCATACATCAAACACACGTAGCTCATTGTGTATTCTAATTTGGTCTGGTATTCAATTTCCTTATTTCGCATATTTGAATACTCAGCTCAAAAACTCATTGATTACACGATTTTTGGGAAATTCATATTTCGAAACATGGTCTGGTATAAAATCGCAGAGTTTATATATATTGTACAATGACGACTTCAATTTTTTTGTATGATTTGAGTTTTACTCATTTTAACATGAATAAAAACAGAATTTCTTCCAACAGGTAAACAATTTTACCTGGAACAAATGAAAATAATGACATGACAAAAGACATATGTTTAGAAAATTAAAATTTAAATTTAAGCAGTTCTTTTTGGTTATCCAAAATTTCATGGAAAAGAAGTTCGTCAAACGCGGACCCTAGTAAAAAAACCATATACTCACAATCCATTCAAGATGATTGGTGATTATGCATGAGAACAGACGATTACGCATAATTAACGATTTTATCACATTTACTGTAACATACGCAATTGAGATTAATTGTGAAAACATTATTGTTCCATAGAAAAATATGAGGAAAAATAATTGTGCTCATTAACGAAATAAGCGCATTCAACAAAGCCGCATTTTTAATCGTGATAATTGTATTAACGGGTGTTAATTGTATTTCTTTAGCCATGAGAAGCATGCACCACTATTGAATGGTCTTATATCACTTCGGAGGGAGGGGGAATCATTCAAGAGGATATTGAGGTCTGTAGTTCATAAAAAGCGTGAGATTTTCACGCTTTCAGATTATTCAAACGATTTACATAGGTTTAAACAATGCCGGGAATGAGTAATTGTCAAAATAGTTTGATCTTAAATTGAAAAAACCTATCCTATCTTACCTTTTCTCCATCATGAGTAGCAAAGACTTTGTTTAAAACTTGTTAGGAAGCTAAAAAAAAAACTGAATCAATATATGAGGTTCGAGTGCTTGTGGAAATAGCGTACCGTGATCCGGGGCTTCTTTACACTAATCCTGAAAAAAAAGATTCGTGCAACCCCAAAAAGTAGTTTTTTACTTCGTTTTAAGCTTAATTCAGCTCAGTATCAATCCTATTACGTTCAAAATTAATATTGCTTGTCTTTTGTTTCTTGATAAAATAATACCAAATTTCATTCATATTAGTTGCTATTTTTTACATGTTAAAAAAATGAAATGAGTTGCTCTTTTGAATTTTGATAATTTTTTCCATTCAAGAATCTATTTAGTGTCAGTTTCCGTAGTACTATGTGGTAACAGCATAAATTTTAAGTGGGTGGACAGTGCTCCAAAACATTGTCTTGCTAAGAAATGATCAATATATAAGTTCGGTGCAAAGTAACCCGCTCCTATGGGTTACTTTGCACTAATTAAAAAAAATAAAAAAACCCATAAAAAAATTTAAAAAAAAATTGTGATTGCTTTTTATGCAGCAAACCCGTTTTCACATCTCATCTTGAAATATATCAACATTATTTTCAAAAATTATTTTACATATTTGCTATGCGTAGCATGAGAGAGAGAGAGAGAGAGTTTTTCCTAATAAACTCTGAAAATCGGTGCAAAGTAGCCCCATGTTACGGTATTTTGCTTGTTAAGATGAGAGCGGTTAATATTTTTTTGACGATTTTCTATACCGGTTTTGTTCAAGACTATTAAATCTCTCCAGATGTGACTCGAAGATAGTGATCATTAAGAAAAAGAAAAACGTAGACTAAGAATTAGAACGTTTTTATTGGTGACAATGAAACACCAGAACAGCTGCCGTGACGAGAAATGGAGAGAGACACACAGAGAATCTTTTGTAGTCATTTATTGATTTCGTGTTATGTTATCGAGTCTAGCAGATGTCCTCTTATGCCTTATATATATATCTCGCACATTATTATTTTTTCTCTCTTTATTTTCTTCTCTAGAAATCGATTGAAGAGAAGTTTAATGCGTGAGCTATTTCAGTTGAAGGGATCATTTTAAAAAGGTTAAGAATCTTTTGTCTTTCTTTTGCTTCACTCCGATTTCGAAGAAACTATCTTAGAAAACAGCTGGCAAGAGAGAATTTCCGTACCTTTCCAAAAAAAAGGAAGAAGTAATGAAAAGGAATATGTCGCGACAATATGAATGCAACGATGAAACGAAAAACATGTTCGGAAGAAATTTAATTGAACAACGTTGAAATTGAAATTGTTGAAAGTAACAAGAAAACGTTCGATTCCATGCCAAGAAACTGTCAGACTTATTTTTATTTTGTTCTAGGAGAAAAGTGAAATAATGATCAATTAAATTTAAAAAGCATTATCTTATAATAAATTTATGAGTAGTGTGCTCTTATGAAATCGTGAAAACCAAAAAAATTAGTTTTTTATGTTGCATTTATAGTTAGTTGTTTGAAGCGCAGGAACATTTTTGCTAGTGACCGACGTTCGAATGTTCATAATCGTCGGGTGTTTTTCTTTCGTTTTTTCGATGGGTTCGTGAATCCACGTCAAAAGTAACATCCTTTTATATATATCAGATTTCTTCTTCTAGTGATATTAAATTTCATCGTGTGTTTTGTGGATCGAGTAATATTACACGTAGAAGTACCGAGAGGGTGTGTGAAAAGTTTACGCAATAAAAATCAATCTATTGACATAAAAAATGTGGTTTAAGCTAAAATAATCATCATGGTGTAAAGAGTTGTGTGTGTGTGTGTGTGTGTGTGTTTTTTAAATTAAAAATTAGTTCATACTTTCACTCATAGATGGCGATGTAGCTCAAAAACTTAACATAATGCAAAGAAAGTGCCATAAATAGTGTAGATGTTGCAAACAGAGATCAACGACATTAGCAAACCTTATTTCTCGGGACCCAGAAATGAGCTGTTTGTATTTTAGGGTGTTTGTCTGCAGCGAGTTGCTCAGTACAAACGGAAAACAATCTGAAAATATCGTTTTCCTATATCGTCATTCTAGAAAGAGTTTCGCCGAGTGTAAGAGCGAACTGCGTAGGTTTGGTACTGTATTTTTAAACACAATTGTTCATAGAAATTTCAGCAACACGTTTCAGAAAGAAACTCCATGTCGTGACATTATTTTGGAGTAGCGTAGAAAATTTTTAGATACTGGCAGTATGTGTGTTCCGTATTCGATTGTAGCAGATATGTGGGTTGAAAATAAGTATCGCTTAGATGAGCCTGAGCTACAAAGGACGCTTATATTGAAGTGTGGTAGTTTCATGTGACACGCAAATCGCAATAAACATTAACTATGCACCTGGGCAGTAGCGAGAAATTTATTTCGGAGGGACGACGACTGCTACTTCTTGGGGGGGGGGAACGAAAGTGATATAACAATAATAAATTTCATACCTTTCGGTCTGTTATGCCGTGTTCCAGTTTCCTTTGAAGCAGACGTTTCGTCCCTTCAAATTTGAAGGCTCCGATCTCCACCCACTCAATCAGAAGCCGCAACGTCCCATCAACATCAACACTTCACTTGATCGACGTCTCAACGACGACGTTCATCCTTCCGCGTCTCCAGCAAAAGCGTCAGTGGACAACGGTCATTCAAGGAGGTCGCTTCGTCTCCTAACTCATAAAAAACAACACTGAAGATGTCCACCGCAGTAGTGGACGAAACGTCTGCTTCAAAGAAGCCCTGGACACGGCATAACAGCCCAAAAGGCATGGAATTTATTATAAACTACGGCAGTGAAATCCTGCGTTCTGATATAACAATAGATTTAATCATGTTATTACTCATATATCAGACATTTTCTCACATTAAAAAATCAATCTATTGACATAAAAAATGTGGTTTAAGCTAAAATAATCATCATGGTGTAGAGAGTTGTGTATGTGTGTGTGGTTTTTTTAGATTAAAAATTAGTTCATAATTTCACTTATAGATGACACTGTAGCTCAAAAACTTAACATAATGCAAAGAAAGTGCCATAAATAGTGTAGATGTTGCAAACAGAGATCAACAACATTAGCAAACCTTATTTCTCGGTATCCAGAAATGAGCTGTTCGTTGTTCCCCCCGCGGACTCAGTATTACTAAAGTGTGCCATTATCCCGTACGTTATAATTGATAGAACGGTTGCACGCTGCAATAACATCACAGGGCTGGCGTCCGCGCCTTTTATTCACTGTAACGCAGATTGGTATACGATTTCTTCTTCCCCAGGTTACATTTGCATGCATGGTTCTTTTTCTCCCGATAAATTTCAACACGAATGCCGTTTTAACGTTTGCGGAGAGGCCGTTTCGTAACGCGCTAGCGCGTTTGCGTTTCATGTTAGACCATGCATTCTTTGATGACAATTGTTTGTCTATCACCTCCAAAGCTTTTTCTCATCTTTTCTCAATCACCCTGTATAGCGAAATGCATTGAGGCCCTGTTTCACAGACTTCAAATGTGTCCGTTAACGGAAAGTGACCGCTAACGGGGAGATTCTATTATGGAAGTTCCACGGTTTTATATTGATACAAACATTTCTCTACTATAATAAAAAATCATCAGACGTAATATATTTTTTAAAGATGCTTGTAACAGAAACTAACGTTGAAGAATAGCATCTGTTATGATGAAGAATATACGCATTGAGGTTCTATATTTTAATTCGTTTTTTGTATCCAAAAATATCATAAATACTGTTCAAATTTCGTAATTCTTAAAGTTTCTTACAAAAAATATTGATAAAAATTTGTTTTTATAGTCAAACGCGATTTCTGTCTTATTTATTTAAAAGATTTTTCAAGGTAGAGGTTTCTTGAAGTGAATACGTCTTTTAAATCATCCAACGATACTGGCAGCATTCGCAAAAAGTTGCAGAAGGAAATACACTTTAAACGCTCATATGCTGATATTTCAGGAAGTACCCAACGCAAGTTAAAAGCAATGGTATCGTCAGATGCACATTTCAAAAGTGCATTCAATGATATCATTCCGATTTCAATATCTTTCACCGTCTTGGTAACAGGGCCGCTGCCTCGGTTCGTAAAAAATTGTTTTAAAGTATATATCGAGCAGTTCACAACAAAAATAGACGGCATTAATATTGTTTGCTAGCTATTCCAAAGACAAAGCCAATGATAGTGCCATAATCGCATTATGCGAAAAATAAAGGTATTGATAATACCAGTACTTAGCAACATCATGTAATTTCATTATGTGATGTTGGTAAATACATCAGTACCTACCACGCAATTTAAGGAACTAAAAACGTATGTACGTCAAAACTTGCGGCTGTGTCTATGGTACAGCCTTCCCCAATTTTTTTATATTTCTTTTTAGTAGAGTAAACCCGAACAAATCTAACAACTCTATCTATTTTTTGTGGCCCTTTTCTTTTTTAAGGATAACTCGAAAAAGCGTTGTCTGTATCCTATATATATCTATGATATTCTATTCCGAGAACTCCTAACAATCCTGTATGTTATCCAGGTTCATCTATTATTAGGAACTTTGAAAGCATTGTCCAGAAAGAATACGGACATTGCTCACAGAAGGTAAAAGAAAAGGCTTTTGGAATCTATCTCTCTTGCTAAACAACTCAGGCAAAATGCACAGAAAGAACTTGGAAGAATGGAAAAAAAAGAATTTAGAGAGAGGTAGTCATTTCTTTCGGAACAGTGAGAAATTCTGAAGACAATAGGATATCTTACCTTTTTTGGTAGCTCGGAAACTATCGTCCGCTGATAGTCTTTCTACCTGGGCAACCAAACGCGATCGAGGAAGAATGCTGGTGTCCCCATTGATCTTCTCTATAGCTATTCGAAATGCGAGTTCTTGTTCGTCGTCCTCCGTATCAAAAAGGCCACCTAAAATAAGACAAAAAAAAAAGACTCGATCACAGTTTGTTTCCTCAAATCAATATGTATGAAGTTTAAATAAATGCGATTCCCCTAATCTCCAATTTTATGTGTTGGAAACCTCTCTCTCTCTTAGAGAAATTTAGTATACTATTTCATACATATTATTAGTTTCAACATCCACGATTCATTGAATTTTCTTTCAAAGTCAGAACTAAAAAGCTCAGTTCAAGAACCAGGCAGCTTCATTTTCTGTGATATTTCAGGAGACATAATAAAAATAACATTTTAGGGGTTCCCATATCTTTAAGGTAATATTTGAGATATACTTGATTTTTAAGTTTTAAACATTTAATTTAAATTTTTGAGAATTTTAATTTTTAAAATTTTGAGTTTTAAATTTTGATCTAAATATACAGTCAAATATCAATCTTTTGTTTATTTTATGAACTGAATAATTTTTTTTATTTCAAGTCAGTTTTTTATTCAGTTTCATTGATGTGCCATGCTATTTCATCATACGCGCAAAGTGTTGTTAATGCATTTTTTTTCTAAATGTTTGAAAACTTGCGAAAATTTTTTTTGAAGATATGAAAAACGTCGATAGCAAATACAATCGATAGTAGGTGTAAAAAATTTGAAATAGATTAGTGGTTAACCCATTGACGCCGGTTAGAAAAAAAATTTGCCATTCCAAATTTTAATTTTTTTCGTTGCCAATAAATGGTGTGAATGGTTCCACTCAATGTTTTTTTTCTTTCTCAAAATCTAAGTCGTCTTTAATGGGCTAAATATTATTATTGATGATATATATTTTTACTAGAGTATGGCTTTTGAGGTTTCTTTACTATGTTGGAAAGGTATGAATCCCTTAAAATGATTTGTTTCTGCAATTTTTTGTACTTTTTTGTACTTGACGATTACCGATCACTTGAATGCTAATCATCATTGATTAATGATTACCATTGGCGTATGCAAAGGATTCTGATGTCACTCCCCGAGCCGAGATTATAGTGTTATTTTGCAGGAAAAAACATATCCCCTTCCTTGAAAAAATTCTACATATGCCGATGTTGACTACAATATTTGATTTCAGTGTATTGTAAAACCACTAGCAATCTGGAAGAACGTATCTCATTGCGAACTGAAGGATATCTTTGAATTTTCTTTCATGATGTGGAATGTTTTACTATATTAAATTATGCAATTTTTTTGTGCTTCTGAAGAAATTCTGATTTTTAGCGCGGCTACAGAATCAGTACGTACAGTTTCTGGACCATAATACACTGCTGGCCACCCAAATTGCAACACCAAGAAAGACAAGAGATATCGCAACAATATTTATTTTGTAGATAACATGTTGACCAAGCATCAAATGATTAAATTTATAGACTTCTGTGAAGTGTGGTTCCTGCCAAAATCAGTAGCCAGAGTAGCCGCCATTGTTGGAGATCACCGCTGCCACACGCCTCGGCATTGATTCAAAGAGACTTTGGATGTGTTCTTGGGGTACAGCAGACCAAGCAGCTTCCACGCGTTGCCAAAGTTGATCTGGTGTGGCAGCTGGGGATGTAATCTGGGTCAATCGTTGAGCAACCATGGACCACATGTTTTCTATCGGCGAAAGATCCGGAGAGCGAGCTGGCCAGGGAAGCAATTCAATCTGGCGATTGACGAAGAACCTTTGGACAATGCGTGCCACGTGTGGTCGCGCATTATCCTGTTGAAATATGGCTGTGGGCAAGCCCTGAAGGTAAGGAAGGTCAACTGGCTCCAACACCTCGGAGATGTAGCGCTGGCTTTTTAAACTACCGGCAATGCGTACTAGAGGAGTGCGAGAGTGATATCCAATACCGCCCCATACCATAATACCCGGTGCAGGACCAGTGTGGCGGTGCATAAAGCAGCTGTTCAGCATCCTCTCTCCACGGTGTCTCCAGACTCGAATCCGACCATCGTGGTGTTGCAGACAGAAGCGTGACTCGTCAGTAAAGACAATTTAATTCCATTGTGCCGTCCACATCCTTCTTTCATCGCACCATTGGCGGCGGAGACGTCTGTGGTTCTGCGTCAAGGGTAGACGAAGCAATGGACGTCTTGCGGACAGACCACTCTGCTGTAAACGGCGTCGAATGGTACGCGCAGACACTGGATGATGCGGTACAGACTGAATGTGCTGCGCTATGGTTCGTGATGTGGCTGAGCGATCCGTCACTACCATACGCACAATACGCCTGTCATCACGTGAAGTGGTGCACTGAGGTGGATGCGATAGAACACGTCGGTCCGTCGTACCCTCCTGCATCCAACGATCACATATCCGCATTACAATTGTTTGGTTTCGTCCAACACGACTACCGATTTCCCTGAAAGATAATCCACAATCTCGGTAGGCCACTATCCTTCCTCTGTCGAACTCGGACACTTGATCAAAAGATGATCGCTGTTTTCTACGAAGCATAATTGATCGTTTTTTTGAAAAAACCACAAGAAAAACACAATTGCCGTACTTCAAATCGTCGAAATCTCCAAGCCTTAAATAGCGCTTTGAAGTGGCGCCACAGGCGCGCGTGATGTGCGTCTGCGCTGAAATTCTAATCATTTGCATATCTCACCTCCGCTAATGCATGTTGTAAATTTCATATTATTTGCATGCTTCCTTCAGGGTGTTGCATTTACGGTGGCCAGCAGTGTATCTCGTTGCTTATTGTTCGGAACAATACGCTTGTTTCTTTTAACGAAAGATGATATTTTTATGAACAGAAAAGAAATCATTGTTTTTTTTTGTTCATAAAATTATGCAAGAGAACCACGGCACCTGTCACTTCAATTACTCTTGCTACTTTAACAAGGTTTATGTGATTAACAGTAACTATAAATGACGAAATATAAAATTCATTATCAGTTATTTAATGAAAATAAGTTTAATTATTCAAATTTATCATTCTAAATATTTTAAAGAACAGAAACGTTTCCTGGAGTATCAAGAAAAGTTCGAACTGCATTCGATAAGCTTAACTAAATATGTATCATCTGGTCTTACTTCTGAATAACGATACAATACTCATATTTAAACCTATAATCACACAGTTAAGCATAAAGTAATGAAATAAATAGTAAATAGGAACATTGATGAGACATATTTCAAAAGATATTCATTTTCGTAATTTTCTAAAAGAAAATTTACATTATACAGTATATTGGAATTAAACTACCGAAATTTTTTTTTTTTAAAGGAATCCCTTTGATGTAGATGAGAAATATGCAAAAGATTTATTTGATAGAGATGGGAAGAATGAAAGCCATTCTCTCTCTGTTGTTACTTTCGAGATTTTCTCGGATTCTTCACAATACTAAGAACTTCGTCTTTCAAAATATTCTGGATTGTACAGATAAAACGGCCACTGCTATATGTATAATAGTCAGCTATTTTTTGTTTTTACTGTCAAACTTAAACATTCTGACATTTTATGAGATCTAACAGGGAATGACAAAAAATTACAATAAATAAATAAGAAATAAGTAAAACAGACTTAAAACTGCTCGGAAAATAATCTCCAAGAACGTGAAATTCAAATAAAAAGCTTTCTTGGTAATAAAATGCAGGCATCTTTATCTTCAAACACGAAACACGCTAAAAACGAACCTAATATACTAGTCGAAAAATGAACAAATGCGACCGTGAATAGTATGCTAGGTATCTTTCGATACATAATTTTAAAAAAGTGTTATTACTTTTTTGTTATAATTATAGAGATTTAAATAAGAAATATCAGCAAAGAAAGAGAGAGAGAGAGAGAGAGAGAGAAAGAGAGCGAGAGAGAAATACAATTGAGGTTGAATTTTCAGGTATACTCTTTCGACTAAAATTAGCAATAATGTGAAAGAAACTCACTCGTTATTCTGTAATTGATAGTTTAGCTAGAAAAATGGAATTTTGGCGAGCGCTCATCCTAATTCGACTGTGTGACATCTAAAGCCGGACCATATTCGTAATGCCAGCCCGTCCGAGCTGCTCAAAAACCAGATAATGAGGTAAGGCTGCGGAGATTTTTACTGATTTTGAACACATGATTCAGCAACATTGAAATTAAAATCAAATCCAATCTTCTCGTAATGATATTATTCCTATTCATATCTTACCTTTTTAAGAAGTACCGTATGTACAAGTATCTTTCCTTTTCCGTCCATTATCTATATTGCTCAAATTTTTGTAAGAAGTGAGGCGAGAAGAGTAAAAAATCAATTATCATTAAAATAATGCCCCGAAGCGGTAAAAATAAAGTGCATAATATTGCATTATCTTTTGATCATATTTATCACACCACAGTCATTTTGTGCACACGAAGTCACTTGGACCATTCAACGAAACTTATATAATGGCATTAGAAAATATTTTTATCTTCTCCACACTGTAACCAACTAATCCGATTATTATGATCAACGAAAAGAATATATATATATATATCATGATTATTTGAAATTTTATTTCGCAATGCCATTGTGTAACAAATTGCTATTTTTACTCAATCGTTAATGGTACAAAAAATAGGAAAAATGGCTTTCTTCTAAATAACAGGTTAGGGGAAAAATAGATAGTAATCTAATATATAGTCTTCCTTATCTTTTAAATTTATTCCAGTCATTTCATCTGAAGAATATCTTTTGGTCTTCGTTCTTGATTAAATCTGCCGCAATAAGATTTAAGACACTAATGCAACAAACCCCCTACTTCTCAATTGGAGAGAGCCTGCCTTTTTATTTTCTTCTCTTGTGCTTTAGGTAGTTTCCGTACCGGCTGAAATATTAATTTTGAAAAATAGAGCTTATCTTTCAAGTCGACTCTGGTTAATTAGAGTCTGCCGAAATGGATACGCTGCTCACATTCTTCTTAGCTCACTACGAAGATAATTCGAAGAGGTAATTTTCAGTGTGAGATTCCGATAAAAGCTATTTAGAGCAGCGAAACGACTAAGATCCAAAAAAAATCTCCCAACTCCAATAATTTACGTTGTTCGTTAATTTCTTTCTCTAAAAACGTTGATGCATTTCTTATAGTTTTTTTTTTATCACGGAATTCAATTCCGAATGCGATGGAATAATGTTCACGAAGATTCAGTTTTTACGAAGTAGTATGTCCAACGTTTTAAATTTAATTCATCATTCAAAGAAAGAAAACTACGAGAACGCGTTAAATTTCTTCAAAATAAATTTAGGTTTTTCCCAGATTTTGATTCAGCTTTGAAATAATTTTGATTTTGAAATATTAAATTAAATTTACAATTAAATTCAGCTTGCCGTATCTTAAAGACTTGTGACTTTTTTCTATGAATTATACAACAGTACAAAAAAAATGAATGAATATTTCTCTTCGCTGCCATTATTGTTTGTGACAAGCGATAGGCAAATTGCATCGTCTGTCTTGAAGGTTTTGCTGTGACAGTTATCTTTTCAAAAGTGTTCAAGTTCCTTCAAAGTATCGTACTTTTGATGCATTGTCAGTAAAGTTCTGAGACATTATCTCCATCGATAATGTTCATGCTATCCACACTTCACTTAATCCTTTGTCTCAAATATTCGATAATTCATACCATCGTATTAAACCCTCTATGGTCTGGTGTATATTTGAATATACATTGCAAATACATGGTGGAAAACAAAATCCAGTATACCAATTTTTTTTTTTTTAGTATTTTAGAAAATACATTTTCAAATGCCACTTCAGTACAAAATACAGCTATGTAAGTGTAATGCTTTTTTATTTACAAAGTGTTGATTCCTTGTTAGTGTAATTTTTCGAGAGTTGCTGAAATTTTACGTGTTCGGGGATTTATAAAAGTGCACAAAAATGAGACAGGGGATTGGAAATAAAATCCAGAGTAAAAACCATTCAACTTTGCTAATTTTATCTGTCTAATCAAGGAAAACCGTATATTTTACACTTAATCATTTTATCTGACTAAAAAAAAATCCACTCTATTTAATTAAATTTCTGCGTTGATGCATTTTTTTCAATTAAAAGTATGATAATAGAGGCAATTTATATCCGTTTTTTTGTAAAAAAGAAAGTTATTCAATACGTTTTTATGGGGGTGAAGGGGTTAAAAAAGTATGAAAAATTTCAGAAACTCAAAAGGTACGTGAAAATGGTTTTGCTTCACTATAATCTTATTAGAAAATATCAGAAATTCACGAATGTAAAATATCGTATTTACAAAATAACGTATTAGAATTAAACTTTGGCGATGAAAGTTTTGCTGTACCTAAATTTAAAACGAAATCTGAATGAAAAAAGGTGTAAAATAGAATTTAAAAAATAAATAAATAAAAATAAAATTGCTTTTCGCATGAATTGGTGCCAGCGTTTTGTGTGTTTCCTGTTTAGTCCACGGGAGATAAGGCCCCGGAGAGCTGATAGGAAAAAGAAGAGTGGAACAGGAGTTGGAAATAGGCGCTATTGATTGTGTTTCCACGAAAAAGTGGGTCGCCTCCGGAGGTGCACATCAGCAAAAGAACCATGTTCTGATATTAGTTCCGTAAACAATATCCATTTTTCAGATCCAGCTACAAGCAAGAAGGTCTAATGAAAAACAATAGCCAAATGTTTCTAGATCCGAAAACTTTCGTAAAATTGTAAAGGAAATAAATTTTCTTTTATGGTAAGTGCGAAAGCTACTGTATGTGCAAAATACATAAGCTCTGCCTTTGTATCTTTTTTTATTTATTTAGATTACGCTGGAAAAAAAGCGAGATGAAAACACTAGCTTTAGATGGATTGTTATAATCTTTTTATAATACAGAACTTATACGAACACACAACAAAAAATGCAGACGCTCAGTCGATGAAATATTTTTACGTGTAGATAGTTTAGTTTCTTTCGAGAAGAAAAATTAAATTTTTTCCTTGGAGCAATATTACTTATATGCATATTATGCATATTAACAACAACAAACTTTGAAGTATGAATCAGGTACTTAGGATGGAAGATCATCTTATCATAGAAGACGGAAAACAATATTTACAAAACAACAACATTTTTTTAATGCTATGTGATAGAATAACAACCAATTTTTCCCCATAAGGACTTTTCTTCCATATATAATCGTTTCCTGGTTCATATTGAAGCTATAATTCGACTTTGTATTCGCACATTGCATTTTTATATTCATTTTTATTATTTCTACTAATCCGAAAATTTTCGCAACATATGAATTTCATAATATTGTTTATATACGGATGTTTTTTAACAACTGGCTGTTGCGAAGATGAATTTTTGGAAAGAGAGAAAATTCATCACCAGTTGTTAGAAAACCTTCGTATGGATAGCTGATATCATCCTTTCATATTATTTATATATTGTCAAAAGTTTTGCATACTACTAAAAAGTATTATATGAATTAGATATCGTGTTCTCATTCCAACTAACTACTATCATTTCCCCCTTCAAAGCTGATGGGGAATTTTCGATCACCTTTTCTTAATAATTTTTTTATTCTACGATATTTGTAATAATTTGTATGCGTGTGTCCCCTTAATACTGATCCTACACTTACATTGTGTTCACCAGGATGATTCTTTTGATCATATGGTTGATATTTCTCCATCACTTCGATGTCGTGTGTAAAAGCAAAAAGACGAATTTGAATTAGAAAACAAACAATGTATGAAACGTCGAAATAAAAATGTTGATGTATAATTTATTCAGAAAAATTGTCCAAAATGATCAAATTCTATTTGTTATGTAATTATACATATACATTTATGTGTTTTCAATCTTATTTTTTCATATTTCAACTTGAATAACATGATTTTTAACCTCATGAATAGTATTTGATCTCGAATGCGATCGTAATATTTTTTGTGTTATGAGAGTACATTGTGTATACAGAAAGAAACTCTCTTGTTTCTTTTCAAGAACAAGAATAGACCAGGAAAATAAGAGCTACGTTTCATGTTTCATCCATTACGTGAAATTCATTCATATATACAGACTTGGAAAACGTTTTATGTATTTTTGGTTTTATTGTAGTAGATATTATAGGAGAATTGATCCTTATTCTGTGCTCGTAGTGTTTTCTTAGTATATTCAAATCCCTAGTTTTATGTGAATATTTTAGATCTATTTTTAAGCTTTTAATGACTTCTATGAAAGAGGTTTCTGTTAAAAATACAAGGAAAAAAAAATCAAATTTTGCTTTCCATTGTTTCACCTCCAGACTGTAGAAACACTTGAGGAAAAAAAGAATAAGCTACGTTTTGTTTTAAGCATCTTAAATCAGAAATGACACACAAAGAGGGAAGGATGATTTCAATGAAAAGCTTTTACAAAAATCTTGAAACCATCAACAAAACCATCAAACCGAAAAAAAGAGTGATTTTTTTAGTGTCTTTTTATTCTTACTGATAATAACGGGAATTGAATTATAAATATCGAAACTGACTTGCAGGTTTAAGGTATAATTAAAAAATTAATGGTATAGCCTACTATCTAAAATATAAATTATAGTCTAAATTATAGTGCCGGACTCGTGATGCGAGGATCCGGGTTCGAACCCCACAGTGGTGGTCGGCTGAAGTTGGTTTTCTGTGGTTCCCAACTTCAAGGCGCAAATGCGAGCCGATCTCCCCGTTAAAAAGTCTCGCCACAGAGAGCAACAGTCCTACAGCGTTAAATCATTCAACCATAACACTTCACTCATAGTTAGTAAGAACTGGGGGCAGATGACAGCACTACACATAACAAGCATTACACAGAAACAAACTTTACGTCAGGTTGCACTACACGTACACGCACATTCCCGCATGTACCGATTCGTTGGGTGGGGGTGGGGGGTTCCGCAGGGGGGGGGGTGCATGTGTGGTGTAGCAGTAGTAGGTAGGGGCTCGGGGATCCATGATGTTCTTAAGTCAGCCACCTCGTTGGGCAATTTGCCTGTTGTGGCGTTGTATTTGTATTGTATTGTATTGTATTGTATAAATGTAGTTCTTGAAGTTAATCGTTGAAAATACTATTACGGTCATTTTAATTCATCTATACATATAAAATAAAATGTCTTGATTGACTGACTCATTCATCATCGCCGAGCCGAAATAGATGAAACTATAAATATGAAATTTGTTCAGTGGTTTCATTCTATAATGCAGACACTCACTAAGGAGGCACTTCTCAATAATCAACCCCTAAAAAGGTCATGGGGAGGGGGGGGGGATGTTCACAGTTTATATGAAGTAAAATTTAATTTTTCTTGAAACATTATTTAATTTTACTTAAAACATTATTTAATTTTTCTTAAAATATTATTTAACTTTTCTCAAAACATTATTTAATTTTTCTTAAAATTACAGTCATACCTCCACTAACGAACGTTAATTCGCTGTAGGTTCTGGCCAAAATTCTAAGATAAGTTTTTTAGAACATCAAGCTATGAAAAAGACAAAACTGATTGAAGGTTTAAATGAACAGCTTAAAAATTGAATGAATAGGAATTTAATGAAAGATGAGATACTGAAGATCTCTTTTTTATTTTACACTAATGTACACAACTAACACCAGCTTTAGTCTGCTGCAGGGGCTGGTGACGACACAACCCAGTCAAGTTCGTGTCCCCATCCACACATTTGTAATTCAGTCAGCTCATTTCTATGTCTGATACATGCAGATGGAAAAGATGAGCTCCTAGAATACTCAGACTGTTCAGTTTTATGCTAGAAACCTTGTACTGAAAGAACGCATGGTCTGAAAACATAGGTTTATTTTTTCAATGCATTTTCTATTATCCAAATCTTTCATTTTACACGAAATTCAAAAAAATTCAGCAGAAAGAGAAGTGGAAAAGTATTCCGAGGTGAACATGAGTTAATCGATGAGTGACAGTAATTATGATTGTCACGAAAATTCAGTTCACGACGCTATTGTTTTATGTTAGCGCGTGCATCCATATGAACGAAAATGTTTGTTAGCTGAATCCGTATTCGTTAGCCGCGTCAGAAAAATCACGAAAAAAATCTTCGTTAGAAGAAAAACTCGCAAGTCAAGGCGTTCGTTATCCGAGGTATCACTGCACTTCAAAACAACTAAGGGACTAGGTATCACGCGCGACCGTTGCGTAATAAAATAACTGTTACTTTCTGTAGGTAACGACTTAAAGCCGGGGTTTCCTATAGGAGCAGGTTATTTGCGTCGCGTGCAGCTGAAAACGATTTTTGGTTAAAAAACATGAATTTCAGGTTTTTTAACGAATCCCCTCCTTCACGCTACATACGGCACGGCACAGAAATCCTACTCATGGAAAAAAACCTGGCTTTAGAAACTGTATATATATATGTATTTATAGTTCTATGTCGCATGTTCCAGAGTGAACTCTGCAGTAGCTTGGTCATCTTAGCCCCAAAAAGCAAAATACTACAAACGTAGTTTACGAAGAGGTACTAGAGTAAGTGAAACTCAATTATTGGGTGAGTTTTTACACTTCAGGAATTTTCAGATTACGAAATTCATGCTATCGTAGCTGCGGGTAACAGCTATGTATTAATACATAAAGAAATGTGCAGATCAAATGAAAGCTTACCATTGGCGTGACTACACTGATTTAAGCTTTCTAAGGCCGGTATTACACTATACAAGTTTTATAAAAGTGCTTGTATAAAACTTGAACAATACAACGAATAAGCTGATGGGTTACATTCAAGCTTATCCAACCGATTAGTTTATTGGTTGTATTTTTCAAGTTTTATCAAAGCACTTTTACAAAACTTTTACCGTGTAATACCGGCCTAATACGTATGGAAAAATACTTGATACACAGAGTGTCTACAGTTAAAGTTGCTTTCTTCTGACGTGTTTCCAGCCGTAAATATTCATCAGAAAGTTATGGAAAGCTTTGAGAATGTCCTAATGAAGAGATGGGGGAGAATTTTCGAAGCCCCTTCAAAGACTGAAAATTGCAAAGCTTTTGGTGCAGAATCATCATATTCGTAAAAAGAGTTTCACCAGCAAAAGCACAATCTTGTAAATTCAACGGAGTACTAGGTGAGAAATGAGAATCAAAATGAGAGATTCTGCTTGAAATGTTCAAAGATACCCTCAAAGTGTTTCTGATGAATACTTACGGCTGTAGATAGCTCATTAAAGACACCTCGTATTTTGAAATGAGTAAAACTTCAATTATTAATAGATAGCAGATCTTATGATTTCACACACGTGACACTGTATCGGTTACTCTTAAGTGTATATTATTATAATTTATATTAATAAATTATAATTATTATACTCGATATCTATTTATTACTATTCTTATATTTGAAGAGAAAAACTCTACGTAAGGGAATTTCTCTAGAAATCCATCAATATCTCGACGGATTTTGATTCAAATGTGACCAGGGTGAATTTTTTTTAGTGGAATAAAGAAAGGTGCAAATTTTACTAATTGACATTTTTTGTATTGACAGCTCCGTATAAAAACATTAATTTTATATTTCCCAAATTAATAATTCTCGCAAGTGCCACTATCACAGATAAATTTGTCTTGTTTGCTGATGATTGTTTTACTATTGCTGACGAATATTTTACTGTAGTCAACCGTGAAATTTTCATTAATTTCGGACACTCTTTGTGAGATACCCGGTATATGGAAATTACACGAAGTACTTTATATAGATAAAGATGAAAACAATAAAATTTATTTTCTCTGCGGTTTAATCTGTGAAAAGCATTCGTGTTCAAAATGGGAATGATATGACGCTGGTCTTGTTGCCATTTAAGTTCAGCTTTAACTTTGAATTAGGGTGCAGTTTGTTCAAAAGTTGAAACGTTATCACTTTCAAAAAGTTTGTGGAGAAGGGTGAAATTACATTTATCTCGAAAAGTTGGGAGATCGAGGGAGAGAAACAAACATTACACTGCAAGTCGAGTTTGAGACTGTCTAAAGTCATACTTCGAACTTTCTTCTCTGTGGGGCTACGAATGTCGCCTGAAAAAGATAGTGTCGAAACTTTCTTGGGAATCAACAGCATATCTTATAGTATAAGAACGTAGTCCTCCGATCACTTTTAAAAAAATAAGATGATCCTCGCCAGTGGGTATTACTTTTATATATTTAGGTTTCACAAAAAAACGTTCAAACCAAATGTAATCACGAAGCAGGCTTGATGACAAGTTAGCAACACGATTGTTTTTAGATCTCAAGTTGAACGATCGTAAACGTGCTATAAACAATATTCAACATTCCAAAAACTTACAATTACACGTAATAATAAAATTCATTCTCAAACTTAACAAATAGATTGAAATAAATGACTAAAAGTTAGATTTGACTGAAGAATTATGAATAAAAACATTACTTATGTTACATTAGAACTCAGAAACAGAAGCGAAACGAATTCGAAATGAGTTGCATTTTTTTGTGATGATAAACGATATATACTGTATATATATTTTCTGGAAACGATTTATACCGATAAACGCATTTTTTTCCAGCATGTGAACGTTCTACTCATCACTTCGAAAAGTTCAGTCTTGTTATTTATTTTACGCGTTCCATCATTTGTAGAGATTTATTTTTCTTGCATTTCTTTTATTACTCAACTTAATCGCGTATTTTATGAATACCTTTTTGGTGTTTCTATATACCTACAAATTCTATTGAAAATAAATATTCTGATATAAATGTACGTGTGTGCACTATATATATATATAATTATATCTTCATTTTTACATAATTTTTATTTCCTAATTATTTTGCTGTACACTTTTGTTTATATAAGTGTAATTAATTTTTCTCGTGATTGTTTATGCAGTATATGGTGCTCCACGGTGTGAAAAACACGAAAATTTGTCAAGAACCATACTTATTATGGAAATTGTTATTACCGGTATGTGTTCATTGGCAGATTTAACACGTCTGTATGCATTGAGTATCCAAGTATGGGAAACTGATATCAGAAATTTTCAGACAACTTACGGATAATGTGAAACTATGAGTGATTACCACCTTATTCTATAAACGAGAGCTAATTTATTTTCTCCGAAATTTTCTCAAAACTAAGCAAACAAATGGTAAAAAAACTGTTACGAGATGTAACGCTGTGGTAAAGCTTCTACTTTTAATGCTATAATAAGTTTGTTTCACACAAAAAATATCGTTATTTTCAATAATAGTATACCTTTATAAGAGTTGCGCTTTTTTTTTGTTCACTTTATATACATTATGGAATTTGAGACTTGTGTCAAACACCAATTCTGCTGAATTTGAGAATATTCAATTTACTAAAATGGGTTTTTATAGATGCTGCTAAACTGGCGAAAATTTGATGTGAACAGGGGAATGATTTTGTTTTTCTCATTATGGTTGCTTTAACTTTATATTCTACAAACTTTCGCACGTAATGGATAATGTTTTCACACGTGTTAAAAGCTCGGAAGATAAAGAAATTTAACGTCTGTCTCACCATATCATGATCATATTTTGTTGCTCACATTTTCGTGGATAATGCCTGTTTCTATTGAAGCAATTTTGAGATAAGCCTCTGTTGTCTCTAAGGAAGACAATCATTTTGTCGTTGGAAGGAAATATCGACTGACGCATATTTTAATCGTTTTCTACAAGCACCGCAGCCTACAATTTTCAGTGGAGCTCTTTTTAAAGACTTTCATGAATGTTTCATGTAATGTGGATCTTTTCTGCTGCTGTTCATATAAAACGTTTCGTTAGACTAACAGAGATCAGCAGACGCCGCTAGCTGCATAAATGCATGGTTCCGGATGCGACAGAAAACACATTTTTCACTTTAATGGGCGACTAATATCTGCTTAACGGTGGAGATAATGTTTTCGCTCCTGCCGAGACGGTTGAGCAGCCGGTTCTAATTTGACTGGTTTTCTGGTTAAGTTTCGAGACGCATCAAGAAGAAGAGTTTTACCGTGGACACATTTACAAATTCGAATGAACACATTTTACAGTCTTGTAATTTTTCTAAATTTTCTCCGCTTCGCAAGAGGATGATTGGTAATTACATGTATGCAATTAAATAGCGATCAAAATCATGAAGGTATTTCAATTCTGGTTATAGCCATATTTTAAAAAGAAAAGTTGTACTTTTATTTAAAAAACAGAAACTAATTTATACTTCGGAAAACATCAATTCATCTATTCGAAAATCACCGCTAATTTTGCATCGATCTTTTTCTTAAAGGTTTATATCATGTAAAATTTTCAATTTACCTCAAAGTTCGGAATAATATTCTTATTGGTTAAGTATTTATAACATGTCTTACAAAGATATGCAACTTACAAGTCGGCAGTGAAGAACTTTAGCTTTCATTCTTCAAATTTAAAGTTAATCATTTTCTTGCTGTTAAAAGTACTTATACAAATAACAAATACGAATACAAAGGCCACAAAAGGGAAAATGCCCCGCGAGTTGGATGAAAAAACATGCCCATGAAAATATGAAAGTCAAATATAACTAAAATACAGTAACCCAAAACAAGAACATTTATCACGAAAAAACTAATACATAGTAAAATAAAACTAGTAAAAAAAAATAAAGATTATGACGAAATAAAATATACTGTCTGTAAAATATTATGGTTGTCTTATCTAGGAATGGACAACTTCAATTATGGAAGAATTCACGACTCACGGGGGTAAATATACTCACAATCTTGTTAGAGAAAAATTCCCTGTGACACCACAAGTTGGAGTTGTCCCTTACAAATCGATATTGGTGTTCCCTTGTCGAAACACCCGATTGATGGTGTATTAATCTTTAAATGAGTTGCTTTGAATATATGAAAAGGGTCTTTAAACGTTCATACTGCAGCCAGTCTGAAGATAAAAATTCAGAACTGCCTTTGCCCAAAAGGTGAGGTGATATTCTTTCCATTTTATATTTTGAATTTGCTGGTAGATGTCCCAATTAACGACAATAACTCTTTGTTCGTTGCAGTTCATGTGTGGCTGTGATTTTGCAAATTTGCTAAAATGCTTTGTTTGCATTTCGTTTTTTCACCTTGAAGTTTGCACAACCCGAATTTTTTTCTTACTATAGTTGGAATCACAAAGTAAGTAGTTATATATTTGGAAAGTAATATTTACTTCAATACATTTATTTTATGCTCTATATTTGAGGCTCTGTGCGTCCTCTTTGAGGCCTTGTATAAGCATACAAGGCCAATATACCAATTAGTAAATGATTTTTTCTGATTTCCATGTGTCAGTAACTATGAAAAAAATTATCAGCTCGAAAAAAAAATCATGCATTTAAAGGTTAATATCTCATGGTCCATTCTATCCATTCCGTTGAAAATTTTAAAAACTTCAATCATATTTCCCCAACACCTCTGTTCTCAAACCACACACATATATATATATATATATATATATATTGATTTTCTGAATCTGTTTAAAAGGAATGTATTAATTTTATATATATATATATAAAATTACTACATTCCTTTTAAACAGATTCAGAAAATCAAATCTCTCTTCGTAGCTCAAGCCCGGTGAATCAACAAGCGCGTGACTTATCTGCGTACTTCCCTCAACCAAGTCCATGTCCCTCTTATAGGCACAGTGGAACCTCCCTTAACGGACGCTTTCCGTTAACGGAGAATTTCCTGATCCCCGGTCCCGTGGAATTGGGATCTAATGTATTTTACTCCCCGTTAGCGGACACACTCAGTAGCGAATAGCAAAAAATCAGACACTCTAATTTATTGTTTTGGTCACAAACACAGAATTTAAGATTATGTTTAATCCCAAGCTCGTGTTGGTAAATATGATAAATCGTCAATTAATTACTTAATTAACTGAACATAACTGTGATCCAAGATGGCGAATTCGAATGGTAATGTGTGTGTGTTGGTTTTGTTTGTTTTCACGTGTGAAGAAAGACAATGTGTGACTTATAATGTTGTTAGGAATGTGTTTTTATCTTTTTCACTCTTAATTTAATTTAATTTTTATTGCAAAATATGTGAGGTGCACGTATCATGTACGGGTAAAATAATTAATTGATTTAATTTAGAGAAGAAAGGCTATATATAAGTTTTTCTCTATTTATCGGAGATTTCCAATTTTATTTGGAAATTATGCATAATCACCGGCAAAAGTAATATACCTGTAGTGAAATTTAATCAAACTTTCTTTATCGAGACGATTGGTGATTATGCATAACCACCAGTGTAACACTTTTACACACAGTAACACATACATTTTAGTATTGAAATGTATAGGAACCAATTGCGACCGAAGCCAAACGTCGTATGAATGTGAAAGTCGTCTAAAAACGAGCTTCCACTACATATCGTTCCACCCCAATAACGGACACTCCCCGTTAGCGGACAAAATTTTTGGGTGTCCAATGGGTGTCCGTTATCTAGAGGTTCTATTATATGGACTCCAAAATCTTATAGAGTTGTCCAGTCCAGGACGGACAAAGTGCCCCTGAAAAGTGGAAGGATCCACTTTAGGAGAACGCGAAAAGACCTTTTAAGAATGAAACCTAGAATTCTATTCTCTCTTTCGACCACCGCGGAACAATGTTCATAAAACCTAAGCCACTCGTCAATGAGAATTCCGAAATCGGTGATCCTATTTGCATCCGAAATAATATTAACATTTAACTCGTAAGTGAAACGTGGGTTGTTCCAACTTGTACCTCTTTTTTTTTTTCAATTTCTATTCATAAATCAATAAAAATTATTTCGTTGTGAAATTTTAAAGTTATTTTTCCTTTTATATGATGTTAGAACATTCAAAAAATTATTATAATTTCATTCAAAAATATATTATGTGTGTTTTAAAGAAATTTTAAGTTGATCTCTCTCTCTCTACACTTATGGGGAGCACTGTATCAGAAGATTTGTTTTAATAACTAGACACACGTAGGCATACAAATAATCTGTTGCTTTTAACCATTGACAAAATACTTGTTGACACGCTTACAACGATAAAAATATTATCGTCGCTTTCATTTAAAGAATGAAAGCTACAGCAATTTATGGCTTTCACCATCGACTCGTAAATTACATATTTTCTTTATAAGGCAGGTTATTTGCAGGGTGCATAGCAGACCGGGGGTATGCATAGCATTTAATGGCGAACCGTTGAACCTAGAGGTACACTTCTACTTAGAAAAAGTTTCCACATAATGTGTAGTACCAGATATGTCATTCATACTTCAAGGGGTTGTATAGTTATTAAAATAAAAAAATTGGCTTTTTATACAGTCTTTGTGTGCCCCAAAACACAATTAGAAAGTTCTTGCCCTGTCTCGCCTGATGCCAAAAAAAAAAAAAAATCCACATTTCCAAGTGCAATACTCACTGAGACGATTCTCTAATTTCCAAAACGGAGGATCCGGATAAAACGTTTTTTTCTCATTTAGAGCTGTTTTTTTCCCAAATTTTCTCCATTTTTCGAATTAGAATATCTCAATAAATATTGCTCTTAGAAACATGGAATTTTTTTTGTTGGCATCAGGAGAGACAGGGAAAGAACTTTCTAATTAGTTTTTGATTCACACGAGGACTGTATAAGAAGCTAATTTTTTATTTTAATAACTACAATCCTTGAAACATGATGACATATCTCAGTACTACACGTTATTAGGAACGTTTTCCTAATAGAAGTATACCTCTAGGATCAACGGTTTGCTAGTAAAATATCATGCACCCTGTATATATATATATATACAGGGTGCATAGCAACAGGTTGATTCAAAACTCAACGTGCAAACTTTTAGAGGACGTAGAAAACACAAAAACAAAACAGAATGACATAGGAATGTATTACCAGAAACCCTAACCTGATCAGCTGGAGGATTAACGAAGATGCAGAAAGGACAAGCCAATAATGGGTGAAAAACTCTTTATTTAACAATATTTGCACGAGGACAGTACGTGTACACGTTAAGTTTCACAACACGTGCCCAAAGTTCTTACCGTCAGCAGCTATGCACGCTTCATAACGGCGACGCATTGATTGTCGAACCCTTTCAAAAATACCCGGCATTTCACGCACGTTTGCAGCTGTGACGGAGATTCTTTCGACGATTCTTCAACCGCCATACGCAAGGTGCATAGCTACCATTTCAGCGTTCGTAAATTGTTGCATGCCGTCAGTACGCAATCACAAGTTTAAATGACTAGCGTGGCATTCCAACCACAGCGCTGGTGAACAGCGCCCCCTAGCGTATAACTGCGCCCTCAAGTGTGCATAACTGTGGATGGTAAGAACTTTGAGCACTTGTTGTGAAACTTGATGTGTACACGTACTGTCCTCGTGTAAAGTCTCGCTAAATAAAGAGTTTTTCCCTCCATTATTGGCTTGCCATTTCTGCATCTTCGTTTATCCTCCAGCTGATCAGGTTGGAGTTTCCGGTCATACATTCCCATGTGATTCTGTTTTGTTTTTGTGCTTTCTTTCTTCCCTAAAAGTTTGTACGTTGAGTTTTGAATCACCCTGTATTATTAATGAATGAGAATATTATTCAGAACTTTCAACATTTTCCAACGATTTCATACAACATTAGCCTTGAAGAAAATAATCAATGTAAAATTTGCGGTGATTTTTTAATCGAAATATTCCAAGACGTTAATTAATTTTAAAAACTTTCTTCCAAAAATATGATTTTCATCCTTTAATCGCTCCAATATCTTCATTTTCATTGCTATTTAATTGCTAACTGTAATTAGCAGTTACAGTATTTACTTGCCATGCAAAAAGAATTAAGAAAAGTTAGAAGATTATAACAGAAAAAGTGTGCGTATATTAACATATAATACATACACACACTATAATATACATAACATACTATAACAGAAAAAAGTGTAGAAAAAATTAATATATAATTCATTGCTGAAACATGCCGTCCACGGTAAAACTCTTGTGTCCGTTAATCCTAGAAAAATTTCAATTATTCTTATACACAAGTACTTATATACAATACTTGTAATTTTCGCTTGTGTCCACCAATAATTAGCATAAATTATTGGACGCTTTATATACATATTAGCGTCTTCTATATATAAATTTCTAATTTTTCAAAATCTTTGTCAATAGAGTGCACGTTTATGCAAAGATTTTCTTAGTCAATTCTAATTCATAAATCAAGGGGAAAAAATAAGACTCATAAAATATTTTTTGTGGAACTAGTAACGTTTTTGTTGTACCGATTTTTTTAGTATACAGCGCAGCGCAAAAATTTGGACACTTAAGAAATTCGCTCTTAAATTAAAAAGAAGCTGAATTGTTGAATATTAAAGATGATTAAATACTTCTCTCTCTAAAAATATTATTCGAACATTTCAATACCATAAACAGTGCTGTAATCTGTAATAAAAATAAGTTTTTTTGCGAAAAGAGTGGAATTCGTGTTTGTAAAAGTGTAGACACAATGAAGCGTTTTCGAGATTAGTCGTCGAAATACACGAATTTTCCACTAGTGACGTCACAGTTCAGTATTTATGCTCTCCACGACAAAGCATCAGTTATTTCAGATGCTACAAACTATGAGTCGTTCTAAAAAAATAGAGCTGTGCTGGTCAAGTGCATGTCTCCTATACGTTAGAAGTTCCTGAGTAATATGAACGTGGAGGCGTGTCTAGTTTTCATTTGGTGGTCGAGTGGTCATATTGACAGACTCGATTCGCGAGGTTCCTGGTTCGAAACCTTCTGGCGCCACGGTGGTGGTCTGCTGAAGTTGGTTGTCTGTGGCTCCCAACTTTTCAAGGCGCGACTGCGAGCCAATCTCCCCGTTAAAACAGTTTCGCCACAGAGATCAATGGGCCTACAAACGGTACAAAAATATTCAATCATTACACTTCATTCACTTCACTTCTGAAATATAGATGGCAGCACTGAAAAATCAGACACAACACTAGATGCGCACTCAGACTGTTAGGTACACACACTTACACTTCCGGCACAACTCACTTGGTAGTAAATTGCCTATGTTGATAGACCTGCGTTGTACTCGGTTTGAAAGAAAATTCTGGAAAACTAAACAGAATATGGAAGCTGGAATCGATAGGGCAGAGTTTTTCTGAAATTGCAGGCCTCTCAAAAAGTTTTAAAATGTCCATCTATTGAGTATTATCTGGAGGTGATATATATAGTGCGCAAAAACCAATCAGGAAGGCCACGCATTAAAGATAAAAGAGATGACATAAGAATCCAAAGAAACGGCATCTACGTAATGGATAACTGCGGCAGCAATTTAAAAGGTCACCTTTAAAAGGTAAAAGTGTGAATGGATACGATGCGTATAAGTATACGAGAAACAAGGTACTATAGTATTTCTCGAAAAATCATGAAAATATGAAAAACCAGCTTTTGAGACTCAGGTTTCAACTTGGGCACGAAACACAAAGATTACAGTGGGCTCGCAAATGGGTGCCATATGAGTAAAATTCTTATTCAGTTATTTTCAGCGATGACAAGTGGAACTTAAATGGGGCCAGATATATGAGAATAATATTTGCGTGATTTGCAAGAAACCATGGACTAATTGTAGTCACAGACAAAGTGGTTGTTCACTGATGGGTTTGGCTGCATTCTGCTTCAATGGGCAGGTATCAATAGCCTTCCTTAGAGGTCACCAAAATGATCAGCATTACATAGAGACACTAGAGCATGACCTATTACTATCTGATCAACCTCTAGCTGGTCTTCAGTGAGAGTTTCAGCAAGATAATGCAGGCAGGTCGTGGTCGTAGACAGATTGTGCATACAGCAGGTCAGACTAGTTTAGTGCGCAAAATATCGAAGTTTTTAACTGGGCTGCATGTGGCCTCGATCTGAAACCTATTGAGAATCTTTGAGACATTTTGTCGAGAGGTTTATAAATACTATTCAATTGTAGATATCTTGAAGCTATCTTTGAGAGTTATTGGCATAATTTTGCGCCGCAGATGAAGCAAAACTTAATTTCTTTGGTGGAAATCTACATAAACAAACTTATTAAGGAGAAAGAACATCAAACCAGATTTTTAATTATGCTGAAAATTTGACTCTGTTTAAACTTTTACGTCGATTCTTTATATGCTAAATTTGTTTATTTTGTAATTATGTTGTCTATAAAGTGTGCAATCTAATTTTATTAACTTGAGATACTGTGTGTGATCAGAACTAGTGTCTAAATTTTTGCGGTGTACTGTATTTATTTGAAGTACGTATTATGGTGCGAAGTATGGAAAATGAAGTAATAGCAAAAACTTCTTTATAACATTCAGAGGAAAGGAAAACAAAAATCAGCTTTAAAAAGTCAAACTAAACTTTTTCCCCGAAAGAAAACTTGAAAGAGTAAAGTTTGCGTTTAGCATACGCAATATTTTGGTATTTCCATAGGAATTTCGGATTTTACGGGACAGCAATATTTACCTACTCAGAACATTCTGGCCGAGAATTTTCCTAAAGTGCTTACTTTTTGTCGGAGAGAAAAGTGAGTGACGGGAGAGTTGAGCTACTTCGCAGAAACGATTTTGCTTCTCACCGAAATAAGTGCACCAAGTACTTTTTTTTAATATCAAAATTTATGGGAAAAGAAACTTAAAATCTCTTCGTGGAACTACTGGTTTATAATTTTCACTCACTCTTGATGGTGAACTTATTGTTGCGGACGTAAAATAACGATTTCCTGGAAAGTATAAGAAAGAATATCGGTAAGGCTCAGTTATTTTCTTCCAAATTAGATCCAACTAAACATGTATACTGCGGGATTGTAGTGCTTACTGAACAACAAGGAAGAAACTGTGCCAGAAAAGAATGTGGGCGGAGATTTTCCATGATTTATAGACGTTTTATTCTGTTACTAAAAATAAAACTGCAGGTTTAAAGTTCTTTTTCTAGTACAATCTTTATCACATTATTTTCATCGATTTCCATCACCCTGCATTCCTTAAGCGTTTTTGTGAGAAAGAGGAAATGACGAGTGTTTCAATCGCATTGTTTCATTGTAGTTGTCGTGTCACTTATCAAAAAGAATAGAAAAAACTGGTTCCGATATTAAATTCATTCTGGAATTACTATATTATGCAAATATAACCAGAATATTTAAGGAAATGTCTCTCTCCGTATTAACTTGAGTTCTTTCTTATAAAGCTCCGAGGAACAAGAAAACTTGCTCTTATTTAATTTCATTGCTTTGAACAGCAATCACGAACAGGACGGACCCAACAATTTTCGTAATTCGTAACAAGGTAGAGACAATTTCGATGTTAAAAAACCATTAAAAATACTTTAATTAAGGTATCATGTGTGTTAAACCTTTTCTATCGTAAAGCTGAAAAAAAACATTATTACGTAAACTTAACCGAGTCATATAATTTATTTTCCCATACTGCGTTATTTTTTGAAGAAAATATTAAGAGAGCAGAAGAAGGTAATGAAGGAAGAATGAAAAGAGCATTTCAACATTTGCGGAATATTTTTATTGTGTAACATATTTCTAAACACAAAAAAAACGTTTCACGGTGCGATTTTTACGCATTTTTTGGAGAAATGCCAAAAAAATTGGCCCATATGCAATGTTTTCCACAAGAACATTGAAGAACTGCTGAAAATCACGCATATCCTTATCCGAAGAGAATATATTAATAACACTCGCGTTGTTCTAATAAAATTTAGAGTATGGCGAGACTATCACGCAAGATGATGTTGTTCAAGCATCTATCTCTGGTACGATGTCGTGCCGGCGTTTTGTGCTTCCACAGGAATTCATTTAGGATTTTACCCTGAGAAAATTTTGCCAGACTTCCATGTTACACTCTATTTATTTAGGGCACCATCTTTCTGTGAAAACTTTTGGTTGAAAAACGATAGCAGTTGTATCCTAACAAAAGCTGACTGTAACGCTAGACATGGTATTTCTAGGCAAAAAAAAAAGATACCAATAAACCATGTTTTTTCATATGAACCATTTGCATTTATCACTTTTTTGTCAGAATCACGGAATCCGAAGTAATTTTTTTTTGTCACACCAAAATCCATCGTTAAAATTTTTTCTCTCGAGTTTTTGCCTTTTTATTTTACACTGCTTCCATTAAAAGCTTATTTTGGATAACCATTCCATCAACTGAATGCTTTTTTCGCTCCATGTTTTTGCATACTTACTCGAACGAGAACTTGACAGATGGAAAAACTGCAAAGGCTTTTCCTTCTATGTCCATTCAGTTTTGCGATATTTGCCGTAGCCATATGCTTGTGTGGTCATTGGTCATCTACGCGCTATCTCTTTTCAACAAATGGGAAAACTTTTGATGAGCACTGAGAAGGTTTTGTACTCTTGAAACCTCAGAACGTCCGTTGGTAACTCAGCGAATGTCTTTTTGACCAGAGCCAATGTCTTTTTGACCAGAGTCAATGTCTTTTTGACCAGAGTCAATGTCTTTTTGACCAGAGTCAATGTCTTTTTGACCAGAGTCAATGTCTTTTTGACCAGAGTCAATGTCTTTTTGCTACAAGCATAGTCAACAAAATTCAATTTTGTATTTCTAATTTTAGATTTCCTGAATATTTTCATGTATCAATGTTGTTTGTTATAAAAGGGCAAAAATTACGTTGAGTATTACGTATCTTGAAATTAAAAAAAAGCCATGAACGTGATCGTATAAATATGGCACATTAAGTTTTTCAAGAACGATCAAAGAACATTTTTTCTGATTTTGTTGACCCGGCTGATTACTCAAAAAAAAAAAGAAAGAAAACAATTTAAACTTCGGGAATTCATTTTACTAAGTAAATGATTAAATTAAATTGACGGAGAACAATGAAAGGATAGGAGAAAATAAGAAAGGATTAATTAGATTGATATTTTCCCATCAAAAATTCAAATATTGTTTTTGGCTTCACTTGAGCATTTCATGAATATTAAACAGTTATAATGTTCTAGAAGGATTCACTAAATAGTTAATGTATTCAGTAAAATTTGTTAAAATTTCTGGAGCACTTAAAAAATTATTTATACTCAATTATTCAGTTCTCAAGAGTGATTATTATGACGTTCAACACTTGCAGGGGTTTACACCAAATTATGTGTACAAATCATTTTTGTAACTCTCCTTAGTTTTATGAGCTGCCTTAAAAATTTGACAATGAAATCCTGTATTGCTTTTCATGATTATTAAATGTTGAGATCTTTTGTAAGAGTATATTGATTTAGTGTGATTGGTTTTTAAATGAAGTAAGTCATGTAAAATACGTTTTATTCTTATTACTTATGAGAAAATGTTTCGTTAGAAGAAAATATTTATACTATTTACGATATTTCAAAGTTTAAACCCATATTTTTAATCCACTTAAGCTGTGCAAAAGATTAAATTATATCGACCAAGTCCCTACATTAATTATCCCATTATTAAGCAAACGATGTGTAATGCCTTTCTAAATCCTTTCTAATTCCCATTTTGGATTTCACACAAAGATCTCGGAAGACATGGATTTTATCTTAACCTAAAAGCTTTTATAGAGAATCTGGGGCGGGGAGAGGAAGAAAAAGTGAATATGAAACAACTCCACGTGATATATTTAGAAAGTCTTAGTTTGCTGGTAGCAAATCATATGCGAAATTTAATGCATTTAAATTACAGAATGAATCTCTTTTGACGTTTCTACGAGGAATTATCAAGCATTGCATGTTTTGTTCTCTCCTTTGAAATAAATCTGTTATCTTTTATCCATAAAGATATTTTCGCATACCATATAAAAATTGAAAGAAAATTTATATTTAGACCTAAATAAATTTGGTTCTTGACATTCAAAGATTTTGTTTTTTTGGAATAAGCATTTTTAGCCTGCTGTTGTTAGTGGACGGGAAGCTTGTTGTATGTCTACAACGATAATAATTCTAGCTTTCTTACTAGAGCGATAAATGAGAGGTGTCGCATCCTTTGAGAAGCGTTCTTATAATGGCGAAAAAAAAGCAATAGTGCAAGAGATAAAAAGCAAGGGAAATGCTGATGGGAATGGATCCACCAGACAAAAAATGACAGCGTTGTGCGAAAATGCTGTCAGAAAAACCCGCTCCGCATACAGACAGCTAGCTGGTCGTCCGAGTAAATGACGCAAACACCCTACCATTCATCGCTCAAGCTCGACAGACGTCTGCGAGTTGCTCAGTGTTGTGTAGTATGGGATAAATTCCTACTAAGAGCTTTCTGATGAGAGAACGGAACACTCTTATTTTGGTTTTGTAAGTAATAGGAAGAATGTATTGATGGCGATATCAACTCTCGCTTTATTTCTTCTCGTTCCAGACAGGTACTGAATTTTTATGACAGCGTAGATCATCTCGATCATTCCCACCCAGTGAAAGAAGAGGATGTCAAGACTCTCAAAATGAAACAAAACAAATAAACAGTTCCATCGTATAGACATAAAAAACGCATAATGTAAGTTGTACGTAGATATCAAGTTGGTTTTTTTTGAAACAAAATCAATGATTTTATGTGAAAAAAATTGAAGTAAATAAGAAATAATGGATTCTATTCAGTCGAATGAGAATGATAAATACTAATTAAATCACCTGATTCAGCAGTCAACACATAGAAAAAATTCTCAAAAGAAGTGGAATCAACCCGTGGAAAGAGACTTGTGTAACCATACCTAAGAGTACATAGCAGCCAAGTACTATCCACACCACTAAATTTGATCGCATTGGGACTTGGGTTGTCTGATAACAATAACTGAATGGTAACTATATCCGAAAAAGTCGAGTTTTCCAGTACGATGACCACTTTGATCTCAACCAAAAAGCAGATAAGCGATTTGTTTCTATCTTCTTCACACTTATTTTAATTTAATTTAATTTTTAATAAAAAATTTGCGCGTATCATGTACGGGTAAAAAAATTAATTAGTTTACTGAAGAGAAGAAAGGTTTTTGTAATTTTTCCCTATTTATCAAACTTTCCAACCTCATTTAGGGAATTATGCATAATCGATGGTAAAAGTGATAAATAATATGAAATTTAATCAAACTTTCATTATCGAGACGATTGGTGAGTATGCATAATCACCGTTGTATCAATTACACGAACACACAGTCACATGTACATTTTAACATTAAAATGTATAGGATACCTATTACAACAAGCAAAACCTCGTGTAAATGTGAAAGTCGTATAAGCGAGGTTCCACTGTATATCTGCCTTCCCATTAGCGGACACTCCCCGTTAGGTGCCATTCAGGTATTACGTCATAATCGATGGGGGGGGGGGTTCCGATTTGCTGACTTTTGATGACAAGGGGGGGGGGAGGGGGGTTTGGATAATGCTTACGTCATCAACCACCCTTTATGAAAATATGAGTTAGGATTCAGAGAGGCAGAGCTGATGACGAAATTTTGCTGACAAGGGAGGGGAGGGGGGTCAAAAATGGCTAAACATTTTCTTAAGTAATACTTGAACGGCCCCTTAGGGGACAAAATTTTTGGTCCCACGGGTGTCCGTTATCGAGAGGTTCTACTGTATTTGGATTTGAGTTACTTGTCCCAAAATATGAAATAGTTTTCCGAAAAACTTTACGTGGTAAAAACAAATGAATTGCATTTTTAGAATCAGCACTGAAAGTAATATAAAAATCAGTTATCAAAGCTAAAATATTTTCGAAAAAGTATTTATTGTAGACCTTTGTTATTCATTTCATATTTGAAAATGAATACAAGTCTTTTTATTCTACCGAGAAATGAAATCAAACTCCTTCATCTATAACTCGCTGAATATGCCAATAACCGGCGACAAAACCACGCATTCAAATGGAAAGAGAAGAGAGACAAAAACTATATATAGCCAATCACATTTCTATGATCTTTATATAAACAATACCCAAATCAACGATATTAATATATCCAGCAAAAATTAATTTAGATCTTCCTTTATTGGGGACCGTGAAGGCTCATGTAATAAATGAAACATTTTATTTATTAATTTTCCTAATACTAGACTAATTACCTCATGTTATGAATTATTTTCAATAATCACGCATCTACGAATTTTTTAGATTCCAATATTAGCAATGTTCAACGAGTAAATTATGTGTATTTTTTTCCGTCTAATACTTTATTGCTAGAACGCCTCATTGCACATTCCAAGAAAATATTTTATCTTTATCACCGCAAATTCATAGAAACTCATTCAATGAATTTATTCCTGCAAAAATTTTCCGCATATTTTTGTATCAAGTAATACAAACTCGTTTTTTCGCAATCGTTTTTTTAAGCTGATCTGAGTAAAATGTAAAGGTCTATATGTTACGGTAAATGTCATAAATCGGCTATTATGCATACTTACCAATCATATTGGTAAGTTTTATAAATTCATAATTATACCGGCGAACATGCATAATAACAAAATGAATTTGATAAATACTTGAAATTTATCGCCTTTATCCGTAAATATGCATAATATCCTAGTGTAATTGGTGAATTTAATAAAAATGAAAAAAAATTCCAAATGAGTTTAGTATGTGTGATGAATATAGTCGGATCCCAATATAATGGTAAAAAATTTTACGATCGTACCCATATAATGATACAATACATGTATGAATTTTCATGTATAGTGAGTGTCATATGGTATGATTTATTATGTTTACCAACGATGCGACGCTTGGGTATTATGTATAATCGTCGGTAAAAGTGATAATTTTTTAGTAGTTATTAAATTTACCAACGACGCTCGGGTACTATGCATAATGACCGGTAAAACAGATAAATTTAGGGGAATTTATGAATTCTATCAAAATGCTCGGCTATTATGAATAATAACCAGATTTATCACATTTATCGTATCATATATACGTACTAATACTGATGTCCTATAACTACTCACAAACTTTTTTATACAATAGCAGCACATTTTTAATTTTTAAATATACGTCCAATTATAATTCCTCGTTTAGCATTCCTTGCGACGGAAGTATTTAATTTCACAAAATCTTGATTGCAAGGATTATCAAAATAAATACTATAAAAAGAAACAATACTATTTGTTTTCTTTGATGAAAAGTACTTTATAATGGAGAACGCATTGAATTAGATAGCTCCATTTTAGAGCAATTTTCTTTATTACCCAGTCAAAGCTTGAAATTTATATTTTACCGCATTATGAATGAAAAGCTTTATGGTTAGATCATTAAAAAAATGTCATCGTTAATAACCCGAAAATATTACGATGCTTATTAAGAAGAAAGCTTCTCATTTTCAGAAATGTTAAAAAATTGCAAATTAATCGAAATACCCTATTAATAAACCTTATTAAACACATTTCATCTTATTAGGGTAGGCTCGGAATAACGATAAGCGGATTTAAACAAGGAGGAAAAAAATGTCAATGATCGTTCCTTTGCTTTCATTCTTAATAACGAATGGGTTTAAAATGTCCCATATTTTCAGAATTTGTGAAATTTCAATTATTTTGTTTTTCACGCAACTTTGTGGTATATTTTCTTTTCCGTGTTTTGCCGTCGAGTAGTGAGCTCTAGAGCGTGCATCACTTTTACTGAAGAAAAGGAGAAAACTAAAATTTAAAATAACCTTTCCAATTTTTTATTAAGCATTTACGAGTAGGCTTAATGGCTAATTCATTCTGTTAAGTGGGGACAAAAAAAAATTTAAAATGCATTAAAGAATATTTTAATACAAGTTAGTTAGTTCAACAAGTTAGTTTAGACGTTCGCTGTTTTTTTTCAGGCCCTTTCGCGTGCTGTGAACATAATTTCATTTAAAATTCTAAAGAGTTACCAAAATTATTATGTTTAATAATAAAAAAATCATTAATTGAAAATCTCGAAGACATAGTAACTAGAGACATATACGAATATAAATTGGATATCTTGTAATTTTCATCTGACACACAGAGATCAAAGAGGTTTAGAGCCATCTTTGATGAATAAATAATGTATATTACTTATGTACCGGAACGCCAGAAAAACTGCTATAAATAATATGACTTCATTGAACTGTCACCCATGCATTGTCTTGGATGCATCTGCTATTTCGTACATAATCCAATAAACATCTAAAAAAACTCGTAGAGTTGTTTTGTCGGTGCAATCGGTTTTGTCGGTCATGGTAATCATTATTTAAGTGACTTTCAACGCGGTTTGATAACTTTGACGATGCGCCACAGAATTTAAGAGATAGAAGTGATAATTAAATTCTTGATTATGACTATTTCAATGCTGCACATGAGTACAAAAAGTTTCGGGAAATATGGAACTCTAAACATAAGCGCGGAGCCGTAAAGATACTCTTACTGAACGCGATGAGCGTCGACTGGTAAGAATCACGCAAATTTTTAAGATGGGTTTCCCAACAAGCATCAGTCTTTTTGAAGATCTCCATTCATTTATGTCTTGCAGTTATTCTGGTGCGTTCGAGCACTGATAACAGAAAAATTTACTTCTATTTATGTTTCGAGTTGTGCGATCGTGGCTTGAGAAACTTCCATAAGAGTTTAAGGTCATGCCCTGGCTTCTGAAAGTCAATGCATCTCAACCCTGTTGAGATCATCTGAGAACTTATGCAACGTAATGAAGAACAGAGAAATCCAGCTGCTCGGCACATAACAGAAATGGGAACTACTCCACGACATCCAATTTGTTGACTCTACAATGTCGTTACAAACCCATGGAACACACCAAACGTATCTTAACTAAGCTGATATTAATGAAACTATAAACAATTAACTTGTAGGAAAATATGATTTAGTAGGAGAAAAGATGTTCGGCCGCAGTGGATAGCATTAATTAGGATCATTCTTATTCTAAAAAAAGTTGTATATACTGTACACCATACATTAATCATTTACAAATAACGCATATCATACACGGTATTCGTTTAACAAATATGATAGAAAGAGAATAAATTAATAACCGGAATCGACACAAACAACGTACTTTTTTTTATTAAGCGACTGTGAAATGTACCGCATTTATGTTTCGTGAATAAATTTTACGAAACAGGAAGCAGAATAATAAATATGCAAAATTTTAAATATACGTGGCTGTACTTGAAATTTCCGCAGCGTGTGTTGATCTGGATGCATGTTTCATAATATATTTTAGAAAAGTTTACACGTACCTCAGTTGAAATCACAACATTTTATGTGAGATATACTACCATAAATATCCCGATAAAATTTCAAAATATCTGCTTTTACTATTTTGCACTTGCAGCTGATGTTCCCCAAAAAAACATGACACGTATGAAACCAAAACAACCAAATTGTAAGAAATACTGTATTCCGAATTATATGCACCAAGAAAAAAATGAAATAGTCATACATCCAAGATATATATATATTTTATGAAACTGTATTCTGAAGAATAAACTTTTTTGAAGGCATAAATAAGTAATGTGCTAGAAAACTCCATTTATAGGAATGTATACTATCTCCGGTACGATATGATGGACTTATTCACTATATTTTACATTCAGAGAATTGCTTTATGCAGATTTTTTAACTACAGGCATTTTTTTAACAGGCTATATTGAATGGAATATGATAATGAGTTCAAAATATGAAACTCCAGTACCATAACATAACAGTAAATTCAGAAAGAATATATCCAATATATTCAGTTGAATATATCCACTAGCGAGCGATTAAAAAAAATTAACATCAGTGGAATCATAATCAATGCATTTATTTTCAACGAACATCTCCTAAACTGACTACAAATAAGATCATCTTAATAAATACAATTAAAGTATTTTGCTAATTATTATAATTTTTGCCTAGTAGACATTCGGGGTTGCTAATGATTATACTCATTACCTCATAAAAAATTTCGGGTTATTTCATTTGTCACAGAAATTTTCTTCATTTAATAAAAACAATATTTTAATTGCTTCGATAATAAAAGTCTATTTTGCTTAGATATTCATAAAAAAATACAAAATGACATAAATTCTCCTCCAAAAAAGTCTAATAAATCGGATAGAAACAAATGAAGACTAAACCAGCCAAACTGTGAAAAGAAATCCAAAAAACAAAACATACCATAATTCCTAGAAATCATTATTTCAATTACAAAGTTTTCGTCTGATTCAAATCCCTGTTTTTAAAATTAGAGGATTATCATCAGAACTGAATAACGCAAAAATAGTTAATTATCTTATGAAAAATGATGATAAGGTCCGATTTTTTTAAAATTGTTATTTAAAATAAATTGATTAAAAATCTTGAAAAGTCCTCCAACACAATACATAGATAAATAAATTCTTCGAGACACACACAGATTCTTAAGAATGATAACATTTTATGCGAGAAAAAATATTATTTTTTATTATATATTTATTCCATTGTAGAGTTCTTTTGGTGAAAACTCCAATTTAAAAAAAAAAAAAAAAGAAAGTTTTTTTTTATTGAACGCAGCAAACAATTTAATAATAAAAGAAAGCAACTTCCGTCAGTCGTTAACAGCGATTCTGTCTTCAGAATAGAATTTCAGATGGATACCCCCGATCGCCATACAATGTCTGCACCAGACCGTTCTAGAGTTCATTGTTGTCAGAGCCGTACGAGCTCTGAGAGATTTCGATCCGATTCTAGAGATGAATAGCAAAGTGAATGCCGTTCGGTATCTCACAATAAATCATACGTGCTCTCCTATACAAGTAGCCGATACCAGCTTCGTATGCAGAAGACACCTATTTAAATATGTTGAATGTAAGTGAATGTAAGCGGGACGGTCTTTCAAAACCTCGTTCTTGATGCTTATATGCACTTGGTATCGACTACTTTTGTTAAAGAAGGTCTCAGATAAGTCAACATTTTAATAAAGCCGATGTATAAACATAGGAAAGTATGACTAATACAAACTGAAAAATAAAGTAAAAATAACACTGGGGAAACAAAAGAGCTCACTTCTTTTTGAGAGGAATAGTAGTTGCTGCCATCAAACGATGTAATATTTAAAAGCGTTCTAAGAAAAAGATGTATGGCATGTTTAGTTGATTACGTTGGTTTTCTCACCAGTAGTTGCTTATTGAAATATATCGTATTCCCCCGCATTAGCCATCATGCCGGGCAACAGCGAGGGAGACCAGCATGCCAGGAATACCCGTGTTTTGCAACATACCCGGGAAATTCCAGTCATCGATTCTGGAAAATTCTTAATTCTTTAACTGGCAAGCATTGGAATATCCAGAGGCGAAAAATTTTGAGGGGTTATATATTATGCAAATGAATGCTATTATATATACATGACAAAAAAATTATTGTCAATATTTAAAAAATTATGGGATGTTATACTTTAGAAAACACTGTATTTATATGATTTACATAGATTTGAAATAGTATAAAAATGTCATTCATTGTTTGCCGTCTTACTTTTCTGTCATTGTTGAAGAATGAACAGCAATATGTCTCCTCCACATATATTCCTTCCAAAATGCAAGGGTCAAAAACCGTTCTTGCGTGGCTTGTCAAAAAATAGGAGACATGCGTACTTTTGAGCCATAATGCTGGTAATTATAGAAACTTGGTGAACAGATCACAAGTAAAAATCGAATGTCTAGGAGTTGCTAAAAAGCTCCAATGCCGAAACGAGCTCGAAATACAAAATGCGTTTACTTGAAAAGTATAAGAAAACAGTGTTGCTTTCAAGCAATATCTTTCCGTTGCTCGCAAACAACATTGCAAAAATAAAGGGTTGAATATCTTTATTATAAAAATATATTTAATTGGCTCCTTATTAGACTTCGCTTTTCACGGCATGCTAGAAACGGACTAGATTCCAGCATTCAAAAAGCTAGTGTCCCATGAATTTCACTGAACGCCGGATAATGTGAGGGAATACGGTAGAAAAATAATGATGAATGCCTCAAAAATGTTTTTGGAAGTCTAGCTAATTCCGTTCTCGAAAGATCGAGGTTCCAGATAATTCAAGGTGCTGAAACCTCTTGAAATTCCTCCAAAACTAATTTCACCGAGAACGAGTTTCATTCGTCTCATTTTTTTGTACGAATGTGAGTAATTTCATCTTGAAAGAGATTTTTCGACGGGGACTAAAGGGTTTTGATCGGTACACTGGGATCTTTGGTGGTTCTCCAGTTAAGAAAAGACCATATCCGAGATGATCTTTGTTCCGTTCACCTCGGATTATCCAGACTACTTTATACACAGACGAATTTCATGTTGGAAAGTGTATTTTGAGTAATCTAAAGTGTGTGTTTTTCAGCAATAAAATTCAAATACTCTAGTCCATTGGAATTATAAATAATTTTTGGATATGGACGAGCCAAGTATGATATCCTGACATTAATTTCGTCTTAGGAGCTACTTTGCTTATATATGAATTGGATTTGCTAACCACAGATATCTATGTACCGCAAATCAACATAGTGACCCCACGACTGCGTATTTATTTTGCAATGGAAGCTATTAGAGAAGTATTGAGAAACCACTTCGTATATATTGACAGAATTTCAGCGGGTACAAATCTCATTATGCTTAGAAATGGTGAACTAGAAATTGTAACGCTGGATGGAGAGAGTTTGAGTAGTCCGAAGGAACTATATCATTTTCGGACGAAGGCCGGATACTATCGAGCTGGAAATTGCTATATGAATAATTGCGCAAACCTTTGATTTGGGGGATAGAGATTGTGTTTGATGAGCACATCACTCGCTACAGGCACTTCTAATGACTACGTACTTAAACAAATCCTCTTTATCTGATGAGCTTCGCATTAATGCATCGGCTTAGTACACATCTCTAAATAGGAGCACGATGCGGGCTTGTTGTGCTAACAGTGATGAACTTAATATCTTTGTCTTAGCATATCAAAGCAACCGTTTGCAAAATTTCTCCTCCGCGGTCGTGTTATTTGTATGATTGGTTTGTGTGCATGTGTGTGTACTTAAAGCCTGTAGACAGGCGTCGGAGTATACTTCGTCGCTTACCTGTGAAAATCATCATTCTCTCCCAGACACGTTCGGTTCTACTCTCAGCCCACCCCACTACGCTCTTGAAAATGGAGAATCAATAAAGTGGGAAATGAAAATTGATTTCCATGGGAAGCAAGACGTTTGGAGCTGAGATTCCACAGAATGCTCTTGCCACAACTACTACTCCTATATTGGAAAACATTTCAGATATCGGCTTCACTACCTGCGAGCTCAACAGTTTTATTTATGAATAAAACAAGGTGTGCAGTTAGTTTCCTGAAATAGTCTGATTTAAATTCTTTACCTCCGAGAAAACTTTAATTGCTGCCAGACTTGATGAGATCCTTCTTGAAAGCACAGGTGATTTTCCTACGAGCGACACTTACAATATGCAAAAGATTTTCCAAGAGTTTGAGCAAATAGAAAAACAATAAATTTTTCTGTTTCTTTTATAACAAGTTTTTATCGTTTATAACTAAGTGTGATAATTATGATGATGCTACAATAATTCGAAAAAAGTCAAAACGAGTCGTTATTCGAACTGGATTTAAAAAGGGAAATGTGCCTGAAAATAATGTATGAATGTGTCATACTTTTATGGAAAATGCAATATAAAAGAAGTCACATGGTTTTCACGCATCAAATGCATGTCCTAATTCGAAAATGAACGTTACTAATGTTACAAACAATTTCAGGAGTATATCGTTGAAAAAACGTGGGCGAGCTTTAGACAACACATGAATAAACTTAAGCTATATTTAATACGACGAAAGAGATTAGACACTAAATTCATTCAAAAGATTTCCAACTGAAAAGAAATGTTATGATAAAAATAGAACGTAGGTGTAATGGAAATCGTTTCATTTCATATCTCTCAAAGTTTTATGTCCTTAAATTAAAAATAAACTGCATGTTAGAAAAATAAAACGAAATTTATTTTATATGATTTTTTTTATACACATTAATTTCAAAAACGGTTGTAAAATGATAGATTCTTTACTTTTTATATATATATAAGAGAATTTTGCACTTAACTTATATAAAAATAACGAAATTTTTTCGCAGATTTTTATTGGAAAAGGCAGTAATAACAATAGTATAAAACTTCTTTGTTAGATAAAAAACACCTTAAAGTTAGTTAGAAATATGTTGTTTTTTAGATACATCTATAAAAGCATTCAAGAACACTTAAAAGCATTTAACAACGTTATTGTGTAGGTATTATGTGAAATAAGTGATTCTACTTACAGGAAATATTATCCAGTTACTGGCAGATACTTGATGGCAAAAGTCTGATACATAAAAGGGATTACGTATTAGCTCAGATTATCGAAGACCCTATATTCATCATGTTCACGATGTAGATACTCGTGACAAAATACACGTGCGTTTCCAGGTAAGTGAAGGATTGTAATATCACAACAGTTCTGCCATCAGATAACAAAACTACATTACATAAAAAGTCGATATTAATGAGTATTTCAGTGCTAGACTTACGTATATGGTGCATTTCTGAAGAGTGTACGAAAGGAATAAAATTTTTACGGCTGATTCTAACACTATAGTAAAATATGGAAGAATACCAACAAAAAAAGAGAAAAATTCAGCTATAATTGCGGCAATTTCATAGAATAATAATTGTGGAAACATATTTAATTAAAAATTAAAGCAATTTTTTTTTTACGGCTTCAATCAAAAAAAATTCAATTAGTCAAATTCACGCATGCCTTTTTTATACCGAAAGATGTCAATTCCGTAAATTTTTAATGAAAATTCACCAAGATATCAGTGACTGAAACTTTTAAAAATTTTTAATTTTCGCCACTTTTTGAAGTTTCGCAAATTTTTGAGTTATTTTAGCACACACATAAAAATCGAAACAAGAAACAAACAAGAAAAAGGATTTCAATTTTAGTGATATTTCAGCAAATTTTCATTCGATTGTAAGAAGATACATTTCCTTTGGTATAACAAAGGCGAAGGTGAAATTTTTTCCACTAAAATTGTTTTTATTGAGGGGGGGGGGGCTACATAAAAATTCTAATTTTTATATTTCCCCCAATTGCCATTTTATGGAAGGGTTACCATCATCGCCGCATTCCGCTGTTTTATATAACTTATAATTTTTCCTATTCTGCTTCAAGTTTAGAACCAACTGTAGAAATATTATTCTTTTTTTTTGTATTTTCTTCTTGTACATCACGTGTGCTGTATATCATGTTATAGTCATTTTTATTTTAACGCGTATTACGCATATTTTCGATTTTGTCGTTTGCAGAGGCAGTCATGATTGATATATTATTCTATATCATGATATAGATACTCTATATAATATATCATTCTATATATTATTCTATATTATATATATTATGATATAGATACTTTATTTCTAATTAATTTTCTCTCAAGGTGGATATTATGTTTTAACATCTCATCGAAACAACAAGCTTAGCTCTTAAATCCCGATCGGCTAGACAAATGCATTTATGTTTTAGCTGTAATTCGAACTCAGACCAGCACAACGGTGTATGGTACGCTGTCCATTAACCGCTAGTCAGCTGAAATGGTTCCAGCCGAGTATTTGAAAGTGAGTTGTACAAGATGCGTGCTCTTAGTACCTATAATGTCCCTCGAAACTATCTTATCCATCTCATGTGAAGGTTGATACATAGATTCCAATAACAAGTTAATTACATTGGTATGTGTGTTGAAAAATATACAGAATAACTTCGAATCAAAAAATGATTTCTCTCCTTTCTTTATAATCGACTTACAGGAAAGTTTAATTTTTATACGCAGAGTCAGTAAAAATTGCAAAAAAAAAACCAAAAAAAAACCTGGCTTATCCCCTTAAAATTTGGAGAAATTGCTAAAAATAACTATTCTAAAAGGAATTATAATTACGAGTTCTTTCCAGCCCGTCCAATGCGAAAGGTGAACTTTCGTAGCATGTAAATACAATGTAAAGTAAATGCACGTGCAACTCTCGCCAACGGTGTTTCTAAGCCAAAGGGACCACTATGTAAGTATGCGATGCATTTTTTGGTCGTACTTTGAAGAAAACATTATTTTTTTTTAATTTGCCAGTTATTCCACCTTAATAAAATTTTGGTCAGTCGTGAAAATTGAGTTTATTTTCAAGAGGTTTTAGACGTAAGCGTTCAAATGTCCAGACTCGCTAGACGATTCCCAAATGGAAAACAAAAATTGTAAACAAAGTATAGGATAAAACACAGAAAATAAACACTCAAGTATGGACGAGATATAAAAGTTAATATAAGATCAAAACATCTTACCGACTCGAATGATGCTGGGTAAAGCAAGTCCGTAATGGACCAAGATAAGCAGGTTGATGATCTGTAGCAGCACCAAGTTGCACAGGGTGAAGAAGACACTGCCGAATTCCATCCCTAAACTTTCAACGGATAGTGTTGGCGACCTCCCTCATCGTGGTTCAGGCCCCTTAACGTGACCTTTTGGGTCCGAGTTCGCCCTCATTTTACGTCTTCGGAGGGCCATGGAAAGCAGCCAGTCACTGCGGCAAGGATGCGGGGTCACAATCCGCCACAGTCGTCTCTTCTCTCTCTCCTCAAGCTGGGGGGTAGGTCGGGGGTTGTGGGTGGTCGGATGGATGGATAGATGGATGGAATGGCGGGTAAAGGCGGGATTCCGAGAAGCCATGCGCAGCATCAATAGCGCATGCGCACTCGCACACATTGTCCCGTTGCTCTCGGAGATCCCTTGCCTTTCCTTTTTGATTTCGCGCATCAATTTGTTTTTCGCTCGATTCTCTTTTTGCCGCTCGTTCATCCTCCAACGACAAAATAAAACCCATTGTTTTTGAGCGGACGCTATATTTTCATTAATCGCGCGAAATTCCGGGTGGCGCGACTCACTTTGGTCTTTTGTTAATCGACCGACCACCTTCGAAAACGCACCCTTTTTACTAAGGAACGCAGGAAATATTAGCCTAATGGGAAACATTTTTTGTTGTTGTTGTTCTCTTTGTTAGTACAATGATACCTCGGCTAACGATTACTTCGGTTTACGAATTTTTCGGCTAACGAATATTTTTTCCTGATTTTTCTGCCTTGGCTAACAAAACGGATTTGGCAAACAAATATTTTTATTCATATGTATGCACGCGCCAACATAAAACAACCGCGTCGTGAGCTAAAATTTTTCGCGACAGTCATCATCATAAGTACTGTCACTCGCCCAATTAATTCATATCCATCTCAGAATATTTTTCCTGATGTACCTCCACTTCTCTTTCTGAAAGTTTTGAATCATTTCATGTAAAATGAAAGATTCCTCTAAGAGAAAAGGCATTGAAAGGAAAAGAATGTTTTCCGAGCACGCGTTTTTTCAGTGCAATTCTCTTAGCATCAAACTGAATAGTGCGGACATTCTAGGAGTTTATCTCTTCCATTTGCATGTCTCAGATACAGAAATGAGCTGACGAAATCACAAATGGTTGGGAACACCTACGAACTACTCTACTGGATTGTGTCAACACCTGTGTACATAGTGTAAAATAAAATATCTCTTCAGTATCTCATCTTATAAATTCCCATTTACACAATTTTGACGCTGTTCATTTTAGCCATCGGTCAGTTTTTCTCTCTTCTATAGTGCTCTTAGGTGTTTCGAAAAACTCATCTTTAAATTGTGGGCAGTACCTGGAATGAATTAAACGATTTTCCATAGAAGCGTATGGGAAATCACGTTTCGTCTAACGAACGTGATTCCAGAACGAATCATCTTCGTTAGCCGAGGTGCGTACTACATTATTATTATTATTATTTTATCGTTTTATTCCGCAAAATATGTCTCTTCTCTTATATTCTCCCTTTATTTTTTATTTATAGAGTATTTCATTTTTTTTTCCTACCAGTGTGCGGTCTCAACGGAGGTAATGATGAGAAAACTGCTACAACACGACTCATTACTAAATAATGAAGACAAGTAGAAAGAGTGACAAAAGATAATGTAATATAGCAGAAAGTATTCTATTCACATGCTGAAAGAGAAACGAATAATAATAACAATAGAAAAAAAAAGACAAATTTTCGTTTTGCGCCCTTCTAATCACTTGATTAAATAGGATGATGTGGGAAATTTTCTCTTTTCGTTATGTTTTTTGTTAAATAATATGCAGGAAAACGGGTAGTTAGGTTACTGTTGCATTTATCAAATAACTGCAAAGTGCTCGAGTATTTTAATCTTGTATGAACAGCGTAATTCATTCACCGGAGGGGTTATGGTATTGAGCACATGTACAAGTGTACTGTATACTTACAGGAAATGCGGGGATTATGGTATGCAATTTTTTCATCATTATAAGTTAAAAGATAGTAGGAACCTAAAACTGTACTTTTATAAAATTTAGATTCTTGCCATCGCATTGACAAATGTGTTTAAAACTAAATAAATGTATATGTTCAAGGAAAAAAATATAAATAAAACATTATTTGGTGGGTGATAAGAAATAGTCTTTTAAGATGGAATAATGTATTCAAGATGAAGAAAACTAGCATTGATCAAAAACAACATTTAACGAGCCCACATGACAGTAAAAAAATAAAAACTTCATTTTTTAATAGTTGATGATGTTGGTGGTGTCATAGTCCATCTACGAAAGTTACAGACAAAATCTTCGTTCTCTGCCCCAGAACAGTCAACGTGGACCTATAGAGAAAAGAACATATTATTTCCATGTCTTCAGTTTTCTTATTTTTTGAAAACCTCGCGTTTTCGCGGCATTTTGAAGAGATATTCTGCTTCGTCTTTACGTGGTACAGTAGATGGCACAAAGCTCAACCCAGATAAAACTTACAGTATTTCATATAATACAACGCACCGTCTTTGAAAAAAAATCCCTTCTAAGCGGTGGGAATCATTAGCTAAACCAGTGATAGGCAAACTTTTTTAGAAGCGGGCCAAAAAACAAAAAGAAAACATTTTGGCCGGCCGGAAATAGTTGGACATTGATTCATAACTGGAATTTTTTATGCTTAGAAATGAAATGGGAGATTTGTTTTATATTTTGCAGACTCTAGGGTTTCATTGCAAATGAGAGACAATGATTTATTCTTTATAACTATGAAAAAATACATAAGTATATTTTAATAACTTTATGCATATTTATATATATATTGCATGTGTTCCATTTGAAGTTTTTAAATAAATTTATATTTAAATTCTCACAACTATCTATTTTACATACGCAAAAAAGGAACACCATCTTAAATATACTTTTTTCTAAATACTGAAATTGAAAATTTCTATACTATTATTTTGAAATCTGTGGTAGGTCGGATAGAATCTCTAAGAGGGCTGTACTTTGCCCATCACTAAACTAAATGAACACAACATAAATGCGTGCATCTGATGTAAATTGTGCGTAGTTCAATATCAGACACTCTTCCATAAAGACTTTTGGAAAGTTGTTTTAGTAAAGTTTAAAAACAAAAACTTCTTTAGCAGACGTAATGATGGTGACTGTAGGACATCATGGGGGCATTTTGAAGTAGTTTATCACTCTTACTCTTTGCGACCATACGAGAAGGTGGAGTTAATCCGGTATTCCATGCTACCCGACTATTCTATATAATCCCCGTAATCCCTATACATCTCGAATTTATATATATTATTTATTTTCCTAACGTGGGTTTGTAGATGCTGTCGATGTCACGCTGTAAGTCCGTTTAGATTAATGTGCATATGTGAATGAAGAGAATATTGCTTTCGATTACCGGTATTGTTGATGGTTTGGAAACGTGTGTGAGACAACCACGATAGCTTAGTTTGATTTATGTATGTCTTGCTGGTTTTTTTTTCTACATACAAATAATATTATTGATTTAATTGATGAACATAAGAAAGAAATTATCTTTGTGTTCTTTAAAACAAAGCAAAACTATATAAGGTGATTCCAAACTAAACATACAAACATTTAGGGGAGGTAGAAAACACAAAAATAAAACATAACTACATACGAATCTATGACCAGAAACCCCTACCTGATCAGCTGTAATTGTAAGACCAGTCGTGGTCCACGCTCTGTCCCATGAGGGCTATAAGCCCTTTACCCCGAGGGGTTGGACCACGCTAGAGTTTATTGCTGCCCGACAGGGACTCGAACCCCGGCCTCTCGTTTGCCGGACGAGAAAAAATTTAAAATGTGGAACGCTTCACGATTTTGCGTGTCATCCTTGCGCAGGAGACATGCTAATTTTCTCTGTATCGTTCCAATTTTAGTATATGTACTGCCGAAGAGAGTACAATTATCCTAGCAGAGCGTGGTGCTAGCGAACCCGATCAGCTGGAGGATAAACGAAGATGCAGAAATGAAAAGCCAATAATGAGTGGAAAAACTCTTTATTTAGCGATTTAGCGATACTTTACACGAGGACAATACGTGTACACGTTTTTCACAACAAGTGCTCAAAGCTTTTACCATACACGCTTATACAACGGCGACGCATTGATTGTCGAACCCTTTGAAAAATACCCGGCATTTCACGGACGTTTGCAGCTGCGACGGAGATTCTTGCAACGAGGTCGGTGTCGAAGTCAACAGGCGTCTCGTAGACCATGGCTTCCAGGGTAGAAAAAAAACCCCCAGAAATCCAAGCTAGATATAATCGGGCGATCGTGATGGCTACGGGACGGGTCCACCAGGCCCAATCCATCGAAGCGCAAACGCCTCCAGCTGATCAGGTTGGGGTTTCCAGTCATAAATTTCTATATGATTCTGTTTTGTGTTTTCGTGTTTTCTATCCCCCCCTAAAAGTTTGTACGTTGAGTTTTGAATCACCCTGTATATATCTTTTACAAACTTGCCTATCTTTTACAATATTGCCTATTTTTTACAAATTTAATTTTTGTGCTATATGATACTAGCCAACGTTCTTGAACGAGTGATTTATACATATACGGGGTGAATCCGATCTATTCTGCCAAATGACAACACCTCACCAACTCTGTCCGATCTCAAACCGGTTTCAAGTTATGGTGGATAATCGATTATGTGGAAAAAAAATGTGCCAAGTCTGAAAAACTCAGACTTGTGAAGTTTCTGAGAGACCTACACGCAAATTAAGCACATATTTAGAAAGGACTAAAAAATCTTATGAGGTCACACCAATTTCATTGAAATATATTGTATTAATGGCGAGCTACAGGCACTGAAAGATTGGTAAAGTTCAAAATGGAGTTGTCGCCAAAACTTTTAATCTCCAATACAAACACCCTTCTAGCTACAATCGGCCAAATTTGTCAAAAATTTTCCATTCCGCCAACTTCCGAAAAAAAAGAGCTTACAATAAACTATATCGGTTTTCTGGTTCATGAGAAATTTAGTCTTTTTTTGTTTGCAATATATACAATACTGAAATCAGCGTTTGTCGAAGTAGATATTCGACGAAAATTCGGAATTCACGGTTACAAATTTTGGTGACAATTTGATTTTGCATAAAAAATCCTATGAGGTGACACTACCTCTGTCTACAAGATATCCGTATTTAATGGCGAGCTATATAAGCGCTGAGAGATCGGTGAAGTGAAAAAACGAATTGGCGCTAAAACCTACTAAGATTACTTCGACCAACGGAGATTTTAGTGATGTATTGCAAACAAATGACTAAATTTCTTCTCAACTAGATGACCAATTCGGTTTATTCTCGGCTCTTTTGTGTTGCTGGAGGAATGTAAACATTTTTGGCAAATTTGACCGATTAGGGCGGTAGTCAGAAGGGTATTTGTGGGATTGGCAATTAAAAATATTGGTGTGTGACAATTTGATTTTGAACTTTGCAAATTTTTTCAGCACCTGTGGTGTGACCTTATAGGAATTTTTTCCTGAACAATTTTTTCCAAATATGTGCTGAGTTTGTGTGTAGGTCTCTCATAAACTTCACAAATCCGGGTTTTTTCTGATTTCATGCATTTTTCTCACAATAAATTATCCGCCATAACTCCAAAACGGTTTGAGATAGGACAGGGTTGGTGGAGTGCTTTATGATCCATTTGGGCTCATCTATCATTCCGTATTTCCGGTCGGATTCGCCCTGTATATACATATTTTTTACACAAGTATTTTAGAATGGCCGAAAAATAATCACTCTACACTCTGTTCTACTAATTTATCCCTATAAAAATGGAAAAAATTTTCAGATTTAATTTGTTGATATTTAATGCGGTCAAATGAAGAGGTGGCGACAAAGAACTAAAGAAAAATAATTTTTTTTTCAAAAATCAAACGTATAAACTATGTAGGTAATGTTGCGTGTGTATTGCATTAGTATGGCATTGCCATCATCTTGGAGAGGAAAGTCTTGGATAAAAAGAAAAGTTATTCTTATATTAGTTAATTATATTAATAAATTCTTCAACAGTAAATAATACTTCAAGACATTGCAATATCATCTTCATCATGCCATAAAGAAATGAAAAAAAAAACTCCTATAATATCGATATTATATATGGATAATAGGAATTGTCAACCACTTTTTATAAAAAAAAATGTTCGAATCTCCACACCACCGATGTACAAAACTTAATCGTTCATGCAAAAAAATTTTGAATGTCATTCTGTGCACTGCTTGATAAAATCTTCAAAGAAATCAATTAATTTTATGTAAAATCTCTGGTTATTGCATACTTACACGTGGAATGTTTCTTCAAACCGAATGTTGCACTGACTGTTAGCTATTAACATCTTTAAGAAAATTCTAGGTTAATATTATATTTAAATTTATGTTTTTTTTAGAAAAGAATAACGAAAAGTATTATATCCGAACATAACGGTATCATTAACATTTTTGTGCATAAAATCGTTTTTTTCTTGTGATCTTTTTTCAAAAGAAAATAATACATACGTAAACATGTCAAGTTGACCCTCAAAGGATAAATATTTTTTCCTTAACGTCTAAGAAAAATATGCAGTTGTTCTGAGAATTCAGAGAGAGATTTTCCTTTGGTAAGCTCTCTTGAAATGAGTTTGGATTTTCTCTTGAAAACCGGACGTTGTTTATGTTTCCAATAGATGGAGAAAGCTTCAAAGAATTTTTACTCCTTATACAGCTGATCAAACGGTACGGAATTTCTATCGCTTTATGCAATAACTTTTTCCATTTCTTTAGAAAAGTTTCCAAAATAGCGGAAAAGGAAAAAAAAAACATTTTGTGAGTTTTTCAATTCAAATTTTTTCCTTTAAATGGAAGTTACTCGCATAATGAGCGAGATAAATCCCGGGAACTATACAAGTAGTGACCTATAAACTTATATCAGCTATACGCATTTAATATGAGCGTTTACCGTTAACCATCTAAGCAATGTTATTTATTTTTCGTGTTAATATGGTAGACTGGTAATTTTATGCAAAAACAAACTCATCTTACAAAATAAGTATTTCAGATTATTCGAGTTAAGCTTTTGAAATGAAAAGTAAAAATTCACTGGCTGAAATACTATGGTTGATATGATTGTGACTGTTGTACATTTTTATTAAACTCTTCACATCTAAGCCAAAACTGACTATTAGAATTTTTTTTTTGATTGAACTGTGTTTATTGTATGTCAAAATGCCTTTTAAGAAAAAAGAAATAATAGCTAATTAATTAATTTAGGTCGATATCTTTACTAGGACCTTTAGAGTTAGGTACCTTTACGCATATACCTCAACTCTTAACTTAAAAAAAAAAAGAATCATTATAAAAACCATTTAAAACCGTTAAAAATAAAGTACACACGTGCATCTCTCTGGAGCGAAGATGTTAAAATAAATAATAGGCCAGGGAAATGGAAAATTAAAAAAGTCCTGTTCAAAATCGGGTTCATGTATTTTCGCTAAAACCCGTTTACATGAACCGGCATTTCAACCCCAAAGTCGTCAGAGGCTCGCGCGAGCAAAGGATTTTGGGAAAGAAGGTTGCAACCCTCAAAGATCCGCAAGAAAGAGGGGGCAATACCGGATCCCCATTTTCTCTTTTCTTACGAAGATAAAGTCATTAAGTGAGTGCCAGAACTTCAATTCTACCGCAATATTGAACATATAAACAGGGCTAATGTTATATTAATATAACGGGGAAAGAATGAATACACCAGCAACTCACCTGTAAGCATTTTTTACTGTAGTAAAACTCCTTTTTAAGGGGAAGCCAAAGCATAAGAATATGGAGAAGATTTTATGTTTGCGTGTGTGGAACCGGTTTCAACATTTAAAATGACTGTTTTGTCTTTGAAATAAATAAATTGCATTCACGATACAATGAAAATTACTTGATGATTTTCAAGATTTCGCTTGTCTTTCTATCTTTACTGAATTTCAATAATAAAAAATAAAAATTACGTACGTCTGTAAAACATGTTTTGTATCTCAATTGCATTTTATGTGAAGAAGTCAAGCTAGTAAGCGAAAACACGAGGATTTTTACTAGTGATACATAATGTCAATCATCAAAACTATTTGAAACATTATTTGAAGTGAGGCATATTTCGGAATTCATTTATAAAATATTATTAATAAATGATTGTAGAGTCAAACCAGATAAAAGTAATTTAGAATTCGTATTATAATATTAGAATTTTTTTGTAATTAATGGTAGTTGTTATATTAATTCGCGCTTTTATAAAATATTCAAAAAACGAGCACTTAACACGCAATTTTTCCACACTTAATATCACATTTCTTAGCATAACTTCAACAATGAATCTCTTTACATATGATAAAATTTGTATTAAGTAGTCGGGAAATTAAGTAACAAACAAACCAATAAGTCAATGAGCTAAAATGTAGAAGTCGTCGTCGGACATGCCAAATATTTAAGAGATAATTTCGATAGATAATAATGATACCCGTACGTATAAAAAATATTAATTGTGATACTATAATTTCATGGGTGTTGTGGGAGTTACATTTTAGAAATAACGGCTATTTTATAAAGGAATTCTTATGTTTAAAAATAATTTTTATTTAAAAATTTTTTCCCGAGTAACACAATTTTTTCTTCTTTTTTCATGTAAACGAAAATTATTGGACCGTAATGTGAAGATAAAGTGAAAAAGTACAAAATTTTTACTACCTCTTCCTCTGAAGTTATTTTTATTTCCAGATAAGACAATTATTTAATTGAAACAACTATGTGAAGTCTGTGTTTGTTTATTTTGTTTTTGATAAAATTGTGGGAACTTTAATTTTGTTGTCTTTTGCTCATAAACGAATTATTTTCGAATTTTCGCTTTTTTTCTCTTCGCTTTATACGATTTTTTTTCTTTTTACGTCACGAGTTTTCTTTATTAATGAAAATGTTCAGTGCCTTTTTTTTTTTTGTAATTGAAAAACAAAAAATTGGTTTCATGCCAATATTATACCTTAACCTAATTTTCTCTTCATCCGATACAATTTTTGTTTTTCTCTACGCTTTCATTCGATTAAACACGTTGTTGAAACAAAGAAGGTGAAAAATAATATCAATCAATTTTTCATGTTATTAAGTTTTCTCTCCCAGTTTTTGATTTTGATGTAAAAATTAACATATGTACTATAAATATTTGAATTTATATTGGTGTTTTAAGTGAATGATAATTTCCATTTCAGATCATGATTAAATTGATAAAGACTTGATAATTTAGTTTTAAATACACTGATTATAATAGATAATAAATAGAGAATCGACAAGCATATTCACACAGAAAGTTATACTTTTTAAGTAGGATCTGTTTCCTCTTCCATAGGTATGTGAAGTTAGCATTTGGACAATTAATGAAACCATGAATAAATTTCGAATAAAAACGGAGTGTTTCAATCATTTCGCTGACTAAAATATTAACGCGTATTCAAATATTAAATAATCGTCTCGGGCGTCAATACTGCAGTGAGAAAAATTAAATAATGCCGATGTTTATGGATCCTGGGTGAGTATACACAGAAACATCTCTCTCATGCATGAAACATTTCTTATGTATTTTTTATGTAATTATCTTGTAGCAGTAATATTATAGTATAATATTATATTGCATATACAGTACTGTTATACAGTATTGTATAAGATTGATGTTTGAAAATTTATTTCATCGCTCCACGGTTAAGCTATAAACATAAAAATTATATGACCGCGTACTTTACGGTCTCCACCGGCGCTTAAATTTTTAAAAGTGTTAAAAATTAGAGCTTGAGGTGCTTATGTTGATATGGCACTTACCTACTCACGACAGAACAGATTGACATATCCGTTCTTCACACCTGAACCAAAAATATGAAAAGTATAAAAAATAATTATATTTATAAACACATATTTAAAATTCCAAACTATAAAAAA